>NC_071669.1:63682500-65023750 GCF_028554725.1 Zeugodacus cucurbitae | reverse complement strand
TTAATTAAATAAATTTGCTGGATATTAATGAAATCGCTCCCGACTTACCTATAGACTCCATACTCCTATGTTAATTTTCCCCCATATATCCTAAACATTACATTTCGTCCCTTTAGTTGAGTTTTAATCATATATAATAAGAGGGTAAAAAAATGTCAACCATTGCTGACGAAATCTGCAAAAACACCTATTTTTTCATTTTTATATGCAAACCGAAATTTCCACCTGAGAGCAACATAATTTGCAGGTCAAAAGGTTTTGCATTTTTAATTAACCCATTTTTTGGCGCGTGTTCCACAAGAACAACAAAAATACATGGCATACTCGAACACCACGAACGAGAACAAATTAATGCAAAATAAACCAAATAATAAAATACAAACCTTAAACAAATTAAATGTCAGTGGCGAGTAATTGATAAATCATATCAAACCGGCGGCATGCACTTGCAAGCCATTATTTCTGCTGGCTTGTGGCAGTTGCAGTTGCACTGGTCAGTATTTTGGGAACTAAAGAGAGAGAACACACGCGAGTCTTAGATAAAGGCTGTAAAAAACATAAATGACAGAAATAATAAAAAAGAGACAAGAAACAGAGCAAAGAGTGAGTTGTTGTTGTTAATATTTTTGAGTTCTTTTGTGACTTTATGTATATAATAATATGGCCAGTGGCATTATAACTGAGAAATTTAATTAACAACACCGTTGTAACGGTATATTTATACCTACATAACCAAACACATACACTGTTACCTATATGCCTGCAACTTTAAAAACGGCGGCAAATTTTCATATATATGAGTTGAAAGCGCGCACTTATAACTCATGTTTTCTTGCACAAACTGTTGTCCACATACAACACAAGCAACAACGAAAAATTCTAAGACAACAACAATATGACAGCGCCACACTTTTTAAGGTGTCAAAAATGCACACCTAACCCCACCGCAATGTGGGCGCAATCGCACTCAGCAATGAATTAATAAATTTTTATCAGTAGCAATCAGCTGTGTGCAACAACAATAAAGTACAATTGGACAGAGCTCGGCTTTTAATTGTGTAGATTTTGGGGCGCTCAACGCGTAGCAAGTTCCACCGCAACAACTGTTGGTTGGTAGCAACAAGCGAGCGGTCAATGTTGCCACCTACATAGTTTACCGACCAGCCGCGCTGTAATGAATACCATTACTGTGGCTAACGGGGGCGCAGAGACCAACCTAGGCTCAAAACCAACAACTGGATAACAAGCTGTTGCGCTTAGATGCAATTACTCAGCGCCCAAGAGCCCAGCGCGGTTGACCAGTTAGCAATGAACTTTTGATGCAAAAAAAAATAAATAAAAGCAACAACAAGAAGCAGCAAATTTGAGAATTTTTATTTTATTACAAAAATCGCAAGAACCTACAAGCAGCTAGAAAAATAAACCGTTAACATGGCGGCTAGCCGCGGCGCTTGTCATTGGTGATGTAAAATACATATCGTTGCAACGCTTTGACTTTGAACTTAGCGCCGCCGGTTTGTTTGTGCAATTTAACATTATTTTTCAAAAAGAACTGCTACTAGCAACACAGTAAGAACACCAAAAACGATTTATTCTTTATAATGGTCAGCTAAACCGAGTTTTGCTCAGCCTCCACACTGAAGTGGCAAGTTGGATTTTTTAAAATTGCACAAATTATATTTCTTCACAAATTTATTTAATTCTTGCTGTTGGTTTTGTTGTTGTGTTCGTTTTTAGTTCCACGGCATGTTGCATTTTTAATACAACACCTACAGATATAAATTACAACCAACCGATTGCAACATTTCTGCTTATTCATGGCTGTAGTGTGCAGCTGCATGGCAAAAAACAGCAACAATAACAACAACATTTGAGTTAGCATAATCAAGCGCCATACAATGAGTTCGTTGGTGGTCATTAACGGCCGACAAGAATATACACCATTGCATGCTGTTATTGAGATGACCGTGCGTTAGCTGCCTTTGGCGCTTTTTACAAGCGTTAATTTGCTGCAATTATTGTTTTTTTGTCTCTCTTTTTATTGATGCTTATTGAGCTGAGCTACTTAAAATGCGCCACTAGTCATTTCATAATTTTGTTCTTAGAACTTGTCATGAATGAAGTTGTGCTTTTTAGAGTCATCTAAGTGGCCACAAAGAAAATATATAAGAGATGAAAGGTTGAGATTGATAGAGATAATGATGTGATTAAAAAAAAGATGGAAAACAGTTTTATAAATTGTTGTTTATATAAAGATTCTAGATTACTGCAGAGTATGTGGTCAAAAATTGAAATCTTGGAAGTTTTCCAAAATCTCAAATTCTAAATTAAAGTTTTTTTTTTACTGAATGTTTCCGAACTCATGTATTTTATGTCGAAGATATGATATTTTAGGAATACATAAGGACATTTGGGGCCCCATACCAGCAACAAACGTAATGTTCGTTATGAAATTACATTAATTTTTTATTCTCCACATTTCATTTATCATAATATTATTGCAATTATTGTTACGAAAATTCGTATTCCGACCAGTTATTCATACTTATCGTCTTTGTACGATTGCCGCAATTCTCATGATTATTTTGCATGCGAACACATTGACTGCCGCCAACAAAGGCAAATGCTTGATGCATATTATAATAAGCAGAATTATTTATATTGCCACACGCAAAAGCAACAAACAAAATTAAAACCATATTTATAGTTATATATTGCTAAACAAAACATTGATAAGTCCAAAACGAATTGTAATATCGAAACAAAACCAGCAACAAAAACTAGCGCAGTTTGCATGTAATGCATACAATAAGCGATTATTATAGTTTTTGTTCTTTAAATTATTAAATCGTGGGAAATCAACTTAGTTCGTTATAAACATACGTCTACTGAAGCAATGCAGTAGTAAATGTTGCTTAAAAACAGTTGGAAACGTGCTTCGTCGCATGCATGCACTGTTAAGTGTGAAGCGAACAAAAGACTTAAGCGACGAACTCAGCAGTGCGCGAGTGTGTGCCGATGGGGCTTTGGGGTTAACAGGCGTTTGTTAGTATTGTTTTGAGTAAGTTTTGTTTGATATTTAACTGTAACTTATTGTTTATTTTTGCTTTTATAATATGCTATGTGGATAATATATTTATTTAAGCTCTGAAGTAATAAAAACAATTTGTTTAGCTTTTATATTTCATTTGACATTTTTTATCTATTTTGTATATAAATTAAAGTATTATCTTATATTTAAATGTAATAATTATATTATATATTTGCTTCATATACATAATTCCACGGCACGGCACGCATGTCAGATTGAACTACCCACTATCCGGCTTAACAAGTCTTATTAAAGCGATAACTGAATGCTGCACTTTGCTCTGATTGCCTGTTGTGTGGTTTAAAAAACTCTAGTCTCAAACATACTCCTTAATACATATCGAAAGCGAGTATTAAATGCGTTCCGCAAACAGCGTGAGGCACAAAGTGTGCATTGCAAAAACCGTTACAAATATAACTTAAAAAAATGCATAACAAGTAAGGAAGGGCTAAGTTCGGGTGTAACCGAACATTTTATACTCTCGCAATTTATTGATGTAATTTTATAAAGACAACACAATTCGACCCATATATTCGGCATAAAGTTCAATAGAATAACGAAAATCATCATAAATAGTATATGGGGACTGAGGTAATTCCTAAACCGATTTCACTCGTTTTCACCACCAAGATACAACGTATCGAAGACTATACGCTCACTTAATTTAATATTACTTATAATTAGGTATATGGGATCTGGGGGAAGTTATGACCCAATTTTTACCATTTCAGGTACAGAGAGAAACTGTTATAAGAAAAAAATTCAGAGGGAATGAATTACATTAAAATATCTGAGGGATTTACCTATATTTTCGATGAAAAATTAACCTTAGGCACTGAGTTCTTCATGTTTGATATCAGGGGCCTTGAAAAGTCATGGTTCGATTTTGACAATTTTTCCACAAGTGATGTCACAGCTCAAATACAGTATTTGTGTAAAGTTTTATTCCGCTAGCTTCATTGGTTCCTTATGAATACATTATAAAGTGAACGAATCAGATGGAATTCAAAATTGGGTTATATGGGAAGTAGACGTAGTTGTGAACCGATTTCGCCCATATTCCACCCGTGTCATCAGGGTGTCAAGAAAGTATTATGTACCGAATTTCATTGAAATCGGTCTAATAGTTCTTGAGATATGGTTTTTGACCCATAAGTGGGCGACGCCACGCCCATTTTCCATTTTGTAAAAAAATCTCAGTGCAGCTTTCTTCTGCCATTTCTTATGTAAAATTTGGTGTTTCTGACGTTTTTCGTTAGGGAGTTAACCCACTTTTCGTAATTTTCAACCTAACCTTTGTATGGGAGGTGGGCGTGGTTATTATCCGATTTCTTTCATTTTTGGACTGTATAAGGAAATGGCTAAAAGAAACGACTGCAGAAAGTTTGGCTTATATAGCTTTATTGGTTTGCGAGTTATATACAAAAAACCTATTTGGGGGCGGGGTCACGCCCACTTTTCCAAAAAAATTACATCCAAATGTGCCCCTCCCTAATGTGATCCTATGTTCCAAATTTCATTTTCATAACTTTATTTATGGCTTAGTTATGACACTGTATAAGTTTTCGGTTTCCTCCATTTTGTGGGCGTGGCAGTGGACCGATTTTGCCCATTTTCGAAAGCAACCTCCTCAGGGTGCCAAGGAACATGTGTTCCAAGTTTCATTAAGATATCTTAATTTTTACTCAAGTTATCGCTTGCACGGACAGACGGACAGACAGACATCCGGATTTCAAATCTACTCGTCATCCTGATCATTTATGGATATATAACCCCATATCTAACTCTTATATTTCTTGGTGACACAAACAACCGTTATGTGAACAAAACTATGATACTCTGTGCAACAGGTTGCGAGAGTATAAAAAGTTCAACGAAAGACGCACAAAACCCGAAATAACGCAGAGTACCAGCTTGCCACCAGAGTGGCACGAAATAGTTTAGTTGAACTGCAGCACTTTTTGTCACCCAAAATGATCGAAGATGTTTGACTCGGAAAGTGATTTAATTGAGATTGATAGATTTGTTTGCACTTACCACCTGCATGGTTGCAAAGTTACAATACACATATGTATGTATATCCAAAATATGAGTGTTGTGGTTTTACTTCGAAATACCTGCCAGGCTGTTGGTTGTAGGCGCTCGCGTGGCTGTGTGACAAGAGCGTGGTGGTGCGCGTGCTCTATCTTCAAACATGTCGCCCCAGCCTGTGACTTGCAGATAATGGTTCGCTGATAATTTCATTATTTTATTTACCGCACTTACCTGCTGCATGCCACTGGTGTGGGCAGCATTGACTGATATTCCTTTGTAGTTCTGGATTCTGCGAAGGCGTTTGCGTTTAAGTTCTGTGTGGCAGGAAGCAGGATTACAGCGGGGCTTCATTTCATAAATGATTTCCTGTGCCTTTAATTTAGCGTTTTTCTTTTTGTTGGAGAGTTAATCTTGTCCTACACTTGTCACTGTTTTGGGGTTGATCGGTTTGGTCGGTGGATTGATTGTTCATCTTGGGTTATGCTATATTGAACTCAGATATATATTATTGGCAGCAGTATATATAATTGTGTTGGTTGATGATATTTTAAGAATTGAAGATGTGGCAATGATCAGTTGATACGTCAGTCAAGTAAAAGGGAAAAAATTAAAACTTTACTGAGTAGTTTTTTTTTTTAACTGGATCGGCTATGCCACCACCATAGACGCACCTCTCACAGCTAATAGTTGGAGGTGCTACTGTTGCACAATTCATCATACCATGCCCAGGCTCACACCACTCATATTCATGTGTGTGTAAACGTGGTCTATGTCACATGCTATGAATTGCGCACTGATTTGGAGCTAACTGAGTCAATTTATAATAAATGATTTAATTAATTAACTGCATCAATGCTGGCAGAGGAAGATTAATGTATTTCTTTATTTACCACCAGCTGAGAGAGAAGGCGAAGAATTCTATGCAATCAAGGCGCAAGAATTCACTGACGGACACTACGCATACCCATGTAATATAAACAGCCCGGTGCATGGCACTGCAGGCGGATCTAACTAGTTGAACTAATAGTTAAGCGTACTGTAATTGTTGGTCGTTTGGAGCGTTCTTGACTTGTTTCAAAAAGATTTGAATTTTTCATAAATATTTTGTGTTAATATTTTCAACAACGTAATTTTTTAAACAACCGCATGCGGCGCTATTCAGTAGACACTGTTAATTCTATATAAAGGTGCATTGACAACGACTATAATGCACATGTAACATGCTAACCAAACACTTTATAATATTAACTGTATATATATGTATGTATAATTACGTATATACAAACATTCAGCTATATATGGATCAATATCATGCACTACATATCAGTTTAACCGCTATGAAGTAAAATAAATTGTCCAAATGTACATTTTCGAACTGACAGCGTACATGAAATGCGGTGAACGTGCACCGCATTGTGATTCACATGCGCCCGCCACTACAACAAAAATTAAGAAAAACAACAATAATAGCAAAGAGATAAAAAATTAGTTCAGTTTTAAAACAGCAAATCTTTTTTGTTGCTTTTCACCAACAAAAATCTGGATCAAATCATTTTGCTCGCACAAGATTTGTGCCACCGCCTCAGAAGCGACAGCAACTTGACCAGAAATTGATATTTAATTAATTTGTAGCAATTGTTGCATTCAACATAAACACTTACATATGCAAAACCTTTTATAGATATATTGTTTCGCTTGGATGTAGGCACTGGCTATATGTTGCCAGCAAAGTAAAACGACTTGAGACACGAACTTAGTTGCTGTTTTGCCTTAGTTCCAATGCTTTTACAATAACTTAGTTGCAGAAGCAAATTGACCTGTATTGATAGCAGAAAAAGAACATTAATCCGGAAAAGTGATAGAAATTATTATTATTGTACAAAATTCAGAATTATTGTTTCTTGTGACATAATAAGTATTTAGTTGGCTAAGATATGGAGACAGTTGATGACTAGCAACGTACTATTTTATGTGTTATTTTTACTATTTTTTTCCTATTCTCCGGCACCACATTTTCATACATCCAAAAAAGTTAGAAAAACAACCGCAGATAACAAACTAATCACAGCAATTACAATTTCATATAAACAATATCGTGAGAGTAGAGTAGATGTGTGACAAGTGTGGCACGCAAACAATTTGCAATCAGCAATCATGGCATGTTGCCAACATGTCAAAATCTCAAAGTGAAATCAAAGCAATTCAATCAGGGATTGCATGCCACATCAGCTGCGCCGATGACGCCAACGATCTCGTCATTGCTGACAGCCAGCCACTCAGCCAGCTTCGAAGCTGTCAAATTAAGAGCAGAAATAATTACGCGACCAAAACAGAAAAATAATATTGATCTTTTGAAAATAATACCATAAATTAATACATTTAGCAATGGAAGAAATCAATAATGCATAAAGAATTTTTAATTACCTACCTGCACAGCTCATGCGGTAGCCGCAGGACTACAAGATATTGGCGTGTGGGGGCAATAAAAACAACAAATTAAACTGGTTTCATACATAAATTGAAGTGCTTGGCAGAAATTAAATTTTCCTGCTTTAACTTGGTATAACTCCCTGTGAATGAGTGTGTGTGTATATGAGGTTGGTCAGAAGGGGAGAGTGAGGCTGCTCGGCATTGTCGCAAACCATTGATTAAGTTATTAAAAACATATTACAAGCAAAGCTGTGAAGCACTTGGCACACTGCCTCAATTGGTCAGCTGACTGGTGGGCAAGAGCTTGCTGCTACTGGCTCTGAGTATCTGTGTGTGTGTAAAGTAAAATGCATAAGTTCTTATTGACATTCCATATGGGTTGTTTGGTCCTTCTGCGTTTTCGAGCACCTTTTAATGGAAGCAATGCAAGGAATTGCTAAATAAATTTTTCAAATCGTTTTGTCAGCACTTAACGAGTTATTATTGCTGGGAGTCAAATCGTGTTTATTAACATACAAAAACAACAAATTCACATATATAAGCAATTCATTACGATGTATTACAAACAAATTGTATGACTTTTGAATTTATGCGCGAAACGCGAAACACACACAAGTGGACAGCTGTAAGCTGCTGCTTAATTACCTTCAAGTCGCGAAAAGTTTTAAAATTTTTTTGAAAAATTTTAATTACGTTTAATTTGTGGTTGCAGCAAATGCTTTTACGAATAAATAAAATACAAATCAAAAAGAAAATGAAATATGTATGTGCCTCAACGTGTGGCAGTAATACTATTTTTTCTTGAATTTTTTTAAATAGCAAATATGGCATACGCGCTTGCTTCTGAGATTTTTAGGCTGTTCACAAATAATTTAATAAGCAGCCAGTCAACACATGTCGTATTATTCATTCATGCGCATTTAATGTGTCAATAAATCTCAAAATACTGTACAATATTCTGTTCGCTGTTTGTCTTTCAGTTGCTCTTTAAAACCGTTAATTGCGGATGAATGCCATAAATATTGTTATTTGACTAAGTCATTGTAGAGCAAGTGATGGCTTAATATTTTGATGAGGTTTTGGACTATTTGCTGGGCTTAATTGTTAAATATTACTATTATTGCTATTATATATTACATATAGATATTGAATCCACTGAGCAGGACTTTATTTTTCTACATATAATCTAAAAAATTTCATAGGCGGGAATTATATACTACCACTACTACTTGCCTACCAATATCAAGAGATGACGCATAAAACTAACATAATAATTCTGTTGCCGAGATACATATATGTATTTATATAAATAATATTTCAATTTTACAGTTACAGTGTCACTGCCTAACCTTCAGGTCATAATTTGCGCAACTCTTACGCAATAGCAGTCAATACCAAAAGGGATATAACCAACTTAAGGCAAAACGTTTGCGAAATCTATGCAAAATTCCGTTGGCAGCTGTCTGTTGTAACGGAAAATGTGTTTGTTGTAGCTCGAAGCGTCAAATGTGACTTCTGTAATTTCTCACACCAACACATTAAGGAGCGTACAACAACGAGCCATTGCAAAAGCAACGACTCACCAACTGACTACTCGAGTAGCAACATTGTGTTCACATGTGTACATTTTGTTTGTTTATTTGGGTGTGAGTGTGATGTGTGCGGTTGTAATAAATGTGCAGCAGGCGGAGGAGGAGGATATCCCACGCGTGTGTTTTCCATCAATTTTCATTTGCCTTGTTTGGCTATCAGCGTGCGCAAAAGACGAGCATTGGCAAGCGTTGAAGCAGCAGCAAAGACAGGAAAAGCAACAACAACAACATTGATGATTAGCAGTAGTTGGATCACAACATCAATTGTTGCCACCAGTTGGACGCTCCTTGCGCCCACCGCTGTGCCAAAAACTGTATTGTTGAAGCTAATGGTTGTTCTTGCTTTAGCTGCATTCATCAGTTGTGCAAACTATCTCAATTCTCATTTATGATCGTTTCTTGTTTTGCTATTGTTGTTGTGCTTAATGCGCAGGCGCACAATTGTTTTCCAACTAATCGCGTACGTTTCCCATTGTTGTTATTATTGTTGTTGCTAATGTTATTGTTGCTATTATTTTTATAGTTGGTTCGTGGTTACACAAACTCGTCTACTATATAAACGCTGCGCAGTCTCGTTAAATCAACAGATGAGGTGTTGGTAGTTGTTTAATGTTGCTGTTGCTTCATCTCCACTTAGCTTCTTCTATTGAGTTTGGCAATTATGACTGTTATTGCATTCGTTATGTTGCTTGTTTTAAACCAGCATTTTTGTTGTTGTGCAGTAGCAACATTTAGAACTTCCGCTTGTTCAAGTGCAGACAGCCCAGGTGGCATGGCGTAGGACAGCGTGTGAACTTATTTGCGCAATAAAGGTGTTGATTTTAAAATGTTTTTTAACTTTGTTGCGGAGTTGGTGTTAATCCGATGCCTACACATAATTTTTAGTTATTGTTGAGATACTGTTGATTTTACCCATATTTGGTGCAGAGATATACTATTATAAGAAACACATCTCTTTTGAATTTATTTAGAATATCTGGGAGATTTAGTTAGATATAGTTTCGGTAAAAAATTATCCGTTGGCACTGAGGTCCTCATACTCGGTATCTGGTGGAAAATTAAATGAAAAAATTGCGAGAGTATAAAATGTTGAGTTACATCCGAACTTAGTCCTACTTTACTTATTTCAATAATGTTTCTTAAAATAATATCCATACATCTCATTTTCATATCATATTTTCGGATATTTAGAATACTTCAGCAAACATTATAAAAACAACTATAGGGCATCATATGAAACACCTTAACTGATAGAAACGCTTAGAACCTAGCAAATGTATATTGTTCTCTATTTTTATAACCGCAGGAATTGGGTTAAGCTTGTTGACTTTGGATACCGTCACCTTGACTACTTTTTGTTGTTTTTGCAAACGTACATTTGACAAACAGTAGCATGCAAACACAGAGACAAAACGCAGATGAGTCACACTCACACCATTTGGTGGCGCACAATTAGGCGTTCTAGGCACGAATGCAGCTGATTCGATTGACAGACTGTTGACGGCTCTTTGGCAACACATTGACAGCATGGCGATGGCGTTTGATTGCCAAAATGTCGTCGTTTAGTGAGCGAGCGATCGCTGACTGTGGCCGTGTCGCCACCGCGAGGCTGTGTATGAGCGTGCTACATTGTGGGGTCGTTAACGCACCTCTCGGTTTTCCCACGTTCAATTAGAAGCATAATTCCCATATTTGAAGCGCATTTGTATCGCTCAATCGGCGGAAGCTGCGGTATTTTCGATTTTGAGCCATTGATTAGAGGCGCATTTTCATGCTTCTTTTACTACATTTTATTTATGTGTATGTACATAACATTTGTGCCATACCAATTGAGCGATAAAATTCTCGGCTTTGTCACTTCTGTTTCAATTGTCGCCTTTTGCATTTGATTTGCGCCGTGGATGTTGATCTTATCAATCGATTTTCGGTCACGCCTTTGACGCGGGGTCGCGCTGACACACTGACACACTGACACAATCTCACGCATCCAAAAACACACACACACGCACGTGCGCAGATGTGGATAACTATCTGCGGATTGGCTCTTATTGGGTTCATATGCATAAAAGCGACGCTGCCAATTGAGCTTTTGCTCATTTATGGCTGCTTTGAGTGGCATTTTATTATTGTCAATGTTGTTTTTATTGTTGTCGTTGTGCTGCAGCATATTTCAAAGCAATTGACATTTTTCTAATGACATTGCTTTGCATATATTTAGCAGCAATATCTTCGCCGCTACCCATATTGCCTTTGGCATCATGCATTTTTATAGCTTTTTGCAACGCTTTTGTCGTTGTTGTTTGCCTCGTTTGCACATGTCGCATTGTTCGTGAGACATTTTACACACATCATAAATTAAATTTATTAATATTTATCGCTTGGCAAAGGGTTGCATTTGCTTACAATGTTGCGGCAACATGTTGAACGACTGTTTCATTGGTTTTTTATTTTTTATTATTTTGGAAATTATATTTAATTTTCTTATTAAATTTTTGCACTCCCACAGTTTGCTACCGCATGAATGCGGTCGTTGGAATGTTAATCGAGTTCATGACAATGCGATTACGCTGCAATTACAAGTACAAGATATTTCATTTGGCATTTTATTGCTTTTGATTGTTTGAGCGAAAATTTATTGCAACGCAATTAACCTGTTGCCGTCTAATTATCGCAGACTTGCGATTATGGGATATACTTGCACTCGCTTTAAATACACTTTTTATATGACAGCACGCTTTCAGCGGGCGCTTTTCACCTCTTTATTTGCGCGCCATAAAATCTATCGACAACTTTCCGATTATTCCATTCCATTTACAAATGCTTTCACGTCATAAATTTGTTATTTAATTAGATTATTTATTGTTATAAGTGTTTGAATGTGGAATTAATTAAATATTTCTGCTTTGAGTCATTATAATAGAATATAGAAAATATTTAACATTAAAATATTATATAAAAAATATAAATACAGTTTTTTTTAAGAGAAGATATTTCACATTTAGTAATGGCTTTCATTGAAATGTAATTCCATAAATTAAAAATGTACTTTCATTCTAGGAGTATAGCTGAGATATCCATAATATTTTTTCTTAATTTTTTTTTTTAAGCCAGTTGCTATAATATCGAAACAAAGGAATATATCCCATCAGTGTATCAAACCGAAGGATTCAATATCAATTAATTTTAAATTATTGAATTATCATTTTAAGGTTAATTTCACCACTAATCAAGTATATACAATATGTACAGATGCATTTTTAACTGCAATATCTGCAGCAATAGAAAAGTTAAATTAATATACAACTAAACTCTTATAAGGAGTCTTACGTCAAAACCAGCGATAAACCAACCGAGAATTCCGATTACTCGGCTTAGTCGAGTTCCAGTCACAGAGGTTAAAAGCTTCGATTGTGGTGAGTGGCATCTGTGCACGCTTTAGCTGATTTGAGCTACTCCATGTTCCTACTGACTAAGCCTTGTTTCTTTGTATGCACTTCATTCAGTAGGCTGTGTACAGCTGTTTACTGCTTAAAGCGTGGAGCGTGTAGACTGGGTCATTAGGTCATAGCTGTCACGTTACATGTGAGGCGCGAGTCCAGCGCACATTTGAGCAAATTGAGAAAATCCCCAAGGGAGTACTGCAAGTATTGAAGAAATGTGCTTTGCATTTATATAACTTTTCATAGCTTTATTTCATTAGTTTTATTGGCGTTTTTCCTATGAATTTTTATAAATAAAGTAAGAAGAGATTTATTGGTGGCTCTTTTCTTTCCACACCAACTACCACTGACACTTTTGTATTATTTATGTAGTTACTTGAGTAAAGGTTTACCTGCAGGAAATAAATGGGATATTATATTAACAATAAGCGATATATACAATCTTACAATAATCTAATATCATTTAAACCCATACTTTTCCACAGGGTCCACTCTCATATCTCACTTACTGCCAGCAACAGTTTACAATATAACCAACTGTTGCTACAGAATATTTTATCTATGTGCACTTTGAACTCCATTTGCGATCAATTCGCTATGATTGCAATTGTTATGTGGGCTCACGAGGACGACGACGGTGATGGAACGTGTTTGTAGGGGCAGTTAAATGCATATTGCAGCCGGTGTATAAATATTGTGGACGGCTTGTTGAGCCCGTCGCCTGAGCGCGAAGGCATTGTGGGTGCTGCTGCTGCTTCCACTGTCGTTGCACGGGACTGCTATTTAAATGTTGGTCGTTGGTGAAAAGTTGATAGTGTTGTTGCAACACACCGTTTGGCGACTGCAGCCATAAATAATGCAAAACAAATTTGGGCTACAGCATTTTTTACATAATTTCACTTTCGTTCATTCGTTTAACCATATTGATGCGGTGGTCGCCTAAATCGATTTTTGCGTTGGTGGCGTCGGTGGTAGGTGATGTGGCACTTGAATGTTGGTGTTTCTTATTGTGTTTACCTTAGTATTGGTGTTGTTGGCTGATGTGACGCCTCTAGCTCAACTAAACTGCTTAGCAGCACTATTGTTGTTGTTGTGTGTTGCATAATCACGACTGTATGTTGGAATTGAGGGCTGGTGTATTAGTTCACCATATTTCGACGCGCTGGAAAAATGTGGCAAAATAAAAGAAATTTATTGACTTAGTGCCATAAACTTCGGTGAACAAAATAAACTTTTAAAAAATGTTAAGGTGAATTGGCAAATGCAAGCCAAGTGACATTTACCAGCAATGTGAGTTGGCGAGTGGGTGAGCGGTCGGCTGAAGTTATGCATAATTTGCAGTGTGAAAATTACAACAAATTACGTAAGCGATCGCTATTAATCGATGGGCGGCATATTTGCACGACATCTAATCAAGACGAAAAAAAGAGCACAAAACCAAAAAAAAACAAGTAAGGAAAGGCTAAGTTCGGGTGCAACCGAAAATTTTATACTCTCGCAATTTACTGAAGAAATTTTATTAAGATAACATACAAATTAACCCATAAAACGTCATATATAGTATATGAGGGCTGAGATAATTCCTGACCCGATTTCATTCATTTTCATCAGCAAGGTACACTATATCCAAGACGATACGCTCACTTAATTTTGCTAAGATAGCTCACATATTAACCAATACATATATGCGGAATAAAGCTCACCGTATTTTTGAAAAACCTATAATTAGGTATATGGGAGCTAGGAGAAGATACTTTTGAAAAACCGATATCGATATCTGGGGCATTGAAAAGTTATGATCCGTTTTCGACAATTTTTTCGCAAGTGAAGCCAGAGATGATATGCACTATTTGTGTAAAGTTTTATTCCGCTATCTTTATTGGTTCCTTATGTTTGCATTATAAAGTGAAGGAATAAGATGGAATTAAAAATTGAGTTATAAGGAAAGTAGTCGTGGTTGTAAACCGATTTCGCCCATTTTTTGTCCGTGTTATCAGGGTGTCAAGAAATTATTATACACCGAATTTCATTCGAATCGGTCGAGTAGTTCCTGAGATATGGTTTTTGACCCATAAGTGGGCGATGCCACGCCCATTTTCCATTTTGTAAAAAAATCTGAGTACAACTCCCTTCTGCTATTTCTTCTGCAAATTTTAGTGTTTCTGACTTTTTTCGTTAGTTAGTGAACCCACTTTTAGTAATTTTCAACCTAACCTTTGTATGGGAGGTGGGCGTGGTTATTATCCGATTTCAACTATTTTCATGGTGTGTGGTGGGGTACAAAAGAGAACCGACTGCAGAAAGTTTGGTTTATATAGCTTTATTGGTTTGCGAGTTAAATACAAATAACCGATTTGTGGGCGGGGCCACGCCCACTTCCCCAAAAAAATTACATCCAAATATGCCCCCTCCTAGTGCGATCATTTATTCTAAATTTTACTTCTATATCTTCATTTATGGCTTAGTTATGACACTTTATGTGTTTTTGGTTTTCGCCATTTTTTGGTCGTGGCAATGGTCCGATTCTGCCCATTTTCGAACTTGATCTTCTTATGGTGCCAAGGAATATTTGTGCCAAGTTTCGTCAAGATATCTTAATTTTTACTCAAGTTACAACTTGCACAGACGGACAGACGGACAGACGGACAGACGGACGGACGGACAGACATCCGGATTTCAAATCTACTCGTCACCCTGATCACTTTGGTATATATGACTCTATATCTAAGTCGTTTAGTTTTGGGTGTTACAAACAACCGTTATGTGAACAAAACTATAATACTCTCTAGCAACTTTGTTGTTGCGAGAGTATAAAAATGTCTACAGAAATATTTCGATTTCATGACTGCCACACATACATTGTCATTTTCATAGTACAAAGCAATCGCGTTGTTGTTGTTTTTGTTGTCGCTATGCACATAAAATGAGCAGCCTGTAATGCAACCTGTCAGCAGCTGCTGGTATATTAAGAAATTAAGCATTTAATTACATTTGATATGCAACAATCATGCAACAACATGCCCCAAACAATTGCATGCAACAAATCATTAATACCGGCATGTAGAACAAAAACTTGTCATGCTGTGCGTTGCTATTTGGCACTCTTTTTCTGGTCAAGCTCAGCTGGAGAGTTCAAAGCGACAACGCTGCGGCATTTATGTTTAGTCGAAATGAGTTAAACGTTACGCTTTCGAGCGTCATGTGAAAAAACAATGAAAATATACAGTTACAACAACAACAACAAATGTTCATATAATGCATAGCAAATCTTAACTCATAAATCCAGGCGGTAAGTGCCACAACAATAGTGTCGGAACATGTGCTACTGGCGGCCACCTACAACAGCAACTATTTGTAGTTACTCTCCCACAGTAGGATCAAAACAGCGTTACCGTAGCCGAGTGACAACAGTAGCGGCAACAGCAATATAGCAAAAAACAAGGCTATAATTCCTTGGCGGCACGTCAATTCAATATTACAACAACAAATTGTCTATTAATACCTTTATTGCTGCTCGCGGTCGTTCAGACTGCACCGCATTGTAATTTTGCGATAAGCGCGAGTGATTGTTGTTGCAAAATGCGAAAAAATATCTATCTCAATGTGGCTGGGAAATACAATTATGTACATGACTGATATCATATTTCAAAGAATCATAAATAATACGCAGTCAATTACCCTTATTGAGAAAAAATGTAGCCAAGGTGGTGTGAAAATTAGTAGAAAATACAGTCAGAACCGAAGTGGTAATTCTCTCACAAAAGTGTTTCCTTAAAAGTCTGTCAGCGATTTGAGAGTGGCTTAAACCCTGTGGCTTGCCGCTTGCTAAAATGAAGTTGTACCCGACGGAAGGCAAAAGGCATGAAAGGAAAGTCTTGACCGAATTCAGTAATTTTTGAAGCTAAACCACATTGTTAGCGAATGCTTATATCCACTTTCTGAGGTCCTCACATTCGGTATATGGGTTCTTTAAAACATATATTGGGATTTCGATCAGTTGCAGAAAAAAAACTACTCTTATTAGAAATAATATTTACACCCCTTGGTATGGGGTGGGCGTTGTTATTTTGTCGTGTCACTTAAATTAAAACGATAAAAATTTCAAAATATTTTTTTACCAGGAACATTGAACTCAAAACCTCCTCCCATTTCAAATGCTATGTTGTCTAGGCACATTGACACAATTATAACCGCGCTGCATTACAAATGCATTGTTAATCGCTGACCGTGAATAAGCATAATTGTTGTTTATTTCGCGTGTTTTTCTGTTTTTGTTATTGTTCTTGGCCAATTATTATTGTTCACTTGTAAAGTATAACACGGCAAAAGTTATTATTATTTGTTTGCAATTAAATTGTCAATAAAATGAAATCAACTGCCCGCCGAAGGGGATTCACTTGTGATTGAAGGTTTACCAGCAACACCAATCATAAATAGTATATCGATCCATTTGTATTTATGTGAGAGCCGGAATAGAGTGTGGCGCCCCAAGTAGATCCGTTTTGGTTTCTGGATTTATAAAAAAAACATAAGGTTATGCTTGTAACTAAATTAATGATTTGGTAGCGCGGAATTATCGCCTATCAATGGAGTTGGTGGTATGAATAATGATTTTTCTTGAATGAGCTTGCATAAAATGAATGTATTACTCCGAATTAAGGTTGGTTTTCAGTTAAATATAATAGCAGTGATAACGGATAGTTAAGTTGGTTGTTATTGTGCTTCCATTTTGAGCAAAATGTTTGAAAATTATTATTATAGAATTTATTTCTTTCAAGTATGGGTAAATTTTGTCCTCCAAGTCAAAACTACTGAGGAAATCTTCTGTATGAGTGAGCAAGAGTAAAACGTTATATGGGGAGTCTGAGCAATTTTTGGTTCCTTTGTTGTATCAAGTAACTTCGCTACAACCTATATGAAGAAAGCTGTGAATAGCTCTGCTATCTCTTTTATGTTTTTAATTTTTGACCAAAATTACTATAATTTTTCATAAAAATCTGCTTAATCTGAGCACGATGGATCATTTATAAGATAAGTGTCCTACGATATGGTGCCACTTCATTTTTATATTTCTCCAAAGCATTACACTAGTATTAAGAATGATGAATATTGTTGTTGCTCTTGTATCGTTATCTAAAACTCAGTTTGGAGTTGAGATCTGCTAATTTTCATCGATGTTATCCAATAATAAGGCTAGAAAACGAGCAGTTTCGAAGCGGCTGGTCCATAGGGTAGTGGTTATATACAAAGTAAGAGGTTAAGCCAACGAAAAATTTAATTAAATACTTTTCTATAAAAGATATTCCCTCCTTATATAAAAATACATCGAACTCCACACATTGTTGCAATTACTTCAAGAAGCTCGTGTACCATTTCAATACAAATTTCGCTTACGCCTAAATAGATTTTGCCACCAAAGACTTTTACGATGCAATTAGCAACTGCATTTAATATGGTGATAATCTAGGTAAGTACATAAAAGGGACCACATGTGTATAGGCGGAGAAAACAGTGCCATAAGAGCCTTGACCAAATACCGACTGTTCGCGAGAGCGGATGTGCCAACACTCGTAAATGTCATAATTAATGCGCATCCTTATGAAATGAGTGTTTTTTAATTAGCGTTGCCAGCCTAAAGTAAAATCATTCTCCGGCTTCAGAGATATAGACAACGTGTATATATGAAGGTATGTATGCGCTGGAGTGTAAAAATTTGCTCACAGTCTGTATAGTTATCTACTATGCCTTGCTACTGGCATATGCTTCACAAGTGCCATAAGATGTTGCATGGAAAAGCTTACAAGCTTGTAGTAACTGTATAAGAGCAACGGGAGACATTGCAGCCAATCGAGCAAGTCGCATGTAGCTCAGGCGAATCGGCTACATGGTCCGCTCCAGAGTTGTTGTTTGCTTTTGTTGCTATACCATTAAGAAGGCCTGCAACAAATTTGCTGAAAGTGTCATTTTGTCAGCAAACATTAAATTCAACAGCGCTTGTGTGTTGTTGGTATTCCACAAATGCGCAGCCAATAAGCAAAATGTCGCGTGCACAAAATCAGCCAAAAGGCAAATAAATACAAGCCGCACTCAATGGCGGAAAAATGTAATTAAAAATTGTAATTTATGCACGTGTGGTGTTAACGACTTAACACTTCATTCACATATTTGAATTCAAGGCATACTATCGAAGTTAACCATTTCTAGTCGTCCATTTTAATGCGCGGCTTTACGAGTCCAACTGTCCTTAATATCGTTTATTAATGGCGAAGAAGACATAGCGCTATGAGGAAGTGCGAAGTTTGTCGCGGTAACGTGGTAGCAAGCGGTTAAACCTCATTAGTGGTAGAATTATGTCGTAGACTTGTTTGTATATGTAAGTCAGTATGTTTCAAAGAACTTCTGGTATTAGTGAACTGTGCTTAGCATCATGATTAGCGAATTTATTAAAATGTCATCCTCACAGCTTAGTGGTGATTACACAACAAGTTCGTTGCTTAAGTCTTCTGTTGAACATAACATAAATAAATATCTGGCGGAGAAAAGAGAGGTTGTCCTATCCATTCTTCATCTAATGAACCGACTGTAAAGCTTATTTTTTTATAAAAAATATAAACTCTAAAATTATTACCCATATAAAGTACATACTCACAAAACAGCTGCTTGGGTGGCATTTATGCAAATTCACTAACAAATCAAATCTTCTTATCAGCTACAATATAGACTTCTATAAAAACAATAATTAAAGTATACAAAGTAACCGGTGATGACGAACCGTGTCATGTGAATGCACATATATGTACATATAAAAAGCGCGGGGCAGCTAACTGTACTCATTCCCTTGTATTCATATAGACGAGGGCGAGGTGTTGGTAATTTGTCGACGACGTCGAGCTGGAACTTTATGTCTGCGATGAATATACAATTAAACATACAAATGGAAGACAGCGCGCGGCGATTGAGGGTATGTGTGAGAAAAGGAAGTTAGTGCCGTTGCATAACACAGCGCATGCGCATGCGGTACGGCGACGCAGCGACAATGAACAAGTTGGCGGCGATAACGATCAAACAAACACAAATAGTGCATAAATAAACACGAGGTTAGATGCAAAATGATAAGCGCCATGCAATGCCAGTCAGTCAGCTAGCCGATGCTCACAGCACAACAGCCAACGCGTGCAACAGGCAAGACAGTGCCGACGCTAGTGCCCAATTTGCTGGTGGCATGTCGTGTTTGCCAATCTGTACGTCAATGCGCAGGCGCTTATACCTGTGTATATGTATCACAAGCGACTATAGCGGTGGCGGCAGGAACGGCGTTGCAATTGAGAGAGATATAGATACTTGCAACAATCTGCTGGTACTAGCTATGATAATGCAACATGCCGCGCGCAGCTGTCTCTTCAAGTGTGTACTAGAGTCGCTAGGCGCTATCGCCTAGGTGATACTTAAGGATAACAGCGCTATAAATTTGCACTATGCAAATTAAATTATCAGTGTAAACGAGTTTACTTGTACAAATTATTATCAACCCGGTGGCGGGTTTCCTATTTGTTCTTATTGTTTGTACTTGCGACTTAATTGCCTCTACATTTGTTGTTGTTGTTACTTAGTTGGTGGCAACAGCAGCAAAATAGCTGCAAATGGCTGCAAACTGTCAGCCTCATTTGTAACAATATCAGTGGGATTACTCCCCTTCCCACTTTAAATGTAAAAAGTCCATGAAATATCCGCCTAACAACCAGTAGGGGATATTGATGGAGCGCCATTTGCGCATACAACATTATTGGTAGAAGCAAAGGAGGGAAGCGGTGTCTGTAATTGGAATTGGTTTAATGGTCAAACAAATAAGGTTATGGATTATGTGCTAAATCACGCTATTTATTTTTATGTGGTAAATATTTTACAGTTTAGCCAGCCAGAGTACCAGCGCAAGCGCATGCAATTTAAGTTTAATGTATCAATTAAATATAGAGCTGCGGGTATCTCTATAAAAAGCGATTTAAGACTTTTTGAAAAATTTGTAAGTCAACAGCAGCTGGAATTTATGTAGTTTTTTATAAATAAATTAACCTCTGATTCTGTTTAATTGCCGGCAATTATTTCAAGATTTTATGCGACAATTTTTGACACCATCGAAACTGTCAAATTTTTATGGACAGCTAAGAAATAAAAATATTAATAATTTTCAATTTGAATTATTTTTATTTTTCAACTGTGAACTCAGTTCAGTCTACTGAACCTTAATACCGGTTACAAAAACTTACATCGACCATATTGATATCACTTGTCTCTAAAAGAGTATCGTAACAAAATAATTCGAAATTTTTAGTTTCTTAAATTTTGTTTCTTCCATTAGTTAAACCTAACATTTTGATGGGTTATAGCCATGTAAATCCTCGATTTTCTTCTTACATTAGATAACTGTTGAATTTAACGTCAAAAAATTTCAATAACCCACAATTGTGTTGGCTATTGAGTGTAGGATTGCAGCGAAAGCCGTTGCGAATGTTTTCGATAAACCTTAACCCTTGTGCAACCAGTGAATTTAAGTGTGGCTCATCATATGCGAAATTTCACTTTGCAGTTTTTAAGCTGTTTCTTATTCACTGGTTATTCGTTTTTATGTGGTGGGTCCCAAGCCCTACGCACAACCGCATAAGCGGGATTCGCCTTCTCACTTTAGCTCGCTTCCAGACGGATGTCTGTTGGCTACCCAGAGGATACTTGGTCTAAGACCGGAAGTTGTGAGCTGCTTGAGCCACATGTAAAAGAATCGTTCCTGGCCACTCCCAAGTGAATGGCAGTCAGAAACTTTCCTCACTTACGTGAACTTCTACATATGACTCTTCTGCAGAAAAAGAAAGAAAGAGGCAGAAATGCGTGAGTATGAAGAGCTTGACAAGCTGGCCGACAGGGGTAATGCTCGAAAATTTTACGAAAAGATCCGGCGACTAACTGAAGGTTTCAAGACCGGAGCACACTCCTGTAGGACCCCCAGCGGTGATCTAGTGGTTGATGACCAGAGTATACTGTGTTTGTGGAGGGAACACTTCTCCAGCCTGCTGAATGGCAGTGAAAGTACAACACCAGGAGATGGCGAACCCGATTCCCCAATCGACGACGATGGAACAGATGTTCCATTGCCCGACCGTGAAGAAATTAGAATAGCAATTACCCGCTTGAAGAACAACAAGGCGGCGGGGGCCGATGGATTGCCGGCCGAGCTATTCAAATACGGCGGCGAAGAGCTGATAAGGTGCATGCATCAGCTTCTTTGCGAAATATGGTCGGAAGAAAGCATGCCCGACGATTGGAATCTCAGTGTACTCTGCCCAATCCACAAAAAGGGAGACCCCACAATCTGCGCCAACTATCGTGGGATAAGCCTCCTTAACATCGCTTATAAGGTTCTATCGAGCGTACTGTGTGAAAGACTAAAGCCCACCGTCAACAAACTGATTGGACCTTATCAGTGTGGCTTTAGACCTGGAAAATCAACAACTGACCAGATATTCACCATGCGCCAAATCTTGGAGAAGACCCGTGAAAAAAGGATCGACACACACCATCTATTTGTCGACTTTAAAGCTGCTTTCGACAGCACGAAAAGGAGCTGCCTTTATGCCGCGATGTCTGAATTTGGTATCCCCGCAAAACTAATACGGCTGTGTAAGTTGACGTTGAGCAACACCAAAAGCTCCGTCAGGATCGGGAAGGACCTCTCCGAGCCGTTCGATACCAAACGAGGTTTCAGACAAGGTGACTCGCTATCGTGCGACTTCTTTAACTTGATGCTGGAGAAAATTATAAGAGCTGCAGAGCTAAATAGAGAAGGTACAATCTTCTACAAGAGTGTACAGCTCCTGGCGTACGCCGATGATATTGATATCATCGGAAACAACACCCGCGCCGTTAGTTCTGCTTTTTCCCGCCTGGATAAGGAAGCGAAGCGAATGGGTCTGGTGGTGAACGAGGACAAGACGAAATATCTCCTGTCATCAAACAAACAGTCAGCGCATTCGCGTCTTGGCTCCCACGTCACTGTTGACAGTCATAACTTTGAAGTTGTAGATAATTTCGTATACCTAGGAACCAACATTAACACCGATAATAATGTCAGCCTTGAAATCCAACGCAGAATCACTCTTGCCAACAGGTGCTACTATGGACTGAGTAGGCAATTGAAAAGTAAAGTCCTCTCTCGACGAACAAAAACTAAACTCTACAAGTCCCTCATCATTCCCGTCCTACTTTATGGTGCAGAAGCGTGGACGGTGTCAACATCCGATGAGACGGCACTAGGAGTTTTCGAGAGAAAGGTTTTGCGGAAGATTTACGGTCCCTTAAACATTGGCAACGGCGAATACCGCAGAAGATGGAATGATGAGCTGTATGTGTTGTTCGACGACATAGACATAGTCCAGCGAATAAAAAGACAGCGGCTACGCTGGCTGGGTCATGTTGTTCGAATGGATGAAAGTGCCCCAGCTCTGAAAGTTTTCGATGCAGTACCCGCTGGTGGAAGCCGAGGAAGAGGGAGACCTCCACTCCGGTGGAAGGACCAGGTGGAGAAGGACCTGTCTTCACTTGGTATTACCAATTGGCGCCAAACCGCCAAAAGGAGAGATGCGTGGCGCACTGTTGTGGACTCGGCTATAACCGCGTAAGCGGTTTCTACGCCAGTTAAGAAGAGAAGTTTTTAAGCTGATAAATAAAATACTTCATCCTCGTCTACATTTTGGCGATATTAAATGCTGCACTTTTTGTGTTTGGAAACTATATTAGTAATTCTTGTCTCAGAAATCATCGCTCAAATGAATTTAACCGAATTTTTAAAATAATAATAGTCATACCAATATTTGCGAGATAATTATAATGAATTTTATATACGAATTCCACTTAAGTGTGAAATTAAATCAAGGGTTAAGCGTACATCTTGAACACACTTCCTCATGCGAGCGAACTTCCTGCAGAAAAATCATGGACTGTGGACTGGACTTGTGGCTTGACAAGGTATTTTCAAAATTATAAAATTCAATGAAACCAACAACAAAAATATAACTGTTATCGCATGCAACAAATCCTCAATGGGCGTCTACGCGATTGTCTTGCATGGATAATCTGTGATTTAGCAACTCCTACAGGTCAAGCAACGCATCAATTATTGCCGCCGGAGTGCACTGACACAAAAGCATGTGTTAATAGCAAACTTAAGCTTAAATTAGTGTGAGCTTAAATAATGCAGCAATCCAGTATAAACAACAACAACATACATATATCCAACTGCAATGCCAGCGAAGTGCCACATTGAAGAAGCGCTTCATGCGTCGCAGCAAGATTAACCCCGGATGCTGCACTGTTTTGTTAGTTTGCGCAATTATATGCCAAGTAATTTTATAGGCGCACTAGCCGATCGTTTACATGAGTATAGATATGTATGCAACATGTTGCACTTTGTTTACATATATTTAATAGTTAATATCGCTGAATGTATGTGTTTGACCTTTGTTGCGCATATTAATATGCTCACATCCTGCTTTGTGGCAACTTAATGGCAGAGCATGCAAATGCCAATCTTAAATATTTGCTTGTATGTGTGCAAGTAATATCGCTGTATATTGTCGGTAGTTGGCTCTATTAGCCAAAAGTTTCGCTAGATAACTTGTTTATCTGTTCGCTTCGTATAGACGAATAATGCTCGCATGTGCAACTATAATCCATTTTAAGGCCGTCTTGGAACTCTCGTTATTATATTGCTCTAAGCACAGGGAAGCGCACCGCACTCTCTGCAGACTTGTATAAATTGTTTGCTTAGTTGTTGCAAGCGTTTTTAATATGTGGGGAGTGTACTTTGATTGCCATAAATATTTTCACACTTGTTTTTAATGGACATATTTTTTATTCATTTTATAGTTACATGTATATTATTATGAGGCCACTTTTAGTTGACAGATGCACTGGCGCAACGAAACAATTTAGCTTTATTATTTAAGCAACTAGAAAAAAGAAACACAGTCGAAAGTGCCCACCTCCATTTAATAACTTCATTTCCTGCTATAGCTCATGAGGTTGCATATAGACATATACATAACTAAATACAATAGATTCTCAAATATTTGTTGCGAAGATACGCCTTCTATTTCCTATAGTAGCACATTTTCTAAGTTCGATACAATTATTTTATTTATTTCGATACAATCATTGCAAAATAAATTACACGTTCGCACATGGTACCTCCTTGCCTCCCTACCCGCTGCCACACACAATTCCCTCACTTCGCCGCACTGCATATGAAGCGATCGAGCACAAATTGTTTAAATGTTTAGCCGCCGGCACTCGGTTCGGTTTTATTTGGTTGTTGTTGCTTTAAAATAATTAAAATTAGTTAGCGAATTAACAAATTGCCGAAAATTTATGGAAATTCAAAATTAATTATGTCGATATTGGCGAGCGACGTGTGTATATTTCCGCATGCATTTCATTAGATACATGGTTGTGGTGCAACTTGCATTAGTTTAAATGGTTATGACTTTGACATGTTCATTCCCTAACAAAGAATGAATTCATGGAGATGGAAGTTAGTTAGTCAAATTGAAACTAAACTCTCTCAGATCCTTAATAACCATGCGAATCTAATCAAACCATTTTATTTCCGAAGTCTATAATTCTGATTAATTTATACGTAAACTGACCTTATAGCAGAATTCTTAATGTCTTTTGCTGTTTTGCTACAGATAACCAAGTTTATTCCTATATTTATAGACCTTTCTAACAGACATAGTTGCAGAGTTTTTCACCCAACCAAACCAGACGGACCACTAATCAGCACCACAAACCATTCATAAAATGCAGCGACGACTAAGTTGACGACATTTACTTTAGAGTCTATTTGATATCACTAATTGTGAGGAAAATAAATAATGGCTGAGCCGAGTGCTGTCTGTCAGTGACATTTTCACGATTAGGCGGACGCATTCATTATCGAGAGCGGGTAAATTGTTATCGACTGCGGAGTGAGCGCGAAACGGCAAAACACCTTCGTGAACGTCAATGGGTGGCAAGTGGACAGCAGAGGCTGTTGCCAGCAAGCGTTAGTTGGAAATGCGGTAGCAAAAACAACAACGACTGCGACGACAGTAAAACCAAGAAAAAAATCAACTGCGACGACAACAATTACAATGACAAATGTCAACTCAACACTAGCAGCAGAACTGTCGATGTCCTCCGCCACCAACAGCACAAACACCAGCGGCAACAACTAAAATAACATATACAACTACAACAATTGCAGTAAAATCAGCCGTGTGTGCCGTGGTACGTTAGCAAACGTTTAACTTATAGTCACGCCATGATCGCTCTGGATCACTCGGACATGCTGGACAGTTGGCACAGATTCACACTTAACTTTGCCGTTATAAGAAATTATAAGAAATTGCATGCATGTACCTTCAAGCAAAACACACCTCAGCAGCGGGAGCAGCAGCAGCAGCAGCAGCAAGTTGCATGAAGTCATACATATATGTACACGTGCAGGTGTATGCTTCTACATGGACACACACACATGCTTGCATGCCTTGATCAACTGACTATGTTGCTGAAATTGACATTTTGACAAATATTGACACTTTGAGTGTATGGACCATGCATCGCCGACGCCGCCATCGCCAACACCAACACAAACACCGGCAGCTTGGTTGCATGGTTGCCGCTGCGTTTGCAGTTGCTGCCACACTCAAAGCCAATGACAGTCTCTTTGGCTCATTGCTACTGTGTTGGCAATGATATTTTTGTCGCTGTTGTTGTTGCTGTGTTGCTGATGCTGGTTGTGCGCCACAGGTGCTCTAGTTTATGTGGCGGTGGCAGTCTAATCGCATCTCGACGGCTGCTACCGTTTGCCCAATCGCCTACAACAATAATGTGCAAAAGCAGTAGCAGCAGCAACAAAAACGAATTGAGAAAAGCAACAAAAATATTTGCGCGCAAAAACTAGATGTGAAAGAAATGCGAATAAAGAGAGAGGGAAAAACTGACTTGATTGTCGATAGTATAAGAGATGTTGTTGTTGCTTCAACATTTGTTCCTGTTTCACTGTCGCCTTGCTGTACAACACATTGCAATGATTTATCTGTATGTGCAACGTCATCGTTTGCGTCGGGTGGGCGCTGACGCGGCGGACGCGCGTATTCCCCATAGGGTAATTAGTACGTACGACGATTTTTCTTTTATCCGTCGTTTGCCAATATGACTGCATGCAATGTTGCATATATACATAAAAGTGCCGCCACCGCTGTGCCGAATTCATTGAAAATGTAATGTATGCATTCAAATACACTCATAGGAGCATATTGTCGGCTGTGGTCGGCGTAGCAGTTCATCGTAGGAAATTGCTGCGAAAATGTGTCAATAGTTGTTGGTATTTGAATTACAAGTATACTAGTTGGTATTAGCGATAGTACGAAATGGCAGTGCACCCAAAATAATATAAATAAATTATAGTAGACTAGACGGAAAGAAAACAGAAGAATATCGGATAATTTGAAAAATATTTTTATTTATTTCTAATTCTGTTATACGATAATATAATAATACGACAATGTGGAGATGTTTGAAGCATTCGTCTCCAAATAATAGACAGAGAGGGTATTTAATTCAAGTTCCCTCATTACAACACCACGATGACCCGAAAAAGGTGAATAATGGTGAGAAAAACATATACAAACCATTCTTTCTGATTCGCAACACTGTATTGTTCCCATGCATATAATATAGAGACGCTCAATTGGTGGCTTCCTCACAAGTTTCTCACATCCTTTATCTTCTGTTATCTATTCAGCTAATCACTATACTTATACTCTCCAAAAAAGAAAAAGAAGCCGATTGTTCATGGTAGATATTATACCTTGTTACTAAACGGAACCGCCTATCCTTCATTCTCAAAAAAAATCTTGACTTTTCCCTCTGCATTTAGCACATAATTTGTTAAAAAATTACTTGTATGTTTATATTGTCAGTGAACATTTTTCTTAAGATGCTGTCACGCGACTCGGACCGAAGTTGTTAGCATACTAAGTTCTTTGCATCGCTTTATTGATTTTATTGTTGTTGGCGTTGTTATTCAAAAATGTACCATGCAAATTACGCACCCATAAAAAATATTAAAATTTAATTGGTTTATAATTTCTCAGACGTGAGCAGCCTCCACCACATACTCATACATAGTGATGTTGCACATTGCAAGCAAAAAATCACGTGCAACAAGTTGGCTCCTGCTGTTGGACGTCCATGCCAATAAACGAGTTAACGTAACTCGTAAATGTGTTGTTGTGTCTCATGCTACCAAGTTGTCAAACAATTTTTATAAGCACTACATGCGACGTGCATGCGTTCGTTACAAGAGCAAAGACAGCAGCAACATCAACAACAACAGCACCAACAACAAACAATGCAAAAGGAATAAATCAATGAATGAAACATCTCTCACCACTCGCGTTAACCGACATCAATGCGGCAGCGAAGTGATCGAAGCAAAGACAATAACAACAAAAAAGACGTTTCGTTATAAGACCGACGACTGCTGCAGTCCCAGTTGCAGCTTAGTTGCCGCATTCGTTATCCACTAACTAAGCCTGCAGTCGGACGAAAAACGCTACAAAATCGGAAAATCGTGACCAATTTGGTTTATTTACACGTATTGAACATGAATCTTTAGTGTTGCATTTAGGCAGATTGTTCAGACATTCAAATATTTGAGCGTTTTTCACCTAATACCCGGGCGCTCATACCAAACATGCAAGCTCGTCTCAAACTTTCCACTCTTCTTTTCTTCATGGCTGATTCTGTGTTTGGGCATTAGATATGGTGTAGCAAAATGAAATGGACAGTGAAGCGGAGGCTTTGAAACGCATGAAAGGATAACATATTGGACTTCAGCGGGTGATTAATTGAAGCTTTGAATAGAGTGCCGATTTCATACACAGAGAAACTGAGCTATTTTAGCTAAACAACATTTTAGAGACAAAGGAGTCTGAATCATATTTTCTTAATAAGGATGATGAGTTCGCAAACTGGCAATCGATGAATCGGAGAGTTTTACGAATAAAGTTGCCAATAACCAAGTTCTTGTAAATTTCATCTTGAAGGCTTTCTTTAAAATATTGAGTGACAATAAAATTACCATGGATCGCGGAGATACTTACTGAGATACTTATTGAGATTGATAAAGCAATAAGTAATCCCTAATAAAATAGAAAAACTTGTCTGGAATGCCTAAACACGAATTTCTTTAGATGGAAAATGATTGAAAAGTTATATCTGAGTACTACCTATTTAGTCCACTCCGATATAGGTAATATTTTTTGAAATTTCTTCTGAATGTTCCCATATTTATGAACTTGTGAAACACGTACTTCACATTTCAATTATAATACTAGTATTAACTACAATTTATTATTAATATAAAATGTTGCAACATACCCGAAACAGTGTGAACTCTTGCACCAGCACATACTGGCCAAAGTTTTATAACACAATACCGAAAAAGCAATAAAAACATGCCTGAAACTACTGCAAACGCAATGAAAAGTGTATTTGTCCGAAAATTGCACATCGACGCGTCACATTCGTGACAAATTTAACCTAACGAACCAAAATTATCCAAACAACGAACCGGCCAACAGATAACAAGCGGAATAAAAAGAGAAATATTGAATAAAGCAGTTGAGAAAGATACAAATCCCGCTATTATGGTCAGTAGTTGGCCGTTGGGCAATGAGCAGATGTTGAGTTGGCTGATTGAGCGCTGGTAGTGTTTTCAGCGTGTTACATGCTCCATTAGTTGCTCGATCGTTCGGTTCGTCGGTCAGTCAGTCAATAGGTGAATGGGCGATTCGAGTAAGTCAATAAACACTGAAATCGGCAAAGCTAATTTGCAAAGTAAGTTTGTAGATATAAATATAAATATCTTTTTAAGGCAGCCAGAGTGGGTGCTTGGTCACAAGGCAGCGTAGAAAGAGGCATAAAGTGCTGCAGAAATTTTTTTAGTTGAGGTAGAAACTAAAATTATTTATTTTATTTAATTTTTCTGTTTTGGTTAAATTTGCGAGCTGCATTCCTTCAAAACAGCTGCAAGCGAAAGGGTGCTTTGTGGTAGTGACGTCACAGCAAAAAGTGCACACAAAACTATGCTACTGTTGCTTTTGTTGCTGTTGCACTAACAGTAGTAATCGTTGACAGTTGAATGCGTGTTGAATGTCAAATTTGACAAAATGATAAATGAGTGCTTAACTACAGGAGCCGCAACTATTGTTCTTGTAGTTAATAGTAGCAGCAGTCGCAGAGGCATAGAATCAGAAGAAGAAGCAGCAATCTTGAAGCCACATTTACAGAGTAAAAAATAGCATTCTCGATCTGCTAGCAGTGTCCAACTGTAAGTCTGCAATAAAAAATGTCATCTCAATGGTCTAAAAATCAAATAATAATTCCAAAAATAGTAACAAAACAAACCAACATATGCATATGTAAATATTTTATTGTAATTTGCATAACAACAACCGCCGACCTCTTGGCATTTTTATGGGTCAACCACAAGCATACGAGTGATCAAAGCGAAGCTTCGTTTACATATGTAGACATGTGTGAATTTGCATTCCTCGGCAGGTCAGCGGTTTGGAGCATAACAATCCAGCATTAACACAAAAAACATAATCTAAAATGGATTGCCATGGATATTGCCTACCGCCACAGCATTTTCCCAGCGTCCGCAACAAATCACAAATCGTCCGCATTTAATCTAAAACGTTTTTTTACTGTTGCAAATCGATTTTTTCATGCTCGCCGTGGCAACAATCGGAGTCGCAGTGGCACGCAATTGGTGTCACAATACAAATGCAGCAAAACAATTACAGTTAGAATGCACATCGCACAGTTTCAATTTGGCGCGTTTTCACGTTCGTTTTCATTTCAATTTGTTGCGAGTTTTTCTATGGATTTCTTGTGCTCTGTCTCTGCTATGTTGATAACATCATTATGTTGGTGCCAACTGCTGCCAAATATGGTGTTGTGGCAACATTTATTTGCACCAAGAGTATGTGGGTCCATTCATTTTATTGTGGCAGGGTGATCGGTTTATTTTGGACAATTTACAATTAAGAGTACATGAGAAGAGCTGCAAAGTGATGTTTTCTAGGAATTTCTATATTTTTCACCATCTCAGCTGACTGAACTTCTGAGAAGTCCAAATTCTAATTCTGATTCAAAAATACTGAATATTATGAAACCATTGTTCGATAAGGTCATTCATTAATTAATGCTTTCTAAAGATTTGCTGAATTAGTAGGATACTGATTATTTCCCGCATCCTCTAAATACCTATGAAGAACTTAACTGTATGTTCTCCTTTAGACATCACTAATGTAGAATATGAAAGTCGAGTACTTTGTTAAGAATCAATTAAGATGAAACAATCAGAAGACAGAAATATTAAAGTCTAAAAACTCAATAGATTCACAGATTCTCAAATAAATTAACTATACCTTAAACTATACCATACACTACGTATACATTGTCCAATTTTTTCAAAAAAAAAATCGGAATCGCGCGTTCTCGTAAATTTTCATAAAATTACGTGGTTCCTGTTATATAAACATCTGTGTAAAATGCTTAAACCAAAATGAAAACATTGACATTCGCATTACATGTGTGTGCGGCGCCTGCACAAGTGGGTGCTTATACTAATAGCAGCATAAGTAGGGTTTTGGTGCCAGCATTAAAGGTTTCGCATGCAACTTCCAATTTTTGCATATTTTATTTATTTATATTTTTCGCTTATTTCCAAGAATATTATACTGGTAGGCATGCTATCGCATCGGCGTCTATGCAACAGCATTTTCCATATCAGCTAGCACGCGGCAACGGCAATCGCAGCTTCAGGTAAGTGTGCAAGTGTTCAGCCAATGGTCAGACAGCCAGTGTCAGCGGCAACCAACTGACATGCCATGCTATGCTGCGCTATGCTATGTTGTGCTTTGTTATGCACTAAGCAATAAAATCGGCCAGCAATACGACAAGTTGCTGGTGTTGGTAGGGCACGCAAACCGTTGGCGCGGTTGTTGTTGTTAGTGGCGTTTGCGCGCGACAAGCGTTAAGTAGCAAAGATCAAAGGGGTGAGATGCCGATGCTGTTTAAACTTGTATTTTATGTGAGAAAATTTAGTGGACCGTGTTTGAGTTTGATTGGCGCACCTGATAAAAGTGCGCCGATTGTTGCAAATTATATGTGAGTGTGTGTGTCTGCGTTCTCTTAAATACCGCTGGTAAATATTTTTATTCCATTTTGCAAATATTTTGCCTTAAAAGCTTCAGTTGTTAGCTAGTGGCTGGAGTTGGCGCTGCTGGTAGCTCAACAACTCAGCATATGTATTTGCTGATACCACAATCGTGTTGACCAAATTTCGTTTTGTTGTAATGTTTATTTTTCAAGTTTTGCAGAACTTCTGTTCCATTGCGTGCCTTTCAGCACTTTGCTGATAATGGTGAGACTCGACTGCACATTACAATTAAATAATTAGCAGAAACGTAGATATTGATATTTATCGACGAGACTGTGGAATCAGAGGAAACTGTAAACAGACTGGATGGCTGGACTTCACGTTGTTTTGGAATGGTCAACTATCAGCGTTTAAGGCGCTGACAGATGACAGATGACACCAATCCATATTTGCTCAGCTTACGATAGACTGAGGTTGAAACTAGTTGAATGGCATTTCTTCTAAGAATTGGAAAATATATGCAATATATTGCCGTTTTCTAGGATTAGATCATATACCGTGCCTATGCATAACTTCACTGAACTCCATTGATAATTTTTGAGAGATTACTTTCGAAACAATTCTCAAAACATTACTATGTGGATCAGCAATCCAAGACTAGGGAAAGGAATGAGTTGAACTGCTACTAGAGTACATGACAACAGATAAATATTTATGAAAATTTACCAAAAACCCATGTAAGCCGAGTTTCACTTTCAAAAACTTGAACACCATCACCACCTGAAGGCTAACATTCCAGAACGTTTCCGCGAAAATGAATTAATTTCCAAAAAACTGCTTCGAATTAGTTTTACCTACGCCAATGTCTTTGCGCAACCATGACAAATTAATAAAAAGTCAACAATGTGCTGCTTTGCTATGCTCTGCTATGTAGGAGTATACTGTACTCAGCCTACATACAAAATTAAAGTTTCGTTCAATTTAAAGCCAATACAATGAAAAATCACTGATTTTATTTTACGCCGAAGCGGTAAATGCTAGGGTTAAGACCTTTGGCCCAGTGCTGGAGCGCCGCGAATCAACGTAATGTTATTGTGTTGTTATAAATATTTCTTCAATTTGTATATTTATGTATGTGTATGTGGTGTGGTGCGGCAAACCATTTGTCACAGCCGCTGCTTGTCTGCCGATATTCGTATATCGTCGCTGTTTCTTTGTACTGCCGTTGGACACAGTTGATGAGCCGCCGCAACGCATTTGTTGCTCATTTGAGGCACTTTTGTTGTTGTTGTTTTTTCTTCATGTGCTCATGAGCAGCGCTGGTGTCGTACACGCTGGTGACACGCTTGTAGATCACACCAAAGGTCCTGGCGTGAATTGTCAGTGTCGTGAGTTGCATAACAACAGCGGCAACTTGCAACAAAGCGGAGGTGGTGCAATAAACCCAGACTCAATGTTGCCAGACGGGCGAAATTTGCTTATTTCGGCATCGAATGTATCGAAAGTGAATATTTCGCATTTTATATATTATGATCCAATACTAAACCTCTATGCCTTGTGGATTTGATCTACGTGTGGCTTTTGGCGACGTATTATGAAGTGGTCTAGAATGATCTGTTTAACTCTTTAGCTCTTATGATTAAAATTATTACCTCTTCTATTACCATAATTACTGTTTCCCACAAATTTTTCATACCTCCAAAAAACTCCGAGTTGTCAACAGTGGTTCCACATTTAATTTATAATTATCGGCATTATCTTGCCGACGTAAATCAACTAATTGCAGAGCTTTTGACGGCAATAAAAACGCCGCAATGACCTTGTCAACGGTGGTTACATAGTATTAGATGATGCCTGCAACAAATTGATATTTAGAAAAAAACATTGAAAATTATTCTTGACTGGCTAGTGTTGCTAACGGCAATGCAACAAACCTATAATTTATGATTGCTGTGTTGAATGTCAGCAACACGACAACAACAACAATAATGCCAGCTGTCGGCGCTACAAATTAGTAACCAATTTTAAGTGCTCTTAGCTACCAGCGGGTACAAAATCGCCAAAGTGATCTTCAGTGGAAAAAAATTTTGGAAGTGGTGGCATGCAACGGTAAATAAAAATTAAATGCAATACATATAACAATCGCGAATTTATTCCATCAACGTACTTGACTTATCGCCTTGTATTCGCTGACAGTAGCAGTTGCAAGCATCGAAAATATTTGTTTGTGCGAAAGCAAATAAATTGCAGATAATTTACGAGCTAATTCTTTCAAGTGTACAACATCAATGAAAAGTATAGATATACAATTGGCTTACCACACTTTTGTTGCAATGTTGGCCAAAAGCCAGCGTACATTTCGATGGCCACTCCGGTGTCTCATTGACACCAACATAATTGGCTGACAAATTTATTGCAATTCAACAAAAAATTTGTTGACTCAGCTCGGGGTTCAGGAATCAAGGACGTCTGATGTTAGCAAAGCTCAAATGTGCATCCGCATACAAAAATAAAAAAAGGTGTTGCAAACATAGACACAGACATGCAAAAATATTTTAAGAAAAAAACTTACTTTGAAATATTTGCTGCATGAACACATAGTCATAAGTCAAAAACCTTATTCTCTTTTATTTCATTTAATTTCTAGGTATTTGTATTCGTCGATGTCTTTGAGATCATTTTGAAAAATTGCTTTTTTAGGGTTGTTTTCCTGAATGTCTGCAACGGACAAACTCCTTCTTTTATAAAGCTTACAATCCAGAACTCTTTCTTGCTACGCATATATAAACTGTCTTCAGCCCCCCAAGCAGTAGATGGTAGCTTCTAGAACAAATTTACATAATTATACATATTCCATTTTTAAGAGTTCCAAATTAATGAAAACAAATTTAGACAGTAGTTTGTCATTTGACATTAGCAAAACTGGTCTAAAATGTATTGTTTTTGGTTGGATCCGTCGTTTTAGGTAATCTGTTATGATTCCTTCCTTAGACTTCCTGATGGTTCACAATATTTATTGGATAAAATATTAAAGAAAAAATATATATTTTCGCCATTCTTTTCGCTCAGTATATATTCATACCATTGAACTCTGCACCGAAACGTGAGTTTTGAATTTTTTAATGAGATCGATTAGAATTAATGAACTGAAAATTTTCAACCTAAATCCACATCACTAGTACAATCAAGAATTTCGATGCAAAGTTTGGACCACCGAAGTACTAACACACACAGGCGCAATCGTCTTTGACTAATCGTTGCGATTATAGTGATTACCCGACAGTTTGCCGCTTACTGTAACCGGAATTTAAGTTTATATTTCATTTTTATTTTATTTTATTTTGTTTTTATTTTTTAATTTGGGTCTTTATTTTGATTCTGCTCGCCTATTTAGTGTCGATCAGCAGATTTCGGCTAATTAATTTAGATTTTCGCTTGCAGTGCAGCGCTTGTCAGCCATCAGTTAGCTGCCAACGAACGGCAGCCATGTCATTTGCCAGTGTCAATGCAAATCTGTAGCAAAAACAAGAATTTCTGAGCATTCGCGAATTCAAGGAGCAGCGTTTTGTGCTCTGTGACAGCGGCAATAGAACAAATCTTGCAGCGACATTTGACAATTGGCAAAGTGCATTGCGATTCCAACGACATTTTCACATGATCTCTGTGGCTGCTGTAAAGTTAAAGGCTTCCATAAAATTGTCGGCGTCGCCGTTGACAATGACTCAGCAGCGTCAATATACCTCAAAGCAACATTTGTGTGGACTCATGTGCATTCATTATAGGATATATGATAGATGTGTGTATATGTGTATGAGACGGCTTGTAGAATTTTAATTGCAAAATCGAATAAGGTGTCATTGTGGGAAATGTAATAAATTTATATTAGCATTTTGCATGTGCGCACAGAGAAGCCGCTTTTTAACTCACATTTGCATGTAAATGCTAAAACATCACAACAACAACAGATAAATGCTCGCGCTTTTATGAGGAACAATAGTAAATTGTATGACAACTCTATGCAAATCAGTTGCGTCGCCTTGGGTATGGTTCTACTTTTTTTAAAATATTTTTCTTTTTAGTGCAAGCAAATCTTCATTGTCGCCAACACAAATGTATATAATTGAGCTTGGAAATAGAAAATTGCTTGTATTTGCCAATTAAGTGGCCATGACTGACTCAAATGCTGATATTTACGCCCACACTTTTTGTACTTATGTACTAGATGTGTTTGCAGTCTCTGATTCTTATCCAATGAAAAGTGTGATTTTGTGTGAATTTTGAGTTGTGTGAAATCTCAAAGCAAATATACTGTCTTGCTTAGTGACCTTCAATTGAGTTCAATTGGAAATTTTAAATTTTTTACATCGATTACTGAAATACAAATAGTCCCGTTTTTAAATAACCAATTATTGTCCGGGATGAGCCAATATGGTACTTATCACGAAGACGGCTTTATCAGTTCCAATATTGCATACAGAATATGATCTACGTGGTATTTCGAGCATCTCAAACACCTTTATTAAACGATAAGCTAATACGAAATCATAAAAATTTTTTGGGTGCTATATGGCCTATAAACTAAGTAGACCCTAAATATAAACGAACTCATTTATGTAAAGGTTTTCGAAAATTAGAAACCTTTTCAATATATTCTTTGTGTTTAAACTAATGATTTGAAGTCAGAAACCAGTGTTATCATTTACATAAGTGAATCATTAAATTTCTGGTTTGCTTTATATAAATTTAACAAGGCAAGATGTGGCATATTTATGAGATTTATGTTGCATAAAACTTTATAACTCTTTAACTCAGACATAATCGTAAAAGCCTCCATTGTATGAAGCCAAACGAAGTGTGTGGGTTCTCAAATGTTTTCTTATGCCAATTCAACTGCGACCATATTCAACTGATTTGCATAAAATGATGTTTATCTGTTTGTTTGTTTAGTTTGGTGCGCTATGGAATTAGTGCTCATTAGAGCGCAGCGCTGGTGGTGGTCTTTATGGCGGCGACGTTTGCGAGCTTAAAGATTTGACACACGGCATTTGAGCGGCACTCTGAATTCGTTCTCTATTATGACTAAACTAACTTGGCGGCACTGAGTATTTTGTGTTTTTTTATTAATATTTTTGTTGCTAATCTTTTCATCGTCAACTTAATTTTTTTTTGTCAGTCTTTTTGTGCTTTTATTTCATTTATGCGATATTCTGTTGCTTTTTGGGTCACGCGGCGGATGAGTAATGCGCGAAGTATGCGCGTCATAAATCCAAATTGACGCCAAATTAATGGCGCGTTTGGGCGAGCAGCGAATGGCAGCGCTCAGCAAACGCGCAAACCAAAAAAAAATCAAAAAAATATATATAAAAATTTAAAAAAAATCGAAACTGGCAAACACACAAATCAAGAATGAAACATGCTGCGCTGATACAGGTCGCCTGAAGCAACTCACTACAACAACAAAAACCACGATTTTTTATTTGGTGGTTTTCCATTTTTTCTGCTCACCTCGCAGCTGGTGACAGTCGCGTTCAATTAGACAGTGTCATTTAGCGGTGTCTTTTCGGGCGCATAAAGTGCTTTTGCTTGTGGCTAACAACTAACTAACACTTGTAACTAATTAAACTGCCTAAAATATGGACTGACGACTGTTTAACAACTGTCCAAGAACACAACAACAACATCAATAGACTCATATGGCCAGCTCGTCCTGTATGCGACTTGTTGCAGCAACATGTAAATCTCTGTGCAACAGCTATCGCCAGTCGGCGCGCGCTTTGCTTCACCTACAAGTTCGCTGCTTGAGTCTTCTGCGGCGGCGGTGGCTGCGTTAAGCTAATTTGTATTTGCTGCCGCTGGTCGATAACAATTTTCCCGGTTATAGGTTGTACAAATATTTTTCTCGCACTCAGTACTGTTGTTGTTACTGTTGTTGCAGTTGTCGCAGTTATTTAGTACAGCTGTGGCATGTAACGTTTGTTAACATGTGGTAGTTATTCGACAGACAGCTGCACGAACAAATGTACGGGGTACAAATGTGTGTGCTGTCTATTGACTTCGGGCTTATGTGGCTTCTTGCTCTTGTTGTTTTGCCAATTTCAGCATCGAATTACCAACTTATTTACATATGTACATTTCGTTGTAAAGATTTTGTGGAACGGAGCGCTGTCCGCTTTCTTCCCTTCGTTTGTGTTTTTATTTTATGTCTCAATTGAGTTTCTTGTAACATGCGGCATATCATATTCTTCTTTTACATAGTAAACTATATATTAGATCACCCATCTGTCTAGTCGAATATTTCGAACCATTATTTATATAGATGTACAGGTTAAATTAAGTTAACGCATTTCCTGGTCATCCTAAGACTTTTTCAGGAATAAATAATCCATGAAAAAGTGTTGGTGCATAAAACCAATAAACTTTTATATCTAAAATTCGGGATTTACTACTTCAACGAGGTTGCTTCCTTGCCCAACTACGGCCCAAGCAACTACCAGGCTTTTGGATACTATAAACTTTTAAACGCTCGCCACAAAAGTTGCTAAGAGGGTATTATAGTTTGGTTCACATAACGGTTGTTTGGTTAAGTAACGGTTGTTTGTAAATTTAAAAACTAAACGAGTTAGATATAATCGATAAGATGAGATTGACGAGACGAGTTGAAATTCGGATGCCTGTCAGTCCGTCCGTTCGTCCGTCAGTCTGTGCAACGGATAACTTGAGTAAAAATTAAGATATCTTGACGAAACTTGGTTCTCATGTTTCTTGGACCCAGTTGACTCATTCCGGTTCCGGTAACATCATTACCCCATTTCCGGTTCCGGATGCGCCATTTTCAGTTCCGGTTAATCCATTTCCGGTGTCCTCATATCCGGTTTCTGATGAACGGGTGCTCATTTCCGTTTCTGGTTTCACATTTCTAGTACCGGTAACACCGTTATCGCATTTCCAGTCCGGATGTCCTATTTCCGGTTATGTTTTCCTATCGGTCCGGTAACATTATTTCCGGTTACCCCATATTCGGTTGCCCAATTTCCGATTCTGGCAACATCATATCCGGTTACCCCATTACCGGTTCCGTTAGTATCATATCCGGTTACTCCATATCCGATTCCGGTAACATCGGAGCAGAGCAGAGCTTCAGTATGGAGCACAACATCACTTTGAATAGTCATAACTGCGATATATTTCCGATTAAATTTCTTAAAAACTAAAAGCTGTGTCGTTTTTAATAAAACATCCTGATGGCATGGATGGAAAATGACCGAAATCGCCTTGTTATAGTATATATGTGAGTATTCTAATAAATTAAATAATAATATAAAAAAAATCTAACTTCCAAAGTCAATGCTAAACTCTTTCATATTCGTGATTATCTTTGCATCTTATTCATTGTCAAATGCTCAAGTAATTACTTGCAATTTTCTACTGTGGAAAGCATGTTGCATGCAACATATTATTAGCGCATATTTGTCAGCGAAAACAACGTCAATGTGTGCCAGCAGCCAATGGCATGGCTTATGTCGTTGGCGGTGATGACGACGCTTGGTTAACAAAGTGGCCTAAAGAACAACCTCGGGCGGTACAATATAAATGTAAGCTGTGTATACAATTGTATACAAACAAATTAGCAGACACATAGTACTAGGCACCCTTTCGGATCTGTCAGGCACATTTGCTCTGTGCTGTGTGAGAAATGCGTCTTATCGCATCTTCTGTCGCTGGGCTGACAAAGCGGGCACCTTTGCATATATATAACTGCCTTGATGTGGCCTCAGGCATAGGAAGTTAACGAAAGCTCCGCCGAAGTGATGAGCGTTGTTACTGCTACAAAGTAGTTATTACATTGAGCCTAGCATAACAATTCAGCGATACGATTGAGTTGATAGCGTGCATTTAATCACCAATTGTTTATCGCAACAACAATGCGGCATAGCTATGTGGTTATGGCTGTCTGCCTGCCACATAGCGTTGGCGACTGGGCATCAAAATAAAGCGCTTAAAGACCACCACGATGATTGGCGGCTCAGTTGAGCGAGAAAAATGCACGGAGAATTTATGTTGTGGCAAGCCTGCGAATGTGATGTGTGTGGGTGGATTGGCCGGAGCACTGGATAAAGGCTGTGAATTTGCTTAATTTGTGTTTTATTAAGCGACGATAAGGTGAACAGGATAAGCGCGGAGTGAGTTAATAGAATGCTGCTTCAGAGCTGGTGAGCGATAAACGGATAAATAAAAGAGAAGGAATTGCAGAGGAGAGCTGTTAGGCATACAATGCAGTTGATCTTAACTGTATTATCAGTTTTATAGTATTTTTTTTTTTTAATTTGCCACAGCTTTGAAGCTTGTGCTTGCAACGTAAAGTATTAGATCGATCGCTGTTCAAATTATATAAAAAGTGTGCAAATGCACTAAAAAAAGAATTATGAAGAAGAAGCAGATAAAATTTCGTTAGTGTTGCATCATCACTAATTGCCTTATATGCAATATAAATATAAAAGATAAAAAATAGTGAAATAATATTAACAAGCAGTTTCCCAGAGTGAACCAAAGCTTAATGTCTGCAATATTATTCAAAATTTATTTTTTGTATATTCGAATTTTCCAACTCTGCTCCTCTCTTTTCGAAATATGCAACGCCACTTGAACTATGTGAATGCTAGCAGCCAGGCAAATTGGTGCAGCATCCAACAATAGCTGCCAATGGCGCTAACAAAAGCAACAATAACAAAATTTTTTACAAAATGTTTAACTTGTTTTCGATTTTTTTCGATATTGATATTTATAAAGTGTAGTTCGTAAGTCCATACACTCAGTTCAACTGCCAGCTGCTCTGCAAAGCAATGCGCATACATGCTGATCGCTTTCGCTGCAGCGCGCTTATAGTTAGCGCTGGTCTCTAGCGAAGAGTCACAGCAATTGTTGCAAATAATAGAGATTTGCTTTAATGATTCGGCTGGTCAATTTATGCAGGAATAATAACGATGCGCCATCATCCTTTTGCACTTCGTCAGCGTTTTCGCAATTTTTTGGCGATTTTTATTGATTTTTTTGCTTCGATTTTTAGCTTTTTTATGGTTTTGCCTTAACTGCTATTTTATGAGTCCATTAAATGCGGCTATAAAATGAAACCCAGCAACTTGTGCGGCTTTCTGTTAAAAAGCTGCGAGCATTTAGCTTCCAAAATAGTGGAAAAAATATATTTTCTATGCGCTCGACTACTTTAGTTAGTGGCAAATTATTTCTCTAAAGATAATCATTGCTATCGGTTGTTTGCCTAAATGACCGGCATTTAAGTTTATATATGAAAATTATGTAAGTAAATGGCGCATTAAATGAAACTGCCCGCAAAACATGCAATCAAAGGGGAAGTTTGTGGCTTCAGTCTTTTGTCATGGTGAGTACAATCAGACAGCTGACTGCAGCTACTAGCGTCTTTTGAATATTTGATGGTAGATATGTATAAACTATCATGCACTTGTGGGTGGTCCAGCGCTGACTAACCGTTCGGTTAGCTGCGCTGACCGCAGTGACTTGGCTGGGGGTTGGTATAAATACTAGGCTACAGGTTATATACCCACCTACAACATTTACCGAAAACTCTGGCAAATTAATAGCCGATTGGCATTTCACTGAGATTTATTTCGCATTTAATTTGTTGTTGTTGTTGTTATGCGCTAATGAATGTGAAATGTATAAATTGCAGGCTTTTAAATCAGCACACATTTATAAACCAAATATTGAAATGTATATTCGCATATGTATGTGTACCGAAAGTAGTCTCGAAATAACGCAAGCAAGGCGAGATTAAATTTATATGCGCCGCTTTTGCTGAAAATCCAGCTGTCCCAGACGAGTATCACGCACACACAGATACAGTCAAAGCATCTCATAGCATCTTTGCGCCTCACCACGTCATTGCCAGCAAGCAACACGCGACAAAAACAAAGTTTTATTTTTCAAAAGCAAACAAATGTTGTTGAAATCAGCAACAACAATTTTTTTTAAATAACAACAATTATTAAAACAGCAAAAATTTTGTTAAGCAACAACAACAAAATTGCGAAAAGCACGCAAAACAACTACGCCTATGCAAAAAAGTAGCAGAAAAATGCCTAAAAATAAAAAACTCAAAACAAATGTTTCAATTTCATGCAAACGCCAATGAAAACGAAAATGCGCACACAAATCACACACGAACAACATTGAACTTGAAAAGATATTTATGGCTACTTAAGTGTTGTTCCAACAACATTTTTTGTGTGTTCCCGCATAATTTCAATTTTGTTGTTGTTGTTTGTTGCGAATTTTGCGCTTGCATTTGTTGCCTGCCAATGAGTCAATGGAACTGTGTATGTGTGTTGGTTGGCGGTGTGGCGCGCAGCTTCATTAATGTGCCACATAATTTGTAGGTGATGTCAAGCGGTGTTACTTAGCTGCTTTTGAATTTCTTAAGTGTGTAAAGCTATTTGTATAATTCGCAGTGTCGTTGCAAAGAATATTGTGTCATGTATTTAAAAAAAATAATTATTCAAAAGGCAAGTTGGTTTGGAAGTTGGATTCGTGAGATTTCACAAATAAAACTTTCATAAAAATAATTCGAAAATAGTTCTTCTGATAGAGGATAACGACCTTTAGGAAAATTCATTCAGATGAACGAATGGGTCTCGGTTAGCCAGCATTTAGAAAGAACTTAGACCAATACATATTAAAGCAGAGCTATTTATCTTCAGTTCTTTAGCTGAGATCGAAGTGGCAAAAACCTATGGAACTTGTGAGTGGCCTCAGCAATGTTTGTTTTTATTTAGTTATACCAAGTCACAATCGCTGACCATGTGATGATATTAAAAATCTATCTGGGTGCCAGTGGTAGATGCTGCTTGGAAGAAGATGTCATACTTTCAAAAGCTTAATACCAAAGCATATTTCCGATGTTATCAAGTCGCTTCTTTTATGAGAAACAACTATCGGAATGTTTCAGCAGTCAATGGGATTAGTAATAGAACTTAACCTAACTAATTGACGAAAAAAGTAAATCGAGATCCACTAAAAATGACTTAAGTCACAATTCAAGCGTTTCTATTTCCCACCTCTTTTACATTTCTACGCCACTGCCTGATGAGCCCAAACACAATTCACAAATTTATATTTGAGTATGTGAAAACACTATAGGGGACGCTCGAAGGCGACAGCAAAGTTCATAAACTACAGTTCAGCATATGCAGCGACTCAAAGCGAATTGAGCTCAAGTTCAGTCCGACACATAAAACATACTTATCGTAAGTTGGCGTGTATGTGTGCAAGCTAAATGCGCACGCGATTTACTTGTATGCGACAGTGCTTTCTCTGTCCAGACATAGAGCGCGTGGTTCAGTGCCACAAATTCAGGTTCAGGGTTCAGGTGTAAATTAAACCCAAAATACTCGTACATTAATGACATTTGTATAAGGGTATATACATACATAAAGCGCTGAGCGGGAGGTCGCGGTCGGTGAAACCTCAAGCTGGAGTATGTGCTTTATGCTTCAAATGCGATTCCATGAAATTCCTGAAGGCATTTAAATTGCCATAAATTAATAAGTACTCGAGGCAGCTATTAGCTCGAGACTGTGTCACATTGTCGTTTCTCCATTGACGAATAGTCTTACACACATACTACAAAGACATACAAATGTTTATGAAAAAATTGCGTGTCAGAGCTGCATTTTTGGCGCGTGTTTAAAATTGTGAAATTCTATGTGCACACCTACAACATACGACTAAGCTTTTTTGGAGACGTACAACCCACATATGTATGTATATAATTTCAGATAACACCAATATATAGAACTTACTCACCGAATTGCCGACAAATCAGCTAAAAATCACAGTAAATTAATAAAAGCCAAATCTCAGCGACATATTTATTTGAACTCCACTAAGCGGTGAATAATTATTGGCGTTTTGTTGCACTGCAACCTTGTCACGCCTGCATCCAAAAAAAGTGACCCAACAAATGAGCAAAGAAAAATGACCGCAGCTTAACTGAGTAGCGATTTTGTTGAACTCCTTTTGGCACCATATGTGTGGCTCCTCAATTAGCGAAGTGAAGGCGACATATCATATGCAATTAATGCATGTTGACCATCAATTAATTGCTTTTAAATCTTTTAAATTTTATTTTATATGCATATTTTTGAATTTTTTTTTTTGCAAAGATTTGCTTGTGACTCATTCAACTGGTCATGCCGAAGTTTGTCGCTTAAGTCTTTTGTTAATCGGCGCCACCTTTCTGTTGATTGCAGTTACTTGAGTGTAGCAAATGAAACGCCTACACACAGTTTTCTTTGAAATTAATTTGCTATTTAGAACGATATTGCCTGAAAGAATAGTAATAAATCTAATCATGTTAATCTTTTTCTGCATGGTGAACGAATTCTTGCTTATATTTGAAATTAAATGTACAAGGAAACTTTCGAAAGTGACATTTGAAATTAAGAAAACGTGTGGGAAAATGAATTTACACTATCGTGGAATGCATTACGATACATAAAAGAAATAAATATTCTTAAAATAGAGTCGAAAGAATGTTGAAATTTGAGATCAGCGATTTCAACGCTAGGGTGGGTAAAGAAGGTGTCTTTGGCACAACAGTCGGAAAATTCAGCCTCCATGACGAAACATCACCAAACGGTCTGAGGCTGATCGACTTCGCCGAGGCCCGAAATATGGTCGTCTGTAGTACTAGATTCCAGCATAAGAAAATCCATCAAGCTACTTGGCTGTCCCCGGATCGAATCTGATACTGGAGAAAATAATACGAGCTGCAGAGCTAAACAGAGAAGGTACAATCTTCTATAAGAGTGTACAGCTACTGGCGTACGCCGATGATATCGATATCATTGGAAACAACACCCGCGCCGTTAGTTCTGCTTTCTCCAGACTGGATAAGGAAGCGAAGCGTATGGGTCTGGTGGTGAACGAGGGCAAGACGAAATATCTCCTGTCGTCAAACAAACAGTCAGCGCATTCGCGTCTTGGCTCCCACGTCACTGTTGACAGTCATAACTTTGAAGTTGTAGATAATTTCGTCTACCTGGGAACCAGCATTAACAGCAATAACAATGTCAGCCTGGAAATCCAACGCAGAATCACTCTTGCCAACAGGTGCTACTATGGACTAAGTAGGCAATTGAAAAGTAAAGTCCTCTCTCGACGAACAAAAACCAAACTCTAGAAGTCTCTCATCATTCCCGTCCTGCTCTACGGTGCAGAAACGTGGACGGTGTCAACATCCGATGAGACGGCACTAGGAGTTTTCGAGAGAAAGGTTTTGCGGAAGATTTACGGTCCCTTAAACATTGGCAACGGCGAATACCGCAGAAGATGGAATGATGAGCTGTATGTGTTGTTCGACGACATAGACATAGTCCAGCGAATAAAAAGACAGCGGCTACGCTGGCTAGGTCATGTTGTTCGAATGGATGAAAGTGCCCCAGCTCTGAAAGTTTTCGATGCAGTACCCGCTGGTGGAAGCAGAGGAAGAGGGAGACCTCCACTCCGATGGAAGGACCAGGTGGAGAGGGACCTGGCTTCGCTAGGAATAACCAATTGGCGCCAAACTGCCAGAAGGAGAGATGCATGGCGCGCTGTTTTGGACTCGGCTATAACCGCGTAAGCGGTGGCTAAGCCAGCCAAGAAGAAGAATATTTGATTGATAATATGGAGTTAACAGAAATGAAGAAATCGATACAATCATATCACTAAACAACACTCGTTTGTGTTTTGGATCAAACTATTTCTTTCCGGGAGATTGAGTGATAACTAGAAAATTGTGTTCTTTTGTTTTTGAGGTTAGGAGACTAATCGATTTCGCAAATAGACTCAAAAATATGTATATAAACTACATTTTTCTATTATTTCAATTATGTATAAAATTTTTGGATCAAGCTTATATGACAAATGCTGCAAGGAGTCAGGAGTGTTCTAAAAAATTATTTTTTTATTTAATTTTTATATAGCGCTCACAAAATATTTACATTTAAAATTATAATTTACCACAAAAATAGAAACGTGAACATTAATGATTTAACAAATTGGACAAATCAGCCACAAATCACATTAATAATGTCAACAACTCACTCAGTAAATAAATTCAGCTGAAATAAATTGGCACTTGCCGTTAATTAGAAAAAAACTATTCGCTAATTAGAAATCAAAATCAGAAGTTGCCAAGCAATAAATATTTCAACGCACCACATTTAATGTTGCATTTAAAATGATTGCAGCTGCTTAAGCCCACGCCAACTGCAGCCACCACGAATTTCGGCAAAACGGCGAGGTGTCAACATTTTAAGTTAAAATGAATATTATTAAAGCGCAAGTATAAACTGAGCGCATAATTATATGCCGTTAAATAATAATAAATAAAATATAATCATTAAACAGCGTTGCGCGTTCATAAAATGCGAATTTGCGAATATTTTCTCAGACAAATAACTGCCCACACACATATGATATGCGCAGATATTAATATTCGCATTTGTTGGCATTGTTGTTGTTGTTCATGTTGCGTTGCGCTGTTGTAATGATGTTTTGCATAATTTATGTTTGAATTAGCAGTTGGCGTTTTGGCGCTTACAAAATTGGCAGCTGTGTTGGTCACACTCATTGCAACAAAACTGCGGCTGATCAGCGTACAACAACAGCAAAAATATGTTTGTTGTTAATCCATGGCAGTAGTGTGCGTTCAGTACTCTTTTGCTAATTGAATTTCTGAAACTACTGATTTTTCTTTCCCTTCACAATTATCTTCTCCCTGCAAATACTGGATTGCTGGTGGAATGCGATCTCGTATATAAAACAAAAACAAAACACGAATTTTGCATTGCTCTGCGTGTAACTACAGTTGCGATTATTAATGAACTGTCATTGGCGACGAAATGCTCTGCACCCAGTTGCCGCTTGTTCATGAGCCTTCGGGGCAAGCGGTCTGCTGCAGCGCAACAATTCGAAACACGAAAAGGTAGGAAAAACATTTAGGTTTGAACACGACCAAACACGAAAATCAAATCAAATCAGGAATAAAATACATAATTTTTTAATGTGTCTGGTGGGCAGATAACATAAAATGCCACTGCTACTACTACTAGTAGATTTTGATCGTTTTGTTTTGCTACTAAGCCAAGCAGCGCTTGTAATCTTTTTTTTAATTTTTCTTAGAGTAATAATCATAATTTGTTTTTTTGTTTTTGCATGGACTTATGTTGATATTCTGTACTTTTAGTGGGACTTATTTGTAACTAAATTGATTTCTTTTTTACTCATAAAATATCTCTTTTTTTAACTATTAGACGCTTAAGACCTTCTTCAGGCCTTACGGACAATTTTTCTTATGTGACATGTTTCCCAACATTATTGTTTAGAGTTCAACCATATTCACAAAATCAACGATGTGTATCTAACATAAATACCGTTGAGGCCCAATAGAACTTAGTTACTTAAGCTGGTGCACGAGTTTGGATAAATATTTCGGCCGTTCCCATGATGATCAGGTCTACATAAGAGGAACGCACCAAGGACTATCCATTCGACAGCATTGCGCAAAATTCTTTGGGAAATGTTGCAGTTGCAACCACAACAACAATTAAAATTGGAACAATTTGTCCAATTTGGCCCAGAATTTGAAGTATAAACCCACTTTAAAGGCAAGGCAGTATGCTGCCACTTGTGCGCGTGCGCAATAACGAACCAACTTAACACAGCGACCCACAAATGAGCTACAGCAGCAGCAGTAACTGTAATCCATAAGAGCAACAAAGAAAAAAAGAAGACTTTTAAAATGCTCACCACTGTTGATTAAAGAACAACAAAATACACTAACCAACATCCTGACCAAAAGCGCAAACCAACAGCGCGCTAACCACACGAAGTAAGCAGATATGAGTACTATTGAGTAGGGTAGAATACCGCCCATGCGCGATGGGCTGCCTGCTATGATTATTTCCATCATCATCATCATCTTCTTCAGCGCTAGCTGTTGTTGCTGCTCTTGTTGCTTTGTTTTTAGTGTTTTTTTTTAGCATTTGCGATTGTCGCTCATGTTCCACCAGCCGCAGCCTTATGTCTGCGCTAAATTGTGCTGCTGCCAACAGCAACTACGAGTTCATGCAATTCAATTCATTTTCAATTTCGATTCTGGGTCTTGCGGTCAGGCAATGGTGTTGTCGGTTGTGGTGATGGTGGTTGGCGCTTATGGTGGTGGTGTTGGTGCCGAAGAGAACGTCCAAGTCGTGAGTGGTAATTTTGTTCGCATGCGCGTCAAGCGCAATTGCAGCTACCAGGCACAAACATATGGAAGTGTCAGTAGTCAGGCAGTCACTTTGTTGCAGATGCGCAAACTCATTCGCTGATTTATTTCATTTTATTGGCTGGTGAATTGGTCAAAAGTGTATGCCCTCCACTCGCTTTGCCAATCGTGATTTCGAGTAAATAAGGTTGGTAAAACAACAACAACAATAACAACAATGTAGTGAAAAAAGAAAAAAAGAAATTAAAATGGCAACACTTTAGTCAGCGAGCGTAAATGTTGCATGTTGCATCATCAGTCGCGCATGCGCAGTGAAGAGTGAGCAAAAATCTACAACAAAAGCAAGAGAAAATTGACAATTATTTAATTCATTAATAGTTTCGCTGTGACCATGATTACTGACACCCGACTAGTTTGTGCTAAAATTCACTTACTAAAGGCGGAAATAATGAAGGAAATGTACTGGCGACCTATAGACTTATCTCTCCTCAGACTTTCTTAGCCTTCTCATGAACCAAAAGTGTGCCAGCTTGCTTATTGATAAGCACTTGATGTTAGATAAATTGTGAAACACTTGATTTATGATTGATATATGATCACACCCTTTGAATGCAATCTTTGAATTTTAGAATACGGTAAAAATAATATTATAATTAACAAATTTTAATTAAATAAAAATATGATTACTACAGAATTTTTTGATTTATCTATGTAGTTAATTATGTTCCTACAATTTTTCTAAATTCACTTAACGTCAAAATTTATTCCTCATTCCGCCTAAATCAAAATCAAAGAACCACTCAGTAGCCCAAGGTGATTAAAAGCGCACTAGCCTTAGCTTAGTTTTCGGCATGCCACACCACATTTTGTAGCAAAATACTAGGTACATACATAATTAATTTCAATGATTTATGAACGATGCTATTGCAACTGTGCAAATTGTAAAATCACCATTTGTTCACCGCGAAATTCGTGTGTGAGTATGACTGCTACAATGGTAGCAACAACAGCATATTTGGCGAACAACATTATTATGAAAATGCCTCTGCTACATACTCACACACTGCCATAGTGGCTTGCATTTTACTCTCGTTATTTAGCCATAATATCAATTTCCATATGCACTTTTATGCCAATAAATCAAAAATATTCAGCAAACATTTATGAACTCAAGCACACACACACACAATTATGTTTGGGGCACTTAACTTGAATGCTAAATTGTTTGAAGTACAGAATAAACGCTGTCTTAATAGCTGCCTTTGTGCTCCGAGCTTAGCAACAATTGCTGCATTTGAGCACCATTGCTCACTCCCGTCGCTGGGCTTTATTGACGGAGGCTGCCGCGTATATTGTGTTATGCTGCTGCTGGCTGCTGCGCATAGCTTTTGAGGCGGCTATAGATGCTGCCTGGTACTCCTTGCAACAATTTGCATACTTCGATTTTATATTTGTGTTGTTGCTCTTGTTGTTGTTCAACGCTTATGGTCTGCCCTAACAGCTATCTTTTAGCCATGCTTCAAAAATAATCCAACTACCAGCAGTTTATATACATGCATATGTTGCTTGCCGTTGCATGTTTGGCAGTCATTGATATTTCGTGTGTGCAACATGTTGCTAGAACACATATGCAAGCAAGTTGAAAAATATGATTTCATATGCAAGAACATTTCTGTTTGTGCTTGTATGAGTATCCAGGCATTTGTGTTGCATGTTCGCGTTTGTGTGCCGCCAACGACATGTGGCGTTTACTAAAATAAATCAATTGTCTCGGTTGCAGCAGTTAGTGAAGTTATTACTCAATCGATGGCCCGCAGGCTATCTGAGCCGTATCCGACAAATCAATCTGGCCATCGACATGTTAGTGTATAGTTTATAAATGGACATTTTTGAAAATGCTTCCTCATATTATTATGGAAAAATGGTTTTGTGGAGATTATAGCAGATGACTATGAAACTTTTCGTAGATATATTACATTACTAAACAAATGATCATTGATTAAATGAATACAAACTTCTATAACAATTTTGAAAAAAAAAAAATGTTATCAAAAAAGTAATGTGAAAGCAATTAATCATTGGTTGACCTACTAAATTTACTGTTTTTTATGCAAATACATTTTTGTTTTCAAAGTAAGCCTAAAAATACCAAAAATTATAACTGTGCAAGAAAAGCGATTAAGCTCCACTTTCGGTCCTATTTACAGTATTATAAATACACACATACATAAACTCATATTAGCACATTTTGGCATAGTTAATTGTGACTCGCTAAGCTATTCGCTATGAGTCAGTGTACGCGCTGAAACAGTGCCTTTGGCGATTTCTTTATTTTTTCAGCTTTTTCATTTTTTTTAAATCGGCTATTGGAATAGACAGCTGTTGGTGTAAAATATTTGTGCGTCCGTCATGGCCTAACAAGCAGGAAATAAGAAAATAAAATTCAAATATTTATAAAAAACTTCGGATGACTTTTTTCTATCACAAGCAAAACAACGACTTTTAAGCAAATAAATTCGGTGTTGCAAATTGAAATAATCGGCGGCTTCAACCTCGGAGAAATAAGTCCAAAACGCGGCTTTAAACATCTAGTAATCGAGCCCTGGCAATATTTAAATATAATGTTGCTGCCACTGGAGATCAATATGCCGTAATGTTGTTGCCTGCCTGCTGGCAGTATACTTGGCAGGCAACACATTGCTTGACAAATGTTTAATCTTCGTTGCTGCCACTTGTTAAATTTCAGTTTCATTTGCAACATTGTTTCCTCAGTTTTTTCGAGCTGTGACTGTGTTTCCAGCGTTTGTTCTGCTCTGCAATTACACTAAAAGCGAGTGAACGTGCTATCCTTTGGGCTGCGCTATGGCTGCCCACCAAAAGCGTTATTGTTGCGGGTATTTTGCCGTCTAATGCAAATAAATGGCAAAAGGGAAATTCACGGCGATTGTAACCTCTTTTGTTTATTTTCCCTGCTTTATTTTTTCATTTGCTCTATTGAACATGCTCGTCCAACAAGTTTGCTGTGCTGCCCATTTTTTGCTCATTTGTGTAGGAAAAAAGTAAATTGCATAAAAATATAGCAGACATCTTCATATACGTGCTTTGCTCATTGTTGTTGTTGTTATTATGTTATTATTGTTTTCTAACTCTATTTGCAGCGTATGCTATTGTTGTTGTAGTTGTGTTAAGAGCATTAACAAAATTAGCCGAAATAACACCATTTAATGCTGTTATTAGGTCAATTGGGCGGCTGTTGGCGGGCTTACCAGCTTTTCCGCTTGGCGCTCAACGCTTGGTGAATGCCTCCTGGTACAAGCACCTACGTTCCGCTTGTCCACTTGTCTGCTGACTGCAAGTACTATCATTTAGATTAAGCAATTTTTTCTCTTTAATTTGCTGGTGTAATTTTTCACAAACTTGATTGTTGGCACACATTCACTGGTGCTGTTGTTGGTGGTTGCAGTAGCTCACCGGTACCAGCAACGCCAATTTGTAGCTTAACATTTGTTTAGGTTGAGGGCATAAAATGCTGTTCCCCATTTGTAAGCTGATGATTTATAGCGCATTGAAAACAACAAAAACAACAACAGTAGCAGCAGATATTTTGAGATGAGCAAAAATCCATGATGAGTCCACAACAAACGCGGAAAAGCTGGGTTACTGATAAAATGTAGCCAGTTGGTGGCACGTTGCATCAGCAAATATAAGAAAGAAGAGATTAGTGGAAATTAAATATAAAGACTGCAGCCAACATATTAACGAACGTCACGTTTAAATAATAAAAAAAATATATATGATATGCATACTTGTAACATAAAAGCATCGAGCAACATTTTTCTCACAGTGTAGCGCCATATGTGCCAGCGCTAGCAGTACAAGTAGCTGCCATTTATGTCCAACATGTGCAAGGCATAATAATACCAAAGTCATGTTCGCTCCCTCCCTCCACTCGGGCTCTCACTCTTTTATTGCTCTAAATGAATAATAATAGTTTGATGTTGTACCTTTGGCGATCGGTTGGTGGATGAGCATGACCACTCATGTGAGCTAACAAGCAGGAACTGTCTGAGACATCGTCTAGCGCTAGGCGCCACTTAATAAGAAATAAACAACAATGTCAAATATGAAAAATGCGAAATAAATCGTGGCACAAGGCATAGTAGTCGTAAAAGAGTATCTGCATATGTAAACATACCATAAATATAAATCGCAACATATTAGCTATTGTGTAGGCTATAGCCTGCGGACATAATGTAACAATAATAGCAACAAACATGCATGTCAAACGTTCCAGTCGTTGTGATCGAGCGTTCAAAAGCATTATACTCGGACATTTGACTTTCAATGGAGCAAGCCTGTTCATCGCCGTCGCCATTCACTCATCTAGATGGGCATGATGCCAAACGAATAGACATATTTATATACAATCATATGCGTTCTAAGACTATATTCGCTGTGACTATGTACAAAGTATTGAAGTTTCTTCAGACAGTAAATATTTTAAATGTTTACATAAGAATACTTAAAAGCAATAAGGTCTAAAATATAGACTCTGAATTAATAATTTTAGAGTAGTTTTTTGAGACTGTGAGTAAGAACATAGACCTCCTAATTGAAATCATATCATTCAATGATCTTAAAAGAATAAAGCGCTTTTCATAAGGATGTATTTAAGAGGTTCCTAGTCCATTTAACCTAAATATTATGATTTTCGTGGCAACAACCGAAGCTATAGCCTGCATAATGGATTTAATAAAGTTCCTCCCTCCGTCTTTCTAGGAATCAAATCTTAGTTTGAACAATAATTTTATGTAAATATAAATATTTTTCTCTAAAAACTCCCACCACTAATGCTGATTTTTAAGTTTTCTATATAAACAGTTTACTAGTTTGTTGCACAACTATCGCCTTTGTATCATATTCTATTAAATGTGTGCGCGTATAACGACACAAAACCTGAGTGACGAGCGGAAAAAGCGCGCTGATAAGGCACTTTACACACTCGTAGTACAAACACAACCATGCAAATGAACACATTCGTATTAGCAATAAAATAAGGAAGAAAAATGTTATGAAGCAAACGATCTCTTGGAGAGTAGCCACTTGTCCAGCAGCTTAAGCGTTGAGCCATCAATTAGTTGAGCCACATCACCCGTAATTTACTCACTCATTCTTCTTGCCATTTTGCTGCCAACAAGTTGCCCATAATCTCAAAGCGACGCTGAGTAGCTTCTGAAAAGGAAGCGACACTGATTTGTGGTCGTGCACCTTCCTAGGAGTAGGAGGCTGTTATATGTAGCAATTTTAGCTAATTAACACTGATTGATGGCTTGCCAGGGCGACTGGTTATGGTTGCATATTTTGCAGTTAGTTCGCGGTTGTGTGTTGTTGTTGCTAGTTTATTAGCACTCGTTTTAGGCGGATGTTGGCGGTGGTTGGGTTTGTGGGAACAGTTCTTTTCCCTGACTTTTGTTGCAGATTAAATGAGTATGAGAACCATTAGCAGTTCGTTAAATTAATGGTATATTAAATATGATATTTCAGAATCATGCATAGATTGGCAGGTACTTATGTTTATTGGATTAGTAAATATATGAGTTGGACAAACATTTTGCTCAAGTAGGTAAAGTTAAAGAAAAAATCGTAATTAATTCGTTTTAAGAATTTTTTGAGAGTGACGAATTGAAGATTCAACTGGTATAAACGTGATAAACTGGTATACATACAGAATAACAAGCGGTCATACCACTTTAATGAGGTATCCAATTATTATATAGCGTTCAAGTTAAACTGAACAAAATATCTGCTTATTATCCTGACTGCTAAGTATGCTCTAAGAGTGTATCGGGTATGCATTGAAATATTTGCTTACACAAATATCTCTGTATGAATGGCAAATATTAGTAAAAAGTTATTTGTAGCACGTACCAATAACGACATGACAGGTTAACAGTTAGAAAGATCAGTGCTCGTCAAATGTTTGAAGCCCCAGAGGTCAATATGACAAGCTAAATAAACACTTTTTCATTTAGCACTTGAGCTTATGTGTGAGTGCATATAATACTTATGGGTCAGTGTAAGACCATAAAGGCAATGGATATACCAGTCTTTTCGAAAAAATTTAACTAGAGAAATAATAATTTTCAATATTGCTATTCTTCATACAATATGTATGTTTGTGTATGATACACATACATATGTATTTACAATATATTTTCATTTCTTGTTTTTCCCATAATCCTCGTCCGCTTCGCATATTTAACGCATTAATGGAAATATTACAGTAGTCATAAATGTGAGTTCTGCTAAATTGTAAGCAATTATTGCGGTGCCTTAAGTGGAAAATCGAAAATTTAAACATTTCTGTTAAACATAAAACGCGTTGCAAAACCAACGGACATTGAACAACTGCAACTGGGAGGTCAACCATTGTCAACAAGCATGCAAATTTGCACAGAGTACACGCGTTCATACAATGAAATTACTAGAAGCATATGAAAATACAAAAAGATAAAAAGCTAGAAACAAATAGAGTATAACCACAAAATCGAACTTGGTGGTGGTAACAAAAAATATACACGCAAATTTGCTACTGCAAAAAAGGAAATGAGAAATAAATTGCAATAAAACGGCAGCAATACAACTACTAAGTATACATATGTATGAGCATATTTTAGTTGTGTATTAATTTGTACTAGCTTTGTTTGGCTGTAGATTCTTACAAATGCATATTAACATATGGGTATATACACAAAGGAAACAGCGTGCAGCATCAGCCAGTAAACATTTACTCAACTCAAGCATAAAAGCGCAATTTCATGTTGGTGAGAGAAATCCGAGAAATGTTTTCACTTCTAATTTTGGTTAATTTCCTTGCAACACCCAGTGGTATTGGCAATGACGACAGCAACAATGAGGTATGGCCAGCAACATTGTGCCTAGTGAGTGTACTCTCAACAAACACAGACACACAACCACACTTTATTACGCTTATAAAGCATACAAGACTTAGAGTAAGCTCAAACACCAAAGCCTGTGTTTGAGTTCGTGTGTGTGAGTAGCTGCGTTAACTTAACTTACTTTTAGTCAAAAAAGGCACAAAAATCTCGACAAGCGACCGCAAACAGTTCAAACAACAGTTACAATGCCAATAACAATAAAAAAGCTAGCAAATTGGAAAAAATACTAAAACACAAATACAAACACAATCTCGGCAGTGTTTACACCGGCGCACAGGTTGTTAATAGGCATAAGAAGCTACTGAGACACGTTTGAGAGAAAAAAAAAACAGAGGAACTCTTAAAATACGCTTAACGACTAATACCAATACGGTCAACAAATAAAATCGTAGCAACAGTCTGTTAAACTTGCCAATATATATGGTCAGCAACAACAACAGTAACAGCAATGGTGTTCAATTGATTGTCATGTGCAGCTAACTCCTTTACGGTCGCTGCTACCAAATGAAGTTATTATGTCGTAAAGGCACGCAACCAACACACATTGTTCTTCGAAGCGCACTCTAAGCGTCGTACAAGTATTTAAGCTATTTGCTCAACTTATACATATGCATGTATTTGCTCATAAACGCTTTGGCATGAATGCGCATTCGGACACTTTATTGACATGGCCGGGCGCAAAAGTAAGCAATTACTGCATCACAAGTATGAGCAAATATACGTCGTATGAGCATCTGATAAAATAATTAGTAAGCGAAAAATAAATTGTCTACAGATTTCGGAAGAGGTGTGTGAACTAGTTGAAGAATAAGTTATAGATCGAGTAAGGTTTGAAAACACTTATTTGGAGACATACAGCGTTGAGTTTGAAAGTTTTCTTGTAATGAAAATCTATTTCCAAAGGAATAGTACGAGTTTTCAGGGAAGCCTTAAAACTATTTACAGCGAGAAGTGAGCCTGAGTGTAGCCAAATTTAATTTAAGTTGATTTTGAGAAAAAGTCAAATTTTTAAAAATATTTTCAATAACGCAAAAATTGTTAAAAAGCAGCAATACTCATAACGAAATTTTAAATATAACGGAATAAATAAATATCATTACGTTTATTACGGTTTTTCATTATTTGGAACTACTCTCCTTGCTTTTATCATTTCGGTCACAGTTGCTGTTCATGTGTTGCATGTCATGTATATCGTTTTCCAGCAGACAGTTGACAGCAAAAACAACAACTAAAGAGAAGATATTAAAATAAGACTATAAGCAAGGCAAGTGAAGTTGTACTTCAAGGTCAATTTAGTAGCAAGCCCGTAAAGCAGGCAGCAGTGTGGCAATAAGGCAGTGGTGTTGTCTGACATGACAGTAATGTGCAACATGCTTGACACAATTGCTGCAGCGCTGCGCCAATGTGACAGTTACAGCAACTAAGGTACAAAAACAGAAACCAAGAACAAAAATAAAGCTGAAATATTTAAAGAGGCAGGCGAACGAGTCAAATTGTCGGCAAACTGTGTGGGAAATTGAAAATTCAACACTAACAGCGGGCAGGGTGTACAGCCCGGTTATTGTTATTTTTTTTTGATTTGGGAAATTTCAGCAGGTGCATAAACGGGTGAGAACTTTTTTACGTTCAAACATATGTGTATAAAATATTTTTTGCACTTTTAGCGTAGAGACGGAAACAGTAAAGTTAACATTCTGTTAATATAACATATTCTCTGGAAAATTGTTTTTTCTAACTGTAAATGTGCATAAAATTAGTTAAGTTCTGCTAAAAATCAGCAGTTTTTTCAGCGTTTGACGGATTGGCTTAGCGCCAATCGTGCAGTTAACCGGCGGTTATGTTGGCATATAGATTTAATGCCAATATGCTACTTGCATACTAATGCTGAGATAAAAGTGTTTAGTGCACAAGGAAATATTAACAAGTTCGTGTGTATAATAAACATGTTGAAAATTTTTATTTGAAAAACATTGTTTTGAATTAACAAATTATAAATAAAAATTATAAAAATCTATACTTTTTATTAAAAATCTAGGAATTTTTTGTATTTTCATAATAATATTTAGAAAATCAAGAAAATTTTTTATTTATTTGAATCACATGCTGAAATAACTTAATTTTTCTTCGCTCTTTGTTTTTTGGCAGCTAGAGTCTCAAAAGCCGGCGACGTTTGGCAAAAAACGCACTTCAAACGTAAGTGAATACAATTTTTATGTCGCTGAAATATTTGAGGCTACCTAACCGGAATTTGCGGGGAATACCGTTTAGAAAAAATTAAAAAAAATATTCAAAAACATTGGTGTTCGAATAATTACTTCTGCAGGTATAACCATTTAAGTGGCAATATTCTGAAATTATAGGTTTGACCAAAACGACCGCTATTCATCCGGTTATGTATATTAACTAAATATTAAAAAAAAAGTTCAACATTTAAAGGAAAAAACAAATAATGTAATATGTTAAAAGCTTATTTTATTTTTGTCATGGTTACACATGCAAAATATGAATTTAACAAGTGGTCGCTTTTGGGTAGCTCAGCTATTGGCTAAAACGTTATATTAATTAAAAAAAAAACTGCAAATATCACATAAATTTTGCACCAATGTTGACAGCTGGCGCCAACTGATATGCTAATTTAACATTTAAACGTAATCATTGCTCCGATTGCCAAACTAATCATAATTATTGCAAATTAAAAAAAAATAAAATAAATAAATATGCAAAATTATGTACATTGCATGCGAAATAATGCAAATAAAATAAATAATCCTGAAAAAAAAATTAATTAAATTCACATGTTATTTGTACATATATTGTTTTTTAAGTAAGATTTATTATTAATTTTCTAATTTAGGTACAGATTGAAGCCTAAAACTTTAGTTTAAGTTCGCAATGAAATCATTGAAAAAAAAAACGATCTAATTAGCGAATTTCAACACTTCCTTTCTTGAAAAAAGATTTCTTACCAATTTTAATACAAGAGATAAAAATTTATTTTATTTATAAATAAAAATTTCCTTGTTTATTTTCTAAGAGACTAACACATATTTAACAAATGCATTTCAATATTAATACAAAATCAAAATCACAATGATGTACGAGTACGCGTCGCTTCTCCAACACTACTGCCGTTGCTGCTGAACTCTCCGGTTTACCGGGACTGAGCTCGGCGGTATTAATGGCTTCAAAAGTATGTATCGCGTTGACATTGGTGGACAAAGTTGCAGATTTAATTGTGTTGGCTGGTGGTGTTGCTGCTGCGATTGCTGATGGGGCGGTCAGTGGCGGTGGCCTGTTTGTGGTGTTTCGACTGCGGATGAGAAAAAACAAAAAAACGTGGAGACGATAAAGATAATTGTATTATAGTTGAACTACATATATGAATTTTTATAATGGTTACAATATCATTGACTAGTTTAATTATAATATAATTATTAGACTGTGCTATAAATTCTTGATAAATTTATAAAAACTACTGATATTTTAAAGAATTTTTTCAAATGTAAATTTTTATAAATTGTGTAGTATAAATTTTTACCAACATTTTATTTCACTTTTTTTTCAAATTTAGTTTTTTAATTTTATTCCAAATAATTGATCCTAGATATTTTTTTCTTAGATATTGTTTTGTTGGATTTTTATTACATTAACATTATTGAGTAATAAAATGTTTTCCACCATCTTCATTCTTCATGCATTAAAATATGAAATCTGATTGTTGATGTGCCAACTATAACCGTAGCTCGCATTCAAGTTGTCACCATTGACGTCATCTTTGAACATGAGCTGTTACCTAACACGAGCGCATTCGGAAAACTCACCGAATTATTCCTCATCGGCTGCCACCACTCACCGACTCTGCCGCACCAGTTGAGCCATATGCCGCGTCTATTTCATACGCCCTGATGACGTGCTCATGATTGCTATGTTGTTGTAATTGTTATTGCTCCAGCGTATTTATACTACTTTGATTGCTTTGCGGTGGTGCTGATGATGATGAGGAGCAGCGGATATTGCTAATGTTCAACATCTGGTTCGATGTACTGAAATCGGAGACTGAAAGAGAGGAGAAAATAAAATAGTTTATATTAATTAAAGTATTCATAAATAATGGTACTGCTTGCATCAAAAATATGTAAATTTATTTTACTACTAAGTCAATTTTTATTATATAGTACAGGTATGCGCGCTTCAGCTCATTAACCGCCAAAGCCACATGTTGCACCATTCAACATCAGCATAAAATGGACATTCTTGCCATATTAATGAAGATAATGCGCGCAATTAATGTTGTCGCCGCTTTGGCCGTCGCTACTAATGACCGCGTGGCATCGGTGGCAGCTGTCATCTGGTCCGCTGATGTGTTAAATTTCTTGTTGCTGCAACACCACTGTCGATCACATCCGCAGTGTAGCAACACATGCATCGTATCGCCTCGCGTGTTCATCCATGCTATCGGTATAGCAGCTTACATCATGTGGTACAACACAGATTGCCATCCAGCAACCATTGATGGCCAGCTTGCGTCGAGTTCATTCATTCACCGTTTTTATTGCCGTTCGCTTTATTGACAGCGCGCGTAATTTGTTGTCGCCACTACCACCTTAACTTACACCCAAACAGCGCCACATAGCAATACTCGCTTGAATTCACCTGCTGTAGCATGCAACATGCAGCTCGGCTGCTCCTCGGTGCTGAAGTCACATCAGAAGGCAGGCGTTAACTTTTGCGTTGATTTTATTTGTTTATTCAGAAAGCGTCACGCACTTGCTGCGCCGTTGACGTTAACCATGCTCATGTGGCAGCCAACAAAGCTTACATGAGTATATATGTGCAGAGGCAATAACTATAATCAGAATAAAAGAGTTTTGCTATCGCAGTAACAATAAAAACAACTTGCCCATTATAACAGTAGATATGTATAAGTATGCATACATATGGCATATGTGCCAGGCGCTGTAAATTATGAGCTCTTCATTTTACGTTATTGTTGTTACATTCTTGTTTGCTTATGGTGTTGCTCTTCAAGCCATTCATTCATGCATCACTGCCAAAGCACAAGCCAACGCTTTCATTGCTTTTTCATTTTTTTTTAATTCTTTATGTTATTGTTCGTGTTGTAGTGTGTTCGCAATAAGAAGCGTGTGTGTCTACTAAGACAAATTTCGTATGCGCACCAGAGTTCAGGGAAATAAATCAGTGGCAATAGACATTACTGGGTTATTATTGGAAAGTGTTATTCACGCTAAGCTTATCTGAAAAGTATTTTGTAACGAGTCTGGCTGAGTAGGACTTCATTAACAAAATGAACTACGTCTGTAATTTCAACTGGTGACATCTTCTGATGGTCGTCTGATTTTGCAAAACTTTTTTCGATATTATTTTAAATTTTCTTCATTTATTTTATGAATTTTGAATATTATTTTTGATTTTCGTGATTTTAATATATTTAAAAAATCATCATTGATTTATCTGTTCCCCTTCCTAACTTATTAATTTAGTTCTGTAGATTTAAAAGTTTCCTAGTTTCATAGTCAATACTAAATTTATAATACTGGATTAAGCGATTTGCCTACCGTTTTGTCTACCACTCAATACAAAATAATACTAAATATAAAAGAAAGCCTTCTGAAATCATTCATCAAAGCAAAAATAGCAATTTGTTTAGGTGACAAATTGCCGGACCTCGAGAAGGCAACAGCAAAAGAAGTGCTATAGAAATTAGCTGATTGACACAACAACAAATTGTTTATTTATTTTAAATGGCACACATAGAATACTAAAAGCGGCAGCAGTTGTTCGGTTGCCAGGCTATATCTACATGTGTATGTATTTACATGCGCATATTTATGATTATTAGGTTTGGTTGTATAAATTTATGCAGCTATGTCAACGCTGGCGATTGCAACAGCTCCGTAATAGTCGTGCAGCAGCCGAGGCAGCTGACCCAGAAATTGTTGCGTATTGCGTTCGCAAACGCCACCAGCGCGCCAAACGAAAATGAATTGAATTAAGTTGCAAGTTTATTCTAATATTTTTAGCATTCATTGCACCAAAAGTTCTCGTTTTCCGTTGCATATTATTGTTCGTTTTGGCGCAAAATTACTTTTTGGGCATTATGGTAATGGAGTTGCCGCGCTCATGTTGTTGTTGTTCATATTGGTGATGATGTTGTTGGCGGTAGACGTCCGCGTAATAAATTCTTACACGCCATTGTGTCCAAATGCTCAAGCATTGCTGCATGTCTGTGCCATTCGGCGCCTCCAGTTGTCCTTTTGTTTGCTGAACTTCTATGCAAACGCTACTGTTATTTTGTTGTAGCTACTGCACAAACACAACAGCAAATATCAAGCTGCCGTTGACTCACTCTGTGCTTAGAATAGTTTTGTTTTGAGCAAACGAATGTTTATTTCTGTAACAAATCAGTGAAGAAAATAGACAAGACATTGGCAAGCCGAAACATGGCTTCACCATAACATCGACAACAACAACAGCAACAATAGCAACAACATTGCAAATAATAATAGTAAAACACTATTGTATTGGAAGAGAATGCGACGGCGCGCACATTAAGTCGATCACTTTCATGCAAATTGTGGAGCAACAGAACAAAAACAAACAACAAGGCATACTCAAGCGAATATCTGAAATAAACAGCAGCAAATGCCGAACAGTAGCACATTGAAAGAAGTAACAAATCTTGCGCAGATTTGCGCTTGTCAGAAGAATTGACAAAGAACAGTCAAAAGCAGCGCATGGCAATAAACAAACTAAAAAGCCTGGATTTAAAAAAACGTAAGAGAAAACAAAAATGTATTACAACAAACATACACACGTGTGGGACGGCAGCAGAACTTGACAGTTGACTCGTGTTGCAAGATATGTTGATCGTTTGTTGTTTATGTTAGAGCAGAATGATGTGTTGGTTGTGGAGAAAACATAGAAAAAATTTTCAAGTGGAATAGTAGGCGAATTAGTTGTTAGTGGACCAAATCCTCCCATTAAATTCGAAACGAATACTCTGAGTGTTAAGCCCGTTATTTCAATTATTCACTTCATTTCAAAATCTATGGAAAAATTCACCTTGCGTACATTTTTACCCAAGATTCACTCTCTATTTTTCGAGCCGTATCAGTGTTAAACACTTCATTCTTTGACTAACAATGTTGCATGGAACGCTTTTCTATCAAAGCAACAACTATTGATTGATTTTACTTCCGTGTTCGTACTTTTGATTTCGTGCTAAAATTCAAACGATTTTTATTGCATTAAAAATATAGAAAAGCAACAACAACGAAGATAAAGGTGATGTACATCAACATCTTCGTTGAAGAAAGCGAAACGCAGAATTCACCAGCCGCGCAGGAGACGCGTGGGCATGCGGGTGAACGGACGGTTGGTCGGCTTAAAAGCTCTGCTGACAGAGACCAAAGTGAAAAACCGCTTTGTTGTGATGCGGTTCAATGGGTCAGCTACGTCACGATTCTTAGTAAAAGTGAGTCTCCATTTTTTGTTTTAGTTTCTATGGCAGCACCAACACTTGCTTTGTCTGGATTGTACTGTTAGTGACAACAAAAGCCAAAAAATTAAAGAAATCAATATTCAATAGCGCACTTTTGTGTAATTCTATCTGGAGGGGACGCCATTGATATATAAACGATGTTCCAACAAAATCGCTTCGAAACAGATAAACATTACGTTGTTTGAGAAAAGTGTATTGAAAAGCTGAAAATGTAGCAATATAGACAGAAATTGATTTTTTCTCTAATTTCTATATGATTCTTAAATTCGAGCCTTCACTCTGCTCTCAATAAAGAGAAAACATACATTAACACCCAACACACTTGAGCCGCTGCTTGTTGTGTCACTTCTTTCTCTATTCTCCAACTTCTATGCGCCTTCTATGCTCCATTATGCAGCTTCAATTCAATTGACTAACAACAAAAATGAATCAATAGCAGAAAAGGCAAGTAAGAAAAAAGTTCCACAACTTCTCTCAGAGTATTGTTAGTTTTGTTCGGGTCATTTTTCATTACACCATATTTTCTTTTACGGGGTGATGATGATGATAATGTCATTAAGTTTGGAGTGCAAAAAGTTACATAAATTTTATTGCATGCACGATTTACCACGACGCTGACGATCCACAGCCCTGCTGTGCCGCTCCCCCACTTCTTCTCCCTTCCTCTATGATGGCTTAACAGCGATTTTTTTCATTTTCGATTAGCGGAGTAAATATCGGTAGATCAACAAGCAAAATATTAAAAAAAAAATGGAAAGAAGGCAAAAAGGAACAAAAATAATAACAGTTAATCAAAATGAAAATAAAAATCAATATGAAAAACTGTTGCTTTACAAGAAAACAAAAGTGCAGCATTGCGGTTCGGTGTTCACTTCTGCTGCTGTTGTTGCTATTGGTGGCATGCCGAGTGCTAGGTTAGCGGCGTGTGTTGGTGGAAATCCGTCGCTCACTTCACTATTATTTAGTGATTTAGTACAACAGGTTGCTTTACACATGGCACTGTGAAAAGTGAGTTTATTTGGGCAAATGTTTTCTGTTAATTTAAAGCCGAAACGGTCGTGAGACGTGTAAATGTTCTGCACGTTAGCAGTTGCAGGCTTTTGTTTTATTAGCAATCCGGAGAATTTTTCATAAATTTATTAGTACTATGTGCTGAAGAGTGATACTGAGCTGTATATTTTGAAGTTGCAATTTAAAAATGGAACAATATTTTTCTAAAATTGAAATATATTTTTTAATTTACTCAGTAATTAGTTTGGAGATTTAAAAAAATTCCAAAAATTGACTATATTTTCAGAAAAATTAAAACAAACCAACAGGATATCCCTTTTTTTGGCGAGGATACAGTTTGCTGCCTATAAAGCTTTTTCACATAACCTGCAACGTCTTAATAATCACAGAGAATTATTTAATCTCCTGGAGAACTCAATTTTCATGATTAGAATAACTAGCTACACTAGTCCAACGTAATTTATTTTAATAGCTCAAAGGAATCCCCACCTAGGTAAAACACACTTTAATTCTAACAAAACAGCTTTAATGAAAATCTCTTGAACCATTAAGCTGAAGGAGCACAGAGTGCGTTTATATTAATGAGAACAGAGCGCAAGGGGCCAAAGTAAATTGCTAGAAAAATACGATTATATCTACTTTAACTTAGAAAGATACACGCCACAACCAATAAACTGAGAAAGTATGCCAAAGTAGAACAACAGCAACTACCTGCCGTCTCTAACTATGTCCAATAACTGCGCAAGTACAGTGAAAATAATAAGCGCAATGTAAAACCAAAAAATAAAAAATAACAGGAAACATATTGATTTTGTTGAACCGGTGTTTGTTGGTATTGTAGCTAAATGTGTATTGGCAAGTGTCTGTAAATTTCTAATGAACACCCTGCACAGATGCCGCGTCGTAAAAATTCGCTCTAGCCGCATTCCACGGACAGGCGTGCAATTTACGTACGTAAAACATAAAACAACAACAATATCGCAATAAGGAAAGTAGAAAATAATGAACAACAACACAGGTGAGAAACTCGGACCGACTGTCTGCCGCGCCATCTACTTAAATAGTTGCGCGCACGCTCAGTTGGTTCAGTGAGTGTGCCACTAGTGTGCGCGTCTTGCTATTTGCTTAGTCAGTGCAACTATGAGCTGTGTACTAGTTGGTTGGTTCTGTGCTGAGTTGCTTACTACTTGGTGCTGGTAACCATTACATCTTATTGGCAGATCAAGCAATTCGAAAGATGCCAGACGTGCGCAGAAATTGCAATGCGATCGATCGTCCAAGCGCGCCAGTTACTCGGCAGCTGAGGCGTTACAGTGGAGATGAGAGCTGATAATGTGTATGCAGTCGCATTAGAGTGGCAACAATGCTGGTGCAGACGTACTTGGGAAAAAGTTTCAGTAGCTGTCTGCAATTGCTTTTGCTTATATAGCATACTATTGGCATGTTTATTATTGTTGCTATTGTTGCTGATGACATCAACCCCCATCAACAGCGCTGAGAGCAGCGCTTGGTTAACGGACTACGCGGTCGCGACACAGTAATGCGCTGGCTCAATGTGGAAATGGTGAGCGTATGCAATTGCATCACAACAAAGAAATGCGAAATGAAGCAATTTTTTTTGCAACAACACACAGTTTTCATTTCTTTATTTTTTTGCTTTATTTTTAAATTTTCTATTTCTTCTTAAAGTTTGTATTTCGTTTTGTCAGCCGCGTGGTTGATATGAATGCGCGCATTAATGACATTGTTATCACCATTTGTGTAACTAATAAATTCAATATACGTACTTAGTCAGTCAGTCAGTGCGCGCAAGTCTGCCAAGCCATTGCCGGTTAAGGCCTGGATCTTTTGGTCAGCGGGCGCACTCGTGAGCCGAGTCACTATATCACGCGACCGCAACACAAATGGATGCTGCGCTTTCAAATGATGCACGACAGAATCGCCAATACTTAGAATATATTGCTGTCATTTGTGCGCATTTAAGGTGATTGTGCTGGTGAGCCCGTGCGCGCATACGTCGCACTGTCAAACAGTCGTCTGTCAACGAAGCTACAACTTCACTTACCGACCATTTCTGCCGAGCAACAGAAGGAAGGCAGCAGCGTTGTTGTTGCAACAGCTTTTAGTTTGTGCAAAAAGGCAATTAAAAAGCTCAAAAATTTTATGGAAGTTCATTTGTGTGACGGCAGTGCAACAGTGCCGTAACAGCAGTGGCCCCAGCAGCCCATCAGCCAATTTTATCAATGGTAATGCAACCGCAACAAACCAATATCAAATCAGCACACGGATTGACATTATTAGCCGACTCTGCTGCTACAAATGTGCATATGCACGTATGTTTCTATGTATATGTGTATATGCGCAGTTATACAGCTTTGGTCCTAATCATTGCCATAACCAGGCAATGATGATAATCGACAGAAAATGTCACATGAGTGTAAAAATTCTTTCTGCTATTTGAATTGACGTTTGAATGGTTGTGATATTTGAGACATTAGCAGCGGGTCTCCGCTGAATTTGTATAAATTTTTGGTAAGCTGACGACCATACGAACACACACGCATACATACGTGGACAAAAGTGCACGTAAAAGCAAGCTAAATACGCTTTAGCTTAACGCAGTTCGTAAATTGAATATGAAATGCCAGCTATTACCGCTAACAGCATAAGTGTAAGGACATTAGGGGCACAATTTATGACCCAGTAGGAAATTGATATAGAATTGTATTGAAGTAAGAAAAGGAGGGAGCTCTTAAACTATATTTAGAAAAAATAATAATTTGTAATTTTAATTCAAAAGAGTATTTTTTACTCAAACGAATATTTTTCTATTTCAGCTATTACTAAACAAATTTTCATAGATTTACATACTTCCTAGTTCTTTCCTACTGAGTCATTCTTCATTTTCAAGCATATACCATTCATATGTGTTTCTGTAACCCTTAAGCTTAGAAATTTATGTGTGTGTTTAGAATCGCTTGACATTACATTTTATGCCATTCAAAGTTTCTTATATTTATTGTTGTTTCCTACTATGCGCATAATTTGTTGCCTATTTGACTGTTACACTATGCTGCGGTAGTGAGGTCTGAGCTTTTAGACTTTTTCTTGCTTTTCTGTTGAGGATATTGATTTACCAAATCATTAAGTCACATAAATTTACATTGTTTTTTTGGAGGCGACACAATTTTGGCATCTGATATACCGTTGGTTATTTATAATTGGTGGTATACCTTTATTTATGTAAATTTAATTCTTACTAACTCTATAGGGAGAATTTATGCATTTGGTGTAGTTAGTTGATGGAAAATTGTTACCTTTTTAAGTTTTGTACTATTATTGCACATAATATTATAAGAAATAATTTGATTGGTTTTGGTTTTTATTTAAAATTGGAAAATAAGTTTGTCGCTTAAGTCTTCCGTTTTCTATGCAGTACTACAACCACCAGAATATATAGCAATAATATTCGAATAAATGATTACAAAAAAGTATAGAAATATACATCCTAATATTTAAATTACAAAAATAGAAAATATCATTTAGGAGTAAATTACTTATCAACATAATCTCGACAATTAATTGTTCATTTCTAACACTATGAAGTCATAATTATTTACATTTAATTAAAAGCTAAATAACCCGCATATCGCATATTTGAATGCAGTTTTATGAATAAAAAGCATTGAGAACCAATACAATAAATTGACTACTCTTAAAAACAACAACAACAAAGCACATGCAATATAAGTGGTGAATTGCAAACAATTCGCATCTCTGCAACACACTAAGCATATCATAAAATTATGCAAATCCTGTGCAAATAATAATTCAAAAATGGTTTGTTTGGCATAATTGCGAATAATTTCCATTTTCAATTCAATTCACTTGTCAAAAAAGTATTAACCATTCTTTGTTTGCATGCCAAACGCAGGTTAAGTCAAAGTGTGCAGCTTGGAAATGGATTTTACACGAAATCGTGCAGACCGGCGTCTTAAAAATGAGTTGCCACCATTTTTTATTTATATTTTTTCCATATTTATTTGTGTTTTCTTATACCAAGGCATACAAATTACATATTTTTTTAATAGAAATCGTATGTTCTACCACTGCATTAGATTTCTATCTTAAAATATCTACAAGAATGGAGCAAAGCGCCGAGCGCCGATAACAGTCCATGAAGCAAGTGTGACAAGTATGCAACAAAAAGCGCTAACGGCACGACAGCTTAGAAATATTTTTGCATATTATTCATATAAAAAATAATTTAGCTGAATATTCTGCCAATGAGCACAACCGGCTTGCGGACATGCTTACCAAAAGAGACACCTCCATCACACACAAAAATTTATAAACAAAAGAATGAATGTGCACATGGCAGTTGCTAGTGGTTCACTGTTAACGATATATTTAGCTGCGTTCTTTAATTTTTACTTGTATCCATTGTGTTGTGTCTGCACTTGTTTCGCGCACGCAAATGACCTCATACGCATGCGCCGCACGTGAATAGGGAAATGATGCATGCCGCATATGGAATGAGTAGCGAGCGCGCACATATATACACACGTATGTGTTAACGATTAGAATTTTATGCTGTGATTTGAGCCATACATAGATATGTATAAACACCGGCATATAATATTATATATTTATGTTACAGAGAGCGCTAGTGGGAAATTTTTCACTGGAGAAGTAGTCTTTGTTAAGAATATTCTATGATAAACTAGTAATTTTTATATTTTCCAGTATTATAATTTAATAAATTATCCAATAATTAAGAAAAATTGTTGAAAAATAATTTTATTGAGCTGGAATTATGATCCATATTTAGACCAACTGGTGGCTAGAACATTGGGTAAGAGTGTAATTTACCTTTTATGACATTTAAAAAATCTTCTTCATACAAAAAATAGGTTTGACCTCTGTATGTTCAATATTTTTCATAAAGGAAACTTAACAAAATCGATCATAATCCAAGCAGCAGCTCTAAATTTATCATCGGGTCAACTATGAAGATATTTTTTCTAGTGCAGAATTACAATCTATACTAAACACCGATGACAACGAATATCAAACAGTACTTGACGTCAACATGCACAGCGAACGACTCGAGACATAAAAAACAGTTACGAAAGAATTTATTTATATACAACATAAATCAACCAGAAATAAAATGCAACAACATGCGTGGCATGCGTATGTCTCTATGTGTCCATGCAGCATATGGATTTATTGACTATCCGCATGAATTGTAAACAAATCATTGGTACCTCAACTCACATCATTACACCACGGCTTTGACATCATACTGACACTACCGCTGATTAATGCACAATATTTCCTCTTGATAATCAAAACCAAAATTTATAAACACTAAAGTTGTTCAGTGCAACAACTTGTGTTTAAAGTGTCAATTGCGGAATGATAAAGAGTCAAATGCTTTTATCGCAACAATGAAAAGAGTCGCAAAAATCATAATCATAAGCATAATTTTGCATTCCTTTAGCTTGAGATTTGGCATGCCATAAAGAAATTCACCAACCGCCAAACGCCGCAAATATTTAAGACAAAAATGTAATGTTTTCTTATGAACATTTTTGTAGCAAACATAAATGCCAAATTATTACTTAAACCTCTAAAAATATTAACAAAACACACAAGAAGTGTTCCGTGTGCGTGCGTGTCTGCGTAACATTAGCACTGAAAACGGCAATAGCGCGAGACTTTTTCTTACGCATCTATGGCTTTTAACACACTCTACGCATGCCCACGAGCTCAACACTTTTATTGCCCATTTGCTGTCTTCAGCACCACAGCACATTGTAGATACTGACATAGAAGTACTTATCAGGCGAATATTTCTATTTAGATTCATAACTGAAAATATTTCTCTATCTGGGTTGTTGTTGTGATAGTGTTGCTTTTTATATTGTTTGGTGTTTTTCGATTTCCTCTCTCCCGTTGGAAATATGTGGTTATATTAGTGTTTTGGTTTTTTGAAGTTTCTTTAAAATTTCGTTATCTTTTTCTGTCACTTCCAGTCGATTGAAGTATATTTCTATAAGAAGGTGGTTAATAAATGTTTATAAATTCAATGCTGTTGTTGTAATCGTTTTTTTATTTATTGTGATTTCTCTCATTGTATTGTAGATATATCTAAATATATTTTCAACTGCTTTCACGGTTTATTTTATAATTTCTTCTACCAAAATTGTCTTCTAATAGTCAGGACTAGGACTAACACTTAGTCCTGCCTGCTACATATCTATTTTGGAAATAATATCTATTACGCTAAGATAATTTAATGCCTCCTTATAGTTCTCATCCACTTCGAGCTGCAACAAATTCTTACGTCTTGCTTAAGTACATAAATGTTGCAAAATGAAAATTCCGCGCATTACCAATTTGCAACGACCGCAAAGTGAGCGCGTAATAAATGTTTTACTTTCATTATTCACTTAACAAACATCGCACATACCTACATACACATGAATACAAATACAAATCTATGTACATATTTGCTTTTATTTTTAGCTCACACTTGTTACGTGCACTGTAAATAGTAATGCAAATATTCTTGTTGGCAATTGCATTGGCGAAACAGCCACAGCAGTTGGCGAAGTGTTTCTCTTCAAGTTTGTTGGCATTGCTGCTGCGTGCTGATGGCGATTTGTACATTGACCGCGATTTTGTCGTTGGTTGCACCTTGCACACGCGACTGGCAAGCGCGACTTGGCGCTGCAGTAGCACAGAGACGCACACGCAATTATGGCGGGAGTTGCAATGAGTTTGAAACATGCAAAACTGCGGTTAGCAGACTTCTTAAACAGCCAGTTAGCCAGTGAGTCGACCCGCTGACCATCGAAGCGTTTAGCGGTCGCAATAACGTGTGTGCGAGACCACCGAAGGGCAATTACGCATCAAGTGTAAAATGTGTCACAGTCGGCAATCACATTCAAAAATTTTCCTAGAAAAACGCTTTATAATCAACAAGAGCGTGCGCACACACATGTATGCAGAGTTTTAATCATTTTCACAATTCAGTTTTCATTGTAATGGGAACGCGCGCTGCCAGTCGCTGCTGGGAAGTGTGGCGCGCGAGATAAACATTTTTATAGTAGTGGTGTTAGCGATGGCGTAGATGCACAGCCATTCATTCATTTATTTGTTTTTGTTGTTGCGCGTCGGTATGTATGTAAAATATACAAATTCAAAGTTGTGAAAATGTAAGATGTCAATATATGTACTCTACGTTACGTGACATTGACAAATATGTTGTTTATAAGATTCATATTTGCGAATTTCTGTGTAAATATGTGTAGTTGTAATGATGATCTAGGTCTTTGCTTTCTCACATTTAGTTGTTAAGTTTGACACATCGATGTTTATTGCAATTTCCTGAATAGTTTTATGTGATTTGTAATATTTTATGCGATTTTAAACGTTCATTCATTGTTTTTGTTGTTCTAACAACTGGTGAGCAAAATGTACCAAATACTGGCTTAAATGAGGCCGATAGGGATTTCTTTCGGAAAAATTTTCAATCAATCATACAGATTTTTAAATTTAAAAACAATAAAACTCAAATCTTCCAAGGAACTAATTAAATATAATTAAAAAAGTCATGTATAGAATTAAAGACCACTATAAAAAGATCAAATATTCCAAATAATAATAAATTAAAAAATTTTAAAAGAAATTCATCAAAAATAGGCTATCTATACAACTCACAAATGTATTGAAATCACAAAGACACTTTAAATCCAACTGTTGACAAATTCGTTGCGGCTACTGCGGTTGAAAGCTTCACATATACATTTCGTTATTAATGAATTATTACCGCAATTGTTGTGTACATTAAGCTAAGCACATTTTAATGGCAAGCTTTTGTTTAACCAAAGCCACAGCACAAAGCTTCTCTGCACACAAAAGTGCCCAAGAGAAAAATGCAAATGAGCTATGGTTGCGGAGATTATTTTGGATTTGTAGATATGATAAATTCTAACACGAAACGAACAACTTTACTGACTGCGGAAAGAAAGTGAAAGCCGTTGAAAAAGTAGTTAAAAATCAATAAGAATGGAGAATTTGCAAGGAAATAGTTGTAGTGGTATTGTTGAAAATTATTTTTAGTATTTTTTTATTCACTGTGCGAACTGTTCAATACTATTTCGTTATTTGAACATTTTTACAATGAAGTTCGTTGCTTAAGTCTTTTGTTATTTGCTTATTAGTACATATAACATAATACCAAAAAATTCGTAATTTTGCATTAGAGAGCAATAATATCAGAATATTTAATCCAGGAAAATACCAATATTTTTTTCATCTCAATATCAAATATAATTTTCTCATCAAAATTCATACCATCACTATTTTTTGGAAAACTCATAGGTCACACGCTCAAACGATGAGTCAGCCCCCAAACTCTAAAATATTTTAAAAAGAAACCAACCATAAACGACACACACTCAACTATTTGGTATTCGCATTAAAATCACTTTGAACAATTTTTACTAGTCCACCGAATGTTATCGGTGAAAATCATCTTGTGTGCGGCTGCCCTTCCACATTGTAGAATTATCATCAAAAATATAAAAAAAAAAACCCCTAAAAGTTAAGCACCTAAAATTTGTATACAAAAAATCGCATTAAAATATTTTCTTTTTGAACAAAAAATCACAAAAACGTTAAAAAATCAGCATAAAAGTGTGCGCAATTACTGCTGGCTCAGCGCTTTTTTCGACCCTCATCAGATTTAAAAATCGTAAAACTTTACTAACAATTCGGCCTTATCTAAAAATTATCAGCTAGCGATACCAATAATAAAAACTTAAAATCACATTAATAAAAAAATCGCAAAACAAAAACAACAAGTATAACAGCAGCGTGAGCAATCACACAATACAACAACAACAATATACAACTGAGCCAATTGAAGTTATTCGTCTAAGCCACTTAAACTGATTCAACTATCCGTACGGCCATCCATCCATCCAACTGACCATACACAGCCAGCTGACAAAGCATAATAGAACAAGAATTGTATATGCGAAGCGATTTATGCCACTATTTTTTTATTGTCTTTTGTTTTCGTTTGTTTTGCTTACAAATTCACGTACTTAGCGTAAAGTACCAGCGCTGCGCTATTAAAAGCCCCCTCACAGTGTTTGACTACGCTTAACTATGCGGTCTCAAAAATGTGTGTATAGATGAAATCGTTTGAGTCATAAATGAGAACATAACAATTTGCATTAAAAATCGTTCGCAATGATTTTATTGGCTTGAACGATCGTAAATATTTTGTTGTTACAATGCGCCACTCGAACTAGCGACTGTGCGCGTGTAAATAAAGAAGTGTACTGAGCTATTTGCAAGCAGTTGCACATGTACGTGTAGCGGCTTTTTAACACGGTAAGAAAACCTTTGGGAAAATTGTGAAATTTCCTACATATATTGTAAAATTATATAATATATAACTTAAATATAAAAAAATATTAATATATAAACAGTTATTTGTAATACTTTTAAATTTGATACTCACAAAATTTTCACCAACAATTTTTTTATTGTTCAAAAATATATTTTCCCCCACTAAAAAGCAATTTTTTCAAGTGCATCATTAGCATTTTTACTTACTATCATTATTCATTTGCAAAGTAAGTGCTCAACCTCGAGTCTATTTTGCAATAGACAGATATGCGCACAACAACAGCGAAGGTTTGCAAATGTTTATACTTTACCGCAGTAGAGTTGTTTCTATTGTTGTTAATGTCGCATTGTCGTTGCTGCACTCGAACAGTCAGCATTTTTGTAGTTTATGTAGATTTCAAAAGGGAATGCCAAAATTTTGAATATAAAATGATAGCCATTGCAATAGAGAATTGTTAACGGTTAGTTGAGAAAATTGTTGAAAGAAAAACAAAACAACAAAAAAGGAATAAAGTAAAACAAAAAAAAAACTTATATAAATTCTATAAAGAATGAGGCTGTATTGAAACATATTGGAAAAATTGAAATCTTTGGCACACAATGTGTGTGCAACGGTGTATTCCAGTGCGCATATTTATACATGAGCATAAATTATAGCGTAACTATTTCAGTAGACCTGAAAAATGTTTGCCAAAGATTTTTGTTGCAACAGAAGCAACCATAATTGGAATACTTAAGTGTGTATTATATTAGTATTTGTTGCATGCAACATTTTTGGAGTTTTGATTTGATATATTTTCAGTAATGTGGCATAATTATTATTTTCTATTCAACTCTGAACCACTTCAACGCCGCCAAATTCCGCTGAAGCCGAAAGTTTCTCATCATACCCATTGAAGCACGCATCGCACTTACAACATGTAATGTCTTAGAGACGCCTTGTTATAAGTTAACGAAGTCATTAACCGTATGTCATATGCGCCACATATCAGTGGAGGAGATCGGAAATGTTGCACAGAAAGCGTAAAGAGCAGCAGAATAGCATACAAAAATGTGTGTGTACATTCAATTTAACCTAATTAACCTTTCGTTTACACTTTGTTTTTCTTTTTCGTTTTTTTAGTGGACGGACTATTTATTCACCCCGCTAACTGAGTGGTTATAAAAAATTGCTGTGGGCGAAAAACCATGACAGCCGCAGAGTCCATAAGGCACAATGTGTAAGTCCAGACAAGAATGCTGGCCAACTGGCTCGCTAATCATTCACGGCACCGCTGAAAGGGTGAGTCGATTAATGGTCGAACATTACGAGTTTGTTTATTTATTTATTTATTTATTTACAAGAATATTGAAGCTATAACTAAATTATAGAACAATATATTAAGTTAAAGCTATGGCATCTGGGGCCTTAAGCTAATATGTATGTGAGGATATATAGTAGTGCAGTTAATTTAGGTGGGATGGAACATGTTAGCGTGAGTGAAAGATGTGAAGGAATAGTAAGTTCATAATTTATTATATAGGTTACAAAACTTTAAATAATTTATTAGTGTTATTAAGTTTTTAGTTGAAGGGTTTTTGAGTAGGTTTGAGGGTGTTGGATCTGGGAGTGACAGTCGGTAGATATCGAAGAATGTGCATGAATCAAGGATGTGTTGGGTACTAATTGTCTGACTATTGCAAAAGTTACATATGTTGGACAGGTTTTTGTCAATTAAGTGTTTATGTGTGAGATTATTGTGTCCTAGTCTTAGTCTTATAATTTTTGTTTGGTCTTTTCTAGTCAGAGAGGTTGTATTAATTTTTAAGTAGTCGTTGACTGTCTTGGAGTTTTGTGATATATTTGAGTACCATTGTGAAGTATTGTTGTTATAGTTTTGGTCTTTTTGGAGGAAGTGAGATTTTAAGAAACATTTTATGTCTGAGAAGAGTAGGTTGGGTGTAATAGTGAGTGGTGCGTTTAGGGCATTTTTAGCTGCCATGTCAGCACATTAGTTGCCGGTTATCTGTACGTGACCTGGGATCCAAATTAATTTTAACTTATTTGGTTTCTCTAGTAGATATCTACGAATTGAGTTGGAGTAAAAGTTTTGGTTGTTAACATTTTTTATCGAGTCAATAGAAGAGAGGGAATCGGTGCAGATTGCGAATTTTCCTGGTAGTTTTGTGGCGTATTTGATAGCTTCGTGAATGGCTATTAGTTCGGCAGAGAAATTTGAGCTGTAAATGGGTAGGTGTGAGATTCTTATAATTTTTTGTTTGTTTACGATTATGCTGTAACTGACTTTGACGTTGATTTTTGAGCCGTCCGTGTATATGAATTTGAAATTTGGGAGTTTTTCTATAATTGCGTAAAATTGCTTTCTATATACTAGTGGAGGGGTATCGTTTTTTTTTAAATGAGCTAGATTTGTGTCTATTGTTGAGTAATCCAGTTTCCAGTGCGGAACTTTAGAGTTTATAGAAGGTTTAAAGTTTAATGGGATATCGAATTGTTTAGCCAAATTTGTTATCCTATTTAGGCAGGATGGTGTTTTGTTGATTTTTTTTGGGGGGATTTTGGATAGGAGCGCGGGAAGGGGGGATTGGTCGTTGATTATGACTGATTTTATAAGTTTCGATGTTATAAAATCTCTATTGATGTTCAACGGTAGGATATCGGCCTCGGAGTATAGGGATATGATTGGAGTTGTTTTGAAAGCGCCAAGGGCAGTGCGTATACTAGAGTTGATGGTTGAATTCAGTTTTCTTATAGTCGATTTTGGCGCGTATGCGTACAGGTATATGCCGTAGTTAATTTTTGATATAATCAACGCTTTTACTGCTAATAGTAATGACACTGTGTTGCAATTGTATTTGGTGCTTGCGAGGCATTTAATGATGTCGAGTCGTTTTTTAAGCGCGGAAACTAGGTAGTCGATGTGACTATTCCATTTATATCTTTTATTAAATATAAGTCCGAGTATTTTTAGGTTGTCAACAGAACTTATGTTGATGTTGTTGCAGAGGGTGTTAACCTGGCAGTTATGTTTTTTACATATGTGGATATGTTTGCATTTTGGTAGTGATAATTGGGCTCCTGAATATTGGGACCAGTTGCTAATGTCGTTATGTAGGTTGCTGAGATCTAGCGGGGTGTTTTTTGATCTATTCATTTTTTTTATAATAATGAAGTCGTCGGCGTATGCAAGAAAGTTTATATCCTTGTGAAGAGAAATGATGTTACTAAGCTTATTGTACGCAATGAGGAAGAGTATAACGGATAATGGTGATCCCTGAGGGATACCATTCTGTAGGGGATATTGTTGAGAGTAGTGGGAATTTATTTTTATTTTGATGGTTCTATTGGTCATAAAGTTCTTTATGTATCGGAAAATTTTTGGACCGATATTCCAGAGTCTAAGTTGATCCAAAATGGAGTGTAATCCCACTTTGTCAAAAGCTTTGGAGAAATCTAGAGAGACGATTGATATGTGTTTTTTGGCTGAGAGAGATTGAGTGATCTGATAGTCTAGATATACTAGAGAATCAGACACTGATTTTCCCTTCCTGAAGCCCATCTGGTGACTATGTATGAGTTTGTCTGTGGTGACAAACCACCATAATCTATTGGCGATGATCTTATCTAGTACTTTTGAGCAGCATGGGTTAAGAGAAATAGGTCGGTACGATTTAATTAGAGTTTTATCAAGTTCTGGTTTTAGTAAGGGGATTACCATACTATTTTTATATATCTGAGGTAAGTATTGGTTGAATATATTGTTGAAAAGAGTAAGGAGTCGGTGTTTTACGGTTTTTGGTAAGTGTTGTAACATTTGGTAGGATATGTGGTCATGACCGGGTGTTTTGCCTTTTAGTCTATTTAGTGCAATGTCTAACTCCAAATAGCTGATTTTTTCTTCGATGAAGGAAGCAGATTTGCTTGGTATTAGGGTGAAGGTCTTTTTGAGGGTGACTTGTTTACATTGCTGAAATGTTGAAGAAAAGTTACTGTTTTGAGCGTCTTTCGACCAAGATAGTCCAAACATATTCGCAATTTCCGTTTTATCTGTGGTTGTATTTCCGTTTAAGAGATGCGTATCGATACAATGAATTGACGATCTGGGTTTTAATCCGCAGAAGGAGCGAATGGTTGACCATACTTTTCCTGGTTGTGTGAGAGGGTTAATAGTTGAGGTGAATTGACTAATAGACTCAGTTTTTGCTAGTTTTAGGTTTCGCCTAAATTTTGCTTGAGCCTTTTTATATTGTATTATATTGTCGTTCGTGATGTTTCTTTTTAGTTTATTCCAATGGTGATTTTTCAATATTTTTAATTCTTGTAGTGTATTATTCCACCACGGGACTGTGTATTTTCTTTTGATTGATGTTTGGGGTATGGATTCGTTGGCAGATTGAAGTAAAATCCTGTGTATGTTTGCGGTTTCTTTGTTGATATTTGAGCTAACCGGTCTGTTGTTGCTGAAATGGCTTGCTAGGCTAGGAGTTTGTTTATAGTTCACATAAATTTTGCGTTTAGGGCGCACTTTTTCATTCCACACCAAAAAACGTATGCTCGTTCATATGTATATGTTTTCATATGTATGTGACTTGAGCTTTGGTGGCAAACAAATATTACATTGTTTTTGTTAGTACTATAAAAGTCATACAACAAAGTAATGTCACGGAAGGAAAACAGTAAAAGAAGGGAAATTAAATATAGCAAGTCGACAGGATAACGTTTCATTGGCGTAGAAGGTGCTAAATGTGTGACAGGATATGGTTTTGTGGTGGCGACGGTGACTGAAGAAGACTCCTAAAACCAGGTAATTGTTGTTTTTGTGCGTAAAAAATAATGAAATGTTGCACGAATAATAAAAGAGCGGCGCAATCTAACCAATGACGTCAGCCAATTTTTTTCTGAGCCACCACAAAGCTTTGATGCGCATAAGGCCAAAAGCGGTGGGTTGCTGATGGTTGACTAAACAGCGCAGCTGTGCCACTTTTATGCCAATAGGCATTAGATGAGAATTGCGCGCTAAAATATTGCAAACTTCCGCTTTCAATTATTGGCAATCACCGAAAAAAAGTAACAAAAATATTGTTCTAACATAACTACGGGGCAAATTAAGTACATCGCAAAATTTGAATTTCAATCGAATGTCTTTGTGAGTATGCGCGTTACTATTAACTAAAACGACACGGCAGAAGACAAGTAATCATTTATTGTTGAAATCTTTGCATTTGTGCAATTGTATTGCGCAATATAAACTACACACAACGCACATATTGTACCAATCATACAGCTGCACAACTGCAGTAAAATCAATAGACTTAAGCAACGAACTCGCTGATCTTTGGGGCTCTTCAAATGCGACCAGTGCGCAGGCAACGTGGCAATCGCGTGTACTGTCGCATGAGACGACCGCATTTGAAGCCCACAACTTAACGATGCATGCCACAACAATAGCAAAAACAACCACGAGCTGTTTGTATGACTGTAGATGTGCCCATTTAAAATGCCACAAAATATGCGAAAAACCGTGCAGCCCAAAAGCCGGATGACTCATATTCCCCCGCAACAACAACGGACACTTGGCGCGACAACTTGTGTTGCTGAAAAGCGTTTTGCAATGCAGGCTGCGTTGACGCGCCACCAACTACCCACGATTTGGTGCGTTTAGAACAAATTACAAGAGCGCTCAGTTGCGCCAACGTCTAGTGCTGCGACAATCCAAGAAAAAATTAAGAAAATAAATAAACTTAAAAAAATGTTAAAAGCTCGCACGTATGGCACGTATATTGTTTGCCACGCGGTCATTTTTTTGTATTAAAATGAGAAACTTTCTGTTGTTTCGTTCGCCGTGTTGCTTTTTGTCACACATTGCTGCCATGGTTGCTGTTGCATTCGGAACATATAATACAATATCACAGCGGCCAAGAAATTGATATTTGACGACTTGGTTGCATTATGTGTAATTGCAGGAAGGCGCACAGTTGGCGGTGTGCGGACCAGTTGCTGCCGTGGTCTTTATTGAATTGCTATGTTGCATGGTTAATAGCCGTTTGCAACGCGTGTATTTACACTACAATGCTTGCTTACTGAAAAACTACAATGATTTTCGCTGGAAGTTTTTTGCTCAACATCCTTTTTGTCGCAAGCGCGCATAACATTTTTCACTGCATTTGCGCATTTGCGTAGAATGTGTGGGATTTTTGCGCAATTTTGATTAAAACATCATTAATATTCGTTGTCTACTTGCAACATTAGTGCTGCTAACGTCTGTTGCACACTGTTTTGCTGGCGTGCTGCTTATGACCATTTTTGTCGTTCTGTTCACACCGTGTGCACTCGTGTGTAGGCTTTGCCAAGTGTTGAGAAACATTATTTCGTCATATGTGTACTCCGGTGAGAGGTTTTGAGTAAATAAGTGATATGGCGGCTGGGAAAGTCATTTAAATGAATCATGAAAAATAGAGGCAGTCAATGGTGCTCTATACTTCAATAAAGGATTTATTTTTAAAATTATCTAAATATGACCATTTCAACATTTTATTTAAAATAATATATACATATATTTTTTGTATAGATGGCTACCCTACTGGTATTTTTATCACAGAAGTTTCCAAAACTTATATTTATTTGCTTATTTAAATCAAAACACTTCCTTGACCCACATAACGTACCAAATTTTTAATCCGCAATAAATAAATAAAATATTAAAAAAATATACATTACGTTTAATCTTTTACGCTTGTAACACAATACCTTGTTTTACAACCGCCAAATCACTCACATAAAAATATGAATATTTCATTGACTAAAATATTACAAGTTTTATAGTATTTAAATGTGTCACTGTTGACGCTGCCACACAACAACACTTTGCTGCCGTTTTCTAAACCCGCCGACACAGCTTGCATACAACAACAAAACAAGTGATTGTAAAGCCGCTGAAGTGGGCGTTTAAAAAGCGATTAAGCGGCATCTTAACCTGATATGGTTCCCATATGCGGTTCGCAAGCAACTATTAGTGGAAGCAGACAACAACAAAAACTGTGTGTGTATGCTCTGAGCGGCAATTTTGCACACAAATTTATAAGAATTATAAAGCATTAAAATATGGCAATCAAATTAAATGCGCGCTGAGCCAGTTGCAGAGACAAATTGGTAGTTGAAGCGATGGGCGAGCAGAAGTATCATTTGTAGACGCGAAATATCTACTTGTATGGACTCTCTGCCAAGCGCTGTTGCCCACACGCAAATTCTCGGACGAAAGCAAAAAAAAAAAAGAAAAGCAAAAACACACGCAAAGCCAGTGCCAGGTGAATCGAGTTGATCGTCTTCGTTGTTGTTGTGGTTGCTGTAGTGGTTGTCGTTTACCATTTGCTGCTTCTGTCACGCGGAAGCTATGATGCTATTTCATTAATTAACATTTCGCCATCAAAAAAACAAGAAAAGTGTAAACATGAAAGCGCATGGACTGACAAGGCGCTGCAGCAAAAACGGCAGCAACTTGCAAGAGTTGTCGGTCTGTGGCGAGTTGCTGGTTGCTGATGTGTCTGAAGTTGATGGTGCGACTGATGGATTTTTAGGTTAGCTGCTGGAGGCTGGTAACTACCGTTGAAATAGTGCTACTAAATACAACAACGACAACAACAACAGTGGATTTGCTTGTATGTCGTCGAAAACGCACGAGAATTAATCAAGCGACTGCTTAGCGACAAGCGTTCGATTCGCTGCGTGGCTTCGTTATTTTTGTTTGTTTCATGCAACATGGTTGGTGCAACACGGTTAAGTAAAAACACCTCAGTTGTTATAAGTTGTTGTCAACAATTTCTATGCAAATCTAAGTCCTCTTGGCGTGCGTGAGTTTATAAGAAAAATAAAAAAAAATAATAATAATAATAGCCAAATTAAAAATGGCAAAAATAATAGCAAACAGTTTTAGTAAGCTGAACAAGTAGTTGCATGAATACAACCACAACAACAACACGCGAAACGGTTATATTAACACGGTTTTGGATAGACTTGACTTGAGTTTAGTTTTGTTTTTATCTTGTTGTTGTATTATATATCACCCGCTGTGAGGCTACACAAGTGCTCTAGCTAGCACGGAGCATGTAGCATGTAGCAACTTGCAACAACAAAAATAGTGAAAATTAATATTTTTTAAACATTCGAGATTTTCCCCAATATTTTAATGTAATATCCGAAAAATATCTAAAATAATTTAATTTTCAAATTATTTGCAATTGCCACTTCCTACAACTACTATAGCTATAGGAACGAAATCTGTATGAGTTATATTTCACTGCTATCGCTCACAGTCCAATACCACCATCACCATCATCCACCAAAACAAAAGAAGCAGCATTTGATCAGCGTACACGTTGTGTCATGTAATTGTCACCCGCTTTGTCACATTCAAGTTTATAAAAGCTATATAATCAACACAAATTTGAAAAGGAAATTACGACAACATCCATTAATGCGTATATTGAGTTTTTTGCTAGAAAAATGCTTTTATTTACAACTTGGCATAGTACAGACAAATAAATATTTCTGATAGTGGAAATGTCTGTCTTTAAATAAACATTATTGACAAGCAATGTTTTTTCCGTTTCTACGCAACAACAATCCTTAATGACTTAAACACTATTTCTGTTTGCGATGCATAACCGGATAAAGGTTTTCCTTTGCAGAGTGTGGGCAAACGTGAAGCTTGGCAGAACAGAAAGACACCCACGCTAAGAAGTTTACAACGGGTAGCCAAAAAAAAGTATTTAGTATCAAGTTAATGGTGAATGGGGATAATGGCAGTATACGAAGTTGTATATTTACTATTAGGTCTACAACTTTGCTTCCGTCGTTTTCCAATAGATGTCAATTAAATCTATTTTTATTTATATCGATCTTGGATATTTGTGTCAACATTAACCCAACAAAATATTTGTAGTGATCTGTTTGCATCCCAAACTTATTCTCAACCGAAAATGTCACTTTTTGAGCCGAATTCTCGACATTTGCGGGAAATTTTGCTTTTCTTAGGCTGAGGCGCATCGAATGCTTTCGAATGCGTACGGTGAGGCTGTCCTAAGTGAAAATATTTTGAGTTATAGGAGTTGATGGTTCTAATTATATATAATATGCAAAAATTAAATGAAGAGAAAAATTGTTGCTAACACTGTAGGAATCAGAACAATTTCATGCAAAATCATTTAATTACATTAATATTATAATATTTATATTCAATCCATCAATATTTATCAGCAATCTACATATATTCGTTCCATAATTAAAACAAGTCTGATAAAAATAAGAAGTAACTTTACATAAAAATATTTCAAGAGGCAATTTACCTCTTAATTTATGCATATTTTGAAGTTGCACTGCTTTTAATACATACTTCGCTGATAAATTTTTGAATATGCATTAAAAAATGTATTTTTAGCAATGCAAACATGTAGATAATTAATAATAAAATATGCAATAATAATGAACAAGCGCATGTTTTACTTCATATATATTTTATTTATTATTATTTTTTCCATTAGTTTGCTTCATTATAAAACATTATTATGTGCAACCACTTTTTAACTAGTTCATACAATTACTTAAGTTATTTATGCAAATAATGATGACTGGAACCTTTTTCCTACTACAATTTGCATATATAATTAACAACTGTGTATGTATATAGCCGCTTTTCTACACCCCCAACACCCTCATTGTTATTAGCTGCGCAGCTAATTAAACGCATATATTAAGTTCAGCAACCTAGTGACAACCGCAGCGCTCGCGCTCTCAGACACATGCATACACATATAAGTAAATACATATAAAAATATAAAAGTCACATTTCTTGTCGCTAAGTTCCAATAGCTTCAACTGAGTCACTATTTTGATCGCTCGATCAATGGTATCGACACCAAAACTCGAACACCTATATACAGAGGTGCATGCCACTGCCAATGCGTTTGACAATCGCAGCTACCATGCAGTGCCTGCCGCTTCAGTCACTGCAGTTGTCAAAAGCAATGAGGCCTCAATTAGAGCGCCACCAAAAGCAAGGGACGTGCACACTAGAAGACACATGCAATATAGATACATATACATGGAGATAAAATATAAGGCAAACGCACATTCACTGTTAGTTCGTAGCTTGTGTTGTCAGCGACTTTCTTGCAAATGCTTTTCAGTGGAACACAGTTGTCTTACCATTTAAGTTCGAGAACTTGAAACCGTTAATTAAACGATTAATTTGTCAATTGACTACCGAGGCAAAATGTTAACGAAGAGTCTACTAACAACATTTGCATCTAGTGTCTTTAAGGTAAAATGGCAGAGAAGCTAATTAAATATAAAACAAATTAGTTGAGCTGAGCGCATTTGCATGCGTTTCACCTTGAATAGCGAACACTAACTATTGTAACTATATGAGAGTGAAGTAAGCAGAAGTCACACTTTTGTGCATTATATTTGCTCAGTCAATAATTTATTCAAATGAAATTTAGCTCATTCATATGTATGGACTCCAGTGTCGTATTTATCTAACAAATGCACAATTGGAATGCTTAGGTGCTTACCAAGTCAAAGCTCTCAACATTAAGATAAACAAAATAAAATTAAATTAGACTAATATGGCAGCCATACGACGCGGTTATAAGTCTAATTACTATATTATCTAGATTATTTAAAAAATGAGCTTTATAAAATAAATGTAAATATTTTGTTGTGTTTTATTTTATACATTTCCTCGTCGCTAATTCAATTACTTTTACCTGAATGGGCAGTCAAAATATGCACCCTCGTAATTAGCGCAAGGCAAGGTGTGCTCTGGTACTTTGACGAGATAATGTGACAGGCAGTAAAGTTGTAGCTGCGATATTGTATAAACGTGTGTATGTATATGGAACAAATGTAAGTTATCGTCTATATTGTTTTATTTTTAATAAATTTCAATTCAAGATAGAGTGTCAATCTAATATAATGACTCAGTCTGACACTGTTTTCTGCATTAATACTTATTTTATATACACACCTACTGGTTTTTATATACATATACATTTATATATACGCACATATGAAATAGTTGTTGCTTTCAGCTTTCCTCTAACATTTCTCCATACAAAGTAGCGACGTTTAAAGAAAAATTCAATACTAGAGCATAGCTGTGATATTTAAGTTTTTTTTTCACTCTCTGCATTTGCGAGTAAATTAAAATGGGTTATTTATAGCCAATTTTCGATGAGGCAACCTGTAGGCCACAAAATATTGTGACAGTAGAAATTGTCACAAATATGAAAGGAAAAGGTGAAAAAGTTGAAGAGTGCGTGTATCTTAAAGATAACAACAAACTTTACAACAACTTTAACCAATTTCACTTTTGTCAAATGAACTATACTGAACCGTTTATATTCCGTTATATTTGATTTGCATAGTTTTTGTTTCGCTAATTTTTAATTCCTTTTTTTATTTTTTAATAAAAATATGATTTTAGGTTTCACTTGATTTTAGTTGGCGGAACAACAATTTGCTGAATTTCGCTGTTGGTCATCACGACGTCGAGTATTAGTCGTTTGACTGGCCTCTGCCACGACTGGCGTTGGTGTTGGTGTCACTCTAGTGCTCGAAAACTCAGCGTTTAGTGGAAGCATATGGAGAACTGCAAATTCGCATATTCACTAATTTATTATTTACATTATTTTCTTGTTATTTGTTGTTATTGCTTGCACAATTCTTGTGTATGCAAATGCTTTATTACAACTGTTATTGGTTTTGAAAATCGTTCGCATATGTTCATTTCCCAGAGGGGTGTTGTTTTCCACTATTTATCGTTGCCAATTTGGTGTTTACATAGTAGTTGGGGAAAAACATCTGTTTGTAAGCATTCAAATTATCCATTGTAGCTAATTTTAGCAATTTGTTTTTGCTTTCTAAATTTAGCTGTTGCTTTAAAGAAGTATAACAGTTGTATAAATGCTCGCTGTGTACAAAATTTTTTTAAGAATTTTTATTCAAATACTTGGTGGTATTCAGGGTTGCATCAGAGAGTCAATTTAATTGTACATACTCGAAAAATAAGAAAAAAATTGTTTAATAGAATCTTTGTGTATTTTTTAAAATATATCCATTATAAATATATATAAAAAATGTTTTCTTATTACAGAACACCATCACTTAAGGACTATGAATCGTTTTTGTTTTTTATTTCCTGATACAGACATTTATACACGTATAAAGTTGCACATATGTGAATTCAGTGAATGCGATTAATTTTGGCGCAGGTCATGCGCTGGGTCACCATGCAATCATTTTGGCAGCGGGGTAGGCAGCTTTAGCTATAGTTGGTCATAATAGTATAGCTACTTGAGCTCAGTTACTTGGCCGATACCGATTGACATTCCATAATTCATTCAAACGCAAACTCATCAGCAAAAGCAATATGCCGTCACACACACATATTTATGTCAAAGAAAGGAACACTTGATGTGCGCGTTGAGCGATTGCCGCCGAGCAGGAGGTCCATAGCAACAACAGCTCCCAGCTCTTAAGTTTAATTATTTTAGCTTTTTTTTTTGCAGTGTCAAAGGTGACGCTTAGCTGATGGACTACGCAACTACTAGTCACTAGTGTGTGTAGCTAGCCGGTGAGCGTGTTAGTTGCTAGTAAGTTGCAGCAATTGCTGCTCATAATTGTTTACTGGCAACTTTTGCATCTCGATTGGCCGCTACCAGTTCAGGTGGCCATGGCGTTGTTGCTGCTGCTGCTGCTCGGACGCTGAGATTTATCTGCGATAGCGGTAGCCTTTTTGAACTGCATGAATTGCCATTTAATAAATCAACTCAACTACTCACGAATTTGAAATGAGTAAATGCATAAATTTCATACAAGTAAATGCGAGTGCTGCCTAGTTAAATACCGTAACGCACACATCCATATATACATAAACGCATCCAATCGCTTATTCGTAGTTTTATATTTCATGTAATTGAAATTCGCGAAAAAGAGGTGGAAGAAAATAATCGAATCAGCAGCAATTAAGGTTTCATAATTTATGCACCGCATCAGTGGTTGTCAAACAATAGATGAGGGTGGCTTTCTTATACAATATGAAGAGTACACGAGCGATTATTGCAGATATTGAATTACAGAGGGCTAAAATAAATTTTCCCACCAGCTAACTGCTTGGTAAAACCATAAAAATAGTCACTGCTTGTTGATTCATCGGAACTTATCTATTTACATATCTATATATATATTTATGTGTCTGTATGTTTGAACACCAATAAATGAAAGTTTAAATGTGAATTATAATTCTCCGGTGCGATCGGAAGTGCTATGCGGGAGTCACTGGTGCTCAGTTCAATTAAAATCGATTTGCGTTCCACTATTAGTGAAAACAATAAAAATATACAAGTATGGAAACTAATCGATCTCTGCCGCTGTTGACCAACTGTGCTGTTCATTGAAGCTTGACGTGGTGTGCAATGACCAAAGTATTGTATTTAGATATAATAAGAAATATTGGATGTGAGCGCAACAGTTGACTTTTTTTTGTTTTTGGTTAATATAATAAGTTTTTCTATTGACTCCCTCATACCGTGTTGCTGTACAATTCGGTTTTTATTTTTCTTTATAAAAAAATAAATTTAATTTCTGAACAATGCATAGTTTTGAGCATATCTGAGCTGGACGACAGGATTTGCGGGCAATTAATTCCCCCGAGTGCTGATATTTGCTGCGAGGGTCATAGCAAAACTTGTTAAACTCAGCAGTATAGAACACACCGACTTAATTGAAGATAGAAGTCATGCATAAGATTATTGAGTGTCGATTATTGAGTCGATCAAGATGCGCGTAGAAAAGTTATTACATCCGACTAAGGAGCGTTAATATGCATATGTGGTGGGGGTTGAGTTGATATAATTATGAGGCTGACATGTAAATTTTGATGACCAAGTATAGAAAATGTAATCATCATGAAGTAAAAAATGTGGTTTAGTAGAAAATTATATGAAGAAAAATAAGATTAGAACCGAATCAATAATAAACATTTTTTTAATACTCGAAATCAAAAATGTAATTAAGGTAACATCATAAAATATGCTTTTTTCAATTCCTTGAAAATATTATTAATATGAAATATATATTTTTTAATTTTTAATAACCATTAATTTAAAACAAATATTAAAAGTAAATAATATAATAATACAAAATATATTCCCCACATTTTTAAAACCATTCAATTAGTTGAGTCAACTAAGGTTTTAGAGTCAATACCTACATATGATAGCATTTATGGCAAAAATTCTCATCTGCCTCATCCTTGACCACACGCTATCCCTACATTGTTCTCAATTGACCTCCTAAAATATTAACAATAACCCTTGCCTCATATGTCCCATACTTCACCCCACGTAAACCCTACCATGATCTCACAATCTCTTAAAAAATGCAAAAAATCAAACTTGACCTCACCACAAATCAATATTTAGAGAAAAAGCGGAAAATTCGAAATCAAGATTGACCGATACCTTCCATACAAATTACAACAAAATTATATTTTTTTTGTAGAATTTTATGAAACTTTCAATGTTGGAAAGCTTATCGGTTGGAGTTTTTAAAACTTTAAATTTAAGCAGCTGTCCCTGGTCAAGAAATTTGTCAAAAAGGCAAGAGTATGGAAATTAAAGAATTTCAATTCCAATGTTTTATTGCCCGTAACTATGTAAAAAATAAGGCTACGGGATTTGTAATTTGTGCAAATGATAGCTGAAAGAATCCACTATCGATGTAAACTAAGTAGTAATTTTAATAAATTTTTGAAAAAAAAATTCATGGGCTTACGAAGTTTTAGGATGTTCCACAAATTTTAATTTTTTCATTGCACTTGGCCTCACCAGACCTCTTGTAAAACAAACCTGACCACATATAACTCATGCCAAAGGTCAATGACCTCACCCCAAAAGGTAAACAAACCCATGCTAAAGGTCAATGACCTCAAGCCAAAAGGTAAACAAACCGGTCACGTGATGTCAGGTTTGTTTACATTTTCGAGATCACGTGTTGTCAGGTTTGTTTACACTTTGGAGATCACGTGATGTCTGGTTTGTTTACATTTGGGAAATCACGTGATTATGGTTTGTTTACATTTGTGAGATCACGTGATGTCTGGATTGTTTACATTTGGGAGATCACGTGACGTCAGGTATGTTTACATTTTTGGGCTCAAGATAATGCAAGCTTTGTTTCTATTTTAAGGTTAAGTGTAAGAACAGATTTTTCTTCAGGACAAGAGAGATAATGTTTGGGCTCCCTTGAGTGCAGGTTTGTTAACCTTTTAAGGTGTCACTTGGGTTTTGAGGTCAAAATTTTTACAAAAATTCAATAAAATTAAAAGATAGTCCATAATTTTAGTAAAATCTATCAGCTATTATTTGCACATTTTAAAAGTCCCAAAGCTTTAATTTTTTAAATACTTATGGGCCCTAAAGCGCTGAGATTGAATTTCTTTAATTTTCATATTTTCGCATTTTTGACAAATTTGTTGAACGGAGATAGTTGCTTTAATCCCACACTGAAAGTTTCATGAAAATTCTCGCAAAATCGAGCATATTGTTGCAAAGTATATGGAAGGTGTTGGTCAGGTTTAGTTTCGAATTTTTTGCGTTTTCTCCAAATTTTGTTTTCAAGTGAGGTCAGTTGTAATTGTTAATAATTTTCAGAAGGTCAAGTGCGATTAAGTTAAGAGTCACGTGAGCGGAATGTGTAACAGATGTGATATCAAGCTAATTGCTTACATTGAGCAGGAAGTCAAGTAAGTTTTCAATTGATGGCAGGTTCGATTGTTTGTATTGTCAAGTGAGGATATAGTCCCTCGAAATTTCTTTAAAATATCGGAGAGACTTAGTTACATCTGGGTAAACAATTTATTAGAAGCACTGAGCTCCTCATGTTCGATATATGGTGTCTTGAAAACTTATGGTCCGGTCCGATTTTATAAGGGCGATGCCACTCTTTAAATGCAATATTGTTGCAAAGTTTTGTTGCGATATCTTCACTAGTGCTTACTTTATATATTGTAAAGTAAATGATTAAGTTTTACTACACAGTTCTGGTATATAGGAAGTAGACGTGGCTCTGAACCGATTTGACCTATTTTGATAACAAATTATTGGGATGCCAGAAAACTATTATGAACTGAATTTCATTGATTCGTGGTTACCATCCGATTTTCTCCATTTTTAGAATGTATAATGAAGTTCTTACACTCTAGAAAGTATGGTAAATAACAATTGTAATTCATATATATATATATATATATGTATATATATATATAAATCACATTTAAAAAAATAATTAAGTGCCATTTTTCACTTAACAAGCGCGTTAAGTAAATGAAATATTAATACTTTTAATTTGACACCTTTTCTCGCCATCTTCAAGCATTTCATTTCGCTGTTCACCTTTTTTCATATTTTTGGATCATACAATGTATTTTCGCGCTTCATTTGGAAAACTACAACAACAAGCATATGAATGAAACAAGGTTGTCCTCTGCAGCAAACAAACAACAACAACAACTGAAGTTGAGCACGCGCATTGCCACAGCGCTGTTGGCATTAAAGCGACATTAATATGACAACTGTGTCAATGAAGCAAACAGGAACAAAAAACAACAAACACATGCGAAATAAACTCGACTCACAGTTGATGTAGAAAGAAAAGTATGCAAGCAACATAGTTGCAGTTACATTGTCAGCGTCCATCAGCCAGCCGGCCGGACGGATGAACAAACATTTACACGAAACTTCGCAAGCAACACATGCAATTGAAGAAGGTGTCTTTTATGACTCGATGGTCGTATGAAAAGGGAATCCTATGGACTATGCAAATGTTTGTGTGTGAGTGTTTACAAAAAAGAGTTTAAATGTAGCTGGAATTATTACTTGGCAACAACGCTTAAGGTGTTGATATGCGCTGACAAGCGATAAGTTCCGACACTAACCCACATACGTATTGAATAATGTTTTGCCGGCGGCAATAATATTCTACTCACCATAATTAATATACTTTGGGTTAGCTAAATTCACTAAATTGGGCAAAGAGTTTTAAAAGCTCTTTAGAGTAGCATATAAATTATAAAAGTATCAAAATTTGCCTTAATAGCAACTCTCATGTTTTTTTACTTGCGTTTTTAACAGAAAAAATATTTTATATTTAATTTATTTTATATATTTTATTTATATATATATTTTATAATAATATTTTATATTTATTTGCTCACCTGCATTACCCAATAATTTGTTGAGGGCACACACTGATCGTCAATTATACTATGCGTATGCATTTAAAATACTTTTATATGAACTTTGCATACATTTGATTAATATTTACTTATTTTTAGAAAATATTTCAAGTATATGACCACTGAAGTTTTCACTATGATCTGTTTTATTTTTATCAAACTAGTTTTTTTATTAAAAGTTATGTGCGAACGGTAAAAAAAAATAAAAATTCCCATTCAACTTCCTTTGTTTATTTTGTCACTTTACACAATTCATTGCATTTGCTTTGGGTAAATATTTCCTTAAGATTTTTCTTTGCTCTCTTTCAACAAACAAATTACTCACATTCTTATCTTTTGCAGGTATACACGCAAATTAAGCAAATTGTTGTTGTTGATTTTTTTTTTTTTTTTTTGAAACGTGACGACGAGTCCAACCTATGCCGAATAGTAAGGCAATCAAGCGCTGCCGTATGTTTCATCGTTGTCGGTAACCGAGTTCAGACTGATTTGACAGCGCTGCTTTGCTGCAGACGGACCTCGTTTGACTGTGTTGTGGTGCTGTTGCCGTTTGCTGTCAACATACATATGCACATTCATCTATATATACATACATATGTACTTGTTTATTACTTCTTCTTCTTCAGCAGCTTCTGCTGTCCGCAGTTGATGTGTTTACTTGTAGCTTGGTCTCCTTTTAGCATGTTTTATACAGGTGAAGCATAAACATACGAGTATTTTAATTTTAACCACTGTAGAGAGCGAGAGTGATCCAACAACAGCAATATAATTTTTCAGAGAGCCACTACAACCAGAGTGATATTTTTAAGCCAGTCTTGGCAACCACCCTAGTGGCTATTTTAAGCGCGTTCGTATGGTTAGCGTTGCTCGCCAGGTGAGTTTGTTTTGATGTACTGTGGGACAAATGCGCAAATATCAGCATGTGAGGCTTAAAAAGAGAGTGAGCCCGCGATGTGATACTTTGAGAGAATGGAACTGGTTTCGTTGGGTATAAGAGAATTCGCGTATTAATGATATGGACATATTTATGTGAATATATTAAGAGCAAAAGTTTAAGTATTATTGAGTACATATTAGGAGAACAATTGATGTTTCTTTATGAAGAGACGAAAGTATTGGTAGTTGAAGTAAATGGAATACATAATTTAAAATTGTACATTTGTATGTATATGCCTATGTATTTACTAATTTGTTATTCAAAATTATACATATTTAAAACAAATTATACTTTCGTATATTCAGACGAACATTCCCTACTGAAATACATTATAATAAAATATAGTCATAATATAATAAGTACGTAATTTTGTTTGATTGACTAAAACTTTCTGAATTTTGTTTATATATTAAAGCGAATGACAGATCAGTTTGTCACTTCAACAATGGTTGTAAGCTTCAGGTACAATGGCTAAGTGAGAGAACTTTTTAGGAAATCAATCTCAATATAATTAAGTACTTCATAACAAGTTCACTGATAATGTTAATAAGATTATAAATAGGGTTATGAGAAGTTAGAAAACCATATGTACATATTAAATGAAAAATCGATAAGCCGTAATTACCCGTAAACTTGCAGGGCGAAATGAACACATAGTCGCATGTACAAACAAAAACACCACGTACAGCAGCATATATTGACGAAGAGAAAGAAAAATGGTAGCATATAAAACCAAAAACAAAGCGAATGAAATAAATGGAGAATAATAATTATACTGAGCAGACGCAAAAAACGGAAAATTCAATGAGGGAGTGGCCAAGCGCCAGCGCTCAACCAATCGCAACGCAACGACCGGAATCGCACACTTGAAATACAGGTGAAGATGGCGAAGAGAAAGGCTACAAAAGCCGACAGAAAATAATCAAGTAGAGAAATAAAGTAGTTGTGGATTATGAAATTAATATCGATGGTGGAAATTTAGGAGGTGAAATTAAATTGAAAGGAAAGAAAATACCGAAAATTAAATATATTGTATATAGTAGATAGTGGAGAGTGGGATGTAAGTGTGATATTAGTTGAGGCTTACTGACATATGTATGTATATATTTTTCTTGAATAACAAGAAGAAGAATGAACGTTGTAGATGTTTGGTAAAGGGGAAACATTAGGATCTAATATGATATTACTGTAACCGGAAATGGGGCAACCGGAACCAGAACCGATAATGATGTTACCAGAACCGGATATGGGGCACCAGGAAATTGTGTTACCGGAACCGGGTATGGGAAAATTAAAATAATGTTTTGATGAATTATTGGTAATATAATAGTAAATGTAACTGTCTGTTAAACAATGATGAGCTACTAAATGTTTGTGTTTATCATATTTCTGATGCAATAATACTGCTTAAATAATTTTATTTTTTTCAACTATTCACGTGACCTTACGCCCACATCAGATATGTTATAGCTACCCCAACTCAATGCCATGTAAATTTCAGCCATGTGAACAAGTAGTCACATTAACGTAACATGAAGTAGTCGGCAAATAAGTGCTCACCAGTGTTGACATAAATCATATTGGACTACTGGAAACACTCCAAATACCCCACATATTAGATATATTTATGTAAATATTTTGTAAGGCTGCGCGCACATTCTAAGAGCCAAAATCGCCGGCGTACTTCACGTCACAGCGTCATTTTGCGGTCAGAAACCGCAAACTGCCAACGTCAAGATAATTAAAACAGTCAATGAGTTTGTCGCGCTAATGTAAACATTGCTCAACAAAAAAACCGAAATGTTTACAAAATAAACCAAAGACCAGCAGCTAAAGCGAGAAATAAATTTAAAATGCGCAAGCTTGCCTGCGTGTCTGTCTGAAGTCCATGTCTGAGCTGTGTTTTAATGAAATTAAACATATTTTGTGTAATTAATTTAGTGCATATAACTAAACGCCCACACGCTGATGCCAAATTTAAAAGCGCCAAGTTAAACGCACTACTTTGGAATGTCCATGTCTGTTGGTAACCCGTTGCGGTCGCTGTTTGCGTATTTATATTTCAGCCCACATTTACACCTTTGCCGTCAATCAAGTTGTACACTTGTCAACTATGTCTGCGGAACAGCACTCGAAATGCTCTACAAGTAGCATTTAAGTGGTTATTAATACGCCACTTACAAGCTTTCAGACATAGTATACTTAAAGCTGAATGTTAGCAAATAAAGCAATATAAAAACAAAGTTGCTAATTTCAGCATTACGCATGCGATAATATTAGGCTTAATAGATATTAGATACGAGTGTGATACTTAACTGCATACTTGTATAATACAATTTGGAGTTAGGCGCAATTACGTGTCAATTAGGGCAGAAAATGTAACTAGTATGTTAAAATATTAGAAGAGCATTGACTCACACGTTCCTTTGCGATTTGATTTGATGGATGACTTTTGCATAATTTGCTACGTATGTAGGTCTAATAAGACTGTTTGTTTTTAAGGATTTCATATAATATTGGAAATAGTTCGAAACTATATTGTTTGATAAGATACTACTTTTTAGCTCAAAAACTTCCTTCTTTCATTTCAAGTATAATTTTTTTTCGATATTTTATGTTGCTGCTTAACAAAGTAGAAAAAAAATCCATATACAAAAGTCCCTAATCTGAGTTCAAATCAAAGGAAATATTAAGTAAAATAAAAACCCCATTCATCATTTAACTCCCCCGGCTAGTGAACGAATCTGCACCGCCAATTCATAATGCCCCAATTCAACTCAAATCCAACTTTCCACCTAATTTATAGACGCGCGAACATATTAGCAATCGTTGCAATAATAAATAATTCAATACAAAAACAAAAACAAACATTTGTTGCACACTTGATGTTGGTCAAGCAACGGCAATTGAAGTGCGCCGCACAAGTGCTGCAGTTACAAATTTTCTATTAACTTAAGCCAAGCTGCCACAAATGTCAACAAATAAATAAACCAAAATTATATGCAATCATTTAAAGTAAATTTCGCACAATCGCATTAGAGGAAAATTGCAGAAATTGTAAGCCAGTTGGGCGCAAAGCGGCGTACATGAACATGCCCCAAATTGCGGCACAATCGGCGCAGCTGCACGTTGTAAGCCGCCCAGGGAGTGATACAGCCAATTCGGTTGCTTGTAGTTGCTCCAACTAGTTTCTGCCGTTGATTCGTGTGCATTTCCGCACTCATTTCGTTTTGTGTTTTCCTCTGTGTTGTTAGCCACCACCAACCTCATTCACTTGTTGTGCGCGGGAATATCTCTTGAAGCCATATCGCGTTTATTAACAACAAATAGCACCACCAAAATTTGTAGATTGCATTGTCGCTTATTCCAGCTTATTAATGCCAACATTTCAGCGCGGCAATAACTAACAGAACCTGCTCAGCATCAGCAAGCTTGCAGTCTTTTATACAGAGTGGACGGGCAGTACGTATAAATAAGTGCTCCAGTATGTTATTCCCATGTGTAAGAGTCTGTTAGGCCGCTGTGTTGCGCGAAAAGTGCATTTCACTTAATTTATGTGTTTGTATACACATGAAGATAAGTCGGCGATTACTCTAATCTAGAGTGATAAAGTTAAGTTTGTTTCATTGGTGAAGCTAGGAGTCGGCTTATACTGAAGGAAACTATTTTTATGCCGGCTTAAATTTTCTTTCTTGTGCAATGATTTTAGTTTTTAAGTTTTTGAAAAGAAATACTTTTTATGTTAAATTTTCTGAAGCAGATAGTGATATACCAAGTTCTCAGTGGCAATATAAAATCGAATCATTTCATTGAATAATATTTCTACTTAAATTAAGATATTATTCCACTCCCATTTATTTATAACAGCAGCCTGAATAAAATATATTCTAAATTTTAGTAAATTTTCAAAGTCAAAATATCGAATTTATTTCCATAGCATTTCGAAATTAAGTTCAAAATTACCATAAAAATTATGAAAAATAGCCGAAATTAAATTTTTCGAAATAATTTTTCATTTTTACTTGAAGTTTTCGCCGCTTATCAATTGAATTTAAAATCTTCGCGGCAATTTCTGATATTATAGTTTTTTTGTTGACAATTAATAAATTAAATTTAATAAAAAATCATATTTGATTTCTTAAATAAAACTTTTATTTTCCGCATATGCCATTTATAACTTCAGATATAAACCCATGAACAATTTGTACGAGGTTACTTGATATGAAGTTCGTGACTTAAGTCTTTTGTTTTGAAACTAATTTCGTTTGTTTAGGATGCATTAAGGTACTAAAATACAATTGCTATATAGGTAATAATCATAAAATAAAATAAAGAAAAATAAGTTGAATAATACAAAATATGGAAAAACATTTTAATTTCAGCAAATATTTTTATTTAAGTAAACAGTTTGATCGATTCGGAAAATCCAGCTCTAACCAACCACTTGGTGGCCCATTTGAACACTTTGAATATTTCGAACAATTTGAACAAGACAAATTATTTGCTTTTCGGCATGTTGTGCATGTGAGCGCCAAAAGGCAAACGAGCACGTGTCAATTAATGCGAACAAAATTGTGCGACGATATGCGCTGGATAAATTGATTTCTATAACCATTTACATATGGAAAATAGTCCACAGTTAAAAAATAAATTGAAAAGCAAGCAACGAAATGAAAGAAAAGTGCTTAATTGTGTTGAGATACCTGTTGGACAGCTGCTGCCGAGGCTGAGCAAACGCCAAATTGCAGGCTAAACGGCGACTGCCACCACCAGAGGCGCCGACAATGGCAGTGAATCGGCTTAAATAGCACCATATGCAACATATGTAGAAGCAGCACACTTGCAACATATGACACCGAATGACCAAAGGCGAACAACAAATTTCTGAGGAATAAACAAAATTAACAAAATTGTTTACGCCAAAAATTTTTTCCGACTTAACATTTGTTGTAAATTTTTACCATTTGTTGACATTTTGTTATTGCTTTTTTTGCAATTGTAAACGGCACATTCGACACAAATTTTTGAGACACGTTAACCTAATTGAATCACTGATGCATGTCAATTGCCTGTGCGCGGGCAATACATACACTTGCGGTTGGCGGGTGGGCACTTAGCAACTTTAACGCTAATGGCCGCTTGGTCATATTGGCAATCATCAATTGGCTGGCAGGCCGCTGCTTTCAAATGTTTGACATCAATTTGACTTTGCGCCGATTACATGCGCTGCCGAGTCGCCTCTGATGCCTATTGACGATGGCTGGCTCCTATGCTGATGCAGTGTGCTCTTAAGTTGTGCCACATATTGTTGTTACATTTCAATATTGTTGTTGCTATCATCGTTGTTGTGGCAATTGAAAGTGATACAGAAGCGAAGTTTACATGCTAATGTATGTGGCGGCGGCGGCAGCCAAGATAACAGTCTAAAAGTGCCTGTCAAGTGCTTACGAGCATTTCACAAGTGATCAAGTGATTTGAAGCTGATTTAGCCGTTGAAGGCTGTGGACGTCGACATTTTTTAACTGTGATCGAACGCCATTAGCACATGCAGACATGAAAGCTTTGTTTTTTATTTTTTTAATTTTGTTGCTGAAAGCATCTGTGCTGGCTTTTAGCGAAGCGAAAGGTTGCAATTAAAGCACACACTTAACCTTGGGAGGATATATTCTGTTCTGTTAAAGGAAAAATAGTTTACAGAAATATTTTACAACAAAATTTTTTTTTAACAAATTTGGCAAATATTGTAAAACAAAAAACTGAATATCCTATTCAATAAAATTGCAATTCAATTAGAAAATAAAATGTGTGATTATTAGTTTCTTTATATTGAAATTTTTTTTTCGTTAAAATTAATAGTCTTCACAGTTTCGGAATTTCGCAAATTCGTAGAAGCAATAAATTATTTATTTATATTTACAGAATCAGTTAATAGCATTCAAAAAGTAATGTTATTGGCAAAACTCACATTTTTCATTATTTATTTAACTACATATTTACAGATTATCTTTATTTAATTACGTTTTAAAATGTTTGTTTGGCATACTCAACGAACACACGCTGTGCACAACCGTATGTTCCACCGAAACAAGAGAATTTTAACACACTAATTGTCCACTTAATTTATAACGGCAATTAAGCAAAATTTCAAAATACCCACGCACGTATTAGCTGATGCAGCGCCGTGGCGATTGCCGATCTACAAGCGTGGTGGTTATGTAAGTGCAGCAAAAGCAGAAAATCGCAAAACGTATTTAACGAAGCCAAACGCACTGCTTAAAGCACACGCACACAACAATGACGCGTTTACAACAAATTTACAATAAACACAGCGCAGACACTGGTCCAACACATTACCACGTTGGGTCTTATCAACATCTGCTAATGACATTTGCATATTTTTTTCAACTAACGCTGGTCAGAAACACATACTTTTAATATATTTGTGTGTGTGCCTGGCCCACATGGCTTTGAAGCGCTTTTGGCGTGCTTAGCTCTGCTTCATTGCAATATGCGTGCTTTGTTCGTTTTGATTTTTTTATTGTCTTCTCTATTCTCATTTAATTTTTCAAAAGCGTCTATTATTATTTTACAAAAAGTTCCCACGATCAAGCAAGCGTTGAAAAACACCGATGAAATATGTAAATAAAATAAATTTATTTATTATGGCTGTGTTTCAGAGCAAACCAATTTGTGTAGATAATATATGCGCGCTAATAGATTATTGTTATGGTTGTTGTTAAACAGACAGTAGTACTATCTTGCTTATACTAGTGTGTGGCGGTCATTTAAATGTTTGTGTATATGGTTGTACTCGTCTATATGTTTTTAGTGCTCGTTTAGTCGCTTAGTAGCAGTTGCTTAAAGAATTTTTACTTTTTACTGACAAACATGAATGAGTTAATGACAATAAATAGAAGTTAGAGGGCTTTCGGACTGTATTCAAATAAATTATCACTTTGAAGTACCTTCTCTAAATGCTATTAGTAATTATTTTATTTAATTTCTTATATTTTTTACAAACCCACTGCACTTGTTTCATTAAACTGTTGTTGTAAATTCAGCTTTACAATCAACAATCGATTTTATGCATAATATCTGAACAACATGAGATCTGCGTTAGATTTGAAAATTTATGATATATTAGCACGAGCGGCAATAGCGCATGAACAGTTGCTTAAAAATTATAATGTAGTTGTAAACTACATATACAAAAGACTTAACTCCGACAACTCAGTCCGTCATTGCAGCGTAGCGCTATGATAAATACATGCTTATGAACTTGTAAGATTTGTGACGCAGATACACTTAAATTGCTAATCGATTTCCGATAATTACAGCCAAACAATGCAATGCACTTACTTGCAGCCAGTCGAGCGCTACTTTTTACCTTTACTACTTACTTGTTTGTGTTCTTTAATTTAAGTTTTGTATTGGCTGCTGCTGGCATTACTTGCGCCGTGATATTAATTTACTTTTGCCATTATTGAACGCTAAATAAATGCAGCGCTTACGCCAGCAGCCACAGTTAATGTCGAAGCATTGTGTCTGCGCGCTTTGCGGCTCAACGTGAGCGTGGCTTGAGCGATGTGCGCATAAAATTCAAATAAATCTCAAATGCCAGCGATTGAACGCACACTTTAATTAGGAGTTTTGCGATTTGTTGCCGCTATTACAGCGCTTGCAACCAGTGTGCAGGTGAACATTTATGCGCTGTGAGTAAATCGCAGAGAGTTAGTTCAATTTAAAGGCAATGTAACACTTGGAAAAAATTAATGCTGATTGGAATCCGAAACTATGAATCAAGTTTTATAGTTTCTTTAGGACAGGTTGTATATCTTAAAACAATTTAGATCTAAAATGTAGATACTTATCCCAATATTTTTTCCCCTCTAATTTTGAAAAAAAAAAAAAACTTTTTTGAAAAGATTGGAAATTTGTAATAATTTGTTTAAATACTCTATATTTGTTTTCATTTTGGCAAAGCCATGAGTGATGCTGCAATATGCAACAGACCGTCACCAACACAACCACAAAGCTCAACGCTGGAACACTTCCCCAAAGCGAAAATAGTCGGTGGCAATGTGCGGGGTATTTAATAAAATTTATTTATGGTATGAACACGGTTGATAGATTGCAATTTGAGAAGTTATAATTTTCCAATTATCATTCACTCTTTCATTTTATGATTTGTGTGCACAAAATTACTGCATGCAACTGACTTACTTTTGCAGCAACATGTGGAGTCAACCTTGTTTGTATTTGTTTGGGTATAGGTGAGTGTTTATATATAAGAATATGGATATATACATGTGTTTAAGTTAAATGTGCGCAGCCGCAGAGCATTTGGTAGCGCCAACTCCGTTTAACGGCTCTATAATAACAATAATTGCAATTGCATGTGCGTGCTCGATTGCGGCAATATACACTATGTACACAGGCAATCAGCCTGTGAGTCAAAGCTACTGTTTAACAGTGAAAAATTACACACATATTTATCATTTCATTGTTCATTTGCGTACATGAAAGCAAAGGCGCTGTACTCTTATAGGACGCGTTGGAAAAAAGGTTACACGTTTTAAAGTCATTGATGAGCGGCAGTTTTTCCACTTGCCCGATATGGCATTTAAATGAAACATTAAAACTATAATGAAAGTGTAAGCTTTTATGTGCCAAGCACACTGACCATTAACAGGCAGTTGACACGTAGGAGAAATAAGCTAATAACATACATATACAGCGAAACTGTTAGCAATTATCCGCGTTTGCCTCATTATTCCTACCATGAAGAAACCACAATGTAGTTTTACAATTATTTTGTCCCCCTTGATTTCACTTTAATGATTAAAAATAAAAATTATTGTGATAAAGCGAAACGAATAATTATAATAATAAACATAAAGAAAAAGAAAAAGTTGTGGAAAAAAGTCACCAATGCGCACATAAAAATGACATAAAGGATTTTCGAAAATTATGTCAATGCTCAAATAAAGCGTAGCACATTGAATTTCTACGAAATCGCAAGCACAAGAGCTCCAAACGTAGTGTTGCTGTTGTAGATGTATGTAGCCGACAACGAAGCGAACGTTCGGACTGCTGTTGACTTTATCACCAGTTGGGGTGACATTAAAACATATTCGTCATAACAGCGAAAATAATCGAAAAATCGGCAGAAATAGAAACAACAAATTCCTTACCGAAAATCTCTGACGAGCATAGAGAAAACATAAGTAATACAATTAAACTGAAAAGAGTAACACACAGCAACAGCAATAACAACAACAACATAGCACAGTCGATGATGAGAATGTCGCTGGCACCTAACTAAAACCATGTGTACCTTCTCATCGCACTCAATTAGGCCGCTGGCGATTGAGATGCTCCAAATATTGTTGTGCTGTCGCTGTCACATCCTTGTTGTTGTTCTCATTGCGGCGATGTCAGCTGAAAGTCGTGCTGGAATTTTGATTGGATCATAAACTGACATTGTGTGCTTTAAGCTTTTAATCAGCTGGATCATTAAGTTTATAGCGCACTGCGGCAGCTGTGAGAAGGTGGATAATCAAGCCGAAGTCGAATGATGATGATGTTTGTTGCAGGTTATTGTTGTATTCACTACCCAACGAGTCGCATGTTCCAGTTTTTATTTTTTACGAGCGCACACATGAGTATGTCTGTACTGTATTCAGGTACACACGTAACGATGGCTTGTTGAGCCATCATTATTAGTTTTCTTCATAATTTACAGATATAGTTTTAAAGTGTTTTGGGCTATGCGTATACTCTCTGGTAAATTAACTTAAACCTATCCGAAGTGGAAAAACACGTGGTTAGTTAAGACTTTAAACTAGGACCGAATGAAAAAAAATTTACTTAGCGAATTATCATGATTGCTTGAGTAGTTATCGAGTGATCTAGTCCACCTACTTTAAAAACACAGTTTACACAGAAGCTGTGAGTGTTTGCTTTTTTCTTTATTTATTTGAAATGATTGAGGACCTCGTCAATAAAGAAAAACTTAAATTTCTATGCACATTTTGTCTCCAATGTCTCCAGTGTTTGACACAACATGTACTTTTCATCGACTGAACTCAACTGCCTTATAGCTAAGTAAATGATTTTCAAATTACATGCCACATTACATTATTATAAAACCTCTTCGAATTCGCGTTGCCCACTTAAAAATTCAAATATAAAAGACATCAGTTTGCGTCATATTTGACGCTAAGATATTATAGATTACCTGGTCATGTATTAAACAACCAATAACAACAAAGAAAACTAACGCCCACCTGTCCACCGCAATCAGCTGAATGTATCGTTGAATATGAGGTAAATGAGGCAAATCAAAATAAGCGGCGTCGGAGTCGTCACAGCTATCACATACATACTCTCAAAAAAATAAATAAGCAAGTACTCAAACGAACAAGCACGCAAACAGGCCTACAAACAATGCTGACAGCTAGCCGAAAACAACAACAAAAATAATAATTGTATAGCATTTTCGTGAGACAATTGAGGCAACCACCTAAAAGTAAGTTAAGTGGTAGATATAAGTATCTACATACATATTTTGTGGCACCCACATAAGCTGCAATGTGGCAAGGAGCACTTTGTTGCTTTCAATTTCGTTTTGTTAGTTTTGCTTAGTAGCGCGCACTTTGTTTGTTTACTTAGATTTGCAAATTAATCCCAGAATTGTTTAAGTGACGCAGTCACTGCCACCGTTAGATGTGGCAACATGCAGCACTTTAATGTTGCAAGCCAGACTAGTGATTATTTAGGTTTTCCAATTTAAAGCGCAATTTTTTTCATTTTTCTCTTTTTTGAAACGACTGAAGCTAATGCGCCGCCCACACGTGGCAATTGCAAGCATTTGCGCGTTGCAAGCACAAGGAGGTAAACATGTCAGTGCGCACTTGCAACAAATCTGACGGTCTGTCTAGGCGACTAGTCAGCTCGTTAGTGTTGCCACAACCGTTGAGGCCCGCTTAATGCAATTGATGCTGTCAGCTTGATTGTTGTTGCATGCGAGTATGTGTATGTATGCAAGTATCTGTTTGATTCTATGCGCGCCACATTTAGTACATTAATAGGCGCATAATTGCAAGCTCGACAACAATAACAAACAATGCACAGTAGCAAATAGCTCCAGTTAGCAGAAAAATATGACTTCGCTGATAGACAGTCATTGTAATCGCATTTACTGACGGTTGAGACAGATCGTCAAACGAGTTGCCAACCATTGCGCTTGGCAGGCAACCGCCTAATGAGCCTCTAATAATAATAATAACAATAAAATTAACAAACTCCAGATACTCGATAAATCTCTAATAAGCACTGCAACTGCATATTTTCTACACAGAACTCTAGATACGTCACACAATAAGGCAAATTGCAACAACAACAACAACTTTACCAAAAATATTATTGTTGCCAACTGGCTGCAGCGACGTGTGTGGGTGTCTGTTTAATCATGATGATCGATGCATGAATGAGCGAATATGCGTTGCACAGCATTGCTTGGTTGGTTGCTCTGCTGAATAGATGGCTAGCGCTGTTGACCGCCTTTTGTTGCCGGCGCTGCTTGCAACAATACTGTATGTGGGTCTTCGTTTCGAATATTGTATGAATTGGGTGGCTGCTGGGTTGTGGCAGACATTTATGGGCGCGCAACTGTGTTACATGCTACATATTGTGGCTTTGCTACAAGTTGTGTGTGGCATAACGTAATTAGCATCAGTTTCAGCTTTAATCAAAGTAATGTATGAGCTATTTTATTCAATGTGGCAAGTGAAGTTGAATTTTATGACGAATATTGAAGTTTGCTTTTCAATTTATTATTTATTTTATTTTATTTTATTTTTTTATTTTATTTTATTTTATTTTAATGTTTTTTTTATTTTTTATTGTTTTTTGTTTTTTTTATACCGTTTCATATTTTTTACACTGCTTCATGTTCTGTCTCTACTACTCAGCAACTGAAAGGTGTTCGATTGTAAATCCATCACTCACACGCCTTTTGTAATCGAATTTAAAATCTATTCATCTTGTCAACTGACCGTCAAAGAATTGTAAGAACAACAAGAAGCGAAGTGAATTACATACATTACACTGCTGTAAATGTTAATCCACATTCAGCAGTAAGAAGTTTGTCGCTTAAGTCTTTAGTTCTGTATTTACTTTAAGAAAATAAAAAAAATTACAATTTGAAACCACATGAAGACATGTAAACACTGCAAAAAACAGTTAACGCAAATCAATCAAAAGTTGTGTAAAATGTCGTTATTGGCATGACAGCTTCTATTTCTAATGCTAACATAAATCATATTAGTCATATTCCGCGTGGCGTGGCAAAACAATCACAGAATGCACACATACCAACATTAACGGTTATTCAGATTCGCGAGCTGTCGAACAGAAACGAAACACAAATGTCAACATAGAAATGTCGTGTGCCACAAACGGACAGACATACAGCCAGACGAGCAGCAGTATAAAAAGATTGCCGTTAGAATGCTTTAAACACAAGAATGTATAGAAACTAACAGCACTTACATGGAGGCATAGAGTGGTCAGTTCTACGACGGCGGCGTGTGGAAAGCTACACAAATGTTAAATGGTTGCTGCAACACAACTGTCAAAAGCCTGGTGGCAGACGGTGACTGTTTTGTTGCATGCAATATGCAAGCGCTCTAATGCTGTCGCCAAATAAATTAGAATCAATGATAATTTCGTTCGTTTGTACATGCGTTAGCCGACGTGCATGTCTCTCTAGTCTTTATTGTGCCTTGGGTTGCGAGCATGCCAACGCGTTCACGAGTTATATGCATTTATGTGTTATTTTTAGTAATTTAAACGGCGATTTTGCAAATTTAATTAAAGCGTTTCAATAGTCGATAATACGAAACACAAATAAATGAAATCATAAGCGTTCATAATGGCTTTGGCACTTTGTTGAAAGTACGACCCTGTGAATGTATTTTTTGTGGTGTAATTTTATAGTTGTTTAAAGCAGCCGGATTTTGTGTGAGTTTTTGATTTGGCAATTCACATTCTGCTTGGTGCGTTGGTCTTGGCTGTTGGCCGTGACGTGCATCGCTTGCGGTATTGTTGGTTAATACGTCGTGTATTTACGTAATTGTCGCTTAAATTCGCTTCATCACTTTTATTCCACAAATTCTCCATTGTATCATCAAGAATTGCAATTTTTTTTATTCGCACGTAATTGCGCCACGGAGTTTAGCACGTCGATTTGCTGGCAATTTCAAGAATTGCAAATAATTAAGCGAAGAATCGTGTTTCATTGTGCGTCCGCCTTGTGATGGTAATTTTCGACAAGACATCGCGCGGTATTTCTAATAATTTGCTTTTCTTGATACCGACACCTAATTTTCAGTTTTATCCCAAAAGCTTTTGTTCAGCCATATCTGTTGCCAGCTCATAAATGCTCGCCGGCATTGCTGTCACATGTCTGCCTTAAACGCATTTCGCATGCAACCAGTAATTTGTGGTAGTTTTTCATCAAAAGGCGCGAAGAATAAAAAATATGCCGAACGTTCCAATGTGCAAATCTACGAATGTGTCATTAAGTGGTGTAATGTGTGCTGTTGTTGTTTTTGTTGCATGCGTTGTGATTGCTGCCAAAGCCGCCATCGGCAACTCGCCAAAGACTCGCGGCAAACACAAAACAATCAAAAATTGTATATATTTATTCAAGTACCGACATACGGACATTCCTCTCTGGTATATTTATTTTGTACGTGCGACAATTCTTTGTAAGCGGGCGTTTGTGGCACGCGTAGTGTCACTGCGAGTTTTTGATGGAGGCGGCAGCTGTGGTCTGACAATTTGGTGCGGCTAATTTATTTTTGCTTTGTTTCTTGCCATTATGGCAACCAAAAATTTATGAAAATGCTGCATTGAAAATAATGGCGGTAGCCTTAGAACTCTTTATGGTTGAGTGAAAATTTAGTGTGCCTTGTGATTTATGATATTTCAGTAACTTTTGGGCTGTATGCACTAAGTTTTGGGTATACAATTTTGAAAAAATTTCATGTTGATTGAGAAAAAAAAAATAAAACAATATTTGCATGCTTTTGTCACTATCATGCTAAGATAATTCTATATTAAATCAGGCTATGATTTGATTAGGCTGATAAATGAAAATACAGCCTAATTGTAGGCAACGCTTTTTTAATTTAGCCTATTACTTGGATATAAAAATAGACTCTGACATCACTTAGAGTTAACAGTGAGCTAGATATTTAATTAATCATGGGAAAGGTTAAGATATGTATACATGTCCTGCGTCTAACTTAATATATTTTATTTTTCTATGTACGATCGATCTCCAAAAAATTATTATGGTTTTTAAGAAATGTCCTCACAGAGCTGCTACCACTATAAGTCCATGCAAAAACAAAAAACAAATTATGATTATTACTCCAAGAAAATTAAAAAAAATAAGATTACAAGTGCTGCTTAACGCTGTAGCAAAACAAAACGATGAAAATCTACTAGTAGTAGCAGTGGCCCACCAGACACATTAAAAAATTATCTATTTTATTCTTGATTTGATTTGATTTTCGTGTTTTGTCATGTTCAAACCTAAATGTGTTTCCTACCTTTTCATGTTTTCGAAAAATGTTCAGCAGAAACTTTGAATTGTTGCGCTGCAGCAAGTCGCTTGCCACGAAGGAGCAAAAACATGCAGCAACTGGGTGCAGAGCATTTTGTCGCCACTGACAGTTCATTAATAATCACAACTGTTGCTACACGCTGAGCAATGCAAAATTACTCTTTTTTGTTTTTGTATTATATACGAGCTCGCATTAGATACACCAGCAATCCAGCAATTGCAGGGAGAACACAATTGTGAAGGGAAAGAAAAATCAGTAGTTTTAAAAAATCAATTAGCAAGAGAGTACTGAACACACACTACTGCCATTGATTAACATCAAATATATATTTGTTGTTGTTGTACGCTGCACAGTCGCAGCAGCTTTGACGCTATGAGTGTGACTAACACAGCTGCCAATTTTGTAAGCGCACACACGCCAACTGCTAATTCAACCATAAATGATACAAAACATCATTACAACAGCGCAACGCAATACAACATGAACAACAACAACAATGCCAACAAATGCGAATATTAATATCTGCGCATATCATACGTGTGTGGGCAGTTATTTGTCTGGGAAATTTTCCGCAAATTCGCATTTTATGAACGCGCAACGCTGTCTTATGATTATCTTTTATTTATTATTTTTAACGGCATATAATTATGCGCTTAGTTTATACTTGCGCTTTAATAATATTCATTTTAACTTAAAATGTTGACACCTCGCCAGTTTGCCGAAATTCGTGCCTGCACTCCGCGTGGGCTTAAGCACCTGCAAGCATTTTTAAAGCAAAATTAAATGTGGTGCATTGAAATATTTATTGCTTGGCAACTTCTGATTTTGATTTCTAATTAGCGAATAGTTTTTTTCTAATTAACGGCAAGTGCCACTTTATTTCAGCTAAATTAATTTAATGAGTTGTTGACATTATTATTGTGATTTGTGGCTGATTTGTCCAATTTGTTAAATCATTAGTGTTCACGTATATGTTTTTGTGGTAAAATATCGTTTTACATTTGAATAATTATTGAGCGTTAAATAGCTGCATATGTAAAAATTTAAAAGAATATATTTTTTTTCGAACATACAACTTTGACTCTTTACAGCAATTGTCATATAAGCTTGATAAGAGAATGTTATATATAATGGAAAAAATAGAAAAAGGGTGTTCATATACATAGTTTTGAGTCTCTTTGGGAAATTTGGTTAGGCTCCTAACCTCAAAAACAAAATATAATTTTTTAGTTATCTCACTCAATCTACCGGAAAATAATAGTTTGGTCCAAAACACAAACGAGTGTTGTATAGTAATATGATTGTACTGAATCCCATTTTATCAATGAAATATTACCGATGTTCTTTTATATTAATTCATATTAGACAATATTGATTAGTTTTTGTTTTTTAGAAATATCTATGTTTTGTGTAGCAAAAAATAGATTTCAGACGGTAATATTTTTATATTAAAAAAATAATAAGTGGCTCACAGTTATTATAGAAATAAATACTGTCCTACTGACTTTTTTCAAATTTCAATATTCCTTCAACTATATAACACGAAAATGTGTTACTTCTATATGCTAATGCATTCCACTACAATGAAAAGTCAAAGTGCATGCACGCTTTCGAAAGAATTCTTACACTTTTTATTTTAATCATAAGCAAAAATTCCTTTGCCATGCAAAAAAATGTTAACACAATGTGATTTATTTCTTGCGAGTACCAGCATTCTAAATAGCAAATTAATTCTAAAGAAAACTGAGTGTAGGCGTTTCATTTGCTGCACACAATTAACTGCAATTAACAGAAAGGTGGCGCCGATTGACCAAAGACTTAAGGGACAAACTCGGACATGACCAGTTGAATGAGTCACAAGCAAACCTTTGCAAAAAAAAAAAACGAAAATAAAAAAGATTAAAATAAAATGAAATTGAAAAGATTTGAAAGCAATTAACTGAAAGATAAATATGCAAAAAATATGACAAATATTTGAATTATTTAAAAATCTAGCAAATGCTAAACATTACGTGTAAATAATTAATAAAACAAAAATAAATTGTTTGTACATATTTCAAAAGAATTAAGTTATTTATTGTGCTTTATATGCATATAATTCAGCATATCAGCGTTCAAGATGCATTAATATATATGTCGCTGACATTCCACGAAAAGCCGCTTAACAGCAGCGATTTTCATAAGCATTATTCAGCTCCACCACTAAGATCTTTAATTTTTTGCGAATTTTTCACTACACTAATTGAGTAGCCACAAACGTGGTGCCAAAAGGAACTCGCCGAAATCTCAACTCAGCTGAGCTGCGGCCATTTTTCTTAGCTCATGTGTTGGGTCACTTTGGGCACAGTGCAACAAAACTCTATTTATTCACCGCGTAGTGGAGTTCAAACAAATCTGTCGCTGAGATTTGGCTTTTATTAATTTGCTGTGATTTACAGCTGATTTGTCGGCAATACAGTGAGTATATTCTATATATTAGCGTTGTATGCAATTATATATCTAGGTCTTGTGCCTCCAAAAACGCTTAGTTGTCTGTTTTTGATCTGCGTATAAAATTTCAAAATTTTAAACACGCGAGATGAATGCTGCTGTCCTGACACACAGCTTTTCATAAATATTTGAATGTCTTTGTTGTTTGTGTGCAAGACACTACGCCAATGCACGAACGACAATGTGACATTGAGCTAATAGCTGGCGCGCATACCTATTAATTTATGGCAATTTAAATGCCTTCAGGAATTTCATGGAATCGCATTTGAAGCACAAAGCGAAGGCTCTACCAGCTTTATGTTTCGAGGAGGCCACCCGCTTAGCGCTTTATGTGAATATGTAAGGACATGGTTATTTGTATGTGTGTATACCTTTATCCAAATGCCATTAATGTACGTGTATTTTGCCTTTGATTTACACCTGAACCTGAACCTGAATTTGTGACTTTAAACCACGCGCTCTGATCTGTGGAGAGTTCGCAAATACTTAATATCTGAGAATGAAAAGAAAAGCACTGTCGCATACACGTAAATCGCGTGCCCATTTTGTTATTGATGCTGCGCATTTTGCACGCACACACACACACACGAATGTACGAAAAGTATGTTTTATGTGTCGGCCTGAACTTGAGCTCAATTCGCTGTGAGTTGCTTAGCTCATCTGCAGTTTATTAACTGTGAGGTTTTTTATTTATTCGTACACACACAAATTGGTGTCGCCTTCGAGCGTCCTTTATAGTATTTTCAGACACTCAAGCATAAATTTGTGAATTGTGGATGTGCTTATCAGTCAGCAGCGTAGATATGTAAAAGCAGAAGGTATGTACTCAAAACTGGCTTGAAAATAGAAACGCTTAAATTGTCATTTAAAGAGTTGCAACCCCTGCATTTTTGGTGGATCTCAAATTACTTTTTTTCGGTGATTAGTTAGATTAGGTTCTATTACTGATCCCATTGTCTGCTAAATACAATGATTTGGGAAGTCAGAAACATTCCTTGTCCTTCATCAAAAATAGCGACTTCGAATCATCGAAAACCTGCTTAGGCACGAAGCAGCATTTACCACTGGGCCCCATATGAATTTTTAATATAATCACATGGTCAACGATTGTGACATGGTGCAACTAAATAAAAGCAAACATTGCTGAGGCCACTCACAAGATCCTCACGATTTTGCCACTCGCCAATCTCACCTAGAGAACTGACGATAAATAGCTCTGCTTTAATATGTATTGGTCTAAGTTCTTTCTAAATGCTGGCTTACCGAGAACCATTCGTCCATCTGAATGAATTTTCCAAAAGGTCGTTATCCTCCATCATAACAATTATTCCTGAATTGTTTTGATGAAACTTATATTTGTAAAACCTCAGAAATCCAACTTCCAAACCAACTTGCCTATTGAATAATTATTGTATTAAAATAAATGAGACGATATTCTTTGCAACGCCATTGCAAATTCTACAAATAGCTTTACACACTTAAACAGCTAAGTAACATCGCTTGACATCACCTACAAATTATGTGGCATATTAATGAAGCTGCGCGACACACCGCCAACCAGTTCCATTGACTTATTGGCAGGCAACAAATGCAAGCAAAATGCGCAACAAACAACAAAAACAAAATAGAAATTATACGAGAACACACAAAAAATGTTGTTGGAACAACACTAAAGTAGCCATAAATTAGCATTCAGCGCTCAGAAAACAACATATTCGCAAAGCACAGCGATATCTTTTCAAGTTCAATGTTGTTGTTTTGTGATTTGTGTGCGCATTTTCGTTTTCAATGGCGTTTGCATGAAATTGAAACATTTGTTGTGAGATTTTTTATTTTTGGCATTTGCTGCTACTTTTTTACATAGGTGTAGTTGTTTTGTGTGGTTTTTGCAAAATTGTTGTTGTTGCTTAAAAAAATTGTTTTTGCTGGTTTTAAAATCATTTGATTGCTTTTGAAAAATAAAACTTTGTTTTTGTCGCGTGTTGCTTGCTGGCGATGGCGTGGTGAGGCGCAGTGATGCTACGAGAGGCTTTAGGTATATCTGTGTATGCGTGATATTCGGCTGGGACAGCTGGATTTTCAGCAAGCGCGGCGCATATGAATTTAATCTCTCAATGTCGCGCCTTGCTGGCGTTAATTCGAGACTACTTTCGGCACACATGCAAATACGAATATACATTTAAATATTTTGTTCATAATTTTGTGCTGATTTAAAAGCCTGAAATTTATACATTTCAAATTCATTAGCTTATAACAACAACAACAAGAAATTAAATGCGAGATAAATCTCAGTGAAATGCCAATCGGCTAATAATTTGCCATAAACTGCCAGAGTTTTTGGAAACAGGGATATAACCTGCAGCCAGGTGTGCGCAGGTAGTGTTGTCAGCTTAACTAACCGAACGGTTAGTCAGCGCTGGACCACCCACAAGTGCTTGATAGTTTATGCACATCTACTACCGAATACTCCAGCTTGCAGCCGCAGCCAGCTGACTGATTGTGCTCACCATAACAAAAGACTGAAGCCACAAACTTCCCCTTTTATTCTCCGCTTTGCGGGCAGTTTCATTTAATGCGCTATTTTCTGACATAATTTCCATATATAAACTTAAATGCCGGTATATTAAGCAAACAACCGATACCAATGATAATCTTTAGAGAAATAATTTGCCACTAACTAAAGTAGATAGTCAAGTGCATAGAAAATATATTTTTTCCACTATTTTGAAAGCCAAACGCTCGCAGCATTTTGACCGAAAACCACACAAGTTGCTGGGTTTCATTTTATAGCCGCACTGAGTGGACTCATAAAATAACAGTAAAGGCAAAATCCAAAAATAAGCTAAAAATCGAAGCAATAAAATCAATAAAATTCGACAAAAGCTAGAAAAAAAACGCTGACAAAGTGCAAAAGGATGCTGGCGCGCATCGTTATTATTTCGCCATAGATTGACCAGCCGAATCATTAAAGCAAATCTCTATTATTTGCAACAATTGCGGTGACTCTTCGGTACAGACCACCGCTAACTATAAGCGCGCTGCATTGAAAGCGATCAGTATGTGTTGGGTTTGCTTTTGGAGAGCAGCAGGCAGCTATAGTGAGTGTGTGGTGGAATAATCAAACACTCATTTGAAATTTAAATAGTGAAAAAAAAATTATAAAAATTTAAAAGTTTTATGTAAGTCATTGATATTGTTGTTGTTAGTGCTCAGTTGTCAGCTATTGTTGGCCGCTGCTGCAGTTCATCAGCTGCAAGCGTTCGCATTGTTCTGGTACCGTTGCATAGTTCGAAAAGAAAGGAGCAGAGTTGGAAAATTCGTTTAAAAGAAATTACAATATAAAAAATTAATGTTTTTGTGGCATAAAGCTTTATTTAGCGCTGGGAAACTACAACGTAAAATTTTTCTAATTATTTAAATTTTTTTAATATTTTTTTATTTCACACTTATATTGCATATAAGGCAGCTATCCTCTGATAGTGATGTTGCAACACTAACGAAATTTTCTCTGCTTCTTCTTCAAAACTCCTTCGTGCATTTTCACATTTTATATACATAATTTGATCTGCGATCGATCTAATATTTTACGTTCACAGTCTAAGCACAACTATTGCGGCAAGTTAAAAGAAAAAATAATTTCATAACAGCTAATATAATTAAGATCAACTGCATTGTATGCCTAACAGCTCTCCTCTGCAATTCCTTCTATTTTACTTATCCCTTTATCGCTCATCAGCTCTAAAGCAGCATTCTATTAACTCACTCTGCGCTTATCCTGTACGCCTTATCGCCGCACAATAAAGCACAAATTAAGCAAATTCACAGCCTTTAGCCAGCGCTCCGGCCAATCCACCCACACACATCACATCCGCATGCTCGCCACAATATAAATTCTACGCTTTTTCTCGCTCAGCTGAGACGCTGCTAATCATCGTGGTGGTCCTTAAGCGCTTCATTCTGCCGCCCAGTCGCCAGTGCGATATGGCAGGCAGACAGCCACAACCACATAGCTATGCCGCAGTGTTGTTGCGATAAACAATTGGTGATTAAGTGCGCGCTATCAACATAATCGTATCGCTGAATTGTTATGCCAGGCTCTATATAATAAATACTTTGCAGCAGTAACAACGTTAATAAACTTCAGCGGAGCTTTCGCTAACTTCCTATGCCTGAGGCCACCTCAAGGCAGTTATATGTATGCAAAGGTGCCCGCTTTGGCAGCACAGCGACAGAAGATGCGACAGAAGACGCATTTCTCACACAGCACAGAGTAAATTTGCCTGACGGACCCTAAAGAGTACTGACGGGTACTATTTGTCTGCTAATTTGTTTTACATCTAAATACAAGCATACCAACATTTGACATACCTTGCCTTTTTATTGTATTGCCCGAGGTTATGTTTTGAGCCATTTTGTTAACTAAGCGTCATAATAGCCGACATAAGCCTTGCCATTGTATTTAGAGAGGCTCACAATCGTCGTTGTTTTCGTTGAAAAATATGCGCTAATAATATGTTGCATGCAATATGCTTTCAATGTTGACAATTGCAAATAATTTCTTAGGCATTCGACAATGAAAAAGATGCAAAGATCATTACGAATATCAAGGAATTTAGCATTGACTTTGGAAGTAAGATTTTTTATATTATTATTTAATTTATTAGCATACCCACGTCTATATAACAAGTAAAGAAAGGCTAAGTTTGACTGCAACCGAACATTGTATGCTCTCGCAATTTATTGCTATAGTTTTATTAAGATAACACACAATTTGACCCATATATTCGTCCAATAGAATAACGAAAACTAATTTCTGAACAGATTTCATCGGGGTGTCTAGAAAGTATTATGTCCCGAATTACATTGAAATCGGTCGAGTAGTTTCTGAGATATGGTTTTTGACCCATAAGTGGGCGACGCCGCGCCATTTAAAAAAACGCTAATGTTATATCTAGTTAAGTTAATTTAATCTGTACAACTACATATATAAATACCGTTTGGAAATATTCGACTAGAATATGGGTGTTCTAACATATAGCTCACTATGCATAAGAACATGTTGTGCCACATGTTGCAATAAACTCAATTGAGACATAAAATAAAAACACAAAGGAAGTGAAGAGTGCGGGCAGCGCTCCGTTCCACAAAAGCTTTACAACGATGTAAGTGTACATATATAAATAAGTTGGTAATTCGATGCTGAAATTGGCAACAACTAGACGAGCAACAGCAAGCAGCACAAGCCAAGCGTATGCTGAATAGAAGTACCGAAGTCAGTAGACAGCACACACATTTGCTCCTCTGTCCGTGTAGCTGTCTGTCGAACAACTACCACATGTTAACAAACGTTACATGTCACAATTGTACTAAATAACTGCAACTACAACAACAAGAATAGCAACGTTACTAAGTGCGAGAAAAATATTAGCCCGAACTAGAGCCGGGAAAATTGTTATCGACCAGCGGCAGCAAATACAAATTAGCGTAACCACCAACGCAGCCACCACCGCCGCCGCAGAACAAAAGACTCAAGCAGCGAACTTGTAGGTGAAGCAACGGCGAAAGGTCACTCGGGACAGCTGCTACACAGATATTTACATGTTGCTGCAACAAACCGCATAAAGGACGAGCTTGCCATATGAGTGTATTGCTGTTGTTGTTGTGCTGTTGGACAGTTGTTAAACAGTCGTCAGCCCATATTTTAGGCAGTTTAATTAGTTACAAGTGTTAGTTAGTTGTTAGCCACAAGCAAAAGCACTTTAAGCGCCCGAAAATACACCGCTAAGTGACACCGCCTAATTGAACGCGACTGTCACCAGCTGTGAGGTGAGCAGAAAAAAAAAACGAAAATCCTCAAACACAAAATCGTAGTTTTTGTTGTTATAGTGAGTTGCTTCAGGCAGTCTGTAGCATGGCAGCGGTGTTCTTTATTGGTGTTTTTCTCATTTTTATATTATTTTTTTTGATTTTGTTGGTTTGTGCGTCCGCTGAGTGCCGCCACTCGCTGCTCGCGCCAACGCGCCATTAATTTGGCGTCAATTTGGATTTATGACGCGCATACGTCGTGCATTACTCATCCGCCGCGTGACCCAAAAAGCAACAGAATAACGCATAAATGAAATAAAAGATCAAAAAAGCTCACTTTAAAATTAAGTTGACGATGAAAGGATTAGCAACAAAATATTTAATGAATATAAAAAATTATCTGCGTCGCCAAGTTAGTTTAGCGATTTGTCAAAGTCATAAAAGAGAACGAATTCTAACGCGCCGCTCGTGTTTCAAACCTTTAAGCTCGCAAACGTCGCCGCCGTAAAGACCACCACCAGCTCTGCGCTCTAATAAGCGCTAATTCCACAGCGCCAAAAAAACAAACCAATCAAATAAACAGACAAACATCATTTTATGCAAATCAGCTAATTTGGATTTGTTCGCAGTTGAATTTGGCAATTGAAAACATTTGAAAACTCACACACAAGATCTCGTATTAGCTTACCGCCGCATAGAGGTTTTCGAGAATAAAAGTGTTCGAAGTGCTCGAAATACCACGTAGATCATATTCTGTATGCAATATTAAAACTGATAAAGCCGTCTTCGTGATAGGTACCACCTTGGCTCATCCCGGGCGAGTAAATGGTTATTTTAATCCTGGAATATTTGTATTTCAGTATTCGATGTAAAAAATGTAAAATTTTCAATTGAACTCAATTGAAGGTCACTAAGTAAGCCCGTATACTTGCTTTGAGATTTCACACAACTCAAAATTCACACTTTCACTAAAAAGAAAAATAATTCCAAAAAAGTAGAACCATAGCCAAAGCGACGCTACTGATTTGCATAGAGTTGTCATACAATTTACTCATGTTCTTAATAAAAGCGCGATCATTTTTTGTTGTTTGTGTGATGTTTTTGCATTTACACACAAATGTGACTTACAAAGCAGCATTTCTGTGCGCACATACAAAATGCTAATATAAATTTATTACATTTCCCACAATGACACCTTATTCGATTTTGCAATTAAAATTCTACAAGCCAACGCGCACATACACACATCTATCATATATTATATAATGAATGCACATGAGTCTACACAAATGTTGACATGAGGTTTGTTGGCGCTGCTGAGTCATTGTCAACGGGGGCGCCGACGACTTTATGGCAGCCTTTAACATCACAACAGCCAGAGAGATCATGTGAAAATGCCGTCGGAATCGCAATGCACTTTGCCAATTGTCAAATGTCGCTGCGAAATTTGTTCTATTGCTGCTGTCACAGAGCACAAAACGCTGCTCCTTGAATTCGCGAATGCTCAGAAATTCTTTCAGTTTTTGCTACTGATTTGCATTGACACTGGCAAATGACATGGCTGCTGTTCCTTGGCAGCTAACTGATGGCTGACAAGCGCTGCACTGCAAGCGAAAATCTAAATTAATTAGCCGAATTTACTGATCGACACTAAATAGGCGATCAAAAAAAGAAAAATAATAATAATAAATTAAGAGTGAAATAAACACTTAAATACAGTTAACAGTAAGCGGAAAACTGTCGAGTAATTACTATAATCGCAACGATTATTCAAAGGCGATTGCTTAATGTGTGTGTTGGAGCTTTGGTGAGCCTAATTTTGCCTCGAAATTCTTTATTTACTGGTGATGTGGAATTTGACTAAAAATTTTTTCAGTTTCTAATCGATCTCATTAAAAAATTCAAAACTCACGTTTCGGTGCAGAATTCAATGGTACGAATGTACACTGCGCGAAAAGGATGGCGTAAATAATTTTGTCTAGTAAATATTGTCACATATTAGCAAGCTTACTATTGTTCTTAGATATGATTTCTATAATAAACTATAATTAAAAACGGGACAGCCAATTTCGACCAGTTTGACTGCAAATTCATCTGTCGTCGATTTAACTTTTCTCTGCTCGCTATCTATGTGTGCTACTCTCTAGTCAAAAATTTACATGTCAAAGCGACAACAAATATATTGAGTTGAATTCTTATTAAGAGAGTTTGTAGATATCAAAAATAATTTGAATTGGAAAGAAGAGAAAATTTGATTTCCAACTAACCTCGATTTTCAGATCTAGAACTCTACCCAAGATCCAAATCTAAAAGCAACTAACTAATATGGATACTTTTATTGTACTAAATTTCTCAGTGTAAAACAGAACTCTTTACATTACAACAGCAATGCGCTATTCTTACAGTTCTCTACCTCCAACCAAAGTGAACTCATTTTAGCACATTCGAACATGTAATCACCAACAAAGTTGAACCGCCAAAGGTGGCGATACATCGATACCGATGTCAGGGTCGTCACCAGGTTGGTAAGTAATGCCACCATTGTTAACTGTTAACTGCCACTGATTGTTTCCTGCAGACGATTTCGAAAATGAAATAAGAGTCCGACCAAAGACAGACCAAGAGAATAATATTTGGTTGCGGCCGAGATAATGATGTTGCCACTGCCATAGAAGTGCAGTTATTTGTTGGTTACATACAAACATACACACAAAATCTAGCTCTCAGTACTAATTTTACAATTGCGGTGGCTGATTGTTTGTGTGTGCTTTTGAGGGCGATAAAATCACAACTTCATATTAGCGATCGCCACGGCAATGTTCATATGTTGATATATGTTTATACTTGCATACATACAGACATATGTGTCCATTCAACAAATATTTTCAAGCAAGCATTTGTGAGTATATATATGTTTGCAACATATTTTCTTGTCTTTGTATGCGGGTGCATATTTGAGCTGTCTGACATCAGACGTCCTTGATTCCTGAACCCCAAGCTGAGTCAACAAATTTTTTGGTGAATTGTAGTAAATTTGTCAGCCAATTATGTTGGTGCCAATGAGACACTGAAATGGCCATCGAAATATATGCTGGCTGTTGGCCAACATTGCAACAAATGTGGCATGCCAATTGAGTATCTACACTTTTCATTGATGCTGTACACTTGAAAAAATTAGCTCGTAAATTATCTGCAAATAATTTGTTTTCATTAGCACACACAAATATTTTCGGTGCTTGCAACTGCCACTGTCAGCGAATACAAGGCGAAAAGTCAAGTACGTTGATGGCATACATTTTTACTTAAAATTTATATTTTCGTTCGCGATGTTATCTCTATTGCATTTAATTTTTATTTATCGTTGCCACCACTTGAAATTTTTTTCTCGAGCTGAAGATCACATTGGAGATTTTGTAAGCGCTGGTAGCAAAGAGCGCCTAAAATTGGTTTATAATTTGTAGCGCCGACAGCTGGCATTATTGTTGTAGTGTTGTTAGCTATCAATACAGCATTCATAAATTATAGGTTTATTGACAAGAATGATTTCGATTCGAAATACCACTTTGTTGCATGCAACATTTAATACTATGCCAGCAATCTGTTAATGCCTCCAACTGCAGTTAACCACCAGTGACAAGGTCATTGCGGCGTTTTTAATGCCGTTGAAGGCACAGCAATTAGTAGATTTACGGCGACAAGATAAAGTGGTTATAAATTAAATATGTAATTAATGTGGCAGCACTGTTGACAACTCGGAGTTTCTTGGTGGTACGGAAAATTTGAATTTTGAAAAAAAAGAGAATGATTTTAATAATGATTTTAATAAGAAAATGTGCATCTCGAATTCGAACAGTTTTTTCTGTTTATTTTGAAACCCGAAAAATAATCCTTTACCCAGTAACTGAAAAAGTGTGTCATCACTTCAATAAACTCAATAGAGGACGTAACCAGCACTATTGACCCAAAAACATACAAATAAAAGCGAAAGAAAACACCATTAGACACACATTTATACAAACAAAGTGCCGAAATGCCGGCATAAAAATTCACTTTCGATACATACAATGCCAAAATAAGCAAATTTCTAGCACCACCGCTTCACTCGTCTGGCAACATCTGGTCTGGGAAGCCACCTCCGCTTCGTTGCAAGTTGCCGCTGTTGTTATGCAACTCACGACAATGACAATTCACGCCAGGACCTTTGGTGTGACCCACAAGCGTATCACCAGCGTGTATGACACCAGCGCTGCTCATGAGGCCATGCAACATAAAACAACAACAGCAAAAGTGCTTCCAAAGAGCAACAAATGCGTTGAGGTAGCTCATCAACTGTGTCCAACGGCAGTACAAAGAAACAGCGTAAATCGGCAGGCAAGCAGCGGCTGTGACAAATCGTTTGCCGCACCAAACGACACTCACATATATGAAAATACAAATTTAAGAAATATTTATAGCCATGCATTATCCGCACATTACGACGATTCGCACCACTCCAACACTGTGCCAAGGGCCTTTACCCTAGCATTTTCGGCTTCGGCGTCAAATAAAATCTGCGTTTTCATTGTTGGCTTTAAATTGGACGAAACTTTAGTTTTATGTGTTAGCTGAGCACTACATACTCATACATAGCAGAGCATAGCATAGCAGCACGTTGCTGACTTTTTATTAATTTGTCATGGTTGCGCAAAGACATTGGCGTAGGTAAAACTAATTCGAAGCAGTTTTTCGGAAATTAATTCATTTTCGCGGAAACGTTCTGGAATGTTAGCCTTCAGGTGGTGATGGTGTTCAAGTTTTTGAAAGTGAAACTCGTGAGGTTCATATTTTGACACTGGCTTACATGGGTTTTTGGGAAATTTTCATATACACTTGTCTGTTGTCCTGTTGCTGTTGTCTAGTAGTTGAATTCTCATGGTAATGTTTTGAGAATTGTTTCGCATAGGCTGTGCCTACACCTTATATGATCTGATCTTAAAAGACGGCTATATATTTTATATATATCCCAGTTTTTAGATGAAATGGCATTCAACCATTTTCAACCCCAGTCTATCGTAAGCTGAGCAGATATGGAGAAAACACGGGAAAATCTGTCAACGCCTTAAATGCTGATAGTTGACCATCCCAAAATAACACGAACTCCAACCATCTATCCGTATACCACAAGGGGAGCATCGACCCCTACCTTGCTTGTTTACAGTTTCTTCTGATTCCAAAGTATATATGGCATATATGGTGAGCCAATCAAACTCAAACACGGTCCACCAAATTTTCTCACATAAAATAAAAGTTTAAACAGCATCAGCATCTCACCTCGTTGATCTTTGCTACTTAACGCTTGTCGCGCGCAAACGCCACCAATAACAGCACCGCCAACGACAAAGGTTTGTGTGCCCTACCGATTTTATTGCTTAGTGCTGGCCGATTTTATTGCTTAGTGCATAGCACAGCTTAGCACTAGCACTGACACTGGCAGTCTGACCGTTCGTTGAACGCTTGAACAATTGCACACATAGCTGAAGCTCCGATTGCCGTTGCCGCGTGCTAGCTGATATGGAAAATGCTGTTGCATAAACGCCGATGCGATATCTTTCCTACCAGCGTAATATTCTTGGATATAAACGAAATATATAAATAAATAAATGAATGAATAAAATATGCAAAAATTGGAAATTACATGCGAAACCTCTAATGCTGGCCACCAAAACTCTATTCATATGAGTACATGCACCCACATGTGTCGGTGCTGCACATACATGTAATGCGAACGCCGACGTTTTCAGTTTGGTGTATGCTTTTAACACAGATGCTGAGATTATGCGGAGACACGTAATTTTAAGAAAATCGATTCCGATTTTTTTGCACAAAATGTATACGGGTGGTAGGTATGTATTATATAATGTTATGGTATAGATCATGGAATCTGTTGAGTTTTTTGACATTAATATTTCCATCTTCTGATTGTTTCATCTGATTGATCCTTAACAAAATACCCAACTAACATATTCCACATTAGTGATGTATAACAGTTAAGTTGTTCATATATATTTTTAGGATGCGGGAGATATTTTGGCGCCATTATCCTACTTATTCAGTAAATCTTTAGAAATTATTAATTAATGGACCACCTTATCGAACAATGGTTTCATAATATTCAGTATTTTTGAATCAGAATTAGAATTTGGATTCCTCAGAAGTTCCTAGAAAACATGACTTGGTCCAAAAGGAACCGATCACCCTGTTACAATAGAATGAATGCACCCACACACTCTTGGTGCAAATAAATGTTGCCACAACACCATATGTAGCAACAGTTGGCACCAACATAATGATGTTATCAACATAGCAGAGACAGAACAAGAAATCCATAGAAAAACTCGCAACAAATTGAAACTGTGCGATGTGTATTCTAACTGTAATTGTGTTGTGGCATAATTTTGCGTGCCATTGCAATTGCCATTCCGATCGTTGCCATGTCGAGCATCGAAAAGGCGATTTGAAACAGTACAAAAATGTGCCCCGCAGTTAAAAAGCGTTTTAGATTAAATGCGGACGATTTGTGATTTGTTGTGAATGCTGGCAAATGCTGTGGCGGTTGGCGATTTTCATGGCAATGCATTTTGGGCTATGTTATTTGTGTTAATGCTGGATTGTTGTGCTCCGAACCGCTGACCAGCCTCTGCAATGCAAAGTCACACATGTCTACATATGTAAACGAAGCTTCGCTTTGATCATTCGGTCGCTTGTGGTTGACCCGTAAAAGTACCAAGAGGTCAGTGGTTGTTGTTATACAACAAACAATAAAATATTTATATATGCATATGACGGTTTGTTTTGTTGTAATGCTGTTTGAGGGTTAGTTGCTATTTTTGGCAATGTTATATGATTTTTAGGCCATTGAGATTATTTTTTTTATTTCCGACTTACAGTTGGATACTGTTAGCAGATCGAGAGTGCTAGTGTTTGTTCTGTAACCCTGGCATATAGAATTCTGCTTCTGCTTCTTCGGATTCTCTTCTTTTGTGAATGCTGCTACAACCAACTACAACTTAACAGTTGGGGCGCTCATTTATCATGTTGTCAAATTCGACATTGAACGCGCATTCAACTGTCAACGACTACTACTGTTGTTGCAACAACAACAAAAGCAACAGTAGCATAGTTACTGCCACAAAGCACACTTTCGCTTGCAGCTGTTTTCTACACCACAAGAACGCCGCTCGTAAATTTAAGCAAAACAAAAGAATAAATAAAATAAAATGTGCAAGTTGTTGCAAACTTTTAGCTGTTATCTATTGAATTAAATTTGCTGTTGTTGCTCGCAGAATTTATTTTAGTTGCTACTTCAGCTAAAAAAAATCTTTAACGCTTTATGCCTTTTTTACACTTCCTTGTGGCAAAGCACTCACTCTAGCTGCCTTAAAAATATATATATATTTATATCTACAAATTTACTTTGAAAATTACCTTTGCCAATTTCAGTGTTTATTGACTTACCCGAATCACTCAGCCATTTATCCATTCACCTATTGACTGACTGACCGACCAACCGAACAATCGAGCAACTAATGGGGCATGCAACACTCTGAACACTGCCAGCGCTCAATCAGCCAACTCAACATCTGCTCATTGCCCAACGGCCAACTACTGACCATAATAGCGGAATTTATATCTTATTCAACTGCCTTATTCAATATTTCTCTCTTTTATTCCACTTGTTACCCGTTGATCGGGTCGTTGGTTGGATAATTTTGGATCATTAGGTTAAATTTGTCACGAATGTGACGCGTCGATGTGCAATTTTCGGACAAATGCACGTTTCATTGCGCTTGCAGTAGTTCCAGGCATGTTTTTATTGCTTTTTTCGGTATTGTGTAGTAAAACTTTGGCCAGTATGTGCTGGTGCAAGAGTTCACACTGTTTCGTGTATATTGCAACATTTTATTTTAATAATAAATTGTAGTTAATACAAGTATTATAATTAAAATGATTAAAATGTGAAGTACGTGTTTCACAAGTCCATAAATTTTGGTATGTTCAGAAGAAAGTTCAAAAAATATTACCCATATCGGAGTGGACTAAATAGGTAGAACTCAGATATAACTTAATCATTTTCCATTTAAAGAAATTCGTGCTTAAGCATTCCAGACAAGTTTTTCTATTTTATTAGGGATTACATGTGTTTAACGACTTCAGAAAAACACTTCTTATTGCTTTATCAATCTCAGTATGAAGACTTTCCGCGATCCATAAAAAGTCTTCAAGATGAAATTTACAAGAACTTGGATATGGTCGACTTTATTCGCAAAACTCTCCGATTCATCGATTGCCAGTTTGCGAACTCATCATCCTTATTAAAAAAATATCCTTTGTCTATAAAATTTTGTTTAGCTAAAATCGCACAGTTTCTCTGTGTATAAAATCGGCACTCTATTCAGCGCTTCAATTTATCACCCGATGAAGTCCAACATGTTATCCTGTCAGGCATTTTAAAGCCTCTGCTTCACTGTCCATTTCATTTTGCTAACCCTAATCTAATGGCCAAACACATAATCAGCCATGCAGAAAAGAAGAGTGGAAAGTTTGAGACGAGCTTGCATGCCGGTATGTGGGTATGAACAATAGGTGAAAAAACGGGCAAATATTTGAATGTCTGAACAATCTGCCTAAATGCAACACTAAAGATTCATGTTCAATACGTGTAAATAAACCAAATTGGTCACGATTTTCCGATTTTGTAGCGTTTTTCGTCCGACTGCCGGCTTAGTTAGTGGATAACGACTGCGGCAACAAAGCTGCAACTGGGACTGCAGCAGTCGTCGCTTTTATAACGAAACGTCTTTTTTGTTGTTATTGTCTTTGCTTCGATCACTTCGCTGCCGCATTGATATCGGTTACCGCGATGCACGCCAGCATAATATCAGCTGTTTTGTTGTTTCTGTTTTTGTCACTGATCCTGCTCTGCTCGTCTGCAGACTCTTCTAATATAATCTGCCAACAACACTTCGAGTGGTGAGAGATGTTTCATTCATTGATTTATTCCTTTTGCATTGTTTGTTGTTGGTGCTGTTGTTGTTGATGTTGCTGCTGTCTTTGCTCTTGTAACGAACGCATGCACGTTGCATGTAGTGCTAATAAAAATTGTTCGACAACTTGGTAGCATGAGACGCAACAACACATTTACGAGTTATGTTAACTCGTTTATTGGCATGGACATCCAACAGCAGGAGCCAACTTGTTGCACGTGATTGTTGCTGACAAAGTGCAACATCACTATGTACGAGTATGTGCTGAAATTATAAACCAATTAAATTTTAATATATTTTATGGGTGCGCAATTTGCATGGTACATTTTTGAATAACAACGCCAACAACAACAAAATCAATATAGTGACACAAAAAATATAGTATGGAAACAACTATGAGGAGAGTCGAGAGGCAGCATCTTGAGAAAATTGTTCACTAACAGTGTACAAACGAGCACATAGAGGTAATTTATTAACAAATTATGTGCTAAATGTAGAGGGAAAAGTCAAGATTCTTTTGATAATGAAGGATAGACGGCTCCGTTTAGTAACAAGGTATAATAACTACCATGAACAATCGGCTTATTTTTTCTATTTTGGAGAGTATAAGTATAATGATTAGCTGAATAGATAACAGAAGATAAAGGATGTGAGAAACTTGTGAGGAAGCCACCAATTGAGCGTCTCTATATTATATGCATGGGAACAATACAGTGTTGCGAATCAGAAAGAATGGTTTGTAGTTATATGTTTTTCTCACCATTATTCACCTTTTTCGGGTCATCGTGGTGTTGTAATGAGGGAACTTGAATTAAATTCCCTCTCTGTCTATTATTTGGAGACGAATTCTTCAAACATCTCCACATTTGTCGTATTATTATAATATCGTATAACATAATTAGAAATAAATACATGTATATTTCAGAATATCCGAGATTCTTCTGCTTTGTTTCCGTCTAGTTTTTTATTATTTTGGTTGCACTGTCATTTCGTACTATCGCTAACACCAATTTTTGCATAATATTATACTTGTAATCCCTGCCAACAACTATTGCCACATTTTCGCAGCATTTTCCTACGCTGACCTGCTATGCCGGCCACTCATATGCGCTTGCATGAGTGTGTGTTCGTATGCATGAATTCATTATCATTCAGTGACGGCACAGCGGTAGCGGCAGTCGATGCATAAAACGGCGAAAAATCGTCGTACGTACTAATTACCCTATGGGGAATACGCACGTCCTCCGCGCCCACCCGGCCCAAACGGTGACGTTGCACATACAGATGAATTGTTGCAGCACGTTGTAAGGCCTGGCGACAGCGAATAAAACGACCGGCAGTGTTTTATGCGAATGATAGCAACAGTACAACAGCTACAACATAGACAATCAAGCCAGTTTTTCCCTCACTCTTTATTCGCAGTCCTTCTGCATTTCGAAGTCGCATCCAGTTTTTGTGCGCAATGCTTTTGTAACCGTTTTTGTTGCTCTTTGCATTTTTCAATTCGTTTCTGTTGCTGCTGCAACTGCTTTTTCAGATTATTGTTGTAGGCGATTGACCAAACGGTAGCAGACTGCCACCGCATGAGGCATACCGCCGCCACATAAACTAGAGCACCTCTGGCGCACAACCAGCATCAGCAACACAGCAGCAACAACAGCAACAAAAATAGCATTGCTAACACAGTAGCAACCGACTAAAGCGGCTGTCATTGCTGTCAAGTGTTGCAGCAACAGCAAACGCAGCGGCGCCCATGCAACAAAGCTGACGGTGTTTGCGTTGGTGTTGGCGATGGCGGCATCGGCGATGCATGGTCCATACACTCAAAGTGTCAATATTTGTCAAAATGTCAATTTCAGCAACTTATGCACTTGATCAAGGCATGCAAGCGTGTGTGTGTATGTGTCCATGTAGAAGCATACACCTGCACGCGTACATATATGTATGACTTCATGCAACTTGTTGCTGCTCCCCCTGCTGTGGTGTGTTTTGCTTGGAGGTACATGCATGAGACCACATACGAGTATAACGGCAATGTTGAGTGTGAATCTGTGCCAAATGTCTACAAAGTCTGAACGGTACATACTATACCTACAACAACCATAGACAACATCACATGGCGTGGCAAGAAGTTAAACGGTTGACTAGCGTCCACGGCCCATGCAGTTGATTTTACTGCAATTGTTGTTGTTGCCACCGCTTTTGGTGTTGTTGGTGACGGTGAACAGCGACATTTCTGTTGCTAGTGTTGAATTGACATTTGTCATTGTAGTTGTTGGCGTCGCTGTTGTTTTTGCTACCGCATTTCCAACTAACGCTTGCTAGCAACATCCTCTGCTGTCCACTTGCCACCCATTGACGTTGACGAAGGTGTTTTGCCGTTTCGCGCTCACTCCGCAGCCGATAACAATTTACCCGCTCTCGATAATGAATGCGTCCGCCTAATCGTGAAAATGTCACTGACAGACAGCACTCGGTTCAGCAATTATTTATTTGCCTCACAATTAGTGATATCAAATAGACTCTAAAGTAAATGTCGTCAACTTAGTCGTCGCTGCATTTTGTGAATGGTTTGTGGTGCTGATTAGTGGTCGGTTTGGTTTGGTTGGGTGAAAAACTATGCAACTATGTTTGTTAGAAAGGTCTATAAATATAGGAATAAACTTAGTTATCTGTAGAAAAACAGCAAAATACATTAAGAATTCTGCTATAAGGTCAGTTTACGTATAAATTCTTCAGAATTAAAGACTTCGCAAATAAAATGGTTTGATTAGATTTCAAGGCTCTGAGAAAATTTAGTTTCAGTTTGACTAACTAACTTTCATCTCCTTGAATTCATTCTTTGTTAGTGAATGAACATGTCAAAGTCATAACCATTTAAACTAATGCAACTTGCACCACAACCATGTATCTAATGAAATGCATGCGGAAATATACACACGTCGCTCGGCAATTAACGACATAACTAATTTTGAATTTCCATGAATTTTCAGCAATTTGTTAATTTGCTAACTAATTACAATTATTTGAAAACAACAACAGCCACATAAAACCGAACCGAGTGCCGGCGGCTAAACATTTAAACAATTTGCGCTCGATCGCTTCACATGCAGTGCGGTGAAGTGAGGGAATTGTGTGTGGCGGCGGGCATGGAGGCGAGGAGGTACCATGTGCGAACGTGTAATTTATTTTGCAATGGCAAAAACTTATTATCCACAAATGAGAGGCGGAGCGTCGAAATGTCTTTATTACAAAAAATGTTAAAACTCCTCTCGCTCCTCTACAAACGCCGTTAAACCAAAAAATAAAAGAGAAAATAAATTCCCTTGTATTTAAAGTGTGAGTATTTGCGTGTGCCTCACAGCTCGCATGTGTCCATACCAAACGTGCAACAGTTGACTGTTGTGGCGCATCAATGGCGCATTTTGTCCAGCATGCTTAATGCAACAGACGCTCAGCGCGTCTGCGACTGCGTGGGTTGTATGTGGCAAATTAATGCACATCGCCAAGTATGAGATATGAGTTTGTTTGTGAATGAATATGTGACTGGGTATGCGAAAATAATCACACGCGATGTGAGACTTATGGATGTCGAAATTTTCAAAAATAATGCAGGTGTTCCCAATATTTTGAAGGTTACGTACTGAGTTATCGCAATAAAATCGATAAATAAAATTCAATGGTTTTAGGCATAAATATATATATTTATATATATATATATAAATCTAACTCTCATTTATATTTTATGCATACAACTTCAAGCTGCAAATGCGCTAAAAAAAATGGAATCGAACTAAGAAAATGTGTTACTATAGGAGAAAGAAGGAATATGTTTGCAAGAAATATTTGAGAATCTATGGAGTTTAGTTATGTATATGTTTATATACAGCCTTATGTGATGTATAGCAGGAAATTAAGTTATTAAATGGAGGTGGGCACTTATGACTACGTTCTTTTTTTCTAGTTGCTTAAACAAAAATATTAAATTGTTTCGTCGCGCTGGTGCATCTGGCACAAAATAAACTAAAAGTGGCCTCATAATAATATATATGTAACTATAAAAGAGAATAAAAACCATTTCCACTAAAAACAAGTGTGAAAAACTTTATGGCAAGCAAAGTACACGCCCCCACATAATAAAAACACTTGCAACAACTAAGCAAAAAAAGTCATATGAGTCTGCATAGACTGCAGTGCAGGTACACGTACTTCGAGCAGAATAATAGCGAAAGCTCAGAGGCGGCTTTAAAATGGATTATAGTTGTACATGCGAGCATTATTTGTCTATATGAACTGAACAGATAAATAAGTTATCTTGCGAAACTTTTGACTAATAGAGTCTACTACCGACAATATACAGCGATATTACTAGCACACAAACAAATGAGAAGTTATTCCTCTTCAACGGCATTTGCATGCTCCGCCAATAAGTTGCCACAAAGCAGGAGGTGAGCACATTAATATGCGCAGCAAAGGTCAAACACATACATTCAGCGATATTAACTATTAAATATATGTTAACAAAGTGCAACATGTTGCATACATATGTATACTCATGTAAGTGATCGGCTGATGAGCCTAAAAAATTATTTAGCATATAATTGCGCAAACAAACAAAGACATCAGCAACTGGCGTTAATCTCACCTGCGTTGCACTGTGCCACTTCCTGGGTAGTGCCGTTGCATAAGTGTTGTTGCTTTTTTTACTGTGTCGCTGTCTTATTTAAGCCCACACTAACTAAAGCTTAAGTTTTATACAACAATTGCATATACCTGTGTGTGTATGTTGTGTATGTGTCAGTGCACTCCAGCGGCAATAATTGATGCGTTCGCTTGACCTGTAGGAGTTGCCAAATCACAGATTATCCATGCAAGACAATCGCGCAGACGCCCATTGAGGATTTGTTGCATGCGATTACAGTTACATTGTTGTTGTTGTTGTTGGTTTCATTGAATTATATTTTTTTGATAATACCTTGTGGCTTGTGTTGGCTGTGATTTTTCTTCAGGAAGTTCGTTCGCAGATGGAAATGTGTTCAAGGTGTTAGTTTAACCCTTGGGAGATTGATTTTAAATGTTTTATTTAATTTGAAATATATGATAAGTGGAATTCGTACCCAAGTCATTGCTCAAAAATACTAGTGAGACTATTATTATTTTAAAAAATAATCAGAGAGCGGTCTTTAACGAATAAAAGGATTACAGGGTTAAGTGAATCGTGTATTGAATGCAAAATAATCTTAATGGTCCTTAAATGATGAAGAGCACGTAATTTTTTAAGTTTTCTGTACCAATATTACAACAACACAAGCAAGTCGACTTGGCTTGGAACCATTGAAATAAAGCAGATTAAGTCAATTGGGTTGAGTATTGATGTCTGAGGCAAGAACTACATATATATTCTCCAAACACAAAAAGTCCAACATTTAATATCGCCAAAATGCAGACTAGAATGTAGCCTTTTATTTATGAACTTAAAAACTGCAAAGTTTTTTTTTTTTTTTTTTTTTTTTTTTTTTTTTTTTTTTTTTTTTTTTGCCATTGTAACTAGTTAATATAATACAAACTAACGAACAATTTGTTTTGCTTATTGTTTCATATAAATAAATAAAAGTTAAGGATTCTGTACTTGTATATAGCGGAGAGTCTGGCTACTGCATGAGGTGGTGCGGCTTTTTGCGTTTTAGTCTTTCTTTCCATTCGCTTTGAGCGACAAGAGCAGAGGCTTCAGTGTTCACATGATGTGAAAGTCTTTCCATGTGACATTTGGCATATTTATGGATTGCTACGGCAACTGAATAAATTCCGAGATCGCGTTCAAGGTCATGGCTGCGAATGTACCATGGTGCATTGACGGCGCATCTTAGGACTTTGTTTTGAAATCGTGGGATTTGTGCAACTGTGTTAGGACTTGAGCAGCCCCAAAGTTGAATACCATAAGTCCAAACTGGTTTGAGTATTTGCTTGTAAAGCAGGACTTTATTAAATGTGGATAGAGCAGAGTTTCTACCCAATAGCCAATACATGTTTCTGTATTTTATTTCTAATTCTTCTTTTTTATTTTTAACATGTGCGCTCCATCTAAGTTTTGTATCTAATGTCATACCCAAATATTTCGCAGTATTGTGATATGGTATTTGTACACCATTTATGTATAGTGGCATATATCTAATATTATTGTAAGTAAAATCCACATGTACTGACTTATTTTCATTTACTTTTATTCGCCATTTGGATGTCCATTCATATATTTTGTTTAAATATTGTTGCAAGTTGACAATTGATGCAGTTTGCGTTCTTCCGACAGACAAAACAGCAGTATCATCTGCAAATGTTGCTGTAGTGCAATTGCCATCGTTAGGTAGATCACACGTAAAAAGTAGGTAGAGGATGGGACCTAACACGCTACCCTGAGGAACACCGGCTTTTATTTCCTTTAAGTCAGAGTACATATCTCCATGTTTAATTCGAAAAAATCGGTCCGAAAGATATGATTTTAAAATATTATAATATACTGTTGGAAAAAACACCTTAATTTTGTTTAGGAGTCCGCCATGGCAGACTTTATCAAACGCTTTGGAAACGTCGAGGAAGACGGCTGAGCATACTTTTCTATCTTCAAAAGCATTTTCGATAACTCGTGTGATTCTATGCACTTGGTCAATAGTGGAGTGATTTTTTCGAAATCCAAACTGGTGCGCCGGTATCAGCTTCCTCTCTTCCTCTTTTGTTAAGACGAATAGCAAATAATTTTTCCATAAGCTTTGAAAGCATTGGCAGTAGAGATATTGGCTGATACGAAGTTACATCATGTGTTGGCTTTCCAGGTTTGTTGAACATAATCACCTCTGCGGTTTTCCAGTAAATAGAAACGTATTGTAGATTAAAAGTTGCGTTCATTATATCAGTAATTTTGCTTATAATATTTTGTGGTAGCTGTTTTAACATTTCACTGGTAATAAGGTCAAACCCAGGTGATTTTTTTGGCTTAAATTTTTTTATTTCCGAAGACACATCATCGTCAGTTACGAGAGGGATTTCTGTGTGGTTGATATAAAGGGTGATTTTTTAAGAGCTTGATAACTTTTTTAAAAAAAAAACGCATAAAATTTGCAAAATCTCATCGGTTCTTTATTTGAAACGTTAGATTGGTTCATGACATTTACTTTTTGAAGATAATTTCATTTAAATGTTGACCGCGGCTGCGTCTTAGGTGGTCCATTCGGAAAGTCCAATTTTGGGCAACTTTTTCGAGCATTTCGGCCGGAATAGCCCGAATTTCTTCGGAAATGTTGTCTTCCAAAGCTGGAATAGTTGCTGGCTTATTTCTGTAGACTTTAGACTTGACGTAGCCCCACAAAAAATAGTCTAAAGGCGTTAAATCGCATGATCTTGGTGGCCAACTTACGGGTCCATTTCTTGAGATGAATTGTTCTCCGAAGTTTTCCCTCAAAATGGCCATAGAATCGCGAGCTGTGTGGCATGTAGCGCCATCTTGTTGAAACCACATGTCAACCAAGTTCAGTTCTTCCATTTTTGGCAACAAAAAGTTTGTTAGCATCGAACGATAGCGATCGCCATTCACCGTAACGTTGCGTCCAACAGCATCTTTGAAAAAATACGGTCCAATGATTCCACCAGCGTACAAACCACACCAAACAGTGCATTTTTCGGGATGCATGGGCAGTTCTTGAACGGCTTCTGGTTGCTCTTCACCCCAAATGCGGCAATTTTGCTTATTTACGTAGCCATTCAACCAGAAATGAGCCTCATCGCTGAACAAAATTTGTCGATAAACACATTTCGAACCGAACACTGATTTTGGTAATAAAATTCAATGATTTGCAAGCGTTGCTCGTTAGTAAGTCTATTCATGATGAAATGTCAAAGCATACTGAGCATCTTTCTCTTTGACACCATGTCTGAAATCCCACGTGATCTGTCAAATACTAATGCATGAAAATCCTAACCTCAAAAAAATCACCCTTTAATTATAAGGTTCCATTTCATCTGCAAAGTGAAATTTTGAATATGTTGAATCGCAATTAAATTCACTGGTTGCATAAGGATTAAGGCTTATCGAAAACACTCGCAACGGCTTTCATTGCAATCCTAAAAACAATAATCGATGAAATTGTGGGTTATTGAAATTTTATTTGAAAATAACTTATTTCCACTTAATTGACAACGCCATTAAATGGCTTAATTAAAAGCACCATTTCAGACGTTAAATTCAACGGTTATCTAATTTAGCAAGAAAAGGAGGATTTACATGGGTATAACCCTTCAAAATGTTAGGTTTAACTAGTAGAAGAAACACAATTTAAGAAACTAAAAAAATCGAATTTTACGATACTCTTTTAGAAGACAAGTGATATCAATGTGGATGATATAAGTGTTTGTAACTAATATTAAGGTTCCGTAGAATTAACTGAGTTTACAGTTTAAAAAAAAAAAATAATTCAAATTGAAAATTATAAATATTTTTTTATTTCTTAGCTGCCCGTAAAAATTTGACAGTTTCAATGGTGTCAAAAATTGTCGCATAAAATCTTGCAATAATTAACGGCAATTAGTTAGAATCAGAGCTAAATGTATTTATAAAAATCTATATAAATTACAACTGTTGCTGAATTACAAATTTTTCAGTAAATCGAATGTAACTTTATATTGAGTCATACACCCGGGATTATACATATAATATTTAATTGATACATTAATCTCAAATTACATGCGCTTGCGCTGGTACTCGTTGTAATTGCTTTTGAAATGGCCCGCACTAAAATGATGTCTAAATATTTTAAAGCATTTTAAGCTGTAAACTGTAAAATATTTACCACATAAAAATAAATAACGTGATTTAGCACATTATCCATAACCTTGTTTGTTTGACCATTAAGCCAATTCCAATTATAGACACCACCACCCCGTCCTTTAGCACCAATAATGTTGTATGCGCAAATGGCACTCCATCAATATCCCCTACTGGTTGTTAAACGGGTATTTCATAGACTTTTTACATTTAAATTGTGTGGTAGTGGGGTAGTAAAACTGCTGAAATTGTTACAAATGAGCCTGACAGCTTGCAGCCATTTGCAGCTATTTTGCTGCTGTTGCCACCAACCAAGTAACGACAACAACAAATGTATAGGCAATTAAGTCGCAAATGCCAACAATAAGAACAAATAAGGAACCCGCCACCTGGTTGACAATAATTTGTACAAGTAAACTCGTTTACACTGATAATTTAATTTGCATAGTGCAAATTTATAGCGCTGTTATCCTTAAGTATCACCTAGGCGATAGCGCCTAGCGCCTCAAAGTGCATGACACCGCCTCCCACCGCACCTTATAGAGCGCTCCAGTACACACTTGAAGAGGCAGCTACGCGCGGCATGTTGCACTATCATAGCTAGTACCAGCAGATTGTTGCAAGTATCCGTATCTCTCTCAATTGCAACGCCGTAACCGCTGTCTCCAAGTTCGCTGCTACAGTCGCCATCGTTAGACGCTTGTGAAGATATACATACACAGGTATTTCGGTCATTCAAGCGCTTGCGCGTTGACGTACAGATTGGCAAACACGACAAGCCACTTGCAAATTGCCAGCTGACTAACTGGCATTGCATGGTGCTTATCAATTTACATCTAAACTCGTGTTTATTTATGCACTATTTGTGTTTGTTTGATCGTTATCAGCGTCAACTTGTTCATTGTCTCTGCGTCGCAGTACCGCATGCGCATGCGCTATGTTATACAACGGCACTAACTTCCTTTTCGCACACACTCCCTCAATTTCCTAGCGCTCTCTCCCATTTGTATGTTTAATTGTATATTCATCGCAATTGTATATTCATTCCATCTCAACGTCTTCGACAAATTATCTACACCTCGTCCTCGTCTATACGAATACAAGTGAATGAGTACAGTTAGCTGACACGATATTTCTGTGTATAAGTGTATTAACTGACGGCGCTTCGCCATCACCGATAACTTTGTATAATTTAATTTTTGTTGTTATCGAAGTCTATATTATAGCTGATAAGAAGATTTGATTTGTTAGTAGATTTACATAAATGCCACCCAAGCAGTTGTTTTGTGCGTAGTTTATAACGGTAATAAATTGTAGAGTCTTTTATATTTTTTATTACAAATAAGCCTTACAGTCGGTTCTTTAGATGAAGTATGGATTGGACAACCTCTCTTTTCTCCACCAGATATTTATGTTCTGCTCAACAGAAGACTTAAGTAACTTGTTGTGTAATTAATACTAGGCTGAGAAGTTGACATTGTAATAAATTCGCTAATCATGCTGCTGCGCACAGCTCGATAATACCAATAGTCCTTTGGAACATACTGACTAACATATACAAACACATCAATGACATAGTTCTACCATTAATGAGGTTTAATTACCATAACCGCTTGCTACCACGTTACCGCGACAAATTTCGCACTTCCTCATAGCGCTGTGTCTTCTTCGCCATTAATAAACGACGTTAAGGACAGTTAGACTCGTAAAGCCGCGCATTAAAATGTACGGGTAGAAATGGTTAACTGCGGCACAAGCAAATGTGGTATGTCATGAATACAAGTACAAATACAAATATGTGAATGAAGTGTTAAGACGTTAACACCACACGTGCATAAATTACAATTTTTAATTACATTTTTCCGCCATTTAATGCGGCCAATATTTATTTGCCTTTTGGCTGATTTTGTGCAAGCGACACATTGCTTATTGGCTGCGCATTTGTGCAACAGTCACACCAACAATACACAGGCGCTGTTGAGTTTAATGTTTGCTGACAAAATGACGCTTTCAGTAAATTTGTTGCAGGCCATACCGGTACAATAACAGCAAATAACAAAAAAAAAAAAAAAAACTCTTCAGCTGACCATGCAGTCGATTTGCCTGAGCTACTTGCGACTTGCGCGATTGGCTGCAATGTCACCCGTTGCGCTTGCCCAGTTACTACAAGCTTGCACGCTTTTCCATGCAACATTTTGTGGCACTGGTGAAGCATATTCCAGTAGCAAGGCATAGCAAATAACTATGCAGACTGTGAGCAAATTTTCCATTCAAGCGAACTCAAACCTTCATATATACATGTATGTATTTGTTTATAGTATCTCTGAAGCCGGAGGATGATTTTGCTTTAGCATGACCACGCTAATTAAAAAACACTCATTTCATAACGATGAATTATGACATTTACGAGTGTTGGCAAATCCGCACTCGCGTACAGCCGATGCGTAGCCAAGGTGCTATTTTCTCTGCCTATACACTTGTGGTCCCAAATATGTACTTACCCAGATTATCACCATATTAAATGCAGTTGCTAATTGCATCATAAAAGTATAATGTGACAAAATCTATTTAGGCGTAAGCGAAATTTGTGGTAAAACGGTACACGAGCTTCTTTAAGTAACTGCAACACTGTGTGGGGTCCGATGTATTTGTGTATAAAGAGGGAATATCCTTTATAGAAAAGTATTTAATTCATATTTTCGTTGTTTTAACCTCATAACGTTATCTAGAGCCACTACCCTTTGACCAATCCCGTCGAAACAGCTCGTTTTCTGGCCTTATCATTGAATAACATCGATGGCAATTAGCAGATCTCAACTCAAAACTGAGTTTTAGATAAGTGCTACAAGAGCAACAAAAATATTATTCATCTCTCTTAATACTCGTGTAAGGCTTTGGAGAAATATAAAAATGAAGTGGCACCATATCGTAGGACACTTATCTTATAAATGATCCATCATGCTCACATTATGATGTGTATTGTGTTAACCTAACTTAAAAGAGATAGCAGAGCTATTCACACCTCTCTTAATATAGGTTGCAATGAAGTTACTTGATACAACTAAGGAACCAAAAATTGCTCAGACTCCCCATAAACCGTTTTACTCTTCCTCGCTCATACAGAAGATTTCCTCAGTAATTTTGACTTGGAGGACAAAATTTATCCATACTTGAAAGAAATAATTCTATAATAATAATTTTCAAACATTTTGCACAAAATGCAAGCACAATAAGAACCAACTTAACTAGACGTTAGCACTGCTATAATATTTAACTGAAAACCAACCTTAATTCGGAGTAATACATTCATTTTATGCAAGCTCATTCAAGAAAAATAATTATTCATACAACTATGTCCATTGATAGGCGATAATTCCGCGCTACCAAACCATTAATTTAGTAGCAAACCTAACCTTATGCTCTTTTTTAGAAATCCAGAAACCAAAACGGATCTATTTGGTGCGCCACACTCCATTCCGGGCACTCACATAAATGCAACCAGATTTATATATTTATGATTGGTGTTGCTGGTAAACCTTCAATCAGCAGTATATCGCCTTCGGCTGCCAGCTGATTTGGTGTTATTGACAATTTAATTGCAAACAAATAATAATGACTGTTGCCGTGTTAAGCTTTACAAGCGAGCAATGAAATTAAAAGCAAATAAATCGAGCATATAAATATTGGCGAAGAACAACAACAAAAACAAAAAAAGACAAGCTAAATAAATTGCAATTATGCTTATTCACTGTCTTCTATTGACAATTCTATTGTTTTACAGCGCGGTTATAATTGTGGCAATGTGAATAGACGGCTCTGTGTTTAAAATAATGGAGGTTTTTGATGCAAAAAATATTATAAAAATTACCACGTCCACCCCATATCAAGGGATAAGGGGTATTTCTAATATGAGTACATATTTATAGGAAAATGATTTAGAATACAAAGCATTTATTCCAAGCGCCAACAACAATCACTCGCGCTTATCGGTAAATTACAATGTCATGCAGTCAGAGCGACCACGTGCTGCAATAAATGTATTAATTTACAATTTATTGTTGTAGTATTGAATTGACGTGCCGACAAAGAATTATAGCCTTGTTTATTCTGCGCAGAAGCTGCTACCAAAACATCGTTGTTTTTATACTATTGTTGTTCCACTGCGGCCGTCAATACATTGTTGTTGTCACTACTGTTTTGTTTCCACTGTGGGGGAGTAACGCCAAATGGTTGTTGTTATTATTAGCCGCCACGTTCCGACACTATTCTTGTGGCACTTACCGAATGAATTTATGAATTATTATTTGCTATGAATTATATAAACATTTAAAATGTGCAGCATTTACTTTATTTTTTTATTTAACGCAATGAAGTTTCACGCGCTCGAAAGCGTCACGTTTAAGTCATTTCGACTAAATATCAATGCCGCAGCAGCATTGCTTCGAACTCTCCAGCTGAGCGTTTGACCAAAAAAAAAATTGCCAAATATTTCTGAAATTTTTTTTTATACTCTCGCAACAACAGTTGCTAAAGAGAGTATTATAGTTTTGTTCACATAACGGTTGTTTGTAACACCCAAAACTAAACGAGTTAGATAAAGGGTTATATCTACCAATGTGATCGGGGTGAAGAGTGGAGTTCAAATCCGAATGTCTGTCTGTACGTCCGTCTGTGCAAGCTGTAACTTGAGTAAAAATTAAGATATCTTGATGAAACTTGGCACACTTATTTCTTGGCACCATAGGAAGGTTGCTTTCGAAAATCGGACCACTGCCACGCCCACAAATTGGCAAAAACCGAAAACACATAAAGTGCCATAACTAAGCCAAAAATAAAGCTATGGAAATAAAATTTCGCAAACCAATAGAGCTATATAAACCAAACTTTCAGCAGTCGTTTTTTTAGCCATTTCCTTATACAGTCCAAAACTGACAGAAATTGGATAATAACCACGCCCTCCTCCCATACTAGGTTAGGTTGAAAATTACTAAAAATGGGTTAACTCTCTAACCAAAAACGTCAGAAACTAAATGGAAAATGGGCGTGGCGTCGCCCACTTATGGGTCAAAAACCATATCTCAGGAACTACTCGACCGATCTCAATGAAACTTGGTTTGTAATAGTTACATCTTACATTCCAATGATATGTTGTGAAAATATGCCAAATCGCTTCACAACCACGCCTACTTCCTATATACCAGAACTTTGAAGACGATCTGAATCGTTTACTTTACAATATATGTATAAAGTAAGCACTAGTGAAGATATCGGTGCAGAGCTTTGCACAAATACTGTATTTAAAGGGTGGCATCGCCCTTCTAAAAATCGCCAAAATCGGACCATAGGTTTTTAAGGCCCCATATATCGAACACGAAGGCCTCGGTGCTTCTAACCTAATATTATGGTTTACTACTTTCAATGGACTTTATACAATATATATGACGAATATGTGGGTCAAATTGTGTATTATATAATATAAATAAAGTTAAATAACTAAATTGCGAGAGTATAAAATGTTCGGTTACACCCGAACTTAGCCCTTCCTTACTTGTTTTTTTTTTGTTTTTATTCTCTTTTTCTCGTCTTGATTAGTTGTCGTGCAAATATGCCCATTATCGATTAGCAGCGATCGCTTAAATAATTTGCTGTAATTTCCTCACTGCAAATTTATGCATAACTCCAGTCGACCCTTCGCCCACTCACCAACTCGGTTGATGGTACATGTCACTTGGCTAGCTTTTGGCAATTCTCCTTAATATATTTTATAAGTTTATTTATTTTCTATTTTTCAGAAATGTATGCCGCTTAGTCAATAAATTTCTTTTATTTTGCCAAATTTTTGCAGCGCATCGAAATATTTTTGGCTGGAAAAATGCAAATTCCGCTGGCAGATATTGTAATTGCGACCTGTTGCCGAGGTGAACTACTACACCAGCCACCGCCACCCTCAATCCCACCATACAGTCGTGATTATGCAACACACAACAACAACAGTGATGCTAAGCGGTTTAGTTGAGCCGACGGCGGCAGATTAACGAACAACAACACCAATACTAAAGTAAACACCACAAGAAACACCAACATTCAGGTGCCACATCACTTACCACCGATGCCACGAAAGCAAAATCGATTTAGGCGATAACCGCAACAATATGGTTAAACGAGTGACCGAAAGTGAAATTACATAAAAATTGCTGCAGCCCAAATTTGTTTTGCATTATTTATGACTGCCGCCGCCAAGTGGTGTGTTGCAACAACGCCATCAACTTTTCACCGATGGGCTGCATGTAAATAGCAGTCTCGTGCAACGGCAGAGGTAGCAGCAGCACCCACAATGCCCTCGCGTTGAGGCAACGGGCTCAACAAGCCGTCCACAATATTTGGGCACCGGCAGCAACATTCATCCAACTGCCACCACGAACACGTTCCTACACCGTCGTCATCCTCGTGAGCGCACATAACAATTGCAATCATAGCGAATTGATCGCAAATGGAGTTCAAAGTGCACATAGACAAAATATTCTGTAGCAACAGTTGGTCATATTGTAAACCGTTGCAGGAAGTAAGGGAGAGATGAGAGTATGTTTGAATATTGGTTTGAATGGTGTTAGATTATTGTTAATATGTATCGTAAAACTGTATACACTGTAGTTGATGTGGAAAGGAAAGAGCCACCAATAAATCGTTGCTTATTATTATGGGTATCTCAGCTGTACTCCTAATCTGAAAGTCCAACTCCAATTTATGGTTTAATATTTCAATGGAACCCATAAATGATGAATGTGAAATATATTTTCTTAATAAAAGTGTATTTATATTCTAAATATAATATTATAATGTTAAATATTTTCTATATCCTGATATAAGAATGGCTCAAAGCAGAAATATTTAAATAATTCTACATCCAAACACTCATAACAAGAAATAAACCAATTAAATAACAAATTTATGACGTAAAAGCATTTGTAAATGGAATGGAATAATCGGACAGTTGTCGATGGATTTTATGGCGCGCCAATAAAGAGGTAAAAACAGCACCGCTCAAAGGGTGCTGTCACATAAAAAGTGTATTTACAAAGCGAGTTTCAAGTATATCACATAAGCGCAGGTCAGCGATAATTAGACGGCAACAGGTTAATTTCATTGCAATAAATTTTCGCTCAAACAATCGAAAGCAATTAAAATGATTAATAAAACTCACTGTACTTGTAATAGCAGCGTAATCGCATTGTCATGAACTCGATTAACATTTCACCAACCGCATTCACGTGGCAACAAGCAGTAGGAGTGCAAAATGTCAATAAGAAAATAAAAAAATAAAATTAAAATTAAAACAACAAATAAAACATTCGTTCAGCATGTTGCAGCAACATTGTAAGCAAATGCAACCCTTTGTCAAGTGATAAATATTAATAAATGTTATTTATTATGTGTGTAAAATGTCACACGAACAATGCGACATGTGCAACAGCAAACGAGGCAAACAGCAACAAAAAATTTGAAAAAATTATAACTATAATGTATGATGCCGAAGGCAATATGGTTAACAACGTTGATATTGCTGCTAAATATATGCAAAGCAATGGCAATAGAAAAATGTCAACCTCGTTGACATATGCTGCAGCACAACGACAACAATAGCAACAACAATAATGGCAATAACAAAATGCCGCCAATCACCCACCCAAAGCAGCCATAATGGGCAAAAATGGGCAGCGTCGCTTTTAAGCAAATATACCCAATGACGGTTATCTACATCTGCGCATGTGCTTACGTCTGTGTATATTCGCACTAGTGCGCTTGTGTCAGTGTGTCAGCGCGTCAAAGGTGTGACCGAAAACCGATTGATAAGATCAACAGCCACGGCACAAATCAAATGAAAATGCGAAAATGAGTTTGAATGACAAATGAAACAGAAGTGACAAAAGCCGTGAATTTTATCGCTCAATTGGCACGGCTCAAGCGACACACACACAAAAAACAATATATTTAAATAAAATATATTAAAAGAAGTATGTAGCCATCTCGCAGTTGAAAAATGCGCCTCTAATCAGTGGCTCAAAATCGAAAATATCGAAGCTTCCGCCGATTGCGAAATACAAATGCGATTCAAATATGACAATTATGCATCTAATTGAATGTGGGAAAACCGCTAAACGACAATGAAAGCCACAATGTGGCGCACACACAACACCATTGGCAACACAGACAACCAACGCACGCTCGCTAAACGACAACATCTTGGCAATCAAACGCCATCGCCATACTGTCAACATGTTGCCAAAGAGCCGTCAACCGTCTGTCAGCCACATCGGCAGCTTTCGTGTCTAGAACGCCAAATTTATATGCCACCAAATGGTGTGAGTGTGACTCATCTGGTGGCAATGCGCGCGATTTGTGTCTATTTTTGCATGCGAATGTTGGCGCAAATACACATTAATAAAAGGAACAAAAAGTAGTCAAGGTGACGGTATCCGAAGTCAACAAGCTTAACCCAATTCTTGCGGTTATAAATGGCTTTCGTATGATTGCCTATAGTGGATTTTATAATGTTTGCTGCAGTATTCTAAATATCCGAAGATATGATATAAAAAATAGATATATGGATATTATTTTAAGAAACATAATTGAAATAAGTAAGGAAGGACTAAGTTCGGGTGTAACTGAACATGTTATTCTCTCGCAATTTATTTATTTAATTTTATAAAGATAACAGTATAAGTATATAGGAACTGGGATTATTCCTGGATCGATTTCAACTATAACTTCTAAAGGCGCCAGATACCGAATATGTGGACCTCAGTGCCAATTGATACTTATTTACCGAAAATATTGGTAAATCTCTAAGATATAATCAATTCAAAGGAGATGTGTTTCTTATAATAGTATATCTATGTACCAAAAATGAGTAAAATCAACAGTACTCAAGAATAACTCAAAATTATGCGCAGGCGTTACATTAACATCAGCTCCATAATAAAGTTAAAAAACATTTTAAAAGCAGCAACTGAATTCACACGCTGTCCCACACAGTGCCAGCTGGGCTGCTGTCCGCACTTGAGACCTCGATTAATTAAGTAACGGATGTGACAACATTGAAGGCAACTGCAGAAGATGTCATGAAAAATCAACAAGCGGAAGTTCTAAAAGTTGCTACTGCACAACAACAAAAATACTGGTTAAAACAAGCAATATAACCAATGCAACAACAGTCATAATTGTTTTATTAAACAAACAAAGCGAAGGTGCCAAAGTTAATGGAAGAAGTAAAGTGAACAATCAGAAGCAGCAACAGCGAAGAAAGATTAAACAATTACCAACACCTCATCTGTTGATTTAGCGAATACATTGCGTTTGTGTAAACGCGAACAAACTATAAATTTAATAGCGGCAATAATATTAGCAACAACAATAATAACAACGGAAAAAACAACAACAATAGGAAAAAAGACGATCATAAATGAGAATCGAGATCGCTTGCACAACTTATGAATGCAGTCAAAGCAACAACAACCATTAACTACAACAATAATGGTTTTGGCACAGCGGTGGGCGCAAGGAGCGTCCAACTAGTGGCAACAATTGATGTTGCTCCAACTACCGCTAACTGACATTATTATTGTTGTTATTGCTTTTCCTAGCATTACTGCAGTTGCTGCCATCGTCGCAGCGCTTGCCGATGCTCGTCTTTTGCGCACCCTGATAGCCAAACAAGGCAAATGAAAATTGATGGAAAACACACGCGTGGGATGTCCTCCTCCTCCGCCTGCTGCACATTTATTACAACCGCACACACTCTCACTCACATGTAAATAAACAAACAAAATGTACACATGTGAACACAATGTTGCCACTCGAGTAGTTGGTGAGTCTTTGCTTTTGCAATGGCTCGTTGGTGCACGCTCCTTAAAGTGTTGTTGTGAGAAATTACAGAAGTCACATTTGACGCTTCGAGCTACAACAATCACATTTTCCGTTACAACAACATCGCATTTTGGTTATATTGATGTTTACAGACAGCTGCCAACGGCATTTTGCATAGAGTTCGCAAGCTCTTTGCCTTAAATTGATTATACTCTTTGGTTGGATATTGGCTGCGATTGCGTAAGAATTGTGCAATAATATAACCTGAAGGTTAGGCAGTGACACTTTTATAACTGAAAAATGGAGACAAAATCTATTTATATAAATACATCATTACAATAGAAATATTGTATTAGTTTTGTGCGTCAGCTCTTGATATTTGGTGGAAAATATTTACTTTGAATAGGACGTATTCCACATATGCAACATTGCCGAGCATGTAATGGGTCCCTGCTTAATACCAACCACCTTTTTCTAAGCATCCTAAGCCAATTCATCTGATATTCCTTTCTCTGTGGTTCGACCTTGTTAAATTTGTTACAGAATTTATTGCAATAAATCTTAAATTTAGTAGTATTCAAATCAGTTAGAAAAGCACTCGCAGATAACAATTATGTTTTCATAGAAGACTCGTGAGTATGACAAGTGTGGCATGCAAACAAATTGCAATCAGCAATCATGGCATGTTAGCAACATGTCAAAATCTTAAAACGAAATCAAACAGCAGCAATTCCATCAGCGATGTCAGCAGCGCCAATGACGCCGACGATCCCGTCAATGCTGACAGCCAGCCACTCAGCCAGCTTCGAAGCTGTCAAATTAAGAGCAGAAATAATTACGCGACCAAAGCAGGGATCTTTTGAAAAAAAAAAGATTAAAATACCATAAATTAGTGCATTTCTCAACAGAAAAAATCAATAATGCATAAAGAATTTTTAATGACCCAACTGGTGCTGCGGCACGGGCAATTCCTGCTCAGCTCAAGAGGTAGCCGCAGGACTACAAGATATTGGCGTGTGGCCAACTGACCGAGGCAACAAAAACAACAAATTAAACTGGTTTCGTACATAAATTGAAGTGCCTGGCAGACATTTAATTTTCCTTCAACTTGGTATAACTCTCCGTGAATTTCAGACCATTGATTAAGTTATTAAAAACATATTACAAGCAGAACTGTGAAGCACTTGACACACTGCCTCAAATGGTCAGCAGACTGCAAGCCAGGAGCAATGAAACTGCTGCTGCTGGCTCTGAGTATCTGTGTGTGTGTGTGTGTGTAATAAAACGCATAACTTCTTATTGACATTCCATACGGGTTTTTGTGCGGTCCGTCTGGAATTTTAATAGAATCAGCGACTGGTTAATAAATATTTGAAATCATTTTGACAGCATTTAACGATATTATTGCTGCGAGTCATATATTCTTTATTAACATATAACAACAGACACACATACACATACGCAATTCAGTGCAGTGTAGCGCGAAACGAAATACACACACACACACAAATACAAATACACATGTGGCTCCTGCTTAATTATCTCTAAGCAACGAAAAGTTTTTACAAATTTTCAAAAATTTTAATTACGCTTAATTTGCAGTTGCAGCAAATGCTTTCAACGTTTAAAATACAAATCATAAATGAAATAAAATATGCATGTGCTCCAACGCGCCTCAGCAACGTGGCAAGAATGCTATTTTTTCTGGCATTTTTTTTAAATTGCAAATATGGCATGTGCGCTTGCTTTTGCGATTTTTGTGCTGTCCACAAATAATTTAATAAGCAGCCAGTCAACACATATCGAATTATTCATGCGCATTTAATGTGCCAATAAATCATAAAATGCCATATATTTCTGTTCGCTGTTTCGGTCTTTGGGTTGTTCGTTAAAACCGTTAATTGCGGATGAATGCTCAAAATGTTGTTAATTGACTAAGCCATTGCAGGTATGTGTTGGCGTAAGATTTAGATGAGGGTTTAGACTATTTACTATGTTTAATTAAAAAAAATGATTAGATTTATGGAATATAAAATTATCAATGAAAATTTCAAATACTGAGTTATAAAGCAAAATAATATACAATAATTTTATACCTGAAGGAAGAGGAATTTTTAATTTGGAAATAATAAATATGCAATCAACAGGTTTATTAGGCAAATCTTCTTTTGTAACTATGCATATCTAAATACCATGATTTATAAGAAGTCGACAAATGCCTCAATTTCATTTTTATGTTACAAAAACAATGAAACTAAATGTTGTATAATAATTTTTTTATTACTAATCCGCATCAATCTGCTTACACTGCTGGCAATACATACTACAATTGCTACCGCTACAAAAACTACTAGAGAATAGTAACCAAAGTCATGCTTTTGTGGTGGCAGCACAAATCTTTCGCCAGCAAAATTAATTCCATTTTTCCATATTTCCAAAAAAGTTTGCTGATTTAAAGCTGAATTGAGTTTTGTCTCTTTGCATTTTTGTTGCAATTGCTAGCGCATAATCACAATGCAGTGTACGTTCGCCGCTTTTCATGTACGCTGTCAATTCGAAAATGTATCTTTAAACAATTTATTTTACTTCATAGGGGTTAAACTGAAATGTATTACATGATATTGATACATATATGGCTGCAAAGTTTGTATTTATGTTACTAGTATAAAGTGTTGCACGTTGCATATAGATGCTGTCCATGCATATTTATTTAGAGTTAACACTGTTGGCTAGAGCACCACATGCGGTTATTAACAAATTACGTTGTTGAAAATATTAATACAAAATATTTATGATAAATTTAAATCTTTCGGAATTAAGTCAAGAACGCTTTGAACGACCAACAAGCATATCACGCTAAACTATTAGTTCAACTAGTTAGATCTGCCTGCAGCGTCATGCACCAGCGTGTTTATATAAGTTTTCATAGGTGTTCGTATGCAGCGGGTGTGCGTAGTTTCCGTTGGTGAATTCTTGTGCTATGATTGCATAAAGTTTTTCACCTTCTTTCTCAGCTGGTGGTAAATAAAGCAATCCATTTATCTTCCTCTGCCAGCATTGATGTAGTTAATTAATTAAATCATTTATTATAAATTGCCTTAGTTCGATCGAAATCAGAGCGCAATTCATAGAAGATATGTCACAAACATAATATAACGTGAACTGCGCCTGCACATGGAATGATGAATTGTGCAACAGTAGCACCTACAACTATTAGCTAGGATAAGTGCGTCTCTGGTGGTGGCTGGTGAGTTGAGTTAGCAATATATATATAAATAATTGACCTTACCATACTATAGGTAACAAAATTAGCCAATTAAAAAAATATTATTTATTTCGAATTTTTCCAGTGTATATCCCAGATTTGGTATTTAATTCCAGTTAAAATAAGTTTTAAGTTTTTTCCTTTTACTTGACTGACGTATCTAAATCGAGTCAACTGATCATTGTCATCTCTTCAATTTTTAAATGATGGATCCAGCTCACTGAACTACATACCATCAACCAACTCAGTTATTTATACTACTACCAATATTATACATCTGAGGTCAATATAACACAACCCACGATGAACAAGTACTATAAGCAACCAATGAACCAGTCAACCATCAACTTAACCGATCAACCATGAAATAGTGACAAGTGTATGACAAGATTAGCTCTCCAACAAAAAGAAAAATACTATATTAAACAAAGAATTCGATATTTATAAATGTAATGCATTGTGACAGAAATAAGTTCACATGAAATCACTTACGAAATGAAGCCACGCTGTAATCCAGCTTCCTGCCGCAGAGAACTTAAACGCAAACGCCTTCGCAGAATCACAGACCTACAAAGGTATATCAGTCAATACTGCCCACACCAAAGACACTCAACAAATGTAGCATGCAAGTGCCAGAGTACATAAAATAATGAAATTATCAGCGAGCCATTATCTGCAAAACACAGCCACACAGGCAGGGCAGCATGGGTGATGATGTAGAACGCGCACCACGCGCTTGCCACACAGCCACGCGAGCGCCTACAACCATCAGCCTGGCAGGTATTTCGAAGTAAGTTCTATCAATCTCAATTAAATCGCTTTCCGAGTCAAACATCTTCGATCATTTTGGGTGACAAAAAGTGCTGCAGTACCACCAATCAGCTAAGCTACTCCATGTAACTGTGGCGGCAAGCTGCTGCTCCGCGTACAAGAAGTGCTTCAAGCACGCATACTGCTTACGCGCTATGCGCTATTTCGGTTTTTGTGCGTGTTTCGTTGAACTTTTTATGCAATTTTTTTTTTTATACTTGTATCTAACAGTTTTTGCAATGTACTCTTTATGCCTCACGCTGCTTGCGGAACGCATTTAATGCCCGCAGACGATATTGATTAAAGCATATGTTTGAGACTAGAGTTTTTTAAACCACATAACAGGCAATCAGAGCAATGTGCAGCATTCAGTTATAGCTTTAATAAGGCTTGTTAAGCCGGATAGTGGGCAGTTCAAGTTGACATGCGGCTTTAGAGCGATAGAATTATGTATATGAAGCATATACATATCTAACATAAACGATGTCTTTTAAATATTAGATAATGTTTTAATTAATATAAAAAATGCTTAAAATTGTCAAGCGAGCCAAAAAAATAAAAATTTATTTTTTCATTCGAAGTTTTTTTATTTTCACCATAAACATACTAAAAATGCAAAATAACATTAAATCTGCAGTTAAACAACAACAAAAACACTTTCAAAACAATATTAACAAACGTCTGCTAACCCCAAAGCCACATCAACACACGCTCGCTCACGCTATGTCTAACATCTGCCGAGTTCGTCGCTTAAGTCTTTTATTAGCTTCACACTTAACACGGCATGCAAGCGGCTGAGCACGTTTTCAACGGCATTTATGCAATATTTACTTCTGCATTACTGCGGCAGACGTGTGTTTATAGCAAACTAAGTAGATTTCCCACGATTTAGTAATTTAAAGAACAAAAACTGAAATAATCGCTTATTACTATATGCATTACATGCAAACCGAGCGCGTTGTTGTTGTTGTTTTGATTTTCATATTAAAATTCGTTTTGGTCTTGTCAAGGTTTTGTTTAGCAATATATAACTTAAATACAATTTTGCTTTTGCATGTGGCAATAGAAATACATAATTATATATATTTTACTATGCAATATATAATTTGCTGGCGGCGGGCAATGTGTTCGCATGTAAAGTAATCATTATTGCGGCAATAGCACAAAGACAATAAATATGAGCAACTGGTCGAAATAGCTATGCACAAACAATAATAATAACAATAATAACGATAAGAATAATAGATGAATGAAATGTGGAGAATAAAAAATCTTGTTTAATTGGCAAGTAAAAAAGTTTGTTTCACTGTATATAATACCTGAGTACTTTTGAAAACCAATTTTTGATTGCAAGATTAAAAATCTGTTTTTATTTGCTTTGACTTGCCAGAAATTCATAATGTCATATTTTCAATAAAAATTAGAATTAGAGCTTTTATAGAATTCAGAATTCATATTATATGATAGAAATTAGGAACAGGAAGGGCCATAAGTCGAGGCAGTGACGCTAAAAAGTAAATTCTGGTATTTTTGATAATATAATAATTTTGTAACGTATAAACTCCAGACTTCTAAATGGATTGCTAAATTCCAGCAGAGTAGTGCACTAGCCTACTCAAACCTTTATTCATTTAAGACATAAATACCTTGTCTGTAAATTTCGACAAGACAAATAAACCGACTTACCGGATCAACTTTTGTTGCTGAAATGCGGCCCCAAATTTCCTTATGCATTCATAAAATATCATATTGTCGGCATAAAATACATGATTGTAACATTTAGTAAAAAAAACTTTAATTTAGAATTTGACATTTTGGAAAACTTTCAAGGCTTTAATTTTTAATCACATACCCTACAGTAATCTAGAATCTTTACAAAAACAACAATTTATAAAACTGTTTTCTGTCACTTTTTTTAATCACATCCTTCCATCTCTTATATATTTTGTTTGTGGTCACTTGGAATGACTCTACAAATCACACCTTCATTCATAGCAAGTTCTAAAATCAAAATGATGAAATGCCCTGTGGCGAATTTTAAGTAGCTCAATATTAATTAAAAGAGAGACAAACAAAAAAACAATAATTGCAACAAATTAACGCTTGTTATAAGCGCCAAAGGCAGCAAATGCAATTGGCTGCCAGTCGTTGCGCAGCCATCTCAATAACAGCGTGCAATGCTGACCACCAACGAACTCATTGAATGGCGCTTGATTATGCCAACCCAAGTGTTGTTGTTATTGTTGCTGTTTTTTGTCATGCAGCTGCACAGCACAGGCCTGAACAGAAATTTTGCAATCGGTTGGTTGTAATTTATATTTGTAGGTGTTGTATTAGAAATGCAACATGTCGTGGAACTAAAAGCACAAACACAACAACAAAAACAACAGCAAGAATTAAATAAATTTGTGAAAAAATATAATTTATGCAATTTTGAAAAATCCAACTTGCCACTTCAGTGTTGAGGCTAAGCAAAGCTCGGTTTTGCTGACCATTATAAAGAATAAAAGAAAAAATCGTTGTTGGTGTTGTTACTGTGTTTGTAGCAGTTCCTATTGGAAAATGTGTTAAATTGCACATGCAAACCGGCGGCGCTAAGTTCAAAGTCAAAGCGTTGCAACGTTATGCATTTTGCAACACCAGTGGCAAGCGCACCGACTGGCCGCCCTATTACGGTTTATTCTTTTAAGCCGCTTGTAGGTTCTTGCAATTTTAGTAACAAATTGCAAATTTTCAAATTTGCTGCTTGTTGTTGTTGGTTTTATGTAATTTTTTTTGCATCAAAAGTTCATTGCTAACTAGTCAACCGCGCTGGGCTCTTGGTCCCTGAGTAATTGCTGCACAACGCAGCCGCTTGATACCCAGTTGCTGGTTTTGAGCCTAACTGAGCCGCTGCGCCCCCGTTAGCCACCTCTGCCGCAATGGTATTCATTACAGCTCGGCTGGTCCGCTATGTAGTTGGCAACATTGACGTCCGCTTGTTGCTACCAACCAATAGTTGTTGCGGTGGAACTTGCTGCGTATTGAGCTCCCCAAAATCAACACAATTAAAAACCGAGCTCTGTCAAATTGTACTTTGTTGTTTTGTTGTTGTGCGCACACAGCTGATTGCTGCTGATAAGAATTTATTAATTTATTGCTGAGTGCGATTGTGAACACATAGCAGTGGGGTGAGGTGGTGCGCGCGCCACCTTATGGTAGTATGGCGCTGTCATATAATTGTTGTCTTAGAATTATTTTGTTGTACACGGACAAGAGCTTGTGCAAGAAAACATGAGTTATTAGTGCGATCTTACAACTCATACATAAAAAAATTAAAGTTGCAGGCAAATAGATAACGGTGTATGTGTACGTATATACGAATATACCGTTACAACGCTGTTGTTAATTAAATTTCTCAATTATAATGCCACTGGCTATATTACTATAAACACAAAACCACTAAACAGCAAAAATAATAACAACAACAACAACATTCATTTTGTTATGTTTCTTTTATTTTTTGTTATTTCTGTCATTTATGTTAGTTTGCAGTATTTATCTAATAATCGTGAGTCTTTTCCCCAACTTCGGCACCCCAAATGTTGGCCGGTGCAACTGCAACTGCAGCAAGCAGAAATAATGGCTTGCAAGTGCATGCCGCCGCTTTGATATGATTTATCAATTACTCGCCACTGACATTTAATTTGTTTAAGTTTTGTATTTTATTATTTGGTTTATTTTGCATTAATTCATCCGCATTCGCCGTGTTCGTGTATTTTATTTGTTGTTGTTGTTGTTGTTGAACACGCGCTAAAAAATAGGTTAATTAAAAATGCAAACCTCCTGACCTGCAAATTGTGGTTAGGAGTGGGTGAAGTGGCCATGTGGCAGACAGCCGGCATCGGTGGAAATGAATTCCAGTTTTCAGACAAAAATGGAAAATTAGTTGCATTTGATTGCTTTCGTCTGTCTCTATCTGGGTTAGAAAAAGTAATAAACATATGATCATTATTACCATTTGGTTCCGGAAAAAACCGATAGGTTAGAATTGTAGTCCTAGTAAAACTATAGATTTCTGACTGGATTTATACTTTTTAGCAATTTTATAAATTGTTAGTCATTGAAAGGCTATACAAAGATCGGAAGAAACTGCAAATGTAAAATTCTTTAAAACATTGAGGGAAAGGTCAAATGGCGCCTGAAGTTACCGATGCCCATAGTCAGAGGTAAAATAATAGACCAGTCTAAAATTATGGAATTCCTAATTAAAAGCTTCTTCTCTAAAAGCTAACATTACAAAAACATTTGAAGAGTGATAGATAAACGCATGTATTGACTAAAAACCTCCAAGATCACTATATAAATTAGTTGATTATGAAAAAAATTGACAAAATTAACCTCCTTTCGGATCACTTACATCTTCTCTAACAATTTTCTTATTAATTTTACATCCATCACCACATTTCTGTATGACTGCAAAGCAATATTTCGCTCTGACCTTCAATTTAAATATTTATATTTATGCGCAGATATTTATAAATAACTGCTTTGTTTACACCAACCACAAATACAGTGAGTTACCAGTGTTTTCTAAAGCCATAGCAGCCCTTGTGTACCGAATTTATGGCCTACAAACTCATTAATCATTGCACAATTATAGACTCATGGCATTTTGCTGCAGAAAAAGTTCACGGCAATACGCAACACTCGTGAACCATTTATTTTTATGTTTATTTGTTGTGGGTCGCGAAAGCCACAATTTACATTTGATTTGTGCGACGACGGCGACTGATGCTGAGGCTGACACCAACACTCCAGTGGAAATGAATCAACACTTGAATATTTTGCGCTATGAAAATAAATAACAATAAAAACAGCAAAAGCAACAACAATCAATTGAACAAATGAAGTGAACTTCACTGAACTGAGTCGTTTTTAGTACCTTTGCGAATTTGCAACTTTTTTCGTATTTATTTATTTATTTTTTGTTGTTATTTTTATGCTCGTATTCTCTAGGTAACTTTGTGCGCATTCTGCATTGCCACAATTGGGTCAAGGCAAGGCCGGAGTGTCATAGCGGCAACAAAACACATCGCGCACAAATCGAAACAGGAGTACGGTGGCAGCAACAACAATAAGAGTAACTACATCTGCCACAACAAACCAATGAAATATGTACTAATGCCGTGGCAAAGTCCAAAGACAACACTTAAGCGAAATCAAAGAAATACTTACAAAAAGCGCCGCACATACTAATATATATTCTTAGATATAACTACGATCAAACAAAATGATTAAAAATTGTGAAAACGCACCAAAGCGCCTGCGTTTGCTTTAGATTTAACGCTTAGATTTACGTCAATTGTCCAACTTCGTTTGGCTTGCGGCTGACAAACGCGTCACTAACAAGATTAATCTAACCAAACAAATGTCAATTAAAATCCTCATAAAAATCTAACCGTCGGTATAGCTCTGCATCAAGCGGTAGAAACAATACTATAATTGGTGGCGATTTCGTATATACACACGAATGTATCTATGTTTTACAATGAAAACTAAATATTCGACTCACTCGTTGCGTTTGGATGTTAGAATATGAGAAAATGAGCTTCATGAAAATATTACTTATCAGAATTTATTTAAAAAGAAACCGTCAAACCCTCGGGAAAAAAGGTGGAGATTTTACGAAAAAATTTTTACAAAATTTTCTTTGATCTTCAGTAAACTCCAAAAAATCGAATTTTTTTAATTAATTCTTGTAAACATAAACGAAAAGTGTATATCATCTAATGAATCACATCAATTGTCTTGTATTTTTTCATGCGTGATATATGCGACGAAGCCAAACCCTTATTTATCAGGCTTTAATATTGTAATCACTATAAGCTCAGACGACACGTACTAGCACTTAAATGCAAATGCTGCCATACAAAATATTTTAATATTAAAAAAACACTAACACCACCAGACAGCGCCAACGTCACGCCGGCAACAGTCGACCGACGACATTTCCATCTAACTAATGATGTTTAGATTTTTATCTGTCATATGAAAATGTGAATATTCGCATACAAATTTCGAGATTTTATGCAAAACTTAAAATCCTCGTAGCTCGCAAAGTAGATAAAATAGTAATAGCAAACAGTTAGCGAGTCTCATTTCTGAATCACTCTGCGATTTAGATGTAGCGAGTTGCAATTGATAAAGTGGATGATCAGACGACTGTCTATGAGATGTTTATAAGTCACACCTAATGCCGCTGATATGTATATTTTATATTTATATTTATTGTTGTTGTTGTGAGAAGCGGTTTTATAGCAAAAATATATTTCAGAAAATTATTGTTGTGTAAGTAAAAGAAATATTAATATGTACTTAAAATCTGGTATGTGAAATATGAAATATGAATAAAAAGTAATTGAAAACCAAACTCAACTTATTTCCATTGGTTCAATTAATTGGTGTAAACAAATAAAATATTGATTATTACACTATAAATGAGTCAATATCTGATTAGATATAATTTAATAACAAATTATAAATTATTGCGCATTAAAGTAAGTGAATTATACAACTATATAACTAAGTAAGTGAAAAAGAACTGTATCTTTAATTGCTGGCATAAATTAACAGCAAATTATACGGAGTAACAACTACAAATCTAAATGAAATATAAAAATGAAACTACATACTCATTTACATTTATATGTGTTGTACATTACGATTTCATTTAGAAGTAAAGAGTAGAGTTAGACCGTAGAGTATCGATTACTTGTATGGCAAGTTCAATTTCATTTTTATACAATTTTCATAAATTTCACATTCAAATTGACAATAATTATTTAGATATTTTATGAGTTCTACCTTAATAACTGCGACTAATATATGCAGCATATTTGCATTCTCAAGGGCTCAGTGCGTGGGAAACTAAAGACTTAAACTACGAACTCGGTTCCATTGCTCATGTAATTCTCTATACACAGTCAATATATGTAACACATATTTACATGAAATTAAGGTAAATTTATAAATTCCTATATTAGATATTAATTGCAATTATCTGCGGTGCTGATTACTAAAACTAGAATAATTTGCAATTGCGCGCAAAAACAGCAGCAACAACGCTGAAGAGAATGAATGCAATGTGAGTGTTATGCATTGGCAGACACATTCATACATAAATATGTACATGAGTGTTAGACAATTGTTGCAATTCCATGAGCAACACCACCCGCCTGCCTGCTGTGGATCGAAATAAAAAGCGTTTTAGCCTTAGATTACCGCTAAGTGATTGCCTGTCGCGACCACATCGCTACAAACAATGCTTGGCAGCAGCAGCAGGGTAACAGCCGATCAGCGAGATAAAATAACAATTTATATACAACGAGCTGTAACTGACAATGTGTCACGTGCTGTCATGTCAAAAGTATTCGTTTTTCCTCCTTTTCGTCGCTTTACTACTGTCATCGGGCTGTGACGCGAGCACAGGTTTTTCCATTATTGTGCGAGACATTTTGGACGACACTTTAACTGCGCGACGCCAACTGTAACAGTGTAAGTGCAATGCCGCTGTGTCGTCGCTGTGTTATCGCATTAGCGTGCGCTTTTAGCGACGACAAATATCATTGCCGATTGACCGAAAATGGCTGCTGTTGTCGCTAGTGCCGCTATAGTTGTATCCTTGCTCGTTGGTTGTTTTTGCGCAAAGTGTGTTTTTTCTTAGCGCAGCATTTCCCGCTTTGACACTTTTACAGCCTAACCATGCTCGAAAATTATCTGATACTGCAATCGACAAATTGCTGAAATAAGTGCAAATGTGTGTTGGACATACATCGATTCGTGCATTGTCCCAAAATGCTTGAACATAAATACTCAAATATGCAGAAATGCACACAATCTTGTTAGAACAATAAAGAGAACTATGCATTTTGCACACATTTTTCAAATGCCTCAACGCGTGGCACGCAGAAATTGTGCTTTATAAATGTAACAAGCAACAACAACATCAGTTTGTGTTTGGCAAGCATTTTAACCGCCTGCCTGGTACTTGTAGCAGGAACAGCAATTAACTCGGGCGCACACGCACGTGTTCGAGTTTTCATATGAGTTCGCAGACCCAATTAATTTGCTTAATTTTTATTACTTTCTTTTATTTCTTATCGTTGAAAAAAAGAGAGTCTCGGTAGATTTGTAACGACTTTTTTAACTTTCCTTGTTCCTGGTTTGTTACGGCACTCATTTTCCAAAAAAAAACTCAAACATTTTCCTCACACATATGCATACATTTGTAAATTTATGTATATCTAGTAATTAGTGCCGTTTTAAAGAAATATCTTTATTGCGTTATTTACTTTAACACACTTCCACCATTTTTTTCTCTATGAACATTTTCTTTTCCGTTGAACGGTTTATACGATTATGGTTTTTTTAATGTCGTTGTTGCTGCTTTTGATGTTTTTAGTGTTGTCGCCACTCTTGCTGTGGGTAAAAATGCGCGTGCGTGCTGTCGATAGTGATCAGTTGGTAAAATGATTTATATCCCGGAGCAATTAAGTCGGCTGGATGTAAGCAGAAATGAAATTATAAACATGAAAACATATACCGGGTAAAAAGTAAAGGGTGATTTCAGAGGAGAATATTCAACACAATTATTTAAATTTGTCTTGATTTTAAATTTTACTATTTCCTCAATATCAAAAGTTTTTTGGAGATACAGTAAATTCTTACTTAATTATTAATTCATTTACAGCTTTAACATGGCTCTAAATGTGTCATATCAAAATTATGACTAAAATCAAAGAAATCGAAATAATGTGCAATTATTATTAATTAAGTATTCAATTTCACAGCTTCATGTCCCTCTTGCCTCACCCTGTATTTGGGGGTAAGGTTTATTTTCGAATGCACGCTGCTCTATAATCGCTGCCATCGATGCACCTAAATCATCCAATTAAGATGTTAAGAGCTGTCACAAGTACAAACCGTTAGATAAACACGCACAACACGGCATGTTGATCTACAAAAACAAGTCACACATAAAAATTCCAGACGCACATTTTGCTTTAAAAAAATGCTTATAAACTGATTTGGTCAGAAAAAAATTAAACTGGTAAACGTGAATATGTTTTGCTGATCTCGTATAAAAATGTGTTGTGCGCATAATATTGACTCGACAAACCTCGAAACCTCGACCTCGAAAAAATTAAATTAGACCAAATTTCCAAATTTAAGAAAGTGACAAAGTATTTTATTAGAAGCCAACCGCTACTAAAGCTAGTTATAATCATGAGGAACTTGATTTGTTAGTATCAAAAGCCACAATAAATTTCTTTTATAAATCCAGAATTCGCGAGCCGAATACCAACCACCTTTGATGGCTTTAATGGTGGCTTTGTTCACGCACAAAAGATCTCTGCGCAACCCACGCAGATACGTCAATTACACTTTATTATCTTATTGAAGACCTTCAATTAACCCACGCCCATAGAAGTAACACGCCAGCAGACAGTAAAGTGGATGGATTGTAAGCCAACAAAAAATAAAGTAAAATAATAATGGAGAAGCGTCACTATTAGCAAATAAAATCATACGGATTACAGAGTGTGATTCGGAGAAGGCACGGAAGGCAATGAAAAATGTCATTGATGTAATGAAAACGAATGCAACAAAACATTTTCCTACTACACGTCAACGCATAGTATTGTTATTTTTATGCTAAAATGTAAATTTTATAAAAACATTAATTTTAAGAATATTTTTACACATATTTTGCACTATTTCCTTTAGTATTAATGAACTTACATGCATTATTTGCATGCATAAACATGTTTTCTCTACATAGAGAACGATTCCTTAACAGCAAGTGCATGCTGCACTAGCTGCTTTTTCGCTAGGCAAGAAAGGCAATGATTTGTATTCATTGCAAAAAGTGAAAGAGTAAGAAATTTCCTCACAAAAAGATATTTTTCCTCATACGCAATATCTGAACTCTTGTGAACTCTTGGGAAAATAGTCAACTTCATCGCAGTTCAAACAACTAACAAATATTTTAAAAATCTTAATCAGCAACATGTGCAAGACTAAAATCATAACACTCCAGACTCCACAATGTACGTGCATAAATGACATTTTATACAAACACTTACACACTATCACATGCGCCTAGGCAATTATAGCGCCTGAGAATGATTCATTCATAAATGTTACTCGACCATTCATACGTACCACAATGCTCCAGCACGTTCCTATGTGCCAACTAGGCAAGTGAGCTCTGACTGACTGAGTGGTGTGAAACTTGTTTGTCTAGCGCTCTACGCTATTCATACGCCTGTCAGCACCTCGCTGAGCCAAACAGCAAGCAATTCTCACTTGCAATGCCAGGGAGACAGAAGAAGATACCAGCTTGCAAGGAATTCTAACTTCATAATGAGCAATCAAATAACTCGCTGAAATGCTGTGCAGAAGTTGAAAGTGAAAGAGGAGGAGCCGTAGCGCATAATGGTGAACAGCATCGGCCATTATTGCATTCTCTGCATCGCTGAATCTTCTGCACCGTTGTGCACCTCACGTGCGGCAAACTGCTGATTGACGATCCGAACTCAGCAGCAATTGAAATCACAGCCCCGTTCACAAGTCATTTGCCACCTCCTTTCACGTTCCAACACAAAAACAACAAAGCAGCCTGTCTGTGTGGAAAAATATTATCAGAGCGCAAGATTGTAACAAATTCTTCCGCTTTCACCCGGCCACTCAGTCGCTCACTCACACAACTCAGCTACCAGTCAGCTCGCCAGTCGGAAGGGCCTTCAGTCCACTTTAAGTGCTGTCAGCAGTCAACTGTAATCGGTTGCGCTTTTTGCTCACCATGCTCATCGCGCAGATGGCTACACGCTGATGCGGTCTTTATTTATGAGTGTTAGAGAAGTCGTGGCATGTGCAACTTGTGAGTGAACTTGTTATAAATTTCCTTTTCTGGTTCTATTTGCTTTGGTTGGGATGGAAAAAAATGGGTTTTCATTGAAATTATGAACACGTACGAAGCTCACACAAAATAGCAATTAATATAATGACGAGTTTTTTCTCTTCAGCATTTCAATTCAGTTGCCCATTTTTATGAACAATTGGTGAGCTTCAAAGGCATCTGCGCTTCATCCATCCAATTGAGTTTAGTGGAGTAGGTAAAGCTGAGGTTGAAAGTCATTTGTTTGGAGTGGGATACTTCCATGGTAATATAATATATCAAAACATCCTTATATAGTATTTAGGGCTGGTGTAAATCGGGGACCGATTTCACTAATTTTCGACAGTAGAAAGTTTGAGAATCCTATTATAGTGAGAGTTATGGAACTTTTTTAGCACAAGGGCACATATTTCTATAAGTTATCCCAGAGATGTATCGACAATTTTTAGACAAAGACACCTATTGGGACTGAAGTATATGTATATATTTGGTATGTTGCTTTGAAAAATTAAGAACCAATTTTGACAAATATTTTCGCGATAATATAGCGAGCACAAAAAGTGACCAGAAAAGTACCGAGCAGCAGCAGCAAAAACAACAGCAACCTTAGCGACTGTAGCTGGCAGCCCAATGGCAATTGCAGTGGTTTGCTGATGCGGTGACCACAACAATTGATAAAGCCACCAAAGGCTGAAGGCTGTAAATAGCAGCGGCAATATGTACAGCTGACCAACAGCAACAACAATAACAAACACAACAATTGTTGTAGTTACGGCCGGCTTTGGACATGGAGAGTTTATTTTCCTTTCTCAAGTGTTAAAATTGAAATGTTGCACTCAACATTTTATAACAATCGAACTGGTGCAACAACGGAGTACATATTGTTTCTTTGCTTTAGCGTTTTGCTAGTTTTGTTCAGAAAATCTTCTGGATTACAATGAACCACAGAAATTTCGGGTGTAAATCGTGCGCCGCCACCAAAAGCCAGTCAGTTTATTTGGATTGTTTTACAAAACACGACCGCGGTGGATGGTAACAGCTCAGGTGCTTCCAGCATTGCAATAGCAACAACAAAGGAGATTTGGCATGCATGGCTTGCAACACAATCACCAACGCCTGACGGTGGCGGTAGTCCGCCGCTATCAGCGTAAATCAATACAAGCGCAAGTGCGGCGCGATCGACCAAAACAACAATGAAAGCTCAAAGTTTCTTTAAAATTTCTAAGCACGCTCACCAACACACACTCACCTGCATGTGTCACTTATTTATTTGCTTTGTGGCATTTGTTATTTGCAACAACTTTCACGAGTAACAACGAAAATGTTGTTGTGCATTGTAACTTTTTGGAAGGTGGATAAGAAAATGTGACTTTGCTGTCGCCACAATACACCAATAGTAACAATAACAAAATACATAAGCAGCAACGAATGTAGCTGAAAATCACCGAGAGCGCTTTATTTTTGTATAACGGTATATATATTACATTGCAGAGAAAAAGTGGAAAGTTAATGTAAATCGCTGAAGTCATGCTGCACAATCGACTGCATTTGATGCCACCGAAATAAAATTGAAAATTTTGCTTGTGCAACATAAGGCATTGGTGGTCTTATCGCAGTGCATACACATACCCACATAATATATGCACATCCTTAGCGTTGCGCTTACTTGCAATAATAAAACAATGATCAATAGTAGCTCCTGGCTGCCTTGGGCTCTATTGTTGTTTTATTTGCATATATGTGTCTGTTTGTTATTTCGACAAATAATCTAATATTCGTTGCACAAACGTACTTGTATGTGTGTGTTTGGACGCAAATAGGTGTACCGCTGACTACTATGAGTGTGATAATAATCAGTGAAAATAAAGTGCTTTCGGCGATTTGCACAAGTTTTGTTGTTAAGTTGTAACATTTTTTTTTTAATCTATTACTTCTAATTGTTATGTTTGTATCTACTACTCCGATGTTTAAATTTGGGTTTTAGAAGACTGTTTCTGCTCTCTGTTTTTAGTGTTACATAATTTAAGTAACTAGAAAATGTACTAGTCCATGTAAAATAGGACACATACCAGATCGACAAAAAGTGATTTAAATCTTCTTCAAAAACTCTCCAAATTAAATTCTGATGTATAATTCTTTAAATTCTAATATGAGCTTTAAGCGATAAGATATACTTATTAAGAAGCTATGTAAATTGAGAAATTCGAAGCCCTTACTCTTCTCATCGACCTCTTATCACTGACTATCGTTAATGTCATCCAAAAAAATGAAGGATTAGTTATACTCTCTTTTCTTTTTCTTTTTAGTTCCTTTCGTTGTTTTCGATTTTTTTTTATATTTTTTCATGTATATAATTTTTTTATTATATTATATTAATTCGCTTTTCTTCTGTTTTTTTGTCCTTTTTTTATTATTTTCCTTTTTATTTCCTTTCCATTCCAGCCATGAATTTCCTCCATGTAACGTAATACTTTCATCTCTACACCAAATCGCTTGATGAGGGAAATAAAATTAAAGTCATGGCTGGCAGCGTGCAAATTGTTGGGCTGCTGCTGTTGACTACATTTTCCTATTTCTCTTCCAGCTCACCGAAGTCTTTGCACTTGTTGTAACCGGCAACATGCAACAATAGTAACAATAAACCCATCCGCCGTTGCTAATGAAGCGACTGACTGCACATTTCGTGGCGATATCGACTGATAAACGACGAAAAGTGACGATTTCGTGCTTTCATTGCGCGACATAATGTTAACGGTGAGCCATTGGCTTTCGACTGACTGACATTTTCACCTCACCGAAGAAATTAGTTTCGTCTCATTACTTATTGGGAATCTTGTTAGAAATGAAGGATTTATATGAGGTAATAGCGATATAATAGGTATTTGTAATTTCAGTGGTGAGATTTAAGGTTTTGGTTGTAAAAGTTAAATAAAAAATGGAACTGTGGAAAAAATGGAAAAATGGACTTTTCTTAAAAACACCTATAAAATCAAATGAAAATAATGTTTTCATTTTTTAGCTCATTTTAATGAACATACCTTCTCCCCTTCTCTAGCTGCCTTAAGAAGGTCTTCAACAGCTGTAGCTGTGGCCTTTCACTAAATAGCCAAACACTAACGGTATACAAAAAATAGAATCTGCACGATTTCAATTTGATTAAAACACAAATGGAAATTGATAATTTATCGGCTACCAGAAATCGCTACAGGTGTCGGCAACAACACAATAAAACAGCACAACAAACAAAACGGGGCAACATCAACTGAGCAAGGAGCAACATCAACTGATAGCGCATAGCTACTTGCTTTACCGTAAAAACCTTATATATGTATATGTAGTAGGTACAAATATAGAAATAGTTTATTTTTTGTACGAAGAAAATTACATAAAAAGCCAACGGCAATCGTAATTGACTTGACGAAAACACACCCATTTCAAGAGTGCCAGAGTGAAGCGAATTGCTTTCATGCATGAGTATGTGTGAGTTTCTGTGTGGCAAGTAGCATAATAAACTGTTCGAAATTGGCGAAAATTGTTACAGTTTTTCTTCAAAGACTATTTACAGTTGTTTTTCGCCACTGGGTAGAGCAAAAAGACACTGCTTGTAAGTAGAGCCATAAAAAATGTCACCCTGCTCAGTTGCCGCTTATTTTTTGCTGCTTTAATGCCGTTTAGCTGCAGCTGTGTGGAGTGTGTTTATGTTTTCTTGCCGGTAATTGTCACTTAACATTAATTCACACTATTTAGCGGTTCATTACGGGCTAATGCAATGATGAATGTAAACCTACTTTAAGTTGCAAATACCATGCTGGGCGATTAACAGCTGACCATAACAACAAACACTGTCACTTATATGTATGTATCATATATAAAAATAAAATAATACGTTTTTCGTATTTAGCAGTTTTTGTCACATTTTGTTTTTTTTTTTCATTTTACACGCTCTACAATCGCTGGCATTTTTGTTTTTTCCCGTCAGCAACATTTATACAAACGTCTCCTATGAATATGGAAGCTCTTGCACGCCAGCCTATCAATTTATTGCGCCTTTTATTGTGGCAACACAATTAGGCGCTTGTGGCTTGTTTTTCGCGCGATACCACCAAAAATGGCTTAAAACACCGCTCAATACTCAGCCGCTAATAGAAATAAAAAATACAAATACCTGCCTGTGAGTTTGCTTTTGATCTCTGCTGCGGGCGTCCATTCTAAAAATGTGCTTGTATCAATTGTTGTTGTACAACGTATAAGTGTTGTAATTTGGTTGCATGTGTTAATTTGACATATTTTCAGTTGCCTTTTATGCAAGCGCCTGCCATTTGGCATGTGGCAAGTGGTGTGCTCCGACATTCCTACACATGTTAATGTTCGTTCGTGGGTGTGTTTTTTGCTGGTGTCAATATTCACCTGATAAGTATGCGACATTTGGTGTTTAAGGAAATGCATGTTTGTATTTAATTGAGCAAATGAGGTTCGTTACTGAAGTCTTTTGTATCGCAATGACAGCTAACTTATAAACTACTAAAAGGTATTTATCAAAGGAATTAAAAAATAGGTGGCAAGACAATGAATAATGCATGCTTGTGTGGTTGAGAGGAAAGTTGTAGATTTGTAGGAAAAATAATATTTTGAATTGAAAAGAGGTCGGCGTTAAAAGATAGAATAAATAAATGGTAAATAAAATTATTTTACTTAAAATATTTTGGGATATAAATAAAAACAAAAAGGGGAAAAATATTTCAAGAAGTTTTACATAATTTAAATATGTATTTTTTTTACTAAATTTATTTTAAGAATATAAGATAAAGATAAAATTTGGACTCACTTTACTTCAAAATATTTTTCTTTATGCCCATTCTCGATGTTTATCACATTGTGCCCGCATTTATTACACCTCTATTACAATAATTTTCCGTGCTTTTTATGAGCACTTGTTGCACTTGTCATGTCTTTCTATAATTTAACAATTTTTCCGAACGGGCTAACAGCAAACAAAAATCTAGATAAGTTTTAATTTTCAGTAGGTACCAATTTTCGCACGCTACAGCACTCCACTCTAGTGCTGGCAACATCACCAAGCTGCTGCTAGTTTATTGTTGTTGTATTTATTATGTCAGCACAAAAATCGATTACCGTGCGATGTCAAAAAAAAAATTAATATTTTCTATAAATTCATCGACGTTGCATGCAGTTAATCTGCAACAGCAATAAAATGTGGCAAGCCGCAACATAAATGCAACGTTTATTTTTGCGTTTAAAATTTTCTATTATTTTGATAATTTATGGCATTTCGGCGCACTTTGCAACATTACTACCAGCAACCACTTGTTGAACCAGCCTACCGGCCAATTGCCAGTACGCCATGTTGCATTAGTAATTATTTGTATACATACAGTTACTCACCTACGTATGTATGTATTAAAATGAATGCCACATGCATGTTGAAGTTGTTGTTATTGTTGTGATTTATTACTAATGAAAGTAATTAGCTTAAATTTGGAAAAAATATCAGTTGCACGTTTTTGGGTATACAACAAAAACATACGAACATCAACAACAACAATCTACAACAATTGTACAAAGCATGTGCCGGCACGAAATTTGCCAGACCGGCAAGCCAAGCAGTCAACAGCTGATCTGCCACTTGGCCTACACGCTCCTAAAGAATGACACAAAGATGCAGTTGCATGGCTGGTACACATATACTCACAAATACAAATTTTCGTCTATTTGAGATATGATTGTTATTTCTGCATGTGTAAGCCATTATTATTAGTTCATGATTTAAGTGACAGCAAATATAACAACTCGCTAATGTTTTTTACGTTTCTCACTACCATCTGGCATGCTAAAGCATGTATAGCCGTTGCCGAGTCTACTTGCAAGACAGGTGTCATTCGACCTTTGCTTTGGCTCTTTGTCTGTAAATGTTTTTCGTTTCAATTTCAGTCGGATAAGTTTTGCTTTATTGCCTAGTGGGTGCCAAAAGCGGCGCACGATGTTTCACGATCTTGGTAATATGATGAATTTAACGTTTGTACTCATGTGTATGTGTGTGTAGCTAGTTCAAAGCTAGTTTGGTACTTGCAGCTCGCGTCTTAATGTTTTTATCATATTTTTTTTTTTTCTTTTTTTCAAAACACATATATGGATGTGGGTCTCTGTGGGAGGAGATGAATATCCACCGCATGCTAGTTTCAAACACATTATTTGTCTGTTTTACACCGAAAGGAGGTGCTCTGTCAACTAAAGATGGCTTGTCCACAAATTTTTTTATTTGCTGAGAGCATGCACTTCATATGTGATTAAGCATGAAATAAATTACAAAATATTTCTGTTGGCATTCATAAAAGCTTTTAGTGATCGGTTAAAGAAAAATAGGGAAATAATTCTATAAATTCCGCCGCTCCGAAATATAAATACATAATTTTTTCTAGCCAAATATTATACTTGTACACAGTCATCAAAAAAGACTTTCGAATCTCTCTGTTCTCAGAGTATACAAGTTTTCCCAAACCTATAATAACGCATTCGTTGCATTATTACCCAGAATCCAAGCGCCAATCAAATAAATTAATCAAGCCAACCCGGTTACCAGCGATAATCAAGTGCTTATTATGTATCTCTGCATCAGCACGCCCTCTCGCCTGCCACATTCGATCTGTCTAGTTTGGCAATTTGAATGCCAATATTTTTACCTATCGATCAATCTAAGCCGCGGCAGCACTCAACAGGCCACTTTGCCATATAATTTAATATATTATTATGCAACCATAAAACCGCTAATCATTGCATACATTTACCGCTCCACATGCCACATGCCACACATACGTTTTTACTTATATACAGTGCTTCTGAAGTGCAAATATGGCAGCGATGTGGCGCACATATGCAAATGAGCATTGGAAACGCTTGTCGATATGCAAATTTGAGGCACAAAGCGCTCAGATATGTAAAGCAGGAGGCGTTTCAAAGCGTTGCAATACATGCTAATGGAAGTATGGAATCTTTTTGGTGGTATAAATATTTTGGACATTTTGTTTTGTGATTTGTAATGAAAACTTACTAATTTTCAATTACAGAATTATAGCTGAATATTTAATAGGTCTCACATCTATTCATATCCTTAATATTAAAACTATTTCCATTAAATTTCTATCTAATTTTCAATAATTTAATTTCTATAAATTTTATGTTTTAAATTCCATAAACTTTTGTTATTGGAAATCTAATTCTCAAAAACCAAATCACTTCATTTAATTTAATTTATGTGTAAAAATATTTTAATTACCGCCCACAAGCAATAATCCGCTGCCATTGCTCTAATTCCAAGCACTAAATTAAATTCACTCATTTCAGCGCAAATAAAGACATCCAGCTGTGCGCATTGCTTTCATCTCTTGTATTTATGTTTCATATTCATTACTGTTTACACACCGGCACACGAACACCTGCCACTCTGTGCTGATAAAGCGAGTCTCTGAGGTTGTGTGCGTGTAAGCTAATCAACAACTATATCCACCAATCAGCAGCAGCTAAACAATAACTGACACCCAATACACCCCACCTCATCCAACAGATGCATAGTTGATTACTCACTTGCTTACACATACGAATAAAAAACATACTTACATACAAACAAACAGACGTATGTACGAGCGAAGTCATTCATTGTTGGCGCAATTAGTGTTTGCGGTTATTGGTGCATGTTCAACGCTTTCATTGCTTCCATTAAGTTGGTTAATTATATTGTATTATGGACGAAAGACGATAAAGAAACAGCAATAAAAAGCAACAACAAAAACAAATGACAACAACAACGGCAATAATAATAGCAGCTACAATAGTTGCAACAATAAAATCAGCATAAACAACAACAACAACGACAACAAAGCGCATAATGCACACATTGGTTGCACATGCGCACCACTGCAAATGGTGGCTGTTTAACGTATCGATTTCTTGTTTTTCGTTTTCTGCAAACATACACACACATATTGCTTTGGTTTCTCAAGTGTGTTTTTTTTTTTTGTTGTTATTTGTATTTGAAAATACCGCCGCGTTTTTCCATTTTGTAACACACAATGCAAACTAATTTAATGCTTTCAATTATGAATTGCAAATTGTAAATTGCTTTTGCAAATGGTGTTCGCAATTTGCATGATTTTACACCGTGCTTAATCAAGTACCGTTAGATGTGTATACACACATATGTATATTTGTAGATACGGCAATTATCTGCGGGTACCTATAATCACCTATTTATTTTTGTATATAAATATAGCTATGTGATTATTGTTTTTGTATTTCATAGTTATTAAACAATGTTGCTGTTGTTGTTTGATATAAATTTATTAATTAATATAACTGATCATGAGTGTTTCGCAAGGGTTGCTAAGTAGCAGAGAGCAGAACTTGTTATATGATGGTTGGGGTAACGATCAAAAATAAAATGAATCAAAAATCTGATTAGGAATATTGCTGAAAATAATTTATAAATAATCCATGGATTTTTCATCCTGATATTTGAAATCAGTTATTATATATTATTATTATTATTGTTCTTAGCATTCTTTCATGTACCATTTATCTAATAATTTCAATTTCGAATTGGTTGGTTTTTAATGGGATTTTATTCAAATTATTGTTATTCTTTGTGAGGTTTAGTAATTTTATGGCGGTCGCATAGCTGTGGGCAAACGGATAAATGCGAATTCTGCAACTTTAAAATTCGTTTTATCAATATTGCTTGCAGCCACCAGCGCCATTGACAGCAGCTGAACGCTTACCATTGTGGACGGGTGACGCGATAAGAGAAAATCCGTGAGAAAACTCAACCAAGCGCTGAAGGCAGTCGGCCAACGAGCCAGCAAGTCAACGGTATCAATTGAAAGCTCATATGCATTCGAATAGACACAGCAGGATACAAAGATAAAAACATCAACAAGAAATGCATACAATAAAAGCCTTAAATGCACGTGTTGAAGTTTAAAAAAGCTCAAATATGAGACTTAGTGACTTGCAAATGCAGGTGTTTTGCACAAAAGATAAGGGAATACTATTTTATTGCACTGTTGACTGAGGCTGTAGAAAATTTTATTTTTATAGTGTGAGCTTGTATGAGTGTTCCAGGTTGTTTATGGATTCTGTTAAATAATAATATTAATATTTTTTATGACGAATCCGAAGAAGCAGACTTTTTACTCTGCATTATATTAATTATCAGAACATGACAGTAAATATTCCCTGGTATTCTCTAACAATTCTTTAATGACTAGTCTGAAAATCCAATACAAAAGTCTAACTAACTCGATGGTCTTCTTTTGATTGATTCTATATTAAGATATTTTAAAGCTTTACCCTAGTCCTTCGATATCAACAAACTGCTTTATTTTAATAATACTTTAAATGTTTTAAGAGCACAGCACACTCATAAATTTTGCTAAAAGTGTGCCACAAACATACCCGTGCACCACCTAAACGCTGGCGTCCATGCTGTTAAGCGCATACCAGCATGAATGTAACCTTCATTGCAATTGCTGGTACCTATTTCAACATCAATGGTATTAGTGTTGTTATTGTTGCCATAGCTACCAAAATACCCACATGAAACTGCAGCTAAATGCCTAATGTAAAGATGTATACCGTAGAGGTTCAATTCAACTTCGTACATAGTACGAGCATGTCTGTGCAACAGTACTTGTACCCGTATATGCGAAATTTGCCTCAACTTAATTGCACCAACGACTTTCATTTGGATACTTTTTCAGTTTGGCAGCCACGAAATCGAAACGCGTTGCCACAGAGCGTCGTTGTTAACGTGCAACATTGTTAGTATGGCATGAAATGCAACGTTTATTGTCGTTGCTGTTGCTATTGTTGGTATTGGTGATGTTGCACGCATGTGTTGCTTGGTGTAACTGGAAGCTTTCAAATACTAATTAGAAGTCATGATGCTGTCGTTTTTAGAACGTTCGACGCTTTAGTGCGCCTCTTCGGTTACGCTGGCACTACGAAGGAAACAAGAGAGCAAGCAAACAAACACAGAGATCTGTATACATACCACCAAGTACGTTTGTGCCTGCCAATTCATCACCATTGTGCCGCAGTACGAAGACACGCGTGCGCTCATGTACTAACCATTATTACATGTATGGTGTACGTACATAGCCACCGTTTGTTAGACCATTCGTACGACTTAACGGCGTCACCCAGACGCACACATTCAGTCATACTTGGGCGCTTGCGTTGGCTATTTTCGCTACTCTAACCACTATCTCAACTCATTCGCTGCTAAAAGGGGCATTACGTCAAGAATTTTGTTTGTTTGGTAAATTTTTTATATAAATACAGCCACACTGTGCATATGTATGTTAATATAGATTTAAGATAAATGATGTTAGTAGGGATTCAATAAACATTTAAATAATCACGTACACGTATATGGTTACTTATTCATACTGAATTTGCAATGGAGAGGGGTGTGTTTCTTGATTGTTGTGGCTCCTTTGTGAAAAGAGAGGCTTCCGTAAGGCATTAAGCATAACTTTGATACACTTGCTACCAAGATCCTATTGGTTTATATACTTGTGACTAATAATAACTCGAGACCTTTTCAATGTGTCACGAAAGATCTATTAATACTAGTTATAGAGCAGATTTTATAGCCATACAACCTTTACAGTGTTTTTGACTAAAATCGAATTTAATATCTAACCCCAATAAATATACTAAATATCACAACTTCTTATAGTTTTCTTCGTAGTTGAAATTATATTTCGAGGTTGCAAATTAAAAAAAAAAATTAAATATATAAATATAGTCCATATATTAAAGAAATTTCTTCAATGTGGATATCAAGTTACATTAGTTTCGTAAAGCCTTAGACAGTAGCCAAATAGTGAAGAAACTCTTCTTTACGCATCAAACGTAAAAGAGACCTCTTAGTTATATGTCTTACCGCTTGTTCTTTTATCCAGTAAAGTTCCTCGCTTTGATTACTACCAGTTAAAATAAAATGTAAGTTTATTTAAGACAAAATTACTGCAATTGTTCTAAAACCAATATCCACCTCTGTCAGTCCAATCTAAAGCGTCTCTCCAACGATTTTTAAAATTCAATAAAACAAAGTTCAAAAATAAAACGTGTGTACGCATGTACTCTCAGCTATAGAAAACAAATTATTCCATAGGCGTAACATGGCGATGGGTTCCCTATAACCGCACAATTTCCTGAGTCTGGTGTAGATAATCTGTTATTTAAAAACTCCACAGGTCAGGCGAGCACATCAATTATATTGGCGCTACAGAAGAGCAACAGAGTCAACAGACCTGGCCAATGCGCCAGCATAGAACAACCATCACCAACAACAACTACAGACGGACGCTGCAAGATGGAGATACCGAAGATCGCTATCTTTCAATGAGCTTACCCACAGACTAAAGCATCAACAACAACTATACGACAGTTACAAAGAGCGGAAAGATGAGTCTGACTTGCCATGCGAGCATATGGCACTTGACGTTTCGTTTGAGGCAAGAGCAACACAAGCACACACATTGAGTGCTGCAAGTGAGCTCTCAATTTATAGTACATCCTTAAAGGTGCTGAACGGCAATCATAAGCAATTGTGGCAAAAGTGTGGGCCGTATGCACAATGTAAATAAATGCGATACGAAAAATGCAATGGTAATATGAACAACAAATACAATAACAACAGCAGCACCAACAAGTATTGCATCAAAGACCATCTATACGCTGACTTATTGTGGACGAGGCCAGTCGCTGTGTCTGCATAAATACACATACAAATGTTTGCTGGCCGGCCCCCAAATGCTCATGCGCCTGCGCACATATATGCGTTGATTGTTTTATTATGATGATGTTAAATTATTATAATCCAGATGGCGCACACATCGCAGCCACAAATATATATGTAATATATGCACGTGTAAATGATGGCAATTGCAGTTGTCCTCGACGATTTGCAAGAATTTCTCGCATGCAGTGCCGGCCTAGTGCGGCTCCTCGCTAGCAACTCGCAGATATATGAGCAAAGGATGCCACAATTGTTGCTAAAGATCGCTTGCGATGCTCAATGGACATTGATAATATGGATAAAACAAACAAACGTAGAATTTAATTTAATAATTACGATCGAGAACAGCGCACAAATATATACACAGGAAACATTTTTTGTTTCCTTTGGCCGCCTCGTCTGATTGCTGGCATCGCGCGCCAAAGTGTTGATGCCCTATTGTGATAATTTTGGTTTGTTCTTACTTAATATGCGAAATTTTCAAGATGAATGGTGAGAAATAATTTTCATTCGCCATTCGTGTCGGCCGCAATGCTTGCCACAGCGCAGCCGCGCGCCTCTCACGCTATCCCACCGAAGTTGGGTTGTACGCGCCAGTCAACTGCCTTCGCCTCCGCATTTGCATCGTTTTGCGATTTTGTATTCTCGTCCGTTCTAAGAGGGTATCTCATGGACTCGTGCTTTGTATAGCTTGAGTGTTCAGGCGCTGTGGCAATCATGTACTAGTGTGTGTGCAGCGCTTTGGTAAATAAAATGATTTTTATTGATTTTTGGTTGATATTTCGATTGAGATAGTATCAGAAGATGGCACAAGGTTAAAGGGTCTAATAGATGAAACGTGGAATGAGGCAACTTGGGAAGTGGCTCCTTTAGGGGTGTTACGCGTCGCATAAGATAAGGCGATTTATTTGTAGACTGAGTTTTTGAAGGAAGAGTTTCACTTCTTCTTCACCTTCATGCGCCAACATTTATGCTTGTAAAATGAAAAAAAATCAACACTAAATAGTTGTCATGAATTTTTCCTAATCGCTAATAAATTATAACGAAAAAATCGCAAAAAAATTAAAACAAACAGACAAAACTAAGTAAAAAATATTGAAATCTTATATTTTTTCATTTTTGTGAACAAATAAAAAATTATGCCACATAAGCAATAAATTTATATTTTCAAGCTACAAGAAATAAATTCAGAAAATCACAACAAAGAAAGCTTCAAAACTTCAGCTCTGCTCTCCACATGACAAAAGAATAAATTTATTATTAATTTTCATAAGCATAATCACACATATTTAGATATTTATGTATTTTAAGATACAACTATTGTGATCTATGAAGACATTGAGCTACAAGCTATTGGCCGTAGCCAAAAATGTGTGGGCGTCACTGGCATTTATTATCAAGCATACATACAACAGAGTGATTTAAGTAGACAGGAATTCCAAAATTCAAAAAAACGGGTGAGACCACATGAAGACCTTTTTGAATCTTTAACTCTTTCCAACGGAGAAAAAATGTATTTAACGGGTGATTTTTTTGAGGTTAGGATTTTCATGCATTAGTATTTGACAGATCACGTGGGATTTCGGACATGGTGTCAAAGAGAAAGATGCTCAGTATGCTTTGACATTTCATCATGAATAGACTTACTAACGAGCAACGCTTGCAAATCATTGAATTTTATTACCAAAATCAGTGTTCGGTTCGAAATGTGTTTATCGACAAATTTTGTTCAGCGATGAGGCTCATTTCTGGTTGAATGGCTACGTAAATAAGCAAAATTGCCGCATTTGGGGTGAAGAGCAACCAGAAGCCGTTCAAGAACTGCCCATGCATCCCGAAAAATGCACTGTTTGGTGTGGTTTGTACGCTGGTGGAATCATTGGACCGTATTTTTTCAAAGATGCTGTTGGACGCAACGTTACGGTGAATGGCGATCGCTATCGTTCGATGCTAACAAACTTTTTGTTGCCAAAAATGGAAGAACTGAACTTGGTTGACATGTGGTTTCAACAAGATGGCGCTACATGCCACACAGCTCGCGATTCTATGGCCATTTTGAGGGAAAACTTCGGAGAACAATTCATCTCAAGAAATGGACCCGTAAGTTGGCCACCAAGATCATGCGATTTAACGCCTTTAGACTATTTTTTGTGGGGCTACGTCAAGTCTAAAGTCTACAGAAATAAGCCAGCAACTATTCCAGCTTTGGAAGACAACATTTCCGAAGAAATTCGGGCTATTCCGGCCGAAATGCTCGAAAAAGTTGCCCAAAATTGGACTTTCCGAATGGACCACCTAAGACGCAGCCGCGGTCAACATTTAAATGAAATTATCTTCAAAAAGTAAATGTCATGAACCAATCTAACGTTTCAAATAAAGAACCGATGAGATTTTGCAAATTTTATGCGTTTTTTTTTTTTTTAAAAGTTATCAAGCTCTTAAAAAATCACCCTTTATAATTGCTTGTATGTTAAGGGGTGTCGACATTCATTAATGCGCTCGAGTTAACGATTTCAATTAAATTTATTTAATCCATTTTTTTATAGTAATAAATGAGTGCATAGTATATCAATGGAGAAATATTTCATAACAGTTCTCACGATTCAGAGGAAGTACATCAATTTTCTCATATATTGAGCTTATCGTGGGAGACGAATATTTTTAAAATAATTTTGAGTTAATATTTCACATATGAATTAATCTAGAATGTTGACGCGAAACTACCTTACGGTCAACTTTCAACTTAATGGACATTTATTGAGAAAAGCGTCATTAGAATTGAGAAGAATTTATTCTACTGCGATATAACTCTAGAATGTAGCGAAAAAGTGGATGAGATGGACTAATTTTGCTGGGAATGCAGTTATCATTAGCTGCTCAAGCCATTCAACTCCTTCACAGGCTGCTGTGGTAGTATTACAAGGCGCACCATGTATGATGGACAAGTCAGAAGGCTATTCATTTAGAAAAGAGATAATTTAATAATTGGACACATTGGTTTCCGCAGTAGGCAAAGCATGCTCAGTGAATGCTAAACTTCCATATCCATACATATACATATAATAAAAAAAATTTAATTCTATGAAATCCAATGAGTTGTTAGACAGTGTTTAGTTGGACTCCATTTGAGTCTGTTACTGTTACCCGTTATCACTTCTACAAAGACCAAAGACCATTGGCATGATTATGCTCGTACTTCCGACAGCCAAACAAAAACATAATTGCGCCCAGTGAATTGTCAACTAAAACTAAGTATTTGGCATTATCGGAAATTATAAATCTTTAATTAAGCATTACTTCTCCGAACGGACCGGTTAAGGAAAATAATACCAATGACCAACCGTTGCAACAGATGCAATTACAATTGCCCATATCCAATTTTGTTCAAATGTTGCTCACCAACACACACCAAGCCAAACACAGCCACTTACTAAATGCAACAACATTGTTAGCTGACAGCAACATTCATTTACGAAAAAAAAACATATTTCAATCGTGATATGAATAAAAAATTTCCCGATTCATATCTTGTCAGTGCGCGTTAGGCAACAAGGACTTGTTGTCGGTTGCGCGATTAAGGCTCAACAGCTAGTGCAATGCAACGCTATTGTTGTTGTTTTGGTTTTTATTGCAATTTTTGTTGGCATAACGAAGCATTTCAGCGACAGCTCTGCTGGTCGCTTAACGGCGGCGCTTCAATTGTGGCCCACTATCATTTGTTGCTGTTGCTGATTGCTGCTGCTACTGCCCACTATTTGCAGCCCATTCGCGGGTGATTGGCGTTGGTTATAGCAGCGCCACAAAGAGTGCAGTAGCAACTATTTCATGTTGCCGTAAATCGATAACGTTTTTTTTTTTCTGTTTTACTTTCCGCTTTTATTTGTCCATTGTCCGCATTTCATTTTTCTTGCCGGCAAGTGACGACGATTGCCTTTTTCCAACGACACACATGTGCACATTCATACAGACAGACATATTTTTAAAGCGCATTGTTTTTGAGCGGGTGGCTTCCACTTGTCGCGATTTACCCATTTGTAGGGATCTTTGTGACCACTATTGGTTTATATATGGAAGTCATGATTTATTGAGATAGCCCTGCATGTAGTTGATATACACATGTGGTTATTGTATATATGTTTAACAGGTGTACTAAAATGTTGCAAGTACGTGTATTTTTTCATTTTTAGCAAATATTACATTGTGAGAATATAATTTACTAAAATTATTTAAATAAAGCAGATTTTTTCGACAATTATGGGTTAAATATTCAGAACTAGTACTACATTAGCTTAACTCGATTCATTGAAGGCATGATATTAATAGTCGTGAGGTTATTCTTATTTTGTTATTTTATTTTTTCTTAAAACACCGGTTATGGTGATCTTCAGGTCTCCTTAAACATTGCGATACCATTAATGTGGTACCATAGGTCTTTTCCCAATAATACACCTTAACATTTGTGATTTATTTCCAACATTTCTCTTGAGGACTCAGAACACGCCTTAAAACAGTGACTAGATCCAGAGTATAATATGTATGTGCAATCAATTCCATCGGTTCTTTCTAATAAATTCCAACCATTCAGCCTGCCTCGCACATCTAATAACTGAAATACCAAGCATCGTGGGAAAATTATTGATTTTTTCTCACACAAAACCTATTTTAGCATTAAAAGCCTTAAAGAAGTTAATGAAACAAGCGGAAACCATATTTGGTCGTCAAAGCAATTGACTGCTGGTATGGACAACAACGAACAATTACTTGAATGCATAACACATGTACGAGGTGTTTGTAAGCCTATCATAACGGCACGCACAACAATAAACGCTTAATAGTATTAAATGGTTTAATTACCATCAAAGCTGTGGTGGCACCAAATATGGCCGTCGATGGTAATCGCAGTCAATCGCACTAAAACGAGCCGTTGATTGGACGACTTTTGGCCAGCTGCGGAAGGTGCCAGCGCCGAATATTGGAAAAGCAAACGACAAGCGCGTGCCGCGGCGAACGACAACAAACAGCTGCGCTTTTTTAGTAATTGTATTTGTTATTTGTAATTAAAGTCTACTTAAAATACACAGGCAGAGTACCGGAGCGGATATAGATACAGGCACACGAGTCTCGCTACGCACAGGTGTCTCCATTTTGTCTGTCATTAGCGAACGTTAATTAGTTTATGAAACCGACTGCGATTGTGCTGTTGTGATTTATTTCTCATCATGGCTTTAGACTATTTTATGGATTACATACACACAAAGGACAAATATGGCAACGCTTTAAATTGTCACTGTGCTGGTGATCACCAAATTAATATGGCATGAAATTATAGTCGGCTATTTAGAAATAACACATATAGGCATATACATATATGGAAAAATATATAAGTTAGTTCATTAATTGAGCATCTAAATTGCCGTTAATGCCTGCATATCATTCCCTTTACCTCCGCTTCGTTTAATTTTATGCGCGCGTCTTGTGATTCGTTACGGCGTTGTTAATGCTTGTATAATTTGCTTCATTATTTTACCATTTGTTGTTGTTGTACTACATAAGGTGTTACTATAATCGCTGATTATCAAAAATTCAAACCGAAATCGAAACAAATTCCCAGGCAACAAAAAAGTGGCGTGTATTTGTGTGTGGGAAGGAATTAGAACTTCAACAGAGTCAAAAAGTCAGCAAGTGTTTATCATTACGATCACGCCAACGGTATTTTGTCAGCGATTAACTAACAGTCGGTGTTTATGATACTGACCGAAGCTGTTGAGTTTTTCAACTGGAAGTGTGTCCAATTAATTAATTAATTAAATTTCGTGAAATGTAGTTAAACGTGTTTCGTCCGAAGCCATTAATAATTCCGTTTGATTATCTGTAACGCTACTGGTATTCAAATTTTGTTGTTGGGATTTTTGAAAGATGAAGCAACAAAACAACATAAATGATTTACGTGGGGTCAGTAGTAGTGAAGAATTAAAATATTTTGAAATTTAGTTTTGTTAAACATACATTTTTTATTGAAAAAAATAAAAAAGAAGTTATTAAAAAGAACATAATAAGGTGAATAGAAGCTTAACAAGGGATCTTAAAGAGCCTTACATATCTGTTGTTACCATTTATCAATTAACCAAACATGAGAATCTTCCTATAGGTATTTACTTGATTACCAGTCTCTTCTCCAATATTAATTTATATAAATCAATACAATCACCGAATAATATTAATTTATTAAAATTACAAAAATATTCGATTCCAACAAAAAATTTCCTCCAATCTAATGCATTAATTTGCCAAAAAGTGAAATTCCCAGAGCGCTTCTCATTTCAATTTCATAAAATTTCATTAATTCATCAAAGCACAACTGTCACTTAAATTACAAATTTATGCCATCAACGCCTCTGGCGAAACTTGTGCGCAACGAGTACACCATTTACCAGTCGATTTATGCCAATTAAGCTAATGATTACACTCCAGTTGTCTAATTTTTCGCAAAGAGGCGCAAATGACTCAACAAACTCCCATTGGCACGAACAGACGTAGGCCGCCATTAACAGCATAATAAATGCGACAAAACGGCAACCGAACTGCTTCACTTAGACGAATATACATTTATTGACGCCCAAACACAGTCAACAAACCGCCAACCAGAGACGAACCAACTAACTCACATTGGCAACAACAGGAGAGCTGGTTAGCTGACAGCCCAACTGATTGCAAAGGCGACGTCGGATCAGTTGAGGATGTGGATTTCTACTTCTGCTTCGGCTTGGCTGCCAATGTAACTGACTATGACGAGCAAGTGACAAGCATTTCAGCATTTTTGCCCACTTTTTCCAGCGACGAATAAATAAATGTGCTCAGAACACACACACTAACATACAGTTATAGCTGTGATTGACGAATCGTGCTGCAGGCAACCCACTGCTGTTCGCCTTAATTTAGATTTTCCAAGCGATTTTTCCGCTAATGGCACATAGCTGCGTTAAAAGTTAGCTGAGATAGAGTCAGCCTGATAGGCAGCAAGATGGATGGACAGACCCATATAGGCCTGCAGACGTTCAAGGAAACACTCAGGCGTCCGCACTCACTGCGCTCGGAATGCTCACTAACGAACGCAAAGAACGAGCTCTGGTGCCAGTCAGTCATTTGAACCGACTATAATCAATGACAGCTTCTTGATTATCATTACAAATGTAGCAACAACACCAATGACAGAGGTATTATTGCCAAATGGTCGCGGGTAAAGATCATACGAATAATATCTGGGCTTATTGATATTCAACATCTAACAGCACTCCAATCAATTGAAAGCGTTGAAATCGAAGTCAACTTAACAGCACCGAGTGGAATTGCACGCAATTGTATTGCATTGATCAAGGCTACTGTTAACTGATGGCAGCTTGTTTGATAAAGTCGGGCCGAGAGCGACAGTGTCTGGCAATATTTTGAAAATATTGATTGCCTATCGTAAGCTCAACGAGAGCTAGTTGAGAATAGAGAAGTGTAAATATTGATTGACAGTTGGTGTTTTTTTTTTGTATTTTTTTTTTACAGAAAAGGATTTGAAGTTTGAAGATTATATTCTTCAAATAATGAAATGAAATATATCACTCAAGATATCACTTTTATAGACAGACAGTTTTATTTGTCTATCTCAATTACTTTAAAAGAGTAAAAAGTAACAGTTATTTTAAATCAGCTATGTGCTACATGTTGTCTGCAACAAGTTATTTGGATAGTTTATTTTTAAGAGACTTCCATTGAGTGGATTTAGAATTCATATTCAGGTGTAAGGTTCTTATATCCCATTGAAGAGCACATATGCTTTTTATAACCGCAAATGAACACTAACTCTTAAAGTATCTAAGAGAAAGGCTACTCATACGATGAAATTACCTCATGCTAGTAATTTTAAGCGATTAATTCGTACACAGGTGTCTTGTTGACCTATTTTATATTCTTTTTTACTTTCTATTGCGTTGTAGTTGTAAACAAATCAGAAAACAGATCAAAATATGTTTGCCTTTCATTTTGTTGTCATTGACTGCCCCCGGGTTGTATGTATGTGAATTTATGTGCATACTATTTTTGTTGTGAACATTTTATTGTTGTTGCAAGCACTTTTATTTGATCAAAAATCCTGTAGCAACATGCAAAACGAACACATTTGAGTATGCAACAGCAACAACAACGAATATAACAGCGGCAACAGTGGTAGCTACAACAACCAGCGACAGCGAAATTGAAGGAGACAAACAATCAACAAAACTTCAAATAAATAATTGTTAAGGCAAAGAAATCACAATAGCAACAACAACAAAAACCAACGAAATCTACTTGCAAACAATTGTTACAATTGCAATAAAAATCTCATCTGAAATGTGTTTATGAGCGCGAATGCAAGCATGTGAGCAACAACAACAGCAACAAAGCATAGCGGTGGCAAAGCAAGCAACTTGCAACAGACACAAACAACAATTACATATAGACTTGAATGACACTAGCAACAAACCATTGCCAGAATGGCAATTGTTGCAGCCGTAATAACAACAACAACACAACGCAAAGTTGGAGTATCACATAAAAATGGAAAATAAATGGAATATAATAAAATAAACTGCAATGAATATGGTGTGGTGCATAAAGAGGCTATAGTAAGAGGAGAAGGGAGAGAGAAGAAAAATAGTTAGCATTTTGTCACCCGAAATGATCGAAGAGATATGACTGAAAAAGTGAAGCAATTGAGATTGATTGCTGCAACAAAACTGTCCAACAACTGTGCGGATGTGTGAGTCTGTTTGCCAGAGCAGCGTGTGTTGCACGTTGAACAAGCAAGACACAATCAACACCGGCTGGTTGCTGGTTGCTAGCAATGTGACATCGACCATTTTTACATGAAATTTAACAACCACTGGCTGTGTACGCCTTACTATAGGTTTCGGCAGCAACAACAACAAATAGTAGCATAAACAGCAATACTGTTTGCAACAACAATTTGTGGCAACGATAATTTGTCACAGCTGCGTAGGCAGTTTGCTCGACGAAATTACCTTTTTCTTGCCTTCGACGAACCAGTCAAAAATATAACAACAATAACACCAACGGCGTTCGTCATTTAGGTATTGTGAGGACGTATGTTGCCTAGCTGTCCGCGTGCCACTCCTGGCGGTGCAAAACCGTCTGCTTACCAACAAACTATGATCTGAAAGACTTTACATAGTCCAATTTGGTGCATTCAAGTTAAGACACAGCTGAGGTCTAATGAAATGCGCTGCTGCTTGTGAGTTGTTGTTATTGGTTTTGCTGTTGTTTTGACTTTACCTTTCTTATGGTTGCTGAAAATATATTGTTGCTTATGTTGCTGCTGTTTTTGTTGTGTATTTGGCAATGAATTGTCATGTCATATCGCGGCAAATATTTATATATGGGGGGAGATTTTAGTTTCTGGGGCTAATTTACCTAAAAGTGAACTCAAATATTGGCGCCCCAGAAACTAAAATCGTGCCATATATGGTATGCAAGTGTTTATATATAAGACATTTTCGACTGTTAGTAGTAAAATCAGAGCGATATCAGCAAAAATTCGTTGCAGTATGAGTATATAATTTAATTTCTCCAAATATTCACTTTAAATTTACGCAAATAAATTTTCTACTATGAATTCCAAAAAAAAAATCAATCACTATTTTCTTTATTTGCAAGTCGCCGCACAAAATAATCATCGAGATTTTGCTTATTCAATTTTAGAAAACGCGTTCTTCAAATAAAATATATAATTTTTTGAGATTTCGTTAATAAAATGAAAAATTTTGTCGAGAAATTAATATTATTTCTAACAATTATCCTCATTCAAACGCGGCAGCCACTCACTGCTGAAAAACTCTGCCCCATCGGCAACTGCAACAACGCCGGCAATTGTGCGCTCGACGGCAGCAAAATACAATGCAGCTGTGTCGCCGACTACTTCAGCGGAGCGCGCTGCGAGCAATTCATTAACCACTGTGAGGCGAACCCTTGTCGCAATGGCGCCACCTGTGAACCGGCGCTGGGACAATTCCTCTGCAAGTGTGTGGACTCTTGGGGCGGACAGCGTTGCAATGTGAAGGATGCGCCAACATTTACGAAAATGCATGTACTCTTCAATCCGGTCGGTGTGTTTGGCGAACGTCAGAACTTTCTCGTCACCGTAGAGACTTTGGGTACAAGAGATTTCATTTACGAGGCGTACACGTCAAATTGTCTCATCGACACCTTTGAATCGTTTCCCAAACGAAAGAGTGGCTTTCGCTACTCCAGGGACTTGAGATCTGTAGCGCGTTCATTGGATTTACTGCACGCCGGACGCTTACCATACAAAAGCGGTTACTATCACGAAGGCTATGAGACTTTCTGGGATGTGGGTACATTGAGCATAACTGCGCGAGTCGCCGATATGGATTCGAATGCCTTGTATGAGCATACTTTTGCATTGTACATCATACAGCCCTCGGATGTGCCTTGCATCCCCGATATAGGTTTCATGCATGGCTCCAACCCTCAAGAACCGCTCATGATAGATATAGCACGCTTCAATGTCTTCAATGCCATTATACATAGACATTGCGTGTGGAACTCACGCATTGAAATGGAGTGGACTGTGCACAACAGCATCGGCACAAGTGAGATTATAAGTTTATTCCAAACATTTTAGTATTTTTCACTCGCTTTCAGTTGTTTTGTACGAATTCGGCAACACTGGCAAGAAGCAGTTGAAGGTTAAGCCTTACATTCTGTGGTTCAACTATCAAGGCGCTGTGGCCCAGTCATATATGGTGCGTGTTAATGTGGATGAATACTATAACGACATAGTGGTGCATAAAAAAGTGCGAGTGAGTTGAGTTAATCTCACTTTTGCAATTATTTAATAAAAATATATTTTTATTTCACAGTGTTACATATTCGTTATGTCCAAACCAGTCTCGGCTCTCATCTTAGGTGGCAGCATACGTGAAGTGGGCGCTCGTCAGTCATTTTACTTGGACGGCTCAAAGAGTCGTGATTTCGGTCTCTCGCCTTTCGTGGAGCAAAGAATGAAATACAAATGGAGTTGCGACTCAAGCGAGGACAGTTCGAATAGTTTCTGTAAACCACATATGGGAACAGGTTGGTAATGGTTTCCATAATTCATTTCCGGATATGCGGACTCTATCTTTAACTTAACTTATTGCTGAACTCTTCATTATCTGAAACTCCATTTTAGGCAGCATCCTCCATGTACCAGCTGGGGTACTTAAGTTAGGCAACTCGTATACATTCAGCTTTCGAGTTAGCTCATATGTCAGCGTAAAGGAAGCAGATGTAGCAAAACAAGTCATTAAAATTACAAATGAACCCACACATTATGTGTACATCGTCTGTGTAAGGAATTGTGGAATGGGTACCTTTGCTGCGGACCGCAAGGTACATCTACGCATGCGCTGCGTCACTTGTACGGCAGAACCCACAATCACATGGGAAGTAAGTGGCGGCAGCAATGTACTTAAGAAAGCACATCGTCTCGGCTTTATGCCACCGAACAGTGGCAGCGTCACAGTTGAAGCAACAGCGACCGGTGGAGGAAAGAGTGGAAAAGCTATTGTGGAGCTCAAGCATAATGCACCTCCCACGGCGGGACAATGTAAAGTAGAACCCAATAATGGCGTAGAATATGAGACTGAGTTTCATATAACATGCAACGGCTTTGAGGATCCCAACGTGCCGATCTCTTATCAATATATAGCCGATACGTTCAGCTTCGATCGCACCAACGAACGATTAATGAATACTAGACTGCCAGCAACGAATAGCATCAAAATTGTTGTTTGTGACTTTCTATTCGCCTGCACCGAAGCACAAGCGCCTGTGAGCGTATCCGCCATGCAGGTGCCACAAGACGAGGCGGCACTCAGGACACTATTGGCACAACCGAAAAACAATATCGCCAAACTGTTGTTAGATGGCGATGTCGAGCGCGCCATGGTGCTAACAGAAGTGTTGACACGTAATATGGGCACGCTGGCCATGGGCGAGATCATATTCTATCATTTGAGATGGCTCGACTTGGAGACGCTGCTGCGCATCGAGCAGTTAACAAAAATAACGAGAAATTTCTTAGCGCCTCTACAGCCGCTGGACAATAAACGTGTCACGCTTTTCACCAAATTCCTGCGTATGATCGCAAATGGATTTTACTTTATCATCGTGGATAGGGAGTATCAAGAGCTGCTGCCCGAACCCTATGAATTGCTCAACAATCAAGTCGTGGACATGATTGCTGAATTCTCCGCCAAACTGGAGGATATGCCACCGGTCGTGCGCATCGAACCGGCGAACAGCGGTTCTGCAGATCGTCTCAACGAAAGTTATGCGCCACTACCAGATTTCGACGAGACGGTGCTTACGCGTGTCGGTAATTGGTTGGATGTTATATTCGAAGTCTTTCGTTGTCTACACTTTGTGGGTATCACAAGCACAGTGATGCACGAGCCGACTGATGATCACTTTAAATTGGACAAACCGGGAGTTAAGTTAGACGTATTCAGTATCGAGGGCACAAAAATGATGAATTTGGAAACTGCAAATCGTAAAATTGAAATAGTAATGCCTACGAAAATGCTTGCAGAACTCGAACAAACGCTAGATAGTGCACAGTTACACTTTCAAGTAGTGTCCTTCGAGCGCAATCCATTCTGGTGGTATCCCGATACGGAACCGCTCGACACAAGCATAGTCGCGTTTAGCGTTTACAGCAGCGCCGATCCTTTGAGGGAAGAGACAATACTCGAGAATCCCGTTGAGTTTCGCATGACATTAGCCGAGAACACTGAGACACCGACAGTAAGCAGCAACATTGTTGAAGGCTATGTTAACGACTCGCTAGATATGCCTATCTACCGCATTGAATTGCCCGAGAACAGTGCCGCAATTGTCAAGTTCTCTGATCCCACCACACGCCTCTGTGTTAAGTTAAATTTGTGTACAAAACCGCGCAGTTATCAGGTGCGTAACTCCACCGAGATCGTGCCGGAGAAGAGTACATTTCATGTGGTGAACAATAAGAGTGGTAATGTCTGGGCTTACCTGGCTGTGATGGCCGCAGATGAAATCTCTTCTCGCAAGACATTTAAATTTGAGACTACCATGCTGAAGTGTCTCATGTGGGACTTCAAATTGCGTGATCCCGAATGGTCGACGGCTGGTTGTGTGCCAAAATTGAATTTAACCGATGCGGAGAATTTGACTTGCAGTTGTTATCATTTGTCGACGTTTGCGGGTAAGAAACATGGACAAACCGCCGCGGAAACTGACACCTCACGTCAAGTGTTGACCCATTTGCCCGTCAATGGTTATATGGTATTGTTTTTCTTAGCGCTCTTGCCACTATTCGCTGCGCTCTTCTGGTGGGCTTACTACACGCTGCAACACCACAAGGGCGACTTAATTACATTGCTCGATCAGGAAGAGTGTCACATTGAGTATGGTTTGAATGTGCACATAAGCACCGGTGGCCATTGGCATGCGGGCACCACTGCCAATATCATTCTTAAGTTCGCTTTGCCGCAAGGTGCACGAAAATTCGTTATATACCAAAATCCGGCGAATCCGCATCTCATCCGGAACTCTACTTGTACACTCCGTTTACCGCTAAGCGGTGATGATTTGGTGCAGCCGTTACTGCTGAGCATACGCCGCGACAAATCCGGTCGTTATCCAAGCTGGTATTGTCGCAATATTGTCATTGAGGATTACGCCAATGAGGTTATGTGCACCTTCGAGGTTGAACAATGGATAACCACGAAACCGCTGGTTTTGGACGCTACAAATTTTCGCGAAGGCTCGCAGTCCTTCAAGCGTACCTTCCGCAGTACCCTTGAGAGTCTCTTTATCCAATGGTATTTGTTTCAGGCGCTCATTGGTCCCTGGAAATATGGTGAAATGCCCTTAAATCGCTTCGAACGTACTTGCATTTGGACTGTCAAGTTAGCCGTAGCCATTTGCATTGTCACCTGTTATATGGGCCGTACGACTTTGGAGACATACGAGGAAGAGCGTGAGAAATACAAAAATATGGCCTATGATGCGTTTGAAATATTTTTTCTATGTGTTGTTTCTTATATTGTTTGTTTTTTTGTTGAGTTGGCACTTAAAGCTTTCATTCATCATGATGAAGTGAAGAATAAAGTAAATGATGAAAAGTTTTCGAAGGAAGAGTAATTTCGATGGGTGTTTTTATTTTATATTATTTTTAATTTGGAAAATAATTGTGTAATTATTTTTATTAAACTGTAGAACGCTTGTAGGTTGGTACAAAAAGAGCGACTCGAAGAGTCTTCATTTTCAAAAAGATTTTGTTGGAATAACGTTAGCTGTATTTTACAGTTACAGTATGTTAAGCGTGTTTTTACAACATACTTTTAGGCGCAGTGCAGAAGCGTCTACAGAATGTTAATTGTCTAACATTAATTCTATTAACATTCCTGCAATACCAGGGCGGTCCTTAGTAGCCCTTGTCTTACATAAATAACAATTTTGGGTTTTTTGCTCAACATAGTCTATTTTTAGTAGCATACCCCTAGCTCAGGGATGCTCCAACATCTCTTTATAGAAGTTGGATCGACCCACGAACTCGGCACGTTCACATTTCCAACCGATTGGACAGTCTCCGACTTCCTTGGAGCAAGCTCGCCGAGAGAAGTCCGCTGTTTCATCGATGGTCACAAGGCCGCGCAGAAACTCCTTCGATTGTTGTCCCACAATTGCGCTTTGTTGTCCGCAGTGATCAAACGTGAGACCCATACGGTCTTTTGAGATACATACTTTATCAGATAACCTGCAAATTTCTATCCTATTCGGCCTATACGAGATCGTGAACTTTTTCAGGTCCATTTCAAAAATCAAAGAGACCACAGTTGTTGAATATACAAATATGAAACTTTATTAAAAGACATTTATCGGACTTTACATAAAAAGGAAAAACAAATTGATTAGATAAGTTTAAAGAATGAAAATAAGAATATAACAAGACTTGTTCGACTCGAGCATAAGATATAATAGACAGCAAAATAAGTAATTACGTGAAAATAAACAAATAAACATTTTAAGAAAGTAAAAAAATAAGAAAAGAGATTAGTCCAAATCCAAACGAGTCTGCTGTTAGAAATCTCACAATCCGCCGAAGTTAAGCGCTTGTGGGCATACAGCAACTTTCGATCGTCAACATGTTTGTTCGTTTTTGCTTGCTTATTGTTGTTATTGTATTAGAAATAACATGACTAATTAGTTGGACAAGCGCCTTGCCAGATATCGCCATGTATCATCTTCGGTGTAATGCGCACCGCCTTCTTATTCACTTGCACATTGCGTATGCAACCCTTGAATGTTTTCTTGGTCTTCAGACCTGGCGCCTTATTGAAGGCAATATGACCGCCCAAGAAGAGCGGACGGTTTGTCTTTGTCACCGTCGAACCCTCTGAACCCACACCCGGGTGTGTGCTGACGTAATCCACCGCAATCGTAATGACGAATTTCGATTTTACCGCTTGCACATTACGCCAATTACCATCACAATAACTACCGTTATCGGGTAATGTATAATTGGTAGTGACGATATTTTTAGAATCGGATTTAACGGTGAACACTAGACTGTTGTCGATCAACTCCAATATCATATAAGCATTTTTGCCATGTACAGAGAAGAGCAGACCATCTGGTTCGCGAGCACGGAAATCGAAATTGATATTGAAATCAGAGCCGACGGTGAAGCGTTCGAACAGCTTCACATAGCTCGCCTGCTTGCTAAAGAAGAAACCTTGTTCGATTTCTGTTGAACATGGCACCGTATGATATGGTTCCGGTTCCTTCTTCAGATTCATATCATTGAGACGTAATTCCTTCAGACAACCATTATAGAAGGGTTGATCGTCTAAGACATAGTCGATTCTGTCGAAAACTTCGGCCTCCCAGAGTTTTGGTACACCGCCAAGGAAGAGTGCCATGTTACGCACATGAGGCTCATAACTATCATCCACCATTTCAGTAACCGAACCTGCCTCGATTTGATCGATAAAGAGGCTTACAGTGTGGTGTTTGCGTGTCACCTTAACGTTATGCCATTCATCGTCGTTCACTTCGGCTTTGCTGGTGACATTCACCACTTGCCCACCGATTTGTACTTGATGATGCAATTTACCATCCGCCAGATAGATTGCAATGTAGTCGGGTTGCTGTTTGATGCCCGCATAGAAGAGCAAACCGACAGGGTAGGCAGTCTTGAAATTCAGACTAATATCGTATTGTTTACGAAGTTTCGTGGGCGGCGCTATTTCTAGACGTTGTTCACGTAATGCGTAGTAACGATAGCCAGCGTCTTCGTAATCAACATCGAAATTGGGATTTGTTGGCAGTTTGCAACGCGGATCTTCGGGCACATTTTGTGGCCGCAGTGGATGCACTGGACCGGCTATTTCCAACGCTTCCTCGGGTTTCGATTCGGGTTCGGGTTCGGGTTCGGGTTCGGGTTCGAGTTCTGGTATTGGCTTAACCTTCTCTTCCAATTCATTTTCTCGTTCACGTTCTCTTTCGCGCTCTCTCTCGCGTTCAATTTCTCGTTGACGCTCTTGCTCTTGTTCTCTCTCCCGTTCTCGTTGACGCTCTTGCTCTCTCTCTTGTTCTCGTTGTCGCTCTTGTTCCAATTCTTGTTGTCGTTTAATTTCCTCTTCATCCACATTATCGAAACGCGACTCAATGACCGATGGTCGTTGTGTTGGCAGCTCTTTTGTTGTAATCACTACAGCTGGACGTGACGTCGTTGTGGTGGTAACAGGTGCCCTTGTGGGTGCTAATGGTACGGCAAAGTTACCCGGATACTCTGGCTCAGGCAATAGCTCATTTGAACCTTCTGGGTAGTATAACGGTACTGTTCCAACATCATAAGCTGTATGAGGCAAAAATTAGTTAGTTTTCTGTCAAGTCTATCAAATAAACTCAAATCTTACCTAAAATGTCTGTCGGACAGATATTGATATTTCCTTTGCGTTTCTCAGCACTGTCGGCGAAGTTGACTATCTCACCATTGATAGTGACATCACTAATGCAGCCCACAAAGTACGCCAAGGTCGGCAGTGCATTGCGTACTGGTATATAATTGTCTGGTAAACCAGCAAAGAATATATCACCTGCTTGTATATACAGACCTTGCGGTGTATAGGGTAAACTGCAAAGAGAAGAAACCACAAACTATTAAGATGGAGTTTGAAAATTATGAAGTTCGTACCGTCGTCAGCGGATCATCTTCACTCTATGGCCCAAACGAAAAAAACTGTTTGGTTGTTCTTTTAAAACTCTACTTACCGCTTATCTTCCGTATCGTCTATAGACAAACGTAACTGATCGCCATCATGCTGCACGGTCACCACATGCTCATCACCATCGTTTAAGCGTTTCGTATCCGACACAATTTCACCATCTATACTGCGCAGGGTCAAATATCCATCCTTCAGTGTGAGTCCAATATTCGCGCTCTGATCATGATTTGCACCATAGAAGATCAGCGCATCACGTTGACGGGTCTTGAACTTCAGATTCACATTCAATTTATTATTGGACGTAAAATTGGCTTTACGCAAGAAACCATATTCGTTGGGTGGATATGACAGTACTGTTGAGAACTTCTTCGGACAGCCAGGTTTAACGCCATGCGCGTGCACATTATTACCCAGATCCACCTTTGTACCCGAAATCGACACCTCATCAATGCAGCCATCAAAGTTATGCTCAGTAACCACTGAATGATTACGTTTGCCGGGGAAACCACCAAAGAAGAGACGTTTAGGTATTGGATTGAATTCTGTGGGACCGGTAGGTATGTCCTCTTGTGCCAACATCATGTCGTCTACCTTCAATTGACCACGTCTGCCGTCACGTTCGGCTACTACACGATGCCATTGGTCGTCGTTGTAAAGATCTTGTGTACCCGTCGACATAACATGATCGCCCAGTTTATAACGGAAGAACACTAGACCGTTCACCAGCTCCACCGACATAAATTGATCATTACGTCCATAGTAGAATAGCAAACCGTCTTTGGAATCTTTCGAGGCCTTGAAACTGAATTGTATGCTGGAACGTGCACGCAGATTATATGGCGCGGCTTTGAGTGCGACATAGCCATTACCGTTAAAACGATAACCGGTTGGTGGTATCTCTTCGGTTAACAATTTGTTACGCGGTTGTGCGCCTTGGTTGTTCTCCAAACCGAAAACGAAGTTCCACAAGCCAGCATGTTCATCACCAATACGCAGATCTTCAATTTCACCCTCAAAGGCGTTACTCTGTATGTCATGTGGTGGCGTGAAGTCAGCTGGTGGTGGCAGACCGCCAACGAACAAACGACTATTGCGATCAACATTGAATACATTATTAGCGCCCAACAATGGTTGTTCCTTCTTATGATCCACCACTGTGCCGTTCTCCAATTCTTCACGTATGATCAGTTTAGCATTAGAACCAGTGCGGTCTACAACTACCTGATACCAATTGCCATCAGCTACGTATTTCTCATTTGTAATACGTTCAGGTCCATTACCCACATCCATGGTCAAAATTGGATAACCATTAACGATCTCCACAGCCATGAAGTCTTCATTGTCTTTATTGGCAGCGGGTGTGCTGCCAGCCGACGAGGTTCTATTATGATTGCCCAGATACATTAGGAAACCATTGGGTTTCTCGGTCTTAAAGTATGCTGAAGCTTTAGTCTTGGTAGCCAAGAGTGGCGTGGTCTCGGGTGTTTTCAATTCCAAAACTGTGCCGGGCGAGAAGCGTACGCCCACTTTAATGTCATTAGCGATTTGGCGTGCGGTTTCAATTTGTCGTTTCAAATTCTCAATATCTTCACCCAACAACTGACCGGCCTCTTCGATATTTGCTTGCTCTTGCTCAATAATTTCCGCCAATTCATTCAACTTCGGTATGGTGTCTTCCGAGGTGTCCAACTGTGAGCGTGCTTGTGAGATATCTTTAGTCGTGGCATCAATATCTCTTGAGATATTACGCGCCTTCTCCAGCTCTTTCGCGGTCTGTGCACCTACGGGACGCAATACATCGAGCACATCTTCAATTATGTTCAGCGCTTCGGTAGCATTCTGATTGGCATTATTCCAGAGATCATGTTGTGTTTCAACCGGCAACTGATGCAATGCAATATTAATCTCCTCCAAACGTTTCTCTGTGTTCTTATTCAAATTCGAGATATCTTCTACTTTAGTAGCGGAAACATTCAAGCGTGGCTCCAACTCACTTTGTACCTTATTCAAGGCACCACGTGCATTTTGTAACAGCTCACCGGAATCTTTGTCAGCGCGCCCAGCACGATCTTCGATACCATCTGTGATCTCTGTGGCATTGCCGGCCGCAAATTTGGCTTCTTTGGTGAATTGTTGTGCTGAAGAGACTGCATCTACAATGCCACTGTAAGCTGTAGCCGCCTTAATAGCCGGCTCAGCATTGGCTGTCATGTGCGCGTATTGGTCGGTGAGATCGTGTGCGCGTGCGCTCAATTCATCAGCACGTCGTACAGCCTGTGCAGCCAATTCAGTAACCTCGTTGTTCTCCTGCTCCATCTCCGGTAGATCGTCGTCGATATTTTTGTTAATAATCTTCAAATCTGAGAGTACACCGGAGAGTTGATTGAGTCGCTTGTCGATATCAATTAGCGCCAAGTCAATATTCACAAAGTATTTGCCGGCTTCCTCAATATGTTTGTCAGCCTCTTTTTGCTGATCGGAAACAGTATCGAATTTGGAATTTTCAAAGGCAGCTTTGTTCAAATTATTCAAGCGTTCTACTTCGATGGCATTCTCGGTAGCATTGCCGCTCCAGTAGTAAAGGTCTTCTAGTTTGTCGCTCAAGTCCCCAATATCACTCTTCAGCAAGGTCAGAGCATCATTTTGATTCTTAATTGGCGCCACAAGTATGTCCACCTCAGTGTAGAGTTCGTTGGATTTATTCAACACTTGCTGAGTGGGTGTGGTATCGATTTTCGTCTCATTCAGATCTTTCAATATGCGCTGCGCCTCCTCTAGAGCGGCATCAATTTTTGTGCTAGCCGCTGTTTCTAGATTCTTTGAGAGCGCATCCACCGAATTTATAGCATCTTGTGCCTCCAATGCGCTGGCTTTGGCCTTTTCACGCAATTCGGTTGCATTCACTATCAGTGCACTGGCAATGTGAGGACTTTCCAAAGCATTGTTCAAACTAAAGTTAACCTGTTTACCGTAAATCTTTGCGCCTGATTCTATCTCGGCAACCAAAGTGCGTGCCGGATCCAAATTGATGCGTTTCGGGTCAAGATTTTGCACTTCCGGTGCAATTTTATCGGCCAATTCATCGTAGTAGTTCAATTTTTGACTGGTGAAGAAGGCTAATGCTACTGATTGGAACTCTTCCACAACTGGATCGATTTGATAGCGCAGCCGATCGGTGACATCCAACAAAGCATCGTGGCATGAGTCACATTGGAAGCAGCCTTCGTCCTTAACGAGCACCCAACGATGTGGACAAGCATCACAACGATCACCAATAACGCCCGGCAAGCATTCACATTGACCCGTAAACGGATTACAACCGAAACCACGCGAGTAGCCCTGATTACAGCGACATGGTTGACAACCTTCGTTCGTATAATTCCAATGATCCACAGCACAGTGATCGCATTGACGGCCCGTCACGCCTGGCTTGCAAATACATTTGCCAGTGTGTGCATCGCACTGCGTCGAATTGGATGCGACGCCACAGTCGCAAGCATGACAACCCAAACCGGAATCGTAGCCATAATGATCAGGCTTACACTGGTCACAACGATCGCCGATCACATTGTTATTACAGTGACATTTACCCTCGTAGGGATCACACTCGAATGTGCCCAACTCCTCGCAATCACAACTTTGACAATTCTTCAAATTTACCGCATCACCATAAAAGCCGGGCTTGCAAAGGTTACACGCCGCACCAGAGGTGTTATTCAAGCAAAGCAGACACTCGCCGGTTATGGTATCACAAGAACCCGGTTCAGCGGGATTGATATTACCCGAACATTCGCAAGGTTTGCAATAATCACCAGCCTTTTCAGGTTCGCCATAGTAACCATTTGCACAAGCTTCACAACGTGGTCCAGTATAACCCGGTTTGCACTCACAATGAATCTCATCACCCGATTCGGAGATCTCACAGCTAGTTGCAAAGTTATTGCTCTCATACGGTAGTGGACAGGCGCAAATCATGCAATCGTGTGGTGAACCGTATGTCGCATTGCCATAGTAACCCTCCTGACAGAGCTCGCAGTGTTCGCCAGTCGTGGCATGTTGACAATCTTTGCAAATGCCCGTTGCACAATCGCATGCTTGTGTGTGACCATTACACTCGCAAGGTATACAATAACCGCCATAAGGACCGTTAGAGTCACGATAATAGCCCGGTGCACAATCTTCACAGGACAAACCAGTATAGCCGGGTGGACAGTTACAACGTTCCACAGGCAAGTATTGATACTCGCCCAAGTTATCCTCATCCTCATCGGCCAACGTCAAATACGTATCGGATAAATATGAAATAAATGTTTGCTCCCAGTAATTAGCGCGTATGAAAATCATCTTGAGATCACGCAAAGCCATCATAAAGTCAGCGCGTGTCACGGGTTTGCCATCGTGTGTTTGGAAATTGGACTCAACCATTTGAACACGATTCCTGAATGCTTGATTACTTGAAGGTTGCTCATAACTTTGGTGTACGAGTATATGATTCTTACTCAACAATACTACATCGGGTGCGAGCAGTGGTTTGCCAGACAAACCGGTAGTGTAGTACAGAGAATAAGCGAGTTCACCGCCGTAGGACGCAATATGACTATTTTGATTGAGTAGATAATCAAGTACGCCGAAATAGACAATTTCTTCCGCTTCAACATCATTGACTTCGTGGAAAGAGAAATCCGCCTTCAAAGTCGTCTCATTCACCATCAGCTCGTCTTGTGGTATATCCCAAATTTGGAAATCAATGGTGTTCTCACTAAAGTGCGCGGAATTCAAAGTGAAATTTTTCAACAAACTCAAATTGTAACGTTTCAAGTAGGCGCTCTCACAACGTGACGTCCGCCCGAAACAAAAGCAAGACGTACAACCATCTGGATTGCTATCCTGCAAATTGTAGGTGCCCTCTTGACACTGATCACAGTCGCGGCCCACAACATTACTCTTACAGAAACAGCTACCATCAACTTTATCGCAAATTTCCGCTAGAGTACCAGCTGTGTTGCAGGTACAATGGTCACAACGTGGAAAATCGTAAAAACCATTCGAGCACGTATCACAAGCGCGACCCTCAATATGCTGACGACACTCGCACGAGCCATTGAACATGTCACACTGTTGATTACCATTTGCAATACCCAAGTAATTGCAATTACATTCCTCACAACCGATTATCTGATGGAAACCATATGTATTGGGCACACACTTTTCGCACATCTCGCCCATCACGTTCGGCGGGCAAACGCACTCGCCTGTATTCGGTTCGCACATGGCAGTGCTGGGGCAGTCACAGGGCTTACATTCGGGGAAACCATAGAAACCGGTGCGGCAAGCATTACACTGACGACCGATCACATTCGGCTTACACTGACACTGGCCACCGAAGGGATGACACTCAAAGCTGATGGAGCCCTCGTAGTCACAGTTGCAAGGCAAAGCGCCAATATTGTGCTCGGCTGTTAACGAGAATACAGCCTTCTTGCAGAAGTCGGTTGCGTTATGTGTGATGTGGAAGTGATCCTGACCACACTCCTTGATGAACTCTTTAGTCTGATCGAACAATTCTTCTACGAGCAGATCTTCATTGTACTGATTTATTGGCACGATTACCAAATAGTCAAGCCAGAATCCTTGTGGACGTGTGTTCTGAAAGGTGAAGTATAAAGCAATATAAATTTACAAATCTAGATTGAAATGGTAATATTTACATACCGTTAGCGTAAATTTGAAGTCATCTTCAATATCGAACCACCAATCTTCGCCGTTGGGATGTATAACACCGCGACAACCCGAACTGGATGGGCAATGGCTAATATCGAATTTACCGCTGTACTCATTTTTGGCAGTGGTGAGCGTGTAGAGTACATTGTATTTTGGATGATGCGGCTGATAGTATTTGACCAAAATGACGTAGCGTCCGGGTTCGCCTACCTTTGATCTGCAAATGAAAAAGGTGCAATATAGTATTTTGAGAATAAGTGGTATTTACAGCAGAGAGCACGAGATCCACTACAAGTATTTTGTGAACTTCTCACTTATATTCATTCACTCACTCAACAACAATGGTGCTTGTACTGTCTTTATTATCCAAATACACCAATTTGACACGTTCATCCAACGCCGCATATGGTGGCTTATTCTCGGCAATGCGATCTTCATGATCGGTTTCGAATTCAATTTTCTTTGAATCGGGTACGGAACGGAATTTCGGTGCAGCACATTGATTGTTGTGTGTAACACAAACCGGACTAGGTTCGATGTAATCAATAGACCACTTATCAACCGGTATAGCGGTAACAGAGATTATCGCAACTCTGCCACTTTCATCATAATCAGTCTGGAGTTGAATAGAAAATTATTAATATATTTCCAATCTTATAAAATCAGTATTGAAATTAATGAGAGCTTACCATAACAATCGCGGGCTTTTCATCGTCCTTTGAGATGTAGAACGCCATCTCGCGACTATATTCATCGATTATTGGCGTACGGCAAACCATCGAGTAGAGACAGGGATACAAAGTAGTTGTGCCATAATCCTCCTCATTGTTGCCCAAGCGCAATTTGACGAAATAAGGTTCGGGGAAATCGCGTGTGCTCACATAATCGATAACAAATATATAACGTCCACTATGCGGTACATCGACTATGTAGTTGAGTTGACGTTGTGTCTCGCTGATGACGGGAATATCGCCGACATGGCCAATAATCGCCAAATGCTCGGGATCGTCATAAATTTCGGTTGGATTGTTGGGTTTATTATTTGCGTCCATGATAAATGGTGTTGTACAAGGCTGGAAGCTATAAAAGGCAATACATTTCGGCATAAGTAAATTTTTAAATTTTAGACAATCCTTTCGATTGACTCACTCATTGACCGAAGCATATTTATAATGACGACAAAGCTCCATATTGCCCAATTCGCATGGGTTCGTAATTTTACGTGTTAAAATCGAAGCTTCATAGTAGGCTGCTGGCAGTAGGACGAAATAATCGAGCATAACATTCTTGTTCGCCTTTGTTGTAAAGGTATAACGAGAGCCTGGATCCAAAACGACCGGTGAGGGTTTATTGCCTTTCACGCCAGAGACTGTCACAAACTGCGGAGACGTCGTTGGACGCAAGAGCACTTTCACGCTAAAATATGTGGTATAATTAAAAATACAACAAGGTGTTAAGAATTTATTAAGATTTTACACACCTCTGGTCCACTTCGAGTGGATTCTCCGATTGTATGAGTATGCTAGCCGTGACATTGAATGGATTCTGATTCACATAACGTATAACAATGCGATAGAGCGAAGATTTCTTCACCATAAACTCATTGCGCACTTCATTTTGTATATCATTGAAGACGGCATAACCTTTGCTGCTGAAACCGGGGAATACATTTTCATCATATTGATAGCGTACTTGCGCGCCCGAAGGTTGTTCGCCATCCTCATATTCATATTGGAATTGATGTAAGGTGGGGAAGTAGTGTGTTGTTAATGGTTGTGTACAACCGCGACCCGTTACACGTGGATGACATTTACACAGACCCGAGGCCTTGTCACACTCGTTATTCTCCGAACCGCCTACATCGCAACTACAATCCTTACAACCGAATAGCGACGAGCCATCCAAATCATAAGTACCATCTTTACATTCCTTGCAAGTGCGTCCCTGTGTATGTGGTTTACATGTACATTGACCCGTCTTTGACAGACAAGTATCCAACGCCGCAATAGTACCATCGGTCCAACAGTCGCAAACTTCACAACCATCCGGATTGCTGATATTCAAATTCCAATAGAGCGGTTTGCATTCGTTACAAATGCGACCCATTACGCGTTCCTTACACTGACACAACTCACCGACCGGCACTGAACCACATCCGGCAAACTTGTCAATAACACCAGCCGGATCACAATTACAATCCTCACAATTGGGGAAGTTGTAGAAACCCTCTTTGCAGGAGTCACACAATTTACCACCAAAGTTCGGGTAACACGAACATTGACCATCCGCATTACAGGTGACACCCTCCGAACCGTGAACATCGCAGTTGCAAGCTGTATGCAAAAAGGGTTAGAAGTTAATCATATTCCAAGTTGTGTTCAGCGCATCCCAAAAAGACTTACGTAAGCACTCCGGATAGCTGTAGTAACCGGCGCTGCAAAGCGTACATTGTTTGCCAGCAAAGTTGAGTAGACAGTTACATTTGCCTGTGTTGTCACAAGTGATGGCCGTGCTGCCTTGTGTGGAACAGTTGCAAGGCTTGCAAGCTGGATAGTCATAGTAGCCAGGGAGACACATGTCACAACGTGGTCCACCGAATCCTTCACGGCAGATACATTGACCCGACTCCTTGTTACAGATTTCCGATTCTGTGCCTTGTATGTCGCAATCACAATCTAGAGAAGGTGGTGAGTGGAGAGAGAGAAGAAAATTTAAAATTACACTCATTTAAGAAATTTTTGACACTCAGTAGTTGAAAGAGTCTACGATTCCGCTTTCTGTGATGCCTTTAGCTGAAATTCTTCAGAAAAACACAAAGTCATTCAATACTTACATTGACACTTGGGGTAATTGTAGTAGCCGTCCTTACAATGTTCGCAACGTTCACCGCCAAAGCTGCTCAGACACTTGCACTGCCCACTTTCCACATCACAGTCATTACTGATGGAGCCGATCTTGTTGCACTGACAAGCTAAGAATTAAAATTATTCGTGAGACTTAAGTCAATTTGCTGATATCAATCAGAAGAAGAAACCATTACCTTTGCACTCTGGGAAGGCGTAGAAACCCTCAGCGCACTGCTTACAATAATGACCGGCAAAATTTATCTTGCACGGACATTCGCCATTGATGGCCTCGCAGTGATAGCCGTCGGTACCATTCAAGTTGCACTCGCACTCACGACAGTTCGGATAGCCGTAGTAACCATAAGCGCAGGAGTCACAGTTTGGTGGTTGGAAAGCCTTGCGGCACTCACAGCGTCCGGTGCCCTCCTCGCAGTGACCAGTAGAGAAGACGTCATCGCAGTTGCAAGCTGCAATTCAAAAATAATTTATAAAAATTTTATCCAAAATATAAGTGTTCCCTACTTACGTTGACACACGTCGGTCTCATTCCAAGATTTGCCGAATGGACGATAGAATTTACCCTTACACTTGTTGCAATTAATGCCCTCCGTATGGTGTTGGCAATTCTTACAAACGCCACCGCCATCGTAGCGTCCATGAATATCCAGTGATAAGCCCTTGCGGTCGATCTCCTCGTCGTAATCGCATTCGTTCGTGTGGCCGTGACAGTTGCAAGCTGCAATAAAAGTTGCAAACACATACATTTCATTATTCCGATATTTCCCTCTTCACAACTTACGTTCGCATTCGAAGGGACGTGCGTTGGTGTTTTGACGCCACTTCTTCTGTTCGAAGCCCGGACAACATTCGTTACACTGTATACCGCAGGTGTGATGCTGACAGCGACATGCCAAAATACGCACTGGACTCTTCGGATCTTTCACATCGCAAGTGTCTGCATGTCCATTACACATACAACGACCACCAATCGAGATATCCTTTATGGAATAGAAGTAACGACGCGTAACTGTCGGATCTTGACGTGCTACGGACATCAAGTGACCGAGTAAATTCTTCGTACGTAACAAACGTATGCGCACATTGGTGGCACGTGTCCACTCTTGCAACACAGTTGAGTTGAAATAGTTCGAGGCCGAGGGACGATCGTTCAGCAACATAACTGGTATTTCACCATTCTCCAGTGGCACAATACGTGAGAATTCTGTTGAGCAGATGACATCGTCATCACGTGTGATTGGCTTGTAGGAGTCTTTGCCGAAATAGGTGATACAATCGTGCACCGAATCGGAGAAATGCATCCATGGTGTCCATGATTTACCGTAATCGGTCGATTTCTCCAGTGTCCATAGTCCAGGACGTGGCGAGTTGCCCATACGAATGAAGAGATAAGCAACATGGAATTCCTGTAGACGAGTGTTAAATTAAATTCAGAATTGATAGGTTGAAATATGTGAAAATTTGTGTATATTTGTGATCATATCCGGTGGCAAACAAATAGTAGAGATCGTTGCAATCAAATAAGATCGTCATATTGCATACTTCTGGGCGCATTTTGTTCATGTTGTGCGCTACGTTCGGTCGAGTTTAAACCAACTTTGAAAAGAGTTTATAGTGAAAATCAAGAAGAAAAGTTTCGACAAATATTTAAGAACGTTTTCAGTATTATACCCTATTCCTAATATAATATCAGTTCTCATCGCTTCATGAACTTGCTCCACCTTCGCATCGAAAGTATACTCCAAATATAAACGATTCCCAATTTATTCAATAAATTTATATTTTTTCTGGAAGTATATGGTATATGCTACTCATACAGAAACGAATGAGGATGTTCATGGGCAGAAACAAAAAATCTTATTCGGAAAAAGGCATTTCATATTGATTTATTATTATACCCTGAACAGGGTATATTAAGTTTGTCACGAAGTTTGTAACACCCAGAAGGAAGCGTGATCAGTATGTTGAACTGAGTCGATTTAGCCATGTCCGTCTGTCTATCTGTATATAAACGAACTAGTCCTTCAGTTTTTAAGATATCGTTTTGAAATTTTGCAGATGTTATTTTCTCTTCAATAAGCTGTTCATTTGTCGGAACTGCCGATATCGGACCACTATATCATATAGCTGCAATACAAACTGAACGATCGGAATCAAGGGCTTGTATGGAAAACTTCCGCATTTTACTACATATCTTCACGAAATTTGGTGTGAGTTATTGTTCATAGAAATAATTTAATCTCCGAAAAAATTGTTCAGATCGGTTCACTATAGCATATAGCTGCCATACAAACTGAACGATCGGAATCAAGGGCTTGTATGGAAAACGTTTTTTTTACTTACTTTTTCTTACGTCTTTAGATTTGCTTAAACACATAGTTACTAAAAGAAATGCACCTGTGAAGGGTATATTAGCTTGAGTACAGCCGAAGTTAACGTTTTTCTTGTTTTTTGTTTTTTTTTTTTTTTGGTATTTTTGTTGTTTGTTTTTTCTTGTTCGGATGTCCATCAATTTAAATTGTCTAAATTAATTAGCAGAGAAGCAAATAAACAGTGAACACGCTTGTTTTTTCTACAACCTTATAGTAAACAACTGTATGAAAGGAGGACTAGTTCGTAACTAGTTACTGCTTTGTCAAGAGAATACATTTTTCCCAGCTATTAATTATTAATCCACAGGGGCTTAAGAGATCCAAAAAAAAATAAATGGTGGACTTTTTCAGCACTCAGACCTCAATTTTGAATTTTTGAATTTTTTTGAAGAAAAAGACAAGTCGTACGTCATAAACGACATTGAAAAGTGAAAAGATCGTTATAAATCACGCTCGATTATAAGTATGCTCAATAATAAAAACGATTTTTTTCAAAAATATTTATTTTCTTTGAAATGAGTACATTCGGGAAATTTTACAAAAACGAAATTAACATCTGCATAACACATGGTATGTATGACCAAGTAGCCGATATTTGCATGAGCTGAATAATGTGGATTAGATATTCCTCAGCAAATGTCAAGTAACGTATAGAAACGTATGCAAAATCAAAAATAACAGTAAAACGTGCGGTAGCTTTTAGAGTGAATGAGCGAAACTTGCCAAGACAAACATTATCAACTAGGTGTGAGTGCAAAATTTTAGACTTTGAATATAGGGAAATTTAAAAGAAACTAATATAGAGCGATATTCATGTTTTTATACTCGCATATAAAGACCACAAGCTAACAAATGTACACCATTAAATACAGAAATGCTGGGATATAAAATAAGGTAAACAAAAATGTCTTACCGGAAATCACGAAAAAAAAAAATTGTTGTGTATCTGAATAACTTTAATTTGTACTCAATTTGGCAAATTTTTAACCGTAGCGAATCGAACAAGCAAATGACATAAATCAAATAGATTAGCATAATGAAGTAATGGAAATGTACGATTCGTAATTTCTTTGTTCGATTATCACTCAAAGTGTTCTCCTTTGCTCTCTTCAATAAATACTACATATGAATACACTTGAAAGCAGAAGAAAAGTTAGCGAGTTGAATTTGATAAAAGAGAGTAAATATCTCAATAAAGTGATATTGTGATGGTTTTTTCAATGCTGCCAAGTTTCGTTTTACAAAAAAAAAAAAATTTTTAATTTTAGAATGGCTCTAATGTCAAATAACTGTAAAAAAAATGCCAATACAAGAAATAATTATTTATATTCGCATACCTTGACAATAGAATTTACAAGTATAATAAGGCATGAAAAATATAATTTTAGCGAAAAAGGAGTTTCTCTCTCAAAACGATAATTGTTAGAGAATAAATATATTAAAGTGATTTTTTCGCTTTTAAAATTTTCCATTAGTGCTACCACTCAGCTTGAACATAGAATCGTGTACCTTGAACTAGAAAACTGCAATGACTTCATTTCAATTTATGCAAATCGAACATTTGCATTGCAGTCACGTACCATGTATACATATGGATTCATCCACATATGCTCATGTTCGTTAATTTCTATTTTTACATACGAGTACATATGTACACACACATATACGGAAAGTAACCAAATATTCTACGGATTTTTCTAAATAGTTCTTGCGGTATGTATATTTGAGCGCCAAATAAGCTTAACGCACTCAAATTAATTTTGCTAAACAAATAATTATTGTCTGCTGTACGCATACAATTCAATTTTAGCAGCAAACGCTTCAACGGCAGTATGAAATAAGAATTCACAAATGCTGAGAACGACGATGAGATCACTGGCACACTCCAGACGAACAGTGACTCTATAAGCAATATCGATCCAGCTACTCAACACGAAAAACAATAATAACTTAGAGAATGTGAGTAACGAAGCTAATAAAAATTGCACAGAAAGGGTGTGACATTTGGTGCATAGAGGAAATAATTTATATTTTGCGAATAATCAAATTGATTTTAATTATCAAACTTATTAAAGAATTCATGTTTTTTAAGTAAAGTAAGACCTTTTTTAATACAAAAAAAAATAGATTTAATTGATTTTGTAGATATGGTTAATCCATATGGATTCTTCTAAGCTTAAATTTTTTAATATTGTTCAAAAATAAATAATACATAAGCGAATAAAATTTATAAAAAAAAATTATAAAAATTGTATAACCTCCTAAAAGAGCACCCTTTACTCTATGTAAACATAGACATATACAAATTTATATGCAAAATAAACAAATTTTAAGAATTATATGAAGTATGAGCAATCAGCATAACATGCATACATATATAATTTACGAAACATACATATGCATATAGCCAGCTACATTAACTGTAAATATGTACGTAGAAGTATGCAATTCGTTTCGAACTTGTTATGGAAAGCATATTTAATGCTGAAAGCCACTTTAACGCTCTGTAAGCATATTCCACATATCCGATTGCAAAAAAAAAAATTGTCGATCAGTGTGCAAAAATAAAAACAAACAACAAAAAATTAAAAAAAAAAAATCAAAAATAAACACGCTCTCAAGCAATTGAGCTGAGCGCATTATTATTCATTTTTTCATTTTTTTCAGCAATTAAAATGAGCTATAAAATAAGCATTTAGTTCGTTAATTCTTCGTTTGTAATTAAAACCGTTGCATGAGATAAGCGCTGCTGCTGCAGGCATGCAGCGGATGTGTAGCCGAGTGCACTAGCACATCCACACATATACATATTCATATGTTGATATGCCACACCAGCCAATCTGAGAACATGTTTACACTTATGAGTAAGTGCATAATTGTTGTTGTGAGTATGTGTGTGTGTGTGTGTGTGTGTGTTTCCGCACTTCAATGTTAATAACTGCTTGTGTTGGCGTTAAAAATTACTTTATATCATCAGCATTGCTATCTTGTTGCAGTTTAACGCGTCTGTGGCATGCCACATGATCAATGTTGTGTCTAGTTGGTATGCATAAATATTTGCTTATGAATGCATGCTTTATGTCGTCTTTGATGGTTTTTCATGCATACCCAATTGGAAAATATTCAGAATTTAAATGCTGTTTTCAGCTCTGTCGTATTTGTATGGTATTGTAAATTTTCAGCATAATTTCTACTGTTCTATTTCAAAAAACTGTTAAAAATGTATTTATAGTGCTGATATCCTCAAACCCAGGAAAACTCAATCTTTAATTTCGTTACTGAATTCTTTTTGTTAGAGATACTCACTCTCACTGACTATCTAGAATTCTTATAAAGTATTTTTTTTTTTTTCAATTTCTCATATGGGATACAGATTTCTTTCTGGGTATGTGAAAGATTCTTAAACTATACACTATGATACATAAAATATGATTTTTTATAACTTTGTGCGTTAAAAATTACTTTATATCATCAGCATTGCTATCTTGTTGCAGTTTAACGCGTCTGTGGCATGCCACATGATCAATGTTGTGTCTAGTTGGTATGCATAAATATTTGCTTATGAATGCATGCTTTATGTCGTCTTTGATGGTTTTTCATGCATACCCAATTGGAAAATATTCAGAATTTAAATGCTGTTTTCAGCTCTGTCGTATTTGTATGGTATTGTAAATTTTCAGCATAATTTCTACTGTTCTATTTCAAAAAACTGTTAAAAATGTATTTATAGTGCTGATATCCTCAAACCCAGGAAAACTCAATCTTTAATTTCGTTACTGAATTCTTTTTGTTAGAGATACTCACTCTCACTGACTATCTAGAATTCTTATAAAGTATTTTTTTTTTTTTTCAATTTCTCATATGGGATACAGATTTCTTTCTGGGTATGTGAAAGATTCTTAAACTATACACTATCATACATAAAATATGATTTTTTATAACTTTGTTGCCATATGGGATTACAAAGATTGTTGCTCATTAGCATGCGGCGATAAATATAAAAGTACGAGCATTTGAACAATTCATTGGATGAAGGCAGAGATAATATGAACAAAAGAATAAAGATCATAAATAAGATGTTTTTGACTGAATTTTGGAGAAAAATAAAAATACGTAACTTTTGGGGACTCCATTTCATTGGCAGATTTGCCACCTGCTTACCTATTTTTGTACCCGAAATTAAAATATCCGAGGTATGAACCCTGACTATAATGAGACCATAAAACAGAAAACCAAATTCCGGAACCTCCATATTCGGATAGATTTCGAAACAAGTATAAATCCATTCTAAGCTTTTTATAGCAGAAACCAGTGGCTGTCTGTTTTATATGGTGATTGGCAAAAAATAGTACCCAGCTCCGACGCTTCAGTCGCACTAATTTACCAAAACACAAGCTGCTGCGTATTTTTGTTTCATAGTGTATTTTTACATTCATACAATAAGCTCAGTTGAGGACTTAAGGCGTTAAATTAAAACACACAACTGTACATCAAATATAGTGCATTAATTTTGCCTGGCGACAATGTCCAAGGCTCGCAAGACCTCGCGATAACGAGCAAACACATGTTCATTCTCTTATACATACATATACATTGGTATTCATAAGCGTCTAAATGTTCAAATTGTGATTTTTATGAAAGCATAAACCATAAATAGCAATCATAAATGCTCGTTTAAGTCATAAATGTCTACATACATATATTTATGTAAATGTGTGTGTATTTCAGAAATGTTGTCTAGAAGGGATATCCGTTATTTCGCCATTTCTCAAACGAAAAGGAAACGAAACTCACATATAAATGTACATACATACATATATATGTAGATATTTAGAGAAAAAACTCTATTTTTTTAGAATATGAAATATATCCATTACATTGGGTAGATACAATAAAATGGGGTGTTGTGGACCATATGTACAAAACAGGTCTTTGATATAAGAGATGGGAATCGGGAGTTGTGTTTTTATCATTAGTAAAACTGCAGAATAATTTATGCTAGGTGAAGACTATATGTTGTAATATAAAAAAGTATTATAAAATACAATCAACACCAAACTAATCTATAGAAATATGATTTTTGCTGGAAAGAAGAAATCGGAGTTCAAAGAAAACCCTTTGAGGAGTAACGAATACCAATTAATTTTTATGAGTAGATGACCTACGAGTTGCCTAATGTTATTTCGCTGAGAAAGAGTAGAGTTTCAGACTGGTTCAAGACATTTATTTATATACATAATAAGGTCAATTTACATATATGCTAAGCCAACAAATTTATTTGGATTTCATTGAGGATTTTCACGCTTTTGTCGAAATAATATTGTTTCATTTACTTAAATATGATCACTGAAGCAAATAAGTTCAAAATCATGTATATTATAGAAAGAAAATCTTGGTACACTTATATTTTTTACTGGTTTAATAAAACACTGCAGTATATTTAAAAATTAATATTATAGTGCCAATGAAACACAGCGAATATTGTGTGCCACCATTTCCGTTTGCAAGCGATAAGAGTTGCTACTAACGGAAAAGGGAATATGAAATGAATATACTCAATCCGTCATCTCTTTGTTTTATAAATGAATGAAAATTAAAACTAAAATGTATTTCCCGTAAAAAACAAATTAGATCCTTAGTGATAAACGTAATTTTCAAACAAATCGTACTAGAAAACCTACATGATTTTATGGATTATGATTGAAATTACAGCATTTTCTAAGTATTTAAAATTTAAAAGCAAATATAAAATTATAATATCTCATATTGTATGAAACCAAGCCACAGTTTTCTAATCCAAAGCAGCATTTGTCGCTCAGCATAAACTATTGACCTCTTCTGAAACAAGAACTAGCTGATAAGCTTTATGTTTAATGGCCTACAATGAATTGAGCTCATAATCACATAAAGGCACACATTCTTAAATAGATACATTGAAATGTAAGTGAGTTTGAAAGTTGATTTATTTTATTGCTTATCAACTGGCACTTCCTTTGACTGAAAACCACTCGACTTAAGCGAACTTATAAGACTTCATTTAAACACGACATTTGTATGAGTAGGAAGAGTAAATAGAACAGATTAAAATGCGGCATACACAATGCTCTAACAGAACGCAAAACAGAAAGTAAGCAAGCATACGCACTTACTAGTGGATAGATACTTTAGTTTAGATGTTAGAGGCCTGTAGGAAAAATATTGAGGGAAATTATTTTGTTTGGTTTATAGGAAGATCAGAAAGATGATTTTAATTGTGGTAGTTTTAAGAATAATGAATTTTACAAATTTTGTCTGGAAATGGTGTTAGAGACAGCTCATATTTATTCGTTATTTACTAATGACATTCATATAAAAATGAATCTCAATGAGAGTGAAATCAAGTACAATGCTTCAAATAGTTTTCTTTAAACACACGCTAAATATTGGTTATTAATGCTTTTGAAGAATTTTCCATATTTTTAGACTTTGAATCCCTTTTTGGAATAACTAAATCAAAAGTAACAAAGTTCCCCTTATTGTGGATAACTGAGAAAGCATCGAAGAACATTTTGATATATGAAGAAACGATTTTTGAATGAATACAATACAATATACAATACAATGTAGGAAGGAAATAAACTGAGTTTCCACTTCAAAAACTCATTTTTATTCTACCAATAAGTTTAATTTGTACCTCAAACCTCTATCTACAGCCATATTATAGACCGATCTACAGCCTAAATTTCCTACAGGGTCTCCTCACGGGTGCTTTCAGTAAAGATTGTGGCAAACAACAAAGTCGAAGCAAACATTACGAAAATGCGTTAGTGTGTGTAAGCATGTACGCTTATCACAATCTAGTGGAGATCGCAGCACAATGAACTTATTTAATGTAGTGCTACATTTTTTAAGGAAACAAATATTTTTTTAAATATTGAAATGAAATAAAAATGTGATTTGGAGCGAAATTTTCGGCTTCAACTAACCCGTAGTGATAACCTCTATAGTTAAATTTAGTACCAAAAATATTTGAATTCTCAAAAAGAATTGCTTGTGGACAACGAACTGTAAGCAATTTATGAAAGCAAATGCGGTGTTGTTACTTTTTGCACTCATTAAAGCGTTTTTTACACAAATTTTGCTTTCTCAGCAGGTTTTCACCAGCTTTTACCCAGAAAATATATACACAAGCACATTTCTGTATAAGTTTGTATTTTCATTATCTCCAAGATGCACCTTCAAATCAAGTTACTCCGTATCTTGTGACAGTCTGACATTTAATCACCGACCAGAACAGGCCACAACAGACCGGTAAATATGCGGACCAGCGCGCAAGTTAACGGAAATTCGATGCGTCTGTGGCGAGATGTTAGGCATTTTGTTGCCTACGCTTCTCACACTTTAACTCTTTCTACAATATTTCGCTTAATATGCATTTATTTTGACTCGCCTTCGCTTTGGTGTTGCTTTTTTGTGGTCCTTTAGAAGTTGTCTGCTTTGAAGTTGACGTTAATAAAATAAGAAAATCGAAATAAAGTAAATAAAAATGGGAAAAGGTCAACCCAAAGCAGAACCCGAAACTGGACTAATTTTTATGACCCAACTATACGGGTTGCTACAACGCGACGTGCCACATGCGTAGCACATATGCACGGTCAGACTGCCAGACAAAAGTGTGTGCCTGCCCATTAGCTGCCACAACGTTTAGCCACCGCATATTCCACATTCTTAAGCGGCTTACTTTGGCTGGCTGCCTTGCAACATGCCAACAGCGCTGCATCTTCTCCTTATTCCCTACAACTTGTATTTGTTGTTTTGATTTTATCGTGATATATTTTTTTTTGGACTGTCGATTTGTCAGTTCGTCGCGTACGTGATTGTGCATTTTAAATGAGCAGCAAAAATTTCGGTTTTTTCTTACTATTTCAGAAAATATTTCAATTTTTATTTTGTGTATTGCATTGCTCATTCTCCACCACAATGTGGTTTTGTTGTTGCCACCAATATATGCTTTATTTACAATGTATGTTTTCCTCGAAGCACTTACCTGTCCGAAATCGATGGTCAGATTAACCTCATTGTATTTCATGCCACGAGAGAGTGGCGGACTCTGCCACCATGCCTCAGTGCCGTCAATAGCATACTCGGCGGCGTGGTTCTTTTCGGGTATACTGGGATCACAATAGTCGCAGACCTGCAAAAGTTGATGGAATATATAATAGACTTTTTAAAGAGAGCGATATAAATTAAAAACAAATCATAGACAAAATTCAATTTGGTACAAATAAATGCATATCCTTAGATTTCTTCTACGGTTTCGAAACCCCAAAAACTAGGCCTCCGATATATGTATGTAGTTATTGTACGACCAAGGAAATAGGAAATATTTTAATATCTATATATTTGAAATCTGAAAACTGCTTTGAGATTTAATTTTAGCTTCTCTTTTTGATTTTCGAATTTTTCGGAATCGAAAGTTTTGTTTGATATTTTCTAATTTCTATATTTTTGCAATCTGAAAACTGTAGAAATTTGGATCCTTTTCTTGAATTTCGAAATTTATTCGAATTCGAAATTTTTGTTCCGTATTTTCTAATTTCTATATTTTTGAAATCTGAGCACTGCTTTGATGCTTAATTTTAGCTTCTCTTTTATAATTTCGAATTTTTCGATTTCGAATTTTTTTTCGTCATTTTCTAATTTCTATTTTTTTGCAATCTAAAAACTGCTTCAAAGTATAATTAGCTTCTTTTCTTGAATTTCGAAAAATTTTCGAAATCGAAATTTTTGTTCGAATTAAATTTTTTAATTTTTTTCAGCTCCAAAAACGAATTAAGCTATTGTTTTAAAGCATTTGTAAACTATTTCAAGCAAAATTTTCCTTCAAATTATTTTTTTTTATTTTTTTACCGACTGTGAAGAATTTTCCATTAACTCTTAAGTATTTTTTCCAGCAAATGTGCACAAGATACACAAAATATGCTATATTCCAGCCAAAAATAGCCTGAAAATAATTTTTGAGTCAAACACATGTTGCTAATATGTGTGTTTGATATTTGTTCTACTATTTTTTCGACTATTCATATACTCGAGCACATATGTTTGCCGACAGTAAATGACTTAGACAAATAAAAGCGCAAAATTAAATTTGCTTAGCCATTAGATCAGCATCAAGTAAGATAAAAAAAGATTAAATCAACAAAAAAATGCGCTCATCAAGATAAACAACAGTCAATTAAGTAGTTGTATGTATACGCTAAGTTTGAGTAGAGGACCTCTAGTAAGAAAAAATTTAAAATTTTATGTTTCAAAAAATTTAAAAAAAATTTCAAAAAGGGCTAAATTTTATTATATTTTTTAATATTTATCTTAAAAAAAAAAATAATAATATTTTTTTAATAATTTTTTTTTATATAAAAAATACTTTAGTGCACCCTCTATTCCTAAGAAACGTCAATAACACCGACTTCCGGTCTAAAATTCACACACATTCATGTGAACAATTAAATCACATCAGACACCACAATAAATCACTATACTTATTGTTTGCTCTTCTCATCTCACTCATCCTTACCTGTCCTTGAATAACCGAATAAGCGATGTGATCATTCTCCGTATTAGCGCCCACCAATTTACAATACAATTCCGGTCCATCGGTGCCCACACCGCATGTGGCCGACGCATAGACCTGACGTCCTGTAGCCAAATTGAAGTACGGTGGTGTTAGTTCGGCCAACACCAGGCTGCCACAGCAAGCAATGAGTAGTGCACTGAAAAGTGCCACACCCACGCTGCCGCCGCTACGCCACCATTGTGGCTGCGCCATATTACAGTTCAGTGTTTATTCGTTTTGTTGTTGTAATTATTAATCCTTTTGGCGCACCAATACACATACACAAACACCGCTAAGCGGAAGTCCTTGCTTTAATGCGCTCACTAAGCTTTCCGTCTCTCTCACTCTCATACAATTTCACTTTTAACACATTTTTATGGCACAATTTTTATTTTTTTTTTCACTTTTCACTATTTTTTTCTATTTCTTCACTTTTCACTTTTATTTATTGGAGCTCATCCATTTATCCAACCGTCTGGATGGCCCTTCCGCGAGCAACTGAATTCGAATTTGAAACATTTTTTCCTTCTGACTTCGGCGTAAAGTCAATCGGCGACGGTCGCACGATCGTCTTGATCGTTACGGTTATATGAATGTGTGTGTATGTGTGTGGGTACGTGTGAATTGCATATTTTTTACTTGTGTGTGTGTGTGTATGTATCGGCTTGTGCGTGCAGCATATATGCTTATCGGCAATCTCAGCTGTTTATGACTGGCAAGGCATAGCGCTCACGCATGCATTGCTGCAACACGCAACAAGTATTCGGCTGATTGAGGGAGAGGAAGAGGTTGGAAGTCAAGTTGTTATTGCTGCATGAAAAAAATTGTGTTGCTGATAAGAGTTGCTTGCTTTGATGACTTCACTTGACTTAGTGTTGCATGTATTTAATGTGTATATATGTGTGTGTATGTAATTATGTATATTTGTAGAAAAAATTAATGTTCATGGGTGTACAATAAATCTTTTCTAACTTGTACTATGTACAATGTATGTATGTGGGTTTGAGATAGCACAATATTTATTTAAAGTAATTGCGATAAGCGGGAGAATTGAAGATAACATAAATAAATAATTGAAGACTAACATAAATAATTTTTTTTTAATAAATACATATATATTTTTATTGGATAATTTAAATATTCTCATTTTGATTTCAATTTGAATTGAAAAATTGTTTGCTATTTTTTAAATTCTTTTAGAAACAACCAAGAATATATAATGTAGTCTATTAGATAATAAACTATATACTTACATATATTATACGTTTTTTACTTTACAGAAGAATTTTTTTGAAGCTTGTGATTCAGATATAGATCCTCAAAAGCTATATACTATATAAAATAAATATTTTAATAATAAAATGTTATGAAAATGATTTCAGAAGTTGAAAAATTTTAAATTAAATATTTTTGACATTTTTTAATAATTATTAACCAAAATTAACGCGATGGTTCAATTTAAGAAATTGTATTAAGTTCATTAAATATTTTAAAACTTTGAATTTTTTATAAATCATCATTTAAAAATCATGCTAATTTAAAAAAGACTTAAACTTTTCCCTAAAATTCTTGAAAATAATTTTTTTAAATTTTGTTTCTTAAATCAAAAAAATACTAAAACAAAATCCACATTTTAAATATTATAATAATACTAAAATTTAGAATACAGCCTAAAATATTTTTTTTTATTTTTTTCGCACACCATTTCATTGCCTCAATTATTCAACGCCTCAAATAAAATAGTGATAGCATTTTTCTGCCATTCGTTTATTAGCGCTGTTTGTTTGTATACCGGCACTTATATACATACTATTCTAAAAACACACTTATAAACATATAAAAATCTGCTTTTGTTGTTTTGTTTATTTCTCCAATTCGTCGTTGAAGAAAGTGTAAGCGTAACGTGATTGTATTGAGAGTTATACTCGCACACACTCAATCGCAATTTTTATACTCTGCTCTCAGTCACATTTAACACAAAAACACATCTGTCCATTCATAAAAAGATTCCGACGAAACTCCAGCCGGCCGGCATGGAACGTTGTGATAAATGAAACAAAACAATAAACAATATATATTGGTGTTAAAGTACTACTACTACTGTATGTAGTTTGTGTATATGAATAGACTTGGAGATAAAAAATATTTAATCATCCTTTTTTACTTTATAAGAATTATGCTTATTTTTTTAATTTATTGTTTCAATTCGACAATTTTGAATGTTTTTATTAAAAAATTTCTAGGAAATCTTATATACATATATTAATTTGTAAATTTATAGAAATAAATAAAATAGTATTTTTAAATAATAAATAAATGACTTTTTTTCTCTTTAAAATTTTATTTTATATATTTGTCATCCAAAACGAATTTTTAACTAAAAATTGAAATTTACACACACACAATACGAATTGCTGGTAAAAATGTGCATGTATTTGTATACCAAAAGCAATAACAATTCTCATGGTCTACATTTAGGCGCGTCTTATTTCTCTGCTTGCAACGATCGGTTGAGGAAATGAAATTTTTTGCAAAATAGCATACTTTCAGGCGCTAAGAGACTAAATAAGTAAATTGGTAAGATATTATGTTAACAAATTTATACTTTAAATCAATAAAAAATCAGTTTGTAGGAAATTTTAAACTATATTTTATTAAATAAATATTTTTTAATAAAAATCATTTTACTCTTCAATCAAGTGTAACAATTAATAATACTGCACTTCGTTATACTTTACAGTCTAAAAATTTGGAAAAACCACCCAATTAATCTGAAGAGATCTCATCTGACTGAAATAATTATCAATGGCATGTTGTTCACGATCCGACAAGCTTCCACGTTACACATTTTGTTGAATTTTTGAACTTCTATTTTGGTCCAATCGTCGCTTAATTACAGTTTAAGTTTGGTATAAATAAATATCTCTTTAGAATTATATACTTTCCTTTGTCTTATAATTATTTAGTTTTCGAATTCAAATTAGGCATAAGGTTTGAAGTACTGGGTACTATTAGCCGCTTCAAAGGCGTCTCGATTGGCATAATTAGTTAAAGTGACTCTTGAATAAAGCCTTGGCGATACCAGCTGACAGATTTTCCTAAATTACAGCTGATAATCACTTATTAGTTCTTATATGATGTTGGCAAACATCTCCCTTCCACCTTTTTGTGTTTTGAATTTCGCGGCTATGTATAAAACGCTACAGAGCTCGTATCTGGCATTACTATACATCTTTGAAAGGTCTTGACATAACCTACAAAACGACCGAATCAACGCCTGCTATATGCTGCTAAAACGGAACGAACTCGACCCATTTTTGAAGAGGATTGTGACAGGCCGCGAAAAATGGATCACATACGACAATATGAAGCGAAAACGGTCGTGGTCGAAGGCCAGTGAATTGTCCCAAACAGTGACCAAGCCGGGATTGACAGCCAGGAAGGTTTTGCTGTGTGTTTGGTGGGATTGGAAGGTAATTATCCACTAAGAGCTGCTCCCATATGGCCAGACGCTTAATTCAACCATCTACTGCGAACAACTGGACCGCTTGAAGCAGGCGATAGGCCAAAAGCGTCCAGAATTGGCCAACAGGAAGGGTATAGTGTTCCACCAGGACAACGCCAGACCACACACTTCGTTGATGACTCGTCAGAAGCTAAGGGAGCTCGGATGGGAGGTTTTATCTCATCCACCATATATCCCGCACATAGCGCCAAGTGATTACCACCTGTTCCTGTCCATGGCGAACGCCCTTGGTGGTGTAAAGTTGAACTCAAAGGAGGCTTGTGAAAAGTGGTTGTCCGAGTTCTTCGTAAGTAAGGAGGATAGCTTGTACCATGGGAGTATTATGAAGTTGCCATCTAGATGGAAACAGATTATCGAAACACGAATCGAACGGCGCAAATTTGAACTAAATCCGATCACTGTAACACCTTTTATAAAGCATTGAATAAATAGCAAAAAAGCGGAAGGGAGATATTTGCCAAACTAATATTAAGGATCCTTATCAAATGAAACAAAAGGCTTAAGACACAAACACATTATAGTTTCTTATCTTAAGACTGAAGTAACCAGAATCGACGCAGATTTATATCCGATCTAGATATTTTAACTTAACAACGTTCTTTAAAACTGTTGGGTAATAAAAAATAATCATATAATATATGTTTAGTATAATTCTAGATTTTTAAAATATTGAAATTAAAACAATATTTTTTGTCTAACGATTCCTCTAAAAATATAATCCTAAAAGTCATATCATAAACAATATTTTCATATGTAGCTTTAAACCTACTAGTCGCTGAATTTTTGTCTTCCTTTCCTTACTTGTTAATTATATTAAAAAAATTAAAAAAGTTGAAATATAATATCAGTAATTGCATTGCGAAATGAAATGCAAGTCATTTGCATTAAGTTGCATAATTATTTATTACTCTTTTAGCCACTTGTTGAGCGCATAAAAATTTAATGCATTCAGACAAATACATAAATGTGCCCGTGTGACGTTTTACTGTTATTTTATGGCATAATTGTATTTCTATGGATTAATTGGCAGAGACATACACATAGACAAGTCGAGGCAAATTAATTTAGTAGCAACATGAACTCTAAATTAATTGCAAAAGCAAATAAATAGACATACACGCAGAAAAGTGAACAGTAAACAAATGCATATATATGCACATACAGACACCCAAGCAAACAGCACGCACTGATTGAACCGCCGAGTTAATTGCAAGCGAATAATCATGCAGACAAAATGACAAAAATAATTAAATAAACCAACAAAAACAACAACAGCAACTACAATTGAAATGTGCTGCTGCGTGAAGGTGAGCGGCTCGATTGATTGCAACTTGCATTGCGTAAACGGAATATGTTGTAGCTAATGACAACTGCATTCGTTTGTTTCCATGGAAGCACCGTTCTGCTTCAAAAGCTCTGAAAAAAAACAACGGAAACCAGCAACATGGAAATTGCCAAAAAATTGCTAACTTGAAGTTTATTGCTACCGACTTGCGTAATGCGTTCAAGACAAACAGTCAATAGAGCGCAACAACAGCAACAACAAAAATTCGACAAACCGACTCGTTAGCCAGCAAGTGAAGTGCAAATAAAAATATTTTCCGTTTCAATAGAAGTCAACAAATTAACAATATCAGCGCAACACACTTGTTGTTGTTGTTGCCACAACAGGTTGTTGCGTCGCACAGAGCACAACAGACAGCACAAAGTTGTTCAAATTCACGATCACCAACCGCTGTCGCTGCGCATGCGGCAATCTAACTAGTGACCGCTGAAGGTTGTTGTGTGGCAGCAATTAGACATACATACGTACGTCACTCGGCGTTGTTGCAAGCATAATGCTATGTACGTGCGCAACGTGCTACATGTCACAGTTGCAGCATGTGTTGCCCCTTCTACTCATAACCCACTTCACATATGTATGTATGTGTGTGCGTTTCTTTTACCGTTAGCCAGCACGCTACAATCGACAATTAGCAAGCACAAATTTTATTAGCCGCATTTGTTTATTAGCCCGCATCTATACAACGTTCCTTTTCCCCAACATTTTATAGCACTTCAAAATAGTTGAAATATAAATTGTTAATGTTTAAAAAATAAATGTCTTTGTATGGAGAAAAAATTCGGCAAAGTGACACCAATTGTAACTTAGAAACAATTTTTGACGCAGCTGCATTCAATTAACATATTCTGCAACGCCTACTTAGCACAAACAAGTTTTTGATATATGGGCTCATAAAATTATTCTATCTTAAGGCAAGTACCTATGTGACATTACAGAAAGACGTAGGCCGAAAATTTATAAATAATTATAGTTTCAAGTATTGCTTATTAAATGAAGCTGTGGAAATAAAACGGGGAAGCTAATATTGAGTTCACACGTCAAAAAAAGCATGTTGAAATTTTATAAAATATTTAATTAATTTTTCTTTTTAGTTTAGTAACTATTGGAGTAGATTTTATAAGATATTTATGTATTTATAATATCGTAACATGATTATGTAGATTGTAGAATTAAGCGTCGGGCCAAATGGGAGCAGCTCATAATAGATGATTCCCTACCAATCCCACCAAACACACAGCAAAACCTTCCTGGTCGTCAATGCCGGCTTGGCCACTGTTTGGGACGATTCACCGGCCTTCGACCACGACGGTTTTCGCTTGATATTGTCGTATGTGATCAATTTTTCGTCGCCAGTTACCATCCGCTTCAAAAATGGATCGAGTTCGTTCCCCTACAGCAGCATATCGCAGGCGTTGATTCGGTCCAGAAGGTTTTTTTGCGTCAAATCATGCTGCGCCCAAACATCAAGCTTTTTTGTGTATTCAGCCTTCTGCAGATGGTTTAAAATGGTTTGGTGACTAACTTCCATCGCCTGGGCGATGTCACGAGATGCCACATGCGGGTCTAACTCGATGTTTTCCATGGTTTAAACGGTATTCGTCGTCACATGTCTTCCGCCGGCTGGCTTATCCATGGTGTCATTTTCACCCACTCTGAATCGTTGAGACCATTCCTCCTCAGTTCAAAGTGAGAGAGTACCATCCCCCAAAACACCATTAATCCCACGGAACGTTACTCTAGCGCATTTGCTTTTAACGAAGGAAAACTTAAAAAATAGCGCGAATTCCGGCGTTAGTGAACTTCATGTTTACATGTCTATAACTGTTGAACGCAATATCCAAACTAATCATGCCGGTGTCGTTTTGTAAGTTATATCAAGACCTTTGAAAGATGTATACATAGCCAATAAATTCAAAAGACAAAAAGACGGAAGGGAGATTTTTGCCAACATAATATATAAACAAATATAGAGTCACGTTCCTGATAACCCTGTGAACTAAGTGCAAATCCTCAATACCACCCTGATGGCTGATAGCTGAATAATCGCCTTCGAAATCCTAAAAAATGGCTATATGAACCATTTTAGTGCAAGAAATATCGATAGTAATATTAAAAGCACCTCTTTATCGGACCCCTAAGCTCAATTCTACAGAATCTGAAAAAAATATTAGTCTTTTCTTAAGATCTTAATTAAATTACTTACTAATTGTTGTTGTAAAAACAGAAATTATTCCCAAATTTAAGAATGCTACCGAGCTTTCAGTCTCTATCCGGATAAAAATCCGGGTCCGTTGCAGTAATTGTACATAGACCCGTCTGTCATCAATCTATGAGCAAAACTGCCAAAAATGCAAACATTGAATTCTGGGAAGTTCTTCAGAGTAAAAGTTCTTTTACAAATTATGAGCTCGGCGATTTTCGATTCTTGGCCAATAACAATACTGTAACGTTGCCCCAACCTCCTTAAAGACCCATCCCAAAAGTTTGAGAAGTTGGAGTTTGAGAACGACGGTTCTAAGAAGCGCTGGCTTAAGTACATAATGTCGAATGGGGATTGTTTCAAAAGGGGGCAACATTAATGTAGACGGATGAATAGATCTTTATTTTGTTCAAAACACGGAATCAAAATGGATGAGGAAAAATCACATTGACAAGCAATGAGGTAAGAAGACAAACGGAATATTCAAGGTCATTAAGGTTGAGTGTATTAACAAAAGCAAATATTATTCAGTTTTATGTCCGATTTGATAACATTTTTGATGCAAACAAATTTGGTGAAAAAGTCTCCTTTTTTTCAAGAATATTTATGACCCCAAGACATAGGCAAAGCGGCAAGGATTTTCATGAAAATCAGGAGGTCATCGCTGAAACATTGTTTTTGTAGTGTTTCTGTAGCACAAAATGGCTTCTAAGGAATGTTTTGAGTTAAGATACCCTTAGGACACACACAACAAATAGACCGAATAATGTTCTGGCGTAGACTTAAATAAGTATTTGTAAATATATTATTAAAAAAAGTGTATTATATAAAAAAAATTCAAAGAGTTTCAACTAGAAACTGCGGATAATTCTTGAAAACTTTGTGAGGCAATTCTTCAGCAGTTAATAAATAACCATTTGAGTGTAATAAATAAGTTATGACAGCATAAAATTCTTAAGAAACTCTGAAGAAAAACGAGCGTAACTAGAATTTACCAACACTTAACGCTCGCAGACACGTTTTCAGTCATCATAAGCATGCCATTAATCAAAGCGTCTAATAGCACTGTCCAACAAATGAAGACTTTTTGAATGGAACAGAATAGCGACCCTATAATTCTGAAAGGGTATGTTGAGTAGATCATTTCTGTAGAACAAACTTATGGTCCAGCACGTCTGAGTTTTTTTTTACAGTGGGTCAAAGTTTTCATTGTTTGGTCGAAGGGAGCATTCTACTATATGAAAAAAAATGTTGTAAGTTAATGTCTGAGAGAATTCTTATGGTCAAAGTTGTATTGTGGAATTGTATGAGAATTGTTTTTGTGGAAGATCTTAACCCTCTAACTGGTTTCTTTATGGGTCAATTTGACCCTATTTTCGAGAAAATCAAAAACGTGCTGGACCATAAGTTTGTTCTACAGAAATGATCTACTCAACATACCCTTTCAGAATTATAGGGTCGCTATTCTGTTCCAAAAATGCTGTTGGACAGTGTAGTAGGATATTGTCCTCTGCATCTACGAACGTGCAATAAGTACATACATATATGTACAATATTCGGGTATATATATAAATATTTATATATGTAAGTGTGTGTGCCCATTTATGGCATATGCACAACAAAGTTGTTTGCATTTATAATGATATAAGCGCGTATGTGCAACATATAGAACTAGTTATATATACAACTACTCTTATGAAAGCAAAAAAAGCCACGACCTACAAGCACCTTAGCGAATGTGCAAATAAATGCAACTACCGTTACCACTGCCACTGTCAGGCAACAAAGCGGCCAAATTTGGTTGGTGCAACAAAAGCAATCAGCTGTAACACATATAGCCTACAGCAAGCGCCTACCCGCAGTGTTGTTGTTGTTGCTTGTTGATTGCATACTTGTATTTTTGGTTTAAGATCAACGTTGCAATTCAATTCTGCGTTCAATTACGTTCTAAACTTTGGCGAGTCAACAACAAGTTGAGCGGTTAAACAGTGTAAAACGTATCGTTGCGCTTATTAAAGGAAATTTTTGTCAAAATTTGCATTGAGCAATACAACAACAAAAACAAAATTAGTAATTTTAACAATTTTTTTTTATTAAAAAAATATAAAGTGTTCAATTATGGTTTTGCTGCGTGTCATCAAATATCTTGTGGGTTAGTAGTGTCTCTCAGTGTTTAATTAGTGTATGAAATTGATTTTCAATTAACTCTCGGCTGTGACACGCTTTCAGTTCAATTAATTTTTACGCAGCTCGTTGTTTATAGCTAACGCTTTGACAAGCTAAACGAGTTACAGTGCTGACGGTGTGATGCCAGTGAACTTTGTCAGAACCTGTTGCTGTATTGAAAATAAATTCTAATTAAATATTTAAAAACATATTTAACTTAATAAATTATTATTATTTTTTATTTAAAATTATTTTTTTTATAACTTTTTATTATTTTTCATATAATTTTATTATTTTTTATAATTTTTTTTAACTTAAAATTATTTTCCATTATTTTTTATTGGCGTTTTTTGTGCTTTCTGTACTTGAAGGTTGTGTGGTGCGTCTGTGTGAGGGGCTCAACCAGAGCGTTTTGTCTTGGAAAATGCTCAAATATCGCATGTTGCAACAAAGTTGACTAAGAGGCGTACGTGGGTGGAGTCGGCGTGCTCTACTTTGTGTTACCTTCGTTGGCGATGATGAGCTGTTGAATATCTTCGAAAATTTATAGTTGCACTGAAGTTATTTGAAGTTCGTTACTTAAGTCTTTTGTATTGTGTAGTTCAATGTGGAAGCTTGTTGGAAATAAAATAAATTTTTTAATGCTTTTTTGCTCTATAAAAACAGTGTTAGTGTACATAGTTGTAATGTTAAAACAAATATATTTTCTAAATAAATTTCAATGATTTTGTGTTTATTTATTTTTTTCTAATCAGTGGATCGGTATTGAAAACCATATGGTACTGAACTACTATTTATAATGCTATATAATAACGATCTGTACTTGAATTATATAACCAAATAAATTCGAATTTTATTATTTTACATAAAATGTCATGGATTATAGTTATATTAAAAAATTTGCAAACAATATTAGTTAATATTAAAATAATGTCAAAAAAAAGTATGATGAAAATTAATTAATAAGGACATTGGCCATATATGAAAAATCGTATTTCCTTTAAATAAACCTTTGAAGAGAATTTCCTATTTAAACCAAATTAAAAACAAAGTTTCCGAAGATTTCTGCTGACATAACCCCACTTTTGTCATATAAAACTATTTGGAATAATTCAGTAAAATTATATTTCATTACATTACAGAATCATTCTTTTATCAAAAATATTATTTAAATATGACAACGAATTTATAGACGAAAAAGTCTATTAATAATTTTCAAATGTTCTACTAATAGTATTTGTGAAGTCTTGAAGTCTTTACTTTTCTAATCGCCAAAGAAGTCATAAAATCTAAATGCACAGATAATATTAATTTCCTTCGCCGGTTATTTATACTTATTTACCAAAGCTTAGAGATTTAATTGTTTATCTGTTATCCCAAAACAACATTATATTAAAATTTGTTTAATAAAAGCAAAAAAAAATTTTAAATTTTAAACCTTAGAAATAAGTACCACCCTAGCTTACATTAATATTTTTACATTGACATATGCACTTATAATTGCTATAAGCGATCACATGTATGCTCTCCTTCGATTACTAGTCTTTTAATTATTCTTCTTACAGCTAATTATAGCACAACTTGACTTATTTTTAGCCGCAATACTACACGCCTATCTTCTTGTGTGTATAATTAAATCGCCTACGGAGGCATCAAAGAGGCGAGTATTTAAAAATAGCAATAAGTACGATGACATATGCCGGGAATTCGCGACAAGCATACAGGTTTGGATGCACTGAAAAATGTTTGATATATATGTGGACACACACATACTTAAATAATTATATAGCTTCACAAACATAACTGCATTTAAAGAGTAAAAGCTCAGCTAAGCAGAAAATACGTACAAACATATAATATATGTATATACATATGTATATATATATAATTATAAGTAGGTAAGCAGACGCCCTAAATTTCTGTAAAGTCTGTCAGTCAGTTTAGCAAAGCGAGTTGTTTCCGATTTAAACTGCCTATAACTCAATAATAAACTAATGACTTATTTACTACACGACAACGATTAAAAATAAATATTTTTCCAATTAATTTCATTAAGGAATTATATTGAAGAAACATAGTTCAATAAGCTCTTATCTCTCCCATTATAAATTGTTCATTGGTCATTAAATTATACGAGAGAAGAATAGATGCCGGGTTTGTCGTATAAATGCCTTCAATAGTCCACTTCTCTGCTCGCTATGTTTGAACTCTGAACTCTTGTTAAACAAATTATATGTGAAGAAACTGGAAAAGTATTACGTTAATTACAAGAGAGACGGTATATAACTAATTGCAGTAGTCTAACCTGTTTAAACTCACGCCCTCTTTAATTATATAGGTCAGGCATACGCGTACGCAGTTACTTTTATGGTCCCACTAAACCCTACACACACACTCCTCATACAAAGATTATGCAGAAATTACTAAAAGTGCGTTAATTCACTAAAATCGAGTATGAAAACACCAAATTTTACAGAATTTTTTTTAATGGAAAATGGGCGTGGTTGCGCCCACTTATGGATCAAAAATCATACGCAGGAACAACTCGAGGCCAAAAAATAACATTTAATATAACCGATTTCAACGAAATTCGATCAATAACAATTTTTTGTTATCTCATCAGTATAGTTTGAGATCGGTTTACAACCACGCCTACTTTGCTTATACCACATTTTTGAAGTCCATCTGGATCTATAAATTAAGCACTAGGAAAATATCGGAACAGAATTTTGCACAAATACTGCATTTCTAGTGTGGCATCACCCGTCTAAAAATCCGACTATAAATTTTCAAAGCCCCAGATACCGAGTATGAGGTGCTTTAGTACTTGTGACGAATTTTTTACCGAAAATGTTGGCAAAACTCTCAGATATTCTAAATAAAGTCAGAGGATAATTATAATAGTGTGCCTCTGTGCCGAATATGGGCAAAATCTTGTCAATACTTCTTCTAGCCCCCATATATCTCATAAACGGATTAAGCGTATAATATTGCATATGATATAGTTTGATACGTGAATAATTGTGTGTTATCATAATAAAATTAAATTTAGGGGTTACATGGGTTTCGAAGGTTAAAAAATCGATTTTTTTGCTTATGAATTTCTACAACATCTCTGGAATATTATCCTAAATTTTCAAGTCGATCCGAAAAGTTTCGGAGGTACAGAGTCAGAGTTCGCTCCAAGTCAGGTATTATTGTTACTCAAAACTTTAAACGCGTTTTTCTCGGAACCGTGTTTTCAAAATCGGTTGTCAAATGCTCTCGAAAACTTGTAAACCGATATTGATGAAATTTTGTACAGGTATTCAATTTAGACCAACTATCCTCTGGGTAGCCAACAGACATCCGTTTGGAGGCGAGCTAAAGTGAGAAGGCGAAACCCGCTTGTGCGGTTGTGCGTAGGGTTTGGAACCCACCACATAAAAACACCCCCTAATGAATAGGAAGAAACAGCCTCGGATGAGAGACCCCAATTTTCGATGCAGTACCCGCTGGTGGAAGCCGAGGAAGAGGTAGACCTCCACTCCGATGGAAGGACCAGGTGGAGAGGGACCTGGATTCGCTTGGTATAACCAATTGGCGTCAAACTGCCAGAAGGAGGGATACGTGGAGCGCTGTTTTGGCTACGCCAGTCAAGAAGAAGAAGAAGATTCAATTTATTCGTGTTTGGACGATTTTTTGGAAGCATTTTTTTTCAATTACAACTATTTAAAAAAAAAAACAAAATGTGTAACCAATTTGACCGAAATTTTTATTTTTTGGTAAAATGTCAGCCCAAATTCCAATTTTTACTTTTTTTTGGCTTTTCTTCGTTCAAGCACGAGTTTATGGTCTTGCCACTTATTTTTGTTTTTTTCCTTTTGGATGATCCTGTCTGGAGTTATGCTGACAACGCGGACACACCTTTTTTCCGAGGGGTCACCGGAAATGACGTCACAATGGAGGAATTTTAATTTTGTTTTTTATTTCAGAAATTATTCCTTAAATATGTATTTATAAAAAAAATATTGAAAACAGGCCGTTTTTACCCGACAAAACCCACGTGACCCCTTATTTAATTACGGGAGTACAAAATGTTCAATAACTCCCGAACCAAACCGCTTTCTAGTATGATAATTTTAATTTTTAGTATCTAATGTATCTATACAAAAAATACAAAATTAAAAATCTCTTCCTTTAGGAAATTCAACAATCAAATTTATAATTATTTATTTATATAAAAAATCTAAAACTTTGACTTCTGCGGAAATTAATTTTAAATTAAAATATCTTACCAAATTAAACACCCTCTAACTGACCGTACTCCTCCATATAAACCTCAATATTTACTATTTAAATCGATGATGTTTTACAATAATTCACATTGCTGAAGCAAATTTTTAAAATTCAGCAATAATATGAATGATCTTATAAATAAAGATGTATATTTGTGTATGAATATGAAAATTCCTTAGAAATGTCTGTGTAGGTTATCTCGCAATCACTTTGTCCACGGGCCACGTAGTCAGCATCCCAAAAAAAACGCCCCTAATATGGTTCAAGTACTCAATGTGGACACTGTTTATAGCTATGTATATACCAACAATTGTATATATTTGCAGGAAAATGATAGTATAAATCTTTGCTATTTCAATACATATTCTTATCTGCAGCAATTATATACACAGATGGACATACATACATAAATAATTCATAGAAACTGTAAATACTTATCAGTGAAATTATATTAGTATTTGCAATGACGTGCATTCTTATTTATATGTACTAATCAACATATGAATATGTTTGTATGTATATATTGGTACGTTAGTATATGAAGCCTAGAACGTAAGAGGCGCTTGAAATGATAATCTTAGCTCATTGGCGCCAAATACGATGAGTACTAAAATAAAGTAGCAAATAAAATATTTTTTTTTTTTGTAATTAATTATTATTGATTAATTTAAAATAATGGATTTTATTAATAACTGGTGATAATTAAATAACCACCTAAGTATTTTTATAAGTAAGTAGCTTGGAAAAAAAATTATAAAAAATATTTAATTAATTTTGTTGACCAAAATATTTTATAATATATTTTATAATTTAATATTTAATTTTAAATTAATTTTTTTTTTATTAATTATAAAAAATAATATGTATATATAAACGTGTAAAAAATTATGCTAACCTCTATGTACATATATCATATCAGTTCACTTTACCGAGTTCCCACTGTCACTGTTAGTTACTCACATATATGTATTTATGCAAAATCCAAGTTTATAACGGAAACTGGGATAGATTCACATCGCCAGTGAGAACATTTCAGCCGACGCCGCACAAACAGTCGACTAAGAGATTCCGTGACAGACAGTTTGCAACGCCAGCAGAATTTACATAATTGCTGTGTATAATAATTAAAAATTTTATTTCCATAAACAATAACAGCGCGTTTTTTTATTAAATTGTAGTCAAAATGAGAACCACAATTACAAAAGTGTCTTTTATCTGTTTGCTAATGGGTAAATATTGAATGGAATTATATAATTTATATTTAAATGTTAAACAAGTACTAAATATATTTTATTGCTAATTTTAGTACTCGCGCTTGTCACATTGGCTAGCGCAGATTCACAATCGAAGCCGAAACAATGCAACGAAGAATGTCCCACGACACGCGATCTCGTTTGTGGCTATGACAGTAATTGTTATGCTAGATTTGACAACAAATGTCTATACGATCGATTAAAATGTAACACGAAGCACAGTAAGTAGAAGCTCAACATAATATTTTTTTTTTGTGAATAATATTTCGAAAATAATTTAATTACAATTGATAAGAGTGCGTAAAAAAGAACAGCTTTGAAGGACTGTCTTCAGTTAAAAGTTTGTTAAATAAACTCGGAAGTGTTTTTAAAGCCTTTGAGTGAACTCTTGTAGTAGTTCAGACGAAATATTGTATGTTTAAAAATAAATACAAAGTGTTGGTCCATATTGTATAGCTTAATAACGATTTTCAATTAGTTTTACTATACAAATACAATTAACTAATATTCAGGGACAAAATTAAAAAGTTTAGAAACAAATTCCTCAGCTTTTTGGGACATAAAAAACATTATACTTAAGCATTGTGCTTTTTTCGTGTCAAAAATCGCTAATTGAGGCCAGTAAATAACATTTAATATAACCTAAATTGAATACGTATTCATCATAAGTTCTAATACTCCAATAGAATAAAAAGGGTGGAGGATCAGAGCAATGGAAATTTTATTCTAATTATAACTGAGAAAGAATGTCGACTTCTTATCAGTGAGACTCCGTATTATAAGGACTCATCACCTCGGTCTAATATTATACCACTTTCTCGCCGATCATGTACGTATGTGATTGGCATTGGAACCGTTTAGCCGGTTATAGCCGAATCGATTATAGCGCGCCACTCCTCTCTTTTCTTCGCAGTTCGACGCCAGTTGGAGATCCCAAGTGTAATCAGGTCGCTCTCCACCTGGTCCCTCCAACGGAGTGGAGGCCTTCCCCTTCCTCGGCTTCCTCCGGCGGGTACTGCATCGAACACTTTCAAAGCCGGAGTGTTTTCGTCCATTCGGCCAACATGTCCTAGCCAGCGTAGCAGCTATCTTTTTATTCGCTACACTATGTCAATGTCGTCGTATAACTCGTACAGCTCATTGTTCCATCGTCTGCGGTATTAACCGTGGCCAATGTTCTGAGGACTATAAATCTTGCGCAAAATTTTCCTCTCGAAAGCTCCTAGTGATCCGATCATAGAACATGGTTTCTTTCACTAGACACTACTAGCAGGTAGAACTAACTGTATAGTTTACGAAGACAAAAATCATGAGATAGGTAATACAACTCCAGGACTTAGGTCATCAAAAGTTCTTGCCAATAAAATAATTGTTCCTCTTGCTGTATATGGAAGAAGAACTGTGCTTCTGGAACCATTTAGTACTGCAACAATTGGAATCTTGGAATAAAACCATATTAAACACACCAGAGAGTAACTTTTTCTGAATACAAGTAAAATCTGAAAAGGTTTCTTCAGGATGGGTAGAACTCCAAATGCTATAAATTTACTTATACCTAAGACAAAAACTTGCTCTATAAGTTCCTCCGAAAATAAAGTTACATGAATATCAAACGCATCACTTTGACAGTTCTTTGAAAACACCCTATAACTATAATAATAGTATTTAATAATATTTTCCTCCAAAAAGTAACCCCACAGTTGCAGTAATATCCATTATTAAATTGAAATTATCTCTGTTCATTTCAGATCTCGAAACGGTGGACATGTCCCTGTGTGATTTAGCTGAACGTAAAACCCATCCAGCTTATAGGCTTTGCTAAGGACTAAGGACACTCGCCTACTCTAATATGTATTTTAATAAATTATTTGCAATGTCATTACCAAACTAAATGTTAAACAACAAATATACTCAAAATATCACTACACTACACTAGTCTTAAGCGGATTTCTTGTAGACAATACTTATAAACAAAAACCAAAAATAACCTAACAAACTTGACACTAAACAATGTTCTCATCATTCAAATAGAATAAAGAAATAACAAAGTTTTTACCCTACTAGCGAATGCCTGCTGTTTCGAATTTTCAATGTGCAATAAGAAGAGCTTTAAAAGTGTTTAAGAGCTTTAGCCAGAATAAAAACAATCAGAATAAAATTGTAATTTTATTATATTATTTAACTACAGTGGAACTTCTCTAACTCGAATCTCCATAATCCTCAAAAAAACTTCGAATTAGAGAGACTTCGAGTTATAGAATTGTCGTTAAAACATAAAATTTTTCAAAAAGCTGTAAAATATAGATTTTTAGACAGTTTTATTTATTTCTTCGCATAAAGTTTTAGATACATCTGTTAATATGTTTTCTGTAATTTTGTTTGTTGCAGTCTGCTATTGTTTGGCTCTTGACGTCTGTATCCCAAGACTTTGTTACATGATTTATGCAATCCATAAGTGTAATATCATATTTTTTGTTCGCCTCCATAAGGTATAGAGGGACTCTGTTAAAATTCTTCCTTGATAGTAAAATTTTTAATTTTGTATACTGTCCTAACCAAAAATTTCGATTTATGGAAGGAAATGTGTATGAAATTTGACTTCTGTTGCCAATTAAAAAGTTCGAGTTATAGAGAACTTCGAATTTGTATGAAATTTGATTTCTAAACGCTATTGCCAATTAAAAAGTTCGAGTTATGGGGATCTTCGAGTTATAGAAGTTCGAGTTATGGAAGTTCCACTGTATTTTAATAAAAATATTTTTAAATAGCTCCTTGAGAAGTCATGAGCTGCTCACAAAATCTCAATAAGAATTCCATTTGTAAGTTAGCTTCAAGATCAAAAGAAGAAAGTCTGTGACATTACGCTTATTAAAATTAAAATAATTACTTTTTTATATATTTTTTTTAATATTTATTCTATTTTTATTTATTCATATTTCGTGGTACTTTTCTTAATAACATTTTTTTTAATATTTCCCTCTAGTTTTTCTCGATAAATATCGACTATTATGCCCACTTCCACTTATCGATTTTTTTCCATTAATATTGATCATATTTGGAGGAATTACAGATGCTGGTTTTAGATCAGTGATGAGAAATCGATTCATATTGTTATCGATAATACATTATACTTTGTATTGCAAGTAGCTATTAAAATACGAACAGCTGCAATAGCAAATGTTTCTATCTTTTTAAATTGAGAAAATTAATTAATTATAAATATATGCTTATAATTGTCGATTTTTACTCACTTAGCTTACACGTGCTCCGCTTGCGCTTTAATGCACTCAGTCAATTAATTTGATATATAATATATTTAGTTCATTAAACAGCTTCTAATTACTGTCGAGGAAACTTCCATTATCTTTTACCTTTTGTTCTTTCTTGAATTGTTTTAGAAATCTTGCAAATCTTGATAGTAATAACAACTGATTGATCGTACCTACTAAAGTTTGTTTTTTATTTACCAATGAATCACCAGCGATATCTACCGAAACTTCGCGTGAAATAGATAAGTACAAAATGCATTTCGAATACTAATTTCGGTTATTCTTTTTTCGCACGAAATTTTCGAGTGTTTTTTTTTTATGATAATAAAATTGCACTTCTGTACTTGTTTAGTATGGAATATCTTATCGATAATGGGTCAGCATGGTTATTTGACTATAAGTTTATGATTTTAAAAATTTAATTCATTTTATATAATTCCCGCGATCTACATCTGAAGTGTCTACTTCAAAACATGGTAGCATTTTTAACTTTTTTGTTAAAGTTTGGACTCATTGTCTTTTCGGACTCATTTCACATTAAAAATTATGTTAGATATAGCATTGCACTTAACTCTCTAGCCATGATAACTATAGTACATATAAGATCACGAGTGTTACGCTTGGACTTAAGCAGTTTTAGATTTCAGAAGTATTAATGCGACTTGTAAATCAATCCCTGTCAGAAACATGCTTTTGAACCTTAAGCTTGGTAATTGAGTTTTCAATCTATGATACCTAAGAACCAACTTTTTTGCATTGCGCTGGAAGAATCAAAGTTATCCGAATAATTAACTAACTAAATTCATATGACTTAGACAATTATGGGTGTTTCATTCGTTGGATCAAGCTAAAAGAAATATATATCAGAACCTGTTACCTAGTTAACAAGATGCTATTTAATTGAAATAATGTTCCATTAATAAGGAAAAAGTTTTCTCTTTCGAAAATATCAATAATATGCTAATCATTTTATATAGATTTTTAGGAAGAAACTGTTAAATGGTCCAATCAGTACTTTTGAATACAAAGAAAACTAGAACTTATCGATCCAAAAAGGTCTGGGTCGCCGAAATAACAGTCCTTGTTCGAATCTGAAAATCAGAGTCAATCCCGGTGTAACGTAGTACCGGCTGTTGTGGGGATTGTAATGTAAAACACTCATCTAACACCTATTTCTCTTTGGTCCGACCCCATCGAAACCGCTCGTTTCCTGGGCCTCTCGTTATGGCTTCTATGACAATTAGGCTAGGCTTGTCGTTTCAGGCAGGCCTGGGTAACCGCTACAACAACAACAATAAAAAGAAAACAGGAAAAATACAAATTTTTTCAAGTAGAGAGGACAGTTCCGGTATATTATGAACCATTTAATTTAAATCACTTTGCATTGCATCTGACGTTGGGTATAAGAAAATTACTTTCCAAAACACTTGCTTTGTATAAATAACAAATTTATAATTATTTTAATTTTAACCCAATTATACAAAGTTTACTGATTAAAAACAAAAGCTTGTGCCTTTGTCATTTATTTGTTGTCTAATGTTTATACTAAAAATCAATCTAACAACAAATACATGCATATAAGTCTATATAATATATTATACTGCCGTTGTTGCTATGGGATTTTTTCGAACAAGTCAACACTCGTGCGGAAGACAACCCTAACTAGCTAAAAGCAAGGCACGTGTATATAACAAGGCTAAGATTTTACGAAGATGGGCTTGCACACACATACACACATACATACATATATATATGCTTACTTACATAAACGTAAATGTAAATATTTATGTCATCTCTTACCTATATCAATATTTCAAATTTTAGAAAAAATAACATTTTACATACTTACATACATATATGTACATATATTTCTGTGTGCGTGTGTCAATAGCGACCCTTGGAAAAGCATCACATATGTATGTATACTCGTCCATTATCATAAGAAAGCGCTTGCTATGAACGCCGCACACAAGTTTCCCCCCCCAGTGTAAGCAGGTTATCAACAACTATTGTGGGTTGTTTATTTGCAAAATTTGTATTATATTTTTACTCTTTTTTATTTGTTTTCATTGTGTCGCGTTTGTCGCACCTTATCGCTATTGAACATTGGCAATAAAAGGTGAACATCTGGCAGTCGAAGATTCATTCTCAACTCGTCGTTTGAAGTGAACTGACAATTTGATCAAAAACCAAAAAAGAAACACAATGAAATTCATCGCTTTAATCGTTTCAGGTAAATAAATAAGGGTTTCCCCGATGGTTCGTGATTAACGTTAATTGATTTGTTAGTGTGCGCGCATTGTTGTTGTTGTTATTATTTTCGTATACAATGTTAACTAATGATAATTTGTTGTTTTTGTTTTTCTGTTTAGCTTTGATGATGCTCGTCGTAGTGTCCGCTCAACGCAACTGCAACACCAACTGCCCACAGAATTTCGATCCCATTTGAGGTTATAACGGTGAATGCTACGAGCGTTTCGGCAACGACTGTGAATTGAAATCGGGCATCTGCACAAGTGGAAAGAGTGAGTTTCTGTTTTGTTTTTATAAACTTCTATACTTAATGTTTTTTATTTTCTTAAATTAATTTCACTCCTTTTCTTCTTTATAGACTACGAAATCGTCGACTTGAACAAGTGCGAAGCACCCGGTGCACGTCTCTGCCCCAGAGGTGGCCTCACCGTTGGTTAAACTGTAAATGCAATTAAACGCATTTAAGTTTTATGTTGGAGTTTTTTATTTAAATGTTAATTTTTGTTTTTCAATCTCGTAATTTTTAATAAATGTAAAAAATAGTATTAAACTAATTTGAAGTGTTTCATTGATTTGAAATTTTCAGGAATGAATATCAAGATTTTGCGAGTTTTTAGCTAGGGTGCCGTTTCAAAAGTAATTGTAAAGAGCATTAAATTTCGAGCATAGCCGATTCTTTGGTAATGAAAATTAGCACTTATACAGGAAAATCGGAGCTAACATATTGAATGGAATATAAGTACATTCCTTATAACTCCAGACCCCGTTGTATTGTGAGAACCGAGCCCGTTGCATTTTCTGAGAACAACATAACTTAAAATCTGTTTTATTAACAAAAATATGTATAAATTAGAAAAAGGATATACTATGAATACACACCAGATTAAATCCTTCATTCGATCTTTGAGTCGAAAGTATTTCACGATTTCTAAGACATTAAGGATATTATTGTATTTCTAGATTTGATCCCTTGTAAGCAAAAAACGTAATTATGTATATTGATTTTGAATATATAGACACTACAATACAATCATATTCCACAAACGTCATCGCTTCAAGAATCTGTACTACTATTATAAAGAAGAAAGATTTGTATGTGCGTTTATAATGAATAAACTCAAAAACTACTGTGCCGATTTCTCCATTGGAAAGCTACACTCACGCCGAGTAACATAGACTATATTTATTGCTAGAATCTCAGCTTTCTGGAAATAGTTCCCAGGTGAGGGTATTAAAAAGACTCCTTGATGGCGAATCTTTATCAGAAACTCAAAATCGTCTTGCAAGTCATTCCTTCTCTTCTCTTCGCATTGCAATCGCATGCAAGAGAGTCGAGTAACGAGTGCTCGTAGCTGCTAACTGAACAAAATTTCAAAACCTTCCAAGTACGCGCTTGAGAGTCGAGTACGTAGCGTGTGCAGCGGCTTAAAGAACAAAATATTAGAAATATACAAGCTCGCACTAGGGCGCCGAACTCTGAGCGTACCCAACGCCTTCATAATCAGAGGGAAAGACAACGAACACCAAAGACTAGAGGTCGTAATCAAGTTTTAGCTCATTACAAATAAAATATAATTTAATGTTCGAATTTTCCTCAATTTACTTTTATAAAATGAACCCACGCAAGAAACGGGATAGTACATGCATATGTATGGGAGAGTGTGCAAAAAGTTATAACTTTTGAAATGTTTGTTTAAACCCGTGCGAAGCAGGAGCGGTCTGCTAGTGTACGTATATAGAGCGAGAATTAGCGAATTCCAATAGAGTGAGAAATAGAGAAAATATCTAAAGGAGTCAGAAAGACATATTATTATCGATCTATAGAAAAAAGGCAAGTGACCTTTGCTCCCATTTCCAATTTGTGCCAATGGTCATCAATATACAACAAGGGCTTGAAAAAACGTTTGCCTTTGATGAGATCGCGACTTTTCGTAAATGCCAACCTTAACCTTCGTTGTCAAATTATTGGTCTGAATGTGTCGATACCACTGTAATTTTGGTTAACAGTGCAAAAAAGATAATTTCGTGTTTAAGAACATTGTTTCAAGGATAGATCGTACTCAGGATAGATCATATTATTAATCAGAGCCCTAATATCCGAAACTCTTATGGACGTTAGAAAGGGATTTTACTTAAGCGGTCAAGGCTTCTTCAATATTTATACCTTTCTCCATCATGGGATGAAGTCTATTTCTTTTTTTTTTTTTTGTTGTGTATTCTAATGACTATGCATCAGAGTTTCTTGTAGAAGCGATTACCGGATTTCCGAACAAAACTATTATACTCTGTGCAGCATGCTGCGAGGGTATAAAGAATTCGTATGAACTATTAGACTTTGTGGAAAATTTCCATTCAATAAATTTTATGTTTTGCTATGCATGTCATTCCGTGACGTAAAACGTGAAGCGGTGAATAGGAACGGTTAGGTAAACATAACAACGAACTATATTTTGAGTTTTTTAACAAAAAGTTGTGGTTTATATAATGAACACATATGTATGTATATATGTATGAAACGCGATATTTTTGTGAAAAAGAAAGCATAAATTGAGCATAATCATTTTAGTTTTTTTTTTTTTATTATTTTAAGTGATTTTCAAATATGATTGATGTGTTATAAATTCAAGAGTTTCTATAAAAAATGCATTATAAGTATATAATGTAATTAATTTTGCTTTAACTTTTTTATGAAATTTACGAAAAAGTCCCCACAGAAAACAAGTTTAATAATAAAATTCTAACTGCAAGCAACTTAATAAAAAGCCAAGCCATACAAGTGCTAAAAACAAAAACGCTAGAAAGTCCAGAGTCATTTGTTGTTTCCTCAACTAAGCATGAAGTTCTTAGCTATAATCATCTCAGGTGAGTCGCATAATTATAAATTAATAAAAATGAATATGGAATTAAAGCTTCGCCGCTAAAGCTCTGCTGTTGCTTGCATTCGTCGATGCATAATGTCCGCAAATCTGTCCGGCCATCTATACACCCACCTGTGGCTTTAATGGACGTTGCTATAAAGACTACGGCAGCCCCTGTTCGTTGAAAGCAGAGGCCTGCACCCGAAGACAAAGTGAGTATAAGTTTTTTGATATAAAATATATGCTATATATGGATCTAACGAAAGAGATGCTAAGCCGTGCGCTATTTCTCATTATGGTGTACGACAAAAAGGGCACGTCCGACTTTCAACGGTTTAAAGAAAGTGGTTCGAGCGCACCATGAAAAAAGTTTCTTAAGCTTTCGGCTAGCCGATATTCGTGAAAACTTTCTTAGTGTCCGTGCAATTATTAATTATTAATAATAATTCATATTTGTTGTCATTTCATTGCAGACACCAGACAAGTTGACTTTCGTGAGTGTGAGAAACGCTGCGCTCAACTTTGCTGATCTCTTAATATTCTATATCACAAGTACATACAACTTAAGGAAGCTAACAGTGTCATATTTAAATAAACAGTAATTATTTAGAAAAACAAAATAAACGGAACATTTTTCGAAAAAAAAAATGTTTCTTATTCTAAGTAAAGAAGCTTTCACATACTAATTAACATTTTAAATGAGTAAACGCGTGAATAAAGTGTTTCATATGCATAGACGTACATATCCGTAAATTTGTTGTTGTTCTTATTTTTTTGTCTATTTTTTTGAAATCACGCGATATCAAACAAAGTTGTTTACCAAACGAACGCGCACGTACACACACAGAAAAAGTTCCCCTGAAACCAGTTGTTAACGAAAATCTAATAGTTTTTGTTTGTTTCTATCATTTCATATGTACATATGTATATTTTGGTATATAAATGACGAAGTCAATACATTTCTGCATTGTTGCCAATTAAGCATGAGAAAAAAAACATCTGGAATATACCTTATGTTACTATACATATGAATATGTAAGCACCGTTTCAAAGTACAAAATATGAATATGTATATAAAGGTGCCTATATCTCTGTATATTATCTATACACTTAAATCGAACTGACAGCTAATTGGCTATTAATGTTTCATACACGAAAAAAGATACGGAACTGGTTCATAAAAGCTTAAATAGTTGCAGCTACCGTTTAACGGTAGGTGTGGCTGCCAACAGATGAACGCCTTAGCTACTGTTAAAATTTTAATTTTAAAAATTTCTGATATTTTTTTTTTTTTTTTGCTTAAAGTGCCTTTCATTTCCTCCCCATTTATTAGAGTTGACTTCATATTTCTGAATTTACAGTTATATGAACCTTTATCACTAAATGGAAAAGGTCCAGATCTGTAAGATAAAAATACATAATTAATGCAGAAACAGCGGAAGTTACGAGCTCAGCTAAAGGGCTTTTCAATAAGAGTGCTAAAAAAAAAAAATAAATTATTAAATAAAACAAAAACGATTTGGGATATCAATGAAATTCTTTATTCCTGTGAAAGTACATTCGATGCCATTATGATGATTAGACAATTTTCGACGGTTTTCAAGCATAAATCAGCCGATACTGCTGCAATTTTACCTTTCATATTCGTACGAATTCATCAATTGTTCCTGGCTTGTTGCCATATATCATAGATTTGACGTAGCCCCACATGAAATAGTCTAACGGCGTCAAATCCCACGACTGTGGTGGCCAATTGACTGGGCCATTTCGTGAGATAACCAAACTTCGTTTTCAATAAATCGGTTGTGACATTCGCTGTGACATTCGCATATTGTCCAAGTCCATATCATCCAATTCGGACCAGTAATATTCGGTTTTCATTAAGCGTTAGCGATTCTCGTTCTTAGTAATGTGCCGGTCTTGATCATCACGTAAGAAGTACGGCCCAATGACGCCGCCGGCCCATAAAACGCAACAAACCGTCATTTTTAGAGTGTAATGATGACTCATGGAGTACGTGTGTGACCAATAATCACGAATTTTAAGGCATAAATAAATCCATAGCTGAAGATCGGTAGTATTATACACCAACAGAGTACAAATTCGTGGCAAAAATACGCAGGAAGATTTTTCGAAGGACAACTGATACTAAGAAAAATGTTTTAAGTTTTTTAACTCTGGTCTTCCATAGTGGTTAAAACTTCAAATACTAAATCGAAAGTCTAACATAAGTAGCTAATAGAGATCTTAAAAATTCTAAGTCCTCTTAGAATGACTGCCTAGTTTTTAATAAAAATATTTTCCAGATGAATGAAATGGAATCATTAACTTCCAATAGACTCAAGTTATTTACCCTATAACTGTAGATTTAGTCAGTTTCAGACTCAAACTAGCATACAGTTACCCATAACTGTATTTATATACCATATTTAAGTACACGAGTTCATTACATTTTCAAATAACTATTTCTAGAGGCGAAAATAATCATGTCATTATGAACCTAATTCCCATGATTGGCATCAAATTTTTATATTCAAATAGGGTAATATAAATGTTATAAACTTTCGAAAGTTATTAAATGTCTGTGGCGTGTTGCTATGGTAATTAGACATGAAGTCATTGGCTTTTATTTTCTAACTGGAAAAATTAAAAATTAAAAAACAATGTTTATATGTATATTTGATTCCACAGATTTTTCTGATAAAAAGTACAAGAAATTATTGTAAATATTTTCAATAAATACAAACATACATACATGAATATCTATATAGTGAATTAATGCACTTAAATGTTTACTCACTGATGTTATTCAAAAAATTTAGTTACTCCCCCTATAATTAGCGCTACAGCTGACAATACAAAGTAGCAGTGTTCGTGACAATTTACCTTCTATTATATTCATATATTTTCTATATACATATGGGCATATATATTTGGTATTAAGGATAATCAAGTAATATTCAGCTTTTGAACAAAACTACAAATTTATTGGTATCTCTATTTCTAGTAAATTGTTTAAGGCTTAAGGGGTTACATAGGTTTCGTGGCTTTAAAAAATAGATTTTTTGTTTTTTGGCTTATTACAACATCTCAAGAATATTTTTCTAAATTTGCAAGTCGATCCGAATAATAGTTACGGAGATACAGCCTTTAGAAGGTGTGGGCTTCAAGTCAAGTATTATTGTTACTCAAAACTTTAAACGCGTTTTTCTCGGAACCGTGCCGGAAAGCCGGTTGTCAAATGTTCTCGAAAACTACTAAACCGATCTTGATGAAAGTTTGCAAAGGTGTTCGAGATACAATTTACTCGTGCTGGATTTTATTTTTTTTTTTTTTCAATTACAGCTATTTAAAAAAAATGTCAAGCAAATTTGAGCGAAATTCTTATTTTTTTGGAAAAATGTCTGCCAAAATTCCAAATTTAATTATTTTGTCTTTCCTTCGTTCAAGCACTAGGTTATGGTCTTACCTAAAACACTTATTTTTGTTTTTCATTTTGGATGATCCTATCAGGAGTTATACTGACAACGCGTACGCACCTTTTTCCGAGGGATCACCGGAAATTACGTCACAAAAGGGGAGTTTTAATTTATGTTTTTTGAAAATTTCTGAAATTATTCTTTAAACATGTATCCATAAGACAGAAAAAAGTTTGAATTAAATAAATAATTTTTTACATAAAAAAAAAATGTCCTTTTAACCTACCCTGTAGTCTTCATAAGATAAAACAATTCACAAAGTCACATCGTCGAGGAAACCGTGACAGATTTCTGCGATTCTTTTCTCATAAAGAGCCTTACAACCGCGTTGAAGATATGTTATAGTCTCTTTTTCTCCTACTTCTTGGCAGCTTCTGCAGTAATCATTGTAAGTTATCCTCAGTCCGCTAGTATGTCTCCCAATCAGATAGTAGTTCAGCCTTACTAGGGATCTTAGTCATTCATTAAATAGTCAGCATGGGGGGCACTTATTCCGCTCATGCCACATTTCTCTGCTTGTGGAGCAAATCAGGGCTTGTTTTCACCGAGACTCAGCTATATCTATGGCATGGCCCTCTTTATAGGCATCTATATAACTGTAAAGTCTAGCTAATTCATCTGCTTCGCAGTTCCAGGAAGTAATCTCCGCTTGGAAGACACTCCTGTGATCCGGTAGACGAATCTGGTATCAAATTTTGATTCCGAAAATACACTACCTCCCACACTTTTAGCTGATTTGAATCCGTCCGTATAGATACTTAAGGTACTGAATCTTTGTCCACCTTTCCCTTATCACATCGCTGCCCAGCGGGGAAGACTATGTTAACCCATTTTATCCCATCGTACTCGCTTGGGTATGGAAAAAACTCTTGTTTTTTTAATGGATTAAAGGTCGAATTTAGATGAACTTCTAAATAATTAAGAAAGTCCGTGAAATGTGGTAGAATTGGAAACTTGCTGAATATATGTATTAGAATGCCGCTTATCACAACTGACTAGTAGAGAAGATTATCTATGACTGAGCTTTGTTGGTGGAAAGTAGGAAAATAATTAATGAAACAAATGAAGTAAACCGGTGTTACTTTACTTTGGACGCCTAGTGACTATTTTTGGAAAAGACAGCATTAAGCGAATTCATATTTAATATATGCGAATGTTTATAACACGTGTATTCACACAATAGTGCAATATTCTTGGGATTCTTAATGAACCGGCTTTATTCGGGTAAACAAAGACATAAACTTTCTGGCGGTGTCACAAACTTGATTTCTGATAAACTAATAGATATCTATATCTTACAAGGGACGGTTATAAAAACAACACATTGCAACTCACGCATATGTCTGTATAAATTTGTATTTAGTGTTCTTATCGCGGTATGAAGCGTCTCATCATATTGCCCATAAAACTGAATATCGAAGAAACCATCGAACGCGTTAGCCGCTTCTCTGCCTCGGCGCTTTCCGTGAGTTCCTCGCCTTCATCGGGTTTGTTAGTGGACGCATTTATGATGCGTAAGAACGCTACTTCATCCACCACATCCTTTCGTTTGCTGTAGTGGACCTCGCCGTCGTCAAAATGTTCGATGTCGTTGAAGCGCTCATCATTCGCCGGATCCAAGTAGAGAAGTGAGAGGCGCGCAGCAAGCTCATCGCTAGGACGTGCATGCATTAATGTTATTGAATCTAAAATGATTTACACTCTTCTAACTAAAAGAGATACTAAAAGGCGAGATTTTTCGCTTACTTACATGCCAACAACAATAGAAACAAAATTTTAATATGATTTGACATTTTTAGAAACTCTATACCGTTATATGGGTTTTTAAGAATCACTCACTGGCGTATTGATGCGACTGACAGCCATTTTTGCTTGCTGACCAAATTTATTAACAATTGCTACGTGACAAAGTTTCATTTTTCGAAAATAACTGTAATTACGCATATAAGTATGTATGTACGGGAATGTAAATAAATATTGGCACAAGCATTTTTCCGCTTCAATACCTATCGATTCAACACGTTCCAAAATCAAAATGCATAAATATTCAGGTCATAATAAATATGTATATAATTATGCGCTTACAAGTGCTCACAACCGAGCTGATTCAACAGATTGCTCACCTTTAAAGGGACTAAAATTGAAATTAGAGAGTGGAGTTTCAAAAACTCACTAAGATTCCCTTATTAAATCATGAAATATGTATAACATTTCTCAATAGAAGATCAATCATGATCTCGTAATAGATAGCACTAGCTTCCTAAAGGGCAAGAGAGAGAGAGAGATAGAGAGAGAAGTAACTAGATCTAGAATTTAGTAAAGTCAACAAACAATCGCGACTCACGAATATCGGTCTATAAGGTCAGTAACAGACCATAACATAGTATTCTCATTTAGCCAAGTCTCTGCTCGCGAAGAATATACGAGCGTGAAGACAATGTACATATATTTGGATCGTTTTTTCCATTAGGTAAAGATAATAAATAGGTTTCAAACAAGGTGACTCTCGTGTGATTTCTTTAACCTGATGCTGGAGAAAATAATACGAGCTGCAGAGCTAAATAGATAAGGTACAATCTTCTATAAGAGTGTACAGCTACTGGCGAACGCCGATGATATCGATATCATTGGAAACAACACCGCGCCGTTAGTTCTGCTTTTTCCAGACTGGATAAGGAAGCGAAGCGTATGGGTCTGGTGGTGAACGAGGACAAGACGAAATATCTCCAGTCGTCAAACAAACAGTCAGCGCATTCGCGTCTTGGCTCCCACGTCACTGTTGACAGTCATAACTTCGAGGTCGTAGATAATTTCGTTTATCTGGGAACCAGCATTAACATTACCAACAATGTCAGCCTGGAAATCCAACGCAGAATCACTCTTGCCAACAGGTGCTACTATGGACTAAGTAGGCAATTGAAAAGTAAAGTCCTCTCTCGACGAACAAAAACCAAACTCTACAAGTCCCTCATCATTCCCGTCCTACTTTACGGTGCAGAAGCGTGGACGATGTCAACATCCGATGAGACGGCACTAGGAGTTTTCGAGAGAAAGGTTTTGCGGAAGATTTATGGTCCCTTAAGAATTGGCAACGGCGAATACCGCAGACGATGGAACGATGAGCTATATGTGTTATTCGACGACATATACATAGTCCAGCGAATAAAAAAAACAGTGGCTACGCTGGCTAGGTCATGTGGTTCGAATGGATGAAAGTGCTCCAGTTCTGAAAGTATTCGATGCAGTACCCGCTGGTGGAGGCCGAGGAAGAGGAAGACCTCCACTCCGATGGAAGGACCAGGTGGAGAGGGACCTGGCTTCGCTTTTTATAACCAATTGGCGCCAAACTGCCAGAAGGAGGTATACGTGGCGCATTGTTTTGGACTCGGCTATAACCGCGTAAGCGGTGTCTACGCCAGTCAAGAAGAAGAAGAAAGATAATAAATACAAAATTTCCGAAAAAAACATCTCATACATCATTAAGCTTAGAATGAGTATATATATAGCCTTGATGGGCCTAGGTTATGTATAACCTCTTTACACTTGTGTCAATAAAACTATTATTGTTACTGCAGATATGTACGTGTACTTTTTCATATACAGGGTGTTTCGCATAATCTTACCGTCTTCACCAGAAGCTTAATAAAGATCTCTAACAAAGACGGTCAAAATTTTTCACAATGATATTGAAATGATTTGAGAAGGCAAAAGTAACCTGAAGGACATCGAATTATATGCACGAAGTCACCACAATCTGAAACGCATCATGCTGCAACGATAATAAACATATGGAAAAATTTATGGGAATTAATACAACAAAAACAAATAACTTACATACCGATAATGTGTAGCCAAATTCTGGATAGATATTTTCATCAATATCGAGTAATTATATTACCAAAATTGGTAAAAAAAATAATTCAAAAATAATTTAAAAATAATTTAAAACTAACGGCTTTTAATTGACGACATACGGCAACACTCGAACGTTAAAAATACAATTACACCTGTACAAACATACATTCATGATAATCTATTAACAGCGCCCATCAACATTCATGATAAAGGTTTTTTGAACGCCCGTTTCTTTATTCCTATAACTATATATACACACGTTTGTATACTTCATATCGACTGTCTAAATTAATGGGTACTTATATTTCTCTTATCACTCGTTTGACAATTTCAAAATTAAACTTTTTCATATCCAAAGAATATCGTCCAACGTTCGTAGCCCTCCTCACATAAGTACGTTTCCATTGAACAGTAGTCGTTGCTGTGATCTGGGTATTCTAAAATATTTTTTAACGATTAGATATAAAAACACACACACGTATGCACAATATTAAAAACGTATCATTGAACAGCTTTTGTTTTCATTCGTCGTTATTCACTTACTCGTACCAGCCTTACAGGCTGCTATATCCAAATGGCATTTCGAGGCATATTTCCGTATACAGCCCTCATCCTCATCATAGCGACACAAAGGTATGGTATTTTCATCAATCTCACAATCACTTTCACGCCCACAATTTACTTTTACACTTGGCGGGCCTTCAACTTTATCAGGTTTTGTGTTATTCTCCGCATCAATGCTGGCACTCTCTGTATAATGCGTTAAAAAGACTTTTTTGCAGAATTTTGAAAAATATTATTAGGATATTAAATGCTCAAATATTTTTATGTATACAAAATTAACTGTAAACAATTTTACTTACATATTAGCAATAAACATAATGCGTTTTTTATGGTCACCATACTTGAAATAAAGATAATGTATATTTCTGTGCGCGGTTGAATAGGAACTGAATTCTTAAGCACTTCTTGAAGTACATACATGCCTATAATATGTTTCCATTATCAATAACACTGAAAAAAAACATATTTACTGGCTGGCAGTAAGACCTAAAACAACTGAGTTATGGTGAGTTAGTACAAAAAAGAATATTTATTTATAAACAACAACACTAGCAGTTGTAAAAATATTTTTTTATAAATATTATTTTTTTCATTTTTATTACTTTTATTAATATTTTTACAACTGCTAGTGTTGTTGTTGTTACTATTTTTATTAATATGTACAATTGATATATGCACATAAAAATTTTTAAACTAATGCGAAAGTCAGTTGTTGTTGTTATTTTTGGCTCAAATATCTTTACTTATTCAGTTACATGAATAATTTTCAACACCAATTGATTTTTTTTTTTAATTTTTTTTAATTTTATATCTAATGAATATTTTTTAATCTTTTAATTTCGGTTTATATTGTACCAAATTCTTTTTCGCTGTGGAACTTTATATATATATATTTATTTCCGCATTGTCTTATCTCAGAAAATGCTCACCGCATAGTTTACACAGAGCAAAGCGTACAAACAAACGTATGCACATGTGTAAACACCTATCTAAAACAACTACAAATAGATTATAGTTTCATACCGTTACGCTTTCAAATTAAGAGTGCTACTAAAATAGTACATAAACAGCTTAAACGGTAATTAGAAATATTTGAAAAAAATATTTAGTTACTTTACTTTATATATTTTCAGTAGAAGAATACATAATTATATTTATGTACTATAAAAAAATTCACATTTGCACTTGCTTTCCAAAACTCCAATCAGTTGTTACACATAAAGGCAGAATTTTCGCAGTATGCGTGCAGATAAACCGGGAACTCTATATAAAAAATTCAAAAATAAAAAAATATATAAAATTGTATAACTGAGTCATATACCTCTTTGATTTTGGCATTCTTCATACTTTAAATGGCATAAGGAATCGAAAGATTTAAAGCACACTAGTTCCCGATCTAATGCACATATAGCATTTGGGCTTTCAGACACACAGTCAAACACATTGCCACAATCCGCTGCTGGTACATAATCAGCAATGGCTGAATATAAATTTAATTCTTACAAGCAGTTAACTATTAATATACAAGCTTACTTACCGCTCCATGCCTGAACTTGTAGTAATATTATGAAGAAAGCTAAGCGCATATTTAACAATGAAACAGTTTAGGCGCAAGTGATGCAGAAACACTGACTCTGGAATTGAGTTTATACTAAAACAAATTGCGAACGCGAGTGGATGCTCACGAGTAGTATAACAAATTGTTAGAATTGGTTGTAATTGAACTTGTATAATAAATATATTTGAAATTTATACAACTAAACGTTCTAGACAAAAATGCAATTTTCACGTTACTGTAATAAAATTTGTTAAAATACAAACAAAATGCATGTGTCACAGCGTATATAGTTTATTGAGCTAAAGCTGTTGCGCTATTTAAAATATAAAATGAAAGTCGTAAATATTGCATGCCACTCTATCGGCAAATACATCTTAATTGGATTCACTAAATTACTAAGTTAATGTAATACGTTGAAAATTTGTGTGCACTATGTTAGTATTAACGTCGCTTCTTTTTATCCTGTTTGCGTAGTTTGTGCAATCGTCGCATATTTCCCATTTCACCGTTAAACTTATAATCCTTTTAGAAAAGTAGATAAATAACAAGTTTTGTTTTAGAATCCATTAACAATTTCAGTATGCTATAACAAACCTCATTTCCGTCTTCGCAATTGGAGCCTTCATTAGCGGCCGGTAGTAAAATCGATGAAGCAATACAGATGAGTTGAAATATTGCGCCTAGAAATAATCCGTAGCGTAGCAGCACACTGAAGAGATCTTCACTGTTGTATTTGTCCAATCTCAAACCATTTTCAAACAAGGTACCGATCATTTTGATAAATAATCAATGCAGATTTGCTTGTTTCAATGAAATGTTTACAAATTTTGTAGTTTGTTTATTTTTTTGTATACGCTATGCTTCTTCTTCTTTCTTCTATTATAAGCAAACCAGTCACAATAACGCTTGTTAACCCTTACAAAACAACAATGTTAAAGTGACAGCTACCCCAAAGTGTATATGTATGCGTTGGTGTATCAAATATGTCAAACTATCAACAGCACATTTAACGGTTATAAATTTTGAATTTATTTTTTTCTCATGCAGTAAAGATATTCATGACAATAAGTGCACTAAATTCTTATAAAAAATATAATATCCAGCTAGATATACAATATTTTAACTGTTCAGAAATAAGCAAGGTATATAAAAGCCATTAATAAAATAATTAACATAAAATATTATTTTATCAATGGCTTTAATGCTTGCTTGCTCTCTCGTATACCTACATTATTGCACTATTAAAAAACTCTACTTATTTTGTATGCTTTATGAAGCAGGCTTTTCTGCCGACGGCTCACATATCGGATGGGTACTACTCTCATAAGTAGGAATCATGTACTTTATATTGATGAATGCATTGGGCCCGCCACATGTTTCAAGCAAAGAGAGTGTATCTTCAATAACATCGCCGATGCGACGACTACGGTCAGGATCAACACCGGAACCGAGATTAACATTAATATTTTTATATAAATTGCATACGGCCAACAGCTGGCGATAATATGGTACGAGAGCTTGACCCACACAAGGTCCTAAAGTATAAGCAGTAAATATGGAAATGTAATCAAGATAACTTTTTTCACATACCAACTAAAACCATAGTTTGCAAGACCTTTAGTGCTGATATTATTATTCGTTTATCACGCGTGTTGAAAGCTCTTTTGAATGGGAGTATCAGTTTGGGCAGAACTGGCAAAATTTTATGGGGCGCTTTAAGTATTAAATCCATTGCAGCTTCCTGTGCTAGTGAACGTATGTCTATATCAATATCCGCCAGACTGGAATTATATAAATAAAGTAATTAAATAAATATCTAATAACATCTTTCAAAGAATTACCCATCGACAAATATTGGCAAATAGTAGCAGTAGTCGAGTTCCTTAGGCTCACAAAACCACTTCACAGTCCCTTGAATACCCTTTCCGCTACCTTTAATTCGCTTGGCGACCGGTATGTCACCACGTCGGAAATACATTTTGAAAAGTGTTTCCTTAACAGGACGTTTCTTGTATATATAGATTCTATGGAGGTTGAAATTACACAAACAAATTTACAAATTCCATTCGAATGGAACTCACTTTGGTGGTGGCTCAACAATTGTATTCTTCTGCAGTGCTTGATAAGTAAAGGCCGGAACGGTACGAATAGGCTTTTAGAGAAATGTTTTAAAAATATGTATATATATGTTAATATTTTTTTGTTTAGCTATACCATAATCACATACGCACCAAATTTTTCTTCTGTAGTAAATAAGTGCGACATTCCTTTCCTGTTATGTGCATTATTCGATCGTTTCCTTAGTATATTTGAGTAATAAGCTGTCCGTCGGCGATTTACACAAATTATTCTGCTATATTTTCACGCTGAAATTAAATAAAAATGCCAAAATTTTGAAAGAAAAATTTATATGCAATTGCTTCAAAATGTTCTTCAAAAATACTTTTTACTGACACTGGAAGCTTTTAAAGTTCGTTGGAATGAAAGAATCAAAACTGTAATCATACAACTTTTTATAAAAGTTTATTTACTTTTCAAATATAAATTCACAGTTTTTTAAACAAAAGAAATACAAAAATTTAGCAAAACAACAAATCACATATACAAAAATGGTAAATAAATCGGTTTAAATGACATTAGCGGAAGTGGCATCTCCCCTTTTCGCCCAAATCAGCTGACCCTTAAGAAGGTTATTTCAGGATTGGTGCTTATTAAAAATTTTACACATAAAAGAGTTTCGACCGGTATTAAGTAACATATTACTTTTTAATTAATCTTAAATATTGGTGATTAATTAAAAAACAATAATGTCAACTTTGCGAATCGGAGTTAGTCGAGGAATTGCAGCAGGCATTGGATCCCGCACTATTAAGAGCAATACGTTACCTGCATATCGATCAATTGGTGCACAGTGCAGACGTTATGCCTCACAGGTTAATCCTAAACGGAATGGTACAAGCACTTTTAAGTTGGCACTTATTGGTGCAGGTATTGGCGCCGCTTCGGGTACAGCATATTCTGTATATGGGAATTGGAAAGACAAAAGTTCGCACATGGAACACCAGCGTATTCCACCCAAAGTTCTCAAAGAACTACCAGATGTTAGAATAACAAAGCGTTACATTAACCCCAACGATAAGTCCAATTTAAACATAATACTTTTCCAATACCAAACGTGTCCATTCTGTTGTAAAGTGCGCGCTTTTCTTGATTACATGGGTATATCGTATTCTGTGGTCGAGGTTGATGCGGTATTGCGACAAGATATAAAATGGTCCGAGCAAAAGAAAGTTCCCATGATTTTGGTTCAACAAGGCGATGGACGTTACATACAAATGACGGACTCCAGTGCAATTATCTCTCTCTTGGCATCATATTTAAATGACAAGGATATTGATATAGGCGATTTAGCCAAATTTTATCCCATGATATCGTATTTCGATGACAATGACAAGAAGCGTCTGGACATAATGAATAAATATTTCCTTATGTACCAAGATAAAACACCAAAACATATAACTCAAGATATACAAGAGTGAGTACCTCTGATAATTAATGTAAAATAATACTTATTACAAACCTACATTGCAGGAATGAACGGAAATGGCGTACGTGGGCCGATTCACACCTTGTACATCTTATCTCACCCAATTGTTACCGTACTTTAGGCGAAGCACGTGAAACATTTGAGTGGTTTTCGAAGGCCGGTGAATGGGACATTTACTTCCCCAAATGGGAACGTGATTTAATGGTGAATGTGGGCGCTTTTGCTATGTGGGGTATAAGTAAAATGCTAAAACGTCGTCATGGACTATCAGACGATGTACGCTCGCATATTTATGATGCACTTGATAAGTGGACCAGAGAAGTTGAAAAGCGGCAAAAGAAATTCATGGGAGGTGACCGTCCAAATTTAGCGGATCTATCAGTTTTTGGTGTACTTAATAGCATGGAAGGTTGTGAAGCATTCGGTGACTGCATGAAAAATACAAAAATTGGTAAGACACGGAGTTTCTATAGTTGAAAAGTATAAAACTGAATGTTATTTCCAGGTGTATGGTACAATAATGTAAAGGAACTAGTCGATCGGAATCGCGGCGATTTAGTGAGACGAACAGAGTTGGTTCCGCTTACCGCTTAACGATCCAAAGAATATTTTAAACTTTATATAATATATTTATTGAAATTAACGAAGTGATTAAATATAATTTAAAAGCTTTAATAAATTATTAAATAATAATCTTTGTATTATTTCTATTTCATATATATATGTAGATACTAAAGTAGAACATATCATATGAATGTGAAGTAATTTTGATCATTCGTATTAAAAACTGTAAATATATACATTTAAGTATATTAAAATCAATATTGTTTTTAAGAAATGACAATTTGTTTAAAAATAATTTTATTTAAACATTTCAAAAACAAATATTTCGTTTTTGTGGCAACACCATGTTCTCTGAATGGCAGCACTTTTCTAAGCTGTCAAACAAAATATTAAATGTCATTCAATAGACAACGCAAGGAATAATTTCTGCAAATCACTTTTCCGAATTAATATTTTAATAATTTAGCTGGCAAAATCTTAAATTTAACTAAAAATGCATAAAATACAATCGTTTCCTGAGTACCAAGTACCCGGTGCACAGCATCAAGATTTCTCACCTTACGAATCAAATGGAGGGTAAGTATTTAGAAAATCTCGTATGCACAAATTACTAAGTGAAGTTATTTACAGATCTATTGTGGCTATTGCCGGTGAAGATTATGTCGTGATCGCTGCAGATACACGTTTGAGCAGTGGCTATACTATTCACACGCGCAAACAAAGTAAACTCTTCCAATTGTCGGAGAAAACTGTGCTGGGTTCAACCGGCTGTTGGTGCGATACATTAGCGCTTACAAGTTTGATCAATGCGCGCATGCAAATGTATGAACATCTACATTTGAAGACGATGTCAACCGAAGCAGTAGCACAAATGTTGTCGATTCTCATGTACAATCGTCGCTTTTTCCCCTACTACGTTTCAAATGTGTTGGCCGGCCTTGACTCCGAAGGAAAAGGTGTTGTCTATTCATACGATCCAATTGGCCACTGCGAACGTACCACATATCGTGCTGGTGGTTCAGCCGGTACACTACTCCAGCCAGTATTGGACAATCAAATTGGTGGCAAAGATAAAGACGTGAAAAACAAACCCAAAGTATCATTGGAGAAGGCAAAGGAAGTAGCTAAAGATGCATTCATTTCAGCAGCGGAACGTGATATATACACTGGTGATTCAGTTATACTGAAAGTCATCACGAAGGATGGCATCACTGAGGAAGAGGTGCAATTGCGCAAAGATTAAATTGTAAACAATATAATTCTTATTTTTCTTAAAACATAAAAATAAATTTCGAATTTGAAAATATATATGTATCATTGTCCTATACTTTAGGCCTATAGTTTTGTATATGGTTTATGATATTGTTGCATCTCTGTGCTAGTTCGTAACCATTGCGAATAGTATTTAATGTAGACTCGCATTTTTTCTATATTTTATGTTTTGTTTTGCTTTAATCAATATTTATCAAAAACAATTTGGAGATAAAAGTGAATCATTTTCCGTCGTTTGCATACATATGTATGTATGTGTATGTTTGCTCAAATATAAAAGTGACATTTGTATGTAGCTGATGTGTACTCCCAGTGTAATGGTCACGTTTTAACTACAATCGGTTTGGTCAATGCTATTCTTTATCACTATTTTAAATATATTACGTGATTGCATATAAATAGTTGGGCAAACACAAAAGTAAATTAATAAAAATATGGCAAAACAGTTTTAGGTTTTCTGCTAATCGCACATTTTATTTATGTTTTTTTTTTGTTTAGTTTTTCATTCAAATTTTAGGCATAATTATATAAATAATTTTTTTCTTGTTTTATAATATTTTAATAGTAATAGTATATGCATGTAAGGTTGTAATTATTATATACTATATTCATTTATGTATGCTTAGGTGTATGTACGTTGTATATTTGCATGCGTATGTGTCGTGTATTTATTATTATTATTTATTTATATTTTTTTTTTTGCTTTAATATTCATTTGATTATGTTATTTGTGGGAGGGGCAAAATCGACATGCTGCAATCATGCCTAACATTCGCTCTCCGTATTTACCTGCCCTGCTATCCTAGTATTTTACTCGAATCGTAAAAAGAAAGCAATTATATAACTTTTTCGCAGTTTATAACTAGTTTTATTTGAATTGCATTCCTAAACATAGTAAAATGAACAAACATACAAAATAACGACAAAGAACAAAAACAAAAGTGTCAATCGTAAGCCGCATTATAAAGTTGCCTTCACATATTTATATGTATGTAAGTCGTATTATGTTTTATGTTTCTTTTATTTTATTATTATCCTATTTAATAATTTGATTTTATTTAGTCTGTTTTTGTCCTCGATTTATATTTCAATCAAGCCCAAAGTTTTATACTTAGAAGCTATCGCCTTTTCATTCTACACTCAACTTGTTTCAAAGCAGTTGACTATTATGCCAAAATTTTCTAAATGCAAGACAGTAACGCGTTCGTAACAGCGTGTTCATATATCTTATCTTAGAAATTTTGGTTTCCACCCATAACACATACCAAGTATTAATCTATAGTTCCGAAATGCAACAGCTAGTTGGGCTATTGCTTTAGCTTTTGACGTTAGTTGTTAATGAATTTCATTAAATAAAAAGTTTATAAAAATATTTGCAAATTTACTGTAATAAAGTTCCATATTCATTTCATTCTTTTAAACTTCTTTCTATTTGTGTTGTTTCGAAAACGATTTCGGTTTTGACTATATTACTTTTTCTTTAAATTAAAACGCACACTGCTAGTACACAATTACTGCTGCTATGCAATCGATCTTGAATTGTTTAAATTTCACACAAGCCGACTGCATATAAGCCATCTACCACAGTAGTTTTATTGCACGTACTGATCCGGATTTAAAACTGGCTATCAGGACCTGCTGAGGCCTTAAATTGGCAGAACGGATGGAGTTGGTAGCACCGATAATGACGGTAAAGGTGATAGTAGCTTTGGGTTTGCTGAAGATGTTGGAAATTGTGTTGTAAATGTTTTACTTGTTGCTGTACATATTGGTTGGCGATTCGTCTACATTGGCTGCTATGCTACTAAGCCTCAGGCAGCGGCTTAAGCTCCTTTATCTGTTTAATCAGATATGCTTTTTCATCGTTAAACTGCTCATCCTCTGAACGATCCGTATGGAAATTGGTTAAAAAGTCAACCAATTTTGATTGGTTGCGTAGCAAGATATCTAATATAGGTTTCGGCTTATTTGGGTTTGCTACAAACACCTTAAAGACGTGGAAGGCCTCGAATTGTATATTACGGGACTTTTCTTTCAACATATTCATCATAAGTTTCAGATTTTCCGGCTCCGAAATGTAACGTGTCATCACGGTGAAATTGTGCCGATCAAGTAATAGTTCACCTAATAACTTCAGACTTTGTCGTCTGGTGACGTAGTTCTCCGAATTTAACAATCTTTGATAATGTTGCGTAAAGAACCTATCGTAATTGGCCTCGAGGAATTCAGCACACAGTAACTTGTGACGTGTCAGCAATTCCTTGAAAGTGGAGAATGCATCTGACGCGATATCGAAGGTCGACACCTCTACATAGCGGAAGAACTTGAAAAACTCATCGGCGTGCAGCATTATTTTTGCAAGTGCCTCATATCGTGCACACTCACGCAGCATTGTGCCAGAATTCAATGCAATCTCTGGGTGCGCATCCTCGTAACCGGCCATTAACGTGAATAGTATTTCTGGCTTAGTACAAATGTACTCCACTGTGGGTGAACGTGTGCCAATTTGTCGTCGCAGCACATTATTGAATATCAGCGCTACATGTTTCTTGCCTTCAAAGTCGATACGATGCAGATTCTGTATTAACAGCAACAATAAATTACTATTATACAATTCCTGCGATAGCTGGGCGACCACATAATCCGCTGGTGGCTCCGAATCACTGCTACCGTAAAGCATATTCTTAATGGAGACAAGATTTTTGCTCACATCCTCTTGTGCCTTTTCTGCTTTGCGATCACCACCCGTTTCGAGTGCATTGATTGCTTCCTTAAGCGACCGCACCAATTCGGCGGGGGTCTTTTGTGATTTTCCAAACAAGGGCATTACGTTGGCACTTTACTATAGTTTACACCCGGTTTACCGCACACCTATTTCTTACTCTCGTATACTGTCGCACCAGACTGCTTGAATGTGATGTTAACCTTCGTTTTACGCACAAACTTTATTTGACTATATGACTGACTATCAATCTGCACTGCGGTTTTACTATCGCTGGCACACTGTTCCTGCGGTCGATGTGTCTTTTCGCTGTTGCTGTTCTTGTTGTTGTTGTTGTTGTAGTCGGCTCGTTGCGTTCCGCGACTAATTGCTATTCGCTGCACCACTGCCGGAATAATCGTATATAATTCTTGGCAAGTTGTTTGTGTTATTAGATTTGTTTTTTAGCAATGCAACTTTAATGGTTTTACTCTCCGTTCGTAATGTTTATCGGTTTAAACAGTTTTTTATTCTGTTAATTTTCAACTTTTGTCGTTCTTGGGTGTAGTTGAATAAAAGGAAAGTTTTCGTTTTTACTTTTCTTTTGACTTTTCTCTTTGGCCGTCCTTTTTAGGTATGTCGAATGCTGCCAGCCCGGCGTACATTTAGAAATGTCAAAACGTTCTTGACAGCGTGCTGCCATTTTGTTGTATGAGTCATGACGAAACGGAAATAAAAGTAAAATGTGAAGTGAACATAATTGGGCGGAAATTCAACAATAAAGCAGTTAAAGAACCAGCGGGGCTTAAAAATGTTTGGCAATGTAATTTGTAAATCGATGTTTTGTGTTTTTTTTTAAGAATATGAAACTCTTCACTTGATGAATTCATAATGCTCTAAAATGGTAGGGTGTCAGCCTTAAGGAACATGCAGGCTCTTATAAGTCTTGATTACATCTTATCATGTAGATCCCTTCATCGTCTTGCTTCACCCTTTACTCAACCAGAACGGATCTTTGCTATATATTACACCTTTTTAAATCAATAAAACACCTTGTGCATTTATTTTGGTATGTATGACAAAATTATTTCTTTTTTGTTTTATTTTACTGAACTTTTTAAATTATATTCATTGTCATGATCATTATAACATATACATAATACGATAAAATATGGTTTATACTTTATTTTAGTTAATTATATTATTATTTCCAATAATGTAGAGAAATATTGCGAAACATTTGTTTTTTTTTTCAATATGTATATGTATAGATAAGTTTTTGTGTAAATGTATTTATGTATGTATGTTTATATGCATATGAATGTAATTATAGTTGCTTATATATGCGCATAAATTATTTTTCCATTCTATCATAGTTTTATAATATTTTTGCGTATAATTATTAGATATCAATGAGATGTGTTTTTGTTTTGTTTTTTGTTTTTCTCATATGAGTTTAAGTTTAATATGTATATATAGCTAAATACCACTAGTATATTTATAATTAAAATAAATGTTTCCATTACTAATTTACCACATATAAATGTATTTGGTATTACACATTATGATTATAAAATGATTTTTTGGAAAACGTATTCGTCATTTTTTGTTTTTATTATTTTTGCAATTATGTATGTGTATACATATATGTATATATATATATATTAAATTTGATTTGAGCATTGCGTATCTGGTTAGTACATATACACATGAACATGTTGATTTCTAAGAATTCGTACATATTTCTGAACCGCAGAGCAAGAGCAAGCAAACAGTTAATTATCATGCAATACATTTTGTTTACTATATATTTCATAACATATTTTCTTTTTGTTTTTGATTTTTTAATAATATATTTCCAAAGATTATATTTAGTTATATATTTGTAAGTGTTAGTTCGTTTATTAATTTTTAATGTTTTTTAAAATACTTTTTTGGTTTTTTGCATTAGTAGTTGTTTCAGCAGACTTTACGCAATCATTTCAATTTCATTTGCTTATAATTTGCATGTTCAATTGTTTGAAATCATTTGAAATTTTAACAAATTTGGCTTGAAATTTAAAAAACAAAAATAAATAAGTTTTCGCTTTATCATTCATTTATCATTTCAATTTCTCCATTTCGTTTATTTTCTTTATAAATGTAGAAAAATATATGCATATAAAATCGAAAATGGAGCGCAGCAAACTCATACATATCAACTGAATGCATTTTAGCTTTGATTATTTCAGTGTTTTCTCTTCGCATAAGTTTCTATATTTGAAATAACTTCATGCGCTCATACTACTTATCATGGTATGCTTCTCTAAATGATTAAACTTCAACTAAGCGTACTTGACTACTTACAACTTCTGACTATGTATTTGTCTCAAGCTTAACGTTTTAAATATAGTACGCACACATGCGCACAAATGTGGTTACATAGAACTATTTATAAATATCTTTGGGTATGTCATTTTCTCATTTATTCCAATTTACTTACAGAAAATGCCTAAAATTAGCAAAATGTATTTCTAAAAATTGGCATATTGTGAGAGCAGTGTGTGTGAAATTAAATAAATCTAAATTTTAGCAGAAATTAATTACTTATGAATATTGTAATAAACAATAAGTGTGATTCTCGCGAATGAATTACATTTTTTTAAAGAAATCTTTCGAACAAAAAATGTTATCCAATTGTCTTTTAGGTATATAAAATATGGTAAATAAAATATGTTAAAAGTATAGGAATACCGCTAAAGGTAGATTGGTGCTTTAATGGTTACTTAAATATCAATCAAGGTATGATCTCCATAACCGAGTCTGAATATATTTATAACAAGCATTTTCTATTATATTTCTTTACCTTCCTTGGGAGGTTTTTTCATATATTGATATTATTATCATAAAATTTTCATTTTAGTTAATAATAATAAAGAAATATGCATGCTCAGGTTAATTAAAATGCCATTTCGGTTTTTAATAAAACCATAGCCAAAGCTAATTAGAAATTTGGGCATGTTTGCTAGCGGATAATGCAAAAACTGGTATCAAAAGAATTAGTGCAAATAAAAAAAGAAAGTTATTCGAATGCTTTTATCTTGAAGAGCTAAATTTGTTAAAAAAAATTTAATATACAAAAGTCGAGAAATTTAATTAATTTCGACTGTCATCACTATCATTTGCAATTACATCCAAAGCGCTTAAATATAAAAAATGATATATTAACAATTGTTGGTATTAACTAAAGGTTGAAAAATATTTCTATTGACAAAAAAAATAATTACTATAGTTATATTGAAAACTTAAAACAGCTTTTGACCGAAATCATTTTTATTTTTAATGATTTTATTTATATTTTACATATTTTTAGTTAGAATATTGCGGATAAAAGAAGTGTTTAAAATTTGTGTATAATTAAAAAGTTATTATGAATCTTATGAACTTCTGCTAAAAGAGTTGAGAACAAGACCTAGACAATTAAAATTTGTAAGTATACCAAAGTGCTCAAAAATAATTTATTTTTTTCAACTGAAGATTGTGCTAATAATTTAGTAAATGTCATAAAAACTAAAAATAAAAAATATTTTATTAGAGAAAAGTTTGGTAAGAATTCTACAACACTTCCCTTAAAAAATTTTAAAAGACTTAAATTGGTTAATTCCAACAATGATTAAATTTTTATGGGATATTGTGCCAAATTTGTTTAAATGTATCACAGACCAACGAAATTTTATATTTTAACTAATGAAAATGTGGGAAGTGTTTGGATGATAGACGAAAATTTGACTTAATATTGATGTATGGTTAATTGAAAATGTGACAAGCCTTAATTAAAAGCAGCTGGAAAAGTTGAAAAATTTGTTGCAGCAGAATTTATAATATTTTAGTATTTAAACATGTTTTGCTTATTCTCAAAAATTTACATTTTTAAATATTTATAAAGTTGTTGGAACAATCAAAACTTCCACAGCAACAAAGCTATGCCTTTATTATTTCTTTTGCTTGCTTTTAAATTTTTTTTTGGCACTTGAATGTGTTCAAAATTGTTATGTAAGCATACAAGAGTTCCACAAATACTTGAATACATGTAGCCGTTTTAGTACAATAAACGCATTTTTTGATTATTTTCTATCGTATTTTGCTTTCTCTACCAGCTATATTCTTGTTGTAGCAGTTTAAAAACACCGTTGTAGCGCTAAAAAATGACACATACGTCTGCATTTATATTTTTTTTACATAATTCCAAATCGCTTTCATTAAATTCTTTATACAGTGCTACTTATGAATAACTAAATTATGTATTGTAATTGCTAAAATATGGAAACAGTTGTTGTTTTTGTTTTTTATTAAATATTTATATATATGTATATGGAATTAAAATATAATTAATCATGTTGTTAGTGGCATACCTACCAAATAAGTCTTAATAAATGAGTACTTAATGCAAGTCTTTATCAGTTTGCCATAATTGCAGCGCTTGCTTGCTTGAATAACTGTTATAACGCTAGTAACTAGTACAAGTAGTTTAAAATGTCTTGATTTCATTTTGGAGTAAGTCTCTACAACTAACAGCAATTTTAATTGGATTCTTCATGTATGACTAGATTTTGTATTTTCTTGTTTTTGTTGTTTTTGTTTTTATATAAATATATACAGGGTTTACGCATGAACAATATATAAGCTGTAAGCAGTTGAAACGGTATTTTGTATTACAAAATAAATTAAATTTTACGCATAATTATGTTAGGATTTAGAACCCTGTACTTCGATTATTGAAGTTAAGTAGTCATAATTGTTTTTGTTTTTTTGGTTAATAATGAATGCCTAGTACTGCTGCATAAAAATATACTTTTTTTTGTTTATATATGTATGTATGTATGTATGTGTGTGTGTTTTTTAGGTTAATTTGTTTCAATAATTAAATGAAAATTTGCATTTTTTTTCGTTTTTTGTTTGTGGCATGAACTCATAAACGTCTACTGCTCTAGCAACAAATTTATGAATTCAACACGCATATTCAAATCCCACAGTTACTACGTCACACACATGATATGCTTCTACCATACACTCAAGCAGGAAACTAAAGCCTTGAATTTCAGAACATCCCTCTTCTTCACACACGACAACGTCCAACAAGCGACCGCAGTCTTTGCGGCTGCTGCTACATACTTTCATTTGCGTTTAATGAAATTTCCCTCGGCGTCTAGCCAACTACGCCATGGCGTTGGCAACTGCTCCATGTTCGCGGCGCCAACATTGCAACTGTAAGCGCTGTGCACCCCCGACCGTGTTTCCCGCTTTAATAATATTTACCTATGCAAGGCATTTGTTAGCTGCTTCAATGATTGACCCACCTCGCTGACCAGCCGCTCGTTGTCCTGCACATTCTTGCTGCCGGCGGTGCGCAGACTCTGCGATTGCGTTTCGACGCGTGTCACCAACTCGCGAAAATGGAATTTCGAATGCGGCGGCATTGTTTCGTTGTCGGCGAAGACCACGCAATTGTTTTGCAGTATGTTGAGTTTGTCGCTCAGCTGTAGCCACTGTGAGGCCGAGATCGAGTTGACGGGATGCTGATGCAGCGAAGTCTCGAGCAGCGCGACGAGCTCCAGTATGCTCTCGCGTGTGATTTGTGTGGAACTTTGTAGTGCGCTGCCGAGTGGTGTGTTTATGTTGCCATCCAAGGCGCTGGCGGCGATCTTCTGTGAGATGGGCGTGGCGTAGATGGTCAGTTTGGTGGGTTTCAGCGGTACGGCGGGTTTATTTGTGGTGGCTATGTTGTTTGTTGTGTTATTCGCAGCTGTGGCAGCCGCATTTGTAGTGATAGTCGATGTGGTGAGTTTGTTGTTTGGTTGCATTAGATTACCGCCGCTATTTGTGGCGCTGCTGTGCTCCACAAAGAGTGATTGGCTCATTGCGGCGATTTCGTTGTTAGTCGTTGTGTTTGTTCCGGTTGTTGTGTTAGCGGTGGAGGAGTTGTTCGAGCCTTGCTCACCATACTGATGGCTACCATCTGTGAATAGTTGAGTTGAAAGAGAGGTTGTTAGTTGGGATTTCGTGCAATGGGAATTGTTGAAAATGGAATTTTGATTGTGATTCTGAGTTTGATTATTGGTGCTGTTGGTAGTAGGGGGCGGTGGTGGTGGTGCAGCTGGTGGCGGCTTTGTTGCCATGGAATTGGTGGCATTCATGGCATTGGTACGTGGTGAGATTTGCGTGCTAAGTGGTGGAAAACGATTCGAATTGGTTGTGGGCGTGGTTGCAGCATTCGAGATGGGCTTCAAATTGAATTTTGGTGAAAGTTGATTGGTGCTCGTTGTGCTGGTGGTGTTGGTATTGTTGGCATTAGTGCCAGTGCTGCCACTATTTGTGGTGCAGTTCGCCTGTGTCTGGGTGCTTGCATAATCGGCGCCACTGCCCGGTTGCTCCCACAATTTCTTCAAACTATTTATACTACCTGTGCTACGACGTTTGCCAGCATCGCTTTCGTTGGCGACCGCCGGTGTATCTGCCGAATCATTGGTGTTTGACGTGTTGTTGCAATTTATATTTGAATTTGCATTGGCATTCGCATTATGCTGAGTATTACCATTGGTGTTTGCAGTTGAGTTAGTGTTTGTATTGTTGGTGGTATTTATGGTATTGCCGTTATTGCTATTGGTCATATCGTGTTTTGCATTTTCAGTCTTTTGTTGTGTGGATGTTAACGTGCCCATTGATGGCGCCGTTGTCATTGTTGTGGTGAATTTCTTGTCACCCTTGCGGCCCAGCGTGCCACCCGTAGAGATCACAGTTTGTCCCTTTTGTAGTATACTTTTAGGCGCCTCATCTGTGCCCACGTCTTTTTTATCTTTGGGCTCCTTCTCCACTTTTCGCAAATGCGCCTTAAAGTCGATGATCGTCGTTTGATTTTCGGTCTTTTGTGTGGGTGTTGGTAATTTTTTTGGTTCAACTTTCTTTAGCTGTGCCTTAAACGAGTTTGTATTGCCATTTTCTTGAGAACCGCCTGAATCACCGTTACTGCCGCCGCTTTGCGCTTTCGGCGGTTGCGGTGGTGTTGATTTTTGTTTTGTCAAATTCATTTCGGCCAATTCGGTGAATAGCAAAGACACCGGATCCACACCACTGCCTGCTGGCGCTGTTGGTATGGTGCTGCCATTTTGCATGTTCGCATTATTAGCGGAGTTCTCTTTGGAACGGTCTTTTATTTCTGCCATTAGTTTCTCCTTCATATTGAGTTCCTGCACATTGCCACCAGCGTTTGTATTATTTGCGTTTGCAACCTCGGGCGGCGAACCCAATGAACTGCACGAGTCTGTCGAGGGCTCACGCTTACGCAACGACACACCGAAACGTGTGCTGGCTTCCTCAACACTGGGTGCCGTGTTCGAGACATCATTACTACTGCTATTCGGTAAGGGATATTGTGTTGCAGTTATACTTGCCGATTGTAATTCTTCCAACACATCGGGTGCCGGTGCTGGTGGTGGTGGCGGTGGTGGTGTCTCGAACTCCTCGGGTGGTGGTGGCAAATCCAACGGTGGTGGTGGAAACTCCAAATTGGCTAAAGCCGGCTGCTGACCACGTTTTGGTGAATTACTTGAGGTTGTACCACGAAATGAGGAAAATGTCATCATGGTGCCATCTGCGGCGGTACGATGACGCTGTAATTTATTCAAACTCGCCGAAGCGCTATTCTGCATGGTAACACCACTCGACGAATTGCTGCGTATCATTTGCTGTGGTGGTGTCGGTATGTTGCCACAATTGCCAGTGGGTGTCACATTGGCAACCGACTTCATTGGTGGCGGCAACGGCAACACATGTGCCGGTGGCAGTTGCTGACGTATTGCTGCCGCATGCCCGCCATGACCATTTGTGGTACCGCTAACCGGCGCAACTGTTGCCAGATGTGTGCTAATACTGTGTTGTGGTGGCGTATGTGGATCTTCGAGACTATTCAAATATGCGCCTATGCGTTGCACTTTCGGCAAAGTGCCATAACGATTGACGACGCACTTCACATTATTCACCTCCAATGCACCGACAGTCACATGATGTGACGTACAACCGCCAGCGCTATTATCACGTGGTGCATGATGTTGTTGCTGCTGGTGTTGAGATCGTTTACTTTGACGTGTTTCGAGACCACGATTACCCATAACGGGTGTTGGACGCTTGAATGAGCTATGTTGCTGAGCCGATCGTGGTCCAATGCCACCGCTATGCAGCGTATGCTGTACCTTATTCTGGCTGGTGGGTATATTTTGACACTCCAAGCTATCGCCAGTCGCATCTGTGTCGGGATCACCGGTTGTATTGTCATTTTCGGAATCATAACGTTGTGTCAGACTATTCATATCGCGTGTGAGACCTATTTGTGTTGGTAGAAAATAAGAAAATCGAAAAAAAACAAAGTTATTAGTTAGTAAGTGTGTGACAGGCTGCTGTGTTTTTTATGCTTATAATAGGTATATGCAGAGAGTAGAGCAATGCGTAGTTAGGTGGATGCGTTGTTTTTTTTTTGGGGGGGGCGACATTAGCATTAAGTTTGGATGGAGGTCCAGCAACCAGGCAGTAAGATTATTCAAATCGAAATGAATGTGGTAGGCATAAAGCATAAAATTAATTCAAGTTAGTTTGTAAAATATATTGAAGTATATGCTTTTATACAGGGTGAGCTGGAAAGCAAGGAAAATAGCTTTGACACTCACTTCAAGCAGCACGGTCGTCGGGGTTCATTCCAAAAGTTAATGGGCATGCATGCAAGTTTTTTTCATTCGTTCACTTTTTGGCGCAACTTGAAGTGAGTAGCTAATTTGTTACTTACATATCTTAACTCCTTTGTAACCCTGTATAATTTCATAATAAATCTTAATTAATATAAATACACATACATACTGTTAAAAAGTGTTCGTTAGTAAGTAACAAATATTAAACGTAAAATTAATGAACGATGAAAGAAAAAGTTAAAACAAACAACACAAATAAAAGGTGTGTCAAATGAGTAATGAACTTTAGAGCACAGTCAAAAGTTTTATAAAGAGAGAGTATATAAAGACAATGAAAATCTTTAAATATATAAGCAATATATAACTGCAAGAGTCTTAAAAGCAGACGAAAAGATTTTTTACTAATAGTTTACCAATTCATTACTCAGCGCACAAATAACTCAATTTCTATTAAAAAAAAAACAATAAACAAAGTACCAAAAAGAGTCAAAAAGTAACACACAAAATATTAAATAAATTTCAACAATTAACAAAAAATTATAAGAAAAAAACGATACAAAGGATATGTTTTAATAATCTTACTCAGGTGTGAAATACCTCGAAAGAGTATATCGATTAGGAAACTACTGCAAGAGGATGATTTCTTTATAGAATATTGGGGAGGAGGTGGTGTAGTACACAAAGTATAAGAATTCGTTTTGCAACGCTTATTATTATTAGTGTTATTGTTTGGGGTTCTGGTTGTGGTTGATACAACATTATATGGTTGTGGTTGTATTGGACTTTGCTTTTGCAGTTGTTTTTGTAGTTGTTGCTGTAGGTTGAAAAAGATGCTACTACCATTTGTATTGTGTTCATCAATGAGATTACGTGAATCATCCTCACGATAAGTCGAATCACGGCTGGTCGATAGTAAGCTGCAACAAAATAAAACAAGAATAATTATTAAAAAAATCATAAAAAAATAAACACATTTAAGTCTCTAAACTTTGACGCACCTCGTACGCTTCGGTGGCGCTGGCGCTTGTTTGCCCTGCTTGTTGGTGGTGCGACGCATTTGCACATTGCCTTTACCTTGACTCGAGAATGTGCTCAATTTGGTAGAAGTGGAGCCGGTTTCTGAGCGAATTCATAATTTATAAAAAAATTATTTACAAAAATTGTTTATTAAAAACAAATATTAATAATATATTTACCCGACATTGGCGTGCCAACGGGCTGCTCTAGTAGTGCGCCGCTAGGTGTTAAACCGCCGCCACTGCTGCTACCGCCACCACCACCACCGCCGCCGCTGCCCCCACCACACGCTGGTATGCCCTTTTTACCCATTTGTGGCGTTAGACTCTGTGGCATCGTTGTGGCATTCAATTGTTTTGCGACCGCCTCAGTAATCGATGATTCCTGCAGATCGAAGAAAACGAGACGTGGTCGTCCATTATTATTATTGTTCTTACAACGTATTTTCATGTTCATATCATCATTTTGATTTTCATGTATATTTTTATATCTATGTGGCGCTACAATAACAGCGTCTCTTAATGTATCGGTCACAGTGGTTAGCAACATGTTGGCTGTGGCCATATTTGTTGCATTGGTACTTGTGTACCCCAGATTGCCGTTACGATCACATCAAAGTTCAACGCCGTCATCGTCATCAATATCATCGTCATCATCATCGTATTCATCATCGTCTTCCTCTTCTTCAACTTCTTCTTCTTCTTCTTCTTCCTCTTCATCATCATCATCATCATAATCTTCACAAAATTCACCACTGTCACCATTGTCATCCCACACCTCACCCACCTGAAACATATGCTCCAATGCATGATGTATACTCTTGAATGTCGGCCGATCCACCGCATTCCAATGCCAACACTGACGCATCAAATCGTACACTTCCGGTGGGCAACCCGGCGGCCTCTCCATGCGATAGCCCTTCTCAAGCTTATGAAATACATCGGTGAGATCAATATTGGGATAGGGTGAAGCGCCATATGTGGCGATCTCCCACAGCAAAACGCCGAATGCCCAAACATCCGATTTGGTGCTGAACTTATTGTACGCCAAACCCTCTGGGGCCGTCCACTTAATAGGGAATTTGGCGCCGGCATGCGCTGTGTATGTGTCGTCGCGCATCAGCCGCGCCAAGCCGAAATCGGCCACTTTTACAAGTTTATTATCGCCCACCAGACAATTGCGTGCGGCCAAATCGCGGTGAATGTAATTGCGCGACTCCAAGTAACTCATACCGGAGGCAATCTGTGTGGCCATGTAGAGTAGGGCCACGGCGTCAAGTGTTTCGCGTGCAGGTGAACGCAGGAAATCCAAAAGATTGCCGTGCGACATGAACTCGGTAATGATGTAGAAGGGCGGTTCACGCGTGCAAACACCTGAAAGCGTGGAAGGAGTAAGTTTTTGTATTTCAAAAGCAATTAAGTTGTGGAGTACTTACCAATTAGTTGCACTAGATTTGGATGTTTCATCTCTTTCATTATTGCCGCCTCTTCGAGAAAGTCCTTCAATGCCATTGTGTCTTCCTTGAGCGTCTTCACAGCCACTGTGTTGCCGTAACGCTTCCAAACGGCCTCGTACACCTCACCGTACTGGCCGCCGCCCAACTTATGCTTCATCACAATGTCCGTACGGCAGATTTCCCACTCGTCCGGTTCGGGACTGAGTGGGAAAACGGTCGGTTTATTTTGTTTGGGCGCCGGGTATAGTAATGGCGTAATCAACCCGTGCCCTTCGTGTTGTACACTATGATGATGCACAAGTTCGGCGAGTGTATTAAATTTGGCTTCCGCTGTGACAAAAACTTTACCATCCGGATCCTCGGAGATGCGGTAATGATACACACGACCTTCGTATCTAAAAGTTTTTCAAGCGTGAAAGGGAGAGAGTGGGAGAGAAAAGAAGCAGCAATTAGTAGTTGAATTTCTACATATAATACATAAACAGCCTTGTAAATATTTATTTGCAACAATGACATACCTCAAACTGATGCTGCGTTGCCCCGGTGAACTTTCACTTTCACGCACCAAAAAACTGCCATTGATGCCCGAGCTGAGTAAGTATTCGGCGGCATTGCGCGATATGGGTCCATGATACCAGGAGTGCTTCTCCAAAGAATTGAGCGGCGTCACATAATTCGATGGCACCCAACCGACATTGCCGGAGTCCGAGTGTGCTTCACACCATTCGCCCGATTTATTGTACGACAATATACGCACCTGTTCGCCTTTCTTCAGGCTCAACTGATTCTCACCACCGGCTTGGAAGTCATATAGTGCCACGAATAGTTGTGGATCGTCCTCTTCGGGACCGGGTGCTAGCAGATTCTCTTTGGATGTCCAGCGATTTGCCGACTCGAAACCGGATGTGGCGGATGTGTGACCTTGACTGTGACTTTGTGTGTGCAGCGAGACGCCATCTGAGCATTGTAAATCGGCGTCCGGCAACATTGTCGTGCCGGCCGGAATGTGTGGTAGCGGTCGGGATTGTCGCAGTGCTTCTGCAAAGGAGAATAGAGTTAAATTATAGTATGTATAAAGTGAGGTGTTGATATAGATGACAGCAATGAGCAATGAGATTAGTAGATTTTTATGGAGCAATATTTATAAGGGTCAAGAAATTGATGGGGTATCCTTTATATAAGCAATAATAGAACATCGTTTCCTTGCTAAGAGCATCTGGTGCTTTGGAACATATAAATATTAAGCTTCAGACATTGAGCACGATATTCACAGTTTTATTATTATCTGCATCTCAAGAAGTGATTAGTTATTTTCAAGACATTTTAACAGAATTTCCTCATTAACGTGTCTACCGGATATTTCCGGTATTTTGGAATATATTTGACCCGAAGACAATTTGACATGATTTGTCGAAGATCTTTACTAAAGATTTTATAACATTTAAAATTTGAAATAAAATTGTTTTGATATCGAAATAGATTAGAAAATGAAGTTTCCTTTCTTCCCGATGCCAAAATGTAAAGATTTTGAGCTTCATCATCTTGGAGGGACCCCCTCCCTTTTCTACCCCCTATAGGTTCTGCCTTTGGTTCCCTTTGGAATGTGACATTACCCTTTTATCTTGAGGGATATCCTCTCAGTTGCTTTTGACAAAATAGTACCGATTTAGAGGTTGAGATCTGGAAGAACCACCCTAGTGAACATACAAGCAAACAATTTGATCAAGAGAGTAGCAATCAAGTGCCAAACCAAATTGATAACCATGAAGTTACTACCATCATCTCGATTCGATTCGCTTCACGTTGCACGGTATGCCTATGTAAGCGATTGTGCGCCGATGAATGGCGAATATTGTTGCCGAGTTGATTGCTAATGCTCTCTTCGACGTTGTCGCATTTGCAATAATACAAAATGTGGTTGTTGTTATTTATACCTCTGCTGCTGCCTATTTCTTCTGCAAAATGTTTATGTGATGCTTTTCGTCGGGGCTTCGATTGTTTGCGATAAAAGTTGTTTTGCCTTTTTGGTGTTTTTACTTTGAAAATGCAGTCACATTGGATTTTATGTGATGCTCTCTAATTTTAGCATGCTTAATCATTGGGGAATTTCAGAGTAATAAGAAATTTAGTAATGCGGCGTTTATATGAAGAATGTTGCTTTGCGTCAACACTTTTGACACCTACTCTATATGAGAGTGAGTAAGTATGTATAATCTAGATGATAGTTCTAGGAAGAGGAATCTAGATATGGGCATATTATATTCTCTTTTACAAATGAGAAAGTAATTTTTATAAAGATTTTAAAGAAAAATATTTAGTAAGATCCAAAAACTAAAATTTTTCGCAGACATATTTAAAAATCCTCAAGTTCTAGATATCGATTTTTAATCTAGAAATATATAGTACCTTTTCACGATAATATCTCTATAGTACTTCAGCTTCCATTCTACTAATACTTGTGTAACGGAAACTGTTCAACTGATATAACACTAAATATACACAAAAACTAAAAAAAAAAAAAACAAAACAAGTAAGGAAGGGCTAAGTTCAGGTGTAACCGAACATTTTATACTCTCGCTATTTATTTCTTTAACTTTATTAATCTTATATAATACACAATTTGACGCACATATTCGTCATATATACATATTGTATAAAGTCCATTGAAAGTTGGAAACCCTAATAATAGGTTAGAAGCACCGAGGTCCTCATGTTCGATATATGGGGCCTTGAAAACCTATGGTCCAATTTCGGCGATTTTTAGAATGGGACTGCCACACTATAAATGTAGTATTTGTGCAAAGTTCTGCATCGATATCTTCACTAGTGCTTACTTTATGTATTGTATTGTAAATTATTCAGATAGTCTTCACAGTTCTGGTATATAGGAAGTAGGCGTGGTTGTGAAGCGATTTGGCCTATTTTCACAACATATCATTGGGGTGTAAGGAAACTATTACAAACCAAGTTTCATTGAAATCGGTCGAGTAGTTCCTGAGATATGGTTTTTGACCCATAAGTGGGCGACGCCACGCCCATTTTCCATTTTGTAAAAAAAAAATCTGAGTGCAGCTTTCATCTGCCATTTCTTATGTAAAATTTAGTGTTTCTGACGATTTTCGTTAGTGAGTTAACCCACTTTTAGTAGTTTTCAACATAACCTTTATATGGGAGGTAGACGTGGTTATAATCCTATTTTCTCCATTTTTAGACTGTATAAGGTAGTACCTAAAAAAACCACTCCAGAAAGTTTCCTTGATATAGCTTTAGTAGTTTGCGAGATATGTACAAAAAACTTAGTAGGGGGCGGGGCCACGCCCACTGCCCCAAAAAAAGTACATCCACATATGCCGCTTCATAGTGCGATCCTTCATACCAAATTTTATTTGCATAGCTTTATTTTTATATGGCACTTTATGTGTTTTCGGTTTTCGCCATTTTGTGGGCGTGGCAGTGGTCCGATTACGCCCATTTTCGAACTTAACCTGGACTTAACTTAATGGTGCCAAGAAATACGTCTTCCAAGTTTCATCAAGATATCTCAATTTTTACTCAAGTTACAGCGTGCACAGACGGACGGACGGACAGACGGACGGACAGACAGACATCCAGATTTGAACTCCACTCTTCACCCTGATCACTTTGGTATATATAACCCTATATCTAACTCGTTTAGTTTTAGGACTCACAACCAACCGTTATGTGGACAAAACTATAACTCTCGTAGCAACTTTGTTGCGAGAGTATAAAAAAACTTTTTAAGTACTTCCAGCATTATGTTGAAAATAAATAAAATAAATAAGAGAACTTGTTTTGTGAAAAGCTAAAGTGTAAATACAAAACAATTGAACGTCGTTCACCTGAATTTATGTGATAAGATTTTGACAAAAAGAATGAAACACAAAAACACCAACAACAACAGCAAAACACAAACAAACCGAGAACCGGCAACTAATGTGAGTATGAGGGCCGGTTCGGTTGAAATTCCACAGTGAAGGGCTTGAGAGCGGAGCAAAGCAGTGTGCAATGACAGTCACCTGAGTATCAAATAACAACAACAGCGGCCGTCCGGACGTTGGCGCTGTCGCAACTGGGATGAGAACTGGAATTTTACCGGCAATTTATGCATCGCAAAAGTATTTATGCAGGAATGCCTCAATGAAAATACATTGGGTAGATATGCATGTAGAAAGACACACAAATAAATATGAATCTTGTACGTGCCCACAAACAACACAAATACATATATGCAAGTACTGAGTCGTGTGTGCGTTGGAGCTACCATTTTCATTGAGAAAATAAATAATTCACGAAGCCAAAGTGGCGATGTGCAAAGAATATCGTGTTTTGCTCTTTGCTCGGTACTTTTCTTATTCTGCTTATTTTGTTGTTTTTATTTTTATTTTTATTTTCAAGTGAAGCCACATTTTTTCTGTTGTGGGAAGTTATATGAAAAAATCACAAGAATGTTAAAGATACAGAAATTATTAAACCAATTTGTATTTTTTGTTTGTGAAAAAATGCAGGAATGTGTTGTAGTACATAATGTTGCCAATTTAAGAGACTATGTTTGTATGTAAGTTATGTAAGTATAAAGCTGCTAAAATGTGAAGTCAGAAGCACGAGTGTAAAATATATGTGTGTATGTATGCAATGAGGAGAGATATGTATCTCAGAATTAGCAAGTAATTTTCACATTAGCACAATTTAGAATTCATAGTAGAAGCTTTCAAGTAAATAATGGGCTGTCTCCAGAAATTTTACATGATAGGAAAATGTAATTTCGGCAATATTTTAGACACAAAAACCATAATTTCAGACATTTTACTTCGACCATTTTCACTGGAAACTGGGTTCAAGAAGTAAAACCGACAGATATCATAACGGATATGACTGGAACGCCTCAAGATCACTATCTATCACTTAGAAACATCTCAAAACATTTACAATTTTTCTATTTTTTCAACCACTTCAAATATTTTCTGTATTGATTATCATTCATTTCACGCATGGGATGGCCTTGAGGACTCACTCTTGTAAGAACCATTTATAGGTTATACTGCTGCTATATATATTTCTGGCCTAGGCAACACTAAGTGTTGCCAGGTGCAATCTGACATTTCCATTGGAAATTTTGACTTTTTTTTATCATAACATCACTCAGAACGTTTTGTCATTTAATCGTGAATTGTTTTATTTACAGGGAATTAAAAAATTCATCTCGGCCAAAAAATGTAATTGACTCGTGAACATTTTCGTACGATCATTTTTCACAACTTTCGACGTGGATTATCGCAACAAGAGTGCATCGATGAACTAAAATCTTTGTATGGCTATGAGGCACCATCCTATAGCACTGTGAAAAACTGGTACAACGAATTCAATCCTGGCCGACGCTCGCTCAAAGACGAATTCCGTGAAGGTCGTCCAAACACAGCCGTTGTGCCAGAAACATCGATGCCGTACGTGAACTGATAATGCAAGACCGTTATGTAACATACCTTCAGATAGAGGCATGCCTATGCATTTCTCCCACCAGCATACATTCGATATTGCATGAACACCTGGCCGTAAAAAAGTTTTGTTCTCGTTGGATCCCGCACAATTTGACAATCGCTCAAAAAAAGGCTAAAAAAAAGTGCTTCGAAAATTGGTTTGAGCGCATGCGAAAGTGTATGGATGGAGAATATTTTGAACAACAATAAAACCATAAAATATTCCCCAAATAATTTTGAGGTATGCTGCTGTTTTGCCAGTCTTCGGACGGATAAAAATTCGGGTCCGTTCCGGTTACGTAGAACCGACTGTCATGTCTCCAGGAATGGCCTGATTTGTTCGCTCCTGCTTCAACTTGCCGCCTCCTTGTATTGGCTGGCCTCCCTCGACTGCGATTCCCTTGTAGATTGCACTCTAATGCTATTCTCTCGATGTCATCATGGAACTTAAAAAGCATGAGTCCGATCCATTTTCATCAAGACACAGAAAAATAAAGTTTAAGATCATCGAATATATTCAAACAGAGATCTTTAGAGCCAACTCAGATGATTTCTCGTCAAACATTACCCAAACACAATATATAATACTTTCAAGATAAATATTTTAAGAACCTCTTACACTATTGGACTAAAAAACTAATGGACAGCACAGAATATGTATACATTCCCTACAAAAGTCTTCACATTCACTTTTCACACTGATTCGCTCCATTTTGTCTGTTTATTTTTTTGTTTTTGTTTTTTTCGCAAGTAAAACAATTTAATGCATATATATATATATATATATATATTTGGCGTAGGAACCGCTTTAAGCGATTATAGCCGAATCCACCAGAGCGCGCCACTCATTCCTCCTTTTTGCTTTTTGGCGCCAACTGGAAACACCAAGTGAAGCCAGGTCACTTTGCACTTGGTCTTTCCACCGGAGTGGAGGTCGTCCTCTTCCGCGGCTTCCTCCAGCGGGTACTGCATCGAATACTTTCAGAGCTGGAGTGTTTTCTTCCATCCGTACAACATGACCTAGCCAGCGTAGCCGCTGTCTTTTTATTCGCTGAACTATGTCAATGTCGTCGTATAAATCGTACAGCTCATCGTTCCATCGCCTGCGGTATTCGCCGTTGCCAATGTTTAGAGGACCAAAAATCTTGCGCAAAACCTTTCTCTCGAAAACCCCAAGAGTCGTCTCATCGGATGTTGTCATCGTCCACGCTTCAGCGCCATACATCAGGACGGGAATAATGAGCGACTTATAGAGTTTGATTTTGGTTCGTCGAGGGAGGACTTTACTTTTCAATTGCCTACTCAGTCCAAAGTAGCACCTGTTGGCAAGAGTGATTCTGCGTTGGATTTCAAGGCTGACATTGTTGGTGTTGTTAATGCTGGTTCCCAGATAAACGAAATTATCTACAACTTCAAAGTTATGACTGTCAACAGTGACGTGGGAGCCAAGACGCGAGTGCGCCGACTGTTTGTTTGATGACAGGAGATATTTCGTCTTGTCCTCATTCACCACCAGACCCATACGCTTCGCTTCTTTATCTAGTCTGGAAAACGCAGAACAAACGGCGCGGTTGTTGCTTCCGATGATATCAATATCATCGGCATACGCCAGGAGCTGTACACTCTTGTAGAAGATTGTACCCTCTCTATTTAGTTCTGCAGCTCGTATTATTTTTTCCAGCAATAGATTGAAGAAGTCGCACGATAGTGAGTCACCCTGTCTGAAGCCTCGTTTTGTATCGAACGGCTCGGAGAGGTCCTTCCCGATCCTGACGGAGCTTTTGGTGTTGCTCAACGTCAGCTTACATAGCCGTATTAGTTTTGCAGGGATACCAAATTCAGACATCGCGGCATAAAGGCAGCTCCTTTTCGTGCTATCGAAGGCAGCTTTAAAATCGATAAAAAGATGGTGAGTATCGATTCTTCTCTCTCGGGTCTTTTCCAAGATTTGGCGCATGGTGAATATCTGGTCCATTGTGGATTTTCCAGGTCTAAAGCCACACTGATAAGGTCCAATCAGTTCGTTGACGGTGGGCTTTAGTCTTTCACACAATACGCTCGACAAAACCTTATATGCGATATTGAGGAGACTTATACCACGGTAGTTGGCGCAGATTGTGGGGTCTCCCTTCTTATGGATTGGGCAGAGCACACTAAGATTCCAATCGTCAGGCATGCTTTCTTCCGACCATATTCTACAAAGAAGCTGATGCATGCACCTTATCAGTTCTTCGCCGCCGTATTTGAATAGCTCGGCCGGTAATCCATCGGCCCCCGCCGCTTTGTTGTTCTTCAAGCGGGTAATTGCTATTCGAATTTCTTCATGGTCGGGTAATGGAACATCTATTCCATCGTCATCGATTGGGGAATCGGGTTCGCCATCTCCTGGTGTTGTACTTTCACTGCCATTGAGCAGGTCGGAGAAGTGTTCCCTCCATAATCCCAGTGTGCTCTGGACATCCGCTACCAGATTACCTTCTCGGTCCCTACATGATAATGCTCCGGTCTTGAAACCTTCTGTTAATCGCCTCATCTTTTCATAAAATTTTCGAGCATTACCCATGTCGGCCAGCTTTTCAAGCTTTTCATACTCACGCATTTCGGCCTCTTTCTTTTTACGTCTGCAAATGCGTCTCGCTTCCCTCTTCAGTTCTCGATATCTATCCCACCCCGAACGTGTTGTGGTCGATCGCAACGTTGCGAGGTAGGCAGTCTGTTTTCTCTCCACTGCGGAACGACAATTCTCATCGTACCAACTGGTTTTTTGGCGTTGCCGTAGACCAATTGTTTCGGCTGCAGCGGTATGCAATGAGTTTGAGATGCCGTTCCACAGCTCCCTTATATCGAGATGCTGATGAGTGCTCTCAGAGAGCAGGAGTGCAAGTCGAGTAGAAAATCGTTCGGCTGTCGGTTGTGATTGCAGCTTTTCGACGTCGAACCTTCCTTGTGTTTGTTGACGGGCGTTCTTTGCTGCACAGAGGCGAGTGCGTATCTTTGCTGCTACTAGATAATGGTCCGAGTCAATGTTTGGTCCTCGGAGCGTACGCACGTCTAAAACACTGGAGACATGTCTTCCGTCTATCACAACGTGATCGATTTGGTTGCGCGTGTTCCGATCAGGGGACAGCCACGTTGCTTGATGAATTTTTTTATGCTGGAATCTGGTACTACAGACAACCATATTTCGGGCCCCAGCGAAGTCGATCAGCCTCAGGCCGTTTGGCGATGTTTCGTCATGGAGGCTGAATTTTCCGACTGTTGTGCCAAAGACACCTTCTTTACCCACCCTGGCGTTAAAATCGCCAAGCACGATTTTGACATCGTGGCGGGGGCAGCGCTCATAGGTGCGTTCTAGGCGCTCATAGAAAGCGTCTTTGGTCACATCGTCCTTCTCTTCCGTTGGGGCGTGGGCGCAAATCAGCGATATGTTGAAGAACCTCGCTTTTATGCGGATTGTGGCTAGACGTTCATCCACCGGGGTGAATGCCAGGACTCGGCGACGGAGTCTCTCTCCCACCACAAATCCAACACCAAATTTGCGCTCCTTTATATGGCCGCTGTAGTAGATGTCACAAGGACCCACCTTCTTCCGTCCTTGTCCCGTCCATCGCACTTCTTGGACGGCGGTGATGTCAGCCTTTAGTTGTATGAGGACATCAACCAGCTGGGCAGAGGCACCTTCCCAATTAAGAGTCCGGACATTCCAGGTGCATGCCCTCAAATCATGATCCTTAGTACGTTTGCAGGGGTCGTCATCAAAAGGGGGGTTTCTCATCCGAGGCTCGGTGTTTGTTTTCATTGGGGAGATTTTTTTTATGTGGTGGGTCCCAAGCCCTACGCACAACCGCACACGCGGGCTTCGCCTTCTCACTTTAGCTCGCCTCCAAACGGATGTCTGTTAGCTACCCAGGGGATACTTGGTCTAAAACCGGAAGTCGTGAGCTGCTTGAGTCATATGCAAAAGAATCGTTCCTGGCCACTCCCAAGTGAATGGCAATCAGAAACTTTCCTCACTTGCGTGAACTTCTACATATGACCCCATCCCCCCCCCCCCAATTTAATGCATAACTATTGCGTAAAACCATAAAAACACATTACCACAAAAGATTTTGCAACTGACAAGTGGTGTATGGTATGTAGTGCGAACGCGGCGTCCAAAGCACAAACCACAAACATTGTCGCCAACACAGAAGCTGACGCCGATGCAGACGCGGACGCGGACGCCGGCACTGTTGTTGTCATTGCTGGTGATTAAACAAAAGCTTGGCGGTTTCTTTTCAAATGTGCTTTATTTTTAATGGGAGCAAGCTGGAATGAAAATGAATGCGAAATAAAACGCTCAAGTTGGAAAAACTTCGGGAAGTTTGGTTTGGCTTTCTGGGGCAGCATGTGGAAGTGATGTGCGCGGTTTGCTTTAAAATTGCAAAAATGTGAAAGATTTAAATGAAGAAACACAGAAGTATTAGCAAATGAGTACATTTGAGGAAAATAGTAAAATATTTTGTATTCCGAAGAAAACTTTGGCAAATAGCACTGGATAAAAGTGGAAACAATAAAAAAAACTCGGGAGACGTTTTCTGCGACTTTTTATAGCATCTTTTTCCATTGGAGTTATAAAGTATTCATTCATTAGCGAATATTTATCGATAGATATACATACATCTTTTCAATTACAAATCAAAAATCGCAAATCCCAAATACATACTTGCATTATATGTGTATATGAGTATTCATATATGTTCAATGAATTCATGCTTGTCAGTTGTATTTTATTATTAAAGAGGAAATATTCATTTATCTAAACGAGCTATCACACACCAGCTTGTCAGCGCGCCACACCATTGACTATCAAACAGTTGGCGTTATTGTTGTTATTGCGACTGACCGGAGACCCAAAATGAGCGCCATAGGCCCAACATTAATTTATAAGTTGTCTACTTTACGCATACAATGGCAGATTATACAGTACATATACTCACATATACATATACACATATTCATTTATGAAATATAATACATGCTTGACTAAATACATGTATTTCATTCATAAAAGTTATGACTTTTACAAATCGTATAAAAGGTATTGTCTTACGGAGCGGAGCCGCCAAGCCGGAAGTACACACATACATATATACTATATGCATACGTATACAGGTCAACGCGAAATGAAATTATAAGCGAAATTTCTTTTTCATATTTTCGAATATGAAAATCATGGCGTACGTGGTGACATGACTTACATATATCATACATCTGACTTCTTACTTACTTGCATAGGTAATATAATACAACAAATATGTGACTTTGAAGAACAAAAGAAATCTTTATACATATTAAAGGAATGAATCGAATTGGAATGTGATCAATCGATTAGAATAGACATCCATAAGTGAAGTAGAACTCATACTTCTTAAGAAAATCCTGTATTAAAGAGGTGCTAATGTCGGGCAAATGTCTTGCTTTTACTCGGCAAGGGTTCGGCTTGAAGTTGGCTGCTCATACAAATGTCAAAAGGTAGACAGATAAAAATTTAATAGAAATATTTGTTTTTAGTTTCAAAGCTTTATTACTTTTTCGTCACTGAGCTCTATAAAATAAAATCAACTAATTGAGAATTTGGGATCTCGTATCAACACTTCGATTGAAATTTTTCGTTCATTGTGTTCTTGATTCGATTTTATCTATATTTCTTTTAACTAAAAGTTGAATTCAAGAATATATTGATATGAGAATAAATCTACTGTTGGAACAGAGAGGTTAACCAAAGCTCTGAATTACTATATTGTCACATCCCCATAAAATTGAATTAATGGGCCTAATCATTGAATCCGCAGCGAATTCGGTTTCGATACGATAAAGATTTTCGATCGAAAATGTTCATGAAATCATTGATTCCATCGATAAACTGCTTTACCACAAATTGACAACGTACAAATGTTTTATCGATCGTAACGGATTCAATGATTAAGCCCAATAATCTCATAATAAGGTCTCTTCTAAGCTTTTATCAGAACTGGTCTTCAGATCCACCATTTGTCTTTCTCGAGCATTTTGTATTTAACACTAGAACAATTGCCATTTTTTCATAATCAAAATCGGAAAATATTTTTTTTAGACCAGACTCCGCGGCAATGGCAGATCTACAGTAAACTACACAAAAATTATGTAGGTAATAAAGATTTTTAAAAAATTTTAATTTTTTGTGATATTTTCCCAAAAAATAACTTGCTTTTTCGACTCCCTAGAGAGCCCTCTCTTAGTCAATGAGGTTTCTAATGATAGATAAGCTTTCAAAAGCCCTTTAAGGATGGAGATATTTGATTTTTCTCAGTTTTTATTTTAGCATAGGTCAACTACGTGTCTAAAAAATCTGTGTGACGGTCTTATTATGATAGAACTCTTAGCATCAAATGACCTTGATAAAATTACTTGGCTGCTTTGACCACCCTGAACATAAAAAAAACACCAATAAAGACACTTAACTTTTAGAACAAGTAATTAAGTTCTTATATAATTTCCATAGCACACCTGTTCATTTTAATGTTCCATTAACTAAACACAGAAAGGAAAGCACAATAAAAATAAAGAAATATGTGCGTGTAATATTTAAATTACTAATGAACACATTAACCAATTTGAAATGAAAATAATTGTCCATTAAAATGGCGAAAATTCATAAAAATGCACACAAACAAACAGGCACATATGCCTATATATTACATACAATTACTTACGTATTTATAATATACTAAATATGCATATATGAATATAATAAAAGGAATATGGAATGACCGCCAAGCCGCGCTATTAATTGCGTGAATATTAACAGACAAAGCAATAAAAAAAAGACTGGGACACAATAGAGTCGTCCGTCAGTTAGCTGACTTTCAGTGAACAAAAGCCCACCATATTTCAATGAAAAACTGTTGAGCGGCGGTGATTATATGGAATGTTGATTTCTAAATTGCACTATTATATTTTATTATTTTTGCTTAAAATGGCTGGAAAAGTGTCACTATTATAGATAACCGTAGGCATACATACAAACAATTTCGAACAAACAAATTTCAAAAGCTAAAACAAAGGTGGTTAAGGCTTGACAAATACACTGCCGTAAAAAGTGAATTGAAGCAATAATAAATATTCAACGCAGCAGTGTCAAGTGCAGGCTGCAGAATTTAGTGAAATAATGATATGTATTTATAATATATACGTGACAGTATTTTATGCACCTGCGTTTTTACGAAAACATTCCGATTTGGTCTTAAGATTTGAGTATAATAATCTGATATTATATTATATAGTTTTATGGACCACATGAAGATAAGAGCAGCCAATTTGAACAAGCTTTAAAAAAACACTTAGCTTTAATAATTAGATCTCTTATCTATTTCAGTCAAAAATGCTTAAAAAAGCTATAATGGGTTTACCATGAAATTAAAATATTCACTAAGATTTAAGGTATTCATATGGTGAAGAAAAAATTAGAAACCTACCGACATTGGTACAATTCAAAAAGCGTCTTAAATAGAAAATAAAAACTAACGATCTATTAATGGGTTACATGGGTTTCGTAGGTTCAAAAACGCATATTAATTTCTACAACATCTCAAGAATATTATCCTAAATTATAAATCAAGTCGATCTAAATAATAATAATAGTCGGAGATACAGCCTTTGGAAGATGTGCGCTCCAAGTCAGCTATTATTGTTACTCAAAACATGAAACGCGTTTTTCTCGGGACGGTGTTTTCAAAGTCGATTGTCAAATGTTCTCGAAAACTAATCAACCGATCTTGATGAAATTTTTATTTTTTTGTCTGTCTTTTTTGAATGTCTGCCAACATTCCAATTTTAATTTTTTGTCTTTCCTTCGTTCAAGCACGAGTTTATGGTCTTAACTAAAACACTTATTTATTTATTTATTTATTTATTTATTTTTCATTTTGGATGATCCTATCAGGAGTTATGCTGACAACGCGCACCTTTTTTCCTAGAGGTCATCGGAAATGACGTCACAATGAAAGTGTTATAATTTTTTTTTTGAAAATTTCAGAAATTATTATTTAAATATGTATTTATAAGACAGAAAAAAGCTTGAATTAAATAAATAATTTTTTTTACATAGAAAAAAATTTAACCATGTAACCCCTTAACAAACAACAGATTACCTAAAGAACTCAATCCCAAAAATTTTACTTTTAAATTCAATTGAAAAAGTCTCTTGAACAGAAAAGATCTACCAATCTATTTAAGAACAACACATTACCTAAAGAGCTCAACCACAAAACTTTTACTTTTTTAAGTCCACCATTCCTTGCAAATTCTATCCCGCTTTTAGCTCTCGCAACAAATGTTGCTAACACCCAAACTAAACGAGTTAGATATAGGGTTATATATACCAAAGTGATCAGGGTGAAGAGTGGAGTTCAAATCCGAATGTCTGTCTGTCCGTCCGTCCGTCCGTCCGTCCGTCTGTGCAAGCTGTAACTTGAGTAGAAATTAAGATATCTTGATGAAACTTTACACACTTATTTCTTGGCACCATAGGAAGGTTGCTTTCGAAAATGAGCAAAATCGGACCAAACACATAAAGTGCCATAACTAAGCCATAAATAAAGCTATGGAAATAAAATTTGGTATGAAGGATCGCACTATGAAGGGGCATATTTGGATGTAATTTTTTTGGGGAAGTGGGCGTGGCCCCGCCCCCAACTAAGTTTTTTGTACATATCTCGCAAACCAATAGAGCTATATAAACCAAACTTTCTGCAGTCGTTTTTTTTAGCCACTTCCTAATACAGTCCAAAAATGAAAGAAATCGGATAATAACCACGCCCACCTCCCATACAAAAGTTAGGTTGAAAATTACTAAAAGTGGGTTAACTCACTAACGAAAAACGTCACAAACACTAAATTTCACATAAGAAATGACAGATGGAAGCTGCACTCAGATTTTTTTACAAAATGGAAAATGGGCGTGGCGTCGCCCACTTATGGGTCAAAAACCATATCTCAGGAACTACTCGACCGATTTCAATGAAACTTGGTATGTAATAGTTTCCTTACATCCCAATGATATATTGTGAAAGGCCAAATCGCTTCACAACCACGCCTACTTCCCATATACCAGAACTTTGAAGACGATCTGAATCGTTTACTTTACAATATATAAAGTAAACACTAGTGAAGATATCGGTGCAGAACTTTGCACAAATATTGTGTTAATAGTGTGGCAGCCCCATTCTAAAAATCGCCGAAATCGGACCATAGGTTTTTAAGACCCCATATATCGAACACGAGGACCTCGGTGCTTCTAATATTATGGTTTCCAACTTTCAATGGACTTTATACAATATATATGACGAATATGTGGGTCAAATTGTGTATTATATAATATAAATAAAGTTAAATAAATAAATTGCGAGAGTATAAAATGTTCGGTTACACCCGAACTTAGCCCTTCCTTACTTGTTATTTTTATTTTTAAGATAACCAGAGCAATTAGAATCAACGTCATCCGTAGATGCCATCTTAAAAACAGAATCCGCAGATATGTGGCTGTTTTAGTCGCCATTCTAAAGTTAGCTGAGTCTCAAGATTGCCATTGAGATCGTCTGCTATAGCAAAATTGGAAAATAATTTTCGAGAATTTTATATTTTATCTCAGTTTAGACTTAAGGATCATAAATTCGATATCAGATTAAAAAAAAAAAAAAAACAAAAACAAACATCACAGAAAGTTCGTAAAATCAATGATTCGTAAATTAGAAAATTTCGAGAGAGATTTCAATTTAAATTTCTACTAAAAGCAGACTTTTAAGAAACAAAACTCAACTGAAGAATACAGATAATCACAAAAATAGAAACACATACTACTCAGATTTTAATAAAATTATAATTTAATACTGATTACATACTTAAGTACCGAGTAATCCAATTAACTCAAATTCCAAATACTTCAAAGCACATCTTTCACACAGCACATTTCATTAGCATAAGTGGCAAGCACAAAAAGCAAGCGCTTCAACAAAGTACTCGCACAAGTAGTACATATGGTAATTATAATATAATCACGGTAATCATAAACAAGGGAATTAGGAGTGGTGACATTTCCAAACGTAATCTCAATTTTTTTTTTTGTGTTAGTAAGAGTGCAAATCTAGGTGTACAGCGATACTTGATGAGTGATTGTCATATTTTGTTTTTTCTTTTTTATTTTTTATTGATTTCTATCAACTAATGGTTAGTTAGCGATTGTTTTTACGGTTAGTTGGTTAATTTTACCTAAATGTATTTGATATTTAGCCGCATCACGGAGTTGCTGTTGTTGGACTCTGTGCATTGGACCTATAATGGGAGAATAAGTAAATAAAAAAGAAGAATATTTTGTTAAAGCAGAAAACAGATTAATATGTTAAAATTCTTCAGGTTATTTTTGTTTTTTTGTTTTTTCTTTGCATTTTGCATTATAACAACAACAACAAGAATAAATGGTGTACAACCATACCATACATTGCCGCTGGGAGAATGATGAAGTGAAAAGTGCGATGTTTGATGATGACAACGCGCTTTTAATTATTTACAATAAAGTCAGTGCTAATGAAGCGAGAGGATTGAGCCAGTAAATTATGATTTATACGATATTTATATACACACACTTTCTTGATACGGATGGGTTTAATAAATTTGTTTATTTTTTTAATTTTTTTTTCGCGCTGCTTTGCTAAGGAAAGGAGGGCAACCAAAGCTTTTTGCGTTAGACAAGCCGTAGTGAATATGAACAAGGAGAGGTTTTTTTTTTTGATAAATGACGAGTTGTGATGTGGCGTTAATTGACGAATGACGTTAAAGAGAAGAAGAGGCGATAGAAAATGAGCGCTCTTTGGCAAGGAAATTGAATAACATTTACGTATATACATATTATAAAGCAAATTAAACGCAGAACCGTTAAATTTTATGTGCGGGTCGGCAGTGAAATGCAGCAAAATTTAGTAAAATGCAGACACTTATTTTAAACTCAATGCTTTCACCGGCGGAACTACGCTTTGTGGCCGTCATTTATGCAATTAGTTGGCAATTCTGCTGGCCATTTGATAATTTCCGCAAATTTAACTTAAACGCAACGGTATCGGCCAGCCAACATGGTTCACATAATTTTCACAATTTCTTTAACTTTATTTTTTCCCACTTTCTTTCGCGTTAATAGTTGATTACATAAGTGTCTATAAGTAAACATTTGTTTACACGTATTATTACTAGCTGTTGGTGGCTTAATGTCTGCGCGTTTCCTTTTTAGCAGAGTGGCATATCATTAGAAGTTCAAGAATAGGCGATTAGAAATAAGAAAATTACTTTTTCCCATTAATAGCAGAGAGGTATTGCAAAAAGTTGGAATCATTACGATAAACATTAAGTATATATGTATATCGTGAGATTATTACTTTTGAGCCATAATTATATAAGCAGATAGGAAATTTGTTTTACAAAACTGGAGAGAGCGCTAAGAGGTCAATAGTTCAATGAATAATGACATTTTTAACCAATATTCCAACATGAATTTTTAGAGGCCCCATGGATGTACTCAAGAATCTTTGGCTCTGAGATCTAGACTTGTTTTAGAGAAATAATTTTAACTTGAATATTGTAAAAACTTCATGATATTCCATCTTGACCGAAAAAAATTATAATTAGATAACTAAAGTAGGTAATTTCCCGTTATTCTCAATCCTTTCAGACCATTCATCTGGCATATAACGATGTTATAGGCTATTAATTAAATACAGTTGAACTTCCGTTACTCAAAGTTGCTTAAGGGGTTACATGGGTTTCGTGGATTCAAAAAAATCGATTTTATGTTTTTTGGCTTATTAATTTCTACAAAATCTCAAGAATATTGTCCTACATTTTCATCCGAATAACAGTTTCGGAACCTTTGGAAGGTGTGCGCCCCAGGTCAGGTATTATTGTTACTCAAAACTTTAAACGCAAGGTCCCGACCTTGTTTTCAAAGTCAGTTGTCAAATTTCGAAAACTACTCAACCGATCTTGATCAAGGATATTTTTCAATTACAATTATTGTAAAAAAAAAAACAAAATTTCAAGCAAATTTGACCGAAATTTTAATTTTGTTTTATGTTTTTCAAAATTCGAAGTTTCACTATTTTTGAATTTCCTTCGTTCAAGCACTAGTCTTACTTAAAACACTTATTTTTGTTTTTTCATTTTGGATGATCCTGTCAGGAGTTATGCTGACAACGCGGACGCACGTTTTTTCCGAGGGGTCACCGGAAATTACGTCGCAATGGAGAAGTTTTACTTTTTTTTTGAAAATTTCAGACATTTTCTTTAAATATGTATCTATAAGACAGAAAAAAGTTTGTATTAAAAAAATATTTTTTTACATGAAAATAGGCCATTTTTTACGCGACAAAACCCATGTAACCCCTTAACTCGAACCCTTGAATTGCCATAAATCGAACTTTTCGACCAGCATATAGGACAAAATTGAAAATTTTACTGTCGGGCAGAATTTTAAAAGTGTCGCTCTATATCGGGAGCTCAAATAATATGATATTACACTTATGGTTTTCATAAATCATGTAACAAGGGCTTAAGATACAGTTTCTTTAAATATTATACGGATATTTCCGATACTTGTTCTCAATAAACATACTATTTTTTGCAGAAACAATAATTTTATAAACAGCTCGACTACCATACCTAATTTATTTTACTAAAATACGCATTTTAAATCCCATTACCAAATTTCAAATTATTCCTAAATCCATCGATTTTAGAGTCCATAAACTAAATATATTTCATACAAACAAACACTCATTCCATACATTTCCATTCATATCTTCATCCTATGTAAGTCTAAATGTAACACCAAACTATACTCAAACTTGAAGATACTCATACCCATACCGCAAAAATAAATCGATACACTCAGTTTATAAAAGAGAATCGAGTGTGTGTAGGCATGAGAAATATAAAATAAATAAAAAGTTCCGTTGAAGTGTTTTTATATGTATCGGTATATGAAATATGCAGCGTGTGCATTTATCGAAATGTGTAGTTTTAAATATATAATCTTTCTTATAGCAATACATAATAATACATATATTCTCACTCGATATATGCATCTACACGCCTGCCTAATGGTGTGACTTTCTGCCTTTGCCCGTTGTAGTGGCATTATTATTATAATAAAATGGGGCCAACGACCTGAAAGGCAGCCTCTTTCATAGAAATAGCCGATGTGTACAACAAAAACAACAAAATATATTTTAGAAACTTCTTCCAAGTTGTGAACGCACACACTAATGGACGGAAAATCACAAAAACACGCACACACACACGTATATGACACATAGTATGGCATGCAGGCGGCTATAAAAGCCGGCAACTCGTCGGAAAAAAGTGCAGAGGAAAGTGACGAAGTTCTTAAATACACTCATGTGAATATACGCATTTGCTGGAGCCTATATTTTGTGCATGTGTATAAATGTATGTATGTATATAATGTCATTTATGAGTAGACGCAGTTGACCCACTGACTCTACGCTGGGTGCTTTAAACTTTGTTGTGATTTGAGATCGGAACATATGTTCATGTCAAAATAGTTTAATTTTTTCAATCAAAATAATTTTTGTCTTCAGATTTTGTTAGCGTTAGTTCAAATTTTGAACTGTTCCAAATGTGGACCTAACTAATCACCACCCGGAGAGCTTACGTTTCCGATGTTATCTTTATAGAAGATCATGGAACAAAAGCTTTATATGGGAACTGAGATTCTCACGGAGATTGGTTGAGATAGCTTTTATGTAGGTATACCCAAGCTATAAGAAAATGACTCGCCCACCTGAAAAGTTCACTTCCACGTCCACTTTTACGAAGCCTAAGCTTCTGTTATCACATTTGACAAAATTGAATTTTCACTTCGGGTAACACCGTTATGTGGGTTTGGAAGAGGTCCGGTTAACTCTTGATAGACTCGTTTATCTATATAGTTAATTTTGAGGACTTGAGAATTTTCAAAAAATGATCTAAACCATAAAAATACTTAAGAAGACTTTAAACGAAACTTTTGTCTATAATCAGGAGAAGTGTGGCCGGCAAAAAAATTACAACCTGTCATACACAACGCAGGCTCGTTAATAACAAATTCCACCATTCACCAAATTTGAAGGATAGCAAATTCATCTACTAATACACGAAGAAACTTGAACACTGACAAACCATATGTAAGTATGTAAAAACTTAAAAATTCTACCCGGTATTCGTAATATTTAAACGTTCCACTAAGTAGAGCAAAGTTCTTGCTACGAACGAAGGATGATGGTGCATGAGTTTAAACACTGAATGAGGCCAAGTCTTCTTAAATGGTGGAAGGATGCGCAGATAACTTAGCCTGCGGTGAGACGTGCCGAGTGCCTTTCTCTGTGTATAAGTTTCGACCTTTTGACAGCAGGTTTGTGCTTACGCTAGATAATACGTGCACTCTGCCACAATACGCTGAAATCGTTAAATGTGCAGGTGAGCACAATGACACTCTGGTAGTACTATGTTCGTATATTCGTATGTCTGCATGGATAATTTGTGAAAAGTACGATTTGACATGACATGAGGATGTGGAGAATTTTTAGCGCATGCCGTGACTGCCAATGCCAAAGTTCCATATTGCTAGCGTCGGTATTTTGTAGACATACTAAAAGCTAAGAGTTAGTAGGTCGAAAAAGGCATTTTGTGGCGTTGTAAAGGCAACAATAAAATTGAGCAAGTTTATAGCTTTTGTAGGCAATATAATCAATGGCACTGAAGGAGCAGCATCCTTTTACAACCAGCACTGAACTGGGTTGTAGTAGTTGCTTGTTGTTGGTATGGCTATAAAAGTCAAAATTTATCTTCGTTAATAGTCATCTTAACGGTAAAAGTGTATAGATATACGGTTATGTGTTTGTTTCTATGCGTGTAGGTGGAAAAACTGTTGAATGAGACCACTGATTATACAGTTTTCGTATAACTCCAGTAAAATATGTAGGGTTGCATTTATCACCCACGGTAAATAATACTACAGTGTCTATAATAATTATGCAGGCACTACATGGAAGCTTGCACTTAGGACGAATTTAAAATTGTTAGTCAATAGACTCGATATGACAACTTACTTCATTATTATCTTGATTAAATAGTATCGATCTATAATGCTTCCAAATTCACATATAAGGGTACTTTTAAATCAATTAGGATTTTTTCTTAAGTATTAAGACAAGTGTCGATGTAAAACTTGGCATACAACGTATCCAATCTCCTGAGTTGAGACTAATTACGTACCAAATATGTTTATAAAAGATTAGATCCTCCTTTTCAATGACCTACTCATTCTTTAGACTTCTTATTTATAATTTTTTGCTTTAAGCGTTATGAAGATAATATGTGTGAAATCCAACTAATTTAATCAATCAAATATATAAACCACTTCTTCTACGATCTCACGATAAATCGCTTCAAATGTGTACCCATGGTCAGTAAATAGCCGAAAGTAACAATTGCTTTGATTTTTAATCAGAACGTGGTTGTATTTAATATCTAAATTATTTTCTTCCTAGGGCGCAACTTTATAAAATGTTTTGCGACCGAACCTGAGACCTACAGCAGTAACAATTTCTTTCCAGATAAAAACAAAAATAATGTTTCAATGACCTTTATAAATACAGGGATGTCATTCGATGGTTTGTTTGAGATGATTGAGGTCTGAAAAGTTAATACGGTCTCTGAGTATGAGTCTAACTCCGTGGAAGACATCATTAAAAATATTGGAGATACGAAAATTTAAATGGTTTAAAGTAAGAGCTAAAATCTACCAGTTTGTACGATAGCACCTCGCTGGTAGCACCTGTATCATTAAACTCACCAACACACCCTAACCAAGGAAAATGCAGTACTGCCGTTGATGCCTCAGTAAGTATGTTGAATGTCAAAGGGCATGTGTTGAAAAGCGCAGCTTCAGTTAAAGCAGTGAAATGTGTTTGTGCAAAAAAAAAAGAAACAGAAGGAGACTGAAGGATACTGAAGGATACTGAAGGATACTGAAGATATTAAAGGACAAGCGTAGAAGAATCTACATATGTCCGGACATGGACGGCTGTGCGTGTCGTCACGAAGTAATGCATAAAAAAACTATAAGAGAAATGTGCAAGGATACTTCAAGGGTGAAAGCTAGAATATGTGAGCGAAAGAAAGCAGAGTAAAACACTTAAAGTAGTTGCACTAAGTAGTGACGCAGTAGATAGACGTATGGCGCGACAAGACGTCTACAAAGCCAATGGGCGCTGCTCAAGCACACACGCATTTGCCAAGTATTGGTGAGATGGCAAGTATGCTATTTATATAGTTTAAAGGATGACGGGAGCCTTGTCTGATTAGTCCTTGAACAATGTTTGCTCTAACTCAAGCTAAATGACAAGCACAATGACGGAGAAAAACATTTTTAAATACAACAAAAAAGCAAAGTTAAAGTGGCTTGTCGTCTCTGGCAACGCAGTCAAGTAAATGACGTAAATGCACCCAAAATCTCTGCACTCACTTAATATGCAACAACGCAAATATCTATACTTGCGTAAATCTTAGTGACAAGCTTTTGTTGTTGTTGTTGCTCTTGTTTACGCAAAGACATGACTTTCCTTGCAGTTGATAACTGTAAAGTTAATACAGAAAACCCGCACAGGACCAAAAGTATAAACACGCATAGGTGCATGCAACTAGCATGTTGCAGTATTGTAGCAGAGCATATGTTGCACGAACATTGTTCCCAAATCGCAGAGGCAAGAGTGGGATAAGTTGTTGCAGTAAGAAAAGAAAAAAACAATATTTTGTTACCATTATTTTCTAGCTGTCACACTGATACGAGTATACCCTTTGGATACGCTAAGTCCACAACAACTGCTGTGCGATTGTAACAAGAGGGGAAAATCCCGAAAATATAAGTAATCAGCAAACAAGTGCAGCCACAAAAAATACATTTTTAACGACAGCAAAAAACGCTCAAAACATTGTAGCAGCAGTTGTAGCAAGCAAGAACAACAACTACAATTGCACATTCAAGAATTTAAAGGAGCGCGTAAACCTGAAGGGTTTGTTCGTCGAGTACTGCAAGTAGTACGAGTAGTTGTAATTGTGAAGTATGTAATTGTAGTACGCGCATAAAGGGTGCAACTCCAAAAAAATACAAAAAATTACTGCGTAAGTATGAATGAAGTTGCTGAAAACACAAGTTGCTGTAATTAGTAATGTTATAGCTTCTTGGGGAAATAATGATGATGTGAAATTTACTGGCAGGATAATGTAAATGCTTATTATTGTAAAATACAACTTTAATATTTCGTTGAATTTAATGAAATTTGCAGAAGCAAATAACTTTATTGCCACAAGATGGCGCTGATGTCAAAATAATTTAAAAAAATTGCATTATTTTTCAAATATTTGAATATAATATTGATTTTTTTTTTTCATAATATCATCCGTCAGGGTCGGGAAGGACCTCTCCGAGCCGTTCGATACCAGACGAGGTTTCAGACAGGGTGACTCACTATCGTGCGACTTCTTTAACTTGATGCTGGAAAAAATTATAAGAGCTGCAGAGCTAAATAGAGAAGGTACAATCTTCTACAAGAGTGTATAGCTACTGGCGTACGCCGATGATATCGATATCATTGGAAACAACACCCGCGCCGTTAGTTCTGCTTTTTGCCGCCTGGATAAGGAAGTGAAGCGAATGGTTCTGGTGGTGAACGAGGACAAGACGAAACAAATAGTCATCATCATCATCAAACTGTCATCAAACAAATAGTCAGCGAATTCTCGTCTTGGCTCCCACGTCACTGTTGACAGTCATAACTTTGAAGTTGTAGATAATTTCATATCTAGGACCCGAATCAGCACCGATAATAATGTCAGCCTTGAAATCCAACGCAGAATCACTCTTGCCAACAGGTGCTACTATGGACTGAGTGGGCAATTGAAAAGTAAAGTCCTCTCTCGACGAACAAAAACAAAACTCTACAAGTCCATCACTCCCGTCCTACTTTATGGTGTAGAAGCGTGGATGATGCCAACATCCGATGTGACAGCACTAGGAGTTTTTGCGGAAGATTTACGGTCCCTTAAACATTAGCAACGGCGAATACCGCAGCTGCAGCGAATAAAAAAACAGCGGTTACGCTGGCTAGGTCATGTTGTTCGAATGGACGAAAGTGGTCCAGCTCTGAAAGTGTTCGTTCGATGCAGTACCCGCTGGTGGAGGCCGAGGAAGAGGAAGGCCTCTACTCCGACGGATGGACCAGGTGGAGAAGGACCTGTCTTCACTTGGTATTACCAATTGGCGCCAAACTGCCAAAAGTCAAAAACGAGGCCTCTTTTGGATCATTTCCACGATAACCGGTCTACGTAAGCGAACCCCGATTTTTAAACGGCTAAGAACTGTGAAATCGTCAGCATTCCTTGAAAGTATTTGAGGAATATTTTCTGGCGTTACTATAACAACAACAGATCTATTTTGAAACGAAAGGTGGTCTAGAGCAGATGGAAAGATGGAACATCACTAGTATCAGTGCATCGTTCTTGATTAAACTAGTTAGGAACTAAATAATCTTTTATGATATGTATATTTCACACACGGCTACATAACTGATGAGATGGACTATCCTTTCTTTAAAGGTTTCGAAAATATTGAGTACAGAATTGTGTGATATCTTTAATCAGAATCAGAATTTTTAAAGGAAGTATTCCCAGTCCATATTAACTTTTATAGTTCTACCTTTATTTATAAGAAAATACTTTTAAATAATGAATTTCGAATAGAAATATTTTTTCAACCAAATTTTTGATTGCTCAAAATTTGCTTTCAATGTATTTAAAACACATATAGTATATATTTGTTCTTGCTCTTATTATTGTACTTTTTTTTTGAATTTCAACTAATTCGCTTATGCAGCGCGCTTTCATTTTCCCCAAAGTATGTCTTTCAATGAATTTATTGCATTTCTCTCTATGCAAGCCATACGCAAAAGGGTTTCACAGTTCATACACAGAAGTATATATTATATGTGTGTGTGTATATCAAGTATCCAGTAGCCCCAAGTGTTATACACTCCTTTATGGATTTTTATTATTTCTTGAATTCTGACAGCGGTTCAAAGAACTTCGGCGCTTTTACTACTTTTCCCCAACACTACTTTCGTTGACTACAATCAACTTTTAACCCGTCATTTGTTGGTGTGTGCGCTAACTGCGTTGGAAAATAATTCTTCACATATATATATATATATATATGAATGTAGGTATGTAAATGTGTATATTTGAGTAACAAAAATCACAAAATAATGAGCAGGAAGGCGTTCCGGTTGCCGGTTGAATGGCTTCGAATAGTGTTGTGGCACGAACCTGAAAGTAACCATAATAACTGGGGAGTAAAAAAGCGAAACGATTCACTGAGCAAACGGAAAGTAAAGCAGAAGTCGACAAAAAAATGTTAAGGAATGACATTAAACATTATGCGAATTGCGGCATATTAGTGTAGTTATACATATATTTGTATTTCAAATTAAGCTTGCTAATAGCAGCTCAATGCCACTGTCAAGCAGAGTGTTCCAAAAAGCAAGCTTAGTTTTGTCTCCTACATATTCTATTTCTACATATTTACCGTTGATCATCTTATTTGCTTACAAGCTAGTTTACTTTTCTTTTATTCCTTTTTTGGCTTTTTTTCGTTGTTGTAAAAATCATAAGCTCTCATTTTACACCGTTCTCAATAGACCCATACACTTGTTCGGATATCTGAAATCTGGAAATCTTGAAATTTAACGCCAACATCTCAATCTCGTTGTGTTAATAATAGACTGCAATTTTCCAATTCTCTCTCAACTGGGTCAGTAGTAATGGCGCCAAAGCAACGGACTAAAGTCAGCAACATCCCACCGCAGGCATTGTTGTTGTTGTGCTTATGCTTTTGAATAGTTGTTGTTGCTTTTATTTAGCTGCAAGCGCTGCCATTCAAATCATTCATATTCTACGCTTTTGTGCCACTTTGTATGTAGTTGTGTGTGTGTGTGTGCGAAAGTTTCATTGTGGCCATTGTTCGTGCGGCTCGGCCTGTCTTGCCCTTGGCAGCACTTTTCAATGGGTGCCAGATATTCTTTGCGATAATATGTGTGAGTGTGTGTGTGTGTGGCTGAGTAGTGCAAAATCCATTTGATGGCACTTTAAAGCTGTTGGAACAATTACAGTTAAACACAAGCACACACACTCTTCTATGAATCCAAAGTAGTTTCACAGCCCATGCCTCGTGCTGTTGATAATTTTGCAAACGCCGACACAATAATGAGAAAATTGCTAAAATATTCAAGCATCATTAGCTTAAATTTCACAATCACAGTCTCGTCTCGTCTCGTCTTTAATTCACAAAGTTTTGCTGCATTTGACGCAACAATTAGATTTTCGACGAGTTTTCGAAATAATTACGCAATGCCATTTTGCGTATATTTAATTAATCGCCGCCGTCAACTCATCGCATCATCAAGTGTGACAGTTGTGACAAATGTGCATTCTTCTCTGCAACGACATCTGCTGGTGCTGGCAGACACCAACTACTCGGACTTCTAGGCAGACGTTCAACTTAGACTTCTCCGCCTAACTTCAATTCCATTTGCCGGCTGTGCAATTCAATTTGTCGTCAGCTTTTGCGCCTTCATTGAAGCGGAAACAGCGCAACCGGCGCAAAGCGGAAGCTTACGTCTCGGCACAGCCGACTGACAGTTTTGGCACTGCAGGTAGATACCGACTGCTTGCCTTTGTTGTACCGCTCCCTCCCGCTGTCTGCCCGCCGCTAGCAATCATCAACCGTCTTGTCAGCAAGCAATCAACTGCAGTAACGGCAACATTTGTTGCTGCCATTTGGCTGTCTTCAGCATACTTAAACTCATACAAACAGACATACATATGTATCTACATTTGAAATGAGCTTCAATTCGTAATCCATTTCCTCAACATTCGTCTGTCTTAACTCCATCACATGCCCTACACTGTCGCCACTCACTACAGTCTGTATTTTCAGCGTTGCATTATTCGTTTTGTGCGAATTTGCGTCGCCTACAACTCGTCGTTTGTCTCACTGCAGCTCATTCTCATATCCCACCCAAGATTGTCTGATGCAAGTCAATTCGTCATTTGGCATATCTGCGGCTGTGACTTTTTGTCGTCGCAAGCATTGCATTTCAGTTTTTGCCTCATTTAACATATGTTTGTGTACATTGTTGGGGGGAAATTGTCAAACAATTTCCATAGAAGCAGTTATCATTGTGAAAAACTATTTCGGTATTATTTAATGGTGCTTGGAAAAACTCTAATTGCATTCGGTTGTGGAAAATTAGATAAATGGCGTGCTACAGTTATGTGTGTGTATATATAATTTTATATAATTTTGGGCGAACTATAATTTTTTGGGCATGTTAAGAAAAGTGGGGAACATTTCATGGACGGAGGGACGGCAAGGATTATTTATCTGAAATAAATTTGCAATAGACTACCAAGTCCTCAACAAAAACCGAAGGTTCTCGCAGTTCTTTAGAGCGTTTAAGAACTACAAATTTTCATAAATTTTGAACTTAAATGTCTCTTTAATTCCTTATAAATGAATACATAGAGATATTTGAAATGATCCTGAAGATACTTTTCAGGGTTTCTGGTATCTACAAAATGTTACAGTCGGGTGTGGGTTTTCATCTAAAAGCATTATTTGTCCAAAATGTTTTTGAAACTAAATACGAATTAACGTTACTGATAATTGTGATCGCTGTAAGCCAAAGATTCGCTATTTTTCATTAACTCAACCAAATATTTTTTCCATTGGGGCAGTTTTTTATGTGGTGGGTTCCAAAACTTATGCACAACTGCGAGAGCGAGCTTCGGTTTCTCACTTTAGTTCGCCTCCTGTTGGCTATCCAGAGAAAACTTGTTCTAAGACCAGACATCGTGAGCTGTTTCTTATGCAAAATAATCGTTCCTAGCCACTCCCAGGTAAATGGCAGTCAGAAACTATCCTCACTTCCGTGAATTTCTACACATGGCCCTATCCCAAAGCGGTGCATACTTCAACTATTTTACTCCGTTGAATTAGTCTCTACTGATAAACCAAACCTAAAACTTTTTTTAAGAGACTCACATTAATTTTTTTGTAATTCAAAGTTTATACCTGAAGGTTCTCAAATTTACTCGAAGTTGTTACAGGAATTATTTATTATATATATTGTTTATCTTTATACGTTTTTTATCATGATTCTCGAGAGTTTCTGATTAATTTTATTCTGAGTGACAATATCGATTTGTATCATTAAGTAATTTTAAAAATGTTAGGCATAGTGCTCACTCTATCCTCACTATGTGTATTATCTATTTAATGTTATATTTTTTAGATACGGCCACTCTATATACCATAAAACTAATATTACTTTTTTGTAAGCTGGAGGTTCTCAAACTCACTCGAAATTTATATAGGGTTTTTATGGGCCAGATACGGCCACTCTATATACCATAAAACGATGATTTCGGTTACAGAAATTATAAGTTTTCATTATAATGAAGTCATCAGAAGTCAGAAAAACGTTCCACCAAATGCTAAACACACATCAATAATTGGATGAAGGCCACCCTTTAAAAGATTCACACACCCCCAGACTTTAAGGATTTTTTCTCGTTCATATTATCGCTAAGAAGAGCAAGGTCGCATTAGGAATCGTTCACGGTTTTCGGATTTTTGCACAAATTCAGTAAACAATTTTTTTTAATAATATCGTTAGCTGCACGTTCACCAAATATCCTTTACAAATAAGCACACACGTACGACGAGTGTGACCAATTCATTAAAACCGAAAAATAAACATTTGCACAAGCACCAAATAAACGAAGAAATTCAAACAAAAAAGGGGGAAAGGTATGACCGTAAAATTTAATAAAAACGAAATAACACAAGAACAAAAGACAGACGAAAATTTATGAGATTCTAGATAGCACAATAGAGACAATAGCGAATATTGCGAAGACTGATTCTGATGCTTCAATCAAATAGAGTGCAATGTAAATATGAAACACGTTTTTGCTTTTACCCCACCGTTGGCCGGTGGTCAGCACCGGTGCTGCTTTGTTATGGTAGCCTGTCAGGAATACAATCTAAGCAACAACAACATGAAGAACTTGTGTAAAATGTTTCGCACACTATAGTCAATTATAGTGCAACAGAAGCGTAAGAAATACTGCACAGTGTGAGCTGAGTATAATACTAGGTGGTGCAGGGAAAAGGAAAAAAAGGGCATAGAAAAATCGAAAAGAAAGCAATTTATAATCAAGGAAAGCAAAAGCAAACGGAGACGTGCCAACTGGGTGGAATAGAGTGCAAAACCACCCTCACATATGGACATAGAATTTATGCACCGGTAAAAATTTCACTCTTAAAAGGCTTCAGTGAAGTGCAACAATTATTTGACGCTACCAACGCATTTACACGTAGAACTTATGTACGGTGCGTTATGTGGGTGGAAATACATGCATTAGGGTGTGACATTTTTATACTCTATTTTTATATATATCTCGCAACACATAAAGCTATATAAACCAAATTTTCTGCAATTGGTTCCCTTACGTACCCCACCACACACAATGAAAATCGTTGAAATCGGATAATAACCACGTCCACCTCCCATACAAAGGTTATGTTGAAAATTACTAAAAGTGCGTTAACTCACCAACGAAAAACGTCAGAAACACTAAATTTCACATAAGAAATGGCAAATGGAAGTTGCACTCAGATTTTTTTACAAAATGGAAAATGGGCGTGCCATCGCCCACTTATGGGTCAAAAACATATCTCAGGTACTACTCGACCGATTTCAATTAAATGCAGTATATAATATTTTCTTGACACCATTTTACACAAATACTGTATATGATCTATTGCATCACTTGTGAAAAAATTGTCGAAATCGGACTATAATTTTTCAACGCCCCGGTTATCGAATATGAAGAACTCAGCCTACATACTATATATTATGAGGATTTTTCGTTTTTCTATTGGACTTTATGTGTGTTATCTTATTAAAAATATCGCAATAAATTTCGAGAGTATAAAATGTTCGGTTGAACCCGAACTTAGCCTTTCCTTACTTGTTTTTATGATAAATTATTTATCATTGAATATCTCAATTAGTGAATATAAATATCAGGAATTAGAAATCTTTAACAATTTCCTCTTCAAAAATCATCTTATAAATATAATAATAATGGCTTCAAAGAAGTTGAGTTCTACAGGCTCACAAGTGAAGAAAATCTGAAAAGTTGAAAAATTAATTTCTAAATAAAAAATATAAAAAACCTGACCACCCTAATGTGCAAGTGTAATCCGTAAGCATATGCATGTTGCATATGTTGCAAGGGCGTTGACGAAAATGACGATAGCTTAATCCACATGCGTGCTGCTGCTGCTTGTTGTATAGCACATAGCACACATGCTGAAATAGCAAAAATATTTACTCCATGCCACAATGAATGTGTGACCGGAAAAACAAAACGAAGCGCCGAGGAAATGAGTAATGAGTAAAAGCATAAAAATCGATATGTGTAGTACATATGCGCATGTAAATATGTATGTCAATGCAATAAGGATGAGTTGATAAGGCTGGCGGCGGCACAACAGAGGAGCGCGCAGACATGAAGGGAATGGAGAAGACTTGCACTTGTATGTGCTACAGATGTAGAAATGGCATCGTACTGTGGTATACCTTTATATTTTTATGGTGCTGCAGGGAAAAAATCATTGCGATTTTTTTTGCCATTACACGAACAACTGGGGACAACAAGTACGACTGTGTAACAATGGCTGAAATGCAAGTTGGCAGCCGAAGAACGGCGCAGCGAAAGTAGACAGCAAATACAGGCGCACACAAACAGGACGAGACAATACAGCAGCAATAGTGGCTAAAGGAGGATGACTTTTCCGTTATTGCCGCCACTCTTGATGCCGCCATATGAAATCGAGACTCTAGCCGTTGATGCCTGCGCAAATATCAACAATGACACTGGGGAATTAATGTGCTCATATGAATAACGTACATACAACAAAAAGTACAACAATGTGAGTCAACAAAGAACAACACAGACAACAGGGACACAGCGCCAGTGTTGTGCATATATAAAAAAAAAAATAGAAAATAAAAATAGAAAAAATTTGTCGTATACTTTGCCAAAAGCGAAAATTTAACAACAATGGAAAATAATATCGAAATCATTGCAAATAAAAGTGGCTCAGTGCTGGTGATATTATAAGTGAAATGCTCATTCATTCATTCATCGCTGTTGCAGTTGTGGCAAATAAAAGTGATAGTGTTGTGCTGCTGGCATTTCGTTCGTTCGTTCGTTAGCCAAAAATGGCGTAGCTTTCGTTTGACTGCATGTCCTTGGCCTCCACGACATTGAGGCGGCCTAAGTTGTATTGGTAGCAAGCGGGTTGGAACTTATTATGCTTTGCAAATACATGCAGACTTATTACAATTTGCATGGAAAGTACTTTCGTGTAAACAAGCATTAATGAATTCATTGTTAGCCAGAGATTACTTGAATATGAATGGCATAGATAATAGAAGATAAAAATCGAAAATTTATTTTTTATATCCAAAAATTTAACATTATTTTGTATATCTATAAGATTTGGTTGAACTATAGGATGACTTTGAGAATTTTTGTATTTCAGACTGCAACTTAATTGAGTCAATTAGCAATTATAAACGTTATAGCGATTTTAGACAGCCAAATTAATTGATCAATTAAAATTTTTATTGAGAAACCCTTTTTTGCGTTTTATACTGCCGGCTACTCGTTAACCGATCAGCTGTTATACATTTTTGTTTTTGCTTTTCGTAAGAAGTTGGTAAGTTTCATCAGCTGATTAATATTTTCTAGCAGCGACATCTACCTTGTTTTGTCAAAAAATTCAGCCAATCCAGACAAAGAACATATATCGTACGTCTTTGTCGCAGAGTTGCATTTGATTTTCAAATGTACATTTTATTTTGCATGGTAAATCGATCATAATAAGGGTTTTAATCGAGCAGAGGCCGGTTAATTGAATCCTGTCTAAAAACGCTATTACATAATTGAGTCAATTAACACCTATAAGCATTTTAAATTTACTCTAATTGAGTCAATTAGCAAATATAGTTGATTCTGACAGTATCTTAATTAATTAATTAATCAATTAGAATTTGGTATTTTGAAAGGTGAAGACAATTTGCAAATTTACTAAAATTTGGTATCTTCTGAAAGGTAATTTTGTCTAAGTAATTTTAGAGTTCCTTAATGTGTCAACAATTACATGAAAAAATTTAGTACTACGTAGTAACTTGAATACCATAAAAATTCTTTGGAATACAAATTGTATTGTCCACTTTCCTTTCGTGTGGGCGACCTCAACCTATAACTAACATCCAATATTTCTACTTCCACTCACTCATTATGCTCTACCACTTCGACAGCTCAAAGAAAGAATAAGAATCGGAAGTCAATTTGAAAAGACATTCTAAGAACGGTCTTAAAATGTACCCACACAATGAAACGATTTTCCAAAGAAATTATTTATGCAAACGAACATTAATCATAAACAGAATGAAGTGAAAAGAAAAGCGGAAGAAAAGTCAAGTGAGTTTAGGAAAATGTAAATATGATTTGAATGTATTTATGTATGTGTGGGAAATGCATGACAAATTGTAGTAATTTTTGTGCCGCAAGTGCTTGAAGATAATGTGATGTGGGTTGGAGTATTTATATTAATAAATATCTTATACATATTTTTTGAATATAACATATTAGCATATGTATTCTTATTTGACCAAAGAAAATTAGGAATAGAAAGGTGGATGTATACACTTATGCTAATGCCTAAAACTAAACGAAACTTGTGATTTCATTATATTTACATTGTTTAAAACATATTTTGTTTTCTGATTTATATTTTTTGCTACTAAAAATTTTTTTTGATTCAATAGGGATGTTCTAAGAAAGTTTCATAATGTATGGATGAGTCTGAATCTTGTGTAATAGAGTGTAGGTATTTACAATGATTTGACCAAGACTATTCACGGCATTAAAACTAAGCTAAATACTTACAACTTTAAAGCAGATTCAATAAGTTCAAAAAAGGCGCATATTTACCTGAAAATAAAGATAAATCGGTTAATAAATATTACAATTAAATGAATAAATTAATTAATATTAATAATATGAAGTATTATTAAGGCAAGACAAATTTTTCACTCTCCCTAAATGAGAGCTTTTAGAACTGAGAGTACTCAAAGCCAGTTCAAATTCAATTTCTTCGAAACTGCATATGGAAATCATATGTCTTGAATTAGTGAAATTAAAATGTCTTGAACTAATGAATACACTTTTTCTTATAAAAGGATACTCCGAAGATAGGCCTAGTAACCGGCATTGTTTTTACAAAATATTAATATAAATTATTTTTGTATGCACTAAAATATAATAAATTAATCAGGACTGTCCAAGGTAGGAGTGCTTTGGACGGGCCTAACCTCTTAACACAGATTCACTGAGAGTGTGTGACCTGGCTATAGGAACTCTACTTAAGGGGTTACATGGGTTTTGTCGGGTAAAATAGGCTTTTTATACTCTCGCAACAAAAGTTGCTAAAGAGAATATTATAGTTTTGTTCACATAACGGTTGTTTGTAACACCCAAAACTAAACGAGTTAGATATAGGGTTATATATACCAAAGTGATCAGGATGAAAAGTGGAGTTCAAAACCGAATGTCTGTCTGTCCGTCCGTCCGTCCGTCTGTGCAAGCTGTAACTTGAGTAAAAATTAAGATATCTTGATGAAACTTAGCACACTTATTTCTTGACACCATAGGAAAGTTGATTTCGAAAATGAGCAAAATCGGACCACTGCCACGCCCACAAAATGGCGAAAACCGAAAACACATAAAGTGCCATAACTAAGCCATAAATAAAGCTATGGAAATAAAATTTGCTATGAAGGATCGCACATCGCACAGTCGTTTTTTTAGCCACTTCTTAATACAGCCCAAAAATGAAAGAAATCGGACAATAACCACGACCACCTCCCATACAAAGGTTAGGTTGAAAATTACTAAAAGTGGGTTAACTCACTAACCAAAAACGTCAGAAACACTAAATTTCATATAAGAAATGGCAGGTGGAAGCTGCACTCAGATTTTTTTACAAAATGGAAAATGGGCATGGCATCGCCCACGTTTGCGTCAAAAACCATATCCCAGGAACTACTCGATCGATTTCATCGAAACTTGGTTTGTAATAGTTTCCTTACATCCCAATGATATGTTGTGAAAATAGGCCAAATCGCTTCACAACCACGCCTACTTCCTATATACCAGAACTTTGAAGATGATCTGAATCGTTTACATTACAATATATAAAGTAAGCACTAGTGAAGATATCGGTGCAGAACTTTGCACAAATACTATGTTTATAGTGTGGCAGCCCCATTCTAAAAATCGCCGAAATCGGACCATAGGTTTTTAAGGCCCCATATATCGAACACGAGGGCCTCGGTGCTTCTAACCTAATATTATGGTTTCCAACTTTCAATGGACTTTATACAATATATATGACGAATATGTGGGTCAAATTGTGTATTATATAATATAAATAAAGTCAAATATGTAAATAAATTGCGAGAGTATAAAATGTTCGGTTACACCCGAACTTAGCCCTTCCTTACTTGTTTTCAATATTTTTTTCTATGTAAAAAATTATTTATTTAATTCAAACTTTTTTCTGTCTTATAGATACATATTTAAAGAATAATTTCTGAAATTTAAAAAAAATTAAAACTCCTCCATTGCGACATAACTCCTGACAGGATCATCCAAAATGGAAAACAAAAACAATTGTTTTAGGTCAGACCATTAACTCGTGCTTGAACGAAGGAAAAACAAAAAAGTAAAAATTGGAATTTTGAGACATTTTTCCAAAAAAAAAATAAAAAATTTCGATCAAATTTGCTTGATATAGTTGTAATTGAAAAAAATTCTTCATTCAAGCAAGAGTAAATTGTATCTCGAACACATGTGCAAAATTCCATTAAGATCGGCTGAGTAGAACATTTGACAACCGACTTGTGAGCAACAATAATACCTGACTTGGAGCGCACACCTTCCGAGGCTGTATCTCCGAAACTATTATTCGGATCGACTTGAAAATTTAGGATAATATTCTTGAGATGTTGTAGAAATTAATAAGCAAAAAAAAAAAAAAAACTCGATTTTTTGAACCCACAAAACTCATGTAACCCCTTAACTAAAGGGCATAATAAGAGATATAGATTTGTATTCACTATAGACTGCTGTCATCTAATGTTTGAGATATGAGCGAAGTGTTAATAATAATTGTGTACTAGTTATTTCTTCAAAGTAAAAGTGAAAATAAAAATGAAATCTAATACATTGCAATTACTTTCATTAAAAAATATTACAAATTGAGTGAAGCAATCAATGCATGCATTCACGTTTCAATACAAAATCGTGCATGAAAACTTTCTTCGACGCATATGCGGCAAAAAAAAGCAAATCACAAAGGTCAATGCTTCAATTCTGCAAATATTAAAAATGAAACTTGCGTTTGGCAACAATAAATAACAAGCACGAATTGGAAAAGCATTTTATTATTATTTTGTTTACAACATTTTCCCCCAATTATATGTACACTTCGCCTTACTCAATTAAGCACCGCAGTCAATGAAATGCAAGATCACAATATGGACTCGCACACTCGGCAATGAAAGTCAAATAAATTTCAGGTTCACGTGCAAACGAAAATAAACAAATTGCATAAACAATGTCAGAATCTCGGCTAACTTGCCAGTGAATTGGTTGTATGAATGAATGAATGAGACTGACCAACGCTCGAGATTGGTAATCGAAAAGCATCCGACCGACAGGTAAATGCTCATAAAAACCGAAATGCGAAACAAAGCGGCAAAATGCCAAAAACTTACGCGAAATTTGTACAACAACAAAAGCCACGGCTTTTTTCCGGCTGATATTTGTTATTTATTCCACTGTATATACAAATGTACATACAAACAAATGTGTTTTTATTGGCGCTACAGGGAAATTATTTAGTATGCCATAGATAAACTCTCGCTGTTGTTGCTCGCGTGAATCTTATTCATGTACATTTGTACTACATACAAACATATGTTTTGTTTATTATGATCGCAGATATTCAGCGTTGCTATGAACTTTTTCAATGTTGTTGATAATGAGACATCAGTGAAAACAAATTTGAATGGTTAATTAAAGTGTAGGAGCGCATCATATGAAATATTAAATAAGTGTTTAATTGGTACTTTACGTGAGTGACTGAAATAATGTCTTCGGAAAAAAATGATTGCCGAAAGAAATTTGATGGCAAACGTGGGAATATGTGTAAGCACTTCATTAACACGTGTTTATTAATAAAATTTTATATTTTTTATATTGTTCAAAACATAACCCTATTTTATTGGTAAAAAACTCGTCGAGATCAATACGTTTTTAGAAGTTTACAGTTTTATACTTGAAGTTAAAATATAGAAATCGGGGGAGCTCTGTACTTTAAAAACAGGGTACAACACTCGGCTGGGTATTGGACCAAACTAATTTTTTCCGGGAGATTGAGTTATAAGTAAAAAAGATTATTCTAGCCTCCAAAATCGAAATATTTGGGTTCGAAGTTCGAAAAAAGGACTTTTAAATAAAAATTATTATTAATTAAGAAATAGTTACTAAAAAATCGAAAATATAGATATACATATCTAATTTCTCTTTTTAATTCAATGATATATACAATTTTCCCGTCAAGCTTGTATGACAGTTGTTATAAGGGGGACAGTATTTTTCGATATATTATTTTTTTTATTTTTTTCGAAGATCAAACTTTGACCCTAATTTGATTCAATACCCCGAAAAAAGTCGATTTTGTCATTGTATTGGGTATGAATATGGGATCTAGGGGAAAAATTTTGGGTAAAGAATTACCAATAAGCACTGAGATCTTCATGTTCGATATCGTGGGTCTTGAAAGGTTATAATCCGATTTGAAGACCTTTTAAATAAGTTATATGGGAAGTAGGCGTGGTTATGAACAGATCTATTTTTAATTCCTAGCCTTAGGGTGTCTTGAATTTAATGTTGAAATTGGTCATATTTCGTTGCAATCGGGGTGTAGTAGTAGTGCCCTCTTTTTCTGTCGTAGACACCACTTACGCGGTTATAGCCGAGTCCGCAGCAGCGCGCCATTCGTTTCTTCTTTTGGCAGTTTGGCGCCAATTGATAGTGCCAAGTGAAGCCAGGTCCTTCTTCACCTGGTCCTTCCAACGGAGTGGAGGTCTTCCTCTTCCTCGGCTTCCATAAGCGAGTACTGCATCGAACACTTTAAGAGCTGAAGCATTTTCGTCCATTCGAACAACATGACCTAGGCAGCGTAGCCGCTGTCTTTTTATTCGCTGAACTATGTCAATGGCGTCGTATAAATCGTACTGCTCATCGTACTATCGTCTGCGGTATTCGCTGTTGCCAATGTTTAAGGGACCATAAATCTTCCACAAAACCTTTCTCACGAAAACTCCCAGTGTCGCCTCATCAGATGTTGACATCGTTCACGCTTCTGCACCATAGAGGAGGACGGGAATGATGAGGGACTTGTAGAGTTTTGTTTTTGTTCGTAAAGAGAGGAGTAGTTCCTGAGATAGGGTTTTTAACCCAAAAGTGGGTGATGCCACGCCCATTTGCCATTTTTTATATCATTCTGAGTGATGTTACTCTACCAGCTCTTCTATAAAATTTAGTGTTTCTGACGTTTTTCCTTAGTGCGTTGAGACACCTTTGGTAGTTTTCAACATAACCTTCGTATAAAAGGTAGGCGTGGTTATTATTCGATTTCATCCATTATAAATGATGGAATAGTGTAGTAAAATATGCCCAGTAAATTTGGTTCATATCTATATTGATTAATTTTATTTTTTATTAAAAACCATATGAACCACCCTGTACATACTATAACTCAGGGTTTACTTTATTGTGTGAGATCTTCTCTGAGGCTCGAATGAGTTATACTATTGAGTATACAAAGTAGCTGTTTTCAAATATGTAAATTTTGAAATTTTGGGAAGTGGCGAAACTACCGTCAAAAAAAAAAAACAAATCAGATTGGCATAATTAAAATAAAAAATTAAAATGAAACTAAATAAGGCATCCACTAACTCAGTTGAATATAATTGAACTTCATAACTCTATTATTTTTATTTGAAGAAATAAGAGATACTCATATTACAGCATTGAAAATTAAATAAAAAACGGAAAATCATTAAAAATAATAACTGTTAATTAACCATAATAAATACAAATTCGAAATGCAGACATCAAAATATTTACCAAACAAGCATAAAATCGCTGGCATAATTGCCATAGCGAAGCGCTTTCCATCGAAATTTGATGCAACTCGTACGCCTTGAACTGGCGTGAACTCTATGCACGCACTAAAATGTCGAAGTAAAAGTTGTGGGTTTTCTTCCCACAATGCTACGCATACTCAACATCGGCATTTTAGTGAGATTTTTCCGTGTTACATATATGTTTTCACGCTTTGTTGTTATTGTTGCAACACGCACAAATTCCAAATTCATTGGAAGTGTCTACGGAATCGAGCTGTCTGCATAAGCTTACATATTTACCTTGAAACTACGGTGTAAATAACAATAAGCCGAGTACGCTACCCATTACATGCGACGATTTGAGGATGAATGGCGGCACATAGCCATCAGCCGGTTGCGCCGAACCCAAGGCGGGTGGAGCGCTGTAGTTGGGCTGGAGGAAGCCGGTATGCGCGTTTGAATGTGTGGCATGACAGTGAAACCATTAAAGAGTTTATTGAAATTGTAAACGGCATTGGAGTTTTTTTTCTTCTTCTTGTTTTTTTTTTGTTATTGCTGCTGCTGAAGTTGCACGATAAAAAACTATTAGAAAACAGGAGAAACCCGATTGATACGGACCAACTTGTGGAAAAGCATGGAAAATTGTGGCCATAAAAATTGTTGGTATTTAGTTGTTTGTTGTTGGCTGGTTAATGACAACATAACATGCCAGCAAACCAGTTTATCTCTAGTATGAAGTTGTGAAGTTTTTCAACGGTGTTTATATGGGTGTGTTTGGATCTATATTTTGTTCTTCGAGCATACGCCTACGCTACTTGGGAAGCTTTTTCTATAAATTCCTGTTGTTATTTTTGCTTAATGAGCCTTTAAATAAGCTCTTTGTTGTTGTCATTATTTTTATGTATGCTCCATAAAGCAATTATATAGAATGTTACATCCCGGGTGTGTGGGTATTTTGTATTAGTTTGAGTAACGGCCTTATACAAGCATATTTTCCGAAATTCCGCAGCTTGACAGCCTAAGTAAGTGAAATGTAAGAATTCCTAGAAAAGTTTTATTGATCGATGAAAGCGCCCAATCAATGAAAGGACAAGTGTTGAAAGAGAAGAAAGTGAAAATTTTACTAATAATTTTAAATATTTTATAACATTTTGCGGCAATAATTTGTAGATTTTCAGTGAAAGCATAAAAACGTGTGTAATGCATTTAACATAATAATTTATAATTGGCTGTCGTCACTTCGACAATTAAATAAAACATGTCGACGAGGAAAGAAAATACAAATGAAGACATGAGCATTTGTTGCATGTACGACTTTCACTTTTTCTTTATTTATTAAATAATAATGTTTACAAAAATGACAGCGCTTTGAAAATAACTGTAAAAACGTATTATATTTCATACATGAGTACATATGTACATTCCATTATACATATGAGAAATTGGTGATAAATTGTACTCGTGTCTTCATGTTTTACTGAAATTATTGTAAAGCATTTTCTGACTCTCATCTTGGTCATTTTGGTCAAAGTGAGGTCTTGTAATTACTTCCATGTAAGGAGATTGGAACATACGTGTTGTTCAAAAAATAACGGTAATTTTCGTTTTTTTTTTTGCAAAAATATTTTTACAGTCATCTACATTCATGTCGTCGCCTTCAATACAGTCCCCATTCAATACAATACATTTATGTCAGCGCTTCTTCCAATCGTCGAAATACTTCTCAAAATCGATTTTTGGGATATTCTTAGGCTCTTTTAGGGATTTCTCGCATGCTTGTAAAACAACTGTCCTTTAAGGCTCTCTTTACTTTTGGAAATATGAAATAATCACACGGAGTCATGAAGGTGAATATGGAGGCATCGGTACCGTACTGTTTTTGGTCAAGAATTCTTGAACCAGCCACGAAGTATGAGCTTTTAAGAAACGAAAATCGTCAATTTCAAAAAAACACATCTAACACTAGAGGCTGCTACAGAGGAAGTAAACAATGAATACAGCTAAAAATGTTTCGTATTTCTGGGCATGTTCTCGTATATTTAAAAAAAAAAAAAATAAAAAAAAAATGAAAAAAGTGGACCCGTGAAATTTTAAATTTTACAATTCCCGTTATTTTCAAAACATGTCGCGCATAAAATTTGGAGCCTAAGTGACAACCAAGACGTCCTTAATGAATTACACAATGAATTATATAATGATTCTTGGACAAACTCTGTAAAATAACAGTTCATATTTTGCGCTAATATATATGAAATGACAGTTTGTTGAAGCCAGTGGCTCCTGCACCTTTTTCGAATAGAATTGTTTCCCAATTTCATAAGCTAGAAGCTAACAATCTTGTTACAATAGGTCAAGAGAAGCGAACTATTCGAGGACTTAATGCAAATCTAGCTATCAAACAAAGAATATGTTATGTAATGACTACAATGTAAGAGCATACCTTGACAGCCTAAACCACCTATCGATTGTAACTTCCTTGAACTGAACTGTGTTTTGCATACTTCTATTTGTCGATAGTTGTCAGCATATTCTAAAAAAAATAGTTTCCGACATGTTGCAAGCAAGCAAATCTAGAACATATAGTGAAATCACTGTAATAACATTGTAACGGTAAAGGTAGAAATGCTGACTAACACTTTAACACTAGCGAAAGAGACAAAACAACACCACAAATGACAGCATAAAATCTAATTAAAGGTGGTTTAAATGTCACAGCCCACACAATGTCAGACCACAAACATTTAGTGCTACAATGAAAAAAACAACAAAAAAAGAAGAAACATAGAAAATGAAAATGCCACAATGGGGAGGGGAGGGGTATAGAGTTGACACATGTAAAAGCATATTTATTTACACACACACTCAAACATATGTACATAAGTATGTAGTGCCATGAAGAGTCGCACCGACGAGGGCAGCCAAGTTAGCCGCCTGTATAAAGTGGGCCCCCACAAACTAGTGCAAATGAAATGTTACACTTTGCACAGCACACACAAACAGACATACAAACAAACACATGAATTTGCATACTAATATGCTGAAAATTAATGGGTAGAAGGTCTCGACTTTCCCGGTGGCTGTGGTTTTCATTGCGCTGAGTGAGGCTTGTTTTTACATACATATGTATATAATCACACACACACATTCGCATGCGTATGACAACAAACAACTAAATTAGCATTAACGGTAACTACCATAAAATGTTAGCATTGTTGTCATAATATTTTGCTGTTCATTTCAAACATATTTGCAAACAATCGTTTGCACAATTCCATCGCTCGCATAACGGAAATGTGTAATTTTGTCAGCTTTTAAAATTTGTATGAAATTAAAAGCAGAAAATGGCAAAGCTTAATGGACATTGTCAATGGAGGCTAAACAATAAAGTTTAATGACCTTTCGGAACATTAAAAAATTTATGAGAGCTTATGAGAGGAAGATGCACAAAAATAAAGCGTGTAGAGTTATTCTAGTGTTCAGACCCAAGAATTTATTTGCGTTGAAATTATGTGTGTGTGTATGTGAGTTTATGTGAAAACATTTGCTCCAATTTCTTAGATTTAAGAATGAATAATAGCCTAGGTTATGTAGATTTAGCGGTAATCAGCTGACTTTATGATATTAGAGAATTACAATATTTTATGCCAATTTAGATACTTTTACAATACAAAAACAAATTCCATGAAATCTAACCTCACTTTTTTGATTTCATGAATATGAATATTATATATTTTATATATGTATAAATGTGTTCCATGTGCATGACCAAAACAGCAAAATTTTCCCGTCGAGAACCTCTAAATTTTTCTCGAAATGGAAGTTTTTTAAATTGAAAAATCAAGCATGTTTTCAGTCTACAGTTGAACTTTCATAACTCGAAGCCCTCCATAACTCGAACTCTTGTATTGGCAAAAGAAGTAAAATTTCAGACAAATTTCCTTCCATCAATCGAACTTTTCGACCAGGCGTAATACAAAATATAAAATTTGACTATAGAGGCAGAATTTTAAAAGATTTGGGGTTCTGTATGGATCGGAAACTAATATTAATATTGTCTCAAGAAGTAGCCAAAGATTCTTTAAGTTAATCGGGTCGTTATTATTGGTATGAGTGTTTAGACAGCTATTGAGTCTAACTTATACCTAGCTAATACTGTTCATAGCAATAAACTGCTCGCTATTTGTATTCTTCGACTTGTCCAGTACAAACTATCCAAATGGCTGATAAAGTTCTTAACTATCCTAAAGGCTGATAAAGTTCTCAATAACAATTTTTAAGATACTTCATAAAGCTGGGGACCTGCCTATTGCTGCACAAATTGAGATCAACAACCATTCCACACAAAATGATGTCGAATTCTTGATATCAAAATTTTAAAGTACGAAGGCAAAAGAAAGAAGCCAAAATATTGACATTTTACACCATTTCTCGACGAAAATCGTTTTGATTTTATTCCTAAAATCAGCAGGCAGTCAAACATGTCGAGACATGTTTTATTTCCCATAATACAATCAATTGCCTGCAGTTCCAGATTCACTCCATTACAACAAATAACAAATAATTAAGCGCAATTTCCACCAGCAGAGTCGTGACAAGAGGAAGTGACGAAACGAAAGCAATTGTGGGTGCTTCGTACAATGAAATAATAAAAAATGGAGAGAAATTTTATAGGTACTTATACATCCATATGTATCCAGTAACACTTATAGCCTTGTATACTTTGCTATTCATGTGTATGAAATACGAAACCAAATACAATTTTCAGATTTGCGATGCTCATTCGGTTGGGAATTGTTGCTGCAGATAGTTTTTGCTTACACTTGTGTACATAAGTATGTAAGTTTGTATTTTTGTATGTAATTGGAGTATTTTGGAATAATTAATAAAATTTTGGTATTTATTAGTAGGAAAAAATAATCCAAAAAAAAATGCACTCAAGTAGAGGAAATTTTATTTAAAATACTCTTTTTTTAGTTGATATAAAAATTATTTAATTCTGTCTAAATCCGAAATTAAATAATAATTTAGAATTATTAAGGCTATATTTAAAGTATAGTAAACATTTTTATACGTTGATATTAGTTATATTAAGCCCATAATCATTATTGCATAATTTACTATAATATCAGTTTGATATTTTTAGCTACCGTATGTTAGGCCCCCACAAGTGACATTGACAATCTATACATACATATGTATGTATACAAATAAACGCCTTTAACTACCAATAAATGTACACTTTTTTTAAACACACACACTTGATTTTTATATAAAAAGCATGCATAAGTTGCTTATAAACTTGTAAGCATGCAATCTGATCACCATCAATAGACCAACGACCGTACAAACCCGTTTGAAGCAGCGCCAGCGTGTAGCCAGAGCCATTGCAGCAAGTCTTCAGCTGGTTCATTCATTTGCTTATATACATACATACATACACTTCGGACGTCGGTCAACAGGCTATCAATGTAATTATACGCCTCAGTAAATTGCAAATAAATAAAAATCAAACGCAAAATAATTTCAAATAGCAGCAAAAAGTGACTTTATAATTATAAAAAAAAATTCAAAAAATACAAGAAAAACAAAATGTGCAATGAAGAGACTCGGCAACTCGTTTCAAAATAGCAGGAGATTGGCAGTTTTTCTTCTGTCGTACGCAGAAATAAAACATAATAATATTCATTGCATTTTCAACGGAATAAAAATAAGTAGATTTATTTTTTTTAATTTTTATTGGTCACGTGCGGTGTTGTTGGGTTAGTCATATCTAGTTCCTCTGGTGCTTCCTTACATCCAGTTCGCGCATAGACCTGACTATGAGTCTGTCTTATGAGTCACATAAATTTGTTGTGAATGCCAAAAATGCATATGTATACTATTTTAAAGACCAGAATGACTAAAGACTACACTTTAAAAGACATACGAAAAGTACATAACCTCACCTAAGAGTTAAGATAGTGGATTCTATAAGATGATCTGTACATAGTATATATATATTTTCAAAACATATGGAATTGACTCAGAATATATGTCGGAGTCGGAGGAGAAAAAGTGCACCTGTGTCATCATTTCTTCATTAAAAAATCAAGTTCTCAAGTCGACGGAAATGTTGAGAAATGTGTTGAGATATAAACAGAGTTGTTTCAAATGAAATGCTTTCATTCATCACAGGTGTTATTCGTTAGTATGAGATTATGAGATTGAATGACGAAACAGCTGATCGGTCATGTTAACCTTTTTCTCTATAGTTCATCCACTATTTCATATAACAGTAATCAAAGCAAGGAACTCAATGCCATACAATAGCGTGTGATGGGGTCTTCTGAAAAATTAAACCCTAAATGAAGGCTTCAAAATACATAAATATGCTAAAAGTAACAACTCTGAGAGCAAAAACACATGTTAATCGAGCTCAGGAATTCAGACCAACTTGAATTAATCGACATTCTCACAGGGATACCAGATGCACAGTTTACTATATAATGAATGGTAGCAAATATTTGTAGAAATACACTCCTATATGTATAAAACATCTACATATATAAAGAAATAATTGCGCCGAGGAATTGTGGCAAATGAATACGAATTTGAATACAAATTCTGTTGGCAACTTGCATGCCGATGGTCTATCATGCGGTCGCTGGAGTTGATAAATTATTGAAAACATATGTTTTTTAGTGATAAATATAAATGTATATATTTGTAAATACACAGGGAAGCCTGAATGTAGGCGTCTATGCGCCAGCTTCACACATCGCTTGTCGGACACTCAAAGTTTTCAACTTTTATTTGTGTTTGTCTTTTTTGTTGAGTGCTCTCTCGGTGTTTGTTTCACTTTTTGCATTTCCATGCGTATGAAATTAAATTTAATTTGAGTTCTTTTATGTATTTTATGAAGTTATTTCGGTTCGCTACTATTTTTATTTACTTATTTTTTTTTTGCTGTTTGTGTTAGCTTACAGACGAGTTCAACGCATTTTTAAGTGGACTTTGATTACAGGCAAATTCCGAAAAATATGAAAATAAGTAAATTAAAGGGCGTCGTTGATTCGCTCGTATAAATTTTTAACTAGCGTATATATTTATTAAATAAACACATTTATTATTTTATTTGTGACTAATGATACACAAAAAATAAATACAGGGTGTACCAAAAGTGTTTACGCAAAATAATTTAATCGTTTTGAAAAAAAAATGTTATCCAAGATCTGAAATCTTATCATAAATGAACTTATTTCTTTAGAAATATCGAATCGAGAATATTAAAATATTATATATAATGTGGCAACGCTTTACATAAAATCGTTGACAGAAATTATACTCAATTTACTATAAATTCTTCATCTCATTAATTTTATTTAGTAACAATTTTTGCCTAGGTGGCAACTCTTCTACAATTTTTTTTAGCAACTAGCTTTTTGATTTCCGAAACTCGATACTTTCTACGATATAGAATTGTATATAAAAAAATTAAATAATATTTCTTAATATTTCTTGAACTTGGTGCATATATCAATAAATATCACAAGATGACCTTGACAGCTCTAATCACAAGGTTATTCGAATACATTCCTTCCATTAAAATACAACAAACTTTGAGCTTAATAAGAAAGCATGCCAAACGTAAGCAGCGAGCTGAGTCTATAATTTATGACTGTAATAACTGACTAAAACTAATCTCACCGAAAATCGAAAATCGAAAAGAAATGTAACGGTAAAAGTGAAAAATCGAAAGCGTGCAAATATGAAAAATCATCTAGCCGTATTTCGCGCTGGATTATAAGCTGTAAAGGTAGCAAGTGGTGAGTTAAAACGAGGAAATCTATAAAGAGCGTAACAGAGCGCAGGCTTCGACTTTACAACCAGACGAAATGTAAAAAATTGGGTGTTGCCTTTTATTTGGCATTAAAAAAAAAAAAAATAAAAAAAATATATTTTTTATTTATATATAAGAAATGTATGAATATTAAAAAATACAAAATAATTTTTTTTACACTCTACAAACAACGGTGTGCCACACGATAAGGCAATGGCCAGCTAGTGAATGAGCAAACCATAAACTTTACACGTAACGCAGACAACACTGTAAAGAAGTAGAGGGACGTTAGAGGCGAACAAGTGGATGCAAAGAGAAAAAAATATATAGTAAATATAAAGTAAATAAACAAAAGCATGTGGGTGTGTGTGTGTGTGTGCAAGGTGCAACGGTTGAATGGAGTTGCCGCAGTTGATTCGCAAGAAAATATAGCATAGCCGCCAAATGGCGTGTGCAACAACTCACAACTTTGAAGCCAGAGCCAAATAAAAAATTAAAACACAAATAATAATAAACAACTGCAATAATAGACAGTCAGGCAAGCAGCTGAAAAGAAGGCAACAACATAAAGATGACTTTAGATGGCGAACAGTGAAACTACTTCACATACATACAAGTGGTGGACTCATGCGATGGTAATGTTTACTAAGAAAGGTGGAGGAGCACTGGCACTCGCTCGATGGAAAATATTTAAATTTAGCTGAATATCGGCGCGGTTGGCTGGCAGGCGACAAAAGTGTGAATAATATTGCCAACACCGGTCACGTACGGTAGATACGACGACTGGATGGTCTGGTCGTCTTTCGTCTAGCTGACGGCCGCCCATCCGGCAGTAGTGGCACAATGCGCAAACAGAATTACGAGGAAAGAAAGGAAAATTTTCAGACATCGAACAAATACAATTGCAAACTGCAACTGTCATCCAAGCAATAGGTGTGGTCATTAAAAAGGAAGAGTAATATGATTACAAGATATATATGGTATACACGATTCTAGGTACTATATGCAAGTGAGGCAGAAGAAGCAATTGTGACGGGCTAATAAATTTACAATTTACTTTTAACAGCATATTTGCATAAGACAACATGCATCTATGTATGTGTATCTCAAGATATTTCGTATAATATTGGTGAAGAAGCTGTCAGACCGGCCCCCAGCCAGTTCAGTTCAGCTACATATGTATGTGTGCATGTAAAACAAGTTGTTGTCCAATAAAGTCCATCAGTATATGAATAATACATTTACAATTTGTCAATAAACACCGCAACAATGTCCCTGATGGCATGATTAAAAGTTGTTGCTGGCGACAGTGGTTTACTAATGTTAGATCTATATTTGCACTTGAGTTTATTTGCGGTCAGCACTATCTTATGTAAGAAATCTAACTACAATGAAGATGTCATTGACGATAATAATATTTTGTTATTGGCAATTTGCACTTAAATAATAGTAATAATAAAATTAACAAATAATCAAATAATGAGCCCACACACAATAGCTTTTGAGTACATGGCATTTCTTAAACTTATTTTGTTCATTTCTTTGCTTTTTCGTTTAATATATATTTGAAGATATATTCTAAAATATATGATCTTAATCTATGTCCAATTATAAGTTTAATGATGATTGAAGGTTGTTGATATACATATGTATAATGTTAAGTGCTATACCAGTGTGACATTTTCAAAAAATCGATTTTTTGATTTTTGGCTTATTCGATACTTAATACTTTCAAAAACATCCTGAGAAAGCGTTAAGATCGTATCGAGATCGAGAAATTGACCGTTCAACTTCAAATTTAAATTGAATATTCTTGAATACATTTACTATATAATGACCTACGATATTTTGATTTGTTGAAAATTGTAAATTTGGCATTAAAAGAACTACCATATTGTTACCTAAAAAACGAATTTTTTTTCAGAACAACGCAATTCTGTTAATTTTTCATATTTTTAAAAATCATAGGTCATTGTATAGGATATATCTTCAAATTTAGAACCCTTTTTGAATTTTTTGTGTTTCAGCTACTCATTCGGCCAGAATCATATCAGCATAATCTTAAAATATAGCTGAAAATATCCTTATTATGTCCAAAAAACTTCGAAACATTCGATCGAGTACTTTCTTTAAAAAAAAAATTCACGAAAATCGCCTAATGTTTCATGGGTTACAGCCCTTAAAACTACAAAAGTACCGTTACAATATTTTATGATGTATCTTATGAATTTTTCAACTCTGCAAAATCTCGTTCCGTCTTTTTCCATCTTGAGGATGCACTAAGTCTTTGAAACATTTCTTGAAACTAAAGCCGTTAATCGAGTGATTGCTCAAAGAATAAATTTGTCTAAGGCAAGCATTCACAAGCTCATGAAACGTCTATGATAAATTTCGAAGCTTGAGGTATGAGTTTTTAATTTTTTTACTGAACGAAATTTGCTTCGTCGTATTAACGGCTGTGATTTTCTTATTAAAATGTACAATGCAAGAGATCTTGGTTTAAAAAGTATAAACCAGCTCAAACCAATTCGAAGGCGAAAAGAAGGTTATATTGTCTATTTGCTTGGGTTTCAAAAGGACAAATTGAGTGATCTACAGAAGAGGCCAGAATATATCAATTGAAAAGGTGTAGTGTTCCTTGGCATCTTCGGAATGTTATTTGTTCCGGTCTCTGCAACATTTTTTAGATGGGAGAACTTTTACCTCAATTCATGACGCCAAAAACCACTTGGACCAGTTTTTTGGCTGCAATGATCGCGTGGAAACAAACTCTTGTCCGGAAGATGACAAAATTATTGGATCAAAATGGATAATATATAATTAACGCGACAACACTTGAATATCGAAACGAAATCATAAAAGTAATTTTTACGCATCTCAAGGTAAAGTACTCTTTCAAACATTTCTGTTTACCTTCGGTTTACTATACCACTTCTAATTACAAACGCATACCAATAATTACCAAGAATTCGTTAGTCAAGTATTTGAAAAGCACACCGCATAATGCAGACATTACACGCCAGAGAAGCGCTATAACAAAGGCTGCACGTTTTCAAAAGCATTTCCCCAAATGGCCATCGCCAAGTGGCCATGCAAAGAGAAAGCCAACAAAACGTGTGGACCAGCAGCCAACCGATGACCAACGGATGGCAATTTGTGTGACAACGTATAAAACGAGCGATAAAATTCATTTCGACGAAATGAAGCAACTACCGGTTGTTGTTTTTCGAGCAATTGCGGAGGAAACGAGGCGCTGTGGTGGGGGAGGGAGGGCTGCCTTAGTAGACGTTAATATCTACAAAGCGCTTGCACGAATATAACACAATGTGCTATATAAGTAGCTGAATGCAGTGAAAATGAGAGAGAATCCAAAGTTTCGTTTGTGCGCCCCCCTCCCTCTCTTGCATAGCTGTAGTGTAATGAAGCGTGGAGGTCAAGGTCCCCAACGCAGCGGCGAAGCGAGTGCGATGCGTGCAAGTAAGCGCCAAAGACAAGACAGTAAAAATACGTGATGTGCGAATCAGTCATGGTCAGCAATGATTTTCATTTATATACATATGTAGATATATACAGTTTATGTGGGCATATGGCGTGTTGGCATGGCATGGCATCGGAACGTGATGTGTGCGCAGATTGCACTAATTTAAATTAATGCCGCTACTAAATGAACGAAAGCCACCAGCCGAATGAACGATGAATAAAATAACTCAAATAACAAAAAATCTCAAATTCAATTTACAGACACACACACATACACATACAAGTGTATGCATATCAGTAAAGTGAGTAGCTGTACAACAAGCTGTTCGCTGTGTTCGATTGCAGATAGCGCACAAGCGAATAACGAAATAAAAACTCGGTAGTACTGCAACGTGCTTTGATATAGAAATTATGCACGCACATACACACAGACATATATGTATATCGTAGATATAACTTCGTTATCACATTGTATGCTGATTCACCAGCGCTCATGCTCATGCTCCAGACTAACTGTTGCCAGCGCGTTAAGCTAGTGTTATTGTTCGGCTTTACCGAGTGCGCAGAGTCAACGAAATGGCCTGGAGAGCGCGTTAACAGTTACGAAACTTTCAAAATAAGCTGTTAATGCGGAATCACATCAAGTGAACGATGGAAAAAGCCGCAAAGCAACACAAATAATTTTCAACGGATTGTTTGATCAACCGTAACCTGTTCTATTTAAGCCAATAATAAACGGCTAAATATATGACTGTTTGGCTGATTAGTTAACTGACCGGCAAAATTATGCATGCAGTTAACAGTATCAAGCGGTGTCACGTGCGGACTGTATTCTATTGGATGTTGTTGTATTTTATATTTGTTTTCAAAATTTTTGCAATAAATTTCAAGAAGTCGCTATAAGACCTTGGCATTGAGCTAGTTTAGTTATTTTTGGTATATTTATATATTTCAATAAATATTAGTTTATTGATATTGAACGAATCTAATTTGAATATTTGCTTCATTTTTATACTCTCGCAACTAAGTTGCTAAGAGAGTATAACAGTTTTGTTCACATAACGGTTGTATGTAACATCCAAAACTAAACGAGTTAGATATAGAGTTATATATACCAAAGTGATCAGGGTGAAGAGTGGAGTTCAAATTCGGGCGTCTGTCTGTCTGCAAGCTGTAACTTGAGTAAAAATTAAGATATCTTGGTACACGTGACCGCTTGGAAATCTGATCGCTGCCACGCCCACTAAATGGCGAAACCCGAAAACACATAAAATTTGGTACAAAGGTTTGCACTATGAAGGGGCATATTTGCATGTAATTTTTTTGGAGAAGTGGGCGTGACCCAAAGATTTTTGTATATATCTCATAAATTACTAAAGCTATATTATACCCCTGACAGACGGCGGCGTTATTTCGGAATAACTGCTTTAATCGGGGTTAATTCGAGAGTTATCTCAGTTAACTCCGTTTGCTAACTCCCATTTAATCCTCAAAATTTTAGAGAGTTAGTGGGAGTGGCATTTTCTTTGGCAGCATTGTTAAACATGGCCGCTTTTTATCTATTGTGAATGAAAATATGCAATACTGACAGCTGTTTTTTTTATATATTTTTTTAATAATTAGTAATTTTGTACTATTTGTGCGGCTAACAACCGCAATAATTGCTTTCTATCCAATTTTATTTCAGCAAAATGAAAATATTATTGCCAATCAGCTGTTATGGGAGTTTATAACTCGCTTTGCTGCCGTCTGTCACCCACAAAATTGGAACTGTTTAAAAGCGCTTTTAATCGGGAATAACTCTGCCGTCTGTCTAGCGTATTAAACAAACTTTCATCGTTTCTTTTGGGTACCACATTATACAGTCCAAAAATGGAGGAAATCGGATAATAACCACGCCTACCTCCCATACAAAGGTTATGTTGAAAACTACTAAAAATGCTTTAATTCAGTAAGGAAAAACAACAGAAACCTGAAATTTCATTATAAAGATGGTACAGAAGAGCTGCACTAAAATTGGTATACAAAATTTTAAATGGGCGTGGCTCTGCCCACTTATGGTTCCATATCTCAGGAACTACTCTACCAATTTCAATGAAATTTGATTCGTAATATTTTCCTGGCATCGCAATGATACATTGTGAAAATAGGCCAAATCGGTTCCCCGCGACAGCTACTTCCTATATACCAGAACTATGAAGTCAATCTGAATCGTCTACTTTACAATATATAAAGTAAGCACTAGTGATGATATCGGAATAGAAATTTGCACTCATTTGATTATATTTAGTTATTCTTTTAGACATATACATAGATCAAGGTTACCAAGTCGAAATATCGAATAAAATCGATTTTTCTTCGAAATTGTATTCCCTAGGATCGCCGTTCTCAAGAAATCACAACACTTAGTGATTGTGTTACTTTCATCTGTTGGATTATGTAATATATAGAAGAAAATGATGGTCTCTCGCCGAAGACGGTATTCGAGTAAATTGGTCTTCTTAGAAGAACATGATATGAAATTAAAAAAATAAGTTTGAGGGGTTGTTTATGGAATATCAACAATAATATTCTATGGATGGTAATTCAAGATTTTTGCATAAAATTTGCTTCAAATGAAGTCCGTAACGAATTTACATATATCTATTTTAAAGGGAACAACTGAACTTTTACAACATGCAAGATTAGAGAAGGCTCTGTGAAGAATTATGGCACAGTTTAAATATACTTATATGGACGAGAGTAGCTCAGGTTCATCGAATATACTGATTGGATGCTAGAGAGAGAATTGGATCTAAGATCTAGAACAAATGTGTGATTACTGATTCCTATTTATTATCCTACATACACGATCAATGAAGTGATCATACAAAATAAAATGTCCAATACTTAGAAGTAAATTCAAACACCCGCTTCTTCATATCTCTCGCATTCTGGACATAATGTCTTCCTCTCTTTTACCATGAAGATACTATCGCTGAAATGAGAAATATACTTTATTGAGAATTCATAGCAAACGCCAAGTGGGAATAGTATTGACATTCTTACAATCATTAATAATGACTAAGCGCCTGACATAAAGAGGACTGGGTCCAACAGTTTCATAGTATATATGTATGCATGTTGCCAAGTCCCATCGGATTAAAATAAAAAGAATTTGTATTGGTTTTAAGAATATAAAAGAATTGACTTATCTAGGGTTGATAAACTCAACTGCACACACACACGTACACATGAGACCGATTCCTCACACGAAAAGAGTACTGACTAACATTTCGAAACAAAAGTGATGACTTTGCATAACACAAACAACAAATTGTCAACCGCTGAATGGCAATTAAAATACATTTTTCATTTCTATTCCTTTGCTAGCGCTAAAACTATCCGGCAATTTTATGACATTGTCGTTTTAATCTCGGAAGACTGGACTGGAAAGGAGTAAAACTGTATAAAATATTTAATTGCACAAATGGTTGGCGCTGATGACTTAGCCACTCGGCACTCTTTTTTCTTTATTTTACTCTCCACTAGAATACATAGAAGTCCACAGAGAACGGCGATAAAAATAAAGGAATGTGCATGAACGATAAGTAGCGAAGCAGCAGGAATCGAGTGGTGCACTAGTGGATACAAGTATACTTGTATAAGAAATTGACTCAGCAACAGCAATGGCAACAACAACAACAGTGCAGCAAATGAAGCCGAACGAGTTGAGCATTTCTAAAATGAAATGAAATGTAATGAAAATGTAAGGAACTAAAAGTATACAATAACTCGTGCATGCAAGACGTCAAAGGAGAATTACAAATTCAAAGAAATAAATATACGACACTGGCGCTGTGGCAATCTAGTATACGTACGCAATGCACGTCCATGAATTTATGGCTTATAAACCCATGCCTGTGTGTGTTGGTGAGTGAAATGGAAGTTGTACTAAATTTAGAACGGCTTGCAGTTCCTGCTTGTGTTTCCTCGCATGGCTGGGCCATGCTTCGCCTCGGAATGAAAATGAAATGAAAATAATCGCTATGCCTTTGTCAACGCGATACTTTATGAGGCGCACATGTGTGTTGTTTTCGGTTTGGTCGTCCATGCGTCTGACGCCTCGTAGCCATGCGTGGCAAGTCAATAAATACTTATTTATGATAGTAAATGTGGCTGTGTGTGTGTACGCACACATTTCGAGAAAACATTCAAAATCTATAATTGCCACATTTCTCAAAATTAAGCGAGTGAACATTAAACATATTTTACATACACTTCAAGCAACTAACAAGTAATCCGCGATGCTAAAACCTTCTACTCGAAATTTTGTAGTGGGTTTATGTAAAGGGGGGAAAGTACAATACATTTTTTTATTAATATGATGACTTTACCGCAACAGTATATTTTCGATTATAAGTCCCACACTTCTTTGTTTACTCATTTGCTTATTTTGAACTTGAAAATCTTCGAATACATTGCTTAGAAAATCAAATTAGTTGAAGACACGTGTAAAAGTGTTGAAACAAAATCGCCGCCTATTCTTGTGTTCGTTTGGTTTGTAAACATTTTTCTCTCACTTGTGTAGTATTAAGTCGCCTTTTCTCTGTACAAAAATTTTATTTTTTGTCTCATTAACAGTATTCCGATGGATTATATAGTTTAACTTGAGTCATCCAAAATCAACTTCATCCACTGAAATCTCATTTCCTCTGAATATTACACATACACTTCATATTTCAGAAATTTAGCTTCAAAAGTTCGTCCTTTTGTTACAAATTAAAGGATTAAAGAATGACCGTATCATACTAAAAATATCAAGTAAAGTGCAATTCAATTTTATCTGTTTCCATCTAGACGGCAACTTCATAATAACCCTCTCGTAGAAACCCCCCTCCTTATTTGCGCAGAACTCGGACAGTCACTTTTCACAAGCCTCTTTTGATTTCAACACCACTAAGGGCGTTCACCATGGACAGGAACAGGTGGTAATCACTTGGCGCTATGTCTGGGCTATATGGTGGATGCGATAAAACCTCCCATCCGAGCTCCCGTATCTTCTGAGGAGTCATCAACGAAATGTATAGTCTGGCGTTGTCCTGGTGGAACACTACACCCTTCCTGTTGGGCAATTCTGGACGCTTCTGGCCGATCGCCAGCTTCAAGCGGTCCAGTTGTTCGCAGTAGATGGTAGAATTAAACGTCTGACCATATGGGAGTAGCCCATAGTGGATGATTTTCTTCCAATCCCATCAAACACACAGCAAAACCTTCCTGGCCGTCAATCCCGGCTTGGCCACTGTTTTGGCGAATTCACCGGGCTTCGACCACGACGGTTTTCGCTTGATATTGTCGTATGTGATCCATTTTTCGTCGCCAGTCACCATCCGCTTCAAAAATGGGTCGAGTTCGTTCCGTTTCATTAGCATATCGCAGGCGTTGATTCGGTCCAGAAGGTTTCTTTGCGTCAAATCATGCACCATCCAAACATCAAGCTTTTTTGTGTATCCAGCCTTCTGCAGATGGTTTGAGATGGTTTGATGACTAACTCCCATCTCCTGGGCGATGTCACGAGATGCCACAAGCGGGTCTAACTCAATATTTTCCATGATTTGATCGGTATTCGTCGTCACAGGTCTTCCGCCGGCTGGCTTATGAATGGTGTCGTTTTCACCCGCTCTGGATCGTCGAAACCATACCTCCGCAGTTCGAAGTGATAGAGCACCATCTCCCAAAACACCATTAATCTCACGGAACGTTTCTCCAGCGGATTTGCTTTTAACGAAGGAAAACTTTAAAATAGCGCGAATTTCGGCGTTAGTGAACTCCATGTCTACAGGTCTATAACTGTTGAACGCAATATCCAAACTAATCATTTTGTAGGTTATGTCAAGACCTTTCAAAGAAGGGAAATATATATTATATATTTTAGGAATAATGATTCAATGTATAAATTATTCTGAGGTTTCCAAAATCGGAAACATATCTTAATATACTGAATGGTATTTTTAAAGCCGGAAATTTAAAAAATAGCATATCGCTCCATTCAACAGAAAAAAACACTTGAAATTCTTGCATATTCATGGCACACCACACAACCATCACCAATGCAAGCACCCATGCCCGCTTACGTGTTTCAAGTAGTTTGCCATCGTGCAACTTCACACTTTCTAATGCAGCTCATTAGTTGTGAAGTTCATTTGCCTTTTAATTTCACTGCCAGCCCCAACACACAACAAAACAACAAATATGACACCTCCTTCACAACCCACACCAACACTTTGACTCCACTACACTCGGTTAGTTCTTCCGATACCAATTATAAAAACAAAAGAAAAAACATGTTTTAGTTGTGCCTCAAATAGTCATATATACGCTGTCATGATATGCCTTTTTTCCTCATTTGCCTTATTCTGTGTTGTCTCACCTTGGCTGTTCGCCTGTTCGGTTGCCACTCGCTAGTGTGGCTAGACAGTGTAGGTTTTTAAGTAGCTTCCTTCTGGTGACCGCCGCGAATCACACTTGAAAAGCTCATATTACATTAAACGCGTGCAAAGGAAAGCAAACATAAATATTTGCTTAAAACCGTGACAGCACAACAACAATAACAAAGCACAGTTGACGGTGTGACGGGTCGATACTTGAAGTAATTCTCAAAGCTAATATGTGCTTTTGAAGTGGGGTATTATGGGAGTCTTTGGGACGCATTGAAGAGCTAGGTATTTAGTGAATTTTGTTGCGTGATGAACCGTTTCAACGATATTATGTGGGTTGGGCAATATATACTGACATGCATACATAGAAGACGGAAGAAGTCAATTATATATTGGAAAATTTGTTTGTTGCTATGTCAGTACTCTTCAAATCTGATTTCAATTGGAGTTGTTCCAAAAAATATGTTCGTCTTACTAATTTGAATATATTATTGTAACATTAATCTAGATAATTTGAATCATGAATATTATTTTATTAGGTAAAATTAACCTTTTAAATCAATTTAAGCTTTTATGCATAATATGAGGTGGGTTCAAAAACTAACAGGAATTTTCGTTTTTTATAAGCTTTTATTCATAATATGAGGTGTGTTCAAAAAAGAACGGGAATTTTCGTTTTTTGAAAAAAAAAATTATTCGTTGATCTATATTAAATCCAACCGTCTGAAATATATATCTTCTGCTTTCAAATTTGATATTCCAAAAACTAAACATTTTTAAAGTTCAGAGTTGAAGACAACTCTTTTATTGAGAAATCACCAAGTGAATTATCACCCGTGCATGATGATGAAAGCCATGTCGGCATTAGAATGTCAAGTGCAAACGAGAACAGCAAAACGCCAATTCACATGCAGCCAACTTCCACAGTAATTTCATTTATCAAGTCAACTGACACGACGCTTATATGACAAGAGCAGCATACAAGAAGCGAGTAATGGCAGTAGCAATCGCAGTAGCATATATGTATGTATAAAGAAAGTCAAGTCGAAAGCTGGTTATAACACCTAACAAAAGGCGCACTCGAAGTCATCGACACACACAAAAGGCAATAAACTTAATTATAAATCAATCGATCGATTCGAAGCACAAGCGTAAACACGCTATAAATACCGTATAGCGCAAAGGATATGCGCACACCCGCCCACGCTATATAATACAGATAGATGTGTACGAGTATAAAATATATGAATACACATGAAAATGTTCACATGTGAGCGATGCCTGTGGCAGTGTGTGTGTGATGTCCTTGCGCTTCGCCCACTAACACGGCATCCACGCCTAAATAGCTTGTGGCTGATTCACCGTTATACGAGCAAGTTTGAGCATTCGCACCACCGTTGCGCGTGTCTCTGGCATTATATTTTTCGCACTTCGATGCTAAAGTCAAGTTGCTGCCGCTCGTTCGCTGGCACTGAAGTGCGAGAGAAGTGTCTACTTAGACAAATGTGCTGACTCTGCCTCATGTCCCTGGCCCTGACTCTCAAACTGACTCTGATTCTGGGTGCCAAAGTGCCGATGTGTTGGAGTCGTTGCAAAAGCGCTGATAGCAACTGAAGGATGATGAATAATGGAATGACTTTTCTCTGTGTGAGTGTTTGTGTCAGGTGTTATTGACGCCAGTCGCCTTCGCCATCATGATTACTTAGCGAATTGGTTATTTCGGTTGACTTGCGCATATATGTAAGTATTTTCAGCGTCAATTTACTGACAACGCATGTCTTCTGTGCAATTCCTGGCGTTTTATTGATAATGAAAATAATTTGTACGAATAATTCACAACAACAACAACAGCAACACACATATATGAGTATACTCAACTCCTCAGCACAAATTCAATAATTTATATAATATTATGATTGCACAAGTTCGTTTTAATGAGTGCACTGTTTGTGGTTTCAATTGTTCAATTGCATAACAACTATTGAAAATACCGTAAATAAGCAATTCAATACACTCTACAGACGTAGGGTTTCATTCAGCTTGCATACATAATATTGAATATCCGACATAATCAAAGCGTGATGCTGTTTACGGTTGATCGTTAGGTGAATGCAATTCATCAATCATGCTTCAAATGCTCGTACTACATGTGTTAGATAAGTGAGCGGCTGTTGTTTGTGGCTGCTCGAAGGAAAGGCGGTTATGCTTCATTTATTGCTTTCATGGCAGCAGTAGTTGTAGCGAATCGGTAGTGGAGTATCAGGTGATATTTGCATAAATTTATTTGTATTTATTGGAATTATGAAATTGATAATATAAATTGTATATTAAAGATTTATCATATGAAGGTGCAAAATTGTGATTTTACGCTTATAAAAGCACATTTTATACTGAGGTGAATCTTATGCTCAAAGCTCGAATGATTTAATATGTGGAATATGTGAACGAAAATCTCGAGATTTCATCAAATATTTATGATATATTAATAAATATATAGTGAATTTTCTGCTGCCAGTGCTGCTAGATATTTATTTGTAGAATATTAAGTATGTATTGTACAAATAATTTATAAATAAAAAAATAAAAAAATTGACGACAGCGCCACCTAGTGGATAGAAAATTTATGACATTAAATTTATTTATGATAATACAATATGTAAACGATAATAAGACAACTTATTAAAAAGTTCGGTTACTTTTCTATGGAGTAGGTTTTTCATCAGGAACGAATGAAATAGAGATTACGAAAGTTGCTTTCCGTTAATATTTTGGTGTGTATTAGACTTAAGTTTAGTTAGTGACGCCATGAACGAAATCAGAAGAATGCCTTATTGATAAATATTAGGGAAGTTGGACTATTCATTTTGGGCTTCTAACCTTCTTGTTGTCTCTTGATAAAACTTAGAAATATAGAGAGTTGAAAATATACAGATTAAATAAATTAAGAGGTCCAGTAAGTTCCTCAACCCACTAATAGTTATTTCTAAATGTTGACCTGGAGATAGTTTTGTTTTTTGAATTCAATCTATCAGAGATAAAGTAATATTTTGATTCCAGCTTTATTTCTCTGATTTTTTTATTAGAGCGAAAACTGCATTTAAAACACAGAAAGCGAAATAAATATTATGGAGACGAATTACAAATGCGGATGATCCACCTCAAATGGAACGGACTCGCATTTCTATCGGTCAAAGATTTGTAAATTCAGTATAATTTCTCAAAATCATTTCGGTACTGTTTTTCTGCTCCATCAAATTCACAATAAAATCACAAAAGTCAGGTTATGGAGTTGAGGTAACCTTATGTCTCAGGTACAAAATAATACGATAGCTCTACAAATGGAATAACGAACTGAAAAATTCTCAATTAAATTATAACTTTTACTCCACATCATCATAAATGCCTCAATTAAGGGATTAGGTGGGTTTCAGAGGTTGAAAAAAATTGATTTTTTTTTAAATTATTATTTGATATGATGTAAACAATTCAGCACATCAAAGAGACATATTTAAACCGTATTTTGTGAGAATTTTATTTAAAAATTCCGAAAACTCAACCGTTGGTACCTCATCAACCTTGACTAAAAATGCTCTTGTCGTGGCATAACTCATTTTGTTTCAACCGAAATCAATAAACTAATTAATAAAATAAGTATATTAATAAAGTAGAAAAAAATAGATTATAAGTAAAATTTGGACAGATTTTGAGCAAAAAAACTATTTTTTTGGAAAATTTTCCCCATATTTTCGCTCGAAGGGTCTATCTCTTAGAGTTTTACTCGGAACTATTTGAAATTTTTGGAGAATATTTGAAACATATTGTACTATTTAATAAGACAAAAACAAAAAAATTCAAATTTGGAAACCTAACCTCTTAAATTATTATATCCCTAAAAAAGTCGAGAAAATACTTGCTTTTCATAGACCATATATATTTAAAATTAATTTGAATGTTGTTCAAACGCCACAAAAGCTTAATCATAGCAAATCGAGTACGAGCAGTTACAGTAATTCGCCATTCTTGAGCCACTTGTTTACCTGATGTTTCCCATACCAAGGCGCCTTATAGACAAAGCGGTCCGGCATATGGTGGTACGAACAGACCAAAAAGATCACACCAGATCAAAAGCGGCAAACAAACAAGTTAGAGCAACAACAACAAATAAACCGAAAGACCAGCAGACAAACGGTAAGCGTATGCGTAAAGTAACGCTTATTTGCACACATTGCCAAATGTATCTAATTACATTGTTGTTTCATTTGTTGCAAGTGTGCTTTGGCCAACAACAAAACAAAAACAAATAGATACATCTTTGTGTGTATACGCCCAGATCAAACCACCGCTAAACACGGGGCAAACGGTGACAGCGCGAGTAAAAACATTGTAACCACAGCGAATATATGAATATGTATGTATGCATGGAAGTATGTATGTATGTATCAATGGGCACAACGGTCTGCGGCATTGGTGGCACCAAAGAGTGTGCACTCATAAAATGAACAAATTGCAAATCACAAACGCATGTTCGACAAACATTTATACGCGGACAAGTGTATATTTATAGTTGCATACATATGTACTTTATCCACTTATGTAACGCAATGTTTGTCCATTTGCTCAGCAACATTACTTTGCAAATTTTTTAGTACTCCAACAGCTACTATACTACTACACAGTGGTATAAGCCCTTTTCGCATTACAAATCTCGTACAACCAACTATTGATGCATGCATTCATTCATTCATTAGGTCGCTACAAGCACTGAGGGCACACCATATGTAAATTCAGACATACATACATTCATATATATATATATGTTTGTATGTATGTATTTGAGTAAGCCAGTTAAGCCGCTTGCTTGTCTTTCGCTCATCTAATTTCACATTTCTGTTTTACTATTTGCGCAGCTTTGCATATTGATGTTGTAAAATCGCGCAAACACCAAAAGTCAGCAGCAGACAATCACCAGCAGTCCACTAAGCATTGAGTAAACAAACTATCCATTCGTCCACTTGACGACACACACACACACATACAGCAATGCAAATGTACACGTATATGCTCAGCCAGCTTACTGTCTGCCTTGACTGACAATCAACTAATCTACACTTCCATCGGATGGGTGTTCGATGCAATGTTGGGAGTGTGTGAATTGCAGCGATGGATGGTCCAAGGCATGCCATGTGGAAAAATTTAGGTTTACATTTTATGCTGAAAGTATTAAAAGCTGATAAAATTAGTTTTTATGCTCAGAGAAGGGTTGTATACAAGAAGAAATACACAAATAATGAACAATGTGCCTAAATGTAGGCAACGTTTTTATTGCAAACTTGAATTAGTCCATCAAAAGTGGTTAAAACTATAGAAACCAGTTTTCGAAAGAAATATCTAAAATTATAAAATAAAAACAAAAATTATATAAATAATAATTGTTAAATCCTATTTAAAGAGTTGTATGGGTTTAAAAATTTTTAAATTTGAATGTATCTTAGTAAATAATACAAAACTCTATTTTAGTGGTCAAAGGACACGATTTCTCGAAAAGGTATGGAGTGATTTTATTCAAAATTTTATAGTTAGAAATTAAAGTTTTCATAAAAAATCGTTCCAACTAACTCCATGAACGAGGACAAGACGAAATACATATCTCCTGTCGTCAAACAAACAGTCAGCGCATTCGCGTCTTGGCTCCCACGTCACTGTTGACAGTCATAACTTTGAAGTTGTAGATAATTTCGTCTACCTGGGAACCAGCATTAACAGCAATAACAATGTCAGCCTGGAAATCCAACGCAGAATCACTCTTGCCAACAGGTGCTACTATGGACTAAGTAGGCAATTGAAAAGTAAAGTCCTCTCTCGACGAACAAAAACCAAACTCTACAAGTCCCTCATCATTCCCGCCCTACTTTACGGTGCAGAAGCGTGGACGATCTCAACATCCGATGAGACGGTACTAGGAGTTTTCGAGAGAAAGGTTTTGCGGAAGATTTATGGTCCCTTAAACATTGGCAACGGCGAATACCGCAGACGATGGAACGATGAGCTGTATGTGTTATTCGACGACATAGACATAGTCCAGCGAATAAAAAGACAGCGGCTACGCTGGCTAGGTCATGTTGTACGAATGGATGAAAACACTCCAGCTCTGAAAGTATTCGATGCAGTACCCGCTGGTGGAAGCCGAGGAAGAGGGAGACCTCCACTCCGATTGAAGGACCAGGTGGAGAGGGACATGGCTTCGCTTGGTATAACCAATTGGCGCCAAACTGCCAGAAGGAGGAATACGTGGCGCGCTGTTGTGGACTCTGCTATAACCGCGTAAGCGGTGTCTACGCCAGTCAAGAAGAAGAAGAAATAGTTCATGAAGAAATAACTCCATGTTCAAGTAGGTAGATTGTCTGTCGTCGCAGCTAGGCCTTCGGGAGACCCATTAAGAAACCTTGTTGAACAAATGCTGTTTCTGTGTTTCCTGTAGGGTCTGTTGTCAGTTACACTTTATAGACAGATTTAGTTAGGTTATTGCAATGCAAACAACAACAACACATTGCAATGAATCTAAAAAATTACCGGTAAGTTTCCGTTATACAACGCCATTATAAATTTATTAATAGTTATATACTCGTATATAATGGGTACCTTCACAAAGCTTTAACAAAACGCGAGACAATTGAAATTTTTTTAAAATAATGCAACAACACGAATTGAAAAATTTTCAACGCATTTGTTCAATTTTTAGGGCGCACACTAGTAATGTTGCCATTAAAATTAAAATTTACATTTAAGTAGAGTTGCACAAAGCGGTAATTTGTGCGTTGCAATTACGGTAATTTTACTGGGTGAGTGATCTCAATTAAAGTGTTACTTTGCTGTTTTATATAATAGTATGTGAGTAATAAGAGATTGAATAATATTATTTTACTATTATAACAGTAACACAGTAAAAATAAATTTTTAATTTTATTTTTGAAAATATTTTTTTAAATATTTTTGATATAATTGACAAATTTAAAATTATTTTTTCTAGAAATTAAATAAAAAAAAATATATGAAAGCGATTTATATTATTTAATAGATCTAAAATAATCATGATTCGAATATTTAAGGCGTATATCCCTACAAGAAATAATTTCGAAGAAATATGTTTTCTTTTTTCTTATTCACAAAATAGATTGTCGAATTTAGGCCTTTTGAAAGTGGTCTAACCGCATAAAAGAATTTTTTAATTTTTTTGTAATACTTGAATAATACATGAAACAAAATTTGAATAACTGTAAACTAATACTTTATCAAATTAATAAATAAACATAAAATATTAATATTATATGACGTACACCAAAAAAAGTATAATAAACAACAAACAAAACCAACAATTTGCTTCATATTAATTAAGCAGAAGAAATTCACATAATTAGAAATTCAAATGACAAGCCCACTGCTGTTCGCTACGGTGATAATATATAATAATAATGACTTGCGGGAGAGGGGCGGTGGCTGACACAACGATTTGTGCCAAAACATAGAAACCAGCCGACCGACCGGCAGTCATCAAAAGGTGATTATTGTAATTTTTAATTGTTACGCGGAAAACATGAATCAGCATTGATGACGACACGAATGACAGGAAAGAGGAAATGCAAATACTACGACATGATAATATTGGAATAGCCAAGCGCCTAATGACGCTGACAAATAGATGTTTATACATACATACATACATCATGTAATATACATATATATATAAGTTAAATACACACAGATATGTTTACAAACGCCAAATTGTTGTGAACACACCTACTTATTTATATATGTGAAAGAAACTCGATGTGGTTGATATTAAAGAATAATATAATTTTATAAATATGCAAATTGGAAAGTATGCGCAAAAACAAAAAACAAAAACAATAGATAAGATCAAGCTTTTCTTTCTGATTTTGCCATGAGTTTGCGATATACAGCATGAATACATTATACAAATATGTGCTTAAGCTTTATAAAACGAAAAAAAAAGAATAACAATAAAAATCTGCAAACCCACAAATACGTTATAAAACGGACTGCAAAATTATTTGTTCATATATGCCCTGCAAGAAAAATGGCAATAATTAAAAAAATCTGAATTTATTATTATTTTTTTTTTTAAATGTTTTCGAAAAAAGGTTCTTATAAAAAAATCAGAATTTTCATTTTTTTTTTCTGAAAAAGTGTTTTCGAAAAAAAAGGTTCTTATAAAAAAATCAGAATTTTCATTTTTTTTCTGAAAAAGTGTTTTCGAAAAAAGGTTCTTAAAAAATCTGAATTTTAATTTTTTTTCTGAAAATGTGTTTTCGAAATATAAAGGTTCAGAAGGCATCAGAAGAGTTATTTTCATTTATTTTTACAACAAACGTTTAAGTTTATTTAATAATTAGTGCAATTCTTCTATTGTAGTGTTGGTTCATTTGAAGGGAGCGAAGGGCACAAAGCTACATCTGAACCTTATTTTTACTACGAAAGCTTGTATAATACTTACATTTTTCTTTATAAAATTCCACTCAAATTTCTTGAATAATAATAAGAAAATGGAAAGAATCAAAATAATATTTTTTTCCGATTGGGTATTCATTTGGTGCTTAACTTGATTGCAACAAATAAATAAGTGAAATGAGGCTTCAAGGCGATAAGCCATGTGCTAACCAGGGACTTGAACATATAAAACGCAAAAAAAAAATCATACATGAACTAGATAAGTTGGAGCTAGGTATTAGGGTAGGATTATTTGGTGTAACAATATTTTTTACAAGAACACCAAATTGCAATTTTATATTAAAATTTTATAATTTGAATTATATATAAAAAATTTAAAGTATAACAAAAGTCAAAAATAAAAAAATAAAAAAATAAAAAAAATAATAAAAAATATAAAAAATAAAAAGATCAAAAATAATTTAAAAAATTTAATTTTAAAAACACGTATTAATGTTAATAACTAAATATTATATTCAATTAAATAAAACATTATTAAAAATATTAAAAATTATTATTAAAATATCAAATAAAATTGTAAAAGTTAGGTTATGTAACAAAATAAAACTCTATTCTATAAAAAAGTCAGTGAATAAAGTATTCAAGTCCCACCCGCCAGTTCATGTACACATCCATGTACAGCACTTGATATGAAAATCACTTTCATACAAATATAATTCATGCCATTTTTTTCACTTGCAAAACATATGCGCGAATAAATCGAAATAAATTGCGCTCAAGGTCCATAGCGACACTTCAACCAAGTAATTGTCACGCAAATGCGGCACACAACAGATATGTATAATGTGTGTGAAAGATATGCTATATAAAAGAGACAAGCCTCGAGGCGTTTACATACAAAAAAAATGTAAGTGGAAATGGGAATTAAAATAATGAAGGCAGATGATTCCACTTAACAAGTAAGAGGCACACAGATACATACATGCCTATATCTATGTAGAAGAAATTTTCAACTTTGATTCAAGTTCCGCTGAGCTTCACATAAAATGTGCTCAATGAACAATAGGCGTAGATCACATGTGTACGAGTATGCTTATACAATTTCTAAATCAGCACATGAGTTTGTTGTTAAGCAGTGAATTATTAAAGCGAATACATTAGAATCACATAATTTTTCAATTGCGGTAGGACTATGCACATAATTGCTAATAAAATTAAGCCGGCGAACGGTTTTCAAATACCAACATAAAATATTTATTTATGTACTTATAAGGTAGCGACGTATATAAATCACTTTATTGGCAGCGCCATTAGTTGCAATTAAAATTTTGAACTTTGTCAGGAATTCAAGCTCACTGAGCGTTGAAGGGTCCACTCAACGCTGTAGTGGCCTCATTCGAAAGCAATTTGTGCACGCTTGATGGATTTTTATAATTATAGATGGGTAACGCACGCACCAAATATGGTTGACGCGTTGCGTTTGAATGCATTTAGTTGTCCAACCTGATGGCAGTACGCTAAAGCACAGCTATGCAGTGGACTCGTGCAGCCGACGGCGTTAAACGCCGGATGAAGCAATAAAAGGTCATTTTTCGGGAAACGTGTCAATGGTATAAAATGCGTAAATGCGTGAAATGCCTTCCGGAGGTTGACTAATATCACCTCCGGGTGGGATACAAACTGAAATATAAATGTGATGACTATACTACATACATACATACATACATACACTTCTCTATAAAGTTATTTACTCAGTAAGCACACAAGAAATTTTACAGATACACCATCCCCTGGGGTATTTGTATGAAAAATGCAGCTCACATTTATTGAGAATGCTGTCGTCGTATATACATACATATAAGCAGTGTTTGTATGTTTTTTTTTAATTTTTTCGTTGCCATTTGCTTTCTTTCCCTCATCAATATTAAATGTGGCGACGTGTTTTGTTTGGAAATTTAAATGTAATTTTGTAAATACTATAACAGCAGCAAGCAAAGAGTACGAAAACAACCCCACCCACATGATGAAGGACAACAACAAAGGCGTATGAAGTGCAAAGAGCATATGCAGCAAAGAATGCGACCACAAGAAGGCGAGTGTGAAGTTGGAATACGATGTGGATGCAAAAACAATGTTCAGAAATACATATGTATTTATATATATTCATAAGATTCACATATGTGGATATAATCAGATGTTTGTTTGTATATAAGTACATATAAATATAAATTCAACAGCGTTAGCGCAATACCGACCCTCAACTGCCGGGTGGTTGAAGTGTTTTTGAAGTAACAAATAAATTGTACAATTAAACGAGTTATTTATGACTCGAAACTCCAAAATCAATAAACACAAAAATCAGTTGACAGCGACTAATTAAGATTTATGTATAGAAAAAGTGGTTAGGAGAAAGCTTATTTGCTCAAATGTAACTGAAAGTATATCCTAAGAAATATCAAAACTATAACGACATTATTTTAAATTATATATATTAAAAAAATGCTAATAATTTAATGTAACTTTTACTAAAACATAAATATTATATAGAAATTTTACACAGCCTTGTACATTATGAAAATTGTTTGGGACATTTACATCATGTAATCTTTTGAAAAGCACCCACGCGCATAATAAATGTATACGCATATACATACAGACTTATAAGCAACCTTCAGTGGCAGCCAGCGAGCCTGGCAAGAGGTATTCCAACAATGGTGGTGCGATTACGCCGGCAAACATATTTAACAGCTGCTAGCAAAAAAAAATCCACCCTCTTTCATAATAAAAACCTAGACACAATATGCCACCCGCATAAAAGTTGTGGAAAAAATGCAGCATATAGTTAGTTGTCCATATAAAGAGGAGCGAAAGTCGCAAATATAAAATAGAAAGTAACATGAACACAGTAGACAATAAGAATTATCATAAAATGTAGCTAAATATGTATGTATGTTTGTACAATTATAGCTTACAAGCACAATGCACCTACAAATAATTATGTAAATAATTTAAGTTTAACAAGTACATATGTATAAGCCAGACCGGCACGGAAACTCACCATTATGTTCTGTGAATATATTCATTCCGATGGCATTGCAACGACTGTGATTGTCCTTAGATGTATGTCCAATGCTACTACCCGAAGCCGCAGTCGAACGATGTGAACTCCCACCCACAGATGCTGGTGTGGCTGATGACTTGATGCGGGAGCCGCGCAAAGTGGAACCAGCAGCTAGTGCATTTACACTGCCAACACTAATGCCATGAGATGACGACAAGCCGACTGGGCTGCCACTACTTGGCACACCAATACAACTGGCTGTGCCGCCATGGCCACCGCCGCTGGAATGTGAACCGCGCTCCTTTCCCTGCTGTGCGCCCATATTGCCAGCTTAGTAACTATATCGATAGAAAAAGGTATGCTCTTTAAGCTTGAGTTCGAACTTTAGTGTACAAACTCTTTAGTTCAGTTGCAGTTGAGGAAACACTTTGGCTCTAGATTTTGCCCAATTTGGTGGGCGTGTACGCGATACCCAACAATATTAGCTTCCGAAACCGAAATGCGTGGCTATTCCGGCGAATAGTGCACAAACCGCAGACGGAAGTGCGGCGTTTTTTTATAATTTCCTCCGCACGTATATAACTTCCGGCTTTTATATAATACGATTGTATATTTAAACTTTTATCTTATATACATTTTTTGTTTTATATTATGTATACAAATTGCCATTTAATATAGGGATTTCTTACACATTTTGATTATACACTCACTTTCCACTACTCTACGCTTTTTTTAATTCGCCTTTTCTACGTTGCTTCGCACTTTTGTAGTAGACATAAAATGCCTATAAAAGGGAAGTTGCAATTATTTTTTCTTCTCTACTTTGCGCAACTCCCCATTTATCGGCGCAAATATTTGCTTTATTCCTTTTTGGAGCGATAAACAATTCTGATTAGAAAATTTAAACTTTGATTAATTTGCGTTTATTTTTGTTTGCTTGCATTACCATTTGAGTTTTATACAAAAAATACAATATCGTTATCGGCGGCGACGCGAATAAGAAAAACACGCCCTACCTGTATGCAAGTGCAACTTGTCTGCACCCAACCTCTTTTTTACACAAGTTTAATTGCTATGTACCAGTATCCCGAATTTGGCTTTTAGAAGGGTTTATAAACCGTTTATGAACTTGGTGGTACAATTTCACAATTATAATTTTTTTGTAATATTATTTTCATTTCACTGTTGGTTTTTTATCTTTTACGTTTGTAAAGCTCAACAAAATCATTTGTGTACAAAACTTTTTAAACAATCCCGCACAATCCGAGAAAAACGCGCTTTTTGTAGCAAATAAAGTTACTCACTTTTATTCCAATTCCAATTGAATTAATAATGTTTAATTGAGATTTCACAAAAATTAAATATGCAGCGATTGTAAAAATCGTCTGCATCAACTCGTCGTTCTTCGTCGTTTGGGACAATTTTCCAATTTCACTTTGTCCAATTGTTTCGTTTTACAGTGCATTTGAAGATACATCACAAATGATATATATACTTATCTCACTCGAACAGTGGAATGTCAGAGAAATAAAATAGAAAAAACACACACGGTTGATTTTTAAATTTGCACAAGATTTTTTTTTAACACATTTAATAAATATTTTATATCTAAAAATATAAGCATTTCAAAATACAAATTACAAAATAATATAAAATGATTGTTATAACAGATCATAAAAGAATACAACATAATTAAACTAAATTATTTATTTTTTCACTCCTACTTTTATAATACCAAATACTTTTCTTGTGATAACTTTCGAATAGTATTCATTTGATTTGTTAATTTTAAATTGTTAATTCAACTTGTTAATTTTATTATAATGCTATTGAGCTTTGTACTGAAAGAAAACTCGTTTACATTGATTCGGTTACTCGCATATGTCATACGTCACTGGACCGCATGTATTTAATCGTGCTTTGAGCTGGCAACATTAGAACGAATAATCACACGAAATAAACTGTCAAACGAAAACGTAGCTGAAGTTCGTCACATATAATTCGGATTTTTCTGGAATTGAAAAATACTTTGCTAATAGAAAGTTTTGAAACAAATCTGTATAAACATTTTGTTATTTTCTATAAAAGTGAGTAAAGGAGACATAACTTATCCATTTTGCTGCAACCTAACTTTGTTATTTTGTTACCTTTATTGAACATATGTAGCACGTTTCGAAAGAATAAATTCAAGTAGATATTTCGGCATCACAACTCAATTCATAAGTGCTTTAAGTTGGAAACGAAGAAGGCCGTAGGAGTTTGCCAAAAGTTATAATAGAAGCCAAGGAAGATGTCTGACTGGGACACAGTTACTGTACTGCGCAAGAAGGCGCCCAAGGGTAGTGCAGCAAAATCGGAGACCGTAGTTAATCATGCCAGACGACAGGGAGTACCCGTCGAAACAACACAGAAATGTGAGTTAATTGGTTATAATGACACGTATCGGGTTAGTCCAAGGCAAAGTGACTTAAATTAAACATTTGCATAAATCGATTTGCTGAAAGCCTGTGTTTTACGCAATTCTATAGATGATTTGTCGATATCTACACATTTAAAGTATGTATATTGAAATGTGCATATGTTTGAATATATGTACTTTACAATTAGCCGAGTAGTAACCCGGCGCTAAGTGTTATTGTTTTGATCTCTTTCACATAGCATACTTCCAATTTCACAATACTTGCACTTTAACTTCGGTATTTTCATCATCGTATGCAATTGCTAATTAAAATGACATAAGATACTTCTCAAACAGTGTTCTCGCTTGCGACACTTTTTTATCGCACTAATTTTTCATGTGTGGTTGACAAATCGAACTGTCAAATGAAATAAAAAAATTTCACGTTATTTTTATCGTGTTTATTTTTATACACGCTATTTTTGCCACTAAACGTTTCTATGAATTATATTACATATGCAGAATAAATTATAAAAACTATTACTATAAAATAGTGCTTTTGAGGAGCGATTTATATTAATCTATCAGGGGCAAAACAAACTTTTCCGCAAATGGTTGCCTTGCATTGGATATAAATACCGTTCTTACATATAACCAATTTATTTCTATATTAAATATCTGCGTGAAATATATATTTATTGAAATCACCTTCATGTTTATCTTTCTATATTAGATGGTGCGGGCACCAACAAGCAACATGTGACCACAAAAAATACTGCCAAACTGGATCGTGAGACTGAAGAGTTAAAACATGTCAAAATTCCATTAGACGTTGGCAAATTGATAATGCAGGGACGTCAATCGAAAGGTCTCAGTCAGAAGGATTTGGCAACTGTGAGTACAAGTGTTTTAATGCCGAACTCATATAATATTAATAAATACCACTTTCTACCTGTAGAAAATCTGTGAAAAACAACAGGTCGTCACGGATTACGAAGCGGGTCGCGGCATTCCTAATAACTTAATTTTGGGCAAGATTGAACGTGTGATTGGCGTAAAATTACGTGGAAAAGATCGCGGCCAACCGCTGCAGCCTCCCGGTAAGAAATGAGTTGACAATGCGGCTGCAAGTGGCAACGCTAGTAGTAATAAACCAAAAAAACAACATCCATAAAAAGCATATCGCAACAGCAACCATTTAATACAAAACGCTAATGTAAATGCAAATATGAATGCCACTCTAACGTTCATGCCATAAACAACTGCAACGCTTACGACAACAGCGGCAAACGCAAGTAAAGTTATTATCGGGAGGCTGAGAAGTTTCTACTTCCAAACGGAAGCAACAAACACTCTTGTCAAGGAGCAGTTTTTTTTTTTTTTTTGTTTTTCAACTTCATCTAATCATATACATACTTACATTAATTCATTCATATAAAAACATGTTTATATAATTTAATTTTTGTTTTCAAATTTGAATCTAATATATTCTGCTTTCAGCAGCAACAGCATGAGCCACCCTATAGCACGAATACAAACCAGAGTAAAGCAGAATATATCACTAAAAAGGAAACTAAAAATCATGAAATGTGCATAAAATTTATATGTAACTACACATAAATTTTGAGCTAACACAACTACATACATATTAAAAAAAACACCCAAATTTTAAGCAAAACATTTAAGATTATGAAATGAAAATGGTAATGAATATTTACAAAACACAATATAACGATTTTTACATATAAAAAAAAACTTAAAACATGCTCAAAAATTAAATGTAGTTTATCAACTATGCTGGATATTACAACTCATCTACATACATACCTACATGCATACGATACATCCGTCGTTAGTTATAATATTTCATACGACATTATGAAGTAATGGAATTCAATACTGACCTTAAGTGATGATGTTATGAAAGAGAATTTTATCAATAAAATGATATTTAAGGTCTTGAAGTGATTTCTAAGAAATTCGGAAAATATGGACGTGTTACGATTTGTATGCAATATACATAAATAGTTTTTTTTTTTTCATTTTAGATGTTTGCTTCAAATAAATATATGTGTACACAAAGTTTCGATTTCGTCACAATTTGAAAACTTATTTAAACTGTTTAGTTGTACTCATTGGTTAGTTATTTTCTATGCTCTACTGCACTATTAGGTAAGCACTGCCGCCACAAGTTATTTTATACTTCTTCACTTTGATATGACAGAAAGTGAGCTGTGGAGAATAGTTGAAGAAATTGAAATGAATGCAATTATTCTGCGTTTTCAAAGCTGCAAATGCAATTCCGATATTATAAAGCTCCACAGAATTTGCCAATCTTTGATTATAGTTATATCTAAGAAGCAGATATTTAGCACTCACTAGCTTTGCAATTCGTTTGTAATAATATGAAGTGATATGTATTTACATATCGTTGGACCCTACAGTTTTTTTTATAGGTTATATCTTTTAATCTGCTGTAATGCAAGAAATATATATGTGACTCCTAATGATAAACCCTTTTTTCTTCCTCTCAACATTATTGCATGCACTATACATAAATAGACTACAACAACAATAACCAAAAATATTGAAATTTTTTAATTCTTCCCTGTACCATGCGAGTTGGTCAATATAAATAATTAATTTATTGAAATACATTGTATATGTATGTAGTAGTTTGTATACCTATAATAATATACTTACGCAATGAGCAATAATTATATAATAGATGTTTTATGGTTTGAATCAATGAAATAAAGTCAAATTTAATGAGAAAAAAATGAGTGTTGTTGTTGTTTTTTTAATTAATGCTGAGCTGTTGCTACTTACTACGATCTGAGTAGGGTTGGAACTCAGTGAGTACAGTAATTTGCTGTTAATTTAGAGGCTGTTGTGGAAATTGCAACAGATTGAGATGGTTTGTATTCAATTAACGGTACTTAGAAATACTGCAATTTTGATTTTGATTCATGTTGCAACTAAAATCTACATGCATACTTTTAGGCGCTTGCTTCCTGAGAACAATCTTTTGCGAAGCTCATTATTTGAAATCTGTTTATTGCAAACGACACGATTTGTAAATTTTAGTTAATACATTTATACTGAAAATATTATTTAATGGTTGAATTTGGAAACTTTTATACTAAAATCAGCTATTTTTAGATAACCGTTAGACCACAGACCGAACATTACTTAACATTTTTTAAAATACAGTTGCGCTTCTCTAACTCAAATCACCATAACCTACAAAAAAAAAACGTCGAGTTAGAGAGACTTCCGAGTTACGGCAGGAAGTTTGTATGAAATTTAACTTCTATGGCCAATTCAAGAGCTCGAGTTATAGAGAACTTCGAGTTATAGACGATCGAGTTATGGATTTAACTGTCTTTTATTATATTTCTTTACTTACCAGCATATATATATTTTATTTTTAAATAATTCTCAATTATTATTTTTGTTGTTGGTTTATTTCTTACATAAATCCGTGTTACATGACCATTGTTTTAAATAATTTTTATTTATTTATTTATTCAATATTTACTTCATATATATTTTTTATACATATTTGTTTGTTTGTTCGCTTGTAAAAATAAGAAATAAAAATATTTGCGTTTTTTTCCACATTTTCATTCATTTTGTCTGCTCTATAGCATTTAAACAGCTTACTAAAAAAAGTAAGTATGTATTTATGTGTATGTAGGTGATTTCATTTACTTTTCATTTAATTATTTTTGTTTTTTGTATATTTTATTTTGTTTTTGCTTTTGCTTATTCATCTTTGTATGCGGTTTACTTCGGTTGGTTCTTTGTTTTTGTTTTGAATTTTTTTTTTGCATTTTTGTTATTCATTTAACGTCTGTACTTGTTTTAATATATTATATATAAATACACAATACCTAAACTTAAATATTTTAGCATATACATACATATATATAAAAAAGGTGCAATTAAACAAATATTGTGACCCACCCACAATAATAATAGTTTAGTTTATAACTTTATATAAAAAATAAAAAATAATAATAAAAATAAAACTCAATATTACAGTTAGCCATCATATGTTCAGAAAAACAAACCATTAACGCTAGATTTATAGTGGGAAACAATAAAAAAAAATATTTAAATTAAAAAATAGTAATAACTGTCTTTCAATAGTGCTGCTTTAAGCGTTTTGGAAATTTTCGAAATTTTTTAAATTGTTTTTGTTTTTTTTCTTAATTATTTAGTGTGCCCAATGGACTCAAGTATGAATATAATTCAATAAAAATTTAAATTATAATAAATAAATTTTAAGTTTTTAGAAATAAATTTGATTTTTTTGCAAATGTTATTTTCAAAACGCCAATTTTTTTTTAAAGTTTTTAAAATTATAAAATTTTCGAATTTTCAATTTTTTTTTAATAAAAAAAACTATTAAATTTTTATTTTCATTTTTGCTTTTACAATAATTCAATGAACTGTGTGCTGTTTTTTTTTTCAAAATTTGTTTGCGAATTTTTTAAAAATATTTTTTTAAATAAATTAAAAAATTTTTTTTTAATTTAAATAGTATGTGATGTATAAAATTTGCGCTTAAATTCAGTGCTATTTTCATTTTATTGCTTATACAACTAAATACCCAAATTTATTTCGGTTAAATCTGTTTTCGAATGTTTTGAAAATTGCAATGCCCAACTTTGTGCGAAATGTCTGCAGTGCGTTGCTTATATTTTGTGTTCAAAAGTTTCGACCATTGACCAAGTAGATAGTAGAAATGCACATATTGTTTTCAAGTACAATAAAAAAAATTAGTTAAACATTATATGTTTCAATAAATAATTATTTCTTTTTTATTAGTAAAATACATTACTATTATACTATTTAAGCGAACTCAGCGAGTATGTGTCTGTGGGAGCTTCTACGCGCTAAAATTGAAAACTGCCAAGTATATTGAAATAAATACGGTATATGCCTGTAATAAGCGCAATATAACGGAAGAAAATCAACTGTTTAGAACTGTTATAATAACAAATGTCATAAATATTGCTCTACGTGTAGCATGCTATTAGGCGCGTTGGTAACTTCTAAATAATATTTAGTAAACAGCAGTAATGTGTTTTTTTGAAAAATTTTACCACACAGAATTGACTTTATTCACAGAAGTGATATAGTATGTATATATATTTTTTGATATTTTATGCTTTCGATAACATCAGATGTGCTTAATCGCCAATGACATTTGGATTTTAGAGTTTAAGTGCCTAGTCTTTTAACTTCAGCTTTCAATTTATCAATTATTATGCTAATTAAAATTAACTAAACCAAATGCACTTACAGTGAGCGAAAGTTGAAGAGAGAGAGAGAGCTAATGTACATATATGCCTATCAATTGCGCTCGTTTTGTGTGTTTCGATTCAAAAATTAAATAAGCAAATATGTTTCTTTTTTTTTTTGCGCGTCTTAACAAACATCATTGATTAAATTGTTAATGAAAACTGTGCAGGCAATAATTATTTTATAGGATTTTTGTGTTTTTGTTGCTGCAAACAAACACATAACTACATAGTATGCACTTTAAAACATACAAACAGCCGTACTATATATGTAAGTATGTAAGTAATTGTTGTTGTTTTTTATGCAAAACTTGCGCTTTAATATTTTTTTAAGTTGTTGTTGCTTTTGTTGTTGAATGTGTGTGCAACACATGTATATAATATATAGAAAATACCTAAGGTAACTTCAAGAAAATTGATGGGTACACATACAATATACAAATGGCTCATCACAAGTCACAATTTAGTTGAAATGAGAGACCAAGTGAAATTTACAATTTCAGTTATTCAAAAATATTTTCTTTCTTTTTTTGTTTTTCTTTTGCTTGTATACACATACATATATACACGTATTACAAATTGGATTAAAAATATTCAAAATTCATTCATTATAAATTTGTTCTTGTTGTTGTTGTTATTTTTTCAGTTTAAACATTTGTTTCTTGTTGTTGTTTTTTGTTTTTTTTTAATTTAATTTGCGCTGCTTCACACACCACTCATCAACACTGCCCCTGCTTACCGCTTATTGGCGCCACACGCTGCCACTACTACATATGCACGTATGTATGTATGTATGTATATGCTTTGACCCAATCATCATTTCCGAATCAAAGAACAAACTAAAACGTACACACACTACTACTGATTACTGACTTTTGACTTATCCATTTTTGCTCTCGAATTCAAATTCAAAAATACACCACCTCAAACGCTTTCATTCATCATACGGCAACACACCCGCTAAAAAAAAAAAACAAGAAAAAAATACAACATAACATTCTGCCAACACCCCGCCGTTGCCGTCGTGGACGCTGCTCTGTCATCCGCCCGCCGCTTACTGCAACTTCGGCTTGTGCAGGAACGCTGAGGCACCGTTAGCGGCGCTACCGTTCAGTGTTGTGCCATTGCTGCTGATGTCGGCCATTAGCGGCTTCGACTCATCGCTGCTGGGCGATGACAATTTGGCGGTATTCTGCGCGGCCAACGAGGCAGCCATGCGTCGGCTCTTCTTGCCGGCCGGCGACAAGTACGTTTTGTAGAAGAAGCGCGCGAACAGCACGAAATAGCTGAAGTACATCGCAATCGATAGGTTGATGTTGGTCTGTGAGATGTTGCACGATTGGCGTCCGTGCGTCTTGAGGAAACCGTTGGCCCACACATTGATCGCACAGCCGACAATCATTTGCGTCAACTGCAGCGACGTGATGATCATGGCAATGAAGCGTGGCGGATTGAAGCGCGCCGCCTTCAGCGCATAGTATGAGTACATCACCGAGTGTACGCAGTAGTTCATGACGATGAACCAGCGCGCCGATGAGGTGTACTCGGTGTACGAGAACCAGGAGTAGATGAGCACAGTGATGTGGTGGTACCAGTGCAGGAAAATCAGTGGTTGCTTTCGCAATACAATGAATATTGTATCGCCGAGTTCGGGCAGTTTGGAGAGCACAAACAACCAGGTCCAGAAGCCGCAGACGCGATCTTGTTCGATGTAGCTGTGTATGAAAGAAGAGGAAAATGTTAAGCTTGTATTTCATATATTTACTAACAATATAAGGGAATGAATTGAATGATTTCAAAGTGATAAGATTCAAAAAAATCAAAATTACTGAAGAAACTATATAATATTTTGGACTTAAACTATTCCTCTGACCTTTTAGAAAACTAAACTAACAATAATGACTGGTACAACCCAGTAGACTTAGATAATATTCGACCGAATAGACCACGTCCATAAGCAGAAAATATAGCAGCCGTAACTGAGTGTACACGAAGACCGTGGAGAGTCGATGCGGCGCCGTTCGCAGCGACTCGGGCTGACGTATAGAAGGACTTGGCGCATTTTACGTCGAGATCTTAAATTGAAAGCGTACCAAATACAGCTTGTGCGAGAACTGAAGCCGCTCGGCCTTCCCGAGCCACATTGCTTCGCTCTATGGGCTCTTGAAAAGTTCCAAGAAGATCCGACGTTTTCGAGCCAAATTCTGTTCAGCGAATTTCAGGCTCAATGGGTATGTATACAAGCAAAATTGCCTCATTTGATATGAAAAGCAACCAGAAGAGATTCAATAGCTGCCATTTCATCCAGAAAAACAACGGTTTGGTGTGGTTTGTGGGCCGGTGGATTCATTGGTCCATATTTCTTCAAAACTGATCCCCTTGAGTTCAAAACCGTCAAAAGCACCCGTTATCGCGCCATGATAACCGACTACTTTATGCCTGAAATTGAAGCACGTGATCTCGACGACATTTGGTTTCAACAAGACGGCACCGCTTCCCACATATCGCATCAATCAATTGTTTTATTCAGAGGATACTTTGGTGAAACAATAATTTCACGTTTTGGGCCGGTGATATCACACCGTTACACTTTTTCCTCTGGAGATATGTAAAGTCTAAAGTCTATGCAGACAATCTCGCTTCGATTTAGGTCTTGGAACAACACGCGTGTCTTTCGCCAATTATTAGTCGAAATGCTCGAACGAATTATCGTAAATTGGACTCAACGGATGGACCATCTGAGACGTAGCCGCGACCAATATTTTAAGGAGATGATAATAAACCTTCCTCATTAAATTTGAATTTTCGGTTTTTTTTCTTAAAAAAAAAATAGGGGACCTCGAAATGGATCATCCTTTATAATAATTTACTACATATGGCAACTCTGAGATTTATATAAACTTTGTTACAAAAATGTGAAAATTTGGTCTATATCTTTGCGATAAATTTAATTTGTTCCAAATTTCGATTTTCTCCGACTCTAAAAATGGATAGCTGAGAAAGATTTCATTCGAATGAGGAAGCAAATGCTTATTTTGAAGTTCTTGAACGAACTAACGAAACGGTATCGAAATGTTGAAGGACCGATTGAATTCCGGAAGTCACTGAGTTATCGGACTACATCTCTATATCAACTAAAAACCTTTTTTAAAATAATAGCAAAACTTAAAAATCCTATAATGACAAGAAGTATTTAAGGGGTTATATACAGTTAGGATTTTCAAAAAATCGATTTTTTTCAATATATATATATTTGAGTATACACAAGTCGATCCGACGAATATTTTCGAAGTTATAGACACATTAGTGAAGGCGCGCCGACTACATGTAAAGTGCTTTCAAAACTTTAATCTCGTTTTTCTCGAAACGGTGTTTTCAAAGTCGGTGAGCAAGATTTCTCAGAAACGGCTGAACCGATCGGTCTGAAATTTTAACTATATTTTTTAGTAATTAATCGAATCCCATCCGATGAAAACTTCTTATTTTTATAAACAAAGACCCGAATTTTGGCCGAAAATCGAACCTTATGCTTTGAGTAGCCGCCATTTTGTCAAAAAATTATTTTTGCTAATTCATTTATCCTTCGATCCTTCGATGAATCACTAGATTATTTATTATATTAATGAAATTTATTTGATTTTTGCATTTTAGATGATCCAGTCCAGAGATATCGTGCTCACCGCAAGAGGCATTTTTTTGCGGACCTCTGCAAAATTGGCAATATCAACGTTCCCGATAATTATTTTTGGCAATAAAAAATATGTGAATATAGTTTAAGGTTGTCATAATATACCTGCCAAGTTTGAAATCAATAAACCAAATAGTTTGCTTAGAAATTGTATCCTCCTAATTGTATATAACCCCTTAATAACATATAAAAATCTGTCGTTATATTTTCTAGATACATATGTATCCACCAGAACCACTTCTTTTAATTCTAAATAAGCTTGCTGGCCTTTTACTTTTCAGCATGAAAAGAACAATGAGTAATTTTCAAGTGAACAAAAAACCAAAACAAACAAAATAACGATCAAATTTCTTAGAATTTGGCCCAACTCTGTGTGCTTGTGTATAAAGTGGCAAAATAATATTAGCAAGAACTAACAAAAGTACAAAAATTAAAAAAAAAAAAATTAAAATTGCAGAAAAAATACATTAACGAAGTAACAATGAGCAAAGCAAAGTGAAAATTAGCTAATATGCACTAAATATATGTATAATTATGAACATAAATAAAGAAAAAGGAAATAAAACAAACATTGCGACCGGTGTGTGGATGGATAACCAATGTAGAAACCAGAAAAACATTAACGCGAATGATATATTAAAGAAATAGTTATATGTATGTGTGCACATGTGAGTTCAGCACCGACAGTTCATCAAACCGAAACATGAGAGCGAGAGACCGCGCAATCGAACGTGCTTGAAAGTGTAAAACTTCAGCACGAGATTGAGCACGACCGTTGCTGGTCAAGCGTACGGCGGCTAGAAATGCAAAATTTAAGAACAACTTTTTTCGGCGAACTCGCCAACGAATTCACCAGGTTTGCATGTACATATGTATGTAATCAACCAAACCGCCCAGCTGTAAAGGCAGCAAATGCGCGCTCAAGCAAATACACAACAATGTAAATTCAAATAAAAGAATATTAAAGCAAAATAAAAACGAAAACAAAACAACCGAGCAGAAAAGCTGCAAAACCAGTTCCAAAATTGGAAATATCAAGATTGCTCCGAGTATGGCGGCGGGCTCGACTTGGGCGAAGCTGTAACAGTAAACTGCGCGCGCGCATGTGCAAATCTGCGTCATGATGAACAAACTCAAGGTCAGGCAATTGTCATGGCCGGCAAAATACATATGTACTTATGTATGGTTGCACTTGAGCGCCCAGGTTAGGCTAGAACGCCTGTTGACATTGCTTAGCCGCTTTATGGCTAGTGCTTTTATTGGCTACAAATTGCAGACGACCGATACGGCATGATTGTCAAGGATGAGTTGCGAAAATTTTCCGTATTTACAATGAAAGTCGATAAACTAGCTAAGCATTATGGAGGAGTGGAATCATTTCAGGAATTGTATTAAGACCTGCTTGCTTGGCTGCCACTCGAACAAAGTGAATGGTCATGTAATAAGACAAGGAGAAGTGCAATTTGTGATAACTGGCATGAAATGAATTCGCATTGGCACTTACCTAGGAACGCAAACGGAATGGAAAAGTCCATAATGACGTAGCACATGTATAAGTTCTGGTGCCGTTCGAAATGCGCCCATAATACTGAACATGGCGAGCATTGTATTCCAGATAATTAATGGACCGCGTAGTTGGAATCTGAAAATGGACAAAGAGAAATATAAAAATTTAATATATTAAAAATGCTTAAAAATAAATAAAAAAAGAGTAGAGGTGCATAATTTTAATGTTTTTAATATACACAAACTTAACTCTTTTTAATTTTTTTAATATATTTATATGATAATCAGATATCAGCTGAACTAAATAACATTTTTATTTATTATTATTATTTTTTTTAATTATTAATTAATTATCTTTTATTAATGTTATTCTTATTTTTTAATGGCAATTATTAAAATTATTATTTTATTAACTTGGCAACCCTATTTCAATTGATATTCAAATTTGCGGCTGATAAGCTTTAATTGAGCAAATCACAGCGCTGCTAATCTAACAGTATAGATTAGCGAAATTAAACTTGAGATTATTACAGTTGATAACAAGTGTTTTTGAGCAATTAAAAAATTATTATTAGTACAGAGGTTTAAAAACAATTATTTTAGGGTAGGGCAGAGTGGTTGAAACTTGTTTTTGTTTTTCAATAAGTTGGCTAACAACAATTTTTCAATAACTAAATAAATAATAAGAAAAAGACAAAAAAATGTAATAAATAAAAAAATAAATAAAATAATAATAAAACAAAATAAAATTAAATAATAAAAAAAAATGTAAATAATAATAAATAATTAAAAATAATTAAAAATACAAAAAATAATATTTTTAGCTATAATTTATAAATTTAATATCTGAAAAGAGTTTTCGACTATTCGGAGCATTTCCAAATATTATTTCTAATTCGAAAATGGCTCTGGATACTAGCAACAGCTGCATAGACTTCACGAAGCATAACCTCTGAATAACTTAAAATAGCTTCAGAACTCAGTTCAGAGATGCATTTCTACTGAGGTATATATTGGTTGGGCAGTAAATATGAGTTTGGACAGGTCATGATGATTTTTTTTTCTTAAAATTAAATTAATTTTTAATTATTTTTCCAATAATATATAAATTATTTTTTAAATATTTAAAATCAGGAAAAATTTCTAAACAAATTGCTTGCAAATATATTTCCTGCAAGGCGAGAAAAAACAATTTCCGTAAAAATATACCATAATATATACGGAAATTACTAAAAATTCTTCTCATATATTATATAACATTAGAAAATAGTCAACTAAAACTAAACTAAAGTAACGGCATAAAATAGTTTATTTCGAAAAAAAACCTCATTCATTTACATAAGAAATGAACGCGTGCATGCTAAAATAGGGTGGGAGTTTCAATGCAAAGCGACACATGTTCGAAATTAGTCTGATGTTTTGACCAAAATAGCACAAAGGCCGGAGGAATACAAAAGATGTCAAACGCAGAAGACAATGGAAAAACAAAACGTTTCGAAAACGATCAATATTCAATCAATAAGGCAATTATAATAAAATTATAGGAAGTCATTTTCAATTGTAAACAAAAATATACACGCGCCCATTCGATCAGGCATATGTAGTGCTCAGACATAAAACTATTCCAAAAACTAGACTAGCATTGACCATATTCAACTACTAGATTTATATGTATGTCTGCATACAAATTAATTTGAAAAAAAAAAAATCGTGGCATGACACCGAATAGTTTGCGCAAAAATTGGCAACACGGAAAAAAGCTGTAACAATTTAAATAAAAACGAAATGAAAGACCAAAAAAAAAATAAAATATACATACATACGTACTATGTATATATAAAGTAGAAAAATATCGTCAAAAGACTGCCGTGCAATAATTAATAATATAACAACAAAGCGCCAAATTCGCCGGCCATAAACAGTTGCAAATTTTATGGATTTGGAAACGCATACATATTTATGAACGAAAATACATATCTACTACATATGTATATTGTATGTATGGGCAAGCGAAATCAGCAGACTATGTTTTATAATCAGCATCCAAATTAATTTCATTATACATATGTATGGAGGTTTGTACATATGTATGAGTATATACGAGAGTGTTATGTAAAATAAAATATTGAAATAGAGGTTATCATACTTTCTTTTAGTTGCTACAGCGATCGAAAAAGTAGTATGATTAAAAAATAAATAATTTGAAAATGAAAATAATAAATTTTAACAAAAATGAGTATATACGAGAGTGTTATGTAAAATAAAATATTGAAATAGAGGTTATCATACTTTCTTTTAGTTGCTACAGCGATCGAAAAAGTAGTATGATTAAAAAATAAATAATTTGAAAATGAAAATAATAAATTTTAACAAAAATAAATTTTTGCAAAATGAAAAAAGATATTTTTGGAACATTTAAAAAATACATAAATTTTAACAAAATAAATATTGGGAACATTTAAAAATTAAAAAAAAGATTAAAACAAAAAAATTAAGAATAAAATTTGAAATTGAAAACAAAAAAGTAACTTTTTTAATAATTAAAAAATTAAAAAAAATATATTAAAAAGAAGAGATTAAACCAAAAAAAAAAGTTAAAGCAAAAAAAAAAATTAAATTGAAAGTAATAAATTTTTAATATCACAGTAAATATAAAAAAATTGTAATTTTTTTTATAAATTAAAAAAATTATATTACGATGAAATCAAAGTTCGAAAATAATTTATATTCCGCAAACGAGAAGTGACGTGTGGAATTCCCTATATGTACACACCTTCTTTCTTTATTACAACTTATTAATATTACTGACTGTTCGGCTTGGGAAAAAACTGTAGAATTAATTAATTACATTAATTACTGCAATCTTTAGCAGTTATTTTGTTTAATTAAAAATGTGGTAATTATTGTTGTTTTTTTTTTACTTGATTGTGGGATGTGTGGAAGTTTTTGCGAGGGATTTGATTGAATCTGGGCTTGAGTTGATCGAACACCTTTCCAATACTAATTAAATTTACGAATATAATATAATGTTTATAGACGTAATATATGATTTATAGAAATAAATTATATATATATATATATATATATTTTTTTTTATAATTTTTTATTACTTTCTTTGAAAAAATATATAAATGTATTTCATTATTAAAAAGTAATAAATGAAAATGGGGAAAATAAAAACTTAAAATTTTTAAATAGGAATTCCAAAATGATTTTTTGAAAAAAAAAGTAAAATATTTTTAAAATATTAATTTAATTTTTGATGTACGTAACCATTATTGAACAAAATTAATTATTTTATTGTAAAATTATTTTTAAAATATTAATTTAATTTTTGATGTACGTAACCATTATTGAACAAAATTAATTATTTTATTGCAAAATTATTTGCTCTTAAGCATAAGTGGATAAAATTTATTTTAATATAGTGGACAATATAAGCAGAAATTAAAAAAATATATAATTTTTTGGTATTGAGAAATTGCAAACAATTTTTTTATTTAAGAAAATATATACATAAATATGAAAAGCTATAAATTTTTCAATAGACTGATAACAAAAAACATGTATGTCAATAAAATTTTTAAATACTAGTTTTTTAATCCACAATTCTTATATAATATAAATAATTTAAGAAGAACTGATAAGGTTGCTCTTAGCACGCTTTACAATTTTTAAAATTCATGATTGCGGCATAATGATACGCAAGAAACGAGGCAAATTTATTTTAATTAAAAAAAATGTATATTTATTTATTATAATTTTTTTTAATGATTTTTGGCATGCTACATACAGACACTATAATTAAAAAATTTGGAAGGCCGTATTATCTATCAAAAATAATGTCAATGGAAAATATTAGGTAATTATAAAATAATAATACCAATCATTAAAAATAAGATTACACTGGTCGACAAAAAGTAACTTTTTCTCTGATACAAAGATCAGACAATGATATTCTTATAGGATTTACATCTTCTTGAATATCTTTGTCTGATCTTTGTATCATTTTTTGTGTCGACCAGTGTTATCATTAAAAAAATAGTATAAATTTAACAATTTTTAGTGCCATATAATAACGGGTGCCATGATTAATGTACAATATTTTTACGAAAAAAGCGCGCAAATTTCGAACGCAGGTGTAACGTATCATTGAATTATATAGGAAAATGAGTCAGCCGTCTAGCAAAGTATGGTGATTATGTCAGTAATGCAATGAGCTGTCACGGCTTGTGTGGTTATCAATAACAATAACAACATAGCGCTAACGAGCGCGAAATAATAAAAGGAAAGTATTGAGCATACAGTGGGTGAAGTACAAATGTTTTCATATGTACTTTTCAAAAAAAAATTATAATACAGTAATAACAGTGTTTTATGACTAAATTTAGAAAATATGGCACACACACACATAACCTCAATTTTATTTTGGCATTCTGTAAACATTAGCACCTGATTGTTTTATCACTTATCATATGCAGCTATATAGACATGTATTTGAATTAAAAGGCACACTTTTGCAGAAGCACATGTCGCCTATATCCATAGACCATTAAAAAATTGCCAAATTTCTTATCACTTAAAGAATAAATAACGGAAAAAATCAAAAAAATTCCAGGAAATCACTAGTGGTTCACCTTTTACTGTTATACCCCACCTTATCGCATACGCACATTCATACACACATATACATACATACATACTTAATCTTCCGGAGCTTATCACAGTAATGTGAGAAATTATAATTACACTGCACACACACACAAGCGCACTTGCATATGTATGTATGTATGTTTAATTATAATTGAATAATATGAAATCTATTGATGATTGGAGCATGCCGCTTTTTTTCATTTTTTTTTGCATCGAGAAATCGCCTGATTCAAATAATTATTGTGACATTTGACTTTCTTATAAAATTATATGTATGTACTTGTTGTGGCAAGTAGGTGCGTGCCCACAGTGAGATTGAAAATATTTTCTTAGAAAAACAGGGAATGACGCTATCACAGTTTTCTTTTAATTATATGCTAATCTGATTTAAATCTGATCTGGTAAGCATTATATTTAGAAATTGCAACACTAATATTTATGCATCGATGAACATATGGTCTATGAACAGTTGTTTTTTTTCCGAAGGACAGTATTTTTTAAATTTTTTTTTTCATCATTTGCAATTAAACTAAAAAAATAATTTTAATAATAATAATAATTTAATAATTTTAAATTTTTCGCCCATTTTTTTTTTAATTTAATTTTACTTAATTTCTTTATTTTCTTGAATTTTTTTTTCCAATTTTAAACTAAAAATTTTTTTTCCAAATTTTCAACTAAAAAAAATATTTTTTTTTATTTATTTTAATTTTTTTTTATTTTCTTTAATTTTTTTTTTCAAATTTTGTAATTAAACTAAAAAATTTTTTTTTTCAAAATTTTCAACTAAAAAAATTAAATTTTTTTAAATTTTATATTTTACTTAATTTTTTTTTTTTAATTTATTTTTAAATTTTTTTTAAATAATTTTTTTTTATTTTCTTTAATTTTTTTTCAAATTTTGCAATTAAACTAAAAAAAAAAATTTCAAAATTTTCAACTAAAAAAATTAATTTTTTTTTAAATTTTATTTTTCAAAATTTATTTTTTTATTTATTTTAAAATTTTTTTTTTTTAAATAAATTTTTTATTTTCAAATTTTGCAATTAAACAAACATTTTTTTTTCAAAATGTTCAACTAAAAAATGAATTTTTTTATTTATTTTTTTACTTAATTTTTTTTTTTAATTTTTCATTACACTTATATGTAGGTTACAGCTAAACAGCTCAAATTTTTTTTAGACTTTTTATTTTTTATCACATTAGATAAGACAGCGGGTAAATGCTTTGACAGCTCATTGCTTTGCTGACAGTTATGGACAATTGAGTGTAATCTAATCAGAAACAAGTCATTAATAAGAATCACCCATTTACATATATACTCATGTATATGTTTTGCACTCATTTAAAATTCTATTGAATTTATAGAACTCCTGCAAAACATTATTAAAAATGATTTATTTTAATTTAAAAATAAAAAAAGGTATCAAATATCCAACATGCTCTCCGACTTGTCTCTCAAAAAGGCAATATGACAATAATGTCTCTCAAATTGTGAAAAAGTTAATTAGTTCTCATAATTTCATTAATAAATTCATAATTGTATTCCCAATTTCATTTCTATTAATAATTCGAAAACTTGAAAATAATTAATTTTAAATCTGAAAATTACATATATACATCGAATATCAACTTCATAATTACAAATTTCTACGAACTTTTGGAAGTGGTTAAACAGTAATCAAGAAAATCGAAAAATTTATGATATGAACAATATATGTAATTTTTAAAAAGTTGAAAAAAATTGTTTATTTTTTTTAATTTTCGTATTCCAGAAAGAATATTGTTAGTGTAATAGCATGAAAAAGCTTTCATTGAAGTGATATAACTTAGCATGTTGATAATCCTCCTCCTCATTTTCTACTTATAAAGACGTATGTATAAACAACAATGTCATATTTGTAAGCGAAATCTCCAACAAACATGCGCATTTAAAACAAAGAGATGCATTTTTATAATAGCAAAAGGTCAATACTATTTGTCATGTACTTCAGTTGCAACATTTAAATTTAGCAATGAAATGCTTTTAACTCAAGTCATACTTCAGATTTAGTATCTACTGTTTACGCTGTGACTAGGCCGCTTGCTGTTTTAAGTAGTTTACTTATGCAAAAAAAAATTTAAGACGGTTCTAAACTATCAGATGACCAAATGTTTAGATGAAATTGATTTTTAAGGCTTTATATTTTATAAAAAATAGATATAGTGAAATTCGAAATAAAGTAACTTTTTCCTCTTGACTTAATTATTAATTAAATTAAATTAAATAAAATAACATAAATCTATATAATATTAATATTCTCCTCTACAAGTTTAAAGAATAAAAAAAAACACAAAAAACTTCAAATAAATAACCACATTACTCATCTTTCCATAATCTCGCCAGTTTAGCTAAGTATAACTCAGCTGATCTACACAAAATCTAAATTCACTGTCGCTTGTTGCTGTCTTAATTTCAATTAAGCTTGAATATTAATGTCCCGTTTCTGCGCAAACAAATTAGGTCGCGCTCAGCAGACAGTTTCTTAAATAGGTAATTGCGGTAAAGATGATCAAGCACAAACAACAAATAAATCTAAGTAAATGCATAAATTCTGAAATGAGTATCAAAAATATGCATATGTGTATAGGGTGCATTTTTTGAGGTATAGAATTTTTTAGAAATATCTTGGATGTACAAGTATACAATTTTCTAGCCAGATTGCTGTCAAACCAGCTGTTAATATAAACAACTGTTGAACTCTATATACTCTCCTACTAGCCTCCAGAAAAACGTTATGGTCTGGTGTGGTATGTACATAGTGTGTCGAAAGAAGAGATTGGTTCACATCTTTTTAGAAGTGAATATGAGAGATCAATGTTATCATTAATAGTGTGTAGAACATGCGAGTGATTTGGAAATTTTAGGACAATCTTCTAATTGTTCTCATAGAACTACAAACCACTTTATTGGCGTAAACGTTTGGTGACTAAATTATATTAAGGGGTTAGGTGGGTTTCAGAGTCTAAAAACAGGGATATTTTTACAGTGTTTTTTTTTTTTAATTTATACACAACCATATATTTCATTTAAGTAATTCAGCGTATCAAAGATACATATTTAAAAACTATTTCGTAACATTTTTATTTAAAACTTTCAAAAAAAGATCTGGCGGTGGACATCATAACTCATGATTGATTCATCTAAAAACAATAAACCAAAAACATTTCGATAGCACATGAATAAATCTAGTTAATGAACGAGGAAAAAAGGAAAATATTGAAATTTGAATTTTTGACAGAATTTTAATTGAAAAATTAAATTTTTTAGTAAAATTTCGCTCGAAAAAAAATAGTTGCAATAAAAATATTAAAGAAAAATCTTCGTTCATTAACTAGATAATGTGATTACAAAGATGTGTGCAAAATTTTATCAAAATCGCTTCATAACTTTTGAGATATCGTATCCACCGACTTGAAAAAGTGAGTTTTGAGACGTGATAGGCGAAACTTTCAAAGGGTTATCTCTTAGAATTTTACTCAGATTGATTTGATATTGGAAAATATTTTAAACATATTGCACTATTTAAAAAGACAATATTTTTTGAAATTTTGAAACCTACCTAACCCATTAACAAACAGACCGGTCAACTAGTTACGTATGTAGGTCATTAACTCAATTAGTTTATTTTAGTAGAGGTACGAAAAGTCATTGATTTATGCTGATAAACCAATTACGCTTGAAATTGACGTCCGAAATTAATTAAAAAATCGCGTTTATTTTAAATTATTCCTCTAAAACGTTCACCCTATATCATTACTTCTTAAGTTAAGTCGCATTAGATTAAAAATAATTGACTTAAAACAGTCGCGTCAGATTGCAAACGAATCAATTATATACATACATTCATACGTGGTAAGTATAGGAAAGTTTTCATTTAGAAAAATTAAAAAAAAAAAACAGAAAAATTAAAAAAAAAAACAGAAAAATTAAAAAAAAACAGAAAAATTTAAAAAAGTGTAGAAAAAAACATAAAAATTACCAAATAAAATTGAAATTATAAGAAAATTCAATAAATTATGAAGAATTTTTAAGTAAAAAAAATCGTCCATAAAAAATCTATTTTATTTATTATTATTCAAATGAATTTTTTAAAACCAAATTTTCGAATTTTATTTTGATAGCTTCTTAAGCAGACCTTAATTTTTTTTTTCTAAAATTCTATTTTATTTTTTTATAATGCTTTTTTTAAACAATTTTAATGAATTTTCTAGCAATTTTAGTATTTATAACTCACTTAGAATAAAGCAAAATAAAATAAAATAATGCATTTAAATTTGCATAAAAAACAGTAAGCTTTTTAATACATTTCACGATTGTTTGTTTTCCTGAAAAAAAACTAAGCAATTCCGTCAACCTGTCCAGTTTAATGGTATAATAATCGTTATGAATTCTTAACAGATACAGTAGCGGTCAAGTAAATAAGTGTATAAATATCTTATTTGAAAACATCAGTTACCACCAGTCTCTTTCGAAATTAGCTTCAGTGATTTTTACTCAAGATATATGCTTTCATAATAAAATCGTGGAAAGGTAGTTAAATTAAGTAATGAAGTTATTATTATACTGAGTGTTTGAAAATTGTTGAAAAGTGACTTAATTATTTGCGTAAAACTGTAGTACGCCACATTTGTATATAAAAAAGCAATTAAATAAATACAAAAAAAAAAAATATTATATTTCCAGTTACTATGTATGAGCTTATTCAAATATGTATATATAAATTACAGTAAAGGGTTTTTCAATAGGAACATATTGAACTCAGTTCTTTGAGGACTTGTTTATTATTAAGTAGTTGTATGAAAAAATAATACCAGCGGGTATTCACCACCAGGCAACTAAACAATTCAAAATATCAAATGCAACAGATTTTCCGAAAAATTAAGCCGAGGGAACTTTGAAATTTCAGATAAAAAAATAATCTCTCTCAAAACCTATTTAAACACCCTGTATTTTGATAACCGTAGCTAAATAAACCCACTTACTGCGTATGACTTCTGTATAGTTTTGAATTATATTCTCCATTATTTTAATTGCTTGCTATGCGAGCGAGCTGCTATCGCGTAAATGAGTTAATAAACTACTTAAAAAAAGTAGAAGCTACTCGTAATTACATTACTAGTTTCATACATAAAATAAATTGCATTGATAGCGGAATGCCATTCGACTGGTATTAGATGCTAAAAAAATGGTTCTTACATTAATTATTTATTATAATATAAATTAAAATGAAATACATGCAAATTTATGCATTAAGAATCCTGCAGTATACAAATAAAAAACACGGACTAGACACAAACTGGGCCGAAAAGGACCAGTGTATAAAGCGCACCTAAGATACAGAAGCTTTCATCGTTATGTAGCTATGTATGTATGTATGTATTATTTTGCACATTCTGCTTTCATTTATATTTTTCATTGCACTAACAACAACCCTCTGATTCTCAACTCGTTTAAATACAACACTACGTAAATAGCGCATTGGTGTGCGTTGTGAAATTGTGCCTAAAACTAACAGTAAGGAAAACCGTACAACCTTGCTAACTGCTTGGTTGATAGCTTCTAGGCAGTGAGGTGGGAGAGCGCTGCTCTTTTGTGGTGTTTTCTCACTTTACGAAGCGCCAATTTTTGAATGGGCACAGGTCGTCCCTTTGAACTCATGCGCACTCACTACTTTTCGAGTCGTAGAGTTTGGGTGTAGCGATCTGCCCGAATAATGGATATATACAAAAAATGTTATAGAAATTATATTGTGAGTACTTTGTAAGTTGAGTTTTACTTTCAAACTAAAGTTAAAGATCTCGATTTGAAAAATATTGAATCTTAAGCGCGTATTTCTGGAGGTTATAATGAAGTCAGCTAAAAGTCGTAAAGTTTATGGGTCGTATAACAGAGGTGTAAAGATTAAATTTTAAGTTTGAAACTATAACTTATAACTATTGTATCAGAATTTTCTTCGATAATACATGTATTTGGTTCTCTGGATTTTCCGTCGTGAGACAATGAAAGACTTTTTTATGCATTTTTGAAGTCGAATGTTTAAAAATACATTTTTGAAATCGGGGTTGTTAAAAAAATGCAATTTTTGAAATCGGGGGTTTTAAAAAATGCAGTTAAAAACGCAATTTTTGAAATGGGGGTTGTTAAAAAATACAATTTTGAAATCGGGGGTTTTAAAAAATGCAGTTAAAAACGCAATTTTTGAAATCGGGGTTTTTAAAAAATGCATTTTTGAAATCGGGGTTTTTTAAAAATGCAATTTTTGAAATCCGTGTTTTTAAAAAATACATTTTTGAAGTCCGGTGTTTAAAATTTAAATTTTTTTACCTTTTTCATCCACTGTAAATAAATTTAAATTCAGAAAAATCTCACTAATTGACTGAATAGGTTAAAAATAATGCCTTCATTTTTGAGGCTAGAGCCGATCTTGGGAGCGATAATAATTATAATTTAATTTTACAAAGTAATTTGTAATTAATGATGTATCTCTCTTCTGTAATATGTAGACATTTCTTAATATTTTCTGGTCACCCGTTATCGTTATATAAAAACCTGGAGAGAAATACGCAAATTCTCCACATTTGTTGTGAGAGTGACTACAATGTAGATGAAATGCATTGCCGTCATGCAGGTAAAAATGCAGTTGCAACAACAATCAATGACAATGAAATTACTCATCAACAATAGCAATAACAACAAGGTGTTTCCCACTTTCTCGTTTATAAACATATACATATATATGGATTTTGAAATAACTGCAGTCGATCTGAGTTAATATGGAAGATTTGGATTAATTTCCATAAGCTATTCGAGACTGGAAGTTGAGTTTTAGAGTTTATTAAAACCTTAGGATCAGAAGCTTCAAACTATTTCTTTACAAGAAATCGAAAAATATATATTTTCGACTTAAGCCTTTTTATTATATTACCACCGTTATGTGCACATAACCGCTGCCATGATATAAGCCAATGTTATGCAATGACAGATGAAGCAGCTTTCCCGCCAATGTTTGCGATGACTTCCATCGACCTCGCAACCGGCTCGCCAGCCAACGTTCGCTTGCACTTACGCTTTGTTTATGTTTTGGCCAACTTTATATGTTTGTATGTATGCATGTGTATATCTCGTTGACCAACTGATAAACGCTTTGTGCAGCGTGCAGTAAGCGCGCATGCGAAGACTCTGCGGCTCCATCATAACACTATTTTGGCTCGCGTGTGGTAGACAAACTGCGTCTGCGTGCACTCACAGACAGACAATTGGCATTTTTGCTGAGTGAGTCGATTGCTCGTTTAGTTGTTTGGCAATCTGGGCAATCAAGTCAACCAACCACTTCTGTTGTGTGTGTGTGTGACCACTTTGTTAGCATTGTTTGTGTTTGACAATGGCGCTGACAAGTTGCAGTTTGACCACGCGACTGCTAAGGCGGGAATTAGGCTACGAAATTATTGAAATAGACAATTTTTACAGTTATTCAAGTGAATGGCAAGTGCATTATACAACAACAACAACAATAATAACAAAATGCAATCGTTTGTTGCACTCGCAATTCACTCGACTCAGAAATAGGCACGAATGCATATGAAAATTCGAATTGGTAAGCAGTGCTCGGCATTGTTATTGTTGGCATTAGAAGAAGTGGCTATTGTAATATAAATACAAGTGTATGTGTTTCTGTGTCCGTTTTGGCTATCGAATTGCGTTCACCATTGTACTTGCCGAATTATTGCATAGCAATTTTCGGTTTGTGCAACTTAATGCGCTCAAGCTTGAAGTCACTGCGCCAAGAGTTCGAGTCCAGCCAACATAACGGTAAACGAACAAGCAATTGCAAATTTGAAACCTTGAACTCAAATTTGTTTTCGCAATTCGAGGTGATTTGCTAATTCTTTGATTTCATTCGCGTTGGCTTTGATTTGATTTGCTAATTTAATTCTATCGGCTTTACAAGACTAATTTGTATCATCAAATCAAGTCAAGTTTAGGCTTTTGCATATGCATTTGTACGTACTTACATGCCCATTTATGTAGCTGTACTTATGCACATATGTTTATTAGCAAGTTATATATGTGCATTTATACATACATATTCATTTACGCTCCCACCTATTTAAGCAAATTAAAGCGTTGACAATTCATTTTAATGAGTGTGAAAAAATGCCAACAACTTTTATAAATATTTAACAAAACAAATGTTTACAGAAAAAAATATTTTTTTTTTTTTACTCCAATAAAGTATTAGCAATTAGTCATACAACACTTCACTTTCTGAAAATAATTTTTTTTTACGAAAAATTCATTACTAGCAAAAAATTAAAATAATTATACAAAATTTAATTTTTTTATAATTTGTATATAGAAAAAATTATTTAATGTGAGAATATTTTATAATGTAGTATGCTTTAGTAAGCACTTTCCTTTGCAGATTTAAGTAATCTAATCTTTAGAATATTATTTTATACCTAATCTTCAGATAAATTTTGCCCTTAAGTAGCAAAATTTCTATGTTATGTATAAATATATACAAATAAATAATTATATGTATATTTCCATATAAGTACATACATATGTGCAAACAAATTTATGTATGAGCTTTGCTAAAGGAATATTTTTTTTAAATACAAATATATGTACATAAGGCAACGCGCCAAATGGAAAATTACTTATTTGCAAAACAAATTTTGTGTTCGGCCTTATTTCCATAACCAGTGGATTATTTTGGAAATATAAAAGGTAATATTGCCTTGTAACATGTTTAATTTATTACAGCAGAATGATTTGCAAGTATTTTGAACATTAATACATGAAAAGTCTTTGTTTTTAATTCTTTTCTTCTTTAAAGCGACTACAACCAAATTTGGATTGATTTACTTATTAAGTTATTAAATGTTTTAATACATAATTAAAAATTAATAAAATTGTTTTTATTTTTATTTAATTTAAAATTTTTTATTTTTTGTGGTTTGTATAAACATACAAAAAAAATATTTTTTTGTTTTATTAAATATTTTTATGGAAATATGTATTTTATGTATTTGGTGTCTAGTACGAGGGCTGCTGTATATATTTCTGGCCTAGGCAACACTAAGTGTTGCCAGGTGCAATCTGACATTTCCATTGGAAAGTTTGACATTTTTTAGCATAACATCACTCAGAACGTTTTGTCATTTAATCGTGAATTGTTTTATTTACAGGGAATTAAAAAAATCATATCGGCCAAAAAATGGAATTAACTCGTGAACATTTTCGTGCGATCATTTTTCACAACTTTCGACGTGGTTTATCGCGACAAGAGCGCATCGATGAACTAAAATCTTTGTATGGCTATGAAGCACCATTCTATAGCACTGTGAAAAACTGGTACAACGAATTCAATCCTGGCCGACGCTCGCTCAATGACGAATTCCGAGAAGGTCGTCCAAAAACAGCCGTTGTGCCTGAAAACATCGATGCCGTACGTGAACTGATAATGCAAGACCGTCATGTAACATACCTTCAGATAGAGGCATGCCTATGCATTTCTCCCACCAGCATACATTCGACATTGCATGAACAGGTGGCCGTAAAAAAGGTTTGTTCTCGTTGGATCCCGCACAATTTGACAATCGCTCAAAAAAAGGCTCAAAAGTGTATAAATCTTGATGGAGAATATTTTGAAAAACAATAAAACCATTTTCGTTGATAAATATTCCTATTTTCATTATTAGGCCAGAAATATATATAGCAGCCCTCGTATAAACCTCAAACGCTAACTATTTTGCATTAAAATATAAAAAATATAGATGGTCCTGAGGCATAAGATAAAAACAAGTAAGGAAAGGCTAAGTTCGGGAACTGAAATTTATTTATTGATATGGTTTCATTAAGACCACACACAATTGTACCCATATATTCGGCATAAAGTCCAATAGAATAATGAAAATCATCATATACAGTATGTGAGGGCTGAGGTAGTTCCTGAACCGATCCCACTCATTTTTACGACCGAGGTACATTATATCCAAGACGATATGCTCACTTAATTTGACTAAGATATTTAATATATTAACAGCTTTATAAGGTATTATGCCCATCGTATTTTTTAAAAAGCCTATAATTAGGTATATGAGAGCTAGGGGGTGTTATGACTCGATTTTAACCATTTTTGGTACAGAGTCAACTATTATAAGAAAAACCTTTTTAATTTCCTCTGAATTAAAATAAGATATCTGAGAGATTTACCGATATTTTCGGTTAATAATTACTCTTAGGCACTGAGTGCTTCATGTTCGTTATCAAGGACCTTGAAAAGTTATAGTTCGATCTCGACAATTCTTCCACAAGTGATGTCACAGCTCAAATACAGTATTTGTGTAAAGTTTTATTCCGCTATCTTCATTCGTTCCTAATATATTTATTATAAAGTGAAAGAATCAGATGTGATTCAAAATTGGGAAATAGGCGTGGCTGTGAACCGATTTCGCCCGAATTTCATTGAAATCGGTCGAGTAGTTTCTGAGATCTTAGCAACATTGTTGCGAGAGTATAAAAAAACGATTAAATACTGTCCGAACCCCAATAAACCCGATGTCAAAGAGAATAACAGTTTTTAAAACTTCTGTAAAATGCTTATAATATTGGGTCTAGTGATCTAGTATTCAGTTTTCTAATATTTTCAAAAACTTTCCTGTGCGATTTAATACTTCTTAAATTTTTATAAAAAAGTTACTAATACGCTATAGCGCTAAAAAGCCAAATACTATCTATTATTACATGAAAATATTTTTTTATTTGTTTTACTACTGTTTCATTCCACTGCATAAACGTGGATTGGCGAATCATGGCAATAACCCACATAACCGTAAACAGCAATAGGAAAATAGATGCGTAGCATAAAACATAAAAAATAATAATAAAAAAAAACAAATACAAAAACAATAAATTATACAATAAAAATTATTTGCCAACACACAAGCACGCGTACACGCGCCAAAATAACGGCGAAAACAGGTGAACCGACTTGTAGCTAAAATAAACACGGCTAGTGGAGCATAGTGTAAAGGGGGAAGACCATATTTTACATATATAAATATACACATATATTTGTATATTTAGTTACGTGAAGGAATGGATGCTACCAACCGAACGGCAAATTTTGATAGAAAACAATAACGAAATAATATTACAATAAAGAAAACGTGTGTTGTCTGAAATAGACGGAGGAATATGGAAAAATTATGCATGTGAGTCTTAAATCATAAAGCTAAATACATTTACGAGGGTGGTCGGATTAAGTATTGTACTTTTGATAAAAAAAAATAAAAATTTCGAAAAATTTTATTTCTCAAAAGGTGTTCAAAACGATGTAGACGAGTAAATAAATAAATTTTTTCAAAAAACGAAAATTCCCGTTATTTTTTGAACACACCTCAAATATGCACAAAAACTGAAATGTAAAGAAAATCGAAACCAAAATATTAAAATGCTTTAAAATTTCGCAGACTTGATATTATGACACCGAAATCAATTTCTTTTTTACAAGAGAGAAAGAAATCAGGCGTTTCAGAAAGAGAGTGTACAAGAAACAGAGCGTTTAACAGCTGTTAAACCCAGTGAAATATGAGTTCATAAACTATAAAACTGTGCAAAGAAATGGAGAATGTGAAATTGACGAACATAAACTTAAAAAAAAATGAATATATGTAAGTCGTAACAGCCACGATCTCTCAATTAAAGCGTATGCCAATTAGGCATAAACTGTTGAAAGCGCGTACGCAGCAAACCAGTTTCACGATCAATAGCCACATTAAGTTAATAAGGTAAGATTGTAGTCGTAAATACGCAAGTGTCTGCTGATATGTATGTTATGTAGAGTTATGCGCGCACATGCTCAGCAGTTCGGTTAAGCGGCTAACAATAAAGCAAAAGCAACAAATTGCAGACTCATGTCTAGAAACTACCGGTGATCAATTAAGTGTGTGCGGCTGGACTTTTGACAAACGAACCATTTTTATTTTCGGTAAAAGTGCGTTAAATGCACAAGAGAAGAGAAGAAGACACTTGCAGGTGTGAATTGCGCACAATTGTACATTTCTATTTTTTATTTTTTCATTAATAAACAAACAAGAGTCGCGCTCACGAATTGAGGTGTGTTGTGTGCGACATTTGTGGCGGCTCGATGCCGTAAGTAAGATGTATGACCGCAACTGTCATCAAATCGGAATTCTCGTTTAAATATTTACTCAACACACATGCGCACATACAAGCGCATATACATATTTACAGAGTGTGTGCGTTTGTATGCAGTTTTTATTGCCGAGACCTTGTGTGCTCGCGCTTTCATTCACCATTTCACAATACAACAAAATAATAAAGGCGAGAGCGCTTAATTTCCAGCCTGAACAGTTGTGTGTGAAAGAGCAACCGTTAAATAGCGAAAGCAAAAGATATTTTTTTAATTTTTTATTTTGTTGCATCATATTGTATAACAAAGCAAGCGCTTAATTTTGGCAAAACGCTGTAACATTTTGCAGCATCAGCGTGAAAAGTGAAAAAATTATAATTTTAAGCAGCAAATAAAGGGTGTTGCAAGTTGGAACGCGAAATATTTCTTTCTGCTAAAATGAATGATGATACATATGACATTATTTAAGGTAACTGTGTATTAATTTTAATGCATAAAATGTTTAATATGAATAATATTTTTTTGGAGTTGCCACGGGGAATAATTTATAATTCATATATTAGCAATACAAGTTGGTATACGAAATATTTTTTATTTTTGCATATTTAATTGGATTTATATACAATTAATTAACTGTACATTAATTTTAAAGCATATAATTTTGTATTGAAGGAATAAGTTTTTAAAAATTAATGAAATTAAAATAAATTTTTTTTAATTAATTTTTTTTTTTAAATTAATTTTTTTGGGAATAATTTATATTTAATATTTTAATAAAAGGTTTTAAATTAAAAATTAATTGAATTAAAATTATTCTTTTTTTGATTTTTTTAAGTATAGGGATTAATTCATATTTCATATTTTAGCAAACAATTTTTGAATAGATGATTTTGTTTGATCCTATAAAGTGTAATTAATAAAAAAGAAACACCTTTTTAAAATATACATATTACGAAATTGCCTAACAATTTCTAAAATACATAATCATTGTTATGAGAAGAGAAATGTCGGCCGTGAGCTTATTTAATTTTATTTTAATTCCATTAATTATTTCAATTAAAAATTTAATACATTTTAAAATTACAATGAACAATTTTTTTTTAATTAATTATTTTAATTTCATTAATTATTTCAATAAGAATTTTTTTATATTTTTTAAATTTTCATCATAACAAGTAAGGAAAGGCTAAGTTCGGGTGCAACCGAACATTTTATACTCCCGCAATTTATTTAGAGATTTTACCTATGTTTTCGGTGAAAAATTACCCTTAGGCACTGAGATCTTCATGTTTGATATCAGGGGCCTTGAAAAGTCATGGTTCGATTTCGACAATTTTTCCACAAGTGATGTCACAGCTGAAATACAGTATTTGTGTAAAGTTTTATTTCGCTATCTTTATCGGTTCCTTATGTATACATTATAAAGTGAAAAATTGAGTTATATGGGAAGTAGGCGTAGTTTCGAACCGAGTTCGCCCATATTCCACCAGTGTCATCAGGGTGTCAAGAAAATATTATATACCGAATTTCTTGAGATATGGTTTTTGACCCATAAGTGGCTCATTTTCTATTCTGTAAAAAAATCTCAGTGCAGCTTCCTTCTGCCATTTTTTATGTAAAATTTGGTGTTTCTGACGTTTCTTGTTAGTGAGTTAACGCACTTTTAGTCATTTTCAACCTAACCTTTGTATTGGAGGTGGGCGTTGTTATTATCCGATTTCTTTCATTTTTGGACTGTATAAGGAAACGGCTAAAAGAAACGACAGCAGTAAGTTTGGTTTATATAGCTTTATTGGTTTGCAAGATATATACAAAAAACCTATTTGGAGGCGGACGGACGGACGGACAGACAGACATCCGGATTTGAACTTTACTCGTCACCCTGATCACTTTGGTATATATAACCCTATATCTAACTTGTTTAGTTTAGGACTTACAAACAACCGTTATGTGGACAAAACTATAATACTCTCTTAGCAATTTTTGTTGCGAGACTATAAAAATTGTATGTATGTATGTATTGCCGAATATTTAAATATCATAAAAATTATTAAAATGAAAACTCCATGATCCAAAAATTATTTTAATGCTCTCACAGCAGCTGACAACATAATAGAAACACATTCTAATTAAAGATTAAATTATTTCGGCCGATCAATCGAAAAGTAAAAGTTGATTAAGGGAAATTAGTCTAATTTTTATAGAAAGTATGTAATTACTAAATCTATATGTATAATTACAATAATTAAGTATAAAAGTATAGAATTTTCGTTAATATTTAGTTATTATAGGCAAATAAACTTTCACTTAGAGTTGATATATAAACAGTTAGTGTATATGTCTACTAATATTTGTTGTATTTTATATTGCTTATTATTGTTTTCATTTCATTTTATTACATTCAACACTTGTCTAATTTATGTGTTTTCAGCTTTGCTGCCTAATTCCATTAGAACACCTTACATATGTACATACATACACACAAACATGTTTTTATAATTGCCAATTGTCATAAAACGTCAATTTAAATAATGTGTTTCCGCTTACTTTACGTTTTTGCTTACGATTAAGTGTTAAAACTGCTGTTGATCAGTACCGTTTTGCAATTAGCTGAGTCACTTTTTGCAACAAAATATGCAAAAAAAAAACTTTATTAGAACAAAGTAAATAAAGTTTCAACTTTTAGTATGAATAGTATTTGTTATTACACATTTAATATGGAACTTATTTTAATTACATACTTAGTTGGGAAAATGAACTTGTGTGACATTTATAAAGAGTAGAATTAGATATGCTTCATGCAACCATAAAAAATAGAAATATTTTAATTTATATTTATTTATACACTTGAAGTTTAGTTTAAGTGGTTGCCACATAATTTAAAAGTAATTAAATATATTTGTTTTAAATTTAGAATAGCCATCACGCGCAATTAAAAGCAATTTTTCCATATTTATGCGCATTAAACTCATAAGGAACTAAAATATTTGCAATCGATTATTTTATTATATCGATAATTTCTTGCCAACACATTACTATGCAGAAAATAATTATTATTTACCAAAGGTTTGTAAATACAATTTACCACTTAAAATCTGTTACAGTGAGTGTTTGTTCTACAAAATAATTGCCGTTATTGCCGCCACCCACTGAAACGCTTGTAAATATGTGAATAGTGAGTGACGCCAAAGCAAATGCATGCAATTTGGTGGCAAATTTAAAGCGACGATGACTAAATATGATTTCATTGTTGATACTTAGTTCTTAGTTGCAATCGTTTTTATATCCCCAAAGTATTAATTAATTAAAATATATTTGAAAATATTATATTATTATATATTTCAAAATATGTACATATATATGTACATACCTAGATTAATCCATTTGTAAATTTGCAATTCAACAAATGTTCTGGTCTCGGCCGGCCGAGGGAAATCAATAGCATGTGGCATAAAAATATTATAACAATAGCCAACAACTGTTCAACCTGTGGTACATGCACATTAACAACTAAAAAGTTGGGCTGTGTCAATGACTCGTGCGACCAGGAAAATTTAGCATACACCTGTAAATTCAATGCGGATAATGACGAGGTGGCACGTAAGTTTTACGCTAATTTACCACTCACAGCACATAAAAATAGTGCACAAAAAAGAAAAATTAACGACGACATAATGCATGCAACAGTTCTTTCTTTCTTTAGGGCGCACTTAAATATACATACAAACAAATATAGATGTATATACATAGGCACCTAGGAATATGAATAAATGGCGTAATATAGTAAACTGGGCGTTATTAGCTCACTGTATTTATATATATCCGGGTGTATGTTTGTATTTTAACAGAAGAACTGACCATTTGCAGCACGCTAATTTGATCAACAAGTAAAAATATTTCTTGGTTAGGTATTTGAGTAATTTTAAATATGCTTCGTACCATCAAGAACCAACATAAATAGTGAGGCGAGATTAGCCATAGTATATTTTTTAAAACTTCGCAGTGTCTGAATTCCATGGAAAGAACTGAAATGAACCCTAAAAAAAGTATTTGTAATAAGATGACCGGAAAAAAATCAATAACCTGTGCTCTTTTAAAAAGCATAAAGAAGACATTTCTAAGCTGATTACAGTAGAACCGTCACAAAAACTTCAAGGAGAGACCTTTCAATTACAATTGACGATCTTACACAACATATAACAGAAATGTTGTAAAAATACGCATTCATTTCATTCATAAATCGAGTTCCAACATGACACTCATCTTCCCATTATAGCATATGCCCCCTCAAACCGGTCCAACCAACAATCTGCTCATTATGATCCAACACTCTCGAATCGGTATGATTTATGAGCCTCCTTTTCGATAGCAGAACCAAAGCTTAGACCACAATAAAGGGTTTTCGTAGTCACAATAACAACAACAACAATTTATTCTGTCTTCTATGAGACACTCTTCATCTCATCCTACGGGTTCATCTTCCCTTCCGAGAAAAAACTACTACTATTATAGTGGGAGCTGTTTGGTAAAAAAAAACTATTGCGAAAACAAAAATAAATTGTACTCTGAAACTATTATGAACAACACTTAGTAAATACAACAAAGATGCGTAAGACTTTCATACAAAAAAAAAATATCGAACGTAACAGCTGTCAACAACACTTTACCCCAGGGTATATTTTCTCTATTTGCACTAAGTGACAATATAATTACGCAATTTGCATGCTAAAATAACAGTTTCAAAAGCTTTTAATATTATTTATACTGCTTGAAATAGTATATAAATAATGAATTTCCTGTAAATTGACGTCATAAAGTCGCAACCAATCGGAAAGGAACCACAAACAAGCACTTATCGAGGATAAATATTAACTAAACACATTTGATATTTAAAAGCAACTTTAAGAATTGACGTCGTTGGTTTGCTAGACAAATAGGCACAAAGTTTATGTAAATATTTTGTAAAAGTTGTAAAAATTGCTAATATTGATTTAGTAAAGCGTTGTATAATGAGTAGTTTATTAGTCATGCTCCTCGACTTTAATTAGTATTTCTTATGGGGAACAGTATACATATCTATTGATTATTTTTTCATAAACTATAATAACTAATAAAACAATATAAAGACTTCAGAAATTGAATTCCAAATAAGAGATTTCTAATAAGAATAAATATAAAATTTTAAATAGTAAATATAACTAATGATTACAAGAACGCTCTAGAACATTTTTGAAGGCTTGTAGTACTAGTGCACATGAAAAATATACATATATATTTTTTTAATTCTTAAGTGTTCAGTGTGCAAACTAACCTCGAATTAAGCCCTTTGGCATAGCTCTGGCAAGGTTGACAAATATTAGCAATAACTAATTAATGTACATAAATACATACAAATGCAACGAGCGCATAATCATAAATAAATTTCAGCATAAACACAACCACAACAAGTAAGGAAAGGCTAAGTTCGGGTGCAACCGAACATTTTATACTCTCGCAATTTATTGCTATATTTTTATTAAGAAAACACACAATTTGACCCATATATTCAGCATAAATATATTTCACATATTAACTGATTTATAAGCTATTAAGCTCATCGTATTTTTGAAAATCCTATAATTAGGTATTCTCATACCATTTTAACCATTTCGGGTACAGAGACACACTATTAGAAGCAAAATATTTCCTCTGAATTAAAATAACATACCTAAGAGATTTACCGAAATTTTCGGTGAAAAGTTACCTGAGTTCTTCATATTCGATATCCGGGGCATTGAAAAGTTATAATCCGATTTCAACAATTTTTTCACAAGTGATGCCACAGATCATATACAGTATATGGGAAGTTGTCGTGGTTGTGAACCGATTTCGCCCATATTCCACCAGTGTCATCAGGGTGTCAAGAAAATATTATATGCCGAATTTCATTGAAATCTGTTGAGTAGTTCCTGAGATATTGTTTTTGACCCATAAGTGGGCGATGCCACGCCCATTTTCCATTTTGTAAAAAATCTCAGTGCAGCGTCCTTCTGTTATTATTGCTGTGAAATTTAGTGTTTCTGACGTTTTTCGTTAGTGAGTTAGCTCACTTTTAGTAATTTTCAACCTAACCTTAGTATGGAGGAGAACCGACTGCAGAAAGTTTGGTTTATATAGCTTTATTGGTTTGCGATATATATACAAATAACCGATTTGAGGGCAGGGCCACGCCCACTTCCCCAAAAAAATTACATCCAAATATGCCCCTTCCTAGTGCGATCCTTTATTCCAAATTTTACTTTTATAACTTTATTTATGGCTTAGTTATGACACTATAGGTTTTTTGGTTTTTGCCATTTTGTGGGCCGATTTTGCCCATTTTCAAAAGCAACCTCCTCAGGGTGCCAAAGAGTACGTGTTCCAAGTTTCGTTAAGATCTAAATTTTTACTCAAGTTATCCGTTGCACGGACAGACAGACGGACGGACAGCCAGACATCCGGATTTCAACTCATCTCGTCATCCTGATCATTTTGATATATATAACCCTATATCAAACTCGTTTAGTTTTATGACTTACAAACAACCGTTATGTGAACAAAACCATAATACTCTCTTAGCAACTTTTGTTGCGAGAGTATAAAAATAGCAAAATGTATGAGCATTGAAAAGCTTGATTGCAAATATTTATTCGCCATAATGCAACCTCAGCGTTTATTTGAAGTTTTAGAAATCAAAAACGCAAAATGAAAAGAACCTGTAATGCAATTCGATCACTAATATAAACATTTCTGAATTTTTTTTTTGTTTCTATTTGGTTTTTATTTTTGTAGCTTGCCATTAGTAGGTGGAAATTGCGAGTCAATTTTGTTGGCCCCCATGTAATGCGTATTGATTTTGCACTAGACAACACGCTCGTAACGGGTAAACACTGCTCAAATATTTATTTCCAAACACCAGGAGCCTGCATTTAGTTCCAGGTAAAAGCATAAATGCACGTATGAATAAATATTTGTTGATTGTAAATAAAATAATAAGAGATACAATAAAATTCCAGTGAATCAGAATTTCGCAGGAAATCACACTTTCATATTATTCTTGTTGTTGAGTGATTTCACAGTTATGTATATTTAATTGGTTACAAACACTAAAACTCCGAATACAACGCTGCAGTTATGTTTGGAACACATTTTGAAGGGTTAAAGCTACTAATAGTTGGCAACTGAAACATAACCTTAAACTTTTTTTGAAACAAATTTTTGTTTTACATAAAAATTAAATTTTGGCAAAATAAGTTCTAACACAACAACCTTTTAATAAAATACAGTTTAAGCTTTATGAAAGATGGTGAAAGAGAGAGAGTAATTGAAAGATTGACTCAGTCCCCAGTACAAAAAGACCTCGTTAATCACCCATGAAAAAGCCTATATGCTATAAATGGACTTTAAGGCAGGCTTCAAAAAATCGATTTTTTTTGTTTTGTTTTAAATCTCTTCCAAAACTATCCAAGAATATGTCTTTAAAATTCCAGAGGCCTATTCGACATATTTTCGAAGCTAGAGCAGTTTTAGTGGCTGAGCGTCGAGCAGGAGCGAATGCTCAGGCAGACTTTAAAGCGCGTTTTCTCAAGTTTTCATTTTCACAAGTGTTCGAAAACAGTGCCGGCGATAGCAAAAATAATATACATATGTCCGATCGAAAAAAACCAAAGTGATCTAGTTTCAGTATTAAATTATCTTCTATTTGAACTAAAGTTGGACAAAAGTATTATTTAAACTACTTGTTTTGCAACTTAAAGTCAATTTTTTTTTTAAAAAGTGATTTTTTTTTCAAACTTAGAAAAAATTTGGAATTTTATAACTTCTTCGGTATTTTTTTAGTTCATAAAGAAAAGAAACTTATAAAAATTAAAAAAAAATTGGTTCGACTGTTTCAGATGCATCGCACGACCTCCATCACCGGCACCGATTTACAAGTGCAGACTCCGGGCGCTCCAGAAATATACTTACAACTTTGAAAAAATTTCAATATTTTTTAATAATAAATATTGTTTTTTAAGCCTTAAATGTAGTACACTATCGTCTTAAAATTCCGTTTACCACAATCACTTCCTTTCCTTTCAAAAAAAAATTGCTTAAAAAAACGATTTTTTCGGGTTCTAAAGCAGACTACTGTCTTAAACATACATAATGTAGCCCAATTAGTCCATAAGCAATCATCTCATTAGTCATTTTGGTAATTTCGTGATTTTTTAGAATACTTTTTTGAACGTAATTTCGAAAATTATACCATATAAATTTGAAAAATGTAATCATTAATAAAGGCATTAAAGCAAAGATTTTCTCCAATTTGCTTTATTACACTGCATTCAACTAAAAAGTCACACTAGCGGCCTCTTAGAGCTTCTAATAAGCTGATTTCTAGGCTTAAATTAAGGGTTGCGTGCAAAAGTCAATCAAGTACGCTGCACTCTACTGGGCTGCAACATGCAATTCTATTTGTTCACTATTTTTAATTCAACGTTATTTTTCCGTTAGCCGTTTCAGAACGCCACTTTTTGAAAAACGCTAAAGAAATGAAGCTTTCGTGTAGTAAATGTGTGCGCACTTGAGATATGCAATTAAATAAATATAATCTTATATTTTTATAATGTAGCGTTTAGATAAAGGTCTTACTAACGGTAGATAACGGCACAGACTAAACACGCGTCATTCTGGTGTTGAAATATACATTGATCATAAATTTCAAAGAGAACTACAGAGTCAAGAGACTGTTTATAAACTGGATTGAAATTGTTTTTATTGTTGCAAAAATGTAACAAAGTTTCTTTGAATACAGATTACAAAATCAAAATCATATGTATAAGATACTAATCACTCTTCACTTCATTTGCTTCACGACGGCAAACAGCGAATAGGCGCCCTTCAGCGTGGCAAAAAATGTCTCCAAATTAACGGAAAACATGCCACCTGTAACCACAATTTGATTACGTAACGTTTGCTCGGTGAAAATGCGTAAATTTCTCTTGAACACGGCCGACTGATCCAGCCAATTGCATGAAAATATGGCATAAGTCAGCTGTTCGAATTCCAATTGCATGCAAGTGCCATAATAACATAACGGGAATATTTCAAATGGCATCGCCACCAAATAAACCATATAATAGATATACCATAAAATATCATTCACATAGAAAATCACATAAAATATCACAACGCACATATTGACACCGGTGGAGAGTAGCTGCACGAAGGCGCTAACGGCAATAAACGATTGTATTGTAAGGCGTAGGCTAAAAATTGTTAGAAATACAATTAGTGGGTACTCAAGCTATAAAACAACAAAGAATACACTACTCAAGCAAATCCCTGTAGTCCTCAATGCAACGCTGCAACTGTGCAACACTTACCGCCGCATCGTCAATGCGTGCAATACGTTTGCCCAGCAAGCGTGTGTGGCCGGCCAGTAGCGTTAGTGCCATAGCGGGGAATGAGTCATTGCTGAGATTTTGAAAAATCAAAATTATGCCAGCCGCCTGATAGAGATGAGCCGCGGTGTAATGCCAAGCGCTTGCGCTGATGTCAAATGGAAAATATGCCGGATACATTAAACGCCATTCACCCATAATACCGGCGAAAATCGTGGCGGCCTCCGACGCGGCAAAAGCGCATACACCTAAGAGAATTAAAAAATATTGCACGTGTTTGGCGCGACGCAAAGTGTCGGACGTGTAGAAGTGCACATCTTCCGGTTGCGTAATGCGCGCGTCAAGTTTCACAATAATGGCGTAGATCGTTTCAATATCGGCCAGACGCCACCACAAAGCGAACGTCTTGATGATACATGCCAAAACGGTGAAAATAACGCAAATATTTTTGAAAATATCCGTTTTTTGTTCCATTTGAAAGAGGCCAATCATCAGGTGCGCAGGATAACAGATGCTTATGAGCGTATTCAGCAGCAGAGAGTATAGATAATATACGTATCTATAACGGCGATTTGTTGGTGTTACCAGTCCGAGGTAACGCAGGTTCGCGTTGTTAAAACGAAACACTGTCAAACCGGATAACGTCATGTCTCTTAGCAAATCGCTTTTGTCAATGAAGTTGATGTAATAGATCTTAGGCAGTTATTTGGTTGATTCTGCTGTCATTTGGTTCACGTGTGACAATTATGTTAATTAACACTTAGTAAATAATTAACGACGTTTTAAATTATTTGTTATAATGAAAAATTATATTATTATATGTATGATATGAAAGCTTTGAGGTAAGGTGTGACATTTCTTCACTGTTTGAATACATCTTAACGCCTGAGGTGCTAGTTAGTCCTCTGTCTTGTTATGGTACACTAATGTTCTATTAGTTTCACCTAACACTCGGTGGAAGCACTACGCGACTCCACTACGATACGTACCTAAGGATCAGTTTGTATGAAAGTGGCGGAAACGAAGTTCTCCTTATATCTTCTGGGGTACTAGCGCGAAGTTCTGTATACACTGAAACTTGATTTGTGTAGCATAAAGTCTAAATATAAAGGTAATGCATGACAGTAACTGTTTTTGGCAATACTATCTCTGGGTCAAACTTTTCTCTTTTGTAATATAGCAATATTTATAATATATTACGTTGGCAAATTCCGCTTTTTTGGCTTTTGTATTTCGCGGCTATGTATAAAGCGCTACAGAGCTCGTATCTGGCAATACTATACATCTTTGAAAGGTCTTGAAAGAACCTACAACACACAAAACGACGCTATGCATGATTAGTTTAGATATTACGTGCAACAATTATAGTCCTGTAAACATGGAGTTCACTAACGCCGAAATTCGCGCTATTTTAAAGTTATCCTTCGTTAAAGGCAAATTCGCTAGAGAAAGCTTCCGTAAGATGTCGTTTTCACCCGCTCTGAATCGTCGAAACCATACCTCCGCAGTTCAAAGTTATAGAGTACTATCCCCCAAAACACCAGCCGTCAGAAGACTGTGACGACCTGTGACGACGATTACCGATCAATTAGTGGAAAACAAAAAAAAAGGGTATAGTGTTCCACCAGAACAACGCCAGACCACACACTTCTTTGATGACTCGTCAGAAGCTACGGGAGCTCAGATGAGAGGTTTTATCGCATCCACCATATAGCCAGGACATAGCGCCAAGTGATTACGACCTGTTCCTGTCTATGGCGAACGCCCTTGGTGGTGTAATGTGGAACTCAAAAGAGGCTGAAAAGTGGTTGTCCGAGTTCTTCGCAAATAAGGAGGGGGCTTCTACGAAGGGGGTATTATAAAGTCGCCGTCTAGATGGAAACAGATTATCGAACGAAACGTCGCGTATTTAAGCTAAATCCCATCACTGTAACAGTTTTTATAAAATATTGAATAAAGAGCAAAAAAAAGCGCAGGGGAAATATTTGCCAACCTAATATCTCTATGAGATTTTCTAAACGGTGTTAAATTATAAGACTATGAAGCGATATGAAGAATGACTCTCGAGAGTTCACAATGAAATAACTGTTTTGGTAAAAATCCTTCGAATCAAATTCGACGAGGAATGATACATTTTAATTACGAAAATGAACAGGGTCGTAATCTATAAAATTTAAGTGTAAAGTAAAAGTCAACCGTCATCAACCGGAAAAGAAGAAATGAAAGGTAAACAGTAATTAAGAGGATAAATATTAACTAAACATAATTAGTATTTATTAGCGTTTAAAGAATTGACGTTGGTTTGCTAGACAAATATGAGCAAAGTTTAAGCGAATTAGTTTTAAAAAATTGCTAATATTTGTTTAGCAATTCCGCTGATAGTGGCCAGTATATTAGTCATGCTGATTGCTGTTAATTAGTAGTTCTTCGAGTAGTTCTAGCATTCACAACCATATTTTTTCCATAAACATGTAATCCGATATCACAATACAAAGTTTTCAAAAATAATTATTTGTCGAAAGATGCTGCGAATCGAGATATTTGTTTCTCAATTAAGCTTATCAAATTTTAGATAATAAATTTAAAAAAAAAAAAAAAAATTTGACCAAAAAATTTAGAAATTTGAAGAAAAAAAATTAAATATTTTACTTCAAAGAAATACTTTCTCAGGTCCACTAAACTTCAAAGTTTAAACATTTCAGCAGAAGTTTTAAACTAAGCTTTCTTATTGGTTATGGTAGAATGTACATTTTCAAAATCATGTTTGGCAAACACTTCTAACGTCAGCAAACAACTACCTAACACACAAGCTTTGCCTTCCACTCTCTCTCTCTCTACTTCATTTGCACCACAACCGCGAAGAGGGAGTACGCACCCTTCAAGGTCGCAAAAAACGTATCCAAATTCACGGCAAACATGCCACCGGCAATGACAATTTGCTTGCGCAACGACTGTTCGGTGAAGATGCGTAGATCCTGCTTGAATGTAGCATTCTCAAAGACCCAATTGCAAGAAAAGATGGCGTAAGTCAACTGCTCGAACTCCATTTGAACACTGGTGCCATAGTAGCAGAGTGGAAATATTTCCAGCGGCATTGCAATCAAAAATACTATATAGTAGATATAGGCGAATATACCGTCGACATAGAAGATTAAATACACAATGACCACACCCATATTGATGGCGGTAACCAGAATTTGCACAAAAGTGCCGATTGAACAGATGCGTTGAATTGCAATGCGAAACCTAGAGAGGCACGTGTATACAATGTAAATAAATACAGAAATATTAAATGCACATAATTGAATATAAATAACGGTAGTTTACTCTAGCAAGTCTTTGTAGTCCTCCACGCACAGCAAGAACTCAGAATTGGACGGCTGTCTACGCACCGAAGCGTCGCTTGCAACGTGCCCAACACGTGCCACACGCAAATTTAACAGACGCACCTGACCGGCCAACATCGCCAGCGCCAGCGGTGGAAATGTGTCATTGATGAGATTTTGAAAAATCTGTACCGTTACACCAATGCACTGGTAACTATGCGCCACCGCATAACCCCAAACGCTACGCTCTACATCGAAGGGAAAATAGGCCGGATACATGAGACGCCATTCAACGAGCAAACCACCGATTATGGTTGCAACTTCCGAAGAAAACGCCGCGCCGAGTGCAATGAAGAGTATAAAGTAGAGTACACGCTGTGCGCGACGCAATACAATCGTTTTGTACAAGCGATAATCATCCGAGTGCGCTATGTGCTTATCGAGCTTCGTGATGATGGCATAAATCTTTTGCACCTCAGCTAAACGCCACCAAAATGCAAATGTCTTGATGCTGCACGCCAAACAGGTGAAACTGATACTCATATTTTTGAACATATCCGATTTGCTTTCACTTTGTATGAGTCCAATCATCAGATGCGTGGGATAGCCAATGGTTATGATCACATTTAAGAGTAGTGAGTATATATAATACAAATAACGGTGTAATTTTTCCGTTGGCGGCTTTTGTCCGACATATCGCCAAGTGACATCGTGAAAGTGAAAAACGGTAACACCAGAAATCGGCGTCTCGGTTGCGGACATTACTGAATTTTATTAATTTTAATTTTTGAGAATATTGCTTTTAATGAAAAGTTGGAAACCATAAGATCGCTAACTGCAAACACGATGTGTGTCTGAATGCATTCTGAGTGTCCCTTTTATTTTAATTCACATTTCCGGTGGGGTTTAGAAGCTCATTAATTTGATATTCATTATTTATTAATTAACAATTAATTTTAATAATGTCTGGTTATTTAATTGTCACACTTAATTCAATATACATAATTAATGTATATTTTGAAATGAGTGTTAAAGAGATGACGGCACAGACAGTATGGAAGAACCGATTCACTAGTAAAATGTGAAATTTTTTCGATAGCAGTTTATGAAAACTTTATTTTGGTAGTCTAACGCTCAATTTTGAATATTTCAAAATAAAGTGAATTTAGCTCCGGTTTTCAAAAATTGTTTTGCCCAATTTCGAAGAGATCCATTCCACATTCAACTCATTCAGCAATAGGTTCTCGACCAAAAATTTATTTAAAAATCTCTTAAAACCACAGAATTTTTATTATTTTCATTTTAAAATGTTTGAAGTCATAAATGTCGGAACAGTTGATTAGGCTACTTAAATAACCGTCAAATAATCATTAAACGGCAATAAATCAGAAAATTATAGCTGGTTAGTGGAACGTACGCTAACAGAAATTTACTATTTAAAAGCGATAAGCTCAGGAAATATATTATATACACACACATTTAAGTTAAAAACGTCAAAACACTTTGTCACTCACAAGATACGCGCGCCGGTTTAACAAGCTAATCACATTGTATATGACAAAAAAAACATGTATTTTACTATATTTTTATACGAGAAAAAGTTTTTTTTTCTATTATATAGAAATACAGTTGCACTTCCATAAATCGAATTACCACAATCCATAAAAAAACTTCCGAGTTAGAGATACTTCGATCTATGGAAGGTAATTTTTATGAAATTTGTCTTCTATTGCCAATTCAAGAGCTCGAGTTAAGGAAGTTCAACTGTATGCAAGAAAATATAATTTCAAACACATTGCTTTTGTTTAAATTTCACTAAAAACTCTTAACTCTATTATAAAAAAAAATATAAGCATGTCTATTATCTATCAATATATGTCTCTGACTTACCTGGGACGATTTTGCATAAAATGCTGTCCGCCAAATATCACCAACATATAAATGCCACAATAGTAGAATACCCAAGTCCAATTCTCGACCATCCATTTGCGTGTGCGTTGGTGGATAAAATCATTTTCGAAATCGAAAATGTACGAATAATTCGGTGTTACGCTAATATCCATATTCATCATTTTGTTTATTTTATTTGTTTGATTTTTATTTTATTGAATTTAATTTTATTATTGACTGGGCAACTCTTTGGAACGTTCTAAGTATTTGTTTGTTGTTGTGTCACCTAATGTAGGCGTTATGCTGTATTTTTCTAAATTTTTATATACAATATTTGTAGTTATATATGTATGAAGTTAGTGACAATGCGTGCTTTAAGCAATTTTCTATTTAAAATAATTGTCAACCAATTTACGACGATACTAGCGAAATTTTATTGTCGAATGACGGCGGCTCCGATTTACTTCTGTAAATAAAAAAAAAATTAAAGAGAATTAAATTGATGTTATTATTTTAGTAAATTAGTAGGCTTAAAATTATTTTCGTAGGAAGCGTGGTGGTAATGCACACTGTAGGTGAGATTTTCGGAATAAATTTTCAGTTTCATTATGAGTTCTATAATTGAATTCATCACAAAGGAATCTCCAAATATTATAATAAGAAACTATTTTGTTTCATGTAATTTTTTTTTACTTTTCTTTTCGTTCAATTATTCCGAAAACGTTTTTTAAAGTTAAAATAACACTTTAAAGCTTCACCAAACAAGACTAAATTGTGAAAAGACCAATGCGACGTACTTATTATATGCTTCGACGTACACTTATAGCACAACTAAACCACAAATAATCACTTTATGAACGGTTTGAGATGTTAACCTTAATTAGTTTAGTTACACCTGTGTCATTGATGCATTTATTTCTGTTACAAGGAAATGTCGATAATGTCGGTTTAAGCACAACTGAAGGTTCCTCCCCGAATATCCCGTTCTTTGTTCTAACAGATTAAAAGTCGAAAATAATTCGAGAGTTTATATTAAAGTTCTCAAATGGAAACTTATATAGTGCAAATAGCAACAAATTTCTGGGGCCTTTGGACTACAAACTGTTTTAGAAGGATAAGTTGGTCCAGTACTGATTTAAGGAAGAGATTAACTATTTATACATCCTACATATAACAATAGCTGTATTTACGTTACAATACCGGCAATTCTCTTAGTACATAGCCCCAACCTACAGCACATAGGGTACACATACAAATGCGCATATTTACAGAGTGTACACGCCTACGCAATCTACTTCAATGCTCAAAAGAAAATAATATAAGGCTTCGAGAATGTATGTATGTATGTATATAGATACGTGTATATCTGCGCCCATTCAATGTCAGCGCGCTTTGAGCATCCTCCCTTGTGGCGGCACATGGTAAGTACTCCACAACACTTGGCAGCGCATCCGCAAACAATGCTATCGCAAATGCGGGGGGTGAACTACAACAATGATTTTAATCGATAGATGCTTGAACAGCTACCGTACGACCTTGAACGCAAAGCACACGCACACATACATTGACGGACAATTGTCTAAATTGTGTAAAGAATATTGCGCCCACTTTGTACCCACATTTAACCACTTGAGTTATCATTTTATAAAATTTTTTTTTATATCATGTAACGGTGCTTGTGTACGTATTTAAATATCAACTTTTTGTTTAAACAATTTTAGTTTATCGGATGACTGAATGGACATTTTTAAAGACTCCTCCAACTGATGATGGAATAAAGAATTTTGCTATTCTTCTGACATGACGAACTGCATTGATAACGCCAACACGCAAGAGCGTTTGAACTGCTTAAACATCATTCATGGTATTTTTATTATTTATTTACTTCATTGGCTTTGCTTGCCCACCCACGAGGTCGGCTGCAATTATGCTCTTCTGTTCCTTTCCAAATTGTTTCAGATTTTTCTGAATGAATTCATTCACCGTTGCAACGGCTTGTATACACCCAGCCGCACTCCCACTTGTGTGTTCCATTCTTGCCGTTGCTGTGCATAACACCTGTTCCACCCTTGGCGCATATACATCCCACAAAATAGAATCACACCATCATCGGCTCTCTTGAGCACAATGTTTGTGCTATTTTATTTTGTTGTTGCTATGGGATGACACAGTACGGAGCAAATTTTTGGCACAGATTTTCTTAAATTTTAAAGACTTTACTTCCTCTAAGTATAACTATAAATGTCTTTATTTACTATTTTTTAATAATAATAATATATACAAATTGTACGTTTGCAAATTTATATTGATTTTGGGTTGGGTCAGCAGCAAGTCTCGTGCGACGCTCGGAAGAATAATACTATAAGGTTGAAGGGGGTGTCAACTAAGTGTATCGTATTGAAAATGTGATCCAACCGAATAGTGACTATACAAAGTGTCTAAAATTTCGCAGCCGAATTGGCAAAGTAAAAGGCAACCAGTAATGAAAAGGAATCAAAATAATGAAATAAATAATAATGCGGCAAAGAAGAGAATAAATTAAGTAAAAACACAAAAAAATCAAAGAAAATCTCTAAATTACTTTATTTTGGGGCGTCCGCAATTTAACGTTAACATAGTACCCACATTAGTTATGCGAACAACGTTATGAGATCAGCGAAGAGACGATAATAGAAATGCGAAACGCGCTTTTATTACTCGTGCAGTTTCAGTCGTATTTACATACTACGATCATATAAATTTTTTATATATATTTATGAGCAGGTACATTAATTTGGTTTTATACGAACGGAATTATGAAGAAAGCAAAATTTATAGTGTATATGAGCACGTTTAACAATACATATTGGTATATGCTTGGATATGCTTAGGCGAGTTACACTGAAATAAAGTTAGATTGCTAAAACATATTTACATAAATCAAACCAAATGTGATCACACAAAAGCATGTATGTTTTCTATATGTATATAATATATATAAAATATATATAAACCCATAGCAGTAATCTACTACAAAATACGTCAATTCATACTATTTCGCCAAAAATCTGTGTACATACATATACACATATATATAATCAGAGAACACGCCACCGCAGTCATTAAAGTAAGAGAGTGTGTGGCATTAAATCACACATAACTGCACAGTGTGATTAGCATATGTAATTATAAGTAAGAAATGCCAAGCGAGCTGAATTATAATTCTAAAAGAATATTGGGGGGTATTTCCAGTATAGCAAAACAGAGATGTAATATTTTTTGCAGAAGTACGAATGAAAATAAATTATTGATATCAATTTACATATACTGTTTGTGCCAAAACTCGTTGTTTTTAAGTCTAAATAATACAGTTGAACTTCCCTAACTCGAATCACCATAATCCACAATCAAGTTAGAGAGATTTCCGAGTTAAAGAAGCTTTCATTAAACCATCCAATTTTATCAAAAAATATTAATGAAGTTCAACTGTATATAGATATAATTTTATAACTTTTGGTATTTCTAATATAATCACACCGATGTTAGCTGATAAGTAGTTAAGTACATACATATGCTTTTTAAGCAGTTGAACGATGGACAGTAATTTTAATTTTTTTTTATTACAAACACCGTATTGATCCAATTTAACTAATTAGAAGCAATAAGATATTAAAATACAATTATCTTTTTTAATCAGTTATTTGATAACACTTCACTCATACAAAACTTAATATTTAACACAAATAGGTTAAAGTACATTAAAGTATATTTTTATTAATATTTCAAAGAAGTCAGGCGTTGTAAATATGTATCTGTATATTCCCTTCTGTCCCAAGCAAAATAGTGCTAAATTACCAAATCATAAAACTTGCAGCGAGTTAATTTTGCTTACATTTTTAACACACTCAATACACAGTGCGGAACTGAAGAAACTTTCTTCAAAAAACATATTAAAAAAAACTCGCACACCGCCAAAATTAACGAAACAAAATATTATTCGATTGACTAACATATCTACATATACATATGGCGTTGCGCAAGTTAACTGAAGTTCAACAAATTGGCTTCATTCATTTTGTTTGCATTTTGGTTAGTGCTATCAAAAAATTTTTGTAGGCATTTCGCTTTACTACAATCTTTAATTTCTTTATACAAAAACTCTCTTTAGTTTGTCTGTCCATTTGCCTTGACCAGTGCTAATGTGCAAATTTATCATGTGTGATTCGCCAGATTATGTTTTCATTTTATTGTTGGTATTTATGGAGACATGTGTCGCTTTTATCGCGTGTTTGATACTGTCCCCCACCGTTAATATGCTTAATTTTTATTAAAGCTTAGCTTTAGTGAAATATCCGGTTTGTTTTAGCATAACTTTGTTGTTGTTGCTTTCGCTTGCTATCTACCTACATATATACATTTACATACATGTGTGTAAATATAATGACAAGCGCACATCGTTGTTCAATTTGCGACAGCTGAGGTGAGGCTTTTTAAAGAAATGCTTGCACAATAAATTCAAATAAAAGTAAGTACACTTCATACATATGAACAGGCAGGAAATTCGTAACACAATAACTAAGCTTACAGAATTAATTTATTTCATATAAGATCGTTAAGATATAGCGAGTAACCGAAGTACAGGCAATAAATGTAGAGTAAAAAATATATTTAAGTATATAGTTTATTAGCACACATTGACTTAATTTTATTTTCGTCCATTATCATAAGTGGACTTTTTTCACATTTTAATTCATATCGAACTTTATTACTCATTTTTGCACATGTCGGCGCTTTTTTAATGCCTGCCAGCCGACGTAATCGATAAAATTCACATGTGGAAGCGAGTGAAAAATCCAACAGGAAAAAAATTTCTCCAATTAGATTTTTACTTTACATCCTTTGAAATATACACACACACGCACATTTGATATGAAAGATGAAATGGTTTTCACACTCCAGATAACTTAAATAACATTTAATTTTATATGAACACAGTAATTTGTAATTCGAACAACTATGAATATTTACTTTTTATGAAGTTTACTATTGAACTTTTCTTCAACGCGTTCCAACACTTTCCCCAATTTTTCTACTGCTTCGGCAGCCGGGTCTGACTGACTGCAAATTGGAGGGAGCTCTATTGAAATACCCCGCTCAGTGTTGCCGAGTTGAATTGTATTCTACACTACGATTTAACATGTGGAACGTACACTTGATTGGTTTGCGTCTGCGCTAATTTACATCAATTTAAAAAATCGCTGGTTTAGTTTTTATAATTTCCTACAAATATCTGAATAAATTTAAATAAATTGTTTAATGTAACAAACAGTTTTCACATTTAAAGGAACATATCAAAAAACTTTATTAAATTCTGTCTACAACAAGCCGGTCTTTTCTCAAAAATACGATATGAGCGACGCTGCTCTTATACTCCACAATTTTTCCATTTATGTAAATAGTTTTAATTTAAATTTTAATAATCTATTTGGAAACAAAAATGAGCAATATAAATAAAACAAATTTTTTTTATCTTTCTCAAATACAAGTATTAATTACAATTTTAAAACATTTTTAATTGTTGAAAACAAGATATGCATGCCGGTTTAAATTCTGTTTAGCTGACACCCGGCTAATAAACAGCTGTTTTTGACAAGCGGTTATTCAATAGCCCTTGTGGTGGTCCCCGATTAAATAGTTAAAAATACCGGTTAGAATATTAGTTTAACAAATTCTTAAATAAAATTGTAAATAATTATTCAATTTAAAATGTTGTCATTGCGTACGCTACTGCGGAGTAGTCGGTCCGTGGTAACAATTAGTCAACATGGTTTCAAAAGTGTGTCGACTTCAAAATTTGGTTTTAATGGACGTCTTTTGGCACCAACTTGCTGTTTTCAAACTCCTCAGCAAACAGTTGTTGCCCAACAACTACGGTTGTACGCTTCTAGCAGTCCCAAAGAAGTTGAAGATGTACGTGTTTACCATGGCAGTTTGGCGCCTCGGATGAAAGCTGTAAAAATATTTTCACTTACTACCAGCTTGGCAGGTTTGGCCGCACAACCGATACTATTGGAGCAAGGTTTGAATATGGGAGGCAAACCAATGGCGGTATTTCTGTGTACTTTTGCTGGTTTCTTCACATTCGTGACACCGCTTCTACTGCACTTTATCACGAAAAAATATGTTACCGAAATTCATTATAACCCAAAAACAGAGGAATACACGGCGACAACAATATCACTTTTACTATTTAAGATTAAGGTTTGTGATAAATAAGTCGCTGAAAGAGACATTATGAAAAATGAAAATTATTTACTTGCAGACAAAGTTCAAGCCCGAGCACGTTAAAGTACCTGAAGTGCCTGGTATGTTTACATCCTTTCTGGTGCATGATAAACCATTGTTCGTGGATCCTGCTCTTTTCGAAGATCCTGATCACTATGCGCGTATTATGGGATATGACAAGCCAGTGGATTTTAAATTAGATTTCACAGATAATTCAGCTAAAGCTGACAAAACGAATAAGAAAGCGCAGTGAATTTGTTGAGCAATAAATAAAAACAATTTAGAAAAGCTATATTGTTTTTGTTTTAAATTATTTACTTGGAACGATAGGTATTAAGAAGCTAAATATGGAAAGCGGAGATTCATTTCGTTATAGTTTATAAGCTGTGGAAAGTCGCTTTTGACGTTGATTTATAAATATACATTCGATATTTGTTCGCCGATATCTAATAATTCATATTTAGTTAAGCAATTATTTATTTTAAAGTTTTACATTGGCTTTACAACTATTTAACCTCTAGCTCTAAAACTGTTTTCAACAGCTGTTAATTTGTTTACCTCGCTAAAGTTTAGAAAAGCGTGTCTTTGTTATTTCTCAAGGAAATAATTAAAATATTAAATAAGTATCAAGTTGTAATGTCCGAGAAAGAACTTAATATATTTTTAGAATTCAGGTGACTACAATTTATTAAAAAATATTACAATTTCTATACTTTAAAGGCTTGCCTTTACAGTGCTGGCGCTGAATTGCTATTTGGAAACATTAAACGGCGTGAAGTTAAGTTGGAAGGTGGCGAAAAATGTGAGTTAACTATAAATATAAATTGTTTTGGCATTAATTTCCTTTCAATTTGCATTTCAGGGACTATACGTAAACTGCTTAAGTGGATGCACGCCAACATTTTGACAGAGCGACCAGAATTGTTCATACAAGATGAGTCAGTGTAAGTTTTACAAATTGTTAGTTAATTGACAAAGGTGTTAAAGATTGAAGCGCAGTTAATAAACTAAATTATTAAATGTTGCTAATTCTTCTTTTTATGCAGACGACCCGGCATTTTAGTGCTTGTGAACGACACGGATTGGGAGTTACTTGTAAGCGTTTTTTGTTAATTGTTTGATGTGGTTAAATGTTTATTTTATACAATTTTTGTTATACTTCCAGGGTGAATTGGAGTATGAAATACAACCGAATGACAACATACTATTTATTTCCACGCTGCATGGCGGATAGCTGCATATCCTTTGCATTTATTTACACATTTATAAATTAAATTTATTTTTATAACAAATTAAACGAAACTCATCTTTTAACCCTTGAATTGTGCTTGAGATTTTTATTTATATAGGAATATTAAAAATACAGCGCTATATCTAATATGGTAGGCAATGTAAACATTTATGTCGTAGGTTTGTGTATTAGCTGCAATAATTGCTTTGTGTCTTCGATATTCTAAGTTGAACTCTTTAAAGAGTAGAGCATTTGTCACAATTATCAGGTGCGTTTTGTTGGCGCATAGTTAACGCGCTGGGTTTTTGAATTGTAAGGCCTATGTTCAAATCCCATACGCGGGTGTGTTTGTTTCAAATAAGTGCAGTTTTTATGATGTAAACTTTTACCCCGAATAATCATGTGGGCCTTTGCCGCTTGCGGCGAAGGGACGTAATGCTGATAATAAACTGCGCGTTTTTTGCAAAATTATCTTTTTAATAAATATAAAATATTATTATTTGCGATTAAATTCTCATAATTTTCGCTCAATCTTAATTCAAATGCTGGTTTACTTGATTTTTTTTATATTTTAATTTAAAAAATAAAATACATTTTCATTTATTTTTTTATTTTTATTTTTATTTTATATTTTTATTACATTTTCTTTATTTGTTGAACATGCAACTTATACTCGTAAATACTTGATTCTTCGTGTGTAGTACATTAATTCAAATATTTATTACCAAGATTACATAAATTTCAATTTAATAAAAAAATAACATTACACGCCTTATTATGAGGCTATCGTATATACATAGAAATATATTATATATGCACTAATTAATGTAAAATGTAAAATTTACTTTGTGATTGTGTGAAATTTGTGATTATGCTAGTGAACATTAAATTATTGAATGTTTCGAAAATTATTATAAATTATTTCATTTGTGTATATATGTATATTGTACATTAAAGCTTATAGAAATTTTTTATTAAACAAATTCAAAATATAATGTATACCAATTTTATTATTTATGTTTAATTTTTGTTTTTGCAAATAAAAAATTGACACTTCACAAGAGAATTCAAGCCAATTCAGTAACACTTGTGTGTACAAAAAAAAATTAATATATTTTGATGCTTATAAAAACTGTTGTGTTTTAATTATGTAAATATATATATTTTAAGTATTTAAAGCGAAAGGGCATATAGCACTGGTTCAATGATTTATAACTACATACATACATATTATTTAACAATATTTTATTTTGTTGTTATTCATATTATTAATAATAAAAATGCTTGAAAATATGTTTTTTTGCTATGGCTTAGTATTAAAACTAAAATGTAATTAAAATGAAAAAAATATACAACAAAAACAAAAAAATTAACAAAAAAATGTTATGTATGTAAGCACAGATGAATTTGTTCATGTTTGTATGCATGTTTTTTAAGGAAATTTAGTATTATTGTGTGTACACATAAAAACACTTAGCATTTAAAAATAACGTATTTCACTAATTCCAATAATTATAAAAATTAAATTATTTAAAAATTAGTACTAAGTATTTTTTTCGTTTTTTTTTTTTTAATTTTCGGTACTATGTGCTAGTCTAACGGCGTTTTTCAAATTTCGAAAACTCGAAATTGTTTCGAAACTCATTTAAACAATGCTAGAACACCGCTTGCAATTATATGGTTCACTTATGTGTTACGGTAAGGCCGCTGGTGCTGTTTGTTGTTGTTGTTGCGATTCTTTGTGTTGTTTGGTGAGATGAAAACGATGGCGTCGCAATATAACTGTACTATCACCAATGGTGGCCGTTGTGCTGCTGGCGTTTGGTGATGATTTCTCTGTGGTTGTTGTTGCTGTTGTTGTGGCATTTAACCAATTGCAGGTTATGTCCGTTGGCTCATGATCGGGCGTCATTGAGATGTCGGAGAGTATGCCGCTTTCTGCATGATGGAGATATGATTGATTTTTGATTTTTTTTTTTTTGCAAAGATTATAAGCCATCAAAGGAAAGAGAGTGTGGAAGACAAGTGTGGACACAAGAGGATGCAATACGACAAAATACGAATACAGACATACATAAATAGTGAGAGTAGTTGGAAATTATTTACATTTTGGAGTTTTGAATACAAAAATTAAAAAAAAAACAAAATTTTAAAAAAGAATACTTGAAAAAAAAAATTAAAAAAATTTTTTTGAAAAATTTTTTGAAAAAATATTTTGAAAAAAAAAAAAAATTTTGAAAAAAAATATTTTTTAAATAACTAATAATACTGATAAATAAAGTAGAAAACACTTTCTATAAACAAAGCTTAGACATATTACGCTGTAAATTTACAAAAATAATAACTTACAAATTACTGTAAAAATAGTTTTTTTAAATAAACAAAAAACTGGTTAGTAAATCATAACATTTTAACACTAAACAAAACAACAAAAACAAATAGAAATAAAAACTAATAAATACACAACAAACGAAAAAAAAAAAACATTCAGAAAAAGTAACTCAATTCAAGCTCTATACCCATGGAGAGTTGACTGACAAGCGTTGTTGAGCGTTTGGCGCGCGCTGAGCCGCCACTGCCGCCGGCGCCACCTTTTCCACTGCCACTGTGGGCGCTGCGTCCACTGCTGCCGCTACTACTCAACGTATTCGTGTTCGTGCCACTCGTGGACGCATTCGCCGCTGCGGCACCGCCAACACCGCTCAGCATTAAAGTTTGCGTCTCGTTGATTAGCTCGAGCGCATGATGACCGCCAGGTGTGGTCTTGCTATTGCAAGCGTTGCCACCCAGGCGCTCATGCCCGGAAGAGCTGCCTGTGCTGATTGAGGAACTGCTCGTGCCGCTCGACAGTGAGCTCTCGGAGATGAGCGAGTTGGGTCGGCGTGCGCTCTTCGAGACATCCAAATGCAAGCCGGCGAAGGAGTGACGCAATTTGGGCGCTGCAATGCAATGAGGAAGTTGGGATTATTATTGTTTTTGTAAATTTTTTAGCGTTAAACTCTTACCTTTGCCGAGCTGTGATATCGTTATGGAGCGGTCGTTAATTTGATTGTTGCTGGGACGTATGTCGAGACACGGTTTGCTGCCGATTCCCATCGAAGACATTTCGGCTAGGCGAATTTCTGGGAAATCGGAGGAAAGAAAATATTATAGAAATTATAATTAACGGTTTCACTTCCGTGAAACGTCATATTAGTAAAAAAATAGTTTGAATCTAAAAACCTCCTCTCTACATCCTCTACATCTCTCCTATTTACAATATTAGCACCCTCTCCATTTAATTACCTCGATTTCGATTCGCTTGCTTCCATAGCAACTTCGATATTTCCTCGGCCCAAGCATTTTTGATGTCCTCCGACATACATTGCAACGTCCAAGTGTCTTCCGGTTTGCGTTTGCGGAACCAAATTTCAAATTTCGTTTTCGAATCTCCCACATGCGCAGTTAAACCAATATCCGAGGTCTTGATGCTGTTCTTATATAAATAAATGTCCAAGTTCTGGAGAAGGAAAATATATTTTTAAAATTATTATATTTATTTTAGTACAATCCTGCTTACCTTTTGATCTGGAAACCGACGTGCTTTACTAAACAGCACAAGATCTTCGAAGAGAAAGACTTGACGCAGTGACTTCTTACCGCCACGTCCTTGCCATACCAAAAACTCATTTTGTCGCAGCAAACGTCCTTGTTCCTTTACATTGACATCACAGTCTCGCAACGAATCCATAGCTAGTAGATCATTACCATGACGTAGTTGAAATTTAACCATTTCCTCAGCGCGTTGCAGTTCTTCCACATCGGCGGCAATCTCTTGCATTGCAGCACCCTGTAAGGTGCAATCAGGAAATTATATTAGATGTTACTTTATGAGTGAAAGCTTAATGAAAGCTTTAAACTAAATATTATATTTGAAAGCTCAATTAAATCTCAAAATCGTCACTTACCTCAACGGAATTGCAAGCTTTCACCAATTGCTGCAATAGTAAGGCATATTTGCCCATACGCTGTACGGGCTTCAGTAAATATGAGGCCAAGTCCATTTTATCATTCAATTCGAACTGTTTGGACTGTAAAATAGAAAAAAATTATATAAATTACATATACATAGACCAATATATTGAAAAAATGTAATGAGCTTAAAAAGCTCATGAAAGCTCTGCAAAAGTTTTCACAAACAAACAAACAAAGTGAATTGCATATACATCTTATTATTAAAAAATACAAAGAAAAGCTTTGTTACGTTTGCATTGAAAGCTTTCGTGAAAGCTTTGCAAACACTTTCACATACAAATATAGTAAAATGCATATACATTTTATTATTAAAAAAATACTAGAAAAAACTTTAAGTATTTAAAAGTTTTTTCGAAAGCTTTCATGAAAGCTTTGCAAAAACTTTCACAAGTCGCTTTACCTTAAAGAATGCCGTGCCATATTCACTCATTAGCGTATCACTTTTCGGTTTATTCTTATTGTAAAGCGCATACAAATAGAATTTCGATTCCATTTCCAAGAAGGTGCTGCCAACCTTCAATGGGTTACGTTCATAACGTTCCAGTTCATTGAGAAAATGCCATTTGTGGAATTCGGAGATCTTCTCAATGTTGCCGAAAATGACATTACGTTGGCCGCGTAACGGCTGCGGTATGTCTTCGCGCAACAACTCGTCAACATAATTTTCAATGACATAATTCAACGAGTGTACATAGTCGCGTTCCGTGCCAATCATTTCACGCATGATCAATAGAAGCGTTCTACAAAAACCGAATAGAAACATAAATAATGAAGACGCACAAGGTCAAAAGTGTTTGAAAGATTGCTTACTTTTGTATTTTCGGATCCAAGAAACTGAGTTCATCCAACTTCGACAATTCCAAACTTGAGGCGTGGTACTGCAGATGCGCATTCGCCTCCATGGGTGAGTGTATGTCATTATAACGTTTGCTAGAGCGCTCATAGCACTCGAAGTCGAGCTCATCGCTGTGGAGAAACGAAATAATTTCATTGTAAAGCAGTTCAATATCAGCGACAATCGCACAACTCACCTCTTGCTGTACAAATTGGCCGCCTCGTTGAGGCTCTGACACGAGCAGATGCGCGTCAACTTCGGATTGCCGTCGCAGCGCTCACAACCGCCCACACCGGAATCGGCAATTTTCGATTGCTCCTCCTCGCCATCCTCCATTTCGAGTTCCTCACCGTCGGCGTCCAGCATTTCATCCATATCCTCCATATTGCGACTCTCACGCCAACAGTGACAGGTTTGACCGTCAAATGAACCGATACCCGAACTGGAGCGATGACTCAGACGGTTCATGCGCGGCAGCGGCGTACTCGTTATGACGGCGACATGTTGTAGTTGCTGTTGTAATTGTTGTTGTTTGGTAAGGCTGCTGGTGGTGCTGCTGTTGCTGCGATAGTTGAGTGTGAGGTTAAGGCTATTTGGTTTGTTGTTCTTATTGTTGTTCGGTGTTTCTGCTATTTCCGTTTGCGCCGATGCCGGCTCGTTATTGCCGTTCTCTCGCTGTTCCTGTCGGAATTTCTCTAGCAGCTGTGTGGCGCCTGACAATTCGGCCAACCTTTGCATTTCCGGTTGCAAGTGCGGCTCGTGATTGTGCATCAGCAATAGTTGTTGTAATCTAGTCGCGGCTTCTATACGTTCACGCGCCAACTCTAGTTTTTCCGCGAAGCAATCGAGTGCGGACTTCAGGTTGATGGCGCTCTCGCGCAGTGGCTCAATGTTGACTGCGGCCTCGTGTAGATCGCGGCCCTTAGCCAAGTGTTTCTAGGGAGAAAATAATTTATTTAATTACATACTTAAAAAAATTTTTTTGGCGTGTAATTTTTTATGATTTTTTTTTCTAAAAAAGGCTTAACTCCAAATGTGTGTATTTTAGTCGGGGACCATTCTTCAGCTTTCAATTTTTGATTACATGAGCATCATTTCCCCATGAGAAGGTCAAGTATAAACACAAAATCTCAAAGTTCTAGCAGGTAAGTAGAAGTTGGAGGAAAATGAAAAATAGTTCTACCCTTTAAAGTTGTTGGAAACCAAAAGAGTTATAAATTTTTTATATCAGCTCGAGTTTTGTCTTAGCCAACGCTTTTTATCAATTTATAAAGGATCATAAATCACAAGATATCCTTCGGGAGAAATATTTTATAACTCCCAGTGCCCTGAACGAAGTCTATTAACTATTTTCGAGTTCGAGAACATTCAAGATTTCTTCAGGTTTCGAGTCGGCCAAATCTTTTGGAAACATTTACGAATTGCTGAATGTTCTTATCATGTTATTTATTTTTTATCTATGAAGAATACTTGGGGGGTATTCTAAATTAATTTTAGTAAAGTATTTGCATAAATAATCAAGATAAAGTCCCAAGAATAAGTACGATTAAGTAATATTTGGTACGTATAGACGTGGTGACGCTCTTTATGCCCTTTTGAGTGCTATTAGAAAGTAATATACCTTTAAGGGCTTAAGCATTGAGAGCAGTCTACTGTTGGAGATTTACATCCAATAATCTATGTTGGCAAAGAATTAAAAATTTAGAAAAATATTGATCAGCTTTTGAGAATAATATTTATATGTCTATTTATCTTCTTCGAACCAATTGGGAGTTTCTATATTTCCCCTTATTTTTGGAATAAAGTGTTGAGTATATTTGTACTTACCATCGAAATGAAATAATATTTTTCAAACTCTTGCTCCTGCTCTTTTATGGCGGCTTCACAGTCTAGCTGAAGACTAGCGAACCGTTGTAGCGTTTCATTGCCATCACTGGTGATCCAAGATGTTACCTGGAATTTGAGGATAACAAATATTAAATAGTTTTAAGAAAACAATAGAAAAGTTAGAAAAAATTCAAGGAAATGAAGATGTAACGTGAACATAACCTAAAAATTGTATTTGGTCTCTGCACTCTTGTGAAATGGTATTGAATTTTTTTCGAAATAAAACCTTAAATTACTAAGAAAAATCTCAAAAAAAGGGATATCAATTCCCTAATATATTTTTTACATTTGTGATATATGTAAGAGAGCTTTAAAAGCTTAAAAGCTCTTAAAAAGCTAAGTATGGTTACAGCAGACATATTAGGAAAATTATATTTAGAAATTTCAATTCAATACAAAAAATCACGCTCACTATGTCTACAGCCTAATCATGGAGTTATATAAAAAAGGGTAAATACAATAAATTATAATTTCTTTTACATAGATAGTACTTAAGCTCGCTGACGATAGAAGACAGCAGTTAAAAACAATCTTATCACATAGATTTTGAGTGAGCAATTCTTTTATGAGTATTTAAATAACCGTTATTTATAGATCACAAGATAGCGTTTAACTTTCTACTGCTAAGTATACTCTTGAGATTCTTTGTGATACAGTAGTTGATAATTCTTATATATTCTTCATATATTCTTTTTTTGGTGCTCATTTGCATCACGCACAGTGTAATTGGATAACCCCTTTAATAAATAACAAATATTTAACTGGGTTTTTGTGTGTCTGACAATACATGTAGATAACGAAAAAACCATGACATACAAATTTACGCGTCGTATCAGAGAGAAAAAACTGAAACAAAACAAAAACGCACACAAAATTTTAGTTTGACGGTACACAAATAGTAAACACCTTGCAATTATTGTGTTATGTTATGGGTACACACATCGTATAGGTATGTATGTATAGTATATGTATGTATGTATGTGTGTTTATTTTTATAAACAATTGTACTTAATAGATAGGTATATATGCTTATAAAATGAATAATTGATAAGGAGCGAGATATGGAGGCACTCAATTGTTAGCGAGCTAAGGTTGTACGAGGCTTCAGCGCGCTTTTTTAGTGCTCGAGATAATATTATAAATATTATTCAAAATTATGATTTCAAAACTATACTTTTTTTAATTTTATTTTCGATTTTTTTTTTAAATAAAATTTCAAAATATTTTGCTGCAATTTCTATTTCAGAAGAATTTTTTGTTTTTTCTTTAAGATTTTTAATTAAATTTGTAAAAAAATTATATTTTTAAAATTTGTTTTTAATTTGTAATCATAAAAAATTGCTAATTTCTTAACTTATGGTGTCTTTTACTATACATTTTTTTAGAAAAAATTTCGATTTTGATTGAAAATTGTAATCATTTGCTTAAAAATGAAAAAAATTAAATTACAATTTTATTTATATAAATTGTATGTATAAAATATTATTTTATTTTATAATTTTTATTTTTTTAAATTATTTAATATATTTTTTAGTTCAATGTTTATAAAAATTTATTAAATTTTAATTTATTTAATTAATTTAATTAATCTGATTTTTAAATAATTAATGATAATTATTCTAAATATTTTTAATTTTTTTATTTTTCTTTAAAATTATGGCAACATTTAATACAATTATTTATATTAAAAATTAGACTGAGTGAAAAAAATATTTGTGGCAAAAATATATGTTTTATTTTTTGTATAATAAATTAAAAAATTTGTATTTAAATTTTTAAAATTTATATTTGTGTAGAAAAAATTTGGAAGTGTACTTTTAACCCTAACCTTACTGTATATGTGATGTACATATATGGCAACTCTTACTATGATTATAAACCATTTGATTGATTAATTTTTTTTTTAAATTGTGATTAAATAAAAAAAAATAAAAAAATAAAAAACAAATGTTATTAAAAGAAAAAATATTTCAATTTAATTATAAAATTATTTAATAAAAAAATAAATATCAAAATTTGTATTTAATATTTTTTTCTTTTTTGTTTAATATTTTTTTTTTTAATATTAATTATGATGAAAGATATTTTATGAATTGTATTTTTAAATAATAATACTTCAATAATTTTGTTTTAACTTATGGCAACTCTTACAGCAATTATTTTCACAGAAAGTAGAAAAAAATATTTGTAGCTAAGCAATTTTTTATAATTATTTTTGTATTTTTTTTTTTATAAAAATTTAATTTTTTTTTTTGACGTTTCAGCATACCAAATTTATATACAAATATTTAATATGTACAGCAATCATTTTTATTTAATTTTTTATTTTATCAATTCTAAATACACACCCTTTAAAATGTGCAAATTCTTAGAAAAAATCACATTAAATTGAAAATGACTAAGATTCATACCAGTCTGCTGTATAAACAGTAGCAATCTGCATATATACATACATACATACATATGTACAAACAAACAGATGCACGGCTACAAATTAGAGTCGGTTATTTTCACAGAGATAAGCAAATTTTGCTCCCCATTCGTTTACTGGCGCTCGCACGGTTTAGTTTGTACTCAGTGCTGTGTCCGAATAAATTGTCGATTGACATACAAACAAACAAACATAGAAACACATATAGGTGCATTTGAAATGGAGCTCACGCACAAAGAACGCACGGAAATGGTAATAAGCTGATTTGAAATGCATATTATTCTAAATAAAAAATAAAAATTTCAAATTTTGCAGAAGAAGCACATGAGCAAAGTGCTCAGCGGCAAGGAGAAGCCCTTCGATGGCCTGCGCGCACGTACCATTGTGCTGCTCACACATAGAGTGGACGGCGCACAAGTCTTTCTGAAAATGACGCAAAGCCAGCCTCTCCGTATGAATCGCTTCACCGCTTGGAAATACTGCAATCTAATGCACACGGCCTTGCGTCATGGCACACCGCAAATACTCGAAATGATGCAACAGCCGCCACAACAACAACTACTAGAAGAATTAAGTAATTATTGGGCCTATCACACGGATGCCATATGCGGCTGTATACTCAAGTATTTGGAATTGTTGTTGCACAAAATTGAGTTCCATAAAAACTATGCGTTCTTCACGGGCGCTCTGGAGGCGGACATCACCAAGGAGTGGGATGTAGATGTGTGGTGAGTAAACAGTTTGAAATTAATAATTATATTTTTTACAACTATTATCGTTGTCTTTCCAGCTTCCAATTATGCACCGATATCTTTGATTATATGGACCAACTGCTAATGCTGCAACATACCATTTTCGCGAGCTTGACCTTGCAACAGCTCGCTGTGGCCACGCCCGAAACAATGTGCCGTCTGCAACCGCTTATCAATATCGCCGCCGAGTGCAGCATACTGTATGATCAGGCATCGAATGCAATGGCCACCGTTTGTGGCAAGTTGCCGCCCATCGATGTAATGGGTTTATGCAATCGCTTCTATGCGCTTTATCAGCGCTTACGTGGCTTCTACAGCTCGCTACAGCAGGTGAAGATCATACTCAAAATGGAATATGTGCCGGAGCTATCGACGACTGTGCCGGATTTCTTGGCGTACAGCAATAGTAGTGCATGTGGCAGGCAACCGACGGCGCCGCCCGTGTGGCAAGTGTAATTTGTGGTGTGAAGCGATGGTGTTGGCGAATTTTTAGGGGGGCCGCGGGTAGGAGAGAGTGGTTGGAGTAGACAATTTGATTGTAATTGTTGTTTGTACATACAGTTATGCATTTGTATTATAATTGCACTATTTATACTAGATTAGATAAGATATTTAAGTTTATATATGTGCTACAAGTGTCTATATGAGTACACAGAAAGTTAATTAAAACGATTTTATTTTTATCAAATTTGTTGTGAAATATTGCGATGAGTTTTCCTTTAATTGTGACATGCAAAAATTATAGCAAATATTTAGTAAATAATATTTTCATTGTGGCAAATTTGTTGACAGTTATAGTCAAAATAATGACAACACGTCAAATTCAAGGACAAATTTTGAAAAATAGTAAAAATATATGGACAAAATATCAAAATGCATAATATTTTAAATTCGAAAATGGCATATCGTAGATCGATAAACCTAAATTTAATCCTCTTGTGATGTTCCAATAGTGAAATTATTGGAGACCATCCTTTTAGCCTCAACCATTGTAAGTGTCGAATTTAATGTGATGTTTTAATTACGTCAAAATTAATGACATTAATAGTCCTATTAATAATGACAACATGTCAAATTCAATGACTGTTCAAATTATATTAATAATAGTCAAACTAATGAAAACAATTGTCTTAGTTTTCATAAAAATGTATGCCAATATTTTTCGAGTCAAGAGGGACATCCATGATTTTTTACGATGGAATGGAAAGTTTCCATTGGAAACACTTGAACATATTTAGGTGCTATTGTAAAATTTTTTGTCATTAAATTTGGTATAATGAAAATCTACGTGTGAAGTTATCAATGAAATTAATTTTAGAAATAATTTATAAAATAAATAGATTAATTGAAAATATATTAAAAAAAATAAAAACAATAAAATTTTATATCAATTTAATTCTCGTGTTAACCCTTAAGGCAGTAGTCTGCTTTACAGGCTTTGAAAAAATCGTTTTTTTTTGTCTTGTTTTAAATCTCTTCCAAAACTATCCAAGAATATATCTTTAAAATTCCAGAGGCCAATTCGACATTTTTTCGAAGCTAGAGCAGTTTTAGAGGCCGAGCGTTGAGCAGGTGCGTATGCTCAGGCAGACCCGACCGAAAACTTTAAAGCGCGTTTTCTCGAGTTTTCATTTTCACAAGTGTTAGTAAACGGTGCCGGCGATAGCAAAAAGAATATATGTCCGATCAAAAAAATCAAAGTGATCTAGCTTCAGTATTAAATTATCTTCTATTTGAACTAAAAAGTTGGACAAATGTATTATTTAAACGAGTTGTTTTGTAACTTAAAATCAATTTTTTTTCATAAAAAAGTGAATTTTTTTTCAAACTTCGAAAAAATTTGGAATTTTATAACTTCTTCGGTATTTTTTTTAGTTTATAAAGAAAAGAAACTTATACAAATTAAAAAAAAAAATTGGTTTGACTGTTTCAGATGCATCGCACGACCTCCATCACCGGTACCGATTTACATGTGCAGACTCCAGGCACTCCAGAAAAATACTTACAACTTTGAAAAAATTTCAATATTTTTTAATAATAAATATTGTTTTTTAAGCCTTAAATATAGTACACTATCGTCTTAAAATTCCGTTTACCGCAATCATTTCCTTCCCTTTAAAAAAAATGCTAAAAAATGCTTTTTTTTCGGCTACTACTCTACTGCCTTAAGTGCATCTTGAGAAAATAAATATGAAGAATGATTCTAAAAATTATTGGGAGAAATATCATAAATGTTATCCATAAAAAGGTTTCATGAGCACATTTAAGCAAAGATCATATAGACCAATGTCAACACAAAAGGGTTAACATTGACATTCAACAACTTCTAATTATTATACTTTAGTATGATGAAACTAGTTTTGCAATATTAAGTATTGTTGTCTTAAATATAACTAAAGTGAATTTTTTGAAAATTGAACATTTTGAAATGAAGCTTGACATCGAAATGGACTAACATAAAACCGAAAACTTTAAGCAATATACAGCAATTCAAATTTGTTGTCATCCAGTGAATTGTTTTCTTATATTATAACCAATTTTCGAGGCCAGAAGAAGCGATTGCTTTAAGCTATTTCACAGTCTAAAATCATCCCACCCACATCTTCACAAGTGATTTCACAAACTATTATATTTCCACAATCTAATCTGCTTTGTGTCAGAGTACTACTTATACTCGTACTCAACTTATATAGTACAATATGTGTGGTCCCATTAAGCACTTGTTTGTATTTTTTATTTACATAAATTATTATTATTTCCCTTCAATGCAAATGCCACATACGAGTATATACTGTAAAGTGCCATTGTCCATTCACCCGCTTTGCTGACGCTTCACTTCAAATCGTGCGACACAACGGTATCGATGACTTGTTTACCAATAATTTTTGCGGCGATAAGACGCGACAAATTCAATGAAAAATGTAATTAAGTCAATGCAAGAGAAATTAGGGCTTTTGAGGGTGTGAGTGGGTGCGAGGAAATGGGAAATGCCGAGTAAGCAGCTATAGAGACTAATGAGATTAAGTATGGTTTATATAATGTATTAGTACTATACTATAGTATACTATACATATTACATAAAATATTCAGAAGTAAGCAGTTTGAAGGTTCCCACAGTTATTAGTAGAACTTTGCTTGCTTCATGGTTGAAGGTCTGATTTGAAATGATCTTTAGACGAAAAGTAAACATTGTGCTTTCTTATCAGTCTAATACTTGAAGAATATTTGGTTATAATTGAGAGTGAGATATTTTACGGTGATTCATAAGCAACTCATGTGGTAGGAAATCCCAAAATAACTGTACTCTGTACGAAAACATACTCAGGAATATAAGATTGTTTATTTTTATTTAGATGCGTCATATCTTTAAAGAATAATAAAAAAATGTATCAGATCATAACACTTGTAAAAATAATCAATTAAAAACTGAAGTACAGTCTGAACAACATGCTTGAGTTCTGCTATCTAACCATGATATTGAATGCAATACAAGAGAGTATGTGAGTACTTTTTCCAAATGGTATACGCGCTGCACCAGTTTATTCAATTTATGCCAGTTGTTTGTTCGATTCGCCGTTATACATAAATTTGACACTTACGTAACATATAAAAAACGGTTTTGTAAGCATTTAGGATTTGATAATTTTGAACAACTCGCTGATATCTAAAGCTTGAGTTCAATCTTGAGGTTTATGGGTTGTATCTATACTTTTAATATAAGATGAGCTTATCTGAGTCCATCTTGAGCCATATTATTTAATGAGTGAAGGTTGTGGGAAAGGCTAGATAACCTATTGGCATAAAGTGTATCTTAATCGACGGAATATTATGTGATATTTTTACAGAGTTAATGTGTGTAGTTCATAGAAAGTAATTTTTGAAAAGCTGTTCAATTATTTGGAATCAAAAGATAAAATAATCTTAAGAAGGGTTTTCACAACACGAAAGAACATGAGTTAGTAATCCTCAAATCTCAAGAAATTTTGATTTTTATTGCTCATAAACCCCCTTTATGAACTTCTGGACTGTCTTTTCACAACTTAAAATTCAGAAATATTTCAAAAATTTTGTAGTAAAACACTGAATCATTAAACCGACCTCTGAGATGTTTAAAACAAAATATTTATATTCATTCTATAGTTTATAGTTGAAGCGTGAAAATTTCTCTCGATTTTAAAGTAATTTTTTTACATAATGGTATCAAGAAATCTTATAAAAATGCATAAAATGTAATTCCCCACATAACAATACCGTTACGAATACTCGCAGAGAGTAAAAGTAAAAAAGAAAAAAAAAATCACATCCCAAACAAAATCAACTGAAAGGCGCTCGCAGAATGCGTTGATAATAAGCGCAACAAAAGGGAAATTTTCACAGCGAGCGCGCCAAATCTCGAAACGCATTCTTGCCTTGATGTGAACATATATTTTCACAATGACAATTTCGCAATTTTCTCGCAATCAAAATAGTATGACTAGCGGCAATGTCAGCAGGCACATATTCAAACACTCATAAATGCAAAGCGAAGTGGAGCGCGTGCCACACTACAGTAAATTGCACGCCTGCTACCGTTGCTGCCGATGGTTATTTTAATGAATGAATGGATAGCAGCGCCATTCAAGAAGAGGAAACAAATAAAGAAATATACAAGAGCGGGCGCCTAACTAACAGAAGTGGCTTGTGGCGCGGCGGTGGCAGCAGCAACTGTCTTGTTTCGTGCTTATTGCTGTGCGGCATACACGAACTAATAACATATGTTGTTGTTGTTATTGTTGCTATTGCCACAAGCGATGCTATCAATTCAATTGACCGTTGGTATGGCAAAAGCACAACTGTAACGAGACTATATGTTAGAGCGTTAACTGAAATTGCATTATAGTCAACACAGCAGGTGAGCGTGGCGTTACAAATGCAATACTGCGCGCGCGCGCGTATGTGTGTGTGTAAATATATTGCGCGCCGCTATACACGCCTGCTGCCACCAACAACAACAGCCGCTTGAAAAGCCTCACAGCCACACTTTTTCATAGACCGTGCGCATGGAAGCCGCGCCGCTTGCTCCACAGCGACCACACTGCGTCGCGTCGCGTTGCAACCAATTGAGAATTTCTTTATCCAATTTTCATATCTAATGGGATTTTAATTTGAAAATTATTAATTAGTAACTGACAATGTCAGTTTGTCTGTCCGCTGTGGACGCGTTGGTGCATAGCGTTGCGGTGGTACATGGTGTATGTGGACGAGCGCGCACTGTTGTTGATGATGATGCGCGCTATGTTGCACGCGCTTGGCAGCGCCTTAAGTGGCATGCGTGGAATCTGATTGCCGCTGCTGCACTGCCACAAAAGGTTTACCGCATGTGCATGCGACCGGGTAAAAGCGGCTGCCACTACCATTTGTGGCGCGCAGTTGGAGTTAAGCTTAAGCCGCGTTGTATGTCTGGGTGTATGTGTGTGTGAGTGGCAACACATTTTCTGTAGCAGATCATAAAGCATAATTGAAAAATTGACAAATGATGGAAATGTAAGATCTGTGATGTGTGATAGAGCAGTGATTTATACGTCTCGTTGTTGGTGAAAAAAATAAAATATATATTTTTAAATCTCTCTGTACGCTTGGCGCTTATAACTGACGGCAATCAACAAATAGCATTAGTTACATATATCGAAAAGAAAGTGTACATCTTAAGCATTTAATTTGACGATCTTGTAGATCTGTGTAAGTCAATTATTTTCCCTTTTCCTTTTTTTTTTGAGAAAATAGCATAGAAAATTTCACTGCTTTGAGGGTTCTGTTGCATGCGCGTACAATTTCACCATTTAACGGTGTCATTCACATGGAAAAGTTCCGGTAGCCATTGAATTTTAAAAATAGAGTAACCAAACTGTTGGCTAGAGTAACTACAACATAAATACTTGGAAATAAATTAGTTTTCAAATAAAATATTAGCAAAGTACTCACATATGTACTACATGGTATACCAGATGTAGCTAAGAGTATACCCTGTAAGGAGTGAAGAGAATCTTGCAAAGACACTTAAATACAAAAATTCTAAACAAATCCTTCTTAAGCCGTTGACATCTCATCTCTCATGACGTGTCCAAAACAAAGGTCTTGCGGTGGACATCATAACTCATGTTTGGTTCACCGAAAATCAAAAAACTAAAAATATTTCGATAGTGCATGGATAGATCCAGTTAATGAACGAAGGAAAATAAATATTGAAATTTGAATTTTTAACACAGTTTAAACAAAAAAACTCACTTTTTTCGTAAAATTTTCAAAATATATTGGCTCGAAACAAAAATTATATCTTCTTTCATTAAGTAGATAATGTTAGTTCGAGGATGTGTGCAAAATTTGGTCAAAATCGCTTTCTGACTTTTGGAGATATCGTGTCGACAGACTGAAAAAGTGAGTTTTGAGATAAATCCCTTTAAAGTTTTACATTTGTACTGACATGGCCTGATGAACAGAACTTTCAAATGGTATATATCTTAGAATTTTACTCGGATTGATTTGATATTGGATAATATTTTTAACATATTGCACTATTTAATAAGACAACTTTTTTTTTTGAAATTTTGAAACCCACTTAACCCCTTACGATTAATCAATCAAAAACATTTTAGATGTGGTAAAGACCCAGATGTGGTATGTTTCCCCAGCTTTCAGTTGGGTCTACGAATCCGTCGTCTTATAATAGTTCAAAAATTATCAGCTCAGTAGTATTTTCAAAAAATACTAACGAATGTTTTATAGTCTTACAACAACAACAACAACAATCTATATTGTATAGTATAATCATAGAAATATATAGTATGTTGAGAATCGTATTACTCGAATTGATGAGAATAGTCTTCAGGGTGTCATATAAAGAATTCCAAAACTGTTTCTAGAGAATTAACCAACAATTAAAAAAAAATAAAATATGTGTACAACGCAGAAACAGTGGAACAGTGTTGCCACCTGCTAAAAAATTTTAAGTCAATAAAATCGGTAAGAATTTTATTTCCCTATGAAGATATTTATTGCCCTAAGGATATGACATCCAAAATAATTAAGACTTTAAAGATTTTTGTGGTTGTTGCCACATGTTTAATTTTTTATTTACTTCATATTATATAAAATTAACAAAATTTAATTACAAAAACAAACACAGTTTAAGTAAAGTTTTCTGTCGTAGTAATTCTTGAAGATGGTTGCCAACTCTCTGAATAATTGATTTTAATAATCGAAAAAGTTTATATTTTTTTATTAAATTTAATCTTTCTTTCAATTTTTTTTCTCCATGTTAAAAATTCTATGTTTACAAGAAGAAGGTCCTAATGTTTCTAATGTTTTGAAGTTTTTTGGACCTAATAAGGTATATTTTCAGCTAAGAATTTTTTACAAAAATATTGAAAAATAACGGAGTTATGTGCTGTGTTGGGAGGTACCAAAAAATATTTCGAAAATTTTAGTAGATATACTATTCTTGATGGGTATATTCAGAGTACGCACGTAGATAAATAGAGTAAAAGATGACAAGCAGCAAGGCAAATGCGAAATTTATGTGGGTTAAATATTTTTTTCGAGTGACATTTGCATTGTTAGCCTTAAGACAATTTGAACCAAGTAACAGCAGCAGATGTACAGTGGTGGGCATACAAAATTATCAGAGGAGATGATACTTTTATACAGTTGCCACTACTGTAAAAATTAAAAGTCGATCTATACGATCGATACGAGTTATAATTCTTTCAGTTATATACTGTACAGTTAACATCTAAAATTTGTTCTTTTTGAAAATTTCGCGTTAAATACTTCGAATTTCGGACATTGAGTATGAAATTATGAAGGGTTGCAAATAATACCTAGAAGCTAAGGGATAGTAATCTTGAATATTCATGACTTAGCAGTAATTGAAAATATTTTTGTTCCAAATTATTTTTTTATAGAAAATATTGAATCCAAAACTATCCAAATTCGAACGTCCACCACTGTGTGCTCATTTACACGCATGCGTTCCACTGGGCAGTTCAGTTGCTTTTTAATTTTATCTCTGTAGTTGTCTTTGATGCCATGTTTTTTGACTGTTGAAATTTGGTCGTTACCGTGATTTATTTCGCACATAAATTGTTGGCATTTTCACACGCGATGCATTCGTCAGCGCAGACATGCAACGAAAATTGTGCACAGCAAAAGTATTTCTATTTTCATTTCCACTGCTTAGTTTGCCACTAACTATGCCGTTACAATAGATTTGTATACGAGGAAGTCAGTCAATGGCGCCAATTGGCAACACGCATGCAAATACACAAACACACTCACACACGTATGTGTCATTGTGGTTGCAAGTGCAGCAAGTGGCCTTAAGGCGTACGCTTGGCAACTGGTTTAAAGGAAGTGGTGCGAGTGGAGATTTGTGTGTTTTTGCAGCTAAACATATGGGCGTGTTAACAATGTACTCGTATGCCACACAAAAAAAAAATTGGGTAAATAAAAATGATTCAATAAAAAGCAGCAATTTCTATGCGTTGTTGTGGTGAAATTCACCGTATTTGCCATTGGGCTAATCAACAATTGGAATTTGAGCAACTGCACTACTGCTTGTTGTTGTATGCGGATATGTGTTGCACTTGTTCACTTTCATTTATTTACTTGATGATGCTTTTATAAATGTTTAACCTGATTTTTTGTTGAGTTAATAAGGTAAGTGGAGCATCGTTGTCGGTATGTCATTTGAATACAATGCAAAGTCCTAAGAGATAACTATATGGCTCGCGGAATTGTGTAATTAGCACAGTTATGTATATTACAATTTTTTATTAAAAAGTGAAGTGAGTGAAGAGTAAAGAAGTTACTTTTGTGTAAATTGTTGTATAAACAACATTTCCTTTCATTTAAATTTAAGCTTGTAGCCTTATAGCCTGTTCGCACAGCCAAAATGATTTAATACATTAAGATTATAATTTTTAATGATTTTTTTGTCGTTCGCACTGCCGGCTACTCGATTAACGATCAGCTGTTATACATTTTTGTTTTTGTTATTCATTAGGATATGAAATTGGTGAGCTTCATCAGCTGATTGCTATTTTACCAATAAACATAATAAAATTTTCATTCCAGTTTCAACTCGATTTGCATTCGATTAAAAATTAATGTAGAAAAATTAGATTTTTATTTTGTATGGTAAATCGTTCTAAATCAGCACTTTAGCCGAGCAAATCCGGTTAATTGAACAATTAACTCCTGTGCGAAAAGGCTATTAGTTAATGAGACGAGATTTGCAGTAACTAAGCTAAATTCTATAAGTATTATATACGAGCATTTTCCAAATTAAATGGAGCAAATCTAAATAGTAAGTATGTTTAATTCTGATTTGATTTGGAAACCATTCAATAAATCTTATTATCTACTTTATGTAATACTCGTAGTATCCATTAAGGGGTTATATACCTTTTGTGGGGTCGAAAAACACGAAAAAAATTGTATGTTATATTTTCCAAATGTATACTTTTAAGAATATCCTCCAAAATCTTCTTTCAGCGCGATTGGAGTTATAGAACCAAAGTTATAGGTCTTTATAGCGCGCCTGAATAGAAAATTTTATGGAAAACTAAATTTTGAGAATATCAAAAATCGAAATTTTTGTAAAATGTACACAATTTTCGTATATAATTTTTGTAAACAAACCCTTCGTTCACGAACGAAAGAATATTACAAACTAACAGTCTTATGTTCGTTCATGTATTTGTGTGCGTGTGTAAAAACGAGGCGTTACCGAATATGGGTCATGGACGGCACAATTCACCGAATTTTGACATTATAAAAGTCGTTTGGAAAATGTAAAATTTAATGTAAAATACGAAAATACGATACGTTTATATAATGTAAAATACGAAAAAAAAAATTGAAAAAAATCGTAAATTTTCACATGCCGAAAGGTATATAACCCCTTAAGAAGTCAAGCATTACTCTCCTAATGGTCCTATAAACGCTAGTAAAGGCTTTTTGTTTTTGATGATTTTAATTTGTAGAACTAACAAGTTGTGTTTAAGGTAAGTTAAAGATTTTTTATAGCAAAGTCTACATTTAGGCGTATTGTTTAATTTTAAGTTGAATTTGTGGCACAACGTGAACGTTCAAAATTGGTAAAAAATATACTTCTTGCATTTTTTTGTTTTGGGAGGTAGTAAAGTACAGCAATAGTTCAACTAAAATCAAAGATTGGTGATCGAAGAGGATTAATTCGATCTGAGAGTTGACGATCAAGAAACGGTTCTGATTTAGGTTTTTATTTTACTTTAATTTAATTTAATTTAATTTATTTATTTTTATTTTATTTTATTTTATTTTAATTATTTTAATTATTTTAATTATTTTAATTTAATTTAATTTAATTTAATTTAATTTTATTTTATTTATTTTTATTTAATTTAATTTAATTTAATTTAATTTAATTCAATTTATTTTATTTTATTTTATTTTATTTAATATAATTTAATTTAATTTAATTTAATTTAATTTATTTTACTTTAATTTAATTTAATTTAATTTAATTCAATTTATTTAATTTAATTTAACTTAATTTAATTTAATTTAATTTAATTTAATTTAATTTAATTGAATTTATTTTATTTTATTTTAATTTAATTTAATTTAATTTAATTTAATTTATTTTATTTCATTTCATTTAATTTATGTTATTTTATAAATCTCAGGCACATGCTGCGCTCTATTTAGCTATCATTACTTCCAGCAAAAAAAGTACTGAAGCTTAAAAGGCAAGGAAACCTGGTATGAAGTTTATACCATATCAGTTTCTATGAAAATCTAAATCTAAATCTTACGAACTAACACAATACACTGCGTATGAGTAACCTTTTTTGAAACACCAAATTTTCACACAACGAATTTTCAACTTACATATTCAGTAATCTCAGCTGCCACTAGTTTAGTCAAGAAATCGCAGCTAGACGAGTGTAGGCGAGTTATTGAATGCATATTTTTTAACTAGTGTATATTTTTTGCACTTTTATTTTTAATTATTTATGTAAATAACACAAACAGCAAGTGAGCACATATCAAAATATTAGAAAAAAATCACTATGGCACAAACGCTTAGGCTTTTTTGTTGTTTATTGAAATTTAATATTTCAAATTAATTTTTATTCACTGCAAATTCACTAACAACAATTGATGTTCGCACGAAACATTTTGTAGACTTATGTAAATCTGCTTTTGAAGCACTTAGAGCATTTTTTATTGTGAAAATTGAATTGTTATTCGTCCAATTGTATGCGCGTCGATCGTTTGAAAATTTGCTACTGACTAAAGTCGAGTTTATACCGAAACAAAACGCGACTTCACACAGTTGTCAAACACACACAGGCATACATACAAAATGTACAGCGCGTTCGCGTATTGCATTCCAATTTCCAAGCGCAAGTACGTCGTACACTTAGTATATGCACTTATTCCAATGAAATGAAAATTAAGTTAAATCAAAATTATCAATATGCCAAATACATATGTGTGTGTGTTTGTAGTGCCGCACAATGAAAATGAAATGGAAAATATAATAGAAATGAAAAGCAAAATATAATACACTGTGGCATATAAAAATCGAAAACAAGTGTGAAAGCAAAAAGGAAAATAAAATCGTAGAAAAGTAGACAAGCAAAACGTATCTGTTTATTGGAATTAAAACTGCGCTTAAGCGTCACAAATGAAGGCGATATGAGGCGATTATAAAGTAAGGTACGCGCACGAGTGTGGCTACATACATAAGTGTGTATGTGTGTGTATGAGAGAGCAAGCGCCTATTTAGTTGTAAATATACATATGTATATACACAATAGTATATATAAGATGTACGCGCTGCTATTTATTTATTTTATGAAACATTTAATCGCATCTGGTTGTCAGTGAAGCGATAGGCGCGCTTCGCGTGTACCAGCCACTGTAACGCACGCATACAAACACACACACACATATATATACATATACAGTTAAGCTGCAGACAGACACTATGCATTTATTTAGTTGCTGTCAGCTGTAAAGCCAACGGCAGCTGATATCACCGAAGGAGCACAGCTCAGCTGACCAGCGCATTGCACTGGCTGCCGCCGCGCGGTGCTACTTATCAGCGTTGCATTTGCAGCTGCATTGACATATGGCAGTGGCGGTGCAATTGTTGTTTTCTATTGCCAATGATAAACGAATACAAAAAAAAAACAGAAAAACAAAAACAAAAAAGCGAAAAACGCGCCTCGGCTACCACACGCCAACCATCCCACACACTGTGGCGGCCCGTTTCAGTCGATCGGGCATTTGCATTTTTATCAATAAACTCTCCTCTTAGTAATTGCTTCCGTGCCGATTGATAATTTAGAATTTGCATTCAAGTTGTGAGTATGCCCATGTGTGTATGTCAGTAGTGTTCGCTGATAAAGTATTGACATACAGGTATGCATTTTTGTGTAAACAAATACGAATACAAATTTATTTGCTTGTTTTTGTTTCTTTTGCGGCAAATCCGCTGGGGTTATTATTTCGAATAACTGATAATTTAGCTGGATGACTGAAAAACAGAGAGCTCAGGTCTTCTTAGTTTGCTAAAGGCGGTCACTGAGAAGCGGAATGGTCAATAAGGTAGTGGTGTGACAGAATCAGAGTGGACTCCGATGTAGCTCTCTAATATTCTTTCATTTGCAGTTCTATCAGCGTCTCATTTTCCACGTTCTATTTATCGCCTTCTAACATTCAAAGACGATGTATAGACTAACATGAAACTTGTATTATATTTTCCTCGAATTGATGACATATTATTATTGCAAAAAAAACACCTCTATGAAATTTTGAACTCTCGAGCATTTATTTTTTATAAACTAGATTAGACCTTATCGGATAATCTGATTTAGTTAAAATATTTGATTACTGGTTGTCATTTTGAAGGTAATTTCATTATGTCATTCATATAGAAACGCTCGTCGCAAAAATGGTAAAAAGCTAGGTCCATCTTCGGATTTTCACAAAAGTGTAAAATCATTCGGCATAGACATGTACAAATAGTAATCACTTGCTTCCAGGTTCGGACATATGGATACATAAGAACCTCTAATCCAAGCTTCCGGAACTTATGCAGAGTCACTACATTTGTGTGGCCTCGCCTGTCCTGTCCTGTTGAAACGAAATTCCTCTCTTCTGGGCGATTTCTTCCCTCAGACCGTTCAATTATTGAAGGACAGGTACGAATTTAGAGGGCAAGCTTATAGTAGTTGATTCCTGCCAATACCTCAAACACAACTGTCCAATTGCAGACAGTACAGGTCCAACAAACACCTACCAAAATTTTCCTTTCCGTCAGTCATGGCTTCGTCACCGTTTGTTCTGATTAACCACGATTACTTTCGACTCGGCGTTTCGGCCACCACCGTCTTCGCTTTTTGTTGTCGTATGTGGAACAACTTTTCATTACCGGTAACCACGTGCATCCGCAATGGACCATTTTTTTAGCGATTCAGCAGCGATTCGCTGATGAAAATGGGATCCAAGAAACATATTACTAAAGTTTGGATTTCTTTTCACTATCTTTGTCTATCTATCTATATAGGGGGTGATATTGAGATAAACGATGGAAATATGTTAACCCTATAAAGGCTTATGTAATTTTTTTTCCATTTTTTTTTACATTCACAAGTGGCTCAAGCCCTGTTTAGGGCTGTAAAACAAAAACTCAAACCCAAACATTCGACATCTTGGGAGCTCCAAACAGTTGTTTCTATGGAAGCGTCGATATTAGGGTCATTATATCTTATATATATATATATCTCATTGTTTTGCTGAAAGTGTGACTACTTTAAGAGTCATAGGTTCGAACCATAGCCGATAACCTACTCATTGAATCCGCAGCGAATCCGATTTCGATATGATAAAGATTTTCGATCGAAAATGTTCATGCAATCATTGCGTCGATAAACTGCTTTACCACAATATGAGAACGCAAAACTGTTTTATCGATCTTTATCGACAAATGCGACTAATTTGATAAAGATTCTGTGCTTTTTGCTTTGTTCAAAAAAAATTTTAACTGACTTTAAACTGTTGTAAAATTTCTTCCATAATAATATTTAATTCGCCTGAGGCTCTTTGAGAAAATTCTTTCGTTATTTCGAGGGGCCAACTTCATATCGCTTTTAAACATCTTTAATTTATTTTTGTTAGTCTGTTTTTGTCTATTCACCCATTTAAAACATAATTTAGTCCGTCATCAGAAATTATTTACATAAAAACTTCCAAATTCTATATTACTATTACATACCCGCAACTCATTCTCCAACGGATAGATATCGACCAATATTTTCGATTTTGCGGATTTAATGATTTCGTAATTAGCGACCTCTATTAACCGCGAAATGTATTTTTTCGAGTCGGTAAAAGAGTTCAATGTGATCGTAAATTTTATTTTCGATACGGTTTCAATGATTCCGACGTAAAATTTTTCGACCGAATCGAATCATTTTTCAATCGAAACGGATTGATGGTTTTATTATTGTTAAACCCATCAGCTGTAAGTGGCTCAAAACTTCTAGAGGTGCTAGAAGAGTTCGATTAAGTGCATATTAAAAGCTTAGCAATATTATAAGTACCCCTAGCTTATTATATAATCTCTATTGGAGATCAGCCAGTTGAAAATTACACACAATTTAGCCAGAAATTTCAGCCATTTACATATGTATACCAATGACCATTGTTACAATTCATTGATTCGATCGGCGCACAATATAATTTATTGCTATGCAAATTTGTGTATCGCGCTTAAGAACGCTCGCACCAACGCATACGAAATTGACATAAATACATAAATAAATTAGAAACATTTCGATTATGCACACTTTGCAGGCGAAAAGCCGCAAGGCAAGCGAATCTAAATCAATTTCAAATTGTATAAGCAACAACATACACACACGTGTATATGTATGTAAATAACTGTAACAACAACAAGCGCTGCGGCGCGCTTGTGGTTTTTTCGTCGATTTTTGTGCGGCTCTTTGTGGCATATCGAATTGCAATGGCAGCACTTAATTCAATTACATTTTGTACTGACAACCGACAAACACGCCCGATAAGCGTGTAGACAAGCTGGCAGACAAAGCGACAAACAGGCATGTAGACAGGCAGACGGACGGACGGACGGACGAACGGACGGACGGATGTGCCGGCATGACGATAAACCAAACAACAAAGCCAAGATTAATAGCGAATCGCGCGCAGCTACAATTCTTGGCCAAATACATACTTACATATATGGATGTGTGTGTGTGTTCGTAATTGAAAATTTTAGGTGTAAAAATATTTGATTTTTTTTATTTATTGTATGCCGTTCGAAAAAACGCAAATGCAAATTAATGATTTTTTCGCGCATTAAAGCCAAACCAAATGCCAGCCAGCTTTGTGTTTACGCAACATTGACGTGCTGCTAACAAGCGCAGCAACATGTTGCCAACATGCAAACTAAGCGCGCATGCATAGTGGAGAGCGGCTGCATTTAACCTCGAACAGCGACAGGTGAACTTCAATGTTTTTGTAGGCATTTTTTACAATTTGTGTTAAATTTATAAAATTATTTTTATTTTATTTTCTCGCTCATGTGTGGCATTTATCTTTATTTATTGGCGTCTCTCGCATTTGCGCAGTTTGACATTCACCAAACTCGATCGGCTCGTTGTGTTGCATGCAATTACACTGCTTGTTGTTGCTGCCGTCAATATGTTGTTGGTGTTGATATGATTTATTCGAAAATTAAACAGTTGGAAATCGCATCGTTTACCTCTAAATATGCTTTTAATCGCCTTTTAATTGCTTTGATTTTATTATTGTTATTGCTACTAAGCTGATTTACTTGGAAAAATGTTCGGCCATAAATTGTGTGGTACTCATGGTGATTATTATTAATGATTTTCGACTGTCGCAAGTTCGTATAAATTTGCTTAAAGACATTTGCAATTATTTTTATTTTAAGTGAAAACTGTGGTAAAATTGTTGAGACTAAATTGTGTGAATAAATTCGTTAAAGCTTTAAGATCGACCACTGACTGAAATTTAATCGAATTTAAACCTAATTTGATGCTTAATCTCACTCCTTAAGGCAATCCCATTGAGTTTAAACTTCGAGCGTAATTTCTGTTTTCAATCTCAAACATTTTCTATTTCAACCTCAGCTTCAGTCGAGACGTCAATCCCTTAATCTCAATCTCACTCACTCTCAGTCTCATTCTCAATCTCAATATAAATCCCAATCACTTTCGATCTCAGTCTCAGTCGAGACCTTAATCGCTTAATCTTAATCTCCAATCTTACTCACTTTCAGCCTCAATCATAATCATTATCAATTTCAATTTCAATCTCAGTCTCAGTCGAGATGCCAATCCATTAATCTAATTCACCCTCAGTCTCAATGTCAATAATTATCATTTTCAATCTCAATTAATCTCAACTTCATTCTCAATAGAGTCTCAATCTCAATTGTAATCTTAATGGCTACCTTCTACCTAATTCTGAAATATTCTCTAAATACTAACCTTAAGCTCGGAGAGAATATCAATCATTTAAAACTAATAATATTCCTTAATTGACTTAGTCTCAGCCTCAATCGTGAAGCCACCTTCCCCAACAAGTACCAGAATTTGAAAAGTAACTGCGCCCTACCTAGTCAATCCACTAAACAAACCAATAAGTTGTAAAACAAGACCTTCCAAGAATTTATAGTGTCCCAGACGCCACTGTTCTCAAGCATACATATATTCAATATGAAGCCACTTTCAGATAATTGTATAAGTAGAAGAACTACAAATAGCGCTTAAAAGTTAAATAAAACATCCGACAATTGAGTGGCTGACAGTCGAAATGAATGTGGATAACGACTAAGTAGCGAACTAGTTAAGTACGGCGAACAAAGTTAGCGAAGCAGGAAGCCGAAAGGACGGGCAACTACAAACGGCGTTGTAGACAATCAAGACTTACATAAGTAACTAAGTAAGTTAGTGAGTGAATAAGTTGTTCTTTCAAGTAATTTATTTGCTGACATTCTATTTTAGTGATATAGAGTGTACGAATTTATTGCTATTGGTGCGGCGAAGATTAGTCGGCAAAGATTTGGCGGCCAACCAAAAGGAACGAATTACAAACGACTTTATGTAATAAGTGTAAAGATTTATTGGTGCGAACGTAATATTGAAGAATTCTATAGAAGAGCATTATTGTCAATTGGAATATTGTGTAAATTGATAGCGGCGAAGAACTTAGTGATGGTGTTGGAGTATAGTGGTTTGGTAAATATTAGAAGAGTTTTGTTATACTTACTTATACTTATACTCATACTCTTATGTATAGTCAGACTTGTACTAACACTAATTATCTAAATTGCAGTTATACTCATAATCTTACTATTATTTATACTCATACTTATAAGTATATTCATACTCATACGCATACGTATACTCATACTCATACTCATATTCATATTCATACTTATACTTTGTTGACATTTTGTTTGCTTAATTTTTAAATAAAAAATTTTCTTGGAGCAACAAATATCAAAGAAATTAAGTAATTTATTAATTACTATTTTAACGCCAAAGTAATTATAAAACAATAAAATCGGCTAAAATTTTTTTCTTCTCACTCCTCTCCTTCCAGCCAATAAATCACGCAGCTCTCTTCGTAGCTGTCACTGATTTTTAAATGCCACTTAACCGCTATGCTTTTCGAGTAGGCGCACACTGGTTACGCGCTACCTATCAACACTCGCTTAATAACAACACTGTGAAAAGTGTAAACGAGAAACAAAAACTACAAAAACAAAAGCAAAGCAAAATAAAATGAATTAAACTGCAATTCGCAATCGTTACAATTTTCTTTTCAATTAATTTTCACTTTCGAATCTATCAAATGGAGAGTCATAAATTTTGTTGCCACTGCAAATGGTGTGGACGGCAGTTGGGTAGCTGGCGAATGGCGGCACGCAGACGCGCAAGCGCAACGCATGTACGGCAACAAAAACAAGAGTAATCAAGTGACAATAAAGCTTGCCGCCGCGGCGTGTTTATAGCCAGCAAGCAATGGCATCAGCAACGCCATCAACGACACCATCAGGCGGTAGTTGACGACAACAACAACACCAAGCATTGCAGCATCCGCTCGCGAATAGCGCGTAATAGAGAGATTGCAGGCAACATTACAATGAGAGCAAATAAACTCATCGATTGCCTTTTGGTTGGCCTTTGGTTAGTCAATCGCACTGGCATTCTTGTCGCTTCATTGCAACTGTAAAATATGCGTACGCGCACTGCGCATGCGCGGCCTTTTTGTTTGTACTTGCGCGTAGTTAAAGTTTTGTTTTTTTTTGTTTATCTTCATTTTTGCTTTTAGTAACTGCTAATCTAGCTATTACTTTAACAACCTACTCTTTTGCTATTTATATTTCTTCTTTTGCATTAGTTAACTGGATTGAGGCATTGGAAAAAGGTCCTCTGATATGGTTTGACTCCTGTTGGCGCACTTTAATGGCGGAAGAGTGGCAATTAAGCGGCTATAAAAAGTTCGAAAGTGCCATGAAGTGATTGTCTGGTATGCTGCGGCAGTTTTAACTCTGTGTGTAGCATAAAGGAGTGTGCAGGAAAAGCACATAACACAAATATCGTAAATTTTCATTTTTATGCGCAAAAATTAATGCGTACTTTTGTGTTGATTTTTAGTATTTGAGTGCTTCAAAAGATTCGTTATTACTCTGGGTTGGAGGAAAGTTGGGATTTGTTCGATACTGTTTGTTTAGCGCTTAATGATATTAATGTAAGATAATGATATTCATTAGTGTCTTAACATATAATAAAAATATCTGAGAAAAAAAATATTTTTCGGATTATTTAGATCTTCTGATAATATAATTATTTCGAAAAATATTTAATATTTTATTTTTATTTTCTCTTTATCTTTTATGACTTTAAGAAGGTGTTTTTTCAGTTTGATAAATTTTCAAAAAAAAAATTAGCGAATTATAACGTTTCTTGACAGGAGCTAATTGATCAATTAACCGGCCTCTGCTCGATTAAAACGCTTATTAAGATCAACTTGCCATACAAAATAAAATCTAAAATTTTTTAAATTAAATTTTAACCGACGTGAAAATGAAATGCAACTCTGTGACAAAAACATACGATATACGTTCTTTGTCTGCGATTGGCTGAATTTTTTGATAAAAAAAGCTACGATAGAGGTCGCTGCCAAAAAATGTTAATCAGCTGATGAAACCTACCAACTTCTTATGAAAAGCAAAAACAAAAATATATAACAGCTGATCGGTTATCGAGTAGCCGGCAGTATAAAAGGCAAACAAGGGTTTCTCAATCAAAATTTTAATTGATCAATTAATTTGGCTGCCTAAAAATGCTATAAGTTACCAATAGAATGTTTTTAATTTGCAAAAGCAATATCCGATTCAATATTGACATCTTCGGAGAGTATTGAGCGAGTTTCGCATCTCATTCGTGTTATGAGACTTCATCTTACACGAAGGTCAAGCCTTCGAACGACTAATAAATGCATTTAGAAGCAGACAAAAATTGACTAAAAAAGCAAAACCAGTTCAAAAAATATTTTTGCTATTTTGGACTCACATTTTATTACAAAAGAAATTTTAAATTAAAATACAAAATTACGAAATAAATTTTACTGAAAATATTGCACCAAAATTATAAATATTTTCAATTTGAGGCAGTTCAGCGCAGTTCAAATGCCGAAATGAAATTCGATATCAAAGTCAGCGATGCGCACATAATATGAATAAAAAAATTTAAAATGGAAAATACAAATTGCTTTTATTCACTCAAACATGGTCATATGCTAAGGCAAAGATCGAACTCATAAATTGCAGTTTTTTTTTGTTTAATTTAATTATGCAAAATTACAAAATGCAAGATATTGATTTCGTGCACTTAACATGGAGACTCACACACTTAAATAATACATACAAACATACATACACAGTAATTTTTCAACTATGGACATTTCATAACATAACATAAATATTCACATAAGAAATGTCGGCGATTAAAAAAGTAATTACAAGTCTGAAAAAGTAATCAAAACATCTGTCAATTGACTTTTTCAAACAAAAAAAAAAAATAAAAAAAATTGGAAACGCTTTATTGCGCAACTGATCAATGAACTAATCGCTTTGAATGCTTGAAAGAACTAAGCGTATTTACTTATGCAATCAATTTATGCGTTTTCTTACATAATCTGCATAATAAAGTTCGAGCTACCGGAAAGTAATAATAGTCACATGTGTACTCTTATATGTGTAATACACTTTGTAGTTTGGATCAGAAACGTAAAGTAAAGAAACCTTGACTGCATTCACACCTGCAACACAAAATGCCAATATTCTTGATTATAAAAATAAAGCAATAAAATGAAAAGATATAAATCACTAATAAGCCAAGCGATAGAATTTCAAATATATTTCTTTAAGTTGATGTAAATGCATAAGTGACGTAATTGGGCGTGTCAATATTATTAAGTAACTTTGTTGTTGCCGCTTTTTACCGCTAGCCATTTTAAATAATTTGTTATATGACTGTTTTGTGATTTCAGTGGTCATTGTGAGCACCAATGAGCTTGTTGCCATGATTTTGATTTTCATATGTTCCCACGACAATCGGTTCTACGTAACCAAGAACTCTCAATTCCGCAACATTTGTCAAAATTATTTTAAATTTTTTGACATCTCAATACTATAGTTAGAAAATAGGAGAAACCACGCCTACTTTTCTTATACCACGATTTTGAAGCCCATCTGATTCATTTACTTAGCAATCTATAAATTAAGCGCCAGTGAAGATATCAGAACAAATATTGTGTTTGTAGTGTGACATCACCCAACTTAAAATCACGCGATCGGACTATAACATTTCAAGGCCCCAGATACCGAACATGAGGACCTCACTTCTTGTGACCTATTTTTTACAGAAAATATATTTAAATCTCTCACATATTGTAAAGAAATTGAAAGGAACATTGAGCAAAATCGGGTCAATTCTTCCTGTAGCCTCCATATATCTAATATACGGATTTTCCAACTTAAGGTATCTGAATATGATCTATGTGGGTGGTGAAAATAAGTAAAACGGTCTAGGAATTACCGCCCACATATACTGTACATTTATGTATATAGCGATTCTTCTTATTATAGTGAACTTTATGCCGAATATATGAGTCAAATTGTGTTATCTTAATAAAATTTCATCAATAAATTGCGAGAGTATAAAATGTTTGACCCCCACTTAGCCCGTACTTACTTGTTTACAGTTAATTTAAACAGTTAATATTACAAATTGTTTTTTATAGCGATAGTGACGAACTCCATCTTAAATTGTTGCCTACATTTTGGCGCGCAGATAAATAGCGTGATATCGAACCTATTTTAACAAATACCGTGCTTTAGGAAACGCGGCTAATTCTTCTAAAATAGAAAAGTATAAAAGTATTTCGATGATTTCGATCAACGATTTAACAAGTGCTTACTTCAGTTGAAAAAAATACGTAAAATTCTGCTGGCCCGTTTCCTGTATTAAATACAACTTGCCACATATTATGGAAATATTTTTAAGCTTTTTGCATGTTGCAATTACTGCATACTCATTTATTGTTTTTGTTGTTGCATTGTGTTGTAGTTGAGTATCTTATTACTGTCAACTGGCAGTGAGGTTAATTCTTTCATTTACGAGTGTAAGCATGACCGCAGTCACCTCGACTCGCCAAATGCAAGCGGCGAGTGAGAAGCGAGAAAAAAATATAAAATATATAAACTCTGAAGGAGGTGGCATGAGAACACAAGCTGTATGTTTGTAAGAGTTGGCTTACAAGTGCCGCGTTGTAATGTGCAGAAGACTCAGTTGCAAGGCAACGGCAGCGCCACAAGAATGCGTCTCGACTTGAACACTTTAATTTTCTGCAAAACAAAGAAGAGCCGAGTTGCACTCTGGGCCACTTAACAGCCAACATATGACCGAATTACCAATATTTGCTTGTACATACTTACATATATATATATTTATGTACATATGTATATTATCGTGTCTGTAAATGAAGAAGCACCGAAACGGACACGCAACCGAGTATGGTAGTATGTTTCACCTGACTGGTGGCACGTTGGCATGTGGCATGCAGCGTGCGGCGCTTTGTCTTCTCGGCCGTTTGTCAAAGTGTAGCGTGGGGAGGAGTTGTAGCTGTAGCAATAACAACATACAGTTATATAGTGAGTGTAGCCGCCACAGTTCAGCTGTTGCATGCAACCTCGCTGGCTGCCGTTAATTTATGATGTGCATTCTTGTGGCCGTATTATGCAAGTCAACAAAACGGGCCAACACGGGCGATAAATATTGCCATGTCTTTCACACGTCTCGCTGGGGAGCAAAAGTAAGCGCTGAGGAGTAGATAAAAATTCTAAGGGCCACCGCCTTCGATTCAGTGCCTCTTCTTTATTAAATGGACAGTGGGTAGTCTCTCCTGTGTGTGTGTTGCAAGTAGTGGTATTGAACTTTGGGCCAAACAAGCGTTGACACACTTTCGGCTTTTGCATTCATAACTGTAACTAGTGAGTCAATTTGCATGTGCAACGCTGCGACATGAGAATCGTGCTCACATACATACAAACGTAAATATGTATGTATGTGTGTTTGTGCAATTATGTACGCATATAATTGCGAATTTTAGTTTTTGGGACATCAGTTAAATTAACTTTTCGCCGCCGCAACAATTTAAGCTCATTAGTCGGCTTTAAGGCATTCTCTTTGCGTTGTGCGCTTTTCTCGTGGCTTGTCGGCTGATAGTGATCGGCTTCATGACAGTTGTGCAAATTTATGAGTGATATTATAACTGCGTATGCGCCGACTATATAATTTTTTTTTGTTGACTTCATACACCTCATTTGTAAAATTATTCAGAATTTGTCATGCTTGGAGCGTTGCGGAATTTTTCGTTGTCATTTTTATAACGGTTGTGGTCGTGAATATTTTCGGAATCCGGTGGTAAATAGTAGTTGAAATCGTGTTCAAAAAATCTTCTTGCTACGCTTGATATTATAAATGAAAGGCTTTGATTAAAAGCAGTGCTCAGTGACGTCACTTTAGCGGCGATTCCGGGTGCATCCTTCTACAAAGAGTTGCTTGTTCACTTCGATAGCAGAGCTGCAACAATGATTTTATCACCAATACTACTTAAGGTGTGCTTAGTCTCATTAACAGACTGGTAACGGTTTTGGAGCTCAGCAGTACTCATGTGGATTACTGGAAAACAGGGTTTTCCTCAAACTGAGTAAGGACTGGTTAACACTTGCGCGGTTACAAGATCTCTCTTGGCCAGTGCAGATCTTAAGAGGAGTATTGAACTATTTTCTCCCAAAGGTTTTCTTTCTTTGGTTTTTGGATCTCTAACCGGTCACTAGCTAATTCAGATCCCTATGGCTAAGCTGAAAATTTTACCAGACACTGATTGTTAAAGTTGTCTAGAAAAGGAAGTCTTCACAGGATTATCCTGGGACTGAACTCTCTAGCTTTCGCGAGGCTGACCTCAAAACATCCGGAACGCACACCTTCAACCTTCTCGACGAAATAACTGGAATCCAAACTAGTCGTCTCAACAGTTTTTTGGTTTCAAAACACTTTGTCAATATATGTGGGGTGAAATCCTCCTTAGATCTTTTCAAAGAACCTACCTAAAACTGTCCAAGTGTTATCACCGGGATCTCCGTCGCAGATATCAATCTCAATACTTAGCCCCACTTAACCCAGGTAAAGTTTAAGAGATGAACTCGGATTAAATTATTTGCGGAAGAGACAATAAACTGGATTTCGTGTAAAATATAAGTCGAGCGGTGCAAATCAATCCGACGACAGTTGGGTCTACTTAACCGGAACGAAAAGGATATATATCCGTCAAAGGACTGAAAGCTGAAAATGTTCTTCAAATAGATCACAGTTACCTAGAAAGTTGCATTTGGAGGTTGGGATACATAATGAGATGAATCGAATGAGTATTAGAAACAACTTTGTACCAGATGCTGGCTAGATAATTTTTGGTTTGATATAGATAAGAAAAGCCGTAGTTTAGCTCATACTTTCCTAGTAGTCTAAGAAGTAATTGCATAAGAAGAAGGGAAGTTTATGAGAAATCCACTTACTTCAAGGAGAATTATGGAATTACTGAGTGAGGACTCTTCGACACTATAAATGACTGAAAATTGATTGGAGTAAAGCATGTCTTTTACACAATCGAACTATAAGTACTAAATTTCCACAAAATCTGATATTTATTTGAAAACCATTTGTTGGGTCATTAAATTAATATGGACTATATAAATATTATTATGCAGACTTTTCCCATAATTTCCCAAATTGAAACAAATACACATTGACATATAATCGCAAAATGAATATTTATTAGTGGTTATACAAAACCGCCCGATAAATTATTATGCACATGAAAATCGCATTAAAAGTGAATGCACTAAATGTTTTGGCATCTGGGCGAGTTCAAGTTTTCACAAAGCACGCCACTTATGCAACGCACAAATATATTTATTTTTTTTTATTTATAAATACCCGAGTGGGCCGCCAAATGTGTAGTTGCAAGATGAACATTGCGATATGAAAATCATATCAGGCGATAGCCGAATACTCGTGCTCAAATCTGTATTACATACAAACAGACGCGTTAACTGGAACCACCGGGCCGGTATGGTGGTAGGCAGGCAGTCGGGCCACAAATGTGGCGATAATATTGCGCATCCAGGCGTCTGCCTATAGCAATCAAAAGCAACAATAACAACAAAGCGTCTTAGTTGGCGCTACTCATTGCTCATCGCTGCTGGCATGAAACATTAAAAAATGAATTGAAACATTTATTTGCTTTTAGTTAGTTAGTTGCAGGCGGTGGCGGCGGCGGCAAATATTAAATTACACACGCACATTAGTATGTATGTATGTATTTATGAGCTTATAAGTGTATTTGTTTGTCATTTGTCGCTGGCGATAAATGTTGAGCAACAAGTTGCTGCAACTTCGGTGTTACTGTTAGCGAAAGATATAAGTATCGGTATCCATGAAATTAGTTTAAAAGATTTAGTTTAAATTAGTTGATTCAAGATATCGATAAATTGCGAAATTTTAGTGAAGTAAGAAATATTATATATTTATAATTTTATATAGAGATAATTTTATATAACAGGGAATAACTCAAAATTTCGATAGTAAAAAATTAACATATTTTTTTCACATATTTATTTTAAAAATACAATTTTTAGTATTACTCATTAAATCCATGTCCAAATTATTGGAAAGAATTTTTTTATAATTTTTTTTTATTTTTAAAATCTCTACAGAATGTACAGTTTTTTTCAAAACGAAGTTGATTTTGAAACTTGGCAGCTTATTAATAAAAATATTTTTCTAAAAATCGATCGATAATTGATTTATCGACAATTTATATATTTTAATTTAATAGAAATATAAATTTATTATAATTAGTTATTTTTTTAATTACAAAGTCATAATATTTGTGAAAATCGAACCTTGAACTCCATAAAATAAAAATCGATATGAAAAAAAAATATTATATATATATATATATATAAATATATAAAAAATAATTTTTTCATATTTATTTTAAAAGTAAAATTTCAAGTATTACTAAGTGAATCCATATCAAAATTATTGGAAAGAATTTTTTATATATTTTTTTTCGAATTTGATTTTGAAAGTTGGCAGATTATTAATAAAAAATCGATAAAAATTTTAAACGAAATATAAATTTATTATAATTAGTTATTTTTTGAACATTAAATAAAGACATAATATTTTCGAATATCGATCAATCGAAATTGATCACCTTGTATGGAAATATATATATTTTTTTTGCTTTTGTAATCTATCTCTCAAAAAGTACAGTTCCCTTTCAAAGGAATTAAATTGAGATTAAAATTGATTAAAGTTGATACAAATCTGAAGCTTGGCGATTATTGAATAAAAATTCATTTTCTAAAAATCGATATTTGAAACAAATACACATTGACATATAATCGCAAAATGAATATTTATTAGTGGTTATACAAAACCGCCCGATAAATTATTATGCACATGAAAATCGCATTAAAAGTGAATGCACTAAATGTTTTGGCATCTGGGCGAGTTCAAGTTTTCACAAAGCACGCCACTTATGCAACGCACAAATATATTTATTTTTTTTTATTTATAAATACCCGAGTGGGCCGCCAAATGTGTAGTTGCAAGATGAACATTGCGATATGAAAATCATATCAGGCGATAGCCGAATACTCGTGCTCAAATCTGTATTACATACAAACAGACGCGTTAACTGGAACCACCGGGCCGGTATGGTGGTAGGCAGGCAGTCGGGCCACAAATGTGGCGATAATATTGCGCATCCAGGCGTCTGCCTATAGCAATCAAAAGCAACAATAACAACAAAGCGTCTTAGTTGGCGCTACTCATTGCTCATCGCTGCTGGCATGAAACATTAAAAAATGAATTGAAACATTTATTTGCTTTTAGTTAGTTAGTTGCAGGCGGTGGCGGCGGCGGCAAATATTAAATTACACACGCACATTAGTATGTATGTATGTATTTATGAGCTTATAAGTGTATTTGTTTGTCATTTGTCGCTGGCGATAAATGTTGAGCAACAAGTTGCTGCAACTTCGGTGTTACTGTTAGCGAAAGATATAAGTATCGGTATCCATGAAATTAGTTTAAAAGATTTAGTTTAAATTAGTTGATTCAAGATATCGATAAATTGCGAAATTTTAGTGAAGTAAGAAATATTATATATTTATAATTTTATATAGAGATAATTTTATATAACAGGGAATAACTCAAAATTTCGATAGTAAAAAATTAACATATTTTTTTCACATATTTATTTTAAAAATACAATTTTTAGTATTACTCATTAAATCCATGTCCAAATTATTGGAAAGAATTTTTTTATAATTTTTTTTTATTTTTAAAATCTCTACAGAATGTACAGTTTTTTTCAAAACGAAGTTGATTTTGAAACTTGGCAGCTTATTAATAAAAATATTTTTCTAAAAATCGATCGATAATTGATTTATCGACAATTTATATATTTTAATTTAATAGAAATATAAATTTATTATAATTAGTTATTTTTTTAATTACAAAGTCATAATATTTGTGAAAATCGAACCTTGAACTCCATAAAATAAAAATCGATATGAAAAAAAAATATTATATATATATATATATATAAATATATAAAAAATAATTTTTTCATATTTATTTTAAAAGTAAAATTTCAAGTATTACTAAGTGAATCCATATCAAAATTATTGGAAAGAATTTTTTATATATTTTTTTTCGAATTTGATTTTGAAAGTTGGCAGATTATTAATAAAAAATCGATAAAAATTTTAAACGAAATATAAATTTATTATAATTAGTTATTTTTTGAACATTAAATAAAGACATAATATTTTCGAATATCGATCAATCGAAATTGATCACCTTGTATGGAAATATATATATTTTTTTTGCTTTTGTAATCTATCTCTCAAAAAGTACAGTTCCCTTTCAAAGGAATTAAATTGAGATTAAAATTGATTAAAGTTGATACAAATCTGAAGCTTGGCGATTATTGAATAAAAATTCATTTTCTAAAAATCGATATTTTGTTTTATCGATATTCCTTATATTGTAATATATCGATAATTTTTAAATCGAAACTAAAATTAATTACAATTGTTTACTTTTTAAGTTAAAAAACAAAATGTCTGAAATTATCAAAATCGACACCTCGATAAAGTCAAATATCTTCGAAAATCTATCGAATATTAAATCAATTTGATCATTTTGAATTTCATAACATATTTAATTTTACAAAATAGTATCACGAAATTAAAAAAAAAATCAAATAAACAAATTGAAATCATCGGCTTTCATTGTCTAATGGAACCCCCCCCACTCACACTATGCCACTGTTTGTTATTCGATATGTGTCTGTAAGTATGTACTCGCACTAGTAGGTTTGCTTACTTAGAGCAACAGTTAAACCTAATATGACGCTAAAGTGGACGCCGCCTCATATTGGCGCTGCGACAGCAACAACACCCAGTCATTTGTTAATCAGCAACAAAGATCAAAATCAACACCAGCAACACTCATCAGCAACGCTGTCGCTGTCACTTTTTTAATTGAATTAATCGCCGGCAATACCGTAATACCGGAGAGGTGGATTCACCAGTCACACTAGATGCCAGTACGCCATTTGCTTAGGATGTCGAGGTGAGTTTGCTGGTGTGGGAAAAAAAATAAAAAAAATCTTTGGCTTGTTTTTCCTTTGCCACTCTTTTGATTGATATTTTGACATACGAAAACGGTGAGTTCACACAAAGATAAAACACTATTTCGAACGGCTAAGGTTTATCGCACCCATTTTCGCCTGTTGGCTGCTCAACGCCTCAATGGGTGTTGCTAGTTCATGGCCAGTGTCAGATTTGCAACGGTTTCTTTTACAATCGTGTGTTGTTGTTGCTTTTGTTATTGTTTGCATGACTCGATATTTTCGACATTTTGTTGCCTCTCCCCGGCGGTAGTGTGGGGTGTTAGCGCGCGGTCACTGGGTGTGTGTGTGATTAATTTGAATGTGGCTTGTGTGAGTCAACAGCCATTTACAACAATTTAAACTAAGTTTAAGTTGAGTTGACTATTTTAATTTTATTGCAATTTTTACGGAATAATTTCTATTTCATTTTCGATTTTTTTTCTTTTTTTTTATTTTGAGAAGTAAACTGAATTTCTTTTCAACCTTTGCTTTCACTTTTGCATAATTAAAAATCAATTTTATCTGACAACAAAGTTCACCATCAGCGTGCCACAACAAATTGCAACAACAAAAGCAAAATCACTGTAAACAAAAAGAAGTACAAAGTGTTAAAGCAACAGCCGGCAGCGAGCAGGTGATGACCGACAACCGCGACAAACTTGCCACCATTCCAAACGCCATCACCATCACCATCGCCGATTGATTGACACCAACTGGGCCGGCAAGTGTGCTGCATGTCAGTGGCATATTTCCGCGCCGGATGACGACGATCGCTTTTTTCGTTTTCTTAAATAAATATCAACCTCAATAAGAGCGACAACAATCAAGGGGCAGGCAGTTACGAGTAAATAAATATGTGGCATGTTGCATATATAATATGTATATGCATGTCGCTTGCATATTTAATTGCGGCAAAGATGAATTGCAAGCATTAAGTTTTGGCTGCAATGTACACCCATGCGCGAAAATATACACACTCACAAACAATAATGTTTAATATTTTTTTTTTTTAATTTTTTTTTTATTTTTTTGTCGCTTGCGCTCGCCTGCCAGTTAAATAAATAAATTTCATTCACTTTCCGCCTGCATCTTTATTTCATTTGTATTTGACACGCAAGCCGCAGCGCAATTTGCTGGCCGTATTATTACGCACAATAACGGTAAGCGCCTTGAGCAGGATATTTGCCGCCCAGTTGGTTGGTAGTCCATGTGTGTGCGTGTTAAATCGCTGTCACTTACTTTCGCACATTTGCGGTCACTTCAATGTTAATGAGAAAGTTGATACCTTTTTAATTGAATATTAAACTTTGCAAATGTCATTTTAGGGAAAAGATTTCCGAAAAAAAATCGGAAAGTGAAATGAAATCTGTGCGCTTCATAAGCTGTCATTTTTTCGAATATGCATTGCGTTTGAGTCCATATGATTTTCTGGTGAATTTCAATATAAAACAAGTAAGGAAGGGCTAAGTTCGGGTGTAACCAATCGCAATTTATTTATTTAACCCACATATTCGAAATAAAGTCCACTAGAAAACAAAAATCACTATATATAGTGTATGGAAATTGGGGTAATTCCTGAACCGATTTCAACTATTTTGTAATCAAGCTACATTATATCCAAGATTTTACGTTCACTTATTTTTTTTCATATAATAGTCGATATGTACTGTATAAAGCCCAGCTGGAATTTTGAAAATTCGAATATGAGGATATTAGCCTGATTTTCCTAATTTTTGCCACAGATGCACACTGTTGGAAGCAACACAACTTCTTTGAATATCTGAGAGATTTACCGATATTTTCAAGAAAAAAGTTAGTCACATTAGCCTCGAGGCTCTCATGTTCGATATCTGGGGCCGTGAAACGTTATAGTCTGATTTCGGTGATTTTTATACGGCCTGTGTCACACTAGAACTACAGTATTTGTGAAAAGGTTTGTTCCAAAATCTTCACTGGTGTCTAATTTTTAAATTGTAAAGCGAACGAATCAGATGGACTTAAAAATTGTGGTATTTCGAAAGTAGGCGTGGTTGTGAACCGATTTCGCCCATTTTCAAACTATTGCATTGGGATGCCAAGGAACTAATTCGAAACGAATTTCGTTGAAATTGGTAGAGTAGTTTCGGAGATATGATTTTTGACCCATTAAAACTGTTGTATACAAATTTGAGTGTTGCTCTTCTGTGCCGTCCTTACTATGAAATTTAGGACTTAACTGGCTCCCTAGATTTTATTATTTTTTTCGCTTTACTAAACTTGCTCGGATCTTGTTTTTACGCACATCCTGTAAGGAGATTCGTATTTACAATATTAACACTATTCGGCTAATCGAATTTTTTCTGGGTATTGAACTAATTAATTTTTTTCTGGGAGGGGAAGTAAGCCCAAAATCGAAATATTCGCCATCCAATTTCAAAATTTAGTTTACTGAAAACTTTATTAACTACCTTTTCCTTTATTTCAATGTTATCAGGCAGGTTCTGTAATTCACTTCCGAGTGAAATTCACTTTCAATCCGATATTTGGTTTATTTGGTGTTCCGAATATTGATTTTACTTTTCAAATTCCACATTTTTTTTTAATTTTCACTTTCACTCATAATATTTTCGCCTCAGCTTTTATGACAGTTGATATAAGGGGTCAAGTAGAATCTTTGAAAAAAAATAAAAAATTTTATATTTTAAAAAAGTAAATATTTCGATTTTAGAGACTAACCTTAAAAATCGGAGAATATACTCTTTTAACATTTGACTCAATCTCCCAGAAAAAAAAATAGTTTGATTCAATACCCAACCGAGTATTGTACAGTGTAATTATCCAAACCATGATTAAGACTTTAATACATATGATTCTATTATATAACCTGGTCGTGACATGTCTCTAGATGAATTCATGCTTTCCCCTATATGTATTTCTAAATGTAATTTAAAGAAGTGCCCCACTGAATATTGCATCTATCTATCAGTAAAAATTATCAGCTCTTAGTAAGTCCATTAAACTGAATCATGGAAGAGAGAAACTACAAAGCTAAATATGAAACCCCACAGTTTATATTAAATATATTCAAACCTCTGAAATTCCAATAGTTTTTTACCAAGTTTAAAGCTTGAATGAAATTTCTTACTCTTCTCCTTTTGATATTTATGAGTACTTGGCCTAAGATCAAGGATACACTAAGGTTAGGAACGTCTAAACTTCTACTTATTCTGGTCGGGTCTAAGTTTAAGAACGTTTTCTTGAAGGACTATCCCTCATCCATAGCAATCAAAATGGAAGAGTAGCTTCGTGATCAAATATTTGCCGCAATAATTGCGGAATATTTTCTCAATGATCTAGGCAATTCTCTCTTCCTTTCAATCCGGTTATTCAATTTCTTCGAGATTTCGTAATTGTACCGTTTTTGAAGTGCCGTTATTGCTTACTTAACTCGCGCACAAATGCAGTAATTGCTAGATAAGCAACAAAAGAAGAAGAAGAAGAATTGAAAAGACAAACAAACAACAAAAACAATGACAACTAAAGCACACTGGCACGTCAAAAGCAACTGGGAAGCGTCTAACAAAGTAATTAACGTAATACAAATACGGGTTGGACAAGTTCTCGCAAAAGCAGAAGCGCTAAATTAGTGAAATGAATGAGTGAATAGATGGCTGAATGAATGATTGATTGACTGACTGGCCAAGTTACATTTGTGACAAAGTGATTGCTGTCAAAGCAGAGTAAGAAGATAATGTACAGAGTAACTGGAATACAAAATGAAATGAAGACAGACACATATTTACTTATTAGATATATTAGATATATATATGTAAATCTGTGATATTTAAATAAATATGCCGTTTAGTCATTATATAGGCATGTGTGTTGCATGTTGCATGATTATAACGGACGCGCAATCTTTTCAGCTTCTAATGAAGACATTTCCAAGAAAATATGCATGCAAAATGCCTGCTAATATTTTATCTAATTCATGTAGCTTTGACATGCAACGCACGCGGCAATGTGACCTCGCAGAGCTGTGCGACCGGAGTGGAATTTCGGTGGGCACTTTTGACCGCGCGGTGACATTGAAAAGTTGAGGTCAGCCAAGTTGGGTATATCGGCGTTGCGTTAATGCATTATGAGAGGCGTGAGGCAGGCGGGGCGGAGGCGCGATGTAGCGGTAGTGCATAACTGTCATGCCATTGCTGCCGCAACGTCATTCAGTCACAGCGCATGCGCACTAACATACGCTTTACAAATACGCCGGCGAAGTGTATGCGTTGCATGCAACATTAGTTTATTATCGCCAGCAATTTATATTGTGGCGCAGTGTGGTTGCGCATGCGCGCACACGTAAATGTCAGCTCACGATGAATGCATGCCGCTTGCGTTGGCATTCTCAGGTGAACGAAAGTTGCACTCCAGCGGCAGTTGGCAATTGTCGCTCCCGAAACACCCGCATGTGTGCAACGCCGCTGCTGCTGTTGCGGTTGCTGCCGCCGAGGTCATACCCTTGCAACTAATTGCTTGTGCACGCAAACACTCGCGTCACTCGCTGTACGCATGCGCGCATCTCCAGCATTGTTGCGCTCACACACATGCCATGCATATACACACGAAGCGGTTGCTGCTGCTGCTAATTTATTTTCAAATTTCATCTCATTGCGCGCTTCACTGGAAGTGTTTGTGTACACTGCAATTTACGTGGGTTAGGCGCTGAGTTAAGTGATTGGTTGGCCGATATGTTGGAAGCAGCAACAACAACCGCTGTTGTTGTTGCCACCGCTAATTCAAGTGATTTTTTATTTTATTTTTACAGCTTATCAACGTTCATCTGTGAGGCAATCAACGTGTGTGACAGTTGCGTCAACTCCCAGAAATTTTCTGATTCACTCCTTTGTTGGTAGTACCGTTATCTTCTCAATGAGCAGATGTGCAACTGAAAATGTAGCTACTTGTATGCGTGGTTGTTGCTGGAATGCCAGTTCCCATAATGTTTTTCTCATTTATATTTTTTTATGAGAACAGCTCGAAGAGTATTCGCCAAGTTTTCGATCTTCTTTCGTGACAATATATATAGTCTTGTAAATCAATGTTAACTGATGTTTGAGCAAGCTTTACTAAGAGAGTGTTGGTTTAGCATTCAAACAGAGAATATTGATTTTTTTGTAAAAAAAATTATCGATTAATCATCGTCGATAACAACATTTCACTAATGAGATAGGTACTCTCATCACTTTGTTCAAAACGTTATGAAAGTTAACTCGCCAGAGATCATCAAAAAAAGCTTTTGACTGAAATGATATGTTCGGAGCATGAAAGCTTTAGAGGAGGCTGAGATTTTATTCATTCACGTAGAGGGCGCTGTAAGCACTCAAATTTGAAATTATCACTAAACTTTATAAAGCTCTAGCTTCAAAAGCTTTAGCAATGTTTGTAAATCTTTCCCAAAGCTTTTTTTGGGAAATGATGTAAGAATAATACCCGATAATGGAAAAATTAGTTAAAAGAGAAAACTATATCTAACCGAAATTTCTCTGAGCTGTTGAATGCAATTAGAATGAGAGCGATTACACTCGTCGATAAAGAATTGGCGTTTTCATGTAGTAAAAGCACGAGAGCATACAAAGAGCTCTTTAGAGATTATTCAAATGAAGGGGCCTGTTTTCATAGATCTTGGTCAAGTGCTGAACACAAAGACGACGACACGACACGACGTAGCGATGGCTGATCACAAATGTCGCTTTGAAGCCAGCGTCTTGAACATTTTGAAGACGGCAGCGACATATCAAAAAGCAATTTCATTGTTGCCGTACTAACATCTATCTATTTATTTGTTTTAAATAATCGATTGTTATTATAAAGGATATATTAAAGCTATTTTACGTTTCTGCTGGCAAAATAATGTCATACTTGTGAGAACTTTGAATAATTTTACATTTCACATGTTAGTGGCAGCTCTACAGCGGCCATTGTCGTCGGCAAAATTAGAAACATTTCTAATTTGGCGACAGCGAAGACTTCAACCCTTTTGTGGTGAAGTCGTGCTGTTGCCAAAAAATCTGTGCCCATAAGAACGCGTGTATTTTAATATTTGACAGATGTCGCTCGTCGATTGTCGTCTTCTATGTGTTCAGCACATCAGTTCTTATCATATTCTCATTCGTAGACCCAGAGATCTAAGATCTCAACATACTTTATTCTAAATCAATATGTTTTCAGACGAAATTTTGTTAGATATTCGAATCGTTTTTTATTTGTCTTGATTCTTCTTATATAATTGTACACGACAGTGTCGCGGTTCTCGTTCACTCTTTCGCGATTCTAACCTTTCAAAGTAACAACAAAGAATGCGACAATACATTCTTCTTAGTAGAAGCTGACTAGTTAAACTATGTAGACTACGGTATGATTCACATATCTATCATCAATTAGAAATGGTATACGACATTGTTATAATATATAATGGCATCTGAGACCTCCAATTGAAACATTTCGGTAAAGTATTATCTCCTGTAACCCCACATATTATGAAAGAGAATTTTACACTGCTGGGTTCTTCTCTGAATTTAACAAGTTTTGATAATTAGAGTATCATAAAAATAATTCAAATGTGTCCAACTAAAAGAGTCGACCGCCCAGCATGCCACTTCGCATTTACCAAGCACAACTATCAGATATTCTTCTAACGAGCCATTACGAATTTGCCACCCAAAATGTGTACGCTTTAAAAGCTTTCCGAGTAAATGGCTTAATAGCTTTCTAGTTACAAGCTAAAGTGCGATCAAAGCAGTGCGCGCACAGGCAATTAATCACTGAGGAGAAATGGCATCAAATAGGCGACAGTGCAGAAAATCAACTGTCACATCAAGCGAGTGAGCGCGCAAACACTTTATGGAAATCATGCTGATATACAATATACATACATATGTATAGATATATATAAAATGATGAGTTTAAATCATGCGACAAACGTTGTGGCAATAAGCGCACACAGCAGTCATGCAACATCTGGTGGCACATGTAGTAGCAACCCACAGCAGTTAGCGTCATTTGAGGCAATGAAGAGGTGAGTATGCGGGAGAGTGCACCAAATGCATGCGACATTTAGCGGATGCGCGTGATAAATCACAACCGCCACATTGCATTAAATGAAAAGCATATTCAATTAAGAAATGCCAACCGCTGGGCGAAGCATACCAGCGCGCGGCGGCAGTGTGTAACAAGTGAAGCGCGTCGATGACTGCGGATGCAGGCGAGCAAGAGACGGGCGCTTAATGTAAGCCAAAGTAGACGGCGCTGGCGCGTTTCCTTTGCGGCAAGTGGCGGTTGCAGGACACACATTTTTATTTGTTTTTGGTTTCATAATTTTTTTTTGCTAACTGTACAAATGTTGGCAATCACAGAGAGCAACATTTTCGGTGTCGCCGCCGCTGATGTCGTTGTCTGACAGCTGCAGATAGCACATGATTAGCCATACAAACAGACACACTCTTACTGGCGAGCGTACACCGTTATTGGTGTACACTTATAATTGCAGTTAATATATTTTTGAGCGCGCAGCAGTGATTGCTTGGTGGCCGCTTAGCGCTGGCAACTGGTTCGACGCGGTACATGCAACGCTGCCGCGCGGCTGTTAGACTTTGTAAGACTTTTATTTAATTCCTCTTTGAAATGGCAAATGGCGCACTGCCGCGGCGGCTTAAAATATGCTTGCGCGTACGTGTATGTATGCTTGAGATAACTGTAATTCTGCAAAGTTGCAATACCAGCAACAACAACAGCAGCGCGCTGTTGTGGCAATCGCACACTTACCGCGGTAATGCTGCGCGCAATGCCTTTGTATCGCTTTTCAGTTATTTATTAATTCACATTGCAACTGAATTTGCTGTGCGCTGCCATGTGCCATGTCGTGGCCTTGCTTAGCCTCGTACAAACACTTTGCAACATGTTGCACATGCATTTTGCTTGTGTTGCTGCTAAGTTAAGTCTGCCTCTGTGGCTTTATCTTGCGCCTTCCTTTTCGACTTTGATTTGGATTAAGTTTGCTTTTCCGCTTTCGGCAAGCAGGCGTTTGGCCTTATCGTCGCGCAGCTTCGCGAAATGCGCAAGGCAAGCGTGCTGTTCGCCGTTTAAGAATAACGTACAAGTGCGCATGCGCAACCATTCGCTGCGCTTCCACATGTGTATCTATAGAAGTACTTAGAGAAAAAATCGTGGCTTTTCTTAATTATTAATTCGATTTATTAATTTAAATAGATATGTATGTACCTATGCTATGAGCCTTTGAAGTAATCTCAACAAGTTCCATTATATTCAAGATTATATAATTTTTCTAAGATATCTAACATAATAACCGATATATACGGTATAAAGTCCACCGTAGCTCTGAAATGGTGTTTGGAGGCTAGAAGAAATATTGATCTGATTTTGCTATATTTTTGACACGGAGCCTCACTATTATAATAAACACATCTCCTTTGAATTTCTTTAGAATATCTGAGAGATTTACCGATATTTTCTCTAAAAAATTACCCACAAGCACTGAGGTCCTCTTCTTCGATATTTGGGGTCTTGAAAAGTTATAGTTTGGTTTCGGTTATTTTTTTTAGGGCGATATCACATAAGCAATGCAGTATATGTGCAAAGTTTTGTTCCGATATCTTAGATTAGGTTAGGTTGTAAGGTTGTTTCCCAAAGGGAAAACACACGTAGACTTTGAAATATAGTCCTTTGTGAAGCCTGGTTCCCCCCTAGATTAACAATTAGGAGTTGACAAAGCGCTACAAATCTGCAGAGCTTTTTAATTTCTATATTCGCTATTTCGCGAGCCTATTCTAAAAAGTGAGATTCAATAAATCTCTTTCTTAATCTCGCAAAGGCGGGACATTTCAGAAGAAAGTGATGAGACAATTCCACCTCACCCTCCTCCATGCAGCTTCTACAGCTAGCATCCGGTAAGATTTCTAACCGTACAATCCGATATCTTCACTGGTGCTTAATTTATAGATTGTCAAGTGTACGAATCTGATGGATTCCAAAATTTTCATACAAGGAAAGCTCATTTTTAAATTATACTATTGCCAAGAAAATATCATGAACCTTACTAATTTCGTTGAAATTGGTCGAGTGGTTCCTGAGATATGCTTTTTGACCCTTAAGTAGACCTATTTAAAATTTTATATAGTGTCTTCAAAGTGTGTCTGAAATTTTTCGAAATCAAACTATAACTCTTTGAGACCCTTGTTATTGAATAGGGACCAGACACTGTCGGTCATTCTGTGAAAAAATGAAATTAAAATTTGAAAGGATTTTTTAATCTGATGATAATGTGGCACGGAGATAAAAACGAAAAAAATTGGTTAATACTTTTCCTGAGGTTTTCATTTATCTGTTATAAGAACTTACAACTTCCGGCTGACTTTAATACTTTCTTGGATATATTATAGTTGGTTACCGAAAATGCTAAAAATCGGTCGATAAATCACTCCAGTCCCCAAACATATAGTGATACCGTTGTTTTGGTATAAAGCTGAGAGGCTTTTTTCCTTAAAAATTTCCAATTTTTATATAACCGTAATTTCCAGTGCACTTCGTTGCTACTGTGCAACTAGTCAAAATTAAGTTGTCGGCCTGGGAAAGTGTGAATAAATCAAAATATGCAAATCATTTAGAAATTCACCGATAATTCATTAGTGTATAAATAGTTACAAGTTTCGTTTGCGCGGAAAATGCGGCGTTGAAATGTTGGCGCGGCTAATTGCTACCAGATTTATGGCAAAGATTTTCACTTTTCAGTGAGCAAATAAATTTAACGCTAACAAGAAAATGCAAATTGAGCGGGAAAAGAGGGAAAATGAAAAGATTTCCGTTAAGGCAAGAGGTTAAAGAGAGTTAGTATATATATATATATATATAAAACAATGTATTTCTTGTTAGCAGTTTAAACACATTCTAAATGCTAATATTTGGCACATAACTGTAAAATATTAAAACAATCAAATTTTTTATTATTTTCGCGCGGTTCATTCAACTCGCCCAACAGCGACATTTTCATAACACCCATGCGCGCATTCATTAATTTATGAAATTACACACGTTAGCTTTACTGTCTGACTGTATGTTTGACACTGTGTGTGTTTGTGCAGACTCCTTCGAAATTTTTTGATTAATCGAAGATGCAATTTCATAATCATCATATCGTCGCTTTAAGGCTTGAGCAAAACAAAGCACGTGTACCAAACAAACTCATACAAACATACTATATGTACCGTTTGTGGCTGCATTACAGTTATTTCACGTATTTTGACTTCGAAAAAGGCAAACAGGCAAACTCATGGCTAACAAATTGATAAATCGTGCAGCGCGTATTTGCTCAAGGCGCTCAGTTACCACTTCGTTTTGCAACGATATGAAACACAAGCGCTTATTGCTGTTCGCTTGTATATATCATATGTGTTTGTGTGTGTGTTTGTATGCCAACAATGTCCACAGGTAATCACTAATGGGCAAGAGTTGAAAAGTCAAAGAGTGTCAAGTGACAAAAAGAAAAGGGAAGAGGCGACAAAATCGTTGTTGTGGTGAGAAAGAGCAACGTGGTCTCAAGTGGGACATGTAAAACGTACAACAACAATAACAACAACAGCGCTCATTACAATAGTCGCTGTCATATTTGTTGTGTGCAGTTCACAATGGTTTGGTGCAATATCTTTCAGTCACACAATTGTGGATTTTCCTGCCTTTTTTATTACTTTTTCATAACCGTACTTTTGTGTACCATCATTTATTAAATTTGTTAAATTGCAAATAATATTTTCGGTTTCTTGTATTTAATTTGTTGGTTTTAGCCGTTGTTAACCTACTCTTTAACGTATATAATCTCATTGTAGACGCTGGAAAATGCTTTTGATTCGATTGCTGAATAATATTGTGTATGAACAGCGAATGAAGATAGCGCGAGCATCCGATTACGATACAACGGTGGGGATAGTAATGGAAAATGCATTTATTTTTGAAAATTTTTACTATAAAAGGTTGTTGATATCCTGAAAATAAAATTTATGTTGATAGAAGAGGAGTAAACTGTTAATCGCCCAAGAAAAGTTCAGCTCAAGTACCTCTCGGTGCTTGAATTACTGTCAACAGAGGGCGCTGCGAATAGAATTTCGCTTTGGTAATAGTACAAAATAATAACAATACTAACCCCTCAATCATCCTTAACGATGACTACTACTCAAGAAATACGTGATGGCACTCCATCTCGTATCGCTCAGGACCATAACAGTCCTGTTGGCCCATCAAAATAACCTAAGCCAACCCCTCAATGATAACAGACTATAAGATAAACTAATCTTTTCTCGACGAGCGAATCCAATTTTCAACGGAGCGGGGGATCCCTCACTGGTACTAGCACACAAAAGGCGGCTCTCGACAATTTTGAAGGAGAGTTTGGATCCGCATGAATAAACTCATGTGAATACTTGGCTTTAAAATATCGGCCGCGAAATCTATAAAGGTCTATCCGAATAATTTGAATGGCAGTAATTTAATTTTGTCAGCGACAACTAAGGAAACTATCCCCCTACTTATTTGACTAGTTATTATGACCATAATGGAGAAAGCTCAATTATTCATGCTATACAATAAATTTTGGGTATAAGTGAAAAAAAAAATATCAATACAAAAGGTTCTAGCTTTATCAGACATAGAGCTATAAACATTTCCTCATCATTTATATCATCATTTATAAGTGATTTGCTAAATTCCGTACAGTCTATATTAGTAGCGAAGACGATGAAGGCAGTCAAGTCAAATAAGTCAGTTCCGGATAAAAACATAAAAGATCAACAAACTAAAATTTGAATGACCTTATTTAATATATAGTTCATGAAAATAAGAGTATGAAAAGCAATGTGCAAATGTCTCTCGATTCACAAATTACTGAAATCTTTGGGGAAAAATAGTTGAATTGGGATTCAACTTCCTTTCGTACTTTTCGTATCGGGATCGCAGAGAATTGTTTCTGTTCTTAAATCGGAAAAGCTTGGTAATTGGAAAAAAGTGCGGAGTACGAGCCTATTGTTATTTTCTAGTGTAGTATCTCAACAGTTTTATTATAGCCATGTTCTGATTACTATCAGTAATTCTTATATTCTGAAAGAACAGTTTTGACTTGTCTTTGGTGTCTTTAATCTAGCCATCTGTAATGGTCTTCATTCTTCAGTATTGAGCTTAGTATATAATGCGATCTCAGTTGTTTATGAAAATAGAGACTGCCCCATATATTCAAAGAATGGTATATACCTATATAATACATATACTTGAGCAACATTTTACGTAGACCCCGACAATATATACTGGGCCGGGAACTTGAGATTTATTAGTATCCCACAGTCTTTTAAAACTTTTAGAACAATAAAACCGATGGTTTGAGACAACCTTCATAGAGATGGAGTCAAAGAAGTATTTAAATTTGAGTAGATTTCTTCGCGGATTAGCCATTTTATTATAAGTTTAGAACTTTGGAGGTACAACTTCAGACATAAGGTTGACAGTACTGGAAAGTGGTATTTAGTATTAAGTGGAGTTATATCAATTGTCATTTTAATCTATGACAAGGATAACGGTATATTCAAAATATATATAGTATCAATACTCTTTACTATCATTCAAAATAACATAGTCTGTACTTGGCTTACATCACAGAAAGTGGCAATTATTTTCGTAAAAAAAAAGAAAACAAAAACTTTTCACTAACACTTTCTCCCAGCCAATATACGAATACATGTACGAACTTTTATCGGTCACACTTACCTCGTTAATTTCATCCTCCAGCGCACGCTGACGCGTCAATTCACGCAAGCGCTCACGACGTTGCTCCGTGAGCTGTTCCAGCCGCTTGGCGGCGCGATCGACCTCATTGAATAGTAATGTCACTTTGTGCAGTCTAATTGCAACATCCACGCTGTCTGCTGCACTACAGTTATCCACTGCAACGGCATTATTAGCGGCTACCGACGCGCTGCCAGCTACTGTTGGCCGACTGATGGCATCGCATGACGTCATTGTGCTGTACTTGGACACAGCGGGGCAATTGTGTGATGACTGTTGTTGTTGCTGTTGGTGTTGTGGTTGATGTGTCATGCCAAAGCTATAACTGCCACCAAAACCGAGATGGCTGATGGATGAAATGGTGGACAGTAGTTTGTTGCCGCTGCCACTGCTGCTGCTGTGGCGATTGTTGTTGTAATAGCGCGCGTTGTTGTTTTTGCTACTGTTAGTCGCGCTGATATTGCCATTATGATTGTGGCTATTTTCGTCAGTAGTCGGCGCTGCTGCAACTGCCGCAAACGCTTTGGCCAGCTCATGCAGATGCGCTAACTGTAAAGCGCCGCGCTTGCGCAAATTATGTAATTCAGAATCCATAAGCGCGCGACTTAACGCGCGATGTTGCGCATACAATTGCCGACGTGTGGGTAGGCCCTGCAGGTCGGCGGAGCGTATGTCACTCATGGCGGCCACTAGCCGTTGGCCCGCCGTGGCACATTGCCGCTGAAAGGGTTCCAGTGCGACGAAGAATTCGCGCCACTTCCGCGCGTCGTGATGATGCAAACCTTGCAATTTGCCGTACGGTATTTGCGATGGTGCAACACTTGTCGTGACTTCATTGACGCTAATGAATTTCAACGAATGTTGTTTTTGTTGTTGCAATGCTGTCGGTGGTTGCTGTTGCTGTTGTTGTTGCTCCTGTTCAAACGGAGGGAGAAGAAATCAAAGAAACGTGTATTGTTAGTTGTTGCTTTTGTTGTTATTGTTACATTCAATCATTTTGGTCTGTCCGTCCGCGCTTCGTTTGTCTACAATTTTCGTATTTCGTCTATTTGCACATCTGTTTGTCCATTTGTCGCTTTGCTCTCGTGTTGCTTTTCTATTTGTTTTTGCTCGTTGTCAATGTTTTTGTTGTTTTTTTTGTTTGGTGGTAGTTCTTGTTAAAAATCGGGTTAATTGGGTGTTATGTCGGGGCGTTAACCGCGTGCTCAGATGTTGATCATTTGTTCCCGAGCGTTTTTTTCCTGTTTTTTTACAGTTTTTTCCTTCCTACTCAAAGCGGGTCCAAGCCGGAGTCTACATTGTTTCTAACTACTATTGTTTCTTTGTTTGTTGTTGTTGTTGTGGAGCTTTCAATATCTTGTTATTTACTACTCTTTGCTACTCATTCAATTGTTAGCGAATCGACATCAAGACATTTACCTCATTTTATTTAACAAGTAACTGCAGTTTCGCCGTGTCTTTTTGTTAGGTGCTGTCTTGCCCTGGCCTCCGTAGGAGGTACAAAGAGAGTTCAGCAGTTGATTTATTTTGGGAACTATTTTCGGTTTTTAATGCCAATTGTCGAAACTGTTCATTTGTACTTAATACCTTTTATGTCATTCTATGGATATTTGAGTAGTCAGTTTGGCCAGTGTGAAGAGCTGAGGGGTGAAAAGGTGTTTTTGAAGAGAAATGTAGTGAAAGTAGTACTCTGACAAGGTTGAGGCACTAGAGTGTAGGATTACTCATTCCACTTTAGATTCAGTGATGACATGAAGCTATAGGGTCTAGAGATGTGCTAGTTAACTGATCTGAGAAGAATGACTAGTGGTAATCGGTAACCGGTAACCGGTACCAACAAAAGTAATGTTCTTTATTTCTTCACTTGGACTCTTTAGGAACCATTTGGCGATTCTACGTATACTTGGTCTTGGACTCTAGATCCATTATAAATTCGACTTTCTAGAAAACATTCTTCAAAAGTGTAATCTTTGTAAAGATCGTCGACTAAAATATCGTTAGCTTCCTACTCATCGTATTATATAATTTTACTTTTCTAGTTGACAATCAAACCTACTTTAAACTGTCTGCAAACTAAGATTATCTTCTTTTCATAATTCTTAACGTCTTTTGCATTCATTTTGAGTAATTTACGGCATCACAAAGAACTGGTGACATTAGCTGTCCATTTGAGATCTTAAACCTAACCTCTTAAATCTAACCTAACACTGGTCACTCTCATTCTCTTTTGAATCCACGAGCGATCAAGAGTATTACTATATTTCCATTATGTTGATTCATTTCAAAGTACCTAAAATTAGTAGTACTACGCAATTTCTGTTGTTCCTGCTGCAGAGCTTCTTAATAATCGCTTGACCGACAGCTATAAAGGAAGAACCGAAAAGGAAAAAAACTCTCGGAGATGGCAACCAATAGTTTTATGACTTACTAAGTCGGATTAAACCCCCAATTGAGTCATACTAGATAGCCTCATCTACGGATAGACTTTTGAGGTTTGTAAGGTTTCTGAGCTTCGTAAAAAACGCTTGGGCTAGAGCTACAGAGGGAGAACCGAAAATAAAAAAGCTTTTGGAGATGACAACCAATAGTTTCATGACTTACTAAGTCGGATTAATCCCCCGATTGAGCTATTTAGTATAGCTTTTTTGAGGGGAGATTTCATATTATTTTTTGTGCAGTTTCGGGGTTTGAATGATGTATGAAAGCGACTGAAAGTGATCCAATAAATATAAATTACTGTTGTACTTTAAAAACATAAAGATTTCATAAAATTGGAAGCTTTATTTGAACTTTAGGAGCTTTTCAAGGAGCTTTAATAGATTTCGCATTTAATCTCTCTTTAATTTTCTTAAATTAGGTTTGATGTGCAGTGAATATCGCGATTATTTATGAAAATAAAAGAAAACAAAAACACTAATATGAAGATAATGGGCCTTTATTCATTTCTCTTATTATGACTATGACCTTTAACTGCTTTCTTCTCAATATAGATTTTGTGCGAAAAAGAATGATGAATCTTCATATTCTACCCAAATTATGAGGCTTTAGAGCTCTATCTAGTGATTCTATATATTCTAAGTCGCTCATAAACTTCTTTGGAATATTTATAATGAACTATAGGTCGGTAAGGTCACGCTGGTCCAAGCCTTAAATCTCTGAATAGCAGAAAATATGGTTATAAATCCTCACAAAAGTATGGAAAACCAAAATCTCCTACATTTTGGTCTGCCGCTTAAAAGATCGCGCAATATGGTCAAAGTAAAGTTTTATGTCATTATGTTGTTGTATAGCAGTTGTTGTTTGACTCTTTTTATTTGGCTAATGTGTGGGTGCAACTCACCTTTATGCAACTTTCGTTATTCTCGTCATTACCGCAACTGCTGAGAGCCGTATTATTGCCAAATGCTGAGTGCTGCTGTTGCTCATGTTGTTGTTGTTTTTGTGGTGGCAATAACTTGTGTTCGAGGCAAACAGCAAGAATTTCGCAATACGCAATTTGCCTTGTCAGCAAACGCAGACTTTGGCAAATTAAGTCGATTACGCACATTTGGCTCGACTTTTCGATGGCAATTAGAATGGTGAACGTTGGTGTTGCAGCAACGGTGTTGCCGTTGTTGTTGCCAGCAGTTGCATGGGCGGGTGATTTAACGGCGTTGCCGGTGGCTGTTGTGACATTTGAGGTGACTGACACACTTGCGGAGTTGCTGCCAGAAGCCAGCGGCGTCGCTGCGACCGCTGCTCGCGCCATTTTCGGTGTCGACGGACGGTTGATGGACGCTGGTTCTGCTGTTGACTGTTGTTGGTGGTTGTGTTGTTGCATTGAAGGCTGTTGCTGCGTTGTGGTACGGTCATTAGCATTCACAGTTGACGTTCTGCAAATTGAAAACGAAAACAACAAATATTTTTAGCAAAATGCGTGACTGATTATTATAAAAAAAAACGTAAAATAATCGCTTGCAGTCGATGGCAGATAAATGCGAGAACTTGTTAGAGTTATGTACACGTTTTGTTCGCAAGATTTTTAACAGCTGCAGCAAATCAATAATCTGTGTGTGCGTGTGTGTACGCCTGCGTGCGTTCGTATCTTGAAACTCGACTTCGCGCACTAGATAAATGATCGATCATTAGCCGATCTGTGGATAAACTCGTAAATAGTCAAGCCAATACATTTATGAATACTACAATGACAAGGGATGACCGTGTAGGGAAATTTTGGAAAAAAAGATTAGCGAGAATTGAAGGCGATCTTTTATTCTCTTTTTTGGAGAGAACGGTCCAGAATATGCACTATTCAAAGAGTTCTATTAGAAGATCGTTGGTATAAACAAATTCACAAAGAGAATTTGAGTCCGAAAGCTCAACAAGTCTCTTTTAATAAGTATTTCCTAGAATCGTTACATCGGATTTATAATTCCATGTTTTCCTTCGAAATGCTTGATCCTCCTATCTTGAGATAATTTTGCTTTATGTATGTACATATTTTAGAATATTAGCAGGAAGCGCTACAGTTCACAAGCTGAACTATAGATAAACTCCGACAAATCACATTTTTGGTATAAGTAAGCATCTTCGAAATATTAAAATATTTAGAATGCTGGTTCTCTACCTCCATAACCAGTTAACCTGACGTATGGGACGATCATCACTTTACTGACATCATCATAATTTTGTCCGAGTTGGCAAAGTCAATAAAGATTTCCAGATCACATTGCATTCTTAGAAGAGATAATTGGATCTGATTAGTGAAGCGAAAAGGACTTTGAAGACCATGGTCCAAAGCAAGATGATGACAGAGTTAATCTTCTGGTAATCTGTGGACCAGTACTGACACGACCAAATACCATTTTCACCGAAGAAATCTTCAAAGAAACTTGACAAAGGCTAAGAGGTTAGATGTTGGGAATATAGGGCCACGAATATAGACAGACAACCGTACTATTGTGGGTCTCTTGTGCGAGGACTACTATTGTCAATTTACCCTGGATGCAGTGCGAGTGTTGATCAATTCAATTCAGGCAGCTAGGCTTCTGTTTTGCAGATATTTTGTCGAGTGGATAGTCTTTGCCTGGGTCTGGGTCTCTGTGGCTGCAGAAAAATCAGGATCGTTCCTATTACGTTAACCTGACTGTCTTTAGAACGGTAAAGAAATTATTTCGATATCATTATCCCTACAGGGCGCATATATATTTTTAGAAAAAAAACCACAAATATTTACGCATTTTGCAGCCAGTTCGCATAATTTACAACTGAACCCTGACACAGAAAATATCTTTATTATTTTATTCACTTTTATTTTTTTGTTACAACGAAAATTGCATTCACCATTTACTTAACTACACACCGGTGATCGCCTCTATGCTGTTGTTGTTGTTGCAGCACAATCGAACACAATCATTTATTTATTAACGCTCATTTGTGCCACAAACAGCCAACATAAATAAATGCATGAAAATAAATTCTAGATATACCACATAGTAGTATAACCCGAGGCAATGCCAAGCCGTCGGCCGAAGGTGCGAGGTAAGCCGCTTGTCGCAGCTTACAACACGCTCGCTATTTAATTGAAATGACGCCGCATGTGGTCAGCATTATCAGCGACGACTTTGTCTGTCTTTGTGTTGGCAATAATAACATAGGCAACGACATATTCGCAACGCGACAACAGCACGAACACAGAGAGGCACAGAGAGTTAAATATAATTTGACGGTGAATGCGGTGTGTCTAGAGGTGCAGCGCTTCTTCAGATCAACCTACGCAGTTTTTGTGTTGTCTGTCACCAAATGCTTTTTTGGTGTTGCTGTTGTTGTAGTCTCATCTCGTGTAATTTGCTGTCGTTGACTGAGTGACTTAGCACTTTAGGTTGTGTTGGATTCTTTTTTGTAAGTTGCTGTTGTTGTTATTTTTAGCAGGATTTTTGTGATTTTCTTTTGCGAATGTTGCTGAGTCTATTCAAATGAGCTTAGAAATCTTGGGAAACTGAGTTAGGCTTACATATTTGAGATGGTGTTGACTTTTAATTTGTTTTTGGGTGATAAACATTATACTAGAGCTTTTGTGAAGTTTCACACCATAATTGTGGAGTGTGTCTGCGATTTTCTACACTCGGGACCATATTCGAACATTTGGGATTATAGATCAAGAAATCTTTCAGTGAAATAAATTATTATCTTTGTGATTTTTGTCAATCAAGAAGTCGTCTCATGATGTTCCTTGAAAAAGCTCCTTAAAGTTGTTAGCTATTCGGAAACATTATCATTCTGTTGCTATCTATGTTCCATAATTGATCTTAAACCAAAAAATTTTGTTCCAGATTTTATTTGAGATTCTAAAGATATGAGACCAATCAAGGGTATTTTGCTGGTTCTATGAAGATGAAGAAGATGAGATTGGACTCATAACGGTAGTTTTGCTTAATTCACAAATTGGCTACTCTTTAAACTCTTCTTCAGGATGTTCAGTTGGTCACCGTCAGTGACCTTGCTAGACTATCTTAAGGTGGATTTTCTGTAACGCATTTTCAGTAATATTTGAAATATATTTTAAATACCTACCAACTCTTTTAGAAATATTGTGATCTATCTAAGGACTTGAAAATACCGATCTAGTTTCTTAGAGAACACAATCACCCTTAGAGCAATATTCAATGTAAACCTTGTTGTACAGATTGAAATGATGATCTCATTATTTTTATACTAGCAATACTGAAGATTAACCCATATATAAGAAAGTACTATTTGGTCGAAAATGAGAGATCTCACTGAAATTCGGAAAAAGTGCTGTCAATATTCACTTTTCACTTTTACTCCACGAGACTTTTTGAACATTTTTATAGCTCTGAAATGATCAGTCAAATTTTCCATAACTGATCATGGAAGAGAATGGGAGCAGATCCGCCTTTGCTTTTGTAAAAGAATTGTTTCTTGAAATAAATTTTGTAGATCGGAGAAAAATTTGTACAAGTAAGGTCTCGTACCATCCCTAAATATATTTTGAAGAAAATAAGTCCTTGGGTCCACAATTTTAATAACCGAAACCGGTCCAAGATTTTGTCTAAATTATCATACATTCTGATGAATTATCTTACATACATACTTGGATACATTAGATCCACAAAACTTCAACACGCTCGAATTCAGTCTCACCTTACTTGCAGCTGATTATTAATTTTTGCTATTTGGATGAGTGCTGTTTGAATTATTGTCGCTTGTTGCGAATATCGCTGTTTGCACAGCTTGAGGTCGGACATTTAATAAGCTGTACAAATGTCTGTGTGTATATAAGTATATTTTTGAGTGTGCGCTTATTCATGCTGCTGCGATCTGCTGCTGCTGTTGCAGTAATTTGGGTTAATGTCGCGTGTATTTGTCATAATTTGCCTGCCAGCTACTCATTGCATATAGTCGTACTTGCCTAAACAGATCTGCCGGAGAATGTGTGTTATGTGCAGTCTGAAGTATATACATATGAGCGTGTGTAATGTTTACAAAATACTTGTTTAAACGGTTTTTGTAAAGTTGTTGGAATTTCGAAATAAAGATCTCAGACAAGCGCACCCATTAACACGAATCACTAAGACACAATGATTTAGACGATAGTGGATAGTGTGGCGCTATGCGCACTTTTAAAAACAAACTTATAAAATATTAGTTAGAGAGAATATATGGCTTTAGACAATCTTAAAGATTACGAATATTCTTATGTCTTAAAGCTTTAATGAAGACGCTCAGAATATTTGTTAGTAATTAAGACGTTGCTTGTTCTTCTTGTGTTATTAGGCGCCATTTTGTCTGTAATATTGTTGTAATTAAAATTAACTCGAGGTGGAAATTATATTGCATTTAAAACTCTTGCTCTCGATAGACTGGGAGAGCTCTGAAATATTCCATCAAGATATTAGTTAATAGATTTAAGATTACTTTGAGTTCGTGAACCTTAGATACAGTGAAAGCTATGTAAGATCGAATATGAAGTTGTGTGAACCTCCTGACACAGTTTGGATACTAAACCGAAGACGTATGAACACGGGTATGTCGTAATAGAAATTCCAAGTCCTTTGGATTTCAGCACTGACTCAGAAGTAAAAAAAAGTATTGCGGAATACATCACAGAGGCTCTAAGAGTGATATTTTATGCCATATTGACATTCAGCGGCTTATTCAGCTATCGAATTTTCAAGCTGAATAGGTACCGAAAGTCAAAATACCTATTTTGAAGTTTCTGATTTGGATTTATAAACTCTGTGGGCTGGGCTGTGGACTGCAAAAATCCGTGGTAGAGACTTTGTTTGATCTCTCAGTTATCGATCCATCAGATTACAATTTTGATATAAGATTAAGCATTCATTTGTTGTTATAAAACTGTTGAAACTAATTTTATGTAAATATTGAGATTAAAACCCCATAAAATCATATACAGTGCTTATTCAGCTAAGAGGTTTCTGGAATTTGAAAGCGCTGAATTCGTGTTCCAGAAATCGAAAGCAAAGCGAGAACACGAATGAAAAGTAAAAACAAGAACAAAATGGAATTTGTAAAAGTCACGCCGAAAAACTTTTAATGATTCGTAAAAATTTTATATAGTCTCCGGAATGATCATTAAGAATTTTATAGCCCACTGTGGAGTGGCAACAGTATGAAAGACAAAACGAAGATAAAAAGGCAGAGCAGTGTGCTTAATATGAAACATAAATTTCCAGCACATTAAAATTTCACTTCCCGACAATGCCAGAGAAGAGCCAAGAAGAAACAGAGACAAACATGAAGAAAGAACTTTAGTAACTAGTAAGTAAAATATCGATTTATTGGAGTACCTAGTACTTGGTGATAATAAAATTGCCAATTGAAAGTTGTGGCAGCAATTAAAGGCGGCAACAGTTGCGTAACGCTTCCTATTTGCAACATAATATACTTAGACACGTTAAGAATTCTTAGTTGTTAGGAAGTCTCTAACCTTAAAATCACCTTAACAAAGTTGTATAACAGCTTCTTAATAAGAAGTTTACAGTTTACATGCGAGCATAAAAATTCAAGCAACGCGATAAAAAGAGTTGTAGAACACTTTATCGATCTTCTATGAAGTGGAGGCTTGCGCACATGCGCTCTCACTCGTCTAACATTGTGCGCGCAAGTCAAGTGTTGCGTTGTGAAATTTTTTATTGCGCCCAAGGTGTTGGCGTCACCTTTGTAACACTTAACATCAGCTGCTCACAGCCGACAAAAGTGTACTGATTGGCAATTAAAAGGTATTAGCTTTGGGTGGAGTTATGGAGCTGGCGACTCGGCCAACTGCAGACTGCTGATTAATAAGCCAAAGGCAATCAAATTTGTTCTTTTTGATGAAGATAATTTTATAGATTTTTAAAATTATTTTTTCTATTTTTGTTGTGATTTGGACTTCAGCCGCTTTTTGACTTTGTGAAATTTAGTGAACATGTTTAGATATTTAGATATACTCGTATGTAAGCTACAATGGCTAAGAATTTAAGCACTTTATTATTATCTTAAATTTTATTTTACGGCGCATCGTAGGGCTCTTAAAAGGGTTTCACTTTAACACATTCGTTCGGCTCATTGAACAAGTCAGTGCGCTACAACTAAGCACTTAATCAATGTCAACATCTTTTGCTGAGCAATAAAAAACTCATCTTTGTCCGGCAGAAAGAATGGTAAAATTTAAATAAGAGAGTAAGGTGGGGTTGAATTCGAGTGGAACGGATTTTTATATCGTTTCAAGAGGATTTCTTAGTATTCTCAAATTTTTATTTTCTAAGATATAATTTTATAATTAACGATAATTACCGTCATTAGGTGGAGAGGTGTGGCAAGGTCCCGGATAAGATCTCCACACCTGGATTTATTAAAAAGTCGGAGGTGCCACGGCTCTGCTTTTTCTTTTCAAGACTTCTTCACTTAGATAAATCTAAGCTAGGTCTAAGCCAATTGGATAACGGGTTTTTTGATTTTGAAAAAGTACCGTTAAGCGATATAATTCTGATTTGGTGGTTTCTCATGAATAAAGTGATCGATATTCGATGTCGTTAATAAATATCTATCTGTCAGATCCATGTTCTGACTATTCCCATATAACGTGTGACAGATCGGCCAAGGTTTGGACTTTGGACTCAACTTTTAGTACTCTTCTAGTTATTCAGTCTTTCCAACTATTCTGACATATCTAAATTGATTTAATTATATCTTCTCTACGTTAAGCCGTCTTAAACAACCGTTAATCTCACAAATATAAAATACTCTAGTGCAAAAAACTCCGCCTGGGTATAACAGTAACAGCATAACATTGACGTCTATGCAAATGAGGTCAAGATATGTGTTGCGATAATTTAATTTCCCTTCATGCAACGCTGAAAGGTTTAAAAATAGTTAAAGAGCATCAAAGTCAAAGGTATCACAGCCTTAGGCTGATATTCTAGAAACTAATATCTGGAAATACATACTCATACATACACACACAAAATCCATAAGTAACCGCCTGAAGTAACTTGTGAAATTATTGAAGCATTTAGCACAATCGCGATAGTCATGCCGCAACCATTGGAGAACATGGCTTTTGAAAGGCAACACTTGGTCCATGCCATGGATATATGTATACAACTAGCTATATACATACCGAACATATATTTAATATTCACTGGAAGTTTGATGCAAATTTGCTTTAAAATTCTATATGCCTTAATTCCTACTAAGAAACCATTCAGCCGTGCTGTCTGACCGAGCTGTTGGGTTTCGGTAACTTGCCCGCCATCGGCTGATAAAGGACTTCACTTGACTGTGGTGTTAGCAGCTTGGGAATTCTTTTGCCGCATGGCATCACATTTGCGCTTGGATTACATGACAACCGTAGCTGATGGGCTAAGTTGATGTTGACAATGATATGAGGATTATGTTGGCGATGATGTTGAAAGATGACGTCGGCTATAATGATATCGTTATGCCGCGAATGCCAATCAACACGCCACTTTTGTTGCCACAGAATGGGTGCATGGAGGGGAATTTAGTGGGGTGTGTGAAGAACTCAGTATATAAAAAATGTATATATTAAAAAAAAAGAGTCGAAAATGTCTGAAGCTCTCACAAGGTATATGATCCAGAAAATCACATTAAATCAAGAATGTGCTGAAATAAAAGAATTTTATGAATTTGAAATAAAGTTCCTGGAGATATTATTTCGAAAAATTTATGCTGATTACAAAAAAAAATCCATAAAATATTTGTTTATATACCCAGAACTTATCTACCACTACCTTCTTCCCTCCTTTACCTTTATACTACTGAGAACCTTTCATATTATTTTGAGGTTAGAAGCAACCGACTCTGGAACTAGACTGTAACATGAATTAGACTCAGTAAGGGTAGGATATTCATACGAATTATTTGATTTTTTCAGAAAAAAAAGCTATGAGCTCATGGGTGGTCTTTTTTCGGACTACTACTTAACTTGCTTAACTTTTACATCTAAATTATCTTCAACTTGGAATCCCAAATCATAAATCTTAGACCAGGAATAATTAAGACTCAAGATATGATTTGAAAGACTTTTGAGATCCATACTTTTTGAAGCAAAAAGTGGAAATTCTGAGAATACTAGGTACCAATGCTTCAAATATTATTGAGAAACAATACTGAGTATTTGAGAATTACTGTGATGTTCTGAGCTGAAGTTTTGGCTATCAGTTCGAGGCAATGTGTAGTGGTGTGTAAGAATGTGATCCTCTAACCCCAGAACTGCTTAATATCCGATAAAGCTTGGCGATTGGTGGGGACTATTAAACTAGCTCGTGTCGAATCGGGTGTTTCAAGCAGGAACTCCCTTAATATTTTATAGAGTTTCTTTGGATCGTATATGGATATTTGAAATGTCTTAGTGATTCTCAGAACCTTGATTAAAATTTTCGATTTTTTGTAATTATTTGTATTATTTACTTTGAACTTTACTGAATACAGAGAATAGCATTTTTCAGCTTTCATACCCAAAAGTTCTAGCACTTCACTTATTGTTGTTATTGCTTTTGTACGAATTTCACTTAGGGCCATTTTTGACTTGAACGACAGGATCAGCAATCAGTTAACAAAATTATAGGGACTTTATGTACACTTCAGTCACTCTAAGTCTATATGTATGTAGCAACAGTGGAAGCAAAACATAAATGGCATGGAACATTCTAAATCCAGCTTGGCACGTCACTCAGTAATATTCCACTAGCCGTTGGGTCTGCGCTCTTACCGAACAGTGTGTATAATATTTACGGTGCGGGAGGTTTGAGAGTACGAGACTCCGACGGCTTGGTGTTGGCGGCTTTTAACTTTGTTCTTTCAAACTTAATTTAAATGCAGTTGGACAGTCAGTCAGTCAGGCAGGCAGACGGGCAGCACCACGGTACGGACAGAACGGACAGGCCAAGGCGGACACGTTGTCCGGTGTTGTGCTGATGCTGCGGCTGACGTCGCCGCTGGTGTGTGCCCGCTTGGCTGACTGCCCGACTTCGGTCGGAGTCTGAGCAAGAATGCGTTCTTTTTTTGACAGTTTCGTGACACGTTAATTTTATGTTTTTATGCAGGTATGCTGCGAGCGCATATATAATATCTGTGGCATAGGGCAGCCCGGGCCATGAATGATGACGACCACAAATGCTGCGTCTTTACGCTGTGCTCCCTTTTCGCGGCACTTAAGTCACTACTTCTATGCAAAAGAATTGATTGCTAAGAATCTTAAGTGCTGCAGAAGAGAAGTAGCAGAAGGAAGTATATAGTGTTTGTGTTGTTGGCCTTTCTAGGAAAAAGCGCGCTGACCTGCATCCACCGCACATTTGTTGCCGAAACTGTGCCAGTGTGGCAGGCAGTTTGGTCGGGACCGGTGAGCTTTGTAGGTGCTGCTGATCGGCTGCCAATTGCTTGTCTCGCTGGACACACTGACGCTTCATGTGTGTCCTCGGGGGTAGTTCTACATTGCTAAGATTTTCTCACGACAAATTGAATTTTTATTACCCAAAAGGTTTCTAATTCTATTTATTTTGTTTGCGCTTTCTTCTTATTTTTTGAGTGAAAATATTTTGCGCATTTTTTCTGAGTTTTTTTGGTGCATGTGATTTATGGACCGCCGCTTGTGTGGGTCAGCGTAAACCGCTTTGTTGGCATTTATACAACAGCTTCCAGGAATATTTGCATTTATTTATGAATGTCTATATACATATATGTATGTATGTATGTATTCCGTGTGTTGCGTGTAATACTAATGTGCAAAATCGAGGTCAATTGCAATTAGTTAGCAATAGTCGCATGAGTACCGTTATATTTGTCTTGACACTCTCACAGTTGCCTCCACTCAATCTTCTCTATTTGACAACAAATGCATCTATTAGCATCTGCAATAACTGTGGTCGCATGTTGCTGCAACCAAATGTAAACAAAAAATTGGCAACTTCTTGTCAACACTTTGAAGTGACAACTTGTTGTTTGCGGGTGTAAAAGTTTTCGAGCACACTTGAGGGGTGTGTAGCGGAATTTACAAGTATTACTGTATGCAAAGTGGCAAATAGGTACATCAAGCTGTAAGATATAGTCTGTGGAACAGTGGTGCAAAACGTTCAAGCTGGGCTTTGATGTGACGCACTCTTCTTAGGGCTTAGACGTCATTCGTGATTATTAAGACAATAGTGAATCGAGGAGTTCTATGATATTTGAGAGAGAGGTATAGGTAGAGCAAGAAGTGAGGTGTTTTGCAGATGGTTCCAAGTTTAATGTCTGGATGAATGGAGTAGCTTACTGCCGTGACTCTCTCTATCAACTCTAAGTACTTCAAATTGTAGCTTCGATAACAACTTCTGAGAGTTAAACATCTACACCGGTGGCGGGGCAATAATACTGGTCCTGACGCATATACTTATTGGACTCAATTCAAGTTTTGGGTTTCTTGACTTCACTCATTCATTATAGTGTCGGATCAAAGTGAAATTTTTGGAAACTACAAATCCTATAAGCTTTCTTGCAGTTTCGTACTAATGATGAAGCTTTTGTCTGCGATAAAACGTAAAATATAGATCGGTTTTGGGAGCTTCTTGCAAGCTTGCAATACCGTACTTTCTGCTCTAGTAATATGGGTTATCTCTAGTCACTGTCTCATTAGAACTCGAAGTTGTCTAGTAGATGATGTAGTGGATCGATTAAACAACTTCCGTCTTCACTGCATTTTTTGAAAGATTAGTGTTAAAGAGAGACTTATCTGCTTTTGCTGCTCAATATATATATGTTACTCGGACTAACGTATGGACCGACTTGGCTCATTTTACGTGGATATCTCAAATTGTAAACGTAAAAAATACAGTTTGTGCAAGAACTAAAGCAGTACGACATTCCCAAACGACATCGCTTCGCTCTATGGGTTCTTGAAACGTTCCAAGAAGATCTGACGTTTTCGAGCCAAATTCTGTTAAGCGATGGGGCCCATTTGTTGCTCAATGGGTATGTAAACAAGCAGAATTGCCGCATTTGGAACGAAGAGCAATCTAAAGAGATTCAAAGCTGACATTTCATACAGAAAAAAAAAAACGGTTTGGTGTGATTTATGGGACGGTGGAATCATCGGTCCACATATCTTCACAAATGATGCCGTTGAGAACGTAACCGTCAATGGCGACCGTTATCGCGCCATGATAACCGACTATTTGATGCCTGAAATTGAAGCTCGTGATCTCGGCGACATTTGGTTTCAACAAGACGGCGGCACTTCCCACACACGGTATCAATCAATGGACTTAATAAGAGAACATTTCGGTGAGCCGATAAATTCACCTTTTGGGCCGGTCTATTGGTCACCGAGATCACACCGTTTGAGTTTTTCCTGTAGGGATATGTTAAGTCTGTAATGTCTTACCAGTCGAAATGCTCGAACGAGTCATTGACATTCTGAGCTTGGTTTGAAGCAAGTAATTTTTTTATTGATTAAAATTTTTAAAAAATTTTTAAATATCTTAAAATCTCCGTTACACTGTACCAATTCTTTGGGTGTGTCATCAATTTCGCTACACACACTCCATGGCGGGCAGTAGCGCTAAGTAAATACACGCTTGACATTAAGAAGTCCTAACAAATGGCTGGCAGTCGAATAGCTACAGCAAACGCCCCACTAAGTACCGCAGCCCCTCCCACTAATGCAAAGAGCACATACTCATGCATATGTATGTTCAATAGCACAGCGTTTTGTTGGCATGCAAATATGCGTCAATTGGAAATTCACATTTGGGCATGCGCATGCGCGTCAATATTTAAACAACTGTGCGTGAATGTTGCCACAGCAAAGCGTGTGACCAACAGCAGAGCAGCCGCGACCCAGCAGCGACGTGGCGATCGTTGTCAATAGTGAGACGTTGTTGTTGACGTCAAAAAATGCAGTCATAAAATTAACTTTGCCACACACATAAAATAAACAACATAAGCGCATTGCATACTAGCTGATACTTGCCACATGCTACATGCCACAACGCTTTGCTGGCGAACAAACAAAGCTATTGAAATCGGAAAATATGGCACGGTATTGTAAATTTCGCCGCAACACACTAAATACACAGACGTAAGTGTGAAATTACAAACAGTCGAAGTGCGCAAACGATCCGAATTGCTGAATGCGGTCGCATGGCCGAGTGGTGGTTGTGCGCATGCGCGCGGTCGAAGGGTGCGCAAACAGCGCGATGCGGCGTTGCTGATAAGCGGAAAGAAAGCTACAGCAACTTGCCACAGTTGAGTGTGTGTGTGTGTGTGTGTGCTAGTTGTGCTTGCAGTACTTTGCGGCGGCCGCGTGCAATGTGGCGTGCGTATCCAATCAGCGATCTGCGCTTGAACGCGTGTTGATTTCATTTGATTTGAATTTTTTCCCAAAGGCGCACACACACACACTTGCCTACTTAGACCCAACCTAGCGTTATAATAAAAAACCACAATTTGTGGCATGCAACACATCGGTTGTTTAGTTAAGTAAAATGCGTTCGCTTCACTTCCTTGTCGCGCAGTTCGTCGAAATCGTAATTGCAAACGACGGTAGCCAATAATTTTGCACTTTATGTAGTGCTAAGCGTTTTTGCCAATAACTTCGTCGCGCGTTTTTTTCTTTTCAGCATCATTTCCAGCATTGCGACTACTTGTTTTTGTCGTTTTTTGTTGTTGTTTAACAAAATTATTGGCGCCACGCAGCTGTGAACATGCTTATTGCGTGCGCATGCGCAGCTTTTGTCAGCCACAACACATCACTGCAACTGCGTTGTTGCGCCTGCGCAAAAAGTTTTTCCTCAATTTTCCTCCAAATTTTTCCCTTTTTCCATTGCGTTGCCTATGTAATTGCGCAAAATTGACTTCCCATTTAATGACAATTTTGTTGCGCATTAATTGCAATCGATTTTATTGATATCGACTTCTGTTATACCCCCTCGCGCTGTCGTGTCTTTTTTCGCTTTCAAATATTTCTTGGTAATCACAAACATTTAGCATTTCGACACATTTTTGGTGCGAATTGTGGTGTAGGTGTGCTCGGTTTATTTTCATTTACTCACCTTTCAGGTATCGTACTGTAGTAGAGTAGCACCGTTGCGATTTCATAGCAATTTAGACCGGCTGCCAGTACACATTCCGCATCGACAGTGACAATTGGTTGGCCTTTCAGATCGGTGGTGCCTGAAAAGGTAGATAGAGAAAAAATAATAATAAATGCGTGAATAAAGTTCAAAATTAAATAACAGTAAAGTAAATTAAAGAAATATGTCTAAACGAACTTAAAACGTGATTTGAAGTTATATTTAGTTGAGGAGTTATCATCACATCAGCAGAATTTAGCGAATATCATCGGATTTTAGAAAAAAACTGGAGAACTTTCATATAATAGATTTCTCTAAAAATATTGCTATCATCCCTATTGCGAGTGTCACATGGCAGTAGATAATCGACTACTGAGCGATTGTCGACTACAATTGTAAGGATCAGTCGCTCAACCATCGACCGTGTATGCTTTTCAATCGCTTATTTGTCGACAGATATTTTTTAATCGTTAGAAATTTTTGAAATTTGTCGATCAAGTAACACAATAGCAAGTTTAAATATATTCGACTCAATCGACTGGAGTCTGTTCTATTGCCAGTCGACACCAGCAATGGGGGGATATATTCTATGTGCCTATAAATTGGAGATGTTGAGATATTTGATGAAAATAATGCCACTTGTACCTTTTGTAGGATCCTCTTAGTCGGCAATTATCTTCTATAGTTGAGTAACCATGTATCCATTATACATATATGCCCTGTTTAATTTAGTCGGCTAATGTGCAGTTTCTTTATGTAATTTTATTTAATTCCAAAAATTAATTTTAAATTTTTTTTTTTTTTATGTAAGGGGAAGTATCGAAAGCCGGAGTGCTATATTCAATAGGTCTATCGTTTATAAAGGGTGATTTTTTAAGAGCTTGATAACTTTAAAAAAAAAAAAACGCATAAAATTTGGTTCATGACATTTACTTTTTGAAGATAATTTCATTTAAATGTTGACCGCGGCTGCGTCTTAGGTGGTCCATTCGGAAAGTCCAATTTTGGGCAACTTTTTCGAGCATTTCGGCCGGAATAGCCCGAATTTCTTCGGAAATGTTGTCTTCCAAAGCTGGAATAGTTGCTGGCTTATTTCTGTAGACTTTAGACTTGACGTAGCCCCACAAAAAATAGTCTAAAGGCGTTAAATCGCATGATCTTGGTGGCCAACTTACGGGTCCATTTCTTGAGATGAATTGTTCTCCGAAGTTTTCCCTCAAAATGGCCATAGAATCGCGAGCTGTGTGGCATCTAGCGCCATCTTGTTGAAACCACATGTCAACCAAGTTCAGTTCTTCCATTTTTGGCAACAAAAAGTTTGTTAGCATCGAACGATAGCGATCGCCATTCACCGTAACGTTGCGTCCAACAGCATCTTTGAAAAAATACGGTCCAATGATTCCACCAGCGTACAAACCACACCAAACAGTGCATTTTTCGGGATGCATGGGCAGTTCTTGAACGGCTTCTGGTTGCTCTTCACCCCAAATGCGGCAATTTTGCTTATTTACGTAGCCATTCAACCAGAAATGAGCCTCATCGCTGAACAAAATTTGTCGATAAAAAAGCGGATTTTCTGCCAACTTTTCTAGGGCCCATTCACTGAAAATTCGACGTTGTGGCAGATCGTTCGGCTTCAGTTCTTGCACGAGCTGTATTTTATACGGTTTTACACCAAGATCTTTGCGTAAAATCTTCCATGTGGTCGAATAACACAAACCCAATTGCTGCGAACGGCGACGAATCGACATTTCACGGTCTTCAGCCACACTCTCAGAAACAGACGCAATATTCTCTTCTGTACGCACTGTACGCATTCGTGTGGTTGGTTTAATGTCCAATAAAGTAAACTGAGTGCGAAACTTGGTCACAATCGCATTAATTGTTTGCTCACTTGGTCGATTATGTAGACCATAAATCGGACGTAAAGCGCGAAACACATTTCAAACCGAACACTGATTTTGGTAATAAAATTCAATGATTTGCAAGCGTTGCTCGTTAGTAAGTCTATTCATGATGAAATGTCAAAGCATACTGAGCATCTTTCTCTTTGACACCATGTCTGAAATCCCACGTGATCTGTCAAATACTAATGCATGAAAATCCTAACCTCAAAAAAATCACCCGTTATAAAGGGCCTATCTAGATCGCAGTTATATTTGAGATACATAGACCATAATATTGTGGGGCTACGACAGGAAATAGTCTAACAGCAATCAACTCGCACGACCGAGGCGGCCAATTGATTGGGCCATTTCGTGAGAAATCAGTTTCGTCAAACTTGATTTTCAATAAATCGAATGTGACATTCGCTGGGTGCCGCCGTCCTGTTGGAACCACATATTGTCCATGTCCATATTATGTATAATATATCATCCAATTCGGACCAAAAATATTCGGTTAGCGGTAGCAATTCCCATTCACAGTAACGTGCCGGTTTTGATCATCACGGAAGAAGTGCGGCCCAATGACGCCGTCGGCCCATAAAACGCACCAAATCGTATTTCTTTCGGGATGCAATGGTGACTTATGGAGTGCGTGTGGATTGCTGCCTGTAAACGCATATTTTACTTATTGATATTGATATGATTTTTCAATGAAAATCCGGATCATTTTCAAATTGTTGCTGAGCTCAAGTCACGAATATACGATGATACCGGTGGTCAAGCATTTTCAATTCTTGCGACAATTTGATATTATTCGGATGTAGGCCAAGATCTTTTCGCAAAGTTTCGCCACTTTGACGTAACAGAGATGCCGAACGCTTGAGACCGACTTGTAAGAGACTGATTTGAGTCTTCCGCAATTAATGCGCTACCGGCAGCAATTTCTCGACAGTACTGGCACTTATTTATCTCACTAGCATGGGAACATTTTGTACTGTGCCTGTGGATTCAAATTTTTCCACTAGGCGCTCAATTGTTGATCTGACAGGACGATTATGACAACCATAAATTTGACGTTGCGCTCTTAAAGTTCCTTACTGAAGAGAAATGTCAAAAGAGCGGGAAAAATATGGCATCGTTTGCTGTCCCTATCGATGTAATTTTGTAGCGTCCCTATTTAAAAGCCCTTTATATTCTACAACTATACTTTTCATGGTCGATTGTTTGGCCGAACTTTCAGTTTTATAATAAGGTCAAGTATGATATCGAGCCAATTATTTTTCAATATTGATCATAAAGACCCAGAGTTCTGAGACAACATGCTGTTAGTACAGCTACTTGTTTTTAATGATAACAGCCCTAATGTTAAGAATCCCATAGTGGTTCTTTTCATTACATTGTTAACATTTAGTAAATATTATGGCTAAATAATAATCAGGAGTCAGCTATAACATTTCGTCCGACCACCATACCAAAGAGTCGTATGTTAGAATCTGTCTCATAATATTCATAATACTCACATACAAATATATATATTTGCTATGATAGGAATACCATCGGTAGTCGGAGCCCTAACTATATAGTAATAAATCGTCTGCTTTCAAATTCCAAACGCTTCGATTGTCCATCTTTCCATGAGTGGCATTCAATTCATTAAATTCAAGGATTGATAGAAAGCAAGTCTTTTGATTGCCATGGATTGACAATAAATTTTTGAGTTTTAGTCGAGCTGGCCGATATTTCCTTGAAAAACATCATCATATGCAGTTTCCCCATTGTAGCATAGGGCCTCAAGAAACATTGAGATCGTCTGAGTAAAAGATTATTTGAAAAATATCCACATCGGTTGGCTTATGTAGTTAAATATAGTTCCGATAGAAAACAAATATTTTATAAAAAAAATTTTAAAGAAATTTTTTTTTTTGCTGAAGCTGCAATTACTCAGTTCAAAACTCTATTATTGAGTTGACACAGAGACCCACTTTTCTGTGCTTTCATAACAAGTTATTGTTTACTTGCTGCACTTTGAAACTCTAAAGTTAGAGTTAACTTCTTATTAAAAGTGAAAAGACTACACCCATTGAGTTATAAATATATTCTCTGAAGAAAAGCTAAAAACAAAACAAAAAAAAATAAGATCGCGACCATCAAGTAATTTGCATGTCAATTAAATTTATTTCATTTACGCTACAAATGAACTTGACACAATTATTGCGGCCAGACAGCAGGCTATCAAGCCATTCACACAATGGGGCGGTTAGGCAGCCAGCCACGCAGTCACTCAGCCAACTAACCGCAAAGCTGCGAACTAGGCAAACAACTCATTTGGCGCAACAAAAATAACAACAACAACATATGCCACCAGCTCTGCAGTCATAGTCACTTGCACCTGCTTGCCATCCCACTTGACACTCAGGCAATTTCTTGCACTTTGGGTGGTCAATTAAATGTTAATGTGTTAAAATGTGCGCAGATGTGGCAGCAACAGGGACTACTGTTAACACACACATAAACACTTGGATATTAATTGCTTTCGAAAAAAGTTAGATTAAAAGTGTGGTGTGGTGTCTTCAAAGACTTTATTGTTGACGCTAATGGTGGCGGCATTCAAATTGATTTGGCAAAGTGTTGCACGTAAAATTGCACGGCACTAATGAAAATGAAATGGTCGTGCCATGCGCAGAGTTGCTTAAGAATTTCACTTCCAACGCCAATAAATTTATGAATTTATGTTATGACAGCGCAGCGCTGTGCTGCGACGTCTGATGAGGTGATGTGATCTAGTGATCATCACATCACACGATCACTATCAACAGCCACTGCTGCAACGACTGAGCCGATTAACATGTTGTGGCATGAATTGAATACATACCCACACTAACTCTTAACAGTTGGTTGGGTGTGTGCAGCAAATGAAATGCAAATCAATTTGCGCCGGTGTGGCGGATGGCAAACAAATTGTTAACAAATTCGTTTAAATGGTTTAGTGGAGCGATTTCAGTGGAAAATTTATAGCGAAAGTTCAATTTAGAATATTTAAAAACGCTTATGCATGAACGGGCGCTCATGCGCTTGTTCAGTGTTAATGAGAAATATGCAAAATACGCGTAGTGAACGCGACCGGAAAGCCTGGTTGTCGCATGCAAATCACGTAAATAAAATGCCCAAATTTATGGGAGACGGATGTTTGGTTTGATTGAAACTTACCCGGCAGATAAATGCCCGATGTGGTTAAGAGCTTCTCGGGTATTTCGCTGATCGAAGCAGGTGGCACGATTTCACACTCAAATTGATCTGTAATGGAGATAGAAAAATTTTATTTAATTGGTTGTTATTGATTGTGTGGGTCGATGATGGTGATGGTGGTGTTGGATAAGATATTTGCACTACAAAGTTTTTGATTATTTTTGGGCAGTTTTACAAATTTTAATGAATAATATACGTCAATAACGTTTTAAATGTTAATAAATTATCGTGTTTGGTCGAAACATTTTAAATAATCTGTTATTTGGTTTGTTTTTGTTTCAGTACAGATTTTAACGTTTAAAATTTTATAATCCTCATTGAGGAAACTGCTCAAAAAATTATTGACTTTTTCGACCATCGAACCTTTACTCTCATAAAAAAATTTTTAGAAGGAATTCACAGAACTATTCAAAGTTCTTCTGTTTTTGAGTGAATACTTCACAAAACTAGCTAAGCAGCTCAGAGTCGTGGTGATCTCACAGTCTAAAATCAAAAGACTTAAGACACGAACTTATTTTTCTCGCAATTGTATATAGAGTCATCTCGTACATTTTTTAGCACTTCTAACAGATATTTAAGTTTTAGATCAAAGAAAAAATATTTCACCAATTGCCCTATTTTTTCTCACACTTATAAAAATGAAAAATTTTCAAAATATTGAATTTTTTTCTATAAATTGTAAATAGTTGCTCTATCTCTAATCTATATATTCCCGCTTAAGTGCCCCTGCTAAAAATGTAACACTTTTGAGGCACCAAAGTGGGGAAGGCACTTAAACGGATATAGTATATATATTGTTGTTGAGTATATCGAATATTGACGAAGTTATAGCTAATATAAGGGAAAGAGTATTGAAAAGGGTGCTTACATTTAAACCCGGCTATCTCGAAACTGTATTTTGAAAAAACTGCTCGTGTTGTAACTCAAAAAGTTATTGACCGATTTGTCTGAAATTTGGTTAGACCTTTCTCTCATTACTAACGGAAGGATAAACCAAAGATTTCGTTCGTTCAGAAATAATTTTGGGGTCAAAAATGTCGAAAGCAGCCCTTTATTTTTTTTTGTTTCAGATCAATGGTTAATGGGTGATAAAGGGAGCAGAATGCAGCAGAGAAAATATTCTCCTGGGTCATCACTTTGAAAGGGAAAAAGGAAAGAATTTTTTAAGAATACAATAACGAAATAATAATAAAATAAGAATAAACTTAACCTTTAAAATTATAAAAAAACATGTTGTTTAGGCTCTTACATGAACTTCCACCATTCTCGGTTTCAAAAAATCGATTTTTTAGTTTAATTCGAGCCTATAACTATTCAAGAATATTCCTTTAAAATTTCAAGTGAAAATTTCAAAATCTCCTTAAGATATAGCGGATTTATGGTGGAAGCGTCAGGCGACGGTGAGAGCGCCTCAAAACTTTAAACGAGATTTCTCGAATCAGTATTTTTACGACTGGCGCATGAGGTTACTCAAAACCTATAAATCCAATTGGTTCCAAATTTTAATACGTTATTCTATACATATATAGCTATTGTACGAACTAGGATAAACCAAATCGGTGAGGATCTTCTTTACTTTTCAACTTGCTTTGTAGCTGAAAAAAAGGCGATTTTCAAAAAAAAAAATCAAAGGTTCGCCAATTAGTTAATTTTTGTGCTAAATTAATAATCCTTGTTCTAATCCCTTTTAATTTTTGGTTTCAGATGTTCCAGTGAGCGGAAATCACATGCGCCGCCGAAAAGAAGGGTTTTTGAGAGGGGAAAAAACCACAACAACAAAAAAAAATATTTGTAAATTTTTTTTCTTCTTTTTTAGTCTTCAAATAAATGTATGCAAAGCTACAACCGTAAAAGATAAATTATGTTCATTTACCAGCCCATTGAAAATCGTCAAATTTTGAAATCGTGAATACTTTCATAAAAAATTTTTAATTTTGTAATACGAAGTAATATGAAATAAAATGAAAAATATAAAGTTGTAATAATATCTGGTGTATTCTTTGGTCTAATTTAACAAAAAGAGATGCTACTGGTACTCAAACTACAATAAAGGAGAAATGAACATTGCATGTATCCATTCCAGATTCTTTCTCACTATCTCTTTTAGGAAAAAATATGATTTTTTTAAATTATTTCGAAATTAAGCTCAAAACTTTGTGAGATTGTTCATTTTTGAATTTTCGAACATCCTTTCTTCATACAGCGGATGGTATTGAATTTATATTTTGCTTTTGGACAAGTACAAGTATTAGATACCATAATGATAACCATTTTTTTTTTCTGGAAAATCCGCCTAGGTTATAGGTTAACCTTCTAGATAGGATATGTTCTCTTTATCGATATTCCAATTCAAAATATTTTATATATATAATTGATATATATAACTGGATATATTTTTACTATTGAAAAAGGATTGATCATATTTATGCCAAAAAACGGGCTTGTTATTGTTGTGCTTGTAGCAAAAAAAAAAACATTTTTTAATTTTTTTGAAGAATTATGTTGAGTTAACAGTCTTTAGACAGATGTAAACCTCCTGCGCCGTAAATCCAACTGTCGATCGATTGATTACTGAGAATCAAAGTAAAGAATAAGTCATAAGACTATAATAGATCTATAGAACTTAGAGTGTGGTTCTAAGGGAAAATAGTCTCTATTTCGAAATAGAAATTTAGTTTTAACATAATAATTTTTAGAAAATTAAAGCCTTATTTATAATTCTATTCTCTCAAAGCAAAGATATATATGGTAATGAAATGACTGTTACCTTAATTGTTAGTTATGGCTATTGTTCAATCTCCAACTAATATTAAAAATAATTCGAAATAATAACTTGGTATTTTTATTTTACTTATCTATTATCTTTTGTCAGATAAATGATTGCAATTTAATTGTGTGCTTTGTGCACCATAATTTCTGCATTGACAAACTGACATTTTTAACTTGAATAATTTCTGCATTACCGCTTGCGCTGTGACCACATATTTGCCTGGCCTGTGGCATGTGGCGTGTGTAGGTGTCAAGGTGCATTAATTCATTTAACACATTCGCGACAGAAGCGCACATACAAACACACACACACATATATACACACACCATTCTACATATGGCGACACCACCTGCAACGACATTATGGCGACATGCAACAAATGTGCGCTGCCACAAGGCACAACGCCTAGCTGAAGTTGAGTGTGTGTTGCCACATACTCAAATATTCATATGTGAATTTTCAAAGCTAATTTCAGTGGGCAGACTGAACAATTTGCGAACTGGTTGCATTTTATTTTCCAAAATGCTTGCATTACATTTTTGAATGTTTGTTGCGGGCGGCTGTTTGTTGCCTGGTCTGGTATTTAGAGCAAATATGTATGTGACTATGGAGGCAAATCACATTTTTTGTTTAAAAAAATATATAAACACGCTTTTTACTTTGTGTGGCACAGCAATCGATCGTTTCCGATTGCTGCCACCAAACAAGATGGAGTAATTAAAAATATGTGAGCGTGCAACCAACGCAAACGCGTCGCGCGCACCTGCAACCTGCAACAATGCGCGCTGCCACTGTGACTTTTTGTGGACTTATTGTCGCAAAGTGTTGCAATTTAATCCTTTCCATTAAGTGCCCCCGCCGTGTGGCAAACGCTGTGGTAAGCCACAAGTTGGCGGCGACGGCCTTCCATGCGGCATGTACAGCACTTGCGCCAGCTCCCACACTTGATACTTGATTGTGCGCGCGTAAGCAATTCATTTGTCGATATGTCGAGTCGTTGTTGCATTTGTTTTTCTTGTAGTGCTGTTGTTGTCGCATACGGGTCGCACTTCGCCATCAATGCCAAATCGAATTTCAATGCGGGCGCGAAACCCCATTTGCCAAATGTCGCCGGTTGAACGAGTAGTTGGGCATATTTATGTAGACACTATAAACAGTAGGCGCTAAAAATATTACTAAAGGGAACCCATTAACGTATGAAAACCTGATTTATGAGACCAAAAATAGTTGTACTAAAATTCCGGGAACTTAAATCTTTTTATAGGACTTGTTTATACCAAACCCTCTCCGAATGGATATTGTACGCTGAACTTAGTGGTTTCTTAATGAAGATTAGCTAAATCGTAAATTTCAAAAGTTTATTAGGCCATGGGTTAAGAGGGGAGGAGAGACAAAAAAATAAAGTTTTTTAATTTATGTATTACAGGTTCCCAAGACATTCGGTTCTATAATAGGATACAGGCATACAAAAAAATGTTTGTTCCGACCTGAGGGTCTTACTATGTCTTTTTGGGATTACAGAATCCGAATACGAGGTCCATTTAACCCGATCAGGGTTTGACATAATATGGCAGATAACGTTTCTTAAAATTCCACGGATTCGCTATTCGGGGTTTTCGGGGTCACGGATTACGAATCCGGAGTCGGGTTTTCAAAATTCAAAATCGCGGACACTTTCGTTACTCGGGGGTTTTCGGGGTAAAATGTCGGAAGCTTTCGTTATTCGGGTGTTTTCGGGGTCACCGATTACGAATTTGATATTACTTTTCAAAAATTCAAAATGGAGGGCTAATATGAATTTATTTTTAAAATGTGTATCTAAAAATCGAGTTTGAGAAGTTTTTCGACGATTGGAAGAAACGCTGGCATAAGTGCATAATTTCGAATGGGGATTTTATATATATATTGTTTTGTTAAAAATGTGAAAATTCCCGTTATTTTTTGAACACATCTCGTATATAAATATAGACCCATTAAGTTTTCTCAGATTCAATTCTACACATTAACAGAGGCATTCGAAAAATATTCTAATCATAATGGCTTCTAATAACCATAATATATATATATATTAATCACTTCCAATTACCAATTTGTGAAAGAAACTAAAAAAAAACTTAAAGTCGATCTGTTTTGAAACAATATAACATATAATATATAATTTCTCAAAACAACAGAGGAACTCAGAAATAAAATTTAATATGTTTTTTAATTTCAGAACTTTGTGTGTAGAAACTTTTCTTACTCGGTGTTTCCACACTACTATTATATTCCACATATAATTCGTTCAGAAACGTGTATATAGACACACATGCGCCCAGTCAGTGTTCAGTAGGTCAGAATGAAAAAAATCATATAAAACAAAGCCTTCTTTCGTTTTTCCTTTTGATTGTTTTTTGACAAATTTGAGGTATTTACCGCGTGTTTAGCATAAAACCGCACTCCTACGTCACTCACCCAACGACTGGCACAATCAACAACAGCGACTGACAAACCGCTACAACCATCGATATTGGCAATATACCGTTCAATATGAAATGCTTCTCATGCATCCTTCGCCCCCTTTCATATCTATCAATTCTATGCCAATATTGTTATTGTTGTTTGCCTCAATTTTTGATCAACTTGTCTTGGCTTGGCGCAAGTGTAACGGCCACCGGTTGTGGCCAGTCAGTCAACCAGCCCGGTAGCTGTCGCATAATGGCCATTGCCGTTTGGTGGTTTTGCGGTTTGCAGCGCTTAAATGTATGTGTGTGTGTTTAATTTTTTAATGATAGCCACAATATTTTTTTCGAGCACGTAGTTGTGGCATAGTTTTATAATTGTAAACCACTTTATTGCATTTTGTCTGTGGGGTTGTGTGCGTTTGTATTCCGCGTGTGGGCGAAATTAGCGGTGACTTTGGTATGCGCAGGCGTAACGGTTTCCGTTATAAATCGCCACATCGTTTAAGTTTCGCTTTTGTTGAGAATTGCTGTTGTTGTGATTTTTCGTTTGTATACAATTTTTATTTAATGCTTTGGATTGTTGTTACAAAATTATATTTATGCTCTTGGACAATATAATTCAGTTTCAACGTAAGCCACAAAAATTTTGATTAAAAGTTGTATTATTTAGTGTAAAATCACGGAAAGTAAGGTTATGGGAGAGGTTAATATGTTTGTAAACATTTTTAATGCTCATAGTAAAGTGTAGTATTTTTTTTAATTGTAAAACAATTTTGGAATACAATTCTTTTTGAGTCAGAAAATATGTGTTCGATGACTCTTAGACTTTTAGCTAAATCCATTTTAGTAGTACTTAAGAACCTAGTGGGGATCTTGAGTATCTTTGCCCAAGTGAATTTAGATGACAGGGTCTTAGTAGCAAGATTGCTTAACAGTCAAATCAAATCTAGTCAACAGACGGTGGAAATGGTATAGGAACTAATGGTTTTCTTCGGATATCACGCCAGAGTTTTCCAGTTCTAGAATACAGCTTGTATTGAATTATCTTAGGTTTGAAACTCGACTAGAGCAAGGATTCGAATTAATGAATCTTTATGACTGGCTATCCGAAAACTAGTGTTTGGCTAAAGAAGAACTCGGACAGTTTTGAGCGCTGTACTTCATGATACCAAAAAATTTTGGAATTTGTTACAAAATTTTTGAGCCGGTTAATGTCAATTTTAGCCAATTCGATGGGTTCGCCGAAGGTGAGACTACTAAGATCTTTCAACATCATCATCTACTATAAGTTATCATGGGTACTTAGCATTTGGTCGATTTAGTTTATGGACAGACATTTTCGTAAGTTATTTTTTTGGGAAACTGCATTGGTTATTATATTCTAAACACACCTATGCTATTGGAAACCCAGTACGATAATAATATTCATGTTTGTTGGTAATTTGTTTGAGACTGCTTTGATCTAGAAACAAAATAAAGCTTAGACAATATAATATGATATCAACTTGTCTATAGCATATTTAGTTTGGGAAATCGTGACAGGAATCTGGAGACTAAAGTGGGGAGCTGAAACTGGTTTAATAATTGTACGAAAGTTTCTAGAAATTGGAGCAATTTCTCAGACTTAGTAGGTTGTCCGGATCTTGGGATAGTCCCACTGGTTGTGGTGATTATAGCTTTCGCTCGCTTTTTGGGTTGTCCAATAGCTGATATGGGCTGATATGAGGCATATGTGAGCCATTTAAACTTCACGTCTCGGTGTGGGATTCGAGCCGTCATTTTGTGTGCGACAAATGCAGGAACGACAAAACTTTTCAGCCGATTGCAGAGTCATTTGTTTGTCTGAGGTTTGTTTGAGGTTTTATACCGTTCATCTCTCAGCTTTCAGGGAGCCTATCTGATGATCTTTAGAGGGCTTGTAAACTCCTTTTAAGGGCTTTTGAATGGATTTAAATAAACTCATTTGGGCATTTGAGAAAATAAAATTATATATGTAGAATTTGAGTTTAATACGGATTTATAGTATAATAAATACAAAAAATACCCCGTGTCTTCGTCTAGACAAAATCCGTGTAATATTGACACCGCCTAGAATGCCAAAAGCCTTTCAAATACGCCGACAGCCGATTAAACTAATCATAAGACAAGCGGTGCAAATTAAAAATGTTGCACCTGCCTAAATAGATCGTGAGCGACAATGCAAGCATGCAACGCAGTCATTTAATAAAGTAAACATGGCAAAATTTAAATAGACAAATAAGTGGACTGAGTACATAAATATGCAATTAAGGAATGAATGGTTGTATATGAGTATGTATATTAGATTAGTAGTTGATTGTATCGAACGCCGCTGCAACGCCTCGCCACTTGTCGCTGGACTAATGAAAAATTTTGGATCAAATTTAAGTGGGGGTTGGAGGTGTACGAATAGAAGCATGTAGACACACTCATATATACATATACATAGCATATGTGTGCGCTGCAAGTGTGCGACGGTAGTTGCAACAAGTGCAACAAATGCATTCAAATTACAAAATATTCAAAAAAAGAGCAAAAAATAAAAATAAATCCATGTTTATATGAGCTTACAAGCAAGCGCAACGAATTAATTTGTTCGCTTTGGGCATTTAATTGAATATTGGAAAATTAAAGTTGTTAAAAGCTTTTGGCGTTTGTGCTGAAAATGTGGCATGAAATATATAACAACAAACACTTAAGCATATTTACATATATAAACAGTCGTACGATATCGAATGGGCGCTCATAACAACAACACAACAACACTGATAATAACAATAATAATCATAGTGTTTGTGCAAATGATAATAGTAATATTGATAATTGTGTATTGCGTATTGTTGTTGCTGCCAAAATAAATATGCTAAATAAAAGCGCCACCCTCCACTAGGTGCCGCCGGTGGTTTGGGACATGAATGAAGTGCTGGTGTTATGCTGTTATTGTAAATAAAATATAAATAACTGCATTATTGTTGTTGTAATGCAACAACAATTTGTTATCGGCGTAAAATTTGTTAAACAACGCAAACTAACCAAGGCAACGCAATCGTTGGCACTTAATCATTACGGGCATAGTTGTACGATTATGGGGTTGCCAGATTGCCAGATTTATTTTTTATTTTTATTTAAATATTTATAGTTATTATATAAAAAATAGTTTGTTGTAAAGGGGGAAATTCGGAAGTATACATAACGTAGTCTACATTTAGGCGGAATGAATATGAAAAGTTTTAAATTCTTAGAGAGTATGCAATCGATCAGCTTTTGAGTATTTTTTGAATATATTTAGACTAAAAACTTATATTTTATTTAATTAACTATTATTACAAGCTTTGGTTAATCCGATGTAGTCTTTGGGAATTTTAACACTGGTATTAGGCTTGTCTGATTTTTGAGATTAAACCTCTAGACGCGTACGATATTCGTATCTTCGATAATATGTTCCGATACTATAATATGACATACGAGCCTTTAAACAATGTGTTAACCATTTGATAAATATACGGTTTCAATTATTGAATATGTAGAAGAAAAGACACAGAATAACTTCGATACCTAAAAGTATGCCTCACGACCTTGCACTTGGTGTTTGAAATAACTTAGTAAAATGTTCAGAATTGATTTAGTAAGTATAGAGTCATTAGAGATCTCAACCGTTTTCAATATATCACGGAGAAGTCACTTGATACTCTATAAAAGAGATGTGAAGAGTAAAAGAGCTGAATAAAATCGACTGAATTTGAAAACTTGAAGGGTTTACAAGTCTTTTCAGATATGTTTTACAATGTGGACCTAATATTAGTTTTAAACAGTGGGTAGTGGGAGAAAACCACCATAACCTTTCTTATAACTGTTATTTTAATTATCCAAAAAAGAGCTATCGCTAAAAGTTCCACGATTGAAAAACTGGGCTTTAAGTTGAAACAAATTAAAGAAAAGTTTTCTATCGAAGTCAATGATCGTGCCCTTAACCTTTGTTAGATCCCTGGTGTAACATCGAGACAAAATTAATTTGAGGATTTAAGCTTTCTTCTACATTAGATCCTTAAAAATTTCGAGGGAAGTACGAGTATAATCTTTTAAAATAAATATAACTAGAGGTGGCAACTCTGTTACAGCAAAGTGCCACCGCATTGCGGCGCAACACCAGTCATCGATACCTTTTCGAGAAAATATTGCCAATTGCAGTTGTTTCTCCCCAAAAGGTGGTTGTATTGCACACCGTTATTTTAGCATTCGCTGCATTCAACAGCAGTCGCGAATGTTGTTGTAGTTTTATTTTTGGTTTGTTGTTGTTTATCACTGCATTGTGGCGCTGCACAGATTTATTGACTGTTAATAAAATTAATGCGCTGATTTGATGCTCTGCAGCGGTTTTATGCGCTTTTCGTGCCACACAAATGCAAACGCAGCAGCGTTTCGGGCGATATTTGGGCGAACCGTACGATGAACGGTGCGCGCCGAGCACAACATTACTCCCGCTAGAGATAGGCGCGCTGCGCTAAGTGGCAAAGGGAGGCATGTTTGGCGTTATTAAGCTGATGATGGTGGCGGCGCTGATGTTGGTGCAGCCATTGGTTAGTGGTGTTGGCGTTGTTGTTAGTATCGCGATGCGCGTCGCTTCATAGGCACAAAATGACTAGGCAATGTGTTGGGGAGATTTGTTTGCGTTGCTGCAGCGTTGGAAAATAAGAAACCAACAGCAACAACAATAAAGAAGAATAACAAAAACAAAAAGAAGAAAGACAAACAACAATAAAAAGTAGAAAGAAGAAACAAAAACAAAAATGCGCAAGCAAAACCTGGGCGTTGAAAAAGCGAGCAAAATAAAGCGTCCGCTTGCTTAAAAGTGAATATTATATTATGAGCGAAAACAACAACAACGACAACAATACAAATTATGATAACAATAATTGTAAGCGCCGGGTCATTTGAGCGCCAACAAACAAAAACAAAAGCAAAGTGTGGCGCATGCAGACGATCGCTTGGTTGGATGGTGGGGTTGAGGTGCGGGGTGCGGTGTGGAGATGCGGTGCGGAAATTGTGTGAGAGTTTTATTTGCTTGCTTGCTTATTTATTTATTTATTTTAATTTTCCACAGTCAAAATATTGTTTTTGTTCTTTTTTAATATTTATTCATTATTTTCTTAAGTGCTTTCTTCCACATTTCGATTATCGGAAGTTTAAATGGCAAAATGTTTTCCCTTTCACTTATTAATCACTGTAAATTGCTGGTGCGTACGTTTTGAGTTATTTGCTTTTGTCCGTTTTTTTTATATTTTGTTTTTATCATTTTTATTAATTTTTTGGTGATTTGATGGGTAGGAAGTTGAGTAGGTATGCTGATTGAGCATATTTTGGTATTATTTAGAGGTTATGTTTCATTAAGACATTTTTAGTAGCTAAAGATCGATTTAAAATTTAGTACTTTTATTAAGGAACTTGCCTCAGTGATTTGTTTTATATTCTTGAAACAACGAGCGATTACTAGACATTATACAGAATCCCTGGCATTATTTACTACAACAATTATATTCGGCTGAGATGAGAACTTGGTTTTCCATAATTTCATTTAGACCTCGTTTTGAGTTTACTGTGGTAGACTGGCGCGTGAACCCATAACATCAAATTATGAAAACCAATATTTTAAATAATTTTTGGCTCCAAACTGAAAAGAGATAAAATATAGGCACAGGAACTCCATATGAAAAAGGAAGAAAAGAAAAAATGGGTATTTAAATAAAGTATTGAAAGATTAAACTTTTCTTGGAAATTATTTTGGTCTTCTTTGCAGAGAATGATCGCTAAAAGGACCGAATTTGTTCATCGTTGGTGTATTAAAAAATTAGGGAAATATTCGTGTTTAGGTTGACAAATATGTCCCTTTCTCCTTTTTTCTTTTGAATTTCGCGGCTATTTATAAAGCGCTGCAGAGCTCGTTTCTGACAATACTATGCAAGGGTAAGGTACTCTATCACTTCGAACTGCGGAGGAAGACCTGTGACGGCGAATACCGATCAAATCATGGAAAACATCGAGTTAGACCGACATGTGGCATCTCGTAACATCGCCCAGGAGATGGGAGTTAGTCACCAAACCATGTTAAACCATCTGCAGAAGACTGAGCTATGAGCCCCTCGCTTATGACCAGGCGCTTAATTCCACCATCTACTGCGAACAACTGGACCGCGATCGGCTACGTCAGAAGCCACGGGATCTCGGATGGGAGGTTTTATCGCATCCACCATATAGCCCGGACATAGCACCACTTGTTCCTGTCCATGGTGAACGCCCTTGGTAGTGTTGAACTCAAAAGAGGATTGTGAAAAGTGGTTGTCCGAGTTCTTCGCAAATAAGGAGGGGGCTTCTACGAAGGGGGTATTATGAAGTTACCGTCTAGATGGAAACAGATTATCGAACGAAACGGCGCATATTTGAACTAAATCCGATCACTGTTACACATTTAATAAAGCATTGAATAAAGAGCAAAAATGCGGAAGGGACCTAAAGGCCACTCTACTTAAGATATAAAAATGGATCTATAGGTCACTCATATTTTTCCTATACACAAGCAAAGCATACAAAATCATTCAATGTTCAACAATGTCTTCATTTCCGCTTTTGTACTACAATTTTAGGCTTGTTAGCGCCAACAATTCTTTTTTTTACGCTTAGCCTGCGCACATGTTGCAGCGAGTGATTTTATTGTTGCTACATTCGTTAGACATGGCACGCCAGCATATTTTTTGCCTGACATTGTTGCTTGTCATTGCTGCAACAATTTATTCATTTGTCGTCATTTAATTTCGCTAATATTTGTGGCGAATGTCTGTGGTAGACAACAACAAGGCGCGGAAACAAAGCGGTTTTGTAGATTTCATTATTTAAAAACCTGCATAAAGACAGTTTTAAATCTGCAACAGCAATGCAGATTATGCAATTTGAATGTATTACGTAGTTGCACAGGCGCAGGCGGGAACACCACCTTTCGAGGTGCACGCTGGCGTATGAGTGACTTTTGTTGGGGAATGTTTAATAAATTATGACGCGCAAAGTCATAAATTTGATAGGAAAACATTGAAATAAAATAAGAGAAGTGCGAAATGGATGAAATAGAGAGTATAAGGAAATTATGAGTAGAAAATAAAATTTTCGAAAATAAAATATTTGAAAATATATTTTTAAACAATAAAAAGTTAAAAATTATGTTTTTACGAAAATAAATAATTATGTTTACAGTATTTAAATCCAAAACATTTTTGCTAGCTTACTTCACTCTCCACTCCACTATTAACTAAACCTTTCATTTGCATATCTGCACATCTCTTACTCACACCTCTCCCAGCTACAACTAAATTCGCTATTGAACCGCTTTTGTTTTCTACTTGTTGTTGCCTGCGTACCAGTCTCGTTGCTGTCGGCAATAGACGCCCTTCCTTTTCATTTGTTGCAATGTTGAAAGGCGTTGCACTCGTTGCCTTTGTTTGCTCGCTCAACAGGTGAGCTGGTGCGCATGCGCACACACACGGAGCAGCTTTTGCCGCTTTCCTTTTGCCTATTGTGTGTGACAAGCGCAAGGTGAAGTATTTATTTGTTGGTCATAAAACAAAACTTGATTGATTGATTGCTTTGGCAAGTTTTCAATCAATTGTTTTGCATACGAATACGTACTACTTGCCGCTGTTTGGCTGGTTGTAAATGAAAGGAAAAGTTTGCAATTTTGTTGGTGTGTCATTGTTTTGGCGTTAGCAAAGAGCTCAGCAGTAATAACGGTAAATAAAGCGGAAAAGTAAGTTAGTGTAGTGTTTATGCTTTTAAACTTTATACTAAATATGATTTAATATATTTTTTCGTTTTTAGAGTTGCCACTTTGCATAAATTTTTACTATTTTTAAATGCATATTTTTGGTGAAAGTGAAATTTAAGGTACATATTAAGTGAAACTAAGCTTTAGACATTAAAATAAAAATTTAGGCACACATTTTGTTATTTTCATAATTTTTTTATAACTCTTTTTTTAATAAAAAATATTATTTTTATTATCAAAATTCGTGTTAAAGTTTAGAAAAAATATGAGTAATCTATCAATAACAATTTTGAAATTTTTTTTCTTTTATATTTCTTACTACTTACATCTCCGCCCCTAAATGTAGGCAACATTTATTAAATTGTCTTCCGGTATACATAATTTATTAAATGCAACCTTGATATAATATTGATAACGATGGTATCATTGAGTTGTAAACTTAGATAAGATATCAGAAAAACTGTATATTCCTCAATTTGGTTCTACATGTTTAAGGGGCTATACCCGTGTGACACTTTAAAAATATCAACTTTTTTTTCCTTTTGTGCCTATTCGATAGTTTAGTATATTTATATACAAAAATAACCTTTCAAAGCGGTAAGGTCATGTCTGGAACAGTTTTTGAAAGGTAGCGTTCTAAAGAGCGACCGCTCGTAGGTATATTTCTCGTAACGACATTTTTCAAAATTGCCGACATCATAACTCAATGCGAAATGAACCGATGGACTTTAAATTGAAACTGAGTATTCTTGAATCTGTTTACTATATAACGATAGTTTTTTTTGGCATTAAAAAAAGACAATTTTTTTTATCTAAAAAACTACATTTTTTCAGAACTACGGCATTTTGTTAATTTTTTATATTTTTCAAAAATTGTAGGTCATTGTATAGGAATTACCTTCAACTTTAATAACCTTTTTGATATTATTTGTTTCAGCTGCTCATTCGGCTGGAATCATGTCAGCAGTTGGGGAACTTTTTTTTGTAAAAAAAATTTAAAATATAGATGAAAATATACCATATAAAGTCCAAAAAACTTCGAAATATTCGATCGAGTACTTTCTTAAAAAAATTCACGAAAATCGCCTAATTTTTCATGGGTTACTCTAGTATAGCCCCCTAACTAAATATCTTAATAACCCCTTCTTAGTGAAATCGGGCATCCTGATCTTGAAAAAGTAATATTTAAAATATATTCGTATTGTATGTATGTATGTATGTGATTGGCGTTCAACCGTTTAGCTCTCTCTCTCTCTCTTTCCTTCGCAGTTCGTATTAGGGGCACATTAATCTCATAAATATTTCATTCTAAATTTTCTACACCTTAAAATTATATTACAGTCTATTCGCGCCAAAATGTAGGCAACAATTTTTGAAGCTTTTTATTTATGCAGAAAATAAATATATAAATATTTATAATTTTTTTTTGTAATATATGGTACGTTGGACTTATCTTTAACATCAAAAAAATAATTTTTGGAAATATGAAAATATTTTTTTTATTACAACTATTCCGAAAATATTTCATCCTTCAAAATTAATTTCCCGCTTCCTTAAAAAATATTTATTATAAGTATTTAGTTTTCGTGATTTTGTTATTAGAAAAAGGATTTTGAATGAAAAGCAAAAATACTTCCATTAAAAATCTCTATTTTCATATAATTTTCCCATATCTCGAAAAAGTTCGTGTCTTAAGTCTTTTGTTTTCAACTAGCATACTCGTACAAATACCACACAAATACACAAAAATCGACCTCACAAATCACTCAAACATTTCCGAATTCACTTTCACACATCACAGACAGTTACACTCACCCTCGCCGTGTGCGCTGCGCTTCTCGTCCGCATTCTCCTCATCGCTGTCGATGTGCGGAAATGAATTGCCCAAACAGAAGAGTGGCAATGCCGGTGAGGTGCTCGCCGAATTCGTTGAGCCTGCGACCATTTTCGACGGATCCAATGTGTTGGCATTGCCACTCGTCGAATTGATATTATTGTGATTGTTGCTGTTATTGTGGTTGTTGTTGTATGTGTTGTGATGACTGCCGTTGCAGCGCATTAGCTCATCGCTCGAGGTGCTACCGCTGCTGCCGCAACTCTGGCCCGATGATGTGGAATTCATGCTATCCTGCCGATTGGTCAGGCGTCGCAGCATGAATTTGTTGTTAAGGACTTTGTTTTTGGTGATCAATTCGCTGCGTCGTAATGCACATTTTGGTGAGTTGGTGATTGTATTGTTGTTGCTGCAGCGCAATAAGCTGCTTGCAATGTTTTTATTATTATGGTTGTTGTTGTTGCTACCGCTACCGCTTATGCCATTATTGTTGGCCTCATCGGTTGCTAGCGGCATTCGTGTTGTTGTTGCCGTCGTCGAGGCGGGCATTTGCAGCTCATTCAACGAGACCCGCTCGATGCTGTGCTCAACGCCCACCAGCAAATGTTGCAACAATTGCGGCAATTCGTCACTCGTCAACATTTCGAGTGTTAATGCGCTTAAATGTGTTGGTGCGGTGGTGGTTGTTGCTGTTCCTGCTGCTGCTGCTGTTGCAGTAGTAGTTTGTGTTGCGTTGAAATCGATGCAATGACTTTGAATTGCTGTTGCTGCTGCGTCGTTGACAGCCAATGTGGCCGTTGCACTTGCGTGCGTCTGTTGTGTTTGTTGTTGTTGTATTTGTAAGCCGTTTGAGGCGTTCCGCCAGACAACATACAATTGTGGCGTTTCCGTTTTATCAACTAAAAGGAAATGAAATGAAATGAAAAGTGATTGTAGAATTGGTTTTTTTCCTTTGGTTCAATAGTATTGATCAGTGAATAATTGTTGGAATTTGTGTACTAAGAGGCTCAGAAATATGAAATTAAACCGATATGGTACTGTAAATGGTATCTTATATGATAATATTTCTTCTAAATAATAATTTGCTAGCCGACGGGAGTAGAATTCGGTATCTTTTCCTTTGGTTATAACTGCTTTAGACAAGCTGCAATACCATATGATCCTAAAAGACAAGACAAAGAGGTCACAAAAGGTTCAACTATCTGAAAGTTCGAATTTCGAATTAGACGACCAAACATTTGTCGTATTGGTATCGCAGATCGTAGATGGAAGGTAAGGGTGTTCTTTTTTATGGGCAAGAATTTTGGTTTGTTATAAAGATAAGGACTTGCCATTATGTTTTAAAAATGATTTCGGGTAAATTACCGCCGCTGCTGGCTTGAATAAATTCTAACCGAGAGTTCCAATTGTTGACCACTTTTTGCAACAATTGGGGTCTTGTGCCTGCTATAATGTTGTTCAGCAATAAGTCTATTTATTATTTAATAGCAAATCAAACTTAGTATAAATCCAGTAATGCAGTTGTCGAGAAGGTCAACTACGAAAAAAAAACATTGTCTTATTGAAAACCACTCGTCTCAAAAACACCCTTTATTATAGGCTTAAACTAAGCACTCACACCTAATTTCTTTTTGCATTAATGTTTAAATTCAATGTTTAAAGCAAATTAAAACCGCTCTTATAACAAATAGTCCTGATTCTAACAACAAAAAAATAATAATCTAATACGAACCGAAGTTTCACCTACACACGTATACTTCCCATCACTATGTATCTCCGATGAATTCATTGAAATTATCTAAAATTAATTTTGTGGCCAATCCATTATGAAGAATTCATTTATGTCTTTCCGAAAAGAGTCAGCTTGAATTAGCTGACATTACAAATGCAGAAAATAGTTTGCTTGGTTAGGCAGATTCATGGGATAGACCTACATCAACTGTTTGTTTTAGGAAGTCTACCAAAATCTCAATTTTCAACATTGTTGTTCACAAAATACGAACTTACCACTTTTCACGCACAAATATAAATCGCCTGGACGCACTAAGGCATCATCAAGAGCCCCCAAATGTAGAATAACTTCGCCTGTTGCGGTGGTAAGTGGCCATCCTTTACGCCACAAGACATTCTGAAAAAAAAAGATAAAAAACTTTATTCAAACTGTCAAATATTTTGAAATAGATAAAACAATAATAGTTAATTAGACAGTTCTGATCTGTGTGTTAAGTCTATAGGAAACTTTAGCCTAATCCGATTTGCATATTTTGGGTTTTTTACACTGTTGAACTTTGGCGGGTCATTCAATAATAAATATCAGGAGTTTTAATAAATGTGTGAACAATGTTTAAAAACGGGTTACCATCTATCAAAAATCCTTTTTTTAACGAATTTGATGAATCCATAAAATAATAATATCAGGCTGCTTCTGTAATTCACTTCTGAGTGAAATTCTAGCAAATTCACATTCAATCCGATATTTGGTGTACTGAATTTCGATTTCGCCAGTCTTACCTTATGTATTCTAGTACAAAACTTAATACTAATGTTGCATGTAATATAACGGAAAATAGAGCTCTCAACTATTTTGAAAATCAATGCTGTATTCAACAAATGGGCTGGTATTTAATAACTATTTCTACTAACTATTTTTTTAATTAAATTCTACACTTTACTGTGCAAAAGTTTAAGACCAAAGCTACTTAAATAGGGTTCAATGTACCAAAACTTTTAATTAATTTTTTTTTTTTTGATTCTGTTAGCTACTCAATTCCCTAATTTTTTTTTATGAAATTAATAGCAAAAACATTACTTGCTCTTAGCAATGATTTTGCGGCGTTGAGTGTTGCACGTCAGCGGTAATTCGAAATCGGTGGCAACACATGTAACCAAGCGAACACGACATATATGATGTGCAAATTAAACGCGCCTAAAGCGCTGAAGCAGTGAAAAATTCGCAACAATGTATGAGCAATGAGGCAGAAAATTTAAATATGAAGTGGAGGAAAAAATAAATTTAATAAAAATAAAAATAAAAAATTAAAAAAATCAGCGCTGTTTTGTTGTGTGTAGCAAGTGGCGCTGCGGTTGAACACTTTTAAATTTCTTATATTGCCTAACTCACTGCGTGTTCGCGGAATGGATGGCCTCACATTTGCCGCAACTGCCAAAATACAAATTTGTTAAATTTTTGATTTTACATTCCCTTGGGGGTGAAATTTTGCGCCGATGATTTTTTGGCATTTTTTTTTTGTTTTTTGGGCTAATATTTTTCATAATTTTTTTAAGTTACTTTTTCACAAATTTTGCTTAGTTTTTTAACTCACATTTGCCACCACTACTATTTTTCTTTTGCTTTTGCAATAATAACTGAAATTAGCAAAATTGCCAAAGTTTGACTTGCATGATTTATCTGTAATTTTGCATCGCAAAGCTGATGACTGAACACAGACACACACACATACATACATAGATATAAAGCAAAAGTTCAGCCAGACGTGCAAGCGCGCCAAGACTCGCCCGTCTGCGCCAAGTCAAGTGTTGATAGTGTCGGACGCCGCACTTTTGGTGAACGCGTGTGTTGCAAGTATAGTATACAGTACAAATTTGCAGAGCTAATAGTTGTAGACATCTCCATGCATTAATAATAGTTTCATATTCCCCAAAAATTGTTGTTGTTGTTGTTGCTATTATTTTGATTGGTGTTGTAGTTGTTGCACTGGTTTTAATGCACCGCTTTGAATGCCAAACGTTTTGGGGAAAACCCAAAAAATTACAAAAATAAACTAAAATTACAACAACAAAAATATTACAACAAAAACGGAAAAAACCGCGCCAACGGTAAATCACAAAAAACCAATCGATTTTTTTACACTTGCGGGTGTTGTTACCGTAATTTCAACTGTCGACGAAAGTTAGTTTGTTGCTGCATGGCATTTTATCTTTTCACCAGCAACACCACCATAACAACAACAACAACAACAGTAGTGGCATATGCATTTATTTTGGCAGCACATTACCCGCATATTGCGCCCCTTACAACCGCTGCCACTCTCCCCCTCTACCACTCCCTCTCGCTCTCGCACACACACATATCAATCGGCCGTTGCAACTCTGCTTGGCCACTAATCTAAATGCCGCTTTTCTCACCAACCTTGCAATTGTCTGCTGGCTGCCGGTGTTTTTACAGTCATTTCTGTAAAGCGTTTCATTACTCTCACTCCGTTACCGTTATTTTGCTGCAGTTTTTCTTTCATCGACCGTTGTTTGTCATCGTTTTTCGTTTTTTTTTCGGTTTCTTTCGGCGCCCTCATCGCACTCGTAATATGTAATCTATTCAAATTTTTTGGCATGTGATGTAAAAATCGACTCAACTACATAATATTTGAAGTTTACAATAACAACAGCACACACACGCAAATGATTTGTAGTTGCAATTGTTGTTATTCAATCCGTTTTGGCGCATTGAAAACTTTATAATTTTTGCTTATTCGATTATGTCGGCGATATTTCCGTAATACTATTTTGTTGTTGTTTTTCCAATTTTTTTGTTGTTGATTTTTTCTATTTTTTTTTGTGTTATTTGGGTGCAAGCGGAAAGCGTTTGCATGCATTCTTGCCATTGGCGGTCAGGTTAAATATCAGCAATATCTGACGAAATTTGACAGGCATAACATATGAGCATGTGCTCTCGGTCATGCATACATATGTATGAACATTTATACATGAAATATTTGTATGTGTGTAAACTTTAAAAATGGCGCGAGTTTTACATTGATTTAAAGCGAACTGGCCTCTCAAAGTATTATATAATTTTATTGTATAATAAAGGTGGATTTTTAGTAAAAATTAATATAGTTTTTAACGGTTAAAGTTAAGAGTGACCAATAATATATAATATGTTTTTATATTTTGGAATTTAAATTAAAAATGTAAAATGTTAAAAATATCATTAACAATATATTTTCAAATAAGTGGCTACTACTTCTACATATATCTAAAATATAAATACAATATTAAGCCGGTTTAGTTTGATACACATATTGAAATATATACATTTATTTGTAAAAACAGCTGGCAACTCTTTTACAATCCACTTTCCTTAAAGCTTCCAAATAAGTGGCAACACTTTATAAAACACTTTCTTCTACATTAAATAAATTTGATTTATACAGGTAGGTTCTGCAATCCGAGTGAATGTGGAAATTAAAACAAAAAGTGGAATTTGAAAATTCAGTACACCAAATATCGGATTGCAAGAGAATTTCACTCGGAAGTGAATTACAGAACCTTCTTATTATAGGCATGTTAAGAATGAAATTGAAAAAAAATAAAAAAATTTTGAGCCCATCACATGGGATGACCCACTTAAGAATAACATCTTTATAAAATATATAAATTTGGGTCTATACTAGTTCGAATTTGTTCATTTGGTCAAGGGTTGCCAATTTCCTTTAAAATAGTAGGTCTACAACTTTGCTTCCGCCGTTTTTTTTGTTAATTTAAGTTGTTTTTTGTATAAAAACGGTTACAAATGTCGATGAGCCTCAGCCGCACTTTTCTTGGAATTAAAAAAGAAAAGCAAAATTTCCTGCAAATGTCGAGAATTCGGCTCAAAAAGTGAGATTTTAAGTTGAGAATAAGTTTGGAATGCAAACAGATCTCTACAAATATTTTGTTGGGTTAATTTTGACACAAATTTCCAAGATCGATATAAAACGATTAAATCGATTTAATCAACCAGTGGAAAACGGCAGTGGAAGCAAAGTTGTAGACCATAGTTTGGAGAATCCAATAACAACAAAAAATGTATGTCTCCTTAAAATATCGTCAAAGTCTATAAGAAAAACATTAGCTGAGCCAGATTAAATTCTGATATCTTTATACTTGTAAATACGAAGTCAACCAATAGGGAATCGGTATCATGGTTTTCATTCATTACCAAAATGACTCAGAATACGAAACTAAAAATTCTAACAATAATATTTTACCTCTTAGAATCATAGCTCCTTTTGGATGCTATAAAAAAAAAAAGATAAACATCAAAGTCAAACACAAAAAGGGAAAGGAATCTATATTCACCAAGCGCGCAAATTCGCTCATATACATTTGCATACATACAAACAACCACATGTAAATGTGTATTTGTGACTAGCATAATGAAAATGAAAAGGCCAAAATGGACAAAATTCACATGCAGCGCGGCAAGTAAAACACACAAATTAATAAAAATCAAGCGATCGCCAAAATAAAAACTCAACACCAAACGCCACCGCAACAGCGAGCACACTCACTCACTCGCATGACCGTAGGTTGTATCTAATCATGTGTGTGTCCGCGTCCGTTCGTTCGCCTGGCGCAGCACAGCGGTGGCGCGTCCGATTGCGCTAGTGCGCGACCACCCAACTGGCGCATAAATCAATTCCAGCTAGTCAACCGTAGCTAGCTACACATGCACTATAAAATATAGCAGCAACAACAACTACAAAAATGCTAATAAAATGAAGTGAACAAGCATATGATCGAAAAACGATCAAAAATCTGTCTCAACACACGAGGCGGCGCGCGCTGTGAACGGACAGATGTTGGTGTGCCGCGCGCCTAAAAGCACACATACATATAACTATGTTCATATGTAGGTGTATATGCAAACGCATTGAATTTATTCAAATTGAAAATGATCAATTTTGTCATCTGATCATTTGATCGGCGCCGATCGGCAAACAAAGACATGTGTGCGCACATCAGCCTAACCCTTATTGAAAGCATCGATCCACACTCATATTTATATATATATATATTCATGATCAGTAACTATTTTTGTGCGGCGCTCACATGCGTTCGATGGATCGTTCGATCGCGCCGTTGATCGCCAACGACGATTCGCATGAATGCACCCCGAAACGGCAGCGCATCACCCGCTGCGCTTTACAAATTTTGCATAGCGCTAGCGACTATTGAGTGAGTCTATCGCGTGTGTGTTCTCATAGTCGCTATAGAAAAATTTGCAATTGTTTTGATTTGCATTCTCAAATTTGTTTAGCGCTAATTTCGCAATGCGATCGTTAAATGTGTGTTTATTGTCGCGGTTGTTGTTGTTGTTGTTTTTTGTCATTGACCCAAAATGCGAATCCAATGACATGGCATGCGAGACGTGCCCGTTTATTGTTTGGGAAATATTTGTTTGTGGCAATATTCTTTCATTGATCACAGATCGCGGCCTGTGATCGATCGCGCCACAAATCGTTCAAAGTCGGCTCCCATTGACATTCGGCTGCTATTATTTTCATGTTTTCGGTTCTTTGTTTCACCATTGGCGACAAATTTCCGCTTTACGTTTGACTGCTTTCGTTGCGTGGCGAAAAAAAATTGTTTTGGAATTTTTGGCCAATGGCGTCAACAATTAATCGTTGGCAATCGATTGTCTGTTGCTATGTATTCATTGTATTTTGCCACACCGGAAGTACATTGGGGAGTGTGTAAAAATAATTATGCAATTTTGTGTGATTCATGCGCTATTTTTTTTCTGCATAGCGGAAAAAACTATAAAACAGTAAACAATTTTAAGACAAAAGAAAATTGCAATTTTTTTATGTTCAAGGAAAACAGTTTGGTGTCTGAATAAAGTCGAAAATTAATTGTTTTTAAGTTGAGTTTATGGAAAATAAATCGTTAAGTGGCTTTATGAGATGTTTTACTCTATGTTAAAAATTTTTTAGAGAAGGTGGCAACGCAACCTTTACTCTAAATATATTGAATTTTATTTAAAGAATACCAAATTTTTGTGATTCACTTTTTTTTTATATTGAAGAGAATTTAAATTTTCGGATATGTGGAAAGCTTTTCCAAAATCGGTTAGTAAGTGTCACATAAAATTATGATTTTCTGAACTATGTCAATGTCGTCGTATAAATCGTACAGCTCATCGTTCTATCGTCTGCGGTATTCGCCGTTGCCAATGTTTAAGAGACCATAAATCTTCCTCAAAACCTTTCTCTCGAAAACCCCAAGAGTCATCTCATCGGATGTTGTCATCGTCCACGCTTCTGCACCATAAAGTAGGACGAGAATGATGAGATGATGAGTGAGATGAGAATGACTTGTAGAGTTTGGTTTTTGTTCGTCGAGAGAGGAATTCACTTTTCAATTGGCTACTTAGTCCATAGTAGCACCTGTTGGCAAGAGTGATTCTGCGTTGGGTTTCCAGGCTGACATTGTTATTGCTGTTAATGCTGGTTCCCAGGTAGACGTGACATTGGAGTCAAGAAGCGAATGCGCTGACTGCTTGTTTGATGACAGGAGATATTTCGTCTTGTCCTCGTTCACCACCAGACCCATACGATTCGATTCCTTATCCAGTTTGGAAAAAGGAGAACTAACTTATAAAAGTTTGTACATTCTCTGTTTAGCTCTGCAGCTCGAATTATTTTTTCCAGCATCAGGTTAGGTTGGGGTCATGTCACTTGTAAGTGACGAAAGTTCCTGAGTGTCATTCACTTAGGAGTGGACAGGAACGATTATTTTGCATGTGGCTGAAGCAGCTCACGACTTCCGGTCTTAGACCAAGTATCCTTTGGTTAGCCAACAGACATACGTTTGAAGGCAAGCTAAAGTGAGAAGGCGAAACCCGCTTATGCGGTTGTGCGTAGGATTTGGGACTCACCACATAAAAAACCCACCCAAAGGAAAGGAAGCAACAGCCTCGGATGAGAGACCCCAAATAAATAATGGATCACAAAAAATTACGCGATGCCGAATTGAGTAGGTCGAGATCCCGAAACTTCGGGATTTATAAATTTGATGTGAATTATGGAAAAATAATATTAAATGTATACCAATTAGAAATAAACTCTTATCTGAGCTTTTCTAATCTGAGAAGCAAAAGAAAGCTAAATAGTGAATTTAAGAATAAAAAAATATTTAATAATAAAAATAGACTGAGACCATGTTACCCCCTTGCCTAATCAATACTTCAATATGAAAAACTGTACACCAACAGCAAGAAACTCATCATCATTGGTGAGGTGTTGGTGGTCCAGACAAATTGATTTGAAATGGTAAAGCGCATGCGCCACAGAAGTCAAGTGAGAGTGAAAAAGATGATTACTACAAATCAAAATACAGCAAATGAAAAATATGACAGTGGCTGATGGGAGGTTCGACCCACGCAAAATTAACCGCGCTCCCCAAACAACAAAATGACTTCATTAAGCGCATGCAAATGACACAGCGCGCTTCAGATTGCAGCGGTTTTGTGGTCTCTTCTGCCGCTTTCGCCTCACTGCAGCTGCGACACTTTGCGGCATTTCGACTTTTGGGCGATTATTATAACGGTTACCGTTTGTTGTGGGTATTTATGTGGTGCGCGATGCAACAGTTTCGAATTTCAACATTTATTGACAGCTATAAAATGCAGGTGTATATATATACATACATACACACAGGTGTTCAAATATTTTCAGTGTAACAGGCTATATGTCAGCAAGTTGTGCGCTGTAATCCAATTGCTGCGTTGAAAAGTTGTTACACACTCACTTATATACATATTTACAACAACAACACACACTCACACATATTTGATAACATAAATGACGTTAGCGCAACGCCCACTCCGCAATTAACTTTTGATTATGTAAATTATGCTCACACTCACTCTTACATACATGAGAGAGTGTTTTTGTGTGTTTGTGTCGCTGTTGCAACGTCCTCTGCGCTGCAATTTGACTTGGTCAAGCAGTGTCTTGGCCTAGACAGGTCTTTGGCACGGTCAGTGAACTATCGCTCGGGCTGTTGTGCAGTGCAAAGTGAAAAGGAAAAGGTTTCTGACACAATTTCCAACGACGCCCACATACCACATGAATTGTCAATTGTATGTATTTGGGGCACATGTGCGCCACTAGTATTGTGTGCTCTATATTGACAGCAGCAAAAAAAAAATAAGGAGAAAATTGGGCTTATAAATTGGTCAAACAAATTCATTCGTTGCCAAATTGATGCAAACACTTGAGTTGACAGTTACAATAACGGCAAACATGCGGCGAGTGGGTGTGTGGGATGCTTTTGTGGCGACCTGTTTGGGTTAGTGGTATGTTGCAATGCAATGCATTTTTTATGTTTGTAAATTTTTTATTTTCTGAGTTGTATTTAGATATATATTTTTACAGTTGAACTTGCCTTACAGCTATCTAACAGCGAAGTGGCAGTTTCAATTGTGGTTGAAGATATGTAACAGTCGATTTATGCCATATTTTGATTTTTTTTATTGTTTGTGAGAATGCATTGTATGTCCCATAGAGTTTAAAGTTCAGATTATTAGATGAAGACCACAGATAAAAAAAATCGCTTGGAACCCATATTGTTTAAAAATATCATACTCATCTTGGACATAAATATGCTCGACTGTTTATCTATATCGAACTAATATCGAGTATGTAAACAATAATTTCGAGTTTTCATAAGTTTGTGTATCTCAATGTACTCGTCTTTGGTGGTTGTCTTTGCTAACAATTATAAGTGTGCCGAAAGTAGGCAAGGTTTGCATTTTTTTTTTAATTTAACTCATTCTCGTTCAATTTCTTCTATATTGGTAACTATTCTATTCTGAAACTCACCGCATGTTTGAAAATCATATTACAAGGTATATGGTGAAGTTATGACCCGATTTTAACCCATACCCTCCAATTGTACTCGCTTGGGTACAGAAAATATCATGTATTTTTTTTAACAAGTGAGTAAAATGGGACCGAATGGGTTCTCAGTACACAAGCGAGTACAATGGGAGGGAATGGGTTAACCATCTTTGACATAGAGATACTTTATTAAAACACAAAGATTTCCGCTGAATTTATGTAAGATATGTGAGACATTTAACGCTATTTTCCGTAACAAATTAGCAACAGGCACTTAGCTCTTCATGTGCTATATAGGAGAACTTGTTAAGCTCCGATTTCGTCAATTTTTAAATGAGAAAATGTAGTATTGGTGTAAAATTGTACTTCGCTTCAATGGTTCTCGATTTATATATTCTAAACGAATTAGATAGAATATGGAAAGTAGGAGTGGCTGTAAACCGATTTCTCTAATTCCTAACGTCAAGGTTTCAAGAAAATATTGTGTACCAAATCTTGTTGAGATTGGTTGAGTAGGCTCTGAGATATGGTTTTTGACAAGCATCCATTTTGATATGGAGTTCAGTCAAACATCCGGATTTGAACTGTACTAGTTACCCTGATCAGTTTGGTATATTTAGCCCTATTTAGTTTTAGATATTACAAAGACCTGTTATGTGAAGAAATAGACCCGTTATATGAATATAGGGATGCTTTAGTCACAAGACCTTTTTTCCTCTTATAATTTTGTTATTGATTTCGTAAAAGTGTTGAAAGTTATAGCGTCTGTCAATGAAAGTGAAACTTTATTCATTGAAATCAAATGATTTAGCAGAAAAACAAGACAGAAATCAAATAAATTTCATCCCACAATGCAACTCTGCAACTTCATACTTTTGCATGAAATATGTGCAATATTTGTTGCATATTTCGCACACCGTGCAATTTCACACACTTTATACCCATTTATTAAAGTCGATTAATGTCGACATACGCATAAAGCACGCACGCATGCGCCCAACTCATATGCATTCAATAATATTGACAATAATATGTTGCATCGACAGTCGCTTGGCGCTATAAAGCAACGGATTTATGGACTTTGGTAAAAGTGCAGAGTTGAAATTTCAAAGTTACAAGCACGCAAACGAAATAAATGTCATGTAAGGCGATATCGGTATACATATATACACAGTTATACATATATATATGTATATCGAGAGGCGCGCACACTGAGACCAATAAGTCGTAGCTTACAACACGCAGCAGGTAAACATGTTGCCACATTTTATGTTACACAATTTTGACAGCAACAAACGGCAAAACATGTTGTTGCTTTTAAGAAATGAAAATGTTGTTGTTATTGTTTTGTTGTAACTTGACTTGGCTTTGCAGGCAATTCTTAATTGTTAAAGAATTTGTGTGTGACACTTTTTACTGAACTAAATGCAAAAGGTGATTCGGTACGGCGGGCTTTTTTTACAACAAAACATATAGTTGTGTATAAAATACAACAACAAATAAATAAATATATATATGTATATATATATGTATAATATATAAGTACGTGCATACCCGATTCCATTTGTTGCAAGTCGCACTGTGAACATGCCGCTGCCGTTGTTATGTGGGAGTGATAAATTATGTTGTTGACATTTTGCGGCCACTTTTCGGCTAACAAGCGAACAAGCGCTCGGTCGCAGCCCTCAACTAGAATTCTTTGAAACTTATTTTTTTCTTTATTTTTCTTTCAATACAAAACTTTTATTGTCATTTTCAAGACGACAATTTTATTAACAGACCTTAATTTTCCTGAATGTCATTGACAGTTATAATTTTATTAAAGAATTTCACAAAAAAAATACTTGGAAATTCAAAAAAATTCAAAAAAAAAATAAAAAAAAGCATTAATTTCCATTCCCGATTAACCGAAAATCATGTGGGCTTTTATGCTTGTCGCTGCCCCAAATTATTGCCTCAACACATTTTATCACTTTACATTCTTTTGTATGCGCTTTGTTGTTGTGTTTTTGGTTCTTCGAGAACTTTCTCTTTTCAACAATCAATTTTCTAAAAATTAACAACTGCTTATCTCGAAATTTATTGAGAACACAACACGCAGCGTCGTGAGAATGCACTCACGCCGCTCATTAGGTCACAGATAATCAGTTGTGTAGTACACCGGTTGACTAATGAAGCGAAGCTGAGGAATGACTTGTTCCGTGGGGCGTTCTTGAAATTATAAATAAATTATTCATCGTTAACAAGTTAAGAAGGTGTTCGAGATAAGGCCGAAAGAAATAAAAAAAATATAATCAGTATGGGTGGCGCTCTGGTTGACATTTTGACTTGAACAGAAATTAATGAGCGTACACATTCCATATCCATTACAGTTTTCCTTTCTTTTATATTTGAATGGAGAAATTTTAAACTAGAATTCTTTTTTAATGTAAGTATATAATATAAATACTAAACATAGTTGCATCTCATTAACTGGAGTTATAATAAATTTTCATATCAACTAGTCACTATAGAAATGGATTATGTATAGTAATCCAGTTGGTAATCAATGTACAACACGAAGACAATTTGATTACAGAACTCAGAAATTCTTGATTTGTTTGTATATATTATTTTTTATTTCAATAATTGTATTTTCTTAGTGGTAATCAGATAAGTAATCATTACTGAAAGAGGTAATGGTAATGGTAATGATAATGGTATTGGTAATCAAAGAGCAATCAAATTAAAACGTAAGATTTCTATTCATTTTTAACAGTACACGTTTTTATCAACAATAAATTCAGGTAATCGAGTTGGTAATCGGAATGTAATGTTATACTTGTAACGATTGTTATAGTAATCAATGACCGAATACATGTTGTACTTCTATTTAGGAGGAAAAGACGCGTTGAACTGTTTTCTAATTCATTATTTTAATGCGGTTTTACACCATTACTTTATTTGTTTGATATCAGACATACAAATGTCTATATAAAAACGGATAATCTATAGTATATTCAGATTATAAGAGCTACATCTTGATAGTATTTGATGAAGATATTCTAGAATCGTAGGTAATTGTCATTTGAAAAATCGTGTATGTATTCAAAAATTCTAAAGCAGAAGTCTATATTAATTGGGAAACAGTATGTCCAGATTAAACATGAATAACAGTCAAGTATAGGATCTAAATTATAAAATAGTTTGAAATTGTTCTCATGAACTAAAAGATAGAACAATCTAAGGAGAGATCTTTCATCTTTTTCTCTCATTTTCTTGAACAAATTTTATCCATGAATATACCATCCTCAATAAAAGTCAGGTAAGATGGAGAATTTATATACCCTATGGAAGTAAGCTTAAGATATTAATTTGATTCTTACTACTAGGCTATGCTTTTAAGCTTCGAGTGAATCATTAATGAAGAATTCGAAGCAACAACATTTCCCCTCTGACTAATAAAACATGAAACTACATACAATAAAACAATAAATATTGAGTACAGCGGATACTGAGTGACAAATAAGAAAAAAAATATAATATTAAAAATATTCATCAATGAAATTAAAACAACAACTGCTGGTAGACATATCACGAGCATTACATTTGCTTAGCAATAAAATGCCATAAATTGTCTTAAGTAAGTTTTCATGTAGTCGAGTTATTTGCGAAAATTAAAAGGAAAATAAACGAAAAAACAGAAAATAAGAACAAGAATTGCAAACACTATTAACCAAATGGATGTCGTGCAAGAACATAAAAATCAATTTTACTGAGCAATAACAACTTCGAGCTGGTGAGCCATAAAAACGGTAAGCGAGCTAATAAGACAACAACAACATAATAAATAAATAAAAATAAAATAAAATAAAATAAAATAAAATAAAAATAAATAAAATTGTTAAAAGACAATAACACGGTTGCAAGTGGTGGTAAATATTGCAATAAACTGTTGGATAAAGATCTGAGAATATAATAAAGACCTAAGTATGCAAATTTGCAACAAATAATTATTGTAAAATATTTTATTATTGACAATTAAATTGACAGTTTGAATATTAGTTGAGAATTTATTTTATATTTATTGTTTTTGCCTTTACATTTATTTGAAATATATATATATAAAGTTTCAATCCGCCATAATACTCTGTTCCAAAATAAGTCTAAATAGAAAAGTTGTCGAATAATTTTTAGAAGGAAGATACAAATTTCATAATAAATTTCATAGTGTTCCTGTTTTTGATAGGTTGCAACAATGTAAGGGTACATATATCCGAAAACTTTCCGGAAACTTTCGGAAATAATTCATGTTAGCAAAAGGGATTTTCAATTATTTCACACAAGTGATTTTGAAAGGTGGCAACCACATAAGGTCTAAAATATATAAAGAAAGTCTTTTTCAGAGTACATTCCGGAAGGCGTACTTCATTTTTTGTGCTTAGTCACAAGTCATTGTCATATTGTACTAAAATTTATTTCAATACTAGGTATCATATTGTACTAAAATAAATTTTAAAACTAGGTGGCAACATTATTTGAAAATATATGTTTCAATTAACGATATTCAAAACACCTTTTACTAAAGCCTTCTTATGTGCTTTGTTATTAGAAACATTTTGAAATATTTTTTTCAGTATTATTGCATTGATAGTTGGCAACCCTATTTCGAAAAATGTACTAATTGAAGACTTTTCAAATATACTCTGGAAGAGTTTCATAAATTAATTCTATCTGTCATCTGGTAACTCTGTTATAAAACACGCTTAATTAAAGGCTGACCAAAATATTTTTCGGAAGCAGGAAGAAAGAAAAATGGCTTATAGGTGTAGGTATAGTAGTAACCGGCATACATATATTGCTCTGCTGTTTCGATTTGCTTAAAAATTCATTTTAATTTTCTTTGGCACTCGTTAACTAAATCTTAAATGGCGTTTACTTTGGGCCTATCGGCTAACACAGGGTTGATTGAATGTACATTTACTTAGCACTCTTTGAGTTGTACATAACACACACACTATACGCTCAAATATATCTCAGAGTAACAACTATAGTCTGTTGTTGGGATCTAAGCTTGCGCTCCACTTCTGTCTAGTGTTAAATGCGCCCGCTTTGATTTGTGGCAACACCACCCAAGATACGGTCACTGCATAGAAATGTAACGGCTCACAAACGAATAAACACACTCAAAGGAACGAAATAAAAATTTGCATATACAACAAATAAATATGTACACATATATAAAAGGTTCGTTTCTCAAGCCATCCACGTTGTCTGGTGGGTGTGCTGTATTGCCACCACTCAAGTTGGCTTGTTAGAAAATCAGTTCATAAAACGCTTTGTTGTTTTTATTGTATTTTATTTTGTTGTTTGCATAAAAAAATGAAAAAATACAAAACTTTAAAGCTCACAAGGCAGCAATTTTATACTCCAAGCCAAGTGGCTAGCAAAGGGTTAAGCGTCCGTTTCGCAACACTGGCCGCTGAGCCCTTTGCCGCTTGTGCGTATGTGTGTGTCTGTTCAATTCTTTTTACTCTCTTTGTTGTTGCATTTATCTTTTATTTTTATGCACACCACTCACTGTCAGACCCTGCTCAGACCCACTTTTCATATGTCACAAAAACAAAACCAAAAATATAATACTTGTCATTTGATACTACGGTGTTATCACAGTTTTCCTTTATGCTCTTATTATATTCTTCTTAATTTTTTATGCCTTCTTTCTTCGGAAGATTACATGAAAATATTGATGGATGTGTGTGGGTATTTCTCTGCTTTTATCCAAAAAAACGTAATTGTGATAAAAAGTGTAAATGAATGGTTGGAATAATTATGTAATTATTTAAAAAAGTGTATTTTGGAGAAAAAAAAAATACAATTTCAAGTTGCATCATAGTATGTTGTATAGGTCATACAGATACGTTTAATGTTTACCTGTCACGTGCATGACAATATAATATATATAATCCAAATGTGTATGGGAGTCATACCAGTCCAGTAAAAAAAAATATATCTTTAGACTCTTTATGATCTTACGAATGTTGGTTAAAGGGTTAAATTTGTACTTTATGGTAGCTCAGGAGGGTTTTTGAATCAAGAAAATTGTATATAAAGAGAGTGCCTTATAAAAAAGTTATCTGTAGAAGGTGAGTGGTGGATCGCACTGTATTCGTAAAAGGAGGTCTTCAGAAAGCATCAAATTTGATTAAAACCAGTTTTTAACTTGGTATACAACTTTAAAACTAATAAAGATTTGAAATATTAGGAAAATATTATCGGACCTCATCCTTCTTCAACCATAATCGAGACTTCACCCTTTACCTTTGTTTTTTACCTTGGTATTTTATTTCAATTTTTCTATTTTCTTCTTCCAAGTTTTTTTAACCTTAGTTTTGAAGTAAGAAGGAAGCAAGAAATACTCAATAGATTTATAAAATATTCTCCATGAAGATATAGTATACCATGAATACATTTAAAGAAATGTGATTTTACAATCTATATGGAATTATTATAGATAGAAAGATATCGATCTCTTTCAGAAGACATTTCATTTTGATTTCAAACACTGATTTGGTTCATAAATACTTGTATCCTTGGGCCAAAAGTTTACTCTTTTGAAGGCAATTTTTTATGAGTTTTACGAAATATGTATCCAGGGCACCATTAGAGATACATTTAGGGTTAAAATATTTCAAAAATTTTATTTTTTAATTTTAGTTTAAATCACTTAAGGAACTATACATCTCCGTTTCACTATTCAGGTTTTAGACTCATAAAAATATTATTTCGATACAAATAAAACTTATTTTGATCTTTTGTTTGAAAAATCTGGCCATAAAATTCGTACCACCCTAGCAAGTGTACGTGGAAATTTGAAGCACATCTCGAAATTCAACATTATTAATCGTGAAATCCGCTTAATTAATCGTATTAAATTACAAATTTCGTAATTAAACACATAGTGAAGAAGTCTAAGAGGCTACTGTGCTCCCTTAGGGGATATTAAACTTGCACTCACTTTGCTCAAATGTCAACTGTGTGACAACCACGATATATGTATTTTATATTTTTGGTCATAAATAATATTTTTTCTCTTGAGCAATGACTGTTTGTATACATATGTATTTATTTCTGTGTAAGCTGTATTTGTGTCTATGTCTGTATGCCTTGTGCCTTGTCGTTGACACTTTTGTTTATTGACATTTTTATACACTCGCAACATGTTGCACAGAGTAATATAGTTTTGTTCACATAACGGTTGTTTGTGTCACCAAGAAATAAAAGAGTGAGATATGGGGTTATATAAATATATACATGATCAGGATGACGAGTGGAGTTGAAATCCGGATGTCTGTCCGTCCGTCTGTCCGTGCAAGCGATAAATTGAGTAAAAATTAAGATATATTAATGAAACTTGGAACACATATTGCTTGGCACTCTGATCTTGCTTTCGAAAATGGGAAAAATCGGTCCCTGCCACCCCCATTAACTAACTCGTAACTAAACCATAAATAAAGTTATGAAAGTAAAATTTGGAACAGAAGATCGCATTAATTTTTTCTCGTAAGAAATCTATAAAAACCCATATAACTTTTATAAAACTTCCCTTCATATTATCCACAGCGACCCGAACATTGATAAAACTCTGAGCCAAGAGCCGAAGACAAGCGACTACATACATTTCGATATAAATAAAGAAGATGGTAACATACAAGCAACGGCGGCGCCAACTCGAGAAACACGAATTGAAACTGTGAACGAAGTGCTCTCCAATCTCGTTCCGAATGGCTTCACAAATATCTTTCGTTTTAGTTATGCCTCAGAACAGTCGACGCCAGCGAGTATTGCAACACCTGGTACGGAAGAGATGTCGAAGCCCACATCTACAGCAACACAGGAGACAACACCAGATGCAAAGTTAACAACAGCGCCTAGTAGTACAATGACAACATATTTTTTTTTTTTAATATAGAACCAATTTACTGGGAACTTGAGAAACTTAAGTACCCAGGCTTGTATATTTCATAATATTAGGACTGGAAAAATACAGTTGAACTTATTTTATGAAAAAAAGACTAAGGTCTACAAGAGAAAAAGTTTACAATAAAGAAATTGATAGACGACATTTGTACCCATAAAGTTGAAGCAAAATAAAGCTATCGGCTATAAAAGTACATTTCCCAAAACGGAAAGGTACTTGGGTGGTACCTTTGATCCTATCAACATCAACTACAATCACACAGCTTCATAAAATTTAGTTTAATTCAATTGCATATTAAAATCTTTTCTATAACGTTAAACATATTTTTATCCCTCAGGCACGTAATGATGACATTTCAATACCTCGAAATCGGGACTAAAATACGTCATTTATTTCAAAAGTTAAAAATTAAATTTGACCTTGGTCGGCACCTGTGGTGCCACGTTCCAGTCGCACGTTCCGAGTTTAGTTTAGTTTAGTTTAGTTTAATTTATTCCCTTGTTGCTTATTATACTATTGGTTTCTGCTCTCTACTAGACGTGATTTTTTTTTTCGCATGTGAATAGATGTCATATTTCAAAAAAACATCCGATAGATTATCAAATGATGATTGCGGAACGACATTCATGCCCGGTTTCACAGTCAGTGCTCAGGTTGTGCTTAAGATAAAACAGAAATATTAGTTGTCACAGTTCATACTTAAGTTATGCTTAAGTACTAAAAATGGGAGACTAATGCCCGGTTTCACAGTCAGTGCTTTGGTTGTGCTTATGATAAAACAGAAATATTGCGTTTTACAGTTCATACTTAAGTTCTGCTTAAGTACTGAAAATGGGAGACTTAAGCAGTGCTTAAGTAACAGCTGATTTTTGTTTTGAATATTGACTTATTTGTCAAAAGAATTACGAATAATTTTTGTTTTGTTGAAAAAATTTTGGAATAGCTTGCATTCGATGAGGGTTATATACTTTCCTGCGAGTTGCTATAGGTGCCCCCGCTCGCTTGCGGTAAAATTCTTATTGTTTCCATCCATTTCCAATGTTCAAATAAATCTATTTTCATCGCAAATTTATTTTTCATCAACAATAATTACAATTTGTCAGATGCTATTTGTAAACAAATGTTTTTCATTGTGCTGCCATATATCATAATTAAATTTTATAGAAAATAAGCATTGACTGTGAAACGCAAATGACTACTCAGTCAACAACAATGCTTAGCTAAGATTTTTTTTGGGCACAACTTAAGTACGAACTGTGAAACCGGGCATCAGTATTTTTTTCCCAAAAAACCAGAAGCTTATCAACTATACACATGTGAAGTTATCAGTGGGGAATTTTGCTCGTATGTAAATGGACTCATATATAAAAATACACCCGGTAGCTTATCAAGTGATGATTGCGGAACGACATTCAGAATGTTTTTGACTATCAGTGGGGAATTCTGCTTTTACACATGAATCAATGTCATATTTTGAAAAAACATCCGATAGCTAATTGAGTGCTGAGTGCAGAATGACATCCATTGTCCATTGAAATCGAAAATTTGTCTTTAATAAATATCTAATATAGTTGTGTCTTAGTCCGCTTATTAGGCGAACCTGGACTTCATGGTCCCTTAAGGGATATAAACCTGATGTTTAATCCAAACGATTACTACGTAGAACGACTACTACCTACTTTCCGGTTACTATTAACCGCCCTCTGCATAATATTTTCTAAAAATTTATGTAATTACCTTGAAACTTTAAGAAATAAACATTCTTTTAAAAGTAAAATGTTTGCGTAATTACGTATACATACATACGTATTAAATCATTATGGGCAGTCTTCCTAAAAATTATTAAACTGATTTGTTAGAATAAGAGATGTTGTTCATCACAACATCACATAAGAATGTTAACTGAAAGAAGGCAGAGCAATACTCTTAGTTATCTCTCTACCAAAAAAAAACTAGTGCCGTCATCATAATTTCTTTATCACGCTATGTAGAATAAAAATATAATATTATAATATAAAATCGCTTATCTCTAAAAAAAAGTATAAAAAGAGAGTATTAAATAAATTATTATTCAGAAAGTGTTCGTGATTAAAACAATCAACATCATGAAGCTGTCTATTTTCTTGTTCCTAGCGGTAATAGTGCTGTTGTCGACAAACTTGGCTGGAGCTCAAAATAGAGTTCGTATTCAAGTAGTACAAAAAGAATATGGTTCATGTTATAGAACCTGTGAGGATCTTGCTCATGGATACGAAATATGTACTGATCAACAGCAAGGCGGATTTTTCGCCGATACGTGCGTCTGTAGATGCGAATCCATTCCACCTTATAGAGGACCTGGATCTTAACCCTTCTGCGCACGAGTTTCCGCCAAATGCACATGTTTTGGACGAATATATTCGGCTTTGTGCACAGAAGAGTTAATGTAATATTTTTCTGAATAAAGAACGTAAATTTTTCTCCCAAATTTATTACTTTTATTTTTTTTTCGGTTTGTAAGAGGCAAAGGTTATAGAGTTTTTTATTAGGGAGTTTCTGCATCTGTGTCGTTTCTAATAAAATTTGATTCAATTTATTCTATCGACTGTAATAATTTGGTATTGATTTGAATAATTTGAACATCCAGGAGCTTACTATATTTCGTAGAAAAAGTCATATATATGTTCAAGAGAGACAAAGAGATATCGTTGGGTGGGGGAGCAGAAGAGAAGTTTTGAAATGTAAGCAAATATATTCAAATAGCAACTATATAGCAAATCTATTCACCCTGTCTCAATAGCAGCAAGGGTTGGTTATTTCCTGTAGTCGACTCTTAATGTTTTTAGTAAATAATTTTCTAATATTAAAAACTAAGAAATCTCTAATCATACAAACTCATATCAACCTACAAAAGAGCCTATATCTACCGAAGACTCTTCTGTACAAATTAATATACCTACTGAGCTTACATTCCAAGTACACTTTTTTCAAACTAAAAATTAATTCGCATAAGAAAATTCTGAAATTTAAAACATAATTCTCAAAAAAAAAATGTTACAAAAAATTTATTGAAATTTTAATACTTTAAAAATATCCTGATTTATTTATTGAAATCGATTTTTGTACTCTCGCAACATGTTGCACAGAGTATTATAGTTTTGTTCACATAACGGTTGTTTGTGTCACCAAGAAATAAAAGAGTTATATATGATATAAATGATCAGGATGACGAGAGGAGTTGAAATCCGGATGTCTGTCCGTCCGTCTGTCCGTGCAAGCGATAACTTGAGTAAAAATTAAGATATCTTAATGAAACTTGGAACACATATTCCTTGGCACTCTGAGGAGGTTGCTCCGAAAACCTATACAGTGTCATAACTAAACCATAAATAAAGTTATGAAAATAAAATTTGGAACATAGGATCGCATTAGGTAGGGGCACACTTGGTTGTAATTTTTTTGGAAAAGTGGACGTGACCCCTCCTCCAAATATGTTTTTTTATATATCTTGCAAACCAATAAAGCTATATAAACCAAACTTTCTGCAGTCGTTTCTTTTAGCCGTTTCCTTTTACAGTCCAAAAATGAAAGAAATGGGATAATAACCACGCCCACCTCCCATACAAAAGTTAGGTTGAAAATTACTAAAAGTGCGTTAACTCACTAACGAGAAACGTCAGAAACACCAAATTTTACAAAAGAAATGGCAGAAGGAAGCTGCACCGAGATATTTTTACAAAATGTAAAATGGGCGTGGCGTCGCCCACTTATAGGTCAAAAACTATATCTCAAGAACTGCTCGGCCGATTTTAATCAAATTCAGTATATAACACTTTCTTGACCCCCTGATGACACGGGTGGAATATGGGCGAAATCGGTTCACAACTACACCTACTTCCCATATAACTCAATTTTGAATTCTTCTGATTCGTTCACTTTATAATTCATACTACATATACATTAGGAACAAATGAAGATAGCGGAATAAAACTTTACACAAATACTGTATTTGAGCTGTGACATTACTTGTGGAAAAATTCTCAAAATCGGACCATGACTTTTCAAGGCCTCTGATGTAAATCTCTCAGATATTTTAATGTAATTCATTCCCTCTGAATTTTTTTCTTATAACAGTTTGTCTCTGTACCAAAAATGGTTAAAATCGGGTCATTATTCCCCCAGATCCCATATACCTAATTACAAGTAATATAAAATTAAGTGAGCGTATAGTCTTCGATATATTGTATCTTGGTGGTGAAAACGAGTGAAATCGGTTTAGGAATTACCTCAGTCCCCATATACTATTTATGATGATTTTCGTTATTCTATTGAACTTTATGCCGAATATATGGGTCGAATTGTGTTGTCTTTATAAAATTACATCAATAAATTGCGAGAGTATAAAATGTTCGGTTGCATCCGAACTTAGCCTTTCCTTACTTGTTTGTTATAATTTGTTTACCACTTTTTGTCTTTACATTTTTGGGTTTGTTGTTGCTACATTTGTACAACTTAAGTTGTTGACTGACAGCAGTTCGGCCTTTCGGTTACGGTAGTTCAAACATGGTGTTCACCTACTATTTTGTTTGCGTTTTTTTCGCTTTGCTTACAAATATGCTACACTGAAAAAAATATGACATTTGTTCATTTGAAAAAAAAAATAATAATAAATGTTTGTTTAATTCTCGGATAGTTTTAAATGAAAATAGTAGATGATTTCCACATATTTGAAATAAATAAAGCATTTATAACGAGTATCATTGGTCGATTTAACGAAGCTTCTGAGTTTTTTCCATCCCAGCCGCCCAATTTCTCTTAGATAGGAGTATTGAGTTCTTAACCGGCAGAAGGCTGGGCATTCGCAAAGATAATGCTCTAGTGTATCATCAAGAGCTGCATTCTGCCGATTCTACTAAGCCAAGTCTCTGCAGGTGGCTTCTTAGAGCTAGGTGCCCGTGATAACCCCTGTGATACAGCTTAGTTCTCTTTTGCTCAAAATAAGAAGTTTTTTGGTCTGTCCCGTGTCAACAGTACCCCATAGTAGTTTTGTGGTAGGACCCGTGTTGCACATGCTCCAGGATCTGAGTTGTTCCCCTACCACCCATTGCTTTAGGCAGCGATTGAGAAAATTGAAAGATCTGGGGTAGTTTAAGCGAACCGCGTTCCCAGCTGCCATTGAGCGGGCCAACTCATCCGCCTTTTCATTTCCTTCTATACCTATATGACCGGGTACCCAGATAATTTTAACGGAGTTTTCTTTCGCTATCCTATTAATTGCCCCTTTGCATAATCTGACGCAGTGAGACTTCGTGTTGGCGCAGCGGATAGCCTTAATTACGGCTTGGCTATCCACAAAAAAGTTGATGGTCCTTTTTCTTTGAGTGCAAGCCCACCTAGTGTCTTCCCTTTTCCGACAATCTCAGCTTGAAATACCGAGTTGTAGTCGTTTAGTTTTAAGCTGCTTTCTATATGTGGGCTTTTACAGAAGAAACCTGCTCCCGTACCTGTTTCACTTTTTGCTCCGTCGGTGAATATGTATATAGATTTCACCATTGGTACTATCTGTGATCCATTCTTCTCTGCTGAGGAAGGAGAACCTTGCCTCTATTTCCCCAACAGTCTCAGTTTCCCGGTCACAAGACCAATCTAAACAGAGTTCAGTGACAAGATTTAGTATGATACCATGTCCCCATTGGTGCAATGTTTAGGTCCAATGGCCCAAGATTTTTAGCCTACACGCTGTAAGCACGGCATCATACTTCACTTGGATATGTCTTGGCCGGATATATAGCATAACCTCCAAGGCCTTTGTTGAAGTTGTTTTCATAGCACCGGTTATCCCTATCAAACAGGTCCTCTGAACCTGTTCCAATGATTTAATCCGGCACTTTTTCGTTAGTGCTTTGCACCAAACTAATGCACCATATGTTAGTATTGGTCGGAGAATATGTAGACCAAAGTATGTTTGGATTTAGGTACAGTTGTAATTGTCTAAATAAGTTTTCAAGCTAGGAAAATAATATTGTCAGTTCCAATATACCGACTTTACAGCATTTATATGCTCTTAAGAGTTTAAAAAATATTAAAGTTGTCGATAATGCAGTTTTATCAGTCTTTTGAATAACTATATGTATTCTATAACTTTTCAGGTATACAAAATCACATGATTTAACATTTCATGTACCGAAACTCATTGTCTCTATTGCACCACCCATTTTTTCTCAGTGTACGTCACATTTCAGCGCTTGTTAAATGAGTAAACAAGCTTAAATGTATGTATATCTATATATATATGTATGTCTCGCACACCTAATGCATCGTTAACCAAAACTGTCAGCCAATAAGTCGCTGTGACGTTTAAGCTCCGTGTGACAACATTATTGGCTTATGGTAATCGTTTATTACGAGTGCGTATTGACGAGCATAAATCATAACTGACGGCTACCATTGAGTGAAAAAAGAGGAGAGCAAAACATAAAAGCACAAATTGAATATTAAAATGTGCGGGCGCGCATATTCATTAACCCCTTGAAAGGCAAGAAAATGCACGAAAAAACATAGAAAAAAAAATAAAATATTACGTAAATAAAAAAGTGAACAGTTGTGTGCGAAAAAAGCGAAACGTGCCGAAAAAAAGGAAAATTAAATTCCGTAAAATTGTTAACAATCTGTTTGCCACAAAATGCGGCGTTGCGATTATTTGTTTTGCTGATTTCAGCTTGATTGCCTGCGGCTGTTGTCTGGAAGTGAGTGAGCGCTTGTGGACTTTGGCCCAACCTTATCCCAATATGCCGTCATACATGTGAACATAATTGTATTTAAATCTGTATATACAAAATTTCAATTTGGTCCGAACGTGGCCACTTAACGCTTTCAAGGAAGTCTGGCATGATTATGGGAACCGCACAAAAATAAATACATATCTACATATGTATGTCCGTCCAGGTCTTTTTGTGTTGTGGCACTCATAATTGGTAGCAGCAAACGCTGGAGAGGCAGTGCCAAAATTAAAATTCGCATTCGTCAAAGTATTTGAAAAGTTTTGTTGTTGTTGTTATTCTTGTTGTTGTAATTACACATTTCACGATAATTCATCATTCGCACTCAGAGCTCAGAGCAGCAGCAGCAGCCAACCAGCCGAGTTGCTCATAAATGTGACTGGCATTCGAAATGAAAACGTCATGAAGCCCATGAAGCGGTGGGCAGGCGATCATGTGTATGTGCCACAGTCATAGACAGTCTGCTGTTGACTTGTTGAATAAACAAATTGCACAGCAGGCGTAAATTATTAATGTACATACATACACTACAGTTTTGTTTGTGTAAATATAGAAATATCTTTGTGCATTTGTATGTAATTTAGTTATGAATAGCAATTATGACAACTCAACTCGCTTTCGTATTTGTGGCTAACAACGTCGTTGCTGCCGCTCGATAGGTGGCAACAGGTTAACAATAACAAAACCAATTTTGGTTGCAAATTTAAACATAACCTAAATGGGCGAATAAATAATATAAATGAGGAGTTTCGATCAATCTATGAGATGTGAGATGAGTTGGAAGAAAGAAAATTATTTTATTTAATATCGCACACTGGTACATAGGTGTCTCAGCTAAATTTTGTGAAAGGTGTCTTATCCAAAAAGGTTATTTCTGATAGATTTTTCAGATACAGAAATCTATTAGGTTGGCAAATATCCCCCTTCCGCCTTTTTGTCGTTTGGATTTCGCGGCTTTTTATAAAGCGTTACAGAGTTCGTATCTGGCAATATTATACATCTTTGAAAGGTCCTGACATAACCTATAAAACGACGCTATGCATGACTAGATTGGATATTGGCTCAACAGTTATAGACGTGTAAACATGGAGTTCACTAACGCCGAAATTCGCGCTATTTTAAAGTTTTCCTTCGTTGAAGGCAAAGCAAGGTGTTTTGAGGGATGGTACTGTATCACTTCGAACGGCGGAGGATTGGTTTCGACGATTCAGAGCGGGTGAAAACGACACCATGGATAAGTCTGCCGGCGGAAACATCGAGTTAGACGGGCATGTGGCATCTCGTGATATCGCTCAGAAGATGGGAGTTAGTCACCAAACCATTTTTAACCATCTACATAAGGCTGGATACACAAAAAAGCTTGATGTTTCGGTGCCGCATGATTTGACACAAAAAACCTTCTGGACCGAATTAACGCCTGCGATATGATGCTGAAACGCAATGAACTCGACCAATTTTTGAATCGGATGGTGACTGGCTACGAAATATGGATCACATGCGACAATATTAAGCGAAAATGGTCGTGGTCGAAGGCAGGTGAATCGATCCACACAGTGGACAAGCGGGATTGACGGCCAGGAAAGTTTTGCTATGTGTTTGGTGGGATTGGAAGGGAATCATCCACTTTGAGCTGTTCCCATATGGCCAGACGCTTAATTCTACCATCTACTGCGAACAACTGGACCGATTGAAGCGGGCGATCAACCAGAAGCGTCCAGAATTGGCCAACAGGAAGGGTGTAGGGTTCCACCAGGGCAACGTCAGACCACATACTTCGTTGATGAGCTCGGGAGCTCGGATGGGAGGTTTTATCGCATCCACCATATAGCCTGGACATAGCACCAAGTGATTACCACCTTATATTTCGAAAAATGAAAATTTCCGTTATTTTTTGAACACACCTCGTCTATAGGAACTCTGTTTAGAGACTTTATATCGTGCAGTACTTTAATTTGTTATAGAAAAATTATTACAGACAACTGGGTAGGTCCATATGTTAAAATAATAGAAGAATTTTGAAATTTTATGTTTTTTAATCTCCTACCGAATGTTTAAGGGCTTTTTGAATATTGGATATAGTTTGACGGAAACAGCAGGTATGATATTATAAATGGCTTGCATATTACAATTTTATGATTCAAAGGTAAATTAACACCGTATTGAGAATATTTTTTATAAAGATTGGAAAATTCACAAGCTTTCATTTGCTGTTTCTCTAATCTTTGATGCTTATCAATGGCAGGGAGGTTTACTATTGATACCGGATTGATATTGAATCCTAGTCCTTTGAAGTAATAGTTCCCACGTTTCAAGTTGAGTCAGTTAAATTTGTGTATACTCTTTAAGCTTTGTTTAAGCTCTTCCAAACTTTTGTTCTAACAATTCTCAGCCAAAAATTTTCCTTTATGTCTATCAGTAAAAAAATCAAGGCTGAAACATCGGTTGTCATTAAAAATTGCGGCAACTTTGAAAAACAAAAAAAAAATCATCAAAGCATTCTAAGCCGCCACCAAAATTGCAAAAGAAAAACATTATAATTAAGCGGGTTAATAGCTATTTGTTTAAGTATCGAATATCCTATATAGATCGATATTATTGATACCTCAAAAAAGAATTAACTACCACAGTAAAAAAAAATAAGTGTTGGTATAAAATTTCGTAACACTGTGCACGTAAAAAAGGTTAAATATGCAAAGGTTGCGCCAAATTCTTAGGTGCAGTAAACCTCAAACAAAAAATATAAAAATTAAGAAATCATAAAAAAGCTCGCAAAATGAAGTTATCTGGCTTTATAGCACAACAAGTACCTCGGCCAAGTACCTAAAGCGGCAATTATGGCTTAATAAGCACAAAATCAGAATATTTATTTGTGTAAGCAAACACTTATCGATTTTTTTACACAAATTTCGGCGACTTTAAAAATACTGGAATTTGAAGTCCGCAAGCTTGCAAGAATTTTTTTTTTTATTATAACTTTTTATTGTCTGCTTGTCACTCTATTATGGTAAAATCTACCAAATATCTCTTAATAATATCGTTTAAGTACAAAATGCAACGCTAGTAGATAAGCGACAACTGTATTGCAATAAGTACCGTTAAACATGTGCTTTGAGTGCTTTTAATTTTTTTATTTACAACAAAAAACCAGCTGCTTGTGCAACAGCAACAACAAATGATATGTAGCAAGTTCGCTGCTGAGATAACTCTGTAGATATACACGTGTACCTCGGTTGTGGAAATGTCGCAAGAATGTTGACGACATTTTCTGAAGGTTGCTTTTATTTATTTTTATTATTATTATCCACAACTTTTTTATTGTCTCCGCTTTGAAATAATCTTAAGAGAGAGACAGATTTGTAGGTGTTTGTGTGTGCCTGTGTGCACTTTTGGAGTTGTTCCAAATTTTTGCTGTCATTCTCAATATGTATCTTGAGCGTCAGTCTGTGAGTTCATTTGTATTGTGATTTTCTGCATTGTAAAATCTGTACAGACTCATATACAACATGTCTGGCTGAGACTAAGATATATGGTTACCTTTTAATTAGCATCTTTTTCATTAAAGCTGTAATCTTACAAATCAAGCGAGATTATGTCATACCAATTATGTTGGATTGGATGTGTTAGACAGTTTTTTAAAAATGTAAATATATGAACCTTCTAACCTTATGGAGATTAAAATAAATTTAGCGAAGTTTTGTGGAAACCTTTTAGAGCTTTAAGCGCCAATTAGACTGATCTTTAAAAGTTTAAGAATTTAAAAACAATTAAAGGACCAAATGGTCTGGGATTTTATATTTGCGACTACTATTATATTGACCAGAACCAATTGCTGAGAATCATAGAACAATATAAAGTGAGTTCTACAAGTTTTTCCAGTAAGCTCTTAAAAAGCTCTAAAGTAAAAAAGTATAAAAAAGAGCTTTTATGGAAATTTATTGGATTTTCAATTGGTTTGAAGAAGTAAGCAAGTAGTACCAAAGAATCTTCAGTAGTCTCTTGTAAAGCTCCTAGTGTATTTCTTATATAAAAAGCTTTTTTTTTTAGAAATCTATAAGCTTTTAAGTTGGGCTTTGGGCGTTGGCGTGCAATAGTAACAATTTCTTTTCGAATATTTGCCTAGGCCTCTTTAATGGTTCGAAGTTTGTTCGCGTAAGCTTAAACTTTTTAAACCACAAATTTGGTGGTGTGGGAGTAAAGACTTTTTAAGCTTTTGTGGACAGTTATAATGAGTCAAGATCCATCGACAGTTCAAAATATTGTTTGAAAATATATAACCTAATATTTTTGAGAAAACATCAATTAAAACAGTCCCCTTCTGATCATGCAATGGATTTCGGAGAAATTTTCTGTTTAAAAAATACTATTTTCAATTCAATTCAATTGTTCAACGATCGATCACACTTTGTATTTCGCTCAAAAACTATAAATCCATCACAAGTCTTTCCAAATAAAAATTTGATTCATATTATGCACAATTCATACCAACTTCCGCCTGGAAATAGTAATAAACACCAGATCAAACAAAATTATGAATGATATTTTTCAACAACTTCGAATGTAACTTCTAAGAACTTCCTGAAGATTTTCTTACGAAACTTGCCACCATTGGCATACTCAATCACTTCAATTGTTGTTTTTCAATGGAAATCCGCAGAGTTGCAATCCATGCACTTATTGCGCTTAATATTGCACATATCATATGCTGACAGCGGAGTACTCCACAACTTCTTTCTCCACATTAAAAAAAAAAATTGTTTATTTAGCAAAAATTTTTAGTTTGCCGCCACAACTGCAATCATCATCCATTTCATAGTTTCAACATTGAAGTTGCTGTTGCAGCGCTTTTTTGTTTACATAATTCGTGTTGCATGTGCATTGCGGGGCAGCACTCCTCGCGTTGGATGTCAAAAGCACATGCCGCCATTTATATATGTACGTATATTTTTGCGATCCGTTTCAATGAGCATTCAAGTGCTTTTCATACAACTCTGCGCGTACAAATGTGGCAAGCTGTCAGCATAAGTGTGTGCATTCCTCATATTCATTACAGCATAACAGCCTAGACCTGATCTATTTTGAGTACTCATTGACATGATCGTGATCAGCATGATCATCATCATCTTATGAATACAAAAACAAATAAAAGTTATCAATTTTAGTTTTATGCAAAAAACAAAAAAAAATTGCAAAAATTCGAAAAATATTTGTGTCTCGATTCTTAAACACTTACGCCTATACTAAAGTGCATTCGCTACTTCTGCTCCTTATGTCTTTCATGCTTGCCGCACTGGCATTTACAGTTGAGATTTTCATGCGTGATCAACTCTCTGTATATAGATTGTATGTCATACATTCCTCTTCGGTTGCTGCTGCCTTGCATCGCTTACCGTCTTACTTAAGCAAATATTTTCGTAGGTGTGGCTGATGCGGTTTATGGCCGTTCTGGTAGATCGAGCGGAAATTATGTGTTTATACTAAGTTTTGCAAACACATTCATGCGGCAGCTAATTTCCTCTTTTTTCTCGATTTGGAATTCTTTCGAAGCTGAAATTTCATTCCTTTAATCGTTCAACACTTTGTTTGTTTGTATTTCCTGTCTGAAGTTGCACGTTGTTTATTATTATTTTTTTTTTTTGAAGTTGCGATTTTCCGTTGAAATTGCTGTGTTGCATGCAACACTTGCAGTTTGTTGCCGCAGATGCAAAAATTTTCATTTTATTCAAGTGTACTTGCATTTCCGAAAAATTCTATCGAAAATTCGAAATTGAATTGGCAAGGCAAATAAGGGCTTTTAAATGTCTGGGATGTGAAGCCGGAGATGTGAAGGTTTTGAAAGAATCTTACATTATTTTTGTAATGATAGATCTTCTGAAGGGTTCTAGAGAGTCTTTTTTACCAAGAGATCAACGCTTTTCAACTCTTAATATGGATGCACTTCGAAACAATAAGTAAAAGTTTTATTTAGACGCGAATTTTGTTCTAACTAAAACTGATGACTTTGTGTTTGAAGGAAGACTCTTTCTAATACACTATTATTCCTTAGCCACAAAGAACAGAAATAAGTTGATCTAACAGATTTTCTCGAAATACTTCAAGATTTTTTAGGTCGAATTATTTCGTACAGCTGAAGAACTTTAGATCTTAAGATTGTTCTCCAAATTAAGGCGTCTAATTGAGGGATTCGAACTACACTAAAGGCTGAGAATAGTATATTGATTGAAGAAAGGTAGAAAGGAAAAAAGAAAGGAGGTCAAATTGACTTTGAGATCATGAGAATAACAAAAGACTCCAATTGGAAATCTGCTTTACATAGAGAACCTGGAAATTTTCTTGTAGAAGTGTGTTCAAAAGGTGAAAGCGAAAATCGAGGCGAAATGGTATACACTGGAGGTGCTAAAAACTATTACACTTGTCTGAAAGTGATCTTGATATTTATTCCAAAAAGTTCGGCTTCGAAAACTCTGTGAGCTTGATACGCCTTAAGTAAGTATAGTGAAGCTTTCGAGCAAAGTAAAATAAAAGCTGAGGGAGCAAAACCTCAAAAACTAGAGACGGAGATTTGACATTGACTGTGAAGGGGCAACAGTGGAAGAAAGTGGAGTGAAGTGGAAGAAACATTTTCCATACAAATTTGTAAATTGAACAATACTTCCATAAACATTTTTATAAATCATAATTTGCCTTAAGAAAATGTATTTTCGCATTAATGCGTTCTCGTTAGTTGTAATAATGAGACATGAATACGAATTTTAATGAATATATAAGTAGAACACCACTTAGAATACAGACCATTGAACTGCACCATAAACCAAAGCAATTCACAGCCCATAAATCAGAGTCACACCTCAAGCGACACATTATCGAGTGTATTTTGTATTATTAACCACATTTACATAACACATAACAGAACAACAATGTAAATATTTCATTATGCAGATTAATGTATACTTTATAGATGTGGTTTTAACTGCATAACATCATAATGTGACTCCATAATATAAAATAATAAAAAATTCTTGCAACAAAACTATACACGCTATCAAAAGCGTTGAAACAATGTGGGCTTATAAGCTTTAAAAAGTTATTATTTGCGCCATAAAAGTAGAAAATGTCGTTTGGAGCTTTATAAACAAGCAATATGAAGTAAGTAAGCCAAATGAAGAAAAAATCTTTTTGTTGCACTTGAAAGAAACGACGTATGAGTCATGCGGCATGTATGCCACCGGACGACAAAAGCGGCAATATTAATTAAAATGCAACACACATCAATGCAAAGGTGTACATAGTGTATTAAAAATAAATATATATACTCGACTTGCGATTATATAAGTATGCCACACATTAACCCTTTTCGCATTCACATTATGGTTTGCGACTGTTCCCAGCCATGGAGCAAGGTAAAGCACAGCAAAGCAAAGTAAGTAATGCAAAATCAAATTGGCAGACGACCGCACCTCAACTGTGTAATGAACTTACCTAAAATGAAAAATATTAATTTAAATTGTGAACAAAATGGCACAGAGGCAAATGTGAGTTATTGGTTATTACTTGTTTTCTGTTTCTTTACTGTTTTTTATGCGTTGTGTTCATACCGCATTTATGCAACAAACAATAGGAGGGCAACCAAGTGAATTGCAAATAACGTGCTAATAATGATATGTATATCTTTACGGTTATGTTATGTTTAAATGTAGGTACTTAATATGTATATCTGTGTGTGTGGCACAGGTTGCCAGGTGACCGATATTTGTGGTAGTTTTCCTGTATTTCTAGTATGAAAGAAAAATGTGTTATTTTGGTAGCTCGATTTTGTCTTATAAGCTTTAAGTAATGATTGTAAACAAATAAATAAAATGTTTAAGAAGTGGGAACAGTTAGGTTAGCCTAGTATTTATCTAAATGGTGGTTTTTTGTATAATTAGCTTATAAAATTAACTAGAGAGCAAATTTCAACATTTAAATGACTTGATAAAACTATTTTGGCAAAGTGAGAACAGATTTTTTCTTAACGAAATTATATAAATTAAGGTTTTCATGATCAAATAAAGTTTGAATGTATTTCAGAATGACAAAAAATGTTATTTTGGTAGCTCGAATTTGTCTTACAAGTTTTAAGTAATATTAAGAAAAATATGAAAACATATCAGAAGTGGGAACAGTTAGATACCCTTAGTACTTATCTAAATAGTGATTTTTTTATAATCAATAAAATAGCAAATTTCAATCTTTAAATGACGCGCTAAAACTATTTTGGCAAGGTGGGAACAGATTTTTACTTTAACGAAATTATCTAAATTAAGATTTTCTTGACCAAATACATCATACAGCCTCTTTTATGAACTCTAATGCAATAAATTTATGTTAATTTTCATAATCTCAAGCTTTGAAGAGATGGGAACAGTTTTTTCCTTAATGATATTATTGGAATTAGAGTTTTCTTGACCAAATTTTCTTATATGAACTCTCTAATGAGCCCTAATACAATAAATTTATGGAAAGCAACATTGTATCTGCCAATAGTTGGCTTCATTGGGAATCATAATCGAAGAATTTGCAGAAGCAAGATTTTATGGAAAAAAGAAAGAAAAGTTTGTCTTCTAAATTCAACTAACAACTGTAACCCTTTTATCCCAGTTCTCCATAATAGTGCATATTGAAATTCTAAGAAACCTTCAATTCTAGTGATATTATCTGAGGATTAGGCAAAATTTCCGTGAAATTTTTAATTTCCCCTTCATTATTTTCATTATCATCAGTACCTAATGGATTATGAAGTCTGGCGTAACGGTCTTATTTTCACTTATTGCATTGCCCAAGTGCGAAATTAACTACTTCAACAGTTCAAAACACCACCACAAGTCAGCCCTCTCCTCCCGTTTTACGCATTCTAAGAACACATAAAAGACTTTACTGCAAACCACAAAGGGGTGCAATCAATAAAGAAATTTATGCCTCCGTCTTCATTTATTGCGTCTTTTCATGACACTTTCATCGCTTTTCGCCAACATTTCCCACCATACTACAATAACACTTAAAAGCTCAATAAACGCAGATTAATTACAGGCGACAAATGATGGCTTCAACACCAGCCCCTACTACAAATGTATACAACACCAACTCTCAGAACCCCAGCAGCCACTTCAAACACAACAAGAGAGTTATTGCAAAAAAAAAAATAGACTAAAACAACAACAATTAAATGAAATTAAAGACAATAAAAACTGAAAAGGAAATCTCACACATGTCTGCAAATCGCCGAGTGAGCGTGTGTTCGTTTCGAAATAACCCAGAAATTGAAATTGAATGTGATCAAGTGCACTAGTGCGCAAGTACTCCAGCACTTCAACGCCTGAGGGAGTGTGTGTAGCTTGAGTGCTTCTTACAGTGAAATTTATAGCAAAGCTGTGTTCAATAAAAATGAAAATAAAAACGTTCATCAAAATGCACAGAATGAGATTACGTTGTCTTGCTGGCAAATGTAGCGGCAGAGCGACGACCCTTCGCGCCTTCACTTCAACACCGCCGTCTGCAATTACATTCTACGAAGTCTTGAAGTTCTCCTCGGTGGCGCAAGAGACGGCGACGACTAAGATCAACGGTGCTGATCAGCAGCTAAAGCACAACATGTGGCGCGTTCACTGGCTGGCTCTCTGCCTGTGGCCTGTGTGTGGCGTGTGCGTGGAGTAAGGGGCAGCAGCAAGTAATGCAGACGAACAGGTTTTGAACTTTACGGCGCGCAATTCTGTGCTTCTTTTTCTACGTCTGTGTGCGTGTGTGTGTTTGTAGAATGTAATAGCAGAAATTATATTTTATAATACTCCGTAATGTGGCGACTGGGATTACATAAGACAGCTAGCAAGCTGGCGGGCTGTTGATTTGGTAATCATCACGTAATGCAAAGTGCGAATGGGTCCAGATGTTTTTGGTGTGATTTCAGTGGAATAATTGAACTTGCGATTGAAAATGCATTTGAATGTATGACTTGTATGCAATTACACCACTACGAGTTTATGGAAATGTAATTCTGCGTAATTTCCTCAGTTTTAATTACAAATAAATATGTTTGAAAAGGAATTATCGAGTTTAATAAAATACTAGTTTTAAAAGAAATTAATTGGATAAGAATTGAATTGAATTAATATACCTAATTAAAGTCATATAATTATCTTACATTTGATCTCTATTTCGTTATACTAGTTAATTCCACTTATACCAGTTGCCTGTTCGATTCACCACTTTGGTCGAAGTGAATAGAGTAATTTTAGAAGCATTTCTTTGGCTAACAAGCAGTAAGCAATATTTCTAAAAAGTTTATAATACTTTTGAGAAGTGGGAACAGTTAGGTGACACTAGTATCAGTCTAAATTGTGAATTTTTATTTGAATTAGCTGGTAAGATTTACAAAATAACCTAATTTAGGCTTTAAATGAAATATTACAACTATTTTGGTAAAGTGGGAACAGATTTTTACATTAAAGAAATTATATAAATTAAGATTTTCTTGACCAAATAAAGCATAAATTTTCTTTTATGAGTTCTAATAAAATAAATTTGAGTTAATTTGCATACTCGAAAGATTTGAAGAGGTGGGAACAGATTTTTACTTTAAAGAATTTTTTTTACATTCAAGTTTTCTTGGCCAAACTAATCATAAACCTTAATTTAGGAGCCTTATCCAATAAATATATGTTGATTTTCATAATCAAACGCTTTTAGCTACATTTTCTGGCTATAATATAAATTCATATATGTATTAGAAATATGTGGGTGGTCAATGCACTCAAATGTATTTTGAAGCTTTCGTGTATTGAAAATCGACTTCGTGCTACGTCCATTAATCTTGACCATGCATTGGCCGACCATGGCCACACACACAGGTCATCCCGGAGATTCATGGTCAACAAAAAAGTACAAATGCAAAGAAAATCAACAAAAAGTAAGTTTTTTGTTTGTTTGCGTCAGTTAAAGTCGCAGCTTTGCAAGTAATAAAAGTGTGAATTGTAAGTTCCTGTGGGTAGTCACACGAATATGTCTGCATGTATGTATATTGTCATTGTGTGGCATGTCTGAACTTGTGCTTTACTGTTGAATAACTGCATACACTCAGGCTACAATTAGAATGCTTGTTACTTTTCTGCAATTTTGCAACAAAATGTCATAAATTTTTACTAACTAGCATATATATGTACATATGTATGTATGTTTATATATTGCTTTGTCCAACATTTAATGGTTGTCATAGCCGGCAAGGATACACCACGTTTCTGTCGTAAACTTTTATGGATTTCTGGTAACCACCCGGCATACAAGCTTACATTAAATTTCGCTAGACAAATAAGCTTTAAATTAATATTTGCATTCTTTATTTTCTTTTTTCCGATTCTTTAGCGTATTCTACGTAGCTTATTTGCCTTGTTAAGCAGTTGAAATGCGCTAAAAAGTTGCATCATTGTCAATAATCGTGAAGGTCTCATAATATTCAATGTCATCATGCCATTATTATTTATGGGTTTTGTGGCAAAAACAATAACAATAAAAGCGAAATTCACAAGAATTTTAGAGGAGAATTTGTATGGAAAAATATATACATATATGTATGTGTGTGTTGGTGGGCAAAGCTACCGAAGCATTTATTTCTAAACAATGGATATGTTGCAAAATATTGTTTTTGTTGTTGTAAACCGATTTCAATTTGATACAAATATTTAGGCGGTATCTTCCTCAAGATAAGTACATTTATGTTAAATATATATATCAAATGCTATATAAATATACATTTATATAGGCACTTAGGGTGGTCCTAAATTGTAAAAATCAAATTTTCACTACATATGTTCTTATCTATTACTACAACTTACTATAGTCGAGGATATAACTCAAAAATTTCTATATCCATATGAGACTTTTAAAGAAGTTTGAATATGGATCCACTTTAGGATCACCCTCTGAAGTCTAGAAAAGATAAGATGACAAATCTAAAATACAGAGATATTAAAACAAATATGTACAGAAAGCAGCCTAAAACTAAACGACTACAACTCGGTATTTCAAGCTGAGATTTTAGGACTACGGGAAGGCTGGGCTGGACTAAGGGTGGGCTTGCGGCCAAACAAATAGGTCCAGCAACTTGTTTGTGGATAGTCAAGCGGCTATTAAGGCTATCCGCTGTGCCAACACGAAGTCTCAATGCGTCAGCTGGGAAGGCAGTTCCCTTAAACTGTCCCAGATCTTTCAGTTCTCTCAAGCGCTGCCTAAAGCAATGGATGCTAGGGGAACATCTCAGGTCCTGGACATGTGCAACACGGGTCGTACCACAAAACTACTATGGGGTAGTGTTGACACTGGACAAACCAAAAAACTTCTTACTTTAAGTAAAAGAGAACTAGCTGTATCAAAGGGGTCATCACGTGCGCGGAAGATGGCGAGACACTAGAGCATTATCTCTGCGAATGCCCAGTCTTCTATCGGTTAAGAAGAGATACCTTCCATGGCTCCCATTACTCTAATCTGGGAGAAATTGAGCAGATGGTATGGAAAAACTCAGAAGCTTCGTTAAATCGACCGAGGTGTTCGGGTGATGCTTATTAGGGTACCTTTGGGGAGCACGATGGGCCTAATGATGGCATAAGTGCGGCCGCTTGCGGTCAGGCTCTCTTCGCCTCCCTTTTCAACCAACCAACCAAAACAAATATAATATGTAAAAGCTACTGGAGCTTAAAATAAAACTTACAAATTTTGGTTACAATTTAAAATTATTAAAGAAGTATTAATTTGGACCTCTCTAGACAAGAACAAGTGATCTCCAATTTAAAAAAATATTAATCCAAAATAAAAATTTTTTTAATTCCATAAGAACCACCCTAATGTAAGTAAATAAACTAAATATTCTCTACTTAGATATACCTTGTACCAGGAAGTAACCAAAACCCAACTGTTCACACACTAGTTGTGCTGCGAAGTGGGAACCCTATTTTATTAGTGTTTTATTTTCTTGCCTTCCCAGCACACTTCTACTTACACATGCATATATGTATGTATATTTGCAGCACTTCGGTTCACGATCAGCTGTGAACCGCGCTGAAAATTGATTTTTCTCTTATTATTGCTTTTATACGTTTGTTGTTGTATTGCTTTGCTTGTGCTTGCTTTCATTGCGGTTTTCATTTCACACGTTGTCGCTGCTGTGCTGTGTATCTTGAGAACCAGTTCTGTCTTTATTTGGCTTAAATGTGCGATCAGGAACCCTAACCTACAGCTGTCTGTGGGAATACATTTGTTCAAGCGATGTACCACTGTATTTATTTGCTTGACTGCATGACGATGAGGTCGTTACAACTTGGCGGCCAGTTGTTGTTGCTGTTGTTGCCGCAATGATTGTTGAAGTTCAATCACTTTTTCCAAGAACTATCTACCATCATAGATATCTACACATGTCGGTGAGTTTATTCTTTATTCGCTTGTGGTATTAATAGTGTGGAAATACGACGGACACATAACGGTCTTTGCTTATACTTTTATATTAGTGAGTGCCGATGCGTCCTTCTTCCATTATACGGCTTGATGGGGTTAGTGCATCTTAGAAGTGTTCCAAGACATAATATAAATATTATGGAATCTTGTTGTTGTTCCAGAAATCCTGTATTAATTGAATCGATCTGTTATTAATAAACTGTAGAATATGAAGAAGAGGGGCTTCTAACGTATCTTAAATTCTAAAGATGGCTTTGAAAGACGTCACATGGTTTTTCTTTCATTGATGACTTGACTTTTTGACATGTAAAGGGTCACCGAGAAGCCTGCTCAAGCTTTGGAGTAGTATAGAATTGTAAGAAGTTACCTTGGTATAACTACATAGTTGATACTATATGAGACCAATCTCAGAAAAATTACGTCGGCAATCCTCCTCCGAATAGGTAACACGGAATGATCTCAAAGCGATTTGTGTAGATTTTCGAGAGAAAGAATCATAAATTCTTTCTTGAATAGACACTGTGGGTTTTGTTTAAATTAACAATTTTTGAGGTCTCCAGTCTGCCAACATCAACCAGTGGTTGGATGGAAATGTGAACCCAGTAAGTATTTTTAGATGAATTGGTTGCTTTAGTTCGATTTTCTTGGCTGAATAATGGTCTGGAGTTTACCACCTATAGAAATGCTAGAGTTTTCCAAAAAGTAAAGCTCTATCTATCTGAGGATCAGTTTGGTATATCCTCAAAAACCTTTCACTAAAATATAGTAAGGACTTTTGAAGACGCCTCATCTTTTTGTAAGGTAATTCAGTGTTTGTCGAAGTGTCTGACTGAAGACCTAGTCTGAGAACTTTGGTGTGTCCAAACAATAAGTGTCTTAAGTGGTTTCCGGTTGCGGTTTCATACTCTTTTATTAGTCCGAGTAGCCAACCGATAAATATTAAATGGTTATTCGATATGTAAGCGGTGGAAGATCAGTAGCTTGGTTTTTCATTCGAAGCTCGTTCACATATAATGTCATTTACCACAAAAAGATCCACAGAAAATACCCATCATTAGACAATGTTCTATTACGGACATTAAAAGCTCAAGAGAGAGAGTATCTGAATCTCGGTCTTACATGATAGAACCGACTCTGAAAAGGAACAGTCAAACAATTGAAAATAAATATCTATTATTAATACCACTTGTATTATTAATAGGACTTCCTCGTTGTCCAAACTTCGATTTCGAACAAGTCATATGTCTAAACAATATTTCTTCAGCAATGAATGAGTCTAAAAACTATTTTAGACATAACGGATAAAGGTGAAATTAATGAATGAAAGTATTTTCGAATGACTAATGACCGATTGCGCTGCATGTGACGTCACAAGAAAGTAACAGAAGAAAGCAATGACTATTTCAAAAACAGCAACAAGGGAGAGAACAGGAAATAATTCATTTATTTGACACCGTAGGTGGTCTCTCATACAAATGTTCTTTTTGGAAATGCAAATACCCTCTACATAACAGTAAGTAACAAGCTATTTATCATGCAAACCAAAGAGCCATACAACAACAAAAGCAAAAACAAGCATTACAACAATTTTATGTTAGTTAGCAAGTTCAATGGCATGGCTGAAAGGATTTCTATTTGCTTTGGTTAGTTTGGATTATTATGTTGTAATACTATGTTACCATATGTCTGTATGTCTGTATGTGTATATAGTAGTTTCGGCGTTCGGTTTGATGGATTTTTGTATCGTTAAAGTAGTAAGTGTAATTAATTTTATGTCGCGGGTGTGTACGGGTGGTGGCAGTGTTGGCAAAAACTGTTGTTTGCTTTCTACTCCGTGGTAATCGTTAATTTTATGGGTATTTAAGTGTTCTTCTCTGAAGAGAGAATAAAAAGCGAAGTAAGTAAAGTCAGTTAGGAAAGCAAACATAGCAAAAATGAAATATTCATGCACTTCCACTTTTTATGTCTGCCATCGCAAAGTAAACTCTCGTGATTTGTAATGGTGTTGAAAATAATATTGACTTTTGACCATGAATTTAACGCTATGTAGTGAATTAATTTGCTTTTCGTTGTGATTTCGATTTTCAACGCTGACTAACACTGTTGTTGAAAGTTTAACAATTTGTCATTAAATGACATTATTTTTGTCATTAATATGGCATAGTGAAATCGGGGTATTATAATGTAAGCGAAGAGGCTATTGATAGTCGGAGGTATTACTATTAGTTATCTGATGATTCGTATGCTGAGAAAAATAAAGTATGTACATTGTAGGTCATAAAATAGAGTTTGGTAACAAAAATTGTAGTTTGACATCTTGTCATTTTACTGACTGAAAATTATTTTACGATATTTTAGAATCGTCTATTATTGGAAATTAGTGCAGTAGGGAAGACTTTATTGGATTGTTGACATATTGTGTCATTATAATGGCAATATGTGGACTAAAATTCAATGTAAATATATACCGAATTGTCTGATTTATTGCACATTTAGAAAAGAATATCGGATACTGAGGATAGACTACTTTGAGTCCACTTATCTTGTATCTCAAGAATCTGCAGTCTATGTGAATTTGTTAAAGGGACATGGAAAACTTCATTCATATAATACTTCTGGTAAAAGTAAGGTATCTGTCACAAAATAAGTCACAACTTTTTTGGGAATCGAAGAATTTTGAATACAAATTTGAAATTAATATAAATTTCAATAGATTTTTGATGGAGCGGTGATCAGGATACTAGTGTATTATGAAAACTCATAGTTAATGGAGTGTTTCAAAGCTAGTTCTAAAATCAAACGTAGCTGTTCCCATAAAAGATCAATTCCAAAACCAAAACTTTTTCAGAAGCAAAGAGGTTATGGATCATAGAATTTTTTGCTATAGGGAAACTGTATATATATATATAGATGTTGCTGAAGAAACGATGGCTAGGGTTTTTCGATTGCCGATAGAGTTATGCCCTCACTACCTGCAGCTGAAGTATGCGTTAGTAAATACCGTAATAATTGAGAGAAGGGTTTGATTAATATAGTTATTCAAAGAATCAAGGCTTTCTCAATATGAACTCTCTCTCTCTCTCTTTTAACCTGTTACCCAAAAACAACTCATAGGAATGTATTTTATTGAAGGGACGTTAAAGAAGCTTAGAGACTATATCTCTTTTGGTTATTTTGAAGCGATTTGGATCTAAGGTTTGTTTATGTTTCGAAAGTATAATTTTTTGAAAATTCAACAAATCTACAACTATTGTACTTAGTCGATTCACGAAGCCTACTAATCTCCTACTGCGATTATTTAGACGAGAGTTTTATTGAGCTCGCCCCGTAATATGGAGCTAATTACTTCGGCACCATATAGATTTTTTTATGATTGAGAACTTATTAATGTATATCTTTCACTGATATTTGTACGTGTCTACCAAATAACTTGATTTCAAATTAAAGATTCTGAAAATAACATATTGGAAAATCTTGCTTTATTATATGAAAACTACTCAGAGGTCAACAAACTGTCTACGAGGCATTCAATATTGTGAGTATCTGCCTCACGATCGTTGCACATTGATCGTCAGCACTTGGAGCGGCAACACAACGCCTGATTTAGCCTTGAATTATTCAAATACGCAACTGTGATGTGCATTGTAATTAGACGCATAACTTACATACATGCAGACATTCAGACAACAAAATAATGGAAACACATACCTACATAACATATGCATATAAATGACTTCAACAAAGCAACGAATGAAAAGTTGAAGCGATAAATTGTTAAGAAAGAATGAGATACTTGTATAGAAACTCCAGTTGAATGAATATCGAATTTATGGCAAGTACGTGTTGCATGTGGCGAAGATGGCGTCAAGCCACCACGAGGAAGGTACATATGTATTTGTATATATTTAATGGAAACAAATGCACTTATGTTCAGCATTATGTCGCGTTGCATTATGCGGCGGAAGACGCTACGTTTTTAATATGCGCTGCGCATGCGCGCGCCACTTGAGAAATGCGTTGCAACAACAAGCAATGTGTACATAAGTATATGTGTAAGTTGAGGCATATGCACATAAATTTACATACAAAACACATATTGGCTTGTGGTCGCAGCGATCAATATCCTGTATAACACTTCGTAAAGCAACAACAGCAAGCATAAATTGAACATTCATATGGCTATTGTTTGTGAAGTTTATGAGACTTTCCGAGCTGACTCATGAGGTTGTAGTGACACCAAACATATGTAAAATTGTATGTCTTATGCGCTACTAAGTTACACAGTTTGCGTGTGGCAAGGTGTGAAGCTTTTTCACTTAGTTTTAACTGCTTCTACACTTCTCTATATATAGTATTTGCATATACATGCATGCATATGTATTTGCCGCCACTGTCTCCATTATGCCGCTTGTTGACTGTTTGTGCAACATTTTCCGATTGCATGTTGCATATGGTCTCCTAGTATGCCTTGCATTAGCGACACATCACTGTCAGCCAGCTCATCCATTTGGTGGTCGTCGCCAATCTCAGCGCCGCCATTCAGCGTATGGAACGCCGTTGCCCGGCAGACAATGGCAAGTGTGCCGTTGCAATCATTTACAAGTATAAAATACGCAATTCTTTTCAAGCAATATGCCACATGCTGGTGGCAAGTATGTACAGTACATACTTCTTAGATAACATTCTAAGTGTATTTGTATGCACATATATGCCCGCATATATTTGTTGTTTATCCAAGCTAATCATGTTGTGCGCATTTTTATCTAATTTTCTCTTCCTTCTTCAAAGCTTCTGCGCTTCTGTTTCACTTCCTTATTCTTTATCATAAATTTTAGCTTCAATTGAGCAGGCTGTCTGCTACAGATACTCTAAATATTTTGCTAGATCTGTTTGTATATTTATCAGAACGGGTGTTCTGTAATTCGAAAGAAGATACTTTATTCTTAAAAGACACTTCCTCATTTAAAATCTTACATCATTGAGGAAGTAAGCAATGGTTGCAAAATATTTTTAAGACATCCGCTTATTTCATATATGGGTATATAATATGTATAAAAAAAGTATTTATGAATGATATTTTGTAAAAGAGCATAAGTTGACTCAGATATTTTGATGTCTACTAAAAATCAGAGCCATTTTTTCTAGTACCATTTTCTGTTAGGATAAATCTACTCAGTCAGGAGTAGTGTTTGAGATTAAATACAATATAGGTTCTCGATCAATTGATCAGAATAAGATAGAACATCTACATTAACTTAAATAGACTTAAGCCCTTTTTCGAATCAAATAGATCTGATGCTTTGGTAGGAAAATTTACATAAAAAAATGCTTGTCTTGTAAGAAATGTAGCTTTAAAGCTGTGTTGAAAAAATTTAAAACAGGTTGCCACTTAAAAAAATCCATAAAATTTATATAGTGACGCATTTTTATCCCACAAATTTGTAAAGACATTTTTTTAAGTAAATGTAATGAATGAACTAATATGAAAATTGTACTTCTTAGACAAGTTACCAGATCTTCAAATCTTCTTCGGAATACCTTAATAGAAATATTTGCAATGTATTACTAATCATATATTTATTTTTTAAATAAAATTTCTTTTTTTCAAAATATATCAATAAAAAAATTAAAATAGAGTTGCCACTAAATCGAAAATTCACATAATTTGGTTAGTGTCGATATTTTTTTATTTGAAATGCTTAATTAGAAGTTTTCAATGTGATTAAGAAATCTTATTATGAAAACTATGTTTTTTAGAATTTTTTATTTTGGAGTTACCAGATCTACAAATAATATTTTGAATAATTTTGTAGAAATATTTACATTGCATTACTAAACTTAGAATTTTTTAAATCTTATTTAAAAAAAAAATAAAAAAAGTTAAATAAACTAAATAACACTGTGATAGTTTTTTTCCAAAAAAAAAAAAAGACAAGACCAAATTCGACGGTTTCCCCCTATTTCGGGTCCTACGAATCGAACTGCATCATTACTTTTTTGAGTTACAATCATGGTTTCATACAAAATTTTTTTTTGAAGTTTTTCATCAAAGTGGCCCATTGTAAGAGAAATGCACATTTTTCTTCGGTCTCTAACTTTTTTAATGTTGACTTTTTTGGTAAACTTTCTTTGGCAAAGCTTCTCAGTCTGTCTTTATGTTCTTAGATTAATAAAAAGACAGCGGTTACGCTGGCTAGGTCATGCTGTACGGATGGAAGAAAACACTCCAGCTCTGAAAGTATTCGATGCAGTACCCGCTGGAGGAAGCCGCGGAAGAGGACGACCTCCACTCCGGTGGAAAGACCAAGTGCAAAGTGACCTGGCTTCACTTGGTGTTTCCAGTTGGCGCCAAAAAGCAAAAAGGAGGAATGAGTGGCGCGCTCTGGTGGATTCGGCTATAATCGCTTAAAGCGGTTCCTACGCCAAATATATATATATATATATATATATATTAAGTTCTTAGATGACTGTAAACCCCAAAATCAATGTTTTTTGTGTCCTTATAGCCAATATGTCGAAAAAACTGAAATTTAATCCATTTTTTTAATGTATTTGCCCTCACGTTTCGTCAATATTTTAATTTACCCTGTGGTACTTATACATTAAGTGGCATCTTGTAATGGTAAGAAACTTAAGCAAAGACAACGTTCTGAGAAAACTAACCATTAGAAAAAAAAACTTAACAAAATTTGTATTTTTAAAAAAAGCTACACTAACTATGTTTGTATGCTATTTTATTCTTTTTGTATCTTATAACTGTTATCAATAAGTATCATAAATTTGTACACAATATTTAAATTAAATTTAATAAGACATCTATCAATGTCCAACACAAATCAGCAAGCAACGAGTCAAGCTTTATTCCGCTGTTCCAATGCTCAAGGGGGGCGGCGACTTGATGAAATCTTTCTCCATGCTCATCGGATTCAGTCGGAACTTGCTGCTCAAAATGGTCCTTGTGATGGTGAAAGAACTGAATTTTTAAGGACATATTCACACCTATTTCCTCAAAAGCGTCTACCATGTCATATACATATTTTTTCCAATCTTCAATCTTTTTCCAATCATCTTTTATAACGGTCATAACGGAGTTCCAGGATGTCACTTAATGTATAAGTATCAAAGGGTAAATTAAAATATTGCGAAACGTGAGGGCAAAAACATTAAAAAAATGGATTAAATTTCAGTTTTTTTGACATATTGGCTATAAGGACACAAAAAACATTGATTTTGGGGTTTACAGTCATCTAAGAACTTAAAGACGGACTTATTCTGAGGAGCTTTGCCAAAGAAAGTTTACCAAAAAAGTCAACATTAAAAAAGTTAGAGACCGAAGAAAAATGTGCCTTTCTCTTACAATGGGCCACTTTGATGAAAAACTTCAAAAAAAAATTTTGCATGAAACCATGATTGTAACTCAAAAAAGTAATGATGCAGTTCGATTCGTAGGACCCGAAATAGGGGGAAACCGTCGAATTTGGTCTTGTCTTTTTTTTGACTATCACAGTGTAATTAACAAGAGTTGCCACCTAATTACAAATAAAAGCTTTAAATTTGATTAATGTAGATAGTAACATAGTATCGAAGGAGTTACACATTTTAAAATCTATTTAAAATACATAGCTTAAAATATTTTCTTAATTGGGGTTACCAGATCTGTAAATATGTTTTCGTAATATTTGGGTACAAATATTTGTATTTAATTACTAATCACAAAATTATTTATTAATGAATATATGTATCTTTAAAAGTGCGGAAAAATTAGAACAGAGTTGCCACATAATCGTAAATAAATTACTTTTAAATATCAATAATATAGATAGTAATGGAGGATCGAATGAGTTGCAGATTGTAAAAGCTATTTGAAATTTCTTAAAAAAATTAATTATGGTTGCCACCTAATTGAAAATAAATTATATTTTAATTTTAATTTGAAAAACAAAAATATATACATATGTAATTAAATATCTTTTACGAAATATATTATGATCGATATGACGGGTCTCTTAACAACCAAAACCATCAGTTTTTATACAGCAAATATGAGAGATCTGGCCACTCAGATTCTTTATATTCAATGAACCGCTGCAGAAATCTGGAGATAAAATATTTCCGAAATTTTAGTATTTTTTTTTCAAATATTCCTAAAAAATTTCCACCGTACCGGATGCCACTCAGAATTCTTAAAATTGAGCAAAACTCCATTAAAAAGCTGATTGAAAGTCGGACAAAAGTAAACACACACACGCTGCCCCAAAAGCACATGTGGCCGCGCACATAAAATGTTCATTATGCAACAATTAGAGGCATGCAACGCAATTAAAACTGCACATTATAAATACCCAGCGCATGGCGAGCAACTTGCAACGCCACGAAATTTTAAATATTTTCCGAGTTGCCAGTGATGTCATAAGCAGGCAGCTGGGGATGGCATAAGTGGGCGGTGGCAGCAGCAGCAGCAGCAGCGCGAAAGCGAAAAGCAAAATCAATGCAAACTGCGCTAATGTAGTTTGATGGGTTTTCGAGCAATGAGCATTTGTGCAACATGTGGCAGACAGGCGTGCATTATATGCGTCGCGGTGTGTGCTTGCGTTTGTGTGTGCAACCGGAAAACTTTATTTACTAAATAATCATAGCAACAGTAATAGCAACTATAGCAACAACAACAATGCAGCGCAACGCGGCTTTTCCATTATTTATGCCTTGCAATGCAAAATGTTTTAACAAATGAATGCAACATGTGCACAATCATTTCACTCGACAATTGCATAAACAACACTGTGTGGCAACAACAACAACAAAAGCGTTTTACGCAATGTGAAATACAAATATGCAACAGCAGCGGTTGCACATTGCAACAGACGATTCTACTACTTATATGAGCGCCGTTGCAGCAACAAAAAAACAACAACAACAACCACTAAAAAATTACAACAACAACAACAGAAAACAGTTTTACAAAACACAACGCAAACAGCGTTGCTGCCACCACAATAGTCATTGCTGCCACAGCCACAAACGCTTGCAGCCATGCCGCATGGCATGTGGCGCGTTCGCTAAACATGTTTGCCGAATGAATGTTCAATTCATTATCGCCAACAAATGCCGATCATGTTGTACAGTTCAAAGCACTTGAAAGCGCAAATTATACATGAATGCAACAACGTGCAACGCGCCGTGGCAAGACACAGCGTATTTGCAACATTTGTACTTACTTGCCACAGCAACAGATCGGCCGAACGTGTGGCAACGCGACGCGCCGTATTTGTATGCACCGTCCAGGCGTTGCAGCTAAAACGGCACAAATACCCCCAGGAAGTCGGAAGGCAGCAAATGTGGCCAAATATAGGTAAGTGCAGCCGAGTTGAGTATGTCGACGCATGTCTATTTGCTGTTGTTCTAACAACAACAACAACACAACAACAAATGCAAGCAAAGCGTTATTGCCACACGGCCGCTGGTCAGCAGCCATAAGCTGGTCTCAGCGCGCGATGTTTTGCAACTTGCAACAAAACCAAAGCTGGCTAGAGTTGCCGCTGATTCTCGCCCGCTGTGAACGTAACGTGGAAGTGTCAATGCCATTCGGTGGCAATGAATTATTGAAAGCGCATAAAATTGATCAATTGATTGGCGTGAATCCTGCCCTTTTCAATGCGTCGCATTGTGTGTTGCAAGTGTGGCATAAAGTGCTACAATGTCGTCGTTGATGTGATTTTAAGTTGCGCGCGCCTGCCAAGTGGAGGTTATGTAATAGCTGTGCGTATGTGCTTAAGAGTCTAAGGTTGTCTATCAAAGATTGCGGCACAATGTGACAGTACCGTTATGACCCCATATGGTACTCGTACGCAATGCAATTCTTATTGTATGTAAAGCGGGTTAGTAGGGTTGCTTTAGTGACAATTGTTTACACCAAGTATTAGAAGTTCTATATAACGGTAAATCTCAGGTGGAGCTTCCGTATAACGGTATTGCATTTTAAGAGAGTGTAACTCACATGCAAGCTGTTATCGCAGAAAATTTTATTGAAAGTCAAAAAGCCTCTCCTTAGTCCGTTTATATTAAGAAACTTCCAATATGGAGAAAGGTTACATATTTGTTCGGAAGATATGACGTAACTAGATATCATGGTGACTCGCTCGCGACTCACAAAAAAGTAAGTCTGAACGAACCCACATTTTCAATACTATAACACAAAACTCCTTAAAGCTCTCTTAAATTAAACTGGAGTACTTGAAGGACCCTATTTATCTTTTACTATTATTCTTCTTCTTCCAGTATATCATAAGCTAGTTCGTTTTGGGTCATTTTAAATAGAATACTTCAGCAACCAATAGAGGAAACCTTGGTAGGAATCATTAGTTTTTCAATGCGCAGGAGATCCGGTATAACTTCTCCACCAGGTACACAAAGGCTGATACCTCTTTCCTTTTCCAGCCGCTGAGTGTCACATACATAACCTAAGTAAATCTATGAAGCTCTTCCAATTTAAGCAACATAATTCAAAACTTATGAATATTTGTAATTTGTTCGAAAATAATTTTCCGAACCCTACATAGCTTGTATAACTGTTAATTTCAGTAAATTTAGCCAGTTTAATCGAGAGAAATATTTCCGAGTTGATATTAGTGAGACTTGTTCTCACTCTCGTTTCGATCTATTCAAATAAGAATCGAATTTGAAGATATTAAGTTTTTACTCAGAAATATCTAAGGGTTCAAAATTACCGTTACAATATCAACTGTTCCAAGTCTAGACTTGAATTTTTTGCAGATCTAACATTAATATTTTGAAAAATCAAACTATATGAGAATGAGCTCTTAACAGAACGAGTTGTTATAAATTTGAAATGAATCTAACCGATTAGAATTCTCATACAGTTTGTCATAGAACTCTTCTTCGTCTAGCCTAAGGCATCGGATATATTGACTGATCCATTCAAATCGTACAAGGGTACAACAAATATCTTCATTATTTGATTAAGATCAGATATCTCTATTTCAGTAGGATTATTTCGAACATCCAGATCTTGTTTAGGCGGTTGAAAGTAGTAATCAGTCTTAACCAAAATTAAAAACCAAAATTAGGAATAGGAAGCACAAAAATATACGGAAAATAATATCTGCCTTTAAGAGCGTTTGTCTGGTATAGTCTTGTAGGTAATAGTTTGGGATCTATTCTAGACATTTGTTGAAATTTATAGAACTTGAGAATGTGGAGATCCACTATCTATTTCTGTTTTAAGCTATTACTCTGGATATATTTTTGAAACATTATTGATCTAAAAGAAGAAATCCTGAGTTAAATAGGCCTCAGTTCTCTCTCAGTTTTGTGTTATAAATTATTAGATAAAGCTAAAAAATATATGAAGGGCATTGATTGAGGCGCCATTTTATATCTATGGTGATAAGCTTTAGTTTTAATAAATAAAAAAGCTTTGATTTAAAATTCTAAGAACTTGTTGACTATACAGATGTTGCAAGAATTGTTGCGACAGCGTTGCTGATAGAAGAGGCTAACAATCCATTATCTATGTATATATATATATATACGCGTATATATAATAGCGAAGATAGTATTATGAATGGGACCATTATCTCTATTTGCTGTAGGCTCTTTTGTACTTTTGTAATAACAATAAAAAAACAGCTTTATTGCCTTCCGCTTAGAATTGCTCCAATTTAGCTTGCCACTCAAGGCACTTGTAATTACATATGCATATATGTTTGTAGTTGTTATAATGATAATGTAAATTAATGCAAACAATTAATGCGTAGATAAGCGTTTTTCCACTTCAATTGCTTATAAGAACAATGCAGCATGAATATTACAGAGCAGAAGATGCGCTGAAGAACGACAATTTCTACTTAATGTATGCATGAAGCTTTCGAAATAAAGCGCTGTAATATATGCTAAGTGGCCCAGACCCTTTTCGGCGGTTATCTATGGATATGTAGAAGAATTGTGGCACACGTACGAAATTAGGCAACTCATGCTTGATTCTTTGGTGCTTGCCATACACCCACACAAGTAGTCTTATTGGAATGCAAACACTTTTTTTTTTATGGAAATGCAAACAATTGAATTAGAAAAGCAAATTGAATTGTTTGCCAAGTGATTTGCATACAAGAAGAAGAAGAAGAAAAAGCCTACAAAACACACACACATGTAATATTTTTTGTATTTTTTCCCTTTACACACATTACTCATTTCATAAACAGTTGAGGCGTAGGGTGCCCAGCCCCCATTCCATCAACGAAGTAAACCCGTTATTATATTGTCCCTTACTTAAGTGCTTATTTGAAAACTTAATCAAGTGCGTCTGGCAATGCTTGTATGTGTAGCGTGAGCTTGCAACGCGCATTTGTGGCATGGCGGCGGGTCAAGGTGTCAAGAGAGGCGGAGCGCTTATTGTTGAGTGTTGAATGAATGTAAATGTTGTTGTTATTGTTTTTGTTGTATTTGTAGTACTTACTCGAATATGAAATAGGCAAGAGGAAATGAATTGTGTCGAAAAAAAACGTTTATTACAATAACAATAACAACAACATTTTCTATAATGAAGTATGCTTTTTGTTTTTCGCATTTTATTAGGTCTACAAAATGGGCCTCTGCTTATATAAACAGCCCTTTGCTTTTGCTTGTATTCTTGTGCTGCCGACAAAAGTAGCACTTAAGTGGCATAAATAGCGCTTAACGCACACATACACAGATGCTTATAAGTACTTATTTGCATTTAACTTGTGTATGTGTGTGTTGTGATTTTATATTTTCATTATTGTCGTATTTCCCTTTTATACAAGTACTAGTATGACCGGAAGTGCATGTATTGCGCCGCTCTGGCATTACTAATTGTGCGCATAAGTCCGCGAGCGAGCGGCGAGTACTTAAGTGCCGAAGTGTGCGTGCGTTATTTACATGCAAATAAAATTACAAAGAAACTATATATGTAAGTGCTTAAGCATTCATTTATAGTGTGCAATCGAAATACTGATGTTGGTAAATGGTTTCAGATGTCGATTTAATTGAAAGTGGTTCAGTAGAATATGAAAAAAAAAAATTGAAAACGCGAGTTACAAATAATTTGATGACAGAAAAGTAAAATTTATTTATATTGATAACATTAAAAGTGTCTTTAAACTGGCCTAAGGTACTTCTTCTTCTTCTTAACTGGCGTAGAAACCGCTTACGCGGTTATAGCCGAGTCCACAACAGTGCGCCACGCATCTCTCCTTTTGGCGGTTTGGCGCCAATTGGTAATACCAAGTGAAGACAGGTCCTTCTCCACCTGGTCCTTCCACCGGAGTGGAGGTCTCCCTCTTCCTCGGCTTCCACCAGCGGGTACTGCATCGAAAACTTTCAGAGCTGGGGCACTTTCATCCATTCGAACAACATGACCCAGCCAGCGTAGCCGCTGTCTTTTTATTCGCTGGACTATGTCTATGTCGTCGAACAACACATACAGCTCATCATTCCATCTTCTGCGGTATTCGCCGTTGCCAATGTTTAAGGGACCGTAAATCTTCCGCAAAACCTTTCTCTCGAAAACTCCTAGTGCCGTCTCATCGGATGTTGACACCGTCCACGCTTCTGCACCATAAAGTAGGACGGGAATGATGAGGGACTTGTAGAGTTTAGTTTTTGTTCGTCGAGAGAGGACTTTACTTTTCAATTGCCTACTCAGTCCATAGTAGCACCTGTTGGCAAGAGTGATTCTTCGTTGGATTTCAAGGCTGACATTATTATCGGTGTTAATGTTGGTTCCTAGGTATACGAAATTATCTACAACTTCAAAGTTATGACTGTCAACAGTGACGTGGGAGCCAAGACGCGAATGCGCTGACTGTTTGTTTGATGACAGGAGATATTTCGTCTTGTCCTCGTTCACCACCAGACCCATTCGCTTCGCTTCCTTATCCAGGCGGGAAAAAGCAGAACTAACGGCGCGGGTGTTGTTTCCGATGATATCAATATCATCGGCGTACGCCAGGAGCTGTACACTCTTGTAGGTTTGATTAAAAGTCGAAAAAAATTGAACAAAAATCGATCGATGCCACACGTGAGAGCTCAGCATTCATTCGTCTACATTAATGGTATCGCCTTCAAAATAGTCCACATTAGATATTATGTTACCCTTATTTTACTTCTTAAACTCGATTTTTAGGATTGCCTTTAGCTCTTTCAGCGATTTCTCGTACGCTTCTCTAACAACAGCGCCTTAAGGATCTCTTTATTATTCGAATTAGTCACATGGAGTCATGTCTGTCGAATTTTGAGGCTGTGCTCCATCGTTATAGTATTGTTTTTGTCCAAGAATTCACGGAGGTGCAACGAAGTGTGAGATTTTAACAAACGAACATTGTCAAAGCTCATAAAAACACATTTAACATTAGTGGCTGCCACAGACAAAGTAAGCAATGAATATAGGTGACTATTGAACTCTTCAAACCCTTAAAATATACAATTTTTAAATTCCCGTTATTTTTTGCCGTAGTTAGAACCCTTTATATGTGCATGGGCATTGAACACGTAGTATATGAAATTAGTTTCGTCTAAAAATACTCAGTAAAAGTTCTAACTATTCTTTATGAATAGAAAGTACTCAGTTTGAAGTAATCAGTACTATTTTCAAAGTATATAGAATCATTTCAAAAGTACTCAGTATCCTATTAGGTAACTCGTATAAACTCACATTACTATGTACAATGTAAAAATAGTGCTTCAAAAGCAATCTACAATGTTTCGGAAGCTTTCAGCTTCATTTATAAATACTCGGTGTTACTCAAAAGTACTCAATGATCCTTCAAACTAAACTTATTATTTATATATTAGAGTAAAAATTGCCGATTGAAAAAGCTATATACGCGATTTGATGATTTTGTATACATCCATATCTAAATTTTGTGAAATTGAGGCGAGAACACTATTCACCAACTACACAGAATCGTATAGTAGTCGTCTATACGATTAAACTCGAGTTTAAAATTTGGTGTTGATGAAAAGGTGTTTAATAAATTTATAGATAATTTTGATATTATTTTTTTCTTTTAAAATTTCTGTTTTTCTGTTAAAAATTTGCTGATAAACAATTTTGTTTAGTAAAATATAAATGGTGTGTTCAAAAAATAATAGGAATTCTCGTTTTTTGAAAAAAAAAAAAAGTATTGTAAATGCTAAAATTTCACTATTTTTTTCTTAATAAAAGAAAATCTCCTCGTTCTCGGTATTTATAATTCGTATATTCGCTAGTTTCTAAAATTACACTTTACATGAGTTCCTCGCACGCCCCAAATGTGTGAATTGGCACCTCCATTGCAAGTTTTCAACAACAGCGTTCAACGCCACATACGTATGAACATGTGTTTAGGCTTATAAATACTATACAAATTGAAAAAAAAACAAAATCTATGTTCATTCTGCCTCGAGCGCAGTCAAATAAAATTCGCCGCGTCGTTACACGCTGCAAATATGGGTCAGCTAGGCCGGCAAACAAATGAGTGATTTGTACTCGTACATTCGCCAGTCAGCAGAAATCAGATAAGAGCAAGAGGCAAATAGCGAAAGTGAAGAAATAGATTGCAGTGAAACGGTGGGAGGGTGTTAAAAGGGATATGAGTAGGGAATATAGAAATTAAAGGAAAAATTAAAAAATTGTAATAAAGAAATATTAAAAAAAAAATAAATAAAGAAAATAAATATTAAATTATAAATGTTGTTTATATGGAAAAAAAAATATTTCTCATTAAATTTAATATTTTAAAAATTTTACTACGTTTAGTATATTCTTTTTAGTATATTCTCTCTTTACAATTTTGATCAATATTTGCTGTTATGACACCCACAAGCCTACACAACTATATGGATTCATAATATAAAAAAAATATTTAGGTCATCAATTTACAGTTAGGGTTGTAGTAATAATAACAACAACAACAAAAAATCACATTACAAGCAATTCGAAACAGGGTGTAGTGCACGCAGTATGTCCAAAATAGCAAGTTAGCACTGTAAACTGAGTGCAAAGCATCGCTGTTAATGGAAAATATTATGCTAAACGCATAAATTCGTGTGTGTATGTATGTATATTAACTTAAACAGCGTGTGAGTTTGCCTGCTTATATGTAATGTTTAAAAATATTATTGGCACTTATATTTACAATTTCATGCTATTCAAAAGCTACAGAAGTGAACTGAATTTGAATGCCGGCGCATTAGTCATATTAGTCATATGTATGTGCGTATTTGAAATTTAATGTATCAAATAATTCAATGAGTTTTGTTTACATGCAAATTTAAAAAATTAAAAAAAAAAAATTGAAAAATATATCGCTCATTGCCCTTGCAAACTTTTCGGCAAGCTTCTAATTACGAGTATGAGTAAATAAAAAAGAGGCGTAACTCAATTTTCTTGAAATTCGTATTACACCAAATAAATATTTATTTTTATTTTTTCTTGCATTTATTTCAAGCTACTTTAATTTCTTTCTCTTATTTATAAACATTTGGCGTAGTATTATCGATTTCTTGTTGAACCTCCATGGCTAGTTTGGGGTGCAGCAGCATTGAATTAACCATTGTAGGGTTTCTTGTGCCTTGAAATGAATTTAGGTGCGCGTAAGTTAGCGCCAAATCAGCGAGTTTTTCTTGAAGAAAATTGTGTCAAAACAATTGTAGCATTAGGCGAAATAATTAAAGCTAAATAGAGCATGTAGTGCGGTGGAGGGCATATAATTGTAAACGTTTTTTTTAGTAAAATAAATGTCTTGAATTCATCTATTGTTGTTGCTAATGGTTTCAAATAAATTAAAAACACAGTTTTAAAGTATTTTATTTTGATTGGCACTTTAATACAGGATCATCCTAAATGTATGCTTCACTATGCAGCTGTAGAATGTAAAGAATATTGCCTACAATTAGGCGCATTTTTATAAAATCACTCAAATATATAAAAGTCTCACCTCGATTATATAATCTTTACTTTTTTTAATGTTAGACTAAGTATTTAAAAAAAAATCAAAATAAGAGAATATTTTTTTTAAATGAAAAATAATAAATTAATAATGATATAGAGTTTGACCACAGAATTTATCAAAATTCACGAGTTTTTCGTGGAACAACGAAAATAATAAAATATTATTTTATTTATTTGTATATTTCTAGAGAATTTTTTTAGACTAAATGGTATATTCAAAAATAAAGGAAAATCGAGGGATTTGTAAAAAAATTATTCAAAAGTTGTGAACTTAAATTTTTCTAAAATGAAATTATACACCATGAATGCTCAGAATAAGCGATATATTTCACATGAAACATATTTTCTCTTTTGATATAAAAATTTTATAAAAGACATTCTGAAAACACTGTCCAAATTTCAAGTCAATCAGAGAAGAATTGAACGAACTAACTTTCAAGCTTTTTTCAAAACAGTTTTTTCGAAGAATAATTCTTAAACTTTCTTATGAGATCAGAGTGGGACTTATGTAAACCAGGTTAGAATTGAAATATATATATATATATATATATATATATTTTAAAAAGGTGTGACTTTAAAAATAATGTTGTTTCTCATTAAAAAAAGCTTTCAGACAAGAAATATATATATAAATAAAAAGTAATATACGATAAACAATGTTTTTAACTTCTGTATAGTTAATAACTTTTGTTCGAAACCACAGTAATTACCATAAAAAATACTAGAAATCGAAAAAAATGTTAACCTGCTGTCTACAAAGTCTAAGGCAACAATGGTATGCAATCAGTCTGCAGCTTTTATTGTTATTTAATATCCTTGCAAATTTACCATTGAAAACACTGATGCAACCCACGCACGGCATTACGCGCGTAACGTTTTCACTCCAACACAACAACAACGCAATGAAAGTAAAAGTGCCAGGAAATTGAGCAATTAAATGCCGCATCCGCAAATCGTCGCGTAAAAGTGAGCACAATTGCAGCAAGCAAATCAAATAGACGCGCAGCGCGCCACGTTCAATGAACGCATCAAGTATTTATTGTTGTTATTATTCGTGTTGCTGTTGCCGTTGAGATAATCTTATTATTGCAGCATTTGCAGACTCGCTGCTGCAAACGTGTTGCCGCATTCATTCTTTCACTTTCAATGTCAGCCAACCGACAAGGAAGACCTTCAACTTCAAATTTGCAACCACAAAAACACAAACAACAACCACAACAACAGTAGTAATAATAACGGCAAGCTGCTGCATGCACCGTTTAACTTTAACTTTGGCTGACTGTGCAAACGAAAATGAAAAACAAAAGACTTAAGCAACGAACTTCGAAGCCAGTGCAAGGAAGGCACTTGCCGCTGAGCGTTGCAATAAAAGCAATAACAAAACTAAAAACCAAAAACAAATAAAAAACATTTAATTGTGAAATAAATTGAAATTAAAGTCAATGTACGTCTGTCTGTGTAGCATAATTTTGCACATCGTGATCACCCCCGCTTGGAAATGTGGGTGAAGACAAACGGTAGAGGCTAGGGTTAGAGGTAAAGAAGGGAGGACTGTATATACAATGTTTACATACACGTTAAAGAGTTATTGAAAAATCTAAGCAAAATGTTGTTGGAATAAACTGTGTATACATATGTGTATGTGTGTATGTATGTATTTGAGTCCATATAGTTCATGTGGCAATGTGCCATAGCGGCAATCAGTGCAGTCACCTTAAGTGGCAATGGCAAATGTCAAACACCATCACTGGCACCAACCAATGCAACAGCAATAATAATAATAACAATAATAATTACAACAAAAATAATAAAATTACAAAAACAACAATATAAAAATATAACAAAAAACAAGAAAAAACGTTAACTTCGGCTGTACCGAAGCTAATATACCCTTCACAGGTGCATATCTTTTAGTAACTATGTGTTTAAGCAAATTTAATTTAAATTTCTTCGGAGATTATATTATCCATGTAAAATTTCGTGAAAATACCACGTCAAATGAGAAAATTTTCCATACAAGCCCTTGATTCCGATCGTTCAGTTTGTATGGCAGCTATATGCTATAGTGGTCCGATATGGGCAGTTCCGACAAATGAGCAGATTATTGAAGAGAAAATAACTTCTACAAAATTGCAAAACGATATCGTAAAAACTGAAGGACAAGTTCGTATATATACAGACAGACGGACAGACAGACGGACATGGCTAAATCGACTCACCTCAACATACTGATCATTTACATATATACTTTATAGGGTCTCCGACGCTTCCTTCTGGATGTTACAAACATCGTGACAAACTTAATATACCCTGTCTGTTCAGGGTGTAAAAAATACAAAAACAATAAAAAGAATTACAACAATAACAAAAATAATAATAAAAATTACAAAATAACTATACAAAATACAAACACAAAAAATAAAACAACAACACTAATAAAAAATTACAAAAACAACAAAAAAATAAAAATAAAATCGCCATCACCACCGTCACCACCAACGCTCTGACTACACCAACAGCAGACACGGCAGACACTGCAAATTCGGTAATCATTGCTTTGGCAAAAATTAAATTGTAATTGGCAAAATACGACGACTGCGAGATGATGTTGTCTGGCGGCATGCAGTTTGCAGGCAGGCGACAACAACAACAACGGCAAATGCACACACAAAGTAAGCAAAATCACAAATACAAAAACCAACAACAACAATAATTAAAAAAAAAACACTTTTATTGTTTAAACAAATTGCCAACATTGTTAATAGTTCATTAAGTCACGGCCGATTTGACAGTCAAGCAGCCAAGCAACGCAGCCGCAGGCGAGCGCTTGGACGGACGAACAGACAGTAGAAGCAGCAAATAAACAAAGAAACAAATACAAGACTGTTTGCTTGGGCGCAAGCCAAGTTAGGCGACAAAATTACAAAATTTTCAGCAACAACAAGTGGCTGCCAGCAGCATTGGTTGGCACACATATATACAAACAAACACCTTACATCAAACCTGCGGGTGGATGAACCGCGCACGCAAGCGCCCACAACGACAAGTCGAGCGTTGAAAATAAAAGAAAAAATCCAAATTATTTACTTAAAAAAATTAAAAAAAAAAACTTAACTCGCCACAAACAAGCCACTCTACAAGTGCTGCCAACACTTGTGTCAATCGCAGCTCGCGAGCGGCGGCAAATGAATTCGTTAGATACAATCTAAATATTGCTTGATTGCTCGCTTAGCAATGGCTAGCTGGCTGGCTGGAGCTGCCATTCGCCGCAGTGACCAATCGAATCAAATACAATCAAATAAAAGAAGTAATAAAAATAAGTGAAAACAATTGAAGTCAATGCAACAAAGTGACAAGTGTGCGGCAAGCCATTAACGGTTTGTTTCTTGTCTTTCTTTTTTTTTGTTTTTGTTCGATATTCACAATTCATTATTGTTTTAGTTGTTGTTGTGTTGTTTTTGTTTCACTAATTGCTTGGTAATGTAGGCAGTTCAGAGACTGCTGTTGACTGCTATTAGCTGCGGTGCGGCTGCTTAGCAGTTAATGAGGAAGCAGCCTGTCAAACGCAGAGTTGCTTTCACGCATACACATGCGCAAAGACAATTAATTGAATTTTGGAGGCTGGCTTGGAGGCTGTCGCGTGGTCAGTGACTTTTGCATATATGAAAATGCTGTGAGAGGCATTAGAATATTACAGGCGCGGTCCACACTTGTAAAATCTTATATTTATACTCTCGCAACCTGTTGCACAGAGTATCATAGTTTTGTTCACATAACGGTTGTTTGTGTCACCAAGAAATATAAGAGTTAGATATGGGGTTATATATACATAAATGATCAGGATGACGAGTAGATTTGAAATCCGGATGTCTGTCCGTCCGTCTGTCCGTCTGTCCGTGCAAGCGATAACTTGAGTAAAAATTAAGATATCTTAATGAAACTTGGAACACATGTTCCTTGGCACCCTGAGGAGGTTGCTTTCGAAAATGGGCAAAATCGGCCCACTGCCACGCCCACAAAATGGAGGAAACCGAAAACCTATACAGTGTCATAACTAAGCCATAAATAAAGTTATGAAAATGAAATTTGGAACATAGGATCCCATTAGGGAGGGGCACATTTGGATGTAATTTTTTTGGAAAAGTGGGCGTGACCCCGCCCCCAAATAGGTTTTTTGTATATAACTCGCAAACCAATAAAGTTATATAAGCCAAACTTTCTGCAGTCGTTTCTTTTAGCCATTTCCTTATACAGTCCAAAAATGAAAGAAATCGGATAATAACCACGCCCACCTCCCATACAAAGGTTAGGTTGAAAATTACTAAAAGTGGGTTAACTCCCTAACGAAAAACGTCAGAAACACCAAATTTTACATAAGAAAAGGCAGAAGAAAGCTGCACTGAGATTTTTTTACAAAATGGAAAATGGGCGTGGCGTCGCCCACTTATGGGTCAAAAACCATATCTCAAGAACTATTCGACCGATTTCAATGAAATGCGGTACATAACACTTTCTTGACACCCTGATGGCACGGGTGGAATATGGGCGAAATCGGTTCACAACTACGTCTACTTCCCATATAACCCTATTTTGAATTCCATCTGATTCGTTCACTTTATAATGTATTCATAAGGAACCAATGAAGCTAGCGGAATAAAACTATACACAAATACTGTATTTGAGCTGTGACATCACTTGTGGGAAAATTGTCAAAATCGAACCATGACTTTTCAAGGCCCCTGATATCAAACATGAAGAACTCAGTGCCTAAGGTTAATTTTTCACCGAAAATATAGGTAAATCCCTCAGATATTTTAATGTAATTCATTCCCTCTGAATTTTTTTCTTATAACAGTTTCTCTCTGTACCTGAAATGGTAAAAATTGGGTCATAACTTCCCCCAGATCCCATATACCTAATTATAAGTAATATTAAATTAAGTGAGCGTATAGTCTTCGATACGTTGTATCTTGGTGGTGAAAACGAGTGCAATCGGTTTAGGAATTACCTCAGTCCCCATATACTATTTATGATGATTTTCGTTATTCTATTGAACTTTATGACGAATTGTGTTGTCTTTATAAAATTACATCAATAAATTGCGAGAGTATAAAATGTTCGGTTACACCCGAACTTAGCCCTTCCTTACTTGTTTTTTCTATTTATTATATATGTATATGTTCTTATGTCAGTATCAAAATAATATCCATTATTCAAGATTCTTTGAGTAATTTCTAGCGATATTAGTATGTAATATGTATGTACTATAGATATTATTAGGTTGGCAAATACGTCCGTGAGATTAATATTGTTTTGGGGGATGGTACTCTATTACTTCGAAATGCGGAGGAATGGTTTCGACGATTCAGAGCGGGTAAAAACGAGACCATCCATAAGCCAGCTGACGGAAGACCTGTGGCGACGAATACCGATCAAATCATGGAAAACATCGAGTTAGAACGGCATGTGGCATCTCGTGACATAGCAGTGGAGATGGGAGTTAGTCACCAAATCATTTTGAACCATCTGCAGAAGGCTGGATACACAACGCTGGCTATCAACGCCTGCGATATGCTGCTGAAATGGAACGAACTCGACCCATTTTTGAGTTTTGAGTGTGTGTTTGGTGGGATTGGAAGGACCGCTTGAAGCAGGCGATTGGCCAAAAGCGTCCGGAATTGGCCAACAGGAAGGGTCAAAGTGTTCCACCAGGACAACGCCAAACCACACACTTCGTTGATGACTCGTCAGAAGCTACGGGAGCTCGGATGGAAGGTTTTATTGAATCCACTATAATATAGCTCGGACATAGCGCCATGGCGAACACCCTTGGTGGTGTAAAGTTGAACTCAAAATAGGCTTGTGAAAAGTGGCTGTCCGAGTTCCTCGCAAATAAGGAGGGGGGCTTCTACAAGGAGGTATTATAAAGTTCCCGCTTAGATGGAAACAGATTATCGAACGAAGCGGCGCATATTTGAACTAAACCCAATCACTGTAACACTTTTTATAAAGCATTGAATAAAGAGAAAAAAGCTTGAGGGAGATATTTGACAACCCAATATATAGACATGTATTTTTGAAAGAGTGTTAAGAAATATTTTAATATTTTCTAAAAAGTAATTAAATAGTTTTAGTTTAAAATTTAAAAAAGTATTAAAATAAAATAAAATATTACAAGATTTTCTCCTTAACCAAAGTGTATTCAACAAAGTGAACTAAGTATATGACATTTAATTTTTCTTTATCCGAATTTGACATTTATCTTGACATTGATATTTTAAAATTCAAAAGTAAACAAATTTTAAACAAAAAAAAAAAAAAGAAAATATTTTAAAATAAAAAAAGAAAATCCCAAATACAAAAGTTAAAAAATAACTGGGTATGGAATTTTCGAAATATTGCAGTAAGAACTACCACTAATATTTTAGCATAAATTGGTTAAAAAAATTCGATAATAATATTTTTTTTTAGAATTTTTGTGAATATTTTCCAAAGATAGTGCTAAGAATTTGGCGAATTTGAAAATGAAGATATAATTCCGGATAATGGCTCAAAAAATTAAAAAAAAACGACAAGAGAAGTTTAAGTAAAAAAAGAAGATGTGTTTAAAATCATTTAAGTGAATCACATACATCATTTTTTACTGCCAGCCGATTTATAGGCACCATTTCATACATTTACTCAAATATATTAATATGAAGTAAGTTAAGCCATAAAAGATGGCTCTAATGATGGTATAACCGTCAGAAGTCGTGATTAAAGTAAATCTATGATTTTTTCCCAAAATTTTAATTTTTTTAATTAAAGAAATTAAATAATTGATCAAATTTATAAATTTTTTAAAAATTTTTGTTCAAATAGTTATCAAGTTATTTGTCACAGTGAGAAGAGAAAACTATATTTTTTAAATTTTTATTAAATAACTGAAAATATTTATTTTGCTATTATTTTTTAATGGGCACTGAGAAATTTCAATTATTTTAAGTATCAGAAATATAAAGTAATTTAAACAGGCAATTCGAAAGTTTCATGAAGTGAAATATATTTCCGCAATAATTTGCAGAGTGATTACAACTTTGTCACATAAAAATTGATATCCCAATAATAAGTCACCAAAACAACAACAAAAAATAATAATAAATTTTTAAATAAATAAATTTTTATTAACAATATGTATGACAACAATGGAGCTACAAAATAGCCGCTTCCTTAATTAGCATATAAAAATTAAATTTTTCGAATTATTGCTTTATATTTATAATCTAGGAAATAGTTTCGATAAATTTAAATTTTGTTTTTTTTAATTGAACCGTTGCAATGACTGAATTTAAAATCACTTCCATAATAACTTTATTTATTTAGTTGAAGCTCATAATTTTAATTTTATTTTTTATTTTGGAGAAATATTCGACATTCATCCATGATTGAGTACAAATATAATATTGTGCAATAAATTAAGCATTTTGAGTATTTGACCGCAATTTCATGACAAAATGCAAATGTCTACTTTCCACCACACATTTCCACCATATTTTCTTCTAGTGTATTGGGTGAGTAGTTTCTTTGTATTCAAATAATTACAAATATATTGATTTGTGTATGTGCATGCAGATGTGAGTATCTTTTGATTGATCACATTCACTGGAAATTCGATTCGATCGTTATAGACATTTAATAGGTCATTAAACTTCTCGAAGTCTGCATTTGTGTGCGTGTGTGTGTGTATGTGTGTGTTTGAAGAAAAGCAAAGCGAAAGGAGTGCAAACAAGTAGTTAGTTACGAAGTGAGAAAAAAAGGAAAGTAAAAAGTTTTCTGGTGAAAAGAACTAATGGCGCAACAGTCGCACACGGCTTACAAATGTCTGAACGTAGAAATATTTGTATATTACATACTTAGTTGTAAAAGACATTGTTAGTGCTTATTTTTTCGGGGAATATTTTACATTTGACAATGATTGCAGTTTGGATTAAAAAACAAATGGAAGGATGGTGTTATGGGTTGTTTCTGAAGTGAATTTAGTATTAATAAAAAAATATTTTTGATTTTAATAATACTAGCACTATACAACCGAGCAGTGAAGAATACCTAGAAAATTTGATTATTAGCAGAGCTGGTAATGAATTTCTGAAATAAGAAAGCTGCGCATAAGTTTAAAATTGAAAAAACTATAGCAAAATCTCAAGATTCACAATTCGAATATCTTGACTCTCAAAGCTTAGGTTAATTGCTGCAGATGTAATGTTATTATTAATTAAATTATTTGTGCAGCATATTTTCTTAAATTAATCAGAAATCTTTCGGATTTATTAATTTATTTTAAGAATCTTATGCATAGAATAATATTGTATGGGCTTTAACTTTAGTTATTATTTTATTTAAAATTATTTTAAGTGAAGCATATTTTAATAAAAGGTTTTCGTTATTTTTTTTATTTGGTTACCTAATTTCACTTTTGATAAATATTTTAAGAATATTATAATTTATTTTAGTTTCATAAAAGTTCAATTATTGTAATTGCAGTGGAACTTCTCTAACTCGAATCACCATAATCCACAAAAAAACATCGAGTTATAAAGACTTCGAGTTATAGAATTTTCATTAGAACATGTAAATTTTCAAAAGGCTATAAAATATCGATTTTTACACAGTTTTAATTATTTACTTCGCATAACGTTTTTTTTTTTTAAATACGTTAAAACATGTATTCTGTAATATTGTTTGTTGCACTTTGCTTTTGTTTGGCTCTTGATGTCTGTATCCCATTTTACGTTTATAGATGTACTCTTTTCAAAGCCTCGATAGTAAAATTTTAATTTTTGTATTATGCCCCGACCAAAAAGTTCGATTTAGGGAAGGAAATTTGTATGGAAGTTGCGTTCTATTTCCACTTCTCTTGAAGTTATGGAAAAATTCGAGTTAGGGAAGGAAATTTATTCTACGCTATTGCCAATTCAAGTGTTCGAGTTATGGAGATCTTCGAGTTATAGAAGTTCGAGTTATGGAAGTTCCAATGTATTTGATATAATTAATAATTATTTTTTTTTAACTCAGCTTACTTTTTTAAAATAATAAACAATTGTTTAATATTTCTTAATTTATTAAAAAAAAAATTCATATTGTTTTGTTTTATCATACGCTAATTGTTTTTTTTTATTCTAATATGCTTTGATTTTTTTAATTAAGTTTTTAAGTTACATTTATTTTTCATTTTTATTTATTTAATTTTCTTTTTGTTTTGGTAATATTTTCATTTTCAACTTCTTCCATATTACTTATTATTTGAATTCGTTCAATTTTGTTTTCATGTATCATTTTAGTTTTATTTATTAATTTTTTGTTTTGTTTATTTTTTTTTTAAATTAGTTTAAAATGATTAAATTTTAATGTATTTTATATTGTTTAAATTTCATTTATTTGTATTAAATATAATATTATATAATAATTTAATTTAAATTTTTTTTGTTATTATTCAACACTTCCACGCCTTTACCGAACTGTATTATATTACATTTCAATTTACAAATCATTAATTTTATTATATTGTTGTTTTATTATTTTACTTATAGTTCACTCTGTTTAATTTGTATCAGATTAGTAAAGACAGAAATATATTCTTTTTCACATATATCAACCAAGTGTTTTTTAAATTTTTGAAAATAATTACTTTTTGGCCTAAAGTTTATGTATTAAAGCTTTAAACTTTAATTTAATTTAATTTTATTTTTATTTGACAACACAATTATTATATAACTTTTAAAGTTATTTTCAATTTCTTTTGATTTCTAAACACATTCGATATATTATTTATTATAAAATGAATTAAATAAAATTAGTAATTAAAAATCTTCAATAATGCTTTACCTTATTTCAAACGCATTGCTTAATGCAGCAAATATCAGCCAAGAAAATTTATATTTCACCAAGTTCTACACTTTAACACAGAACTGTACAATAAACAATTGTAGCACTGTTTTGTTAATTTTAAATCTTTTTAACAAAGTAATCTTATTTTCACAACATGTCACTTGATGAAATAATTTACCTTTCTAAAAATTTCCTTTTTATAATTTTAAAATTTTTTATCCAAAATATTTTTTCAAAAAATTTATGATTTGCATAGAAAAGTTTTTTTTCACTTCAAATATTAATTTTTCATGGTTTGTAATTTTCCAAAATATATAATTTTTCACTTGCTGAATTTAAACGTGGTAGTTTGCAGATAACTTTCGCTTTTATTTTGTATATTATACGACAACACAAAAGGCACTTAAGTTCATTTGTATTTTTAAGCACAAAAATATAGTTTCAACACTTTTGTATAGCCAAAAAAAAGTTTTCGAAATTATATTATTATATTGCGCTTCGACAAGTAATAAATTTTATAGTTTTATTTTTAAAATTGTGTAAATACTTCGTGCAACACAACGCTAATTTCACGCTTTAAAAGGCACTAAACACTTTCGGTACACTTTTTATAAAAATTATATGTGTTTGTATATTATTTTAAAAACTTTTTTAAAGCCAATTGTTTCAATGCGCAAGAGAAAATTACATTTATTTACATTTATTTTAAAACATTTTTCCTACACTGTTGCACCAATAAAACACTGAGTTCAATTCACACAAGTGTCCATATATATTTATTTGTTTTTTTTTTTTTTTAGCGAAGGCACTTTAATTCACAAATCTAACGAAATAATCTCTGAAGGCACACTATATTACTCGTATCTATTTGTTTATTTGCTTGTATGCACATTGGATGCTTTGCTTTGCTGCTGCAGCATTCATTGCAAGTCACTCGCACTACTCGACGAGACGAAGAAATGTTTTTCAAATTCGTCCGATAAACGCGTCCACGACCGTCGCTAGTTGGCATTCGATTGCCGCAACACCGAGTGACACAAACTGCAGTAACCAACTACTGCCGAGAAGCTAAAGCAACAGCAACACTAACAGCAGCAGCAGCAGCGACAGCGACAGCAAGAGCAACGCAGTCGCCAAGTAGCGGCAAACGGTGGAGCAACAGCGAATTGGCCGGCTCGCCAAGCAATCGGCAGTCACGGGCGGCAGAGTCGGCTGTCAGCTGTCGGCAGGCAGCAGTCGGCAGCGAACGCCGGCATCTCGTGCCACAAACGTGCACAGCGCGTTTTGCTAGCTCCACTGCTGTGCCAGTGTGTGTGTGTTTGTATGCAAGCGGCAACAGCGAAACAGTGTTGCTGTGACTCTGAAATTATCCCCTTTCATAGTTGAGGTAATATTTTGTGGCAGTAAGTGAATTTAATTGGCTTTTAGTTCAAACTAACATCATTTTTTACATAAATCTCAAATGTAAATATTTGTTGTTGTTTTATATAAATTCCAAAAAAATGTTCATTGCCGTGGCAACTCTACTTCACTTTTGTTTATTTACATTCCAAGCCGCAGTCAACATACACATACCAACAAACAACTCGCTCATGTAAAACTAGCTACTTGCACTCACTGTTAATCAACAGTGCGTTAACAGCTGCTGTTCAACTTTAAACATTTGTTGTCGTTTTTTCGACCAGTCAACTTCCAAGCCGCAGACAAATAATCAAGTTTGTGCGCTCACTAAAACATTTTCGACCAGTTGGCTGTAAGCTATGTAGCATTGTTGTTTTTGTAATTGCTGTTAACAACTGAATTTGGATTATTCATGTCTGCCTTCTTTATTGAGCAGACAGAATTAATGAATGGTGCGCGGTCAAATAATTATGGGCATGGCGCGTTAACTTGAGTAGAAGTTGTACATATGTTTCAATGTATGTGTATGTGTGTCTGTATGTATATAAATGTGTATTTGTGTAGAGCGTCGTTTCAAGTTACAGTAGTTGTCTACTGGCTAATGACTGTTAATCATATCATTTAACATTAAAGCGTGCAAATTGGTGTGGCGAAGATTGCGTGAACTAATGAATGAGAAGAAATATGTTATACAGAAATATACATACACATATACTTATTAAAATATATTCATACAAAAATTTTGAAAAAGAATTGAAATATTTGTAATATTACTTATGTTGTGGAAGGAAGTGCGTACTAAAAATACCATTTTTATTAAGAATAATTATTTTAGAAATAAACTTGAGATGTAATTGCAAAAAAATTGGGTTAGAGAGAAGAAAAAATATGAATAATATCAGATGGTCGAGTTTTATTTATTTATAAATGGGAGTCAGCATATAATTTGTGTTAATTATGATAGTATAGAACCGATTATCTGTTGAAGACTTCTATTATTATTAGAGTTTGCTATAAATAAGTTTTCTTTTAAACAAGTTTCTCCTTAACAATGTCTTCCGAGTCTTATTAATGCTTAACCAAAAGTTATCATAATTTTTCGAGTTGAAAAGAGATGTTCTAATCAAGAAACTCATATTATATTTAAAATTAAAAAAAAAAGTTAATCCAGTTTGAGAGCCATAACTACCTCTGTTGCCCCACGTCACAAGTTACTACAAGTTTTTAGTCAGAATATTTTCAAAAATGATGTCCGTTAAGTACTGATTGATACATAAAATTCTTGTCGATGTTTTCAAAACTTTTCTCACGGTTTCGGGCAGGGGCGAACGGGGATTAACCAAGCAGTGGGAATGTAGGCCAATTAAAAAACCCAGAAAAATATAAACTGGACTTTGCCTTATAACTCTGTGGCTGCTGAACTGGATTTTTTTAGATTTAAGGGGAATTGTGAGTCGAAAATGGACTTCTTTTGAAAATTAGTTCTGAACTGAAAAGGTGACTTTTTTTTTTTAGAGTTTATTGTTAATCATAATACAGGACAAATAAAAACTCATTTATTATGACTTTCAGTTTTCGTTCCGTGAGCAAACTGTTGTGAAATAAATTTAAATTTCAAAAAATTATGCTATTTGCAAAAAAATACTTGAGTGTCTTAACTTAACCGCTGATGTAGAAGATCCCGATGATTTCGTTGCTGAATTTAGAATGTGGAAAAGGTTAAAAATCTTTTCTTCAGATTATATTTTCTAACTAAAATTTTGAATATATTTTCAGGAACTGGTTAAATCAAACAAAGAGATCCAAAACTTTTTTAGACGCGATGCAAAAATTTTCAAAACAGTGCATCGTTTTTTAAAGATTGGAGCAATAATCCCTATATCTGTCGTTTCAAGTGAACGCTCGTTTTCCTCACTTCGCAGGCTTAAACATATTTAAGAAATAAAACTGGAGAAGCACGCCTTAACGGAATGGCTCTCTTGAATATCCATAGAGATATAGACGTGACGGAGGAAGATATTTTAAATGTTATGGCCCAAATTAAAAGAAGATTAGACTTCAATTTCTGAATAAAATAATGAAACATTGTCTTTTTACCTAATGTGAAATATATTATCTATATTACTATTATAAAGAGGAAAGATTTGTATGTATGTTGTGTAATGAATAAACTCAAAAACTACAGTGCCGAGTTCAAAAATTATTTCACTATATTCAAAAGCTACATTCACACCGAGTAACATAGGCTATTGCTGGAATCTCAACTTTCTGAAAATAGTTCCCAGGTGAGGGTATAAAAAGACTCCGTGATGGAAAATCTTAATCTGAAACTGAAAATCGTCTTGCAAGTGCTAGTAGTTGCTTGCTGAACAAAATTTAAAAACCTCCCAAGCACGCGCTTGAAAGTCGAGTACAGAGCGTGTGCAGCCGCTTGAAGAACAAGATATTAGAAATTTACAAGCTCGCACTAGGGAGTCGAACACTGAGCGTTCCCAACGCCTTCATAATCAGAGAGAAAGACAACGGACATCAAAGACTAGCGGTCGTAATCAAGTTTTAGCTCATTACAAATGAAATATAATTTCATGTTCGAATTTTACTCATTTTACTTATTTTATATGAACCTACGCAAGAAACGGGAAAGTACATACATATGTATGGTAGAGTGTGTATTTGTGTGTAAAAACTTATAACTTTTGAAATATATGTTTAAACCCGTGCGAATCCGGAGCGGTTTGCTAGTGTTCAAATAAAATGTAACTGTCGAAGGAAATCAATATAAATGTGTTTTGTAAGAAAATATCTGTGCGATACCCCAAAAATGTTTGGCTGATTTTCAGTTCCAAAATATGACACAACATGTTAGAATGAGACCCAAACGATTTAGTGTCTGGAATAAAAATTTACTAGATATCTGAATGTGAAATTGATTAGCTAGACTAGCTATATTCCTATTTGATTACATCTCTTTTGCATGTAATTTGTTGCGAAATTTTACGAATGTCTTCCTAAAATCTCTTTATTCTCTCATCTATCCTTTCGCATGGCTTTGCATCGTATATAACAACCACTGTGTGAGAGATATCTTAAAAAACTTGTTTGAGTATGGTAAGATTACTATATGTTTTGGTACCTAAAGTGAATGATATCGATACATATATATTTCTAAATAGCTCTCTTATAACTCTATATAGCACTCGGCTGAGTATTTAATCAAACTTTGTTTTTCCGGAAGATTGAGTCATTAGTCAAAAAACGTGCGTTCTTCGACTTTCGAAGTTAGACTCTAAAATTGAAATATTTTCCTTCGAAATTCGAAAAAAGGCTTAATGAAAAGCAATATTACTAATTAGAGGATATAATTACTAAGAAAATAAAAAAATCGATATAAGCTATATTTTCTTCTTCTTTCAATGATGTATAACACTGTACATGATAGATGCTATAAGGGGAAAAACTAAAAATGTTGATTTTTGTTTACTATTTGAATTTCAATATTTGAAAAAGACAGCTTCTATTCACACCGTTCCTCGTTTGTTATGGTAATTACTTTTAGGTTCAGCTAGAAATTAGTCCTTCTTCAAATTGATTTATTCCTTAACTTGGCTTTAGCTTCTATATGTTCTAAATTTTCTAAAATTCAGCTAAACATTGTCACAAATGTAACAAAAATAAAATATATTACCACCAAAAGATCACGAAACCACGCGATTTCATGCTAATGTACTACCTTTTAAATACATTACAGTTTTTAGAATTTCTACACACAACTATTACCGTCTATTTTGTGAAGATTACCTAATCATAACAGCTGTTATGTCAATTATTTGACTTGACTACAGTGTTGCGCATAGGTCAAGAACATGCACTCACACATATAATGGTTATGGTATTTAAAGAAGCAAATGTAATCAAATTGCATTACTCACCACACCGATGGCGTGCCGTTGCCGCAGCTCCGCAGCGATTTCGGCAAATTTGCATAAGAATTTCATTTCGAACGACTGCAGGCAACCGAGATAGGAACAGACGAGTAAATCACGTGCTTGGCGTATTAAAATCGAGCGTGTGCATGCCGTAAAGACAGGATAAATGGCGGCGAGGTGTTTATCAACCAGCGCCGCGGTGCCCGAGTCCTGCACATGAGATAAAGAAAGAAAAGAAATTTGGTTAACAAAAGCAGTCTTAAGGTAATGAACCGACAATTGTGTAGGAAATTTATATAATTTTTTTTGTTTTTTGTTTGTTTTTTTAGAAGTCTCAAAGTGCAACAAAAGGTTCGTAAGTGCAACCAGGCGGTTGGTTTGTTCACCGAAATGGTGGTGTTGCTTACCATATGTATGGTGTAGGCCAATTGTTCCTCCTTGACAAGTGGCGGACAGCTGCTGTTGATACTGATGAGTGGTTGTTGTTGTTGTAATTCTTCTTTAACACCTTCAACGGCTGTCGAGCACTTTAGTTTGACGTGTTGTAAGCTGGCGATTTGTGTTTGTTGCTGTTGTTGTTGGTATTGTTGTTGTTGCAGCTGTCTTGTCTCTTGTTCGACAGTTAAATCACCCGAGTCATCAACTTCGACTTCAATCTCTGCAGCAGCGGTCAAAGTGAGGGCGTCGCGCTTTTGTTCAGCAGAGGTCAACGGTGTCGTTGGCTGTTGTTGGTCAACACTAACATTCACACTGCTGCCGCCGTTGTCCATCAACACTGACGTCGACGGCAAACTAAAGTCAATATCATCGTAAGTCAACACCGATTGTTCGCTTGCTGTTAAGTGCGCTTCTTCGTTCAGCCCCAGCGACTCTGACTCAGCCTCCTCCGCCGCCACGAACTCTTCTTCTTCCACAGGCATCTCGCTCAGTGTTAATAGTGTACACGCTGCTGCATCGGGCTGTCGCTCTGTGGTGGCAATTAATGTAGTGGTGCACGCCTTCCTTGCAACTTCCTCATCCGCCCCATTCACCTCCTCCTCTTCTTTCTGCTTAGTTTCTTCAGGAGCAGTGACTTTGTGGGTGCTACGATTGGGCGCTGCATTCGACACCTCAACGCCAATCGATTCTTTGCACTTTTCATCTTGCACATACATTTTGGTGGCCGTTGTTGGGGTTGTTGTTGTTGCTGTTGTGGTGGCATTCGCTGCATTGGCGACCGCCTGTTGATGCTGACCCGTCAATCGATCTTTGCACCGCTTCAAATATGTGCGCACGCGCGATTTGCTGCGCTGCACCGGCTTCTCTTCAGCTGTTGTTGTTGTAGTAGTTGTTGTTGTTGTTGCAATTGCATTAACATTCAAATCGATATCGACTTGGCAACACTGTTCGTTGTCATTGACCAAACAGCAGCAATTCTGCAGTTGTTTTTCCACCGACTCGCCATCTCGTCCACCACCGTCCTCCTCGCCGGAATACCAAACCTCCTCCTCGACGTCGTCTTCCTCTTGCGCAATTGGTGCAGTGGCACCGCTACTTCGTACCCCGACCATTGTGTTGGCCTCGTTTGTGGTATTTGTTGTAGTTGCCGCTTGTGCCACATTGCCACAGTTCCAGCTGTTTATGCCGGCTTCATGATGCCTGCTTTCATCAGCTGTGTTGGTGTGACGCTTTGTGGCCTCCGGCACAGTTGTTGGCATTTCTATAACTGCTGCTGCTGTTGTTATTGTTGGTTTTGCTGTAATCGCTTTTGTGTCATTCACCGGCATAACCAGCACCTCCGCCAAGTGTTCTGCGGCGCTGCCGTTAGTGTTGTTGCAATTATTTGCACTGCTGCTGTTTGTTGTTGTTGTTGCTGTTGTTAATATTGCAACGCCATGCTCTTCACCCTCAGGTGGCCTACTTGTACTATTGCCACGTATATTGTTGCTATTTTGACCGTTATTTTCATTGCTGTTTGTGCTGTTGGCATTGTTGTTGCTTTGCTGTGGATTCGCCTGCGGTTGCAAAGAGTGAAAAAAATAATAAAAAAAGAAAATTTAGTAAAAATGTTGTGTGATTAGGTGAGGTTATGTGTGTTTTTGTAGTTGTTGTCTTTAAGCAATTACATCGATTATTTAAGGTTTATGGTATTACTGGGAGAATTCAAATACAAATTCAAATTAGATCGGGCCCATCCTCAATAACAAATTAACTCAGAACTTGAATTACAAAATGTCTTTTTTATCCGATCGAAAAAAAATCGGAAATCTCTAGTAAATTTGGAAATAATCTATATCACTTTGATATTCTTACTGTTGCGGAATTGTTGGACTAGCAAAACAACGTACGTACTCTGTATTATCACTGTATGAAATCTAGAACTCGGATGAGTACCATGATGATGATACTGAAATAATCTATCAAGTAATGATCCTATCAAGTACTGCCAGGCGACCATAATAAAACCATTGTAAAATTAACAAAACGCTAAAGAAATCGCCCTGATTAAACGTAAAAGACATCTATGTCAATCGAAAGGATACACTCAGCGGCACACAATTAACCTGCTGTCATATGAAACATATCTGAAGATAGTGAAATGCTTATGTCAAATCTTCTGCATTGGACTCTCCATGAACTACTGATATCCAAACCTAATCGGCATTCAGTATGGAACACGTAAATGGATTACGAAACGAACACGAATGAGAAAATAAACATGCAGCTACAACAATTAGACAAAATTAAATTTCCTCCATATCTCCCAAATTATAATTTTTTAGAAAAATAAATGACTAACAAATTTTCGACAAGCGATTTTAAATTAGTCTCAAAATTAATCTTCTCTTCATTGAAAGCAAAGTCCTTTTAATTTTAGTTGATATTTGTAAGCTTCCAGTTCACTATGTACACAGCCTAAAGTACTAAAGTTACTCATACGCCCTACAGATTTTTGTAGTTTTAAAATTTTACGAGGATGCACATAAGTTTAATTTTAGTCTTAAGAGAATTGTGTATGAAAATCAAAGAACAAAGTAAAAGAATATGGAAAGTTATTTCAGTAAGAAACTATTAGATCTGATGAATGCGCGGATATTACAAAAATTTATTTAACATGAATCCTATAAGTAGAAAGGACAACAAAAACATATAATCTTCCTTTCTTAATTGGAATGACAATAATTGAATTCGATTATGAATTACTTACTCTACAAGTTTTTTCTCTAGATCTAGTCTATAACATTGTACAACAATCGGCTGGGTATTGGACCAGACTATTTTTTTACGGGAGATTGAGTACTCAACGTGTGTTCTCTAATTTAGTATTTTTCGATATATTATTTTTTGATTTTTTCCAACATTGATCTTTGACCCTTTATAGTATATGTGAAATTTATACAACAATGAATCAAGAGAAAAGTTTTGATATCTATATTATTTTAAAAACCTCTTTTCGAACTTCCAAGGCAAATATTTCGATTTTAAAGGCTAACTTCGAAAAGCTGAAAGTGCTGCACCGACTTCATAAATTTTCTTGAAATTGCACAGTTTTTCTTTCAACAGAGTCATAATAAATCAGAAAATTACAAGAACTACGTCACAGTTGTCATCAGAGCAGCGATATGCCCACCCTTTAAGCGCTCTCATTCTAATTAATTCAGCTACTATCTAGACCTAAATAGCAAAAGATAGCAATTTTCCCAACAAATCACCTTTTAATTTTCGCATTTCCCTAAAAAGCTTTTCCACAAGGTGTGCTGATTTTCGCATGCTTGTAGCACTCAACGGGCACTAGCGTGTGGAAAATAAATGCAAATTTAAACATTTTGTTATTTACAGTTAAGTCAACAATGCCATGACATATTATGAATATCTGATTAAAGCGAGATATGTGCATATGTATGTAAGTGTGTGTGGAAATCAGAACTATAGTAATTATGTTTTATACGCTATCATATACATATATACAGACACATATGAGTTTGTCGCTGTGTAGCGTCGAGCAAATGAGGACAAACATCGATCGCATAAAAAGGGCTTGGTAAATTGGGGGCAGAAGAAAAGAACAGTTATGGTGTGGTAAGTATATAATATGCCACAACAGACAACGTAATGGCAAGCAAGCAGGTGGTGGAGATTTCTGAGTAGCAGCAAGTGCGGCGGTTTGAGTTGGTAAAATGAAGTCTAGGAAGTAGAATTTTTTATGCGGAAGAAATACTAAAAATAGATTGCGTGTTTGGATTGAATGCAAAATACCTTTTCGTCTAAGCAAAATCATTTTGAATTTCAATTGCTTTTTGTTTTATTTATTTTTTTGAATTTTTTTTCTTAGCAAGTCTTCAGCCATGCATATCAAGTACTCATTTTGTATTGGAAAGTGCTGTATATTGTGGCATGCAGCCAAAATTCGAGTTGTCATAGGTCAAGTGTAGCATTTACATTCATAAAAATATTTATTTTACTTATAACTTCAGTTTGTTGACTTAAAATTAAGGGTTGAAGTAGTTGTAGATGGAGAAAAAAAAATAGAAAGAAATATGGGGGTTTCAGCTTTAAGTAATTTACAATTTCTTAGCTTTTCTTTTAGCTTACTAATCATTAATACTGCTTAACAAAAGTCGTCTCACACATATTTATACAACTGTTTTCAATACTGAAAATTTTCGAAATTGTTTTCAGTTCGAAAATATTTTAAAAAATTTACTCATTTCAAAAAAAAAAATAGCAAAACCCAAAAATAAATTCATTCACACTATTAACAGCTGTAATACACATGCAACAACATTTGTTTTTCTAAAAATTACGCATACAACAGTGCATACTGCAACCATAATCGGACAGACGCTTACATACAAACATAGCAGCAGTCTAGGCGCCTCACCTTTTTTCGCAGAAAATGCATGCTTAACAATACAACAAACACTACACCACAATTTTCCACACAATTTCCCACAATTTAATATTTATTATTTGAAAACTTTTCTCAAAATCACAGCACTTTTCAAAACTTTTCTTTGCATAATTTCCACTAATTTTCCATTTTCTATTTACATAAAATTTCAATTTTCAAATTTCATGCACTTTTTCACTCACAATTTCACTTTCATTTGCCTTGTTTCTTGCTGGTGCACAATTTTCCGCTTCACGCAAAATTCGCGTATCTTCGCGTCGGTTGCGTTTTGTTTACTGTCGCGCCGCTGCTTCGTACAAGGTTAGTTTCGTCTTAGAGCGGCAAGCACTAGTGGCGCTGGTGGCGTTTTTGAGGAGTGACGCTGTTAGCGGTGGAAATTACAAATCCCTTTCTGGTTGGTAGCGCCCAGCCCATGCGGTCGGTTGGTTGGCGTGTCTCAAACAGCAAAGTGGCGCTAAAGTGTTGTAAGTGGCGCTGTCGAATGGGTGGTCAGGCGGCAAGCCAGCCACTGAGCCAGTGAACCGAGCGTCCACTGAGCCATTGTGTGACATGCAAAATGTAAGTTTGTATGTTTGTTCGTATTTCCTTGGCAACACCAAGTGCCAGACCAATTTGTTTGCGTGCAAAGGCTTTTACTTGGAGCATAAAAAGCTTCAAATTAGTGTTGTACGGCTCTTTTTTGTCGAAAATATACCCCATATGACAGCAGAGTTAGTAGTGAAGATTTTTGGGTTTTGCAGATAGTAAACTTCCGCCATATCACAAAGAAACCGATATATTTCACGCTTCACACCAGAGAAGTTTATAAAATTTTATTTCTGGCAAAGACAATCAAATTTATTTCTCTCTCTCTCTTTCTCTCTGATAACCATTAAATGGCCTCCTCATTAATCGTAATCAATCGGATAATGCATACTTTTAGGCGACTTTTCTACTATTTTGCTGGTATGAAATAGTTGCTTCTAGTTCTCACCTGGTTAACGAAAACGTTTATGAGAAACAGCAGGTTTTTTAACCTTCAGCAGTGGGACTATTCTTTTGTTGAGTTGCAGAGTTAAAGTAAGCCATTTCTTGGATTGTCACTTGAATGGTATTCGTTGGAAAATCGAAAAAATAGGGCAGTATATTAGCTCTTTAAGAATTCTTAGAGATATCTGAAGCTGAAGTCTTAAAGCAACAATACGCTATGAACAAAACTAAAGTGAAGAAGCATTTTCTGGTCAATAAAACCATTAACGTATACTTTTCTACGTATTCTTCCCATAAAAACATTCCTCAGCTACTAAAATAGGACTGAGTAAGTCAATAACTGCTAGAAACTGAAGTCAACTCTGTAAAATGTTAGAGCTTTCTGTTAGCAATTAATATCACACCTTTTTAGGTTTAAAGACATTGCCAATGCCACAACTCCTCCAACAGAAATTGCAATTGAATGAAATTTATATAATCATATTTGAACAGTTTGGCTACATAGCTGCTTCTTGAGATCTTTGATATAGTTGAAACCTCTTTGTCAATAGACCTGAGATTTCTGATCTCTTAGATCGATTTCCAGCTTTGATGAGAGGACTAGATATATTAAGCGTTTATTATTTCAAATCATTTATAAATTACACGGAAAAGCTTTCAGCATTTCACAGAGGGTATTGATTCTAAAAGGAAGAAAAAGGGATAAATTTCTATGAATCAAACTCCAAACACTTCATTATAACATAGCCGATGAAGCAAGCTCAACATAGATGGCGCTCCAAAGCGAGCATGCGCATTTTGGAAAGCTTTCAATTGGCGCCCAGAAAGCTTTTATGTGAATTTAATTATAAACTAAATAAAATTAGTAATAAATAACGGTTGTAATACAAATTTTTGTGGCTTATCTTTTTGCATGGAAGTTCACATACATTGATTTCTGCTGAATTTTCCATGTGCCACAATCAGTGCTTGACAATTAATTGACGCTGATAATAATATTAATATGCTGAATAACTGTAGTATAAATATATATTCTGAAGTGCGAAATTAATCAAAAATATCACAGTAGATAGTTTACTCAAAAGTTTGGGTCTAGTAATACGCCCAAAAGAACTAGTTTCGGACTAGTTAAACCCACAAAATCACAACACACAGCATTTTAGATTTTCAGAAATTATTTATTATATTGTAAATATATACAAATAAAATAATATGCTTACAAATGTACTGCATGCAGTTAATTATGTGGCTCGCCATCACCGGTGGCGAGGTTGGGCAGCAAAGTAGTGTCATTAATTCACAAATTATGACACATACGCATGCAATTAACCGAACGCCAAAGCGTTTTGCAACGCACCTCTTATCTCTGTTTAATCGACAATCACTTGCAACAACAACAACAGCAACTTTGATGTCTTCCGCCTATTTAACTGTCCATTCCATTTTGGTTGACCAAATTTTTTCGTTCGTGTTCACCAGTTTTTTTTTTAATTTTTTTTGGGTTATTTATTTAACGCAGGACACGCAAGCCTTATAAACACATCACACGCCACCTGAATACAAATAAAAAGGTGGAATTTTTTTATAGCCTCAGCTGAGACAACATAAAATGTCATAAGGAAAAAAACGCACTTGTTCCAATTTTAATCCACCTCAAAGACACGCATATTTATTTATACATGTGTAGGATTGTATATGATGTATATGGTATATATGTATATAGATATAGGTGACACGATTTTGAACCATAAAATTTAACGCTAAAAGTTATTATTACAAGTTTTTACGAATTAACCAAGTGATAACTCAGTCTGAAGAATACCCTACAGAAACTTGGACTAGTTGCGGACTAGTCGGTATATATTAAAGTTAGACTCATTCTATACCCACTAAACTAATATACCCCTGCCTTAAGAATTTTGAGATCTCCTTTAAGGCGATCTTGAGGCATCACAATAAAAACCAGCTTCTTCGTAGGATACTAAGAAGACCATTTCTAATGAGGAATGGGTCTTCATATTATTTCGCAAATATTCTAAAAAGTGCATAATTTTCAAAGAGATTTCAAACTCCATCTTCTTCTTTTAATCAAAATATGTATGTATATCGTGTAAATGAATACTTAATTTAATGATCATTAAATCGCTTAAAAATAATTTAGGGTTTCATGTTGCCTTCGAATATTTTACATTTGACAACCTATAATTTGTAATTGTAAATAAAGATGAGATCAGGATTTCGAGTAACTTACAATTAATTACCACACTCATGTATATTTAAATACTAGGAAGGTCCTTAAAATTAAATGAAAGATAATTTATAGTACTCATACCATAGTCAGATAAAGATATGTATGTATCTCTCTCGATTGCAGTCGGTTAAGGTTTGAACTTCTACCTATTAGACTCAGAACTAACAAAATCGAGAGTATTCATACGAAAATCAGAACATTGAACTTTTTGCGATATGCTGAAATAACCCTACTTGTTTGTGATATTTATAAACCACCTTCATATAGAGATTACATGTTATGATGTCTTTGACCATCCGTCGAAGCCAGTTATTTTGGAGAGATAAATTATATTACACATGTAGTAATTTATTCATTTCCTTTTATGTTTTGTGGGTCAATTATAATTTGTGCTCTTTTTACAGGCGATGCAAATCGGGCTTTAAAAATATTAATATTTTGGTGAAGTATACTTGAAATGCTGATTATATAGGAAATATATAAATTCACTGACGTATTTAACAAACACATTCAATTTTTTATGAAAGCATGAAGTCATTCCTTTTTTTATCACTTGATGATATAAAAAATATTTACAGACATCTGATAACCTTTCGACATGTAATTTTAATGTTCAGTGTTATCTAATGTTGCATGGGTTGTTAATTTTTTTTTACCCTCTCGTGCCAGAATTAAAATGCTACTATATGAACCTATTGGCAACATTGGGCATGAAAGGGTTAATTAATTAATTTTAATTTATGGCCACTCTTCTTAAAAAGCCATTTTTAATCTGCAACAACTCTTCATTTTGATATAAATATATATCTGGCAAATTTATGGAATCTTAAAAATTATACTTCCTACAAAAGGTCAAGGTAAAACAAAGATCTACATAATATATGAGACATTATGTCTTAATTATTTAATTACTTAGTAAAGCTTCGCTATCACCAATATAATTGGACAAAGTACTCGTTTAAAGTTATTTCATTCGAATAACATTGGTTTGCCAATTTTTAAGTGAATTGACATGCATAATTTTCCCAAAACAGAATTAACATGTTTTCTCTTCATTTTCTCACAAGATTACAGGTAGTTAAAGAAGTAATTAACGTTCGATGACTTCCTGTAAATACTCGAGCGAAAAATTTTGGTTATAGCAATTGTGCTTCAAAAATAGTTGACATAACTATATGGCAAGTAAAATAAAAAAAATTTATTACTTTTGCACTGGAAAACCCGAAATTATTAATACTATTTTTCGAAACGAATCGATTATTAAAATTTCATCAGTGAACATCGCAAGCGACAGCTGATTGGTTAAGTGAGGTTATGGGTTCGAAACTCGGCTAAGGCCAATTGAAAGCGATAGTTACTTATACTCGGTAAAAACAGAAAAAATTGTACAATCAAGAAGCTTAGTATGCCTCTTCCAATATAATGCCGTTTTGTATCGTACAACTTCACCAATTGGAGCATAATCTCGACCATACATGTAACAACTCTTTTAACCATCAGTCAAGTAAAATTACCACCCCTGACCAGCTCCAATCTAATAACTAGTATCATACCACTTTTATTATGTTTATCCATGAAGCATGCCTTCCCACTAAATTAGCTACTTTGTATCGCTCATTAGCCATTTAAGTGGTTCAAATAAAAAACAAAACCATAAACCATTTCGATTAATTGCCAGCAATCAACACTAATTAAAATCACATTTTCAAGTCTTTAAAGCGCTACTTAAGTCGTGTGAATTTTATAAAAAACGAGAGACATTAAATAAAACGGTAAAATGTGGTAATATCCTGGTTGTAAAGCTCGTTGTTTTGGGAGCACTTTTTTGGATGGAAATTGCTCTCTATGACAAGTCTAAGTGTTTGTTTACAAGATCTTTTTTGTAAATTAATCTGTATGGCATATGTATTTGGAGCTTTTATTTCAAAAATGTAAAAAAAAACATATTTTTTTTACTTAGTAGCGGTAAAATCTTCTGGAACTAGTTATGGATATACTCAATATAAACGCATATTTGTCGAGTTTGGATTAAGGTAGGTCAGTCCTTTCCTAATCTAACCAAATCTCAGATTTTAAGGCTGACTTAACCTGAACTTTCGCCAAGATGGAGGCCACACTAGGAAACGTATTATATGTTACTAGAAATCTTCAGAAGTTTGATCTCTAGTATAAACTTCTTGAAACATATGTAGATTCAACATCATGGACATGCATTTAGGAAATATCAAAAACTATGAATTCAATGTCGTGGTTCAATAATCGAAGGTCAAGTAAACAAGAAACAAGGCATTTCGTTGAGGAATATGAAATTGAGGTATTTGCTACCCGGGTAGCTAACCACTTCCAATGTGGTTAATAGGGTTTTGAGAGTGGTTTTAGAAGAGAACTAAAAAATTATGGACAACTGTCAATCAAAATATATCAGGCCAATTTTTTAACATTGGAAGATCAAACTGAAACTAAGAAAATGGTCCACCCTCCTACAGAGATACTTGATCTCCAATTTAAATGCTTCATTATCAATTTGCCTCCTCATGATTACACATTTGTATGACTAATAATTGCGGCAGCAACAATTTTATTTGACCGTTCAAAATGTACAAAGTAAATTGAACAAATTTACTACTCGTCGGAAATCGCATTCTTTTATTATTTTTTATTTTCTCTCACTCTCACTCTCGCTCAATGCAACCACCACGTTTAATGCGGCGAGCAACAAAAGCCACAAATATTAATTGTCAAAGCGATCGATCGTAATTGCGATTGCGGCTCATAAAACATTTCACCACTAAACACTATCACTATCACTCGTGGCAGCAATGGCAAATGGCTGTTGCACAGACATACCAACATACATATGTGGCAATAAATATCTAAGTGGCTAATAATCGACACGCCAGTTTGTAGACAGCATGTAATGGCAAAAATATTATATATGGATGTTATGGATGTGCGCTCATGAGGATCGGGATCCAGAAATAAGTATTTAGTTGGAGGTCTTTGTATGACTGATTTGTAGATTTGTGGATATTGGAATTGTTGAGAAATGATTATTATTAATCCGAAATAATACGGGAATTAAATTTATAAAATATTAAAATTTATTTATATATATTTTATAAAAATTTGTTATAGAGATACAAATATTAATCGTTACTTCTATGCATGCCACTTGGGCTGCACGAAACAGAAATGGAGGGAATGATAGGGATCCCGAATACCGATTTTCATAGAGATTAATTTCGAAAATTTATATATATATAAATGCCAGTTTAATTTAGAATAAAATTAAAAATAAAATTCCTTAAAAATCCAGAAAATTTTCGGGATCAAAATTTCATAATCTCGAAATTTCAGGATTCACAAAAAAGTACGGGATTCAATGTCTAAGCAAGCATTAATAAATATTTGTACACCTATTAATATGCAGTTGTTGCAACATCGCATGCCACTTGAATATATTGCTAGTTTTATGTGGCACGTATAAAGTCATATTACAATATTGCCATGGCGATAATAACAATCACGAAAAGTAAAAGATGCTATATTTCATGGGCAAGTGTTAAATTGTCGAAATTAATTGCATGCTGTGGTGCCTAGCGGCCAGCCAGTGGCGGTTGGCAGCAGCGATCGTAAGGGGCGGTGGTGCAGTGCTGGCTGTGGTGATCACAGTAGCCATGTGGAACAACAGAAAGAGCGGCAGCAGCAATGGCAAGAGCATTTAACGGTACTCATAAGTTTTAAATGTTGTGCAGCATTAGATATGAGGCATGTGCATAATTGCAATGTTGCATGTGCGGCATGTGTGGTATGTGGCGATGGGAACGAAAATGAAATGCAAAGCATTTTAAATGTGCAACACTTAGCTGTTTTGTATGTATGTGTTGTTGCAAGTGCAGTGCGTTGACTGTGCCACAGACGCAACAGTTATTCAATTTATGTATAATATTTAACGGTGTTGCATTTGTTGTGGCAAGTTTTGGTGCAAGGTAGCAACAAGGTAGCAACATACTGCTGTGACCTTGTGTGTGTGTGCAACATATGATAATTTGCCTGCCACTAATTGCAACGCACACCGCAATAATTCGCTAATGCAATTGTTGTTGTTGTTGTTATAATCATAAACATATGTCTAACATAAGCAACATAATATTGCATGTGCGTCTCCATTTGTAAATTGTTGGGCAAAGCGTAGGAAACCCCCAAATGGGCGCGGAAGCATGCAACTCACGCAGGTGGCAAGCGGTGTTGCAAGTGCTGTGTGGCAAAAGTTCGCTCGCAAATGGTGCATAAAATTCGCATTATTTTTTACCGTTTGTTATACGCTATGCTCCTCATGAGGCGCTGCTCTTCATTAATTTCATTGAGATTTGTACATTTGTTGTTGGTGGGAATTTTTTTCAACTTTGACGTTGGCAAATTGTAAAGTTGCAATTTAAATTGGAAATTTCGCATAAAATTGTTGGAAAAATGTTGCACTTGCACGCATTGCCATGGGCAATTTTCATGGGAAGCACATTAAGTGTTTGGAAAACTTCCCAAGAGGTAAAAAGAGATCACTTTCCAGACTGCAATTATCATACACAGTTGACAGTTTTTCACTTTGTTGTTGTTTTTTGGATTTTTTATTCAGTTTTGTGTGACTTAAATTATATTGTACCAATAAAGGCCAATTATGCGAAATATGAAAGATCTGAATCGGTATAATGCTTTTCGTAGACATCAATTTGATCCCCCAACAAAAAAATCCCAAAAGAAAACCGTTTGGGCCCATTGGCAGATGTTAAGGGGCTTTACCAGTGTGAAATTTTCAAAAAATCGATTTTTTTATTTTTTGCTTATTCGATAGTTAATACTTTCAAAAATATCCTGTGAAAGCGGTAAGGTCGTATCTTGAATCGTTTTTGAATGACTGCGTTCAAAAGAGCGACCGCTCGCAGGCATAAGCCGCCATATGTAGTGGAATCTTTAAACGAGTTTTTTCTGGAAACGACATTTCTCAAAACTGCTGACATCATAACTCAACGAGAAATTGACCGTTCGACTTCAAATTTAAACTGAATGTTCTTGAATATATTTACTACACCATGACCTACGATCTTTTCGATTCGTTGAAAATTGTCAATTTGGCATTAAAAGAACTACCATCCTTTCACCTAAAAAAACGAAAATTTCTTTCAGAACTATGCCATTCTGTTAATTATTGATATTTTTTAAAAATCGTAGGTCATTGTATAGTAAATATCTTCAACTTTAATACCCTTTTATATTGCTGTTGTTTCAGCTACTCATTCGGCCGGAATCATGTCAGAAGTTGAGGAACTTTTTGTTTTTTGTATCTCCCAAGACAGCCCATAACTCCGTTATTTTACAATATTTTTGTAAAAATAAAATCTTAAAATATGGCTGAAAATGTACCTTATTATGTCCAAAAAACTTTGAAACATTCGATCGAGTACTTTCTTTAAAAAAAAAATCACGAAAAACTACTAATCTTTCATGGGTTACACTGGTATATCCCTTTAAGGTTATTTGGCAATTGAAGTCAGTAGCGTTTCTCCTCGAAGCGAAGTAGCATACCACTAAATCAGGCCTCTATCCTGGAGAAAACATTTCAATTCTGGAGAAAATAATTCAAACTGAACGGAGACGTCATTAAGCCCCGTAAGTCGTTTATAAAGATATCAGCAATAACCTACTGTGGTTTCTCAGATTCTCGAGCCAAATTAAGTTCAAAGGAAAGATAGAAGTAGGTAAGCGTATCCCACCAACTTAATCAATAGTATATAGCTATGATCTCTCGATTTTGTCTACGAATTAAGACCACTATCAACGAGCTAATTACGCTTTATTAGTGACCGTGGCTTTGGACCTGATAGGTCTTCACATACCAGGTATTCGTGATTGTCCAAGCTGGTAAAAATATTAGAGAGATATGGATCAGTTCAGTGGGGATGGGAAAGAGTTTTTTCGTTAGTTTCACTATACAAAAAAAAAATATATTGTTTTTTAGTAATTAATTATATTCAATCTGGAAGTGTGATGATTTTAAGAGATCTTGCTCATATTTCAAGAGCTCAATATATCTAGGCAATCCTTAATAGTCTAATGCTAGTGGTTAATCTTAAACTTTGAAATGCTATTCTACAGAATATCAGTAATTATTCAGTATGCCAGTATATATGTATGTTAAATGAGTCAGACGATTCAGATGAGTGTACGATCATCACAATCACGACATCATGTACACTAGAATCAAGCGCACTATTTTTTAAATCTTTATTTTAGCAGCTTAATAGATTTCCTCTCACTGCACTTCAATTGAAATACAAAAAGTAAATTCTCTCTAATGAATCATATCTCTCGAAAACCGTTCACTTTACAGTTTACATAAGCAATGCTAATTAACTAGCAAGTGTAAATATACACACCAATTAGCTGGGATGTAATTGCACTTGCACTCGGTCACTTAATTAGTTACGAATACGTGCTCTTCCGAACGAGTGAACGATGTGTGTACATGTGATTATATTTCAATGGAAGTCATGTGTTTAGCACGTACTTTTTATCCCTTGAGCGACTAACAAAAACTGATTCTGGCGAAAATTTTAAGTGTTATTTCAACTGGAGAGTATCCAATCGAACAAATTTTACAGATGTTTAAGCATATGGGCAGAACTTGTGATGCAACCCTGCGCTAAGCTGTGCTCTTATGAATGCTCAAACATTGTTTAATGAAGAAAAACTTTAATGCGAAATAAAACATTTTATTACATGATAGTTTTTACCAGTCACTGTATTTCAGCGTTCAATAATCAATAACAGAATGAGTGGCAAAGTAAACATTCACTCGACTGACGATGAAATAAGCGAAATAACCAAATTACACGATTTATGTAAGTAAAAATACAGTTCACATATAGACACACTTAGGTATGTATTAGTATTGGTGTTTATTAATAGTGGCAAATCAGAGTTAACAACAACCATAAAACCATTACAAAAACACAAAACGACTGAACATCAAAATGCAATAAATTCGTACATTTTTGCATAAGAAGTGTTTGTTTAGCGTGGTGTACTAAAGTATACATTCAAGTGTGAATTTGTAATACAGGGTCTCTCAATAATTATTGATTTTTTGCAATAACAAGAGAAACCAGATCGCTTTCTACCAACAGAGTGGAGATCTTCCTCTTCCTTGGCTTCCAGCAGCGAGTACTGCATTCAACATTTTCAAAGCTGGAGCGCTTCAGCTGGAACTACAGTCGAATCCATATAATCCACAAAAAACTTCAAGTAAGAGAGATTTCCGAGTTACCGAAGGTAATTTGTATAAAATTTGACTACTATTCCCAATTCAAGAATTCGAAAACTCCTATTTTCTTTCGAAAACTTCCAGTACCGTCTCATCGGAAGTTGACTTCGTCCACGATTTTGCGGCATAAAGTAGGACGGGAATGATGAGGGACTTGTAGAGTTTGGTTTTAGTTCGTCGAGAGAGGACTTTACTTTTTAATTGCCTACTTAGTCCAACAGTTCAAAGTGATTTCGAGGCTGACATTCTTGGTGTTGTTGATGCTGGTTCCAAGCTAAACAAAATTATCTACAACTTCAAAGTAATGACTGTGAACAGTAACGTGAGAGCCAAGACGCGGATGCGCTGACTTTTTGTTTGATGACAGTCTTGTCGTCTTATTCTAGTTCACTACCAGACCCATTCACTTCGCTTCCTTATCCAGTCTGAAAAAGGCAGAACTAATATCGTGGCCGTTAAGGTCAATGATGTCGATGACATGTGGTCATACATACATGTGGATCCGTCCATGATCTGAATTATGGGAGTGGAACGGCCTTCATTTTGTCGAAATTTCACAACTCAAAAACTATTTTATTCATTTTAACTCTGTCTGTAACATAACATCTCTAGATTTTAATGTCGCGGTCTTTTAAATGGGGTCAAGTTGTACGCTTACCCCACCACCTTCTGATATAACACCTTTTACAACCCGACCGATATATTTGAAAGCATAATCGATAATTTTGACACCGATAAAGGTTCGATATATTCGATTCGATAACTTTGTATGGTAACGCTCTGTGATATGTGGCAATTCTATTTCATAAATGGACCAGTAAACATCTCTATATTTGCTTAATAATTCTACACAAACACCCTGTATTTATGTAACTCCTCCAAACAAGCGGGTGCGTAACACACGAGTCAGAGGGATCACTATGAAATTGTTTGCCGTTGTAATGCAAGTAGACAAGCGATTGATTTCATTAATTTCGCATAAAATTCAACCAACAAAATTGTTGTGTAACCAACAACAAAAGTGCCGTTGTGCAAAAATCACAATAGTTCATATGCAGTTATAATCTAACTGTACGCTCTATGTACTCACCAATATGGCCGGCTGATTGTAGGCGACGACGGCGAGCGGGCGACTCATGAGCAAAGCGGCGGAGCTGGGCGCCGTTGCATTGGCCAAATCGAAACGAAAACGCGAATATTGCTTCATAAATATTTTCCACATTACATAAGCCATCCTCGTGTGAGTGCTCGAGTCTGTGTATGTGAGTTTGTATGAATTGGGGGAGGACGCAGTTGCGCAGGCGCAGGTGATTGCTGCGTTTGCGATGGTGAAAAAGTTGCGCAGATGCAATTCACCGTTCAAATGCCGTTCAACGAGCGGTTTATCTAAGCGTCTCTGGGGTTTGTTGTTGTTGTTGCTGTGGTAGTTGTAGATGCAAATGACGTGTGCGCGAGCCGCGCGTTTGTGCTAAGAAATGCGTAGCAATCGCTGTTTGATTGTTGGCAGAGAGCGATTTGAGAAATTGATTCAAATCGCATAATCGCCGAATGAGCAGCACGCACACTCGCACAGAAATCTACATTCGCACTAACTGCTATGCAAAGGAGGATTTATAAAGCGTGCAACAGTTGGACACTTGAATCGTTATATGTAAGTATGCTTGTATGTTTGTTTCTGAGTGCGTTTGAGTTTTCCGCGTTAAGTGGCGTCTGCCAGATACTTGATTGGCGATGATTTTCGGCTTAGCTGATGTCTAACAATTTGCATTGTGCGCGCGTTTTCCAATTAATTTTCAATTTGAAGTTTTTCGTTCACTTTTTGCTTGCATTTCATTTGGGTTATGTAATTTAAGCTAATCGGCGATCAAATAATAATGGTTGCCACACTTGTTAATTGAAATATTGAAGCATACAATGGTTATTGATGGTTGTTTTTGAATACACTTTTTAGGTAATATCAAAAATGTTTTTACTTTTCAATATTGAATATACAAAATTATTTGGAGCTGTATGCTTAAAAGCAAATACGCACAAAATTAAAAAAATTAAAGGGATTTTCGAAATATCAACTCATCAGCCAAGAAAAAATACACTATATTAACCGAAATTCTACAAGACATAAAGATTTTTTTTTTTAACAAAAATTTTGAAAACAGTTTTATATTACAAAAATTCGGTACTGAACTCTATAACTGTTTGGAAAATGTTTCGTCACTATATATTCGGTTGTCAAATATCCCCCTTCCGCCTTTTTGTCTTTTGAATTTAGTGGCTATGTATAAAGCGCTATAGAGCTCGTATCAATACTATACAAATTTGCAAGGTCTTGGCATAACCTACAAAACGAGGTTTGGATATTGCGTTCAACAGTTATAGACGTGTTCACTAACGCCGAAATTCCCGCTATTTTAAAGTTTCACTTCGTCAAAGGCAAATCCGGTAGAGAAACGTTTCATGAGATTAATGGTGTTTTGGGGGATGGTACCCTACCACTTCGAACTGCGGAGGAATGGTTTCGACGATTCAGAGCGTGTGAAAACGGCACCATGGATAAACCAGCCGGCGGAAGACCTTGACGACGAGTACTGACTAAATTATGGAAAACATCGAATTAGTTTAGAATTAGTAGCATCTCATGACTTCGCTCAGGAGATGTGAGTTAGTTCCCAAACCATGTTAAACCAACTGCAGAAGGCTGGATACACAAAAAAGCTTGATGTTTGGGTGCCGCATGATTTGACGCAAAAACCATCTGGACCGAATCAACGCCCACGATATGCTGCTGAAACCGAACGGACTCGACACATTTTTTTAGCGGACGGGTATTGTGAAGTTGCGTTCTAGATGGATGTAGATAATCGAATGAAACGGCGCATATTTGAATTAAATCCGATCACGGCATTGAATAAAAACCAAAAAGCGGAAGGGAGATATTTGCCAACCTATATATATTCGATTAAATGAAATGCTTCAACAATGACAAAATGATTTTATAACAAATATCGCACTAAGATATCGAGATGTTAAACTCAAATTTAAACACAGGGAAGGTTTATTTAAAAATGGATTTTTTCTCATAAATACGATTTTTTTTTTAACTTTCTTGGTCTGCAACAACATGAGACTTAAATACTAAAATTAAAAGTATTTTTGCTGTAGCCGAGTGGCACAAACTTTGAAGAGAAAGCTAAATGAGTCTTATAGGTAACATTTCGAGGTTATGTCTTTGTCTAAAATTGAACTCATTAAAATGTTTCTCAACGAAACGTATTGGGGATGTAATTGGGAATGTAATTGGGGATGCATTGCCATCAAAATAATTACATATTTACAAGTATCCGTTAAAAACCAGTTTTTCAGAAAGTCACATGTTTTTTCAAATTGTCAGAGCTTTATTTAATACTGTCAGACTGCGTGTAGTGAGTTGGACCATATGCATATTGAGTTAACACACCTTTTTGAGGAACTTAATGTTTCTTACGATGAATAATACTTTAAAACTATTCCTGCCTATTGAGAAAAAGGATTAAAATATTACTGAAACAATCGTACATTGTTTCAGTAATTGTACATTGTTTCAGTAATTCGTTGAAATCGGAATGCTTAAGAACATAAGCTCATCAACTAAATGAAGTTTCTAATTAATTATGTTAATTATTAATTTAATCATTTGCTAATTTAGTTGCTCAATTTCGTAAACTAATTTACATTTATTTTTTCAATGTCATAATTCAATGCATGTAATTAGTAAGTAATATATGCAAACAAACAATTAAGTAAGTAATTATCTCTCAGCATCCAAATCACAAACAAACATTCATATAGCGTTACATAAATTTCATTTGCACTCTAAATTACACATTTCCTTTTTAAGCCACAATAATCCATTTGCTTTGTTTTTACTAGGTATTTAACTGGGCACTTTCATTGCTACACAGATTACGAAATTTTAAATTTTTTTTCATTACAAAAAATGTGTGTTTTATTTTTATATAATTTTTTGCTAATTTTCTGCGCGCTTTACTCCCATATTTCCATATTTCTTTTAATTTCTATTTTCACATTATGTTTTTGTTATCCATATTTTTATTTTCCTATAATTTTCATAACATTTCTGTTTGCCTTGCGTCGAGCACTTTGCATAACGCAGGTCACGTCGGAAATCACCAATATGCCATCTATCAATAGCAACAACAATACAAAAATCACAAAACTTTATATAGAGAAAAAATAAAGAATTATCAAAATAAATAAAACTCCGCCAAGGCGGCCAGGCGGCCAAGCGGCACACTACATGTGTGTATTCCGTATGGTCGGAGCCTGCCGCCCGGTCAATCCGCGGTCGGGCCGCAATGCAACCTCGCATTCTTCGCACAGTCGGCCTCGTTGGCCCACAACGTTTCCACGGCGGACACGGCGCCGGTTGCCGCAGGCGATCACAGCCCAAGCGACGGCGCGTTCACTTATGAATTTGTATTTTTGCACAACGCGTCCCCTTGGCGGATCCACGGGCTCCGAGCTCACATAGTACACCGGCCTTACATTTCACTCAGCATTTATGCACTCACTTGCGCTCAAGCGCTTTTCAACGCACTTTTTTAATAAAAAATCATATTTTTTTATGAACTCAAATCCATTTGTAGGTGAATTAAAATTGAATTTATTTTGCTGGAAATTTTGTTGTTGCTTTGTAGCCTTGGAATGAGCGCTTGTAATATTTTATTTTATTTTATTAAAAAAAATATATATTTTTAAATTTTTTTCATGCCACAAGTACGTGTTGCAAGCTCACCATGCAACGCTTTGTGGCATGTGGCACTGTCCACGATCGTCCACGCCATGCGGCAACATATGATTATTGTTATTTAAACGCCCGCACCGACTGACCGTTGAGGCTTGCCGTCCGTTCGTCTGTCCGTTATTTTAGATTTGTATTTACTCGCATGATCCTATAAGCTTTGTATGTGCACTGCTCAGGCTAGACACTAGACTAGACTGAGTGTTCCGCGAGTTTTCCAGCAACTGAATAAAAACGTAGTAAATACAAATTGTGGCTTTTCGTTAAGCTCAATGCACCGCAGCGCGACGCTGAGCGGATAGTTACGAGCGTCTAATAAAAATAGTTGCTGAAACACAAAGGAAATACAAATACGAAAGCAAGGCGGGGAGAAGCAAAAGAAACTAATGAAATGCATTTCAATGGAAGGGGGTTGGGGGCAGGCCGCGGCGGCGAAGAAAAATAGATATGTCTGTATGCAGAGCCGGTAAGCGGCGGCAAATTGGTGGCAGGTGGTTGGTGGGCGAGTGCGGCAAGCTAACGACCAGCTGCCATGTGAGAGACATGTAAATATCGACGGGGTTTTTATATTAGGGTGGTCCTTAAACACTTTTAAGAATGACTTTTGGCATTTTAACGCTTTTTATGTTTACTGTCTCACTTAAACCTATAATACATAACTAAGTAGGGTTTGATTCAAAAAATTATGTTCTAATAGATGTTGCCACATGTTTAAAAATTAAAAAAAAATCTTATAAAAATTTAACCAACCGATATTTTTTACCATTTAGAAAAAGTTTCAGATGCCCAATAGTCGCGAATATTTTAAGCTGAGTGTTGCCACATATTTATAAAAATTTAATCAAATAATAGTAGAAAAGCTTTATAGACGAATTTTGATATTAGAATATTTGTGCACTGATTATTATTTGTTTTTTTGATATTTCGCTGTAAACCACCTAAAGGGTTGCCACTTATTTGAAAATATTTTGAAAAAAATAGCAAAATAATCACTATAAGGATAATAAACAGATGTCTCAGCTCTTATTTTACAATTAAATTTTTTTGTAATAGGTGGCAACCACTATTTACAAATTTTAGTAAGAAAGTTATTTAAAATAGATATAACGATAACGAATGAATACTAAAGATTTTCATTAGAATATGTTTTTAGAAGGCTTACCACCTTTTCAAGGTTGATACTATACAAATTTGTCTCGAAGTTTTCGCTGTAAAACACCACAAGAGTTGCCACTTATTTGAAAATATTTGACAAAAAGTTTTAAAATAAGAAAATTCCACAATACGGATAACAAACTGAAGAAGACTTTTTTAGAAGAGTTGCCACCCTTTTATATTATTAAAAAAAATTAAAATACAAGAAATTAATTAATAATTATTATGGTTTTCTAGCTAAAATAATATGAGAAAAATTGTAGTCAAGAAGAGTTACCACTTATAAGCAAAATTTTATGAAAATAAATGGCTCAAATATTGTTATCAAACAGATTCACAAACATTTTTTTGAAAAACTTATAAAAAATAGTTATAATAAATTTTCGCACCACCCTAAGGCATAAAATATGTATATGATTACAGCGCAACAATGTGCCACACGAATATCTATGAATGCATGAATGAATTTGGCGCATGAGTAAAACTCTCTATAAAAGCGTAAGAGGTGTTTTTTCTCTATGCCTCAATGAATGAATAAATAGTAAATATACATAGTTAGTGCAAACAGCGGCAAACGGAGGTAAACAGACAGACAGGCAGGCAGCAAGAAGACGCAAGGAAAAGCCTTAGCGAGCAGGCGAGAATGAGTCGAAAAGCACACAAACCGCCAAAATTGGTTATAACACACACACACACACAGGCATACGCACATAAAAAATGCATTGAAGCACATGCAAAATACAACAATGTTACCAAAAACAACAACAACACCACGCTAAACAATCGTGTGAGCCAAAAGTTTAATGAATTGTTGAAAAAGGCGTTGCCGCTGTTGTTGCTTCCACGTTTGTTGTTGTTGTTCAAAACACTGCACTGCATTGCACTAAATTTAGTTAGTAAATTTAGTTAACAACAAAACCAACAACATTTAAACGGAGTAAACTTACTATAAAGTAATATAACACACCTCAATTGGTAAGAAAGTGGTGGATTCCATTAATTTTAGTATGGCCGCTAACTACCCTTAAAGAAAGCCGGTAGCCTTTATCTTCTACTCCTCTATGGATTTGCTAATAAGATTTGTTCAGACTCGACTCCCTGCCGAAGGACGACATTGAATCAGAATATTTGCGGTAATCGTGGGAAGTATTATTGCAGAATATGTGGGAATTAACCGGAATAACTGACAGTAGACTACATGTGATTTGAAAATTTTCGAGAGCTTACGTTTAACAAAAAATCAAAAATGATCCAGTCGACTTAAAAAGAATATCGAAAACTTAGTGTTTTCGAAAGTTTTGTGCTTTTATGAGCTTTTAAGCTTTTTGTTTCTAGGTGTCTAATATTGGAGAATCATACATGACCTTTAAAAATTCGTATCTTATAAAATTCGATAACTTACTGATCGAGCTCGATATATCGATTAAAGCGATCACCCATACAAACCCGGTAGGAAAAGGTAGACTGTGCGCTCTAAAATTTTTTCTACTGGCCACTTGTATTTTCATAAGAATGCATATATTGCTACCTAAAAACTCATTTGCATTTGCAATGTCCATCAAAATGCATAAGCAGGTCTATAAAAACGGATTTGACAAGTTCTGAGCGCAAGGCACCTCACTCCTCAATGAAAGAGTCAACGAGCACACCTCAAACTCAAATAAATTTGTATACTTGCTTGTGTCAGCGGAAGTTCGTATGCCTTATCGGTAGATTGTCACTCAAAGGTGGCACACACCCATCGGCACTATCGCATAATCGCACTTGCGGGGGTGTGCGGTGGCATTTATTTATATTTTTAGTGCCAGCCCTATTTTAAGCTTTTAGTAAATTGCTTGTAAATGTTTTTAGTAACTCTTCTTCTTCGCCTTAGCGCTCGCCATGGCACCCTCTTTTAATTTCTTTAATACTAATTTCATGTTTTGAAAGAACGTTTTTATGAGCATAACAGTGGTTTTGGCACTCACCCACCCCGCGGGGGGTTGAGTAAATTGACTTTTGTTATAGCACAAAAAATAGAATAGAAGTCGTTAACTCGCCTTATCTTTATTCGTGTTATTGCCACCTTTTGACATTTGTGTGAATTTCGTTTTTCAACAGTTGCGGTGCTCACAACTCAACTGATGGATGAATCGATTGCGTTGGTGACATGCGAGATAAATATATTATGCAGAGGGAATGCATAATGGGCATGCGTTTTTGGAAATAATGGGATTATAGGGAGAATATATTTTAACAAATTTTATTTAATTTTGGACTCTACGCTTCCTAAAATGTTTATACCATTACAGTGATACTAAGTTTAGTTAGATTGATTTAATTAGACTAGAAACTATTAAGACGAAACAGAGGTCAATAGTGATGTTATAACAAAAAGTCAGCTACATATTCAAGAAGAGACTGGGACTTTCAAGTATTCCTTAAACAACGATAAACTTAGATACAATATATAACGCTTAAAATTATCGATAAATTTTTCTATACCTATTATATATAAACAACTTTGTAAGCTTTTAAGAAAGTAAACAAATCTACAAAAAAAACTATGGATAATAGCAATATATTTTTAAAACATCCATAAAATCGGATTTTATTAAGTATTCAATATCGATAAATTATTTTAAAAATTAAGGTATCGATAAATTATTAAAAAAAACGGTATACAGTTAATAAAGGAAGAAAAGCATCGAAGAAACTTTGCAAAATGTAAATATAGTAACAGTAAAAATGTACAACATTCTTCAAATATCGATAAATTTTGACAAAAATACTGAAAAATTATCGATTAATTTTTTTAAATATTAAAGAAAATGCGAAGAAATCCTCGTAAAAAAGTAGAATTATAATTCAAATAACGATAAACCACCGATAACATGTTATCGATAACATTATCGAATTTAAATTATTAATCGGACGTGATTGACTTCCAGAGTAGAGGAGTTTCGAAGTCCTTATCGATAAAAATCACGTAGTACAAACCATTTAGATTGTAGAAAAATATTTGCTTGAAAAATTCTTACAAAGGTATCATCATCGATATAGATTTTATCAACATTCTCTGAAATTATAGATGGAAAATATTTACCTAAAAGGTAAATGTACTGTTTTAGTTATAATTCAGAATTGATTTAAATAGTAGATAAAACTCAATAAATTTTTCAAAAACATTGTAGTTTAGCTATGAAGGACACTTTCGTATGAAGAAACCGAAAAACCACTTTCTTACATTCTTCATAATCGAAGAAGAAAGTACTAATCACTCTCACATGCAATAACTGTTGTTGTAAATATGTATGTCTGACTGTCTCTATGGCGTACAAAACTAATTACACGCTCCCACATTTATATTGCCTATTTACTATGCCAAAACGGTTAGTCAGTCTGGCATTCTTTTTAACTTTCAATTATGGCTATTGATTTCGTCGAATGCCAGGCAAAAACACCCAGGCCATTAAATCAAAGCCAATCTTATGGCCAATTGAATTTTTATGCATAAATGCTATGGAGGCACGCGGCACACGGCAACAGACATGCATGTGTTTGTACGAGTATGTGACTGTGTGTGTCTAGGCATTATTAACGGCATTTTAAAAATTCAAAAATTTGCATGCATTAAACGTGCAACCGAAGCGATGGCCGGCGACGGCGGCACCCACATTATTTTCACTCACAAGCCAACATTGTAGTTGTTGTAGTTGTTGTTGTTGCTTTTGTTTTCATTTATTTCACTTTTGCGCATTTTTGTCTTTTGTGGCACATCAAATTGGCAGGAATTCGCAACGGTTGCACATCGGTCAGCGGCGCCGTGAATTAACACCAATTGGCATACCAAGCGAGTACAATAACAACAACAAATGGCAACAACAATTGAAATATCACAATAAATATGCAAAATGAATGTGAAACAGTTAATTATAATGGAAAAAATGTCGATTTTGTCGAAAAATTTCACTAACTCAACTTTGATATTCTCAAAGAAGCGCCAAATCTTCATGTCTGCGCAATAACGGTACCTCCGTAGGCTTAATGTAGCGTTAAATGCTTAAAATGTGCGCGCAATTTGTCAAACTTTAACTGCCATTACATTAATTCATAGAAAATTCACATGAAACTAACCCTATTTTTAGACATTTTCTGGAGTGAAGACTCCCCCAGGAGTAACTGCCACTCACAGGACCTGTCTGCCACACCTTCCGTGACATACAAGGCTGTTAGGGCATAAATGGTCGGCTGTCTGCTCGCATAGACACAGGTTTTAATGTCTGCCTTGTATATTTTTCTACATTATATACCTATGTATATGGTAGATAAAGCGTCGGAAGCATAACAAAAGTCAAAGTTCCTGGCCAGCATAGCCCGTTATGTATGAGGTAAAGAATGCGGAGTGCATTGTATCCAAAACAGAATTGCTTTCAGTCACGCTAATACATATGAAATGAGATATACACCGGAATAGATAATAGCCCAGCAGGCAAAGTTGGAGTTTTCGATGAAACCGACTAGTTTGTTTTTGGGTAGTTGTGTACTAGTTTCTTATACAATTTTAATTACAAAAAATAAACAATTTCCTTAAAAATATAATTTAATGAAATGTTAAAATGTAAGGTAGGTCTGAATTCGGGGGTAAATGAGCACTGACAATTTTTAAAGATTTGAAGTTCTAGAAAAATATATGACATAAGTTTGGCCTTATTTGGATTTTAAATTCAAAAAAATTAAATTCTATGAGAATTCTATGCTGGAAACAAGCTAAACATCAATACTACAAGAAAATTGTATGACTATTACAAATCAAGCAAAAAATTTGGGTAGGTTGAGTTGTATCACAAATAGCAAGTTGTAAAATTTCAACTGAAGTACAGTTGAGTTGTAAACCTCAATATCGGCAAAAAATTTTTTTGGATAAGCTGAGTAGTTATCGATAATGCCAGGTTGTAAAATTTCAACTGAAGTACAGTCGAGTTGTAAAATTTCAACTGAAGTACAGTTGAGTTGTAAACAGTAATACAGTCATTTCGATTTTCACATTTTTAACTAATACGAAATCAAAAATCGAAAATAGCAAGTTGTAAAATTTCAACTGAAGTATAATTGAATTGTAAAATTTCAACAGAAATGTATTTGAGTTGTAAACAGTAATACAGTCATTTCGATTTTCATATTTTTAACTAATACGAAATCAAAAATCGAAAATAGCAAGTTGTAAAATTTCAACTGAAGTATAATTGAGTTGTAAAATTTCAACTGAAGTACAGTTGAGTTGTAAACAGTAATACAGTCATTTCGATTTTCGTATTTTTATCTAATACGAAACCATAAAAGTTCCATATATTATATAATTTGGAAGTGGTAATTTCACTGATATTATTTTTATTCAAAAGAGACCAGTTGTAGTCTACTCTATATTCATCTACTGAAAAAAGGTCACCACCAAAGTTGCATTTTAAATATAACCCCTTTGAATTGTAAATTTTTGAACACTTCGCGAAGAGCTTTGGCAAAGAGTGTGTTTGTGTATATTTTAAAAGGTGTTCGGCTATGCTATTTTTATATACGCAGCTAGAAAATCAATTTAGTTAATTGTTGAATGTTAATTTTTCATGTTGGTTGCCAAGGACTCTTTGTTGTAAACTTTTGCAAAATGACTGAAAATACACATATTTATATGTACGGTGTACACATTCGTATATAAAATCTAAAATGTATATAGTATATGGAAGGGTATTGTACAAAGGATAACTAAAGAAAGAGCCACTGACATGGAAAAGTTTTTTAATTTAATTCGAAATCAGTAATGAGAAACTTTGAAGAGAAAAATCGTCTGCAATGCGAAAGCTCTTTATATACATACGTACATACTTACATGTAAATACATATTCAAAGATATAGTTAGGGCACACGCAATATGTTGAAAGCAATGAATTTGAAATTAACACACTTCAGAAGGCCTACAATTTTCGTCTAATTAACCATTCCAACTACTTGCAGATTATTCAATCGAACAAGCGCATAAACTTATATTTCAATATACACAATATCCGCTGTGAATACTTGAGTATCTTATAGATATATCCAACTGTATGTGTGTACATACCAACATGCTCCAATTTACAAAAACAACAAACAAATTGTGTGAATAGTTTTAACAGCAAAACTGAACACTAAAATCACACCATCTATATTGTAGGTGCCGCGTTACAACAACAAAGAAAGTACACCTATATTCACTTATATACATTATATAGGTACAACAGTAAATTTGATATCGGTGTTGGTAGATATATGTAAAAAAATGTCGATAGGCAATTAAGACAAAATGAAATGGAAAAACAAGTGGTTTCATTTTAGTAAATAAAATATCGAATGCTGTCATAATAACCTATAAATTTTATAGTGTCTGTTGTTAAACCGCAAATTATCGATTTATGTGTTGTAATTGAATATATAATTAAATATAATTTACAGCAAACGATGGCGTCCGACAGGAATTTGATTTCCAAGTAGAATTAGGCTTATTTGGACTGCCGATTCCATTAATATTCCTTACCCTTATAATCCTTTTTATATTAAAAATAATAAATCTTAAAATATTATTATTTTTAACCCAAAGAAAGAAACCAATATATATCCTTAAATTACAGTAGTCTTGGTTGCCAGAGTTGTATTGAAAAGTACAAAAAAAAACAAATACTGACTGCTGTAGGACATGTGTCAGATAAACAATTACATTTTTTAGTAAATATAGAAGCTATAGCAAGTCTTTAGTAAACAAATAAAAATTTGTAAAGAAAATCGGGCTGCAAATAATGCTTCATATTATCTACTGATTTTTTCAGATCACGCATTTTTGTTAATAGAAGGTTCAAATAACCTAGCTATTTATTTCCACGTATACAATTAATTTTTTATATGAAAACATAACACAAAAACATTTACTATTTTTCATCTTCATTAATATGTATGTATATTGATTCCATAAAAATAATAAATATATACTCCGTCAAACAGTTCCAGCTAACAACAGTAGAGCTAATTATATAAAACATTTTAAATTTTAGCCTAAATGTAGGCAACACTTTTTGATAAGCATTTTCAATATCGAAAGAAAATTTGTTGTGTTAAAAGCAGAAAGAATTATTGTGCATTTTTCCTTGCAGCCATTTTTATCTAAGAAAAATATAATATCATATAAAGAAACAGCTCATCAGATTTAGTAGCCAAAATTCTAAAATATAATATAATTAAAAGTTTTTTGTTTGTAACTGTTAAGGGTAGCCCCCATTCTCGGTTTCAGAAAATCGATTTTTTTTATTTTATTCGAACCTATAACTATTCAAAAATGTTCCTTTAAAATTTCAAGTGAACATTTCAAAAACTCTTGAAGATATAGCCGATTTGTGGTGAAAGCGTCAGGCGACGGCGAGAGCTTCTCAAGACTTTAAACGCATTTTTCTCGAAAAATTGTTTTTACGACTGGCACATGAGGTTACTCAAAACCTATTAATCCAATCGGTTCCAAATTTTAATACGTTATACTATACATATATAGCTATGGTATGAACTAGGATAAATCAAATCGGTGAAGACCTTCTTTACTTTTCAACTTGATTTGTGGCTGAAAAAAGGCGAAATTACATGTACTCTTTCTAATCCCGTTGGAATTTTTGGTTCCATATGAAGGGCTTTTGTTTGATCACAAAAAAACAACAACAACATCAAAAAAAGTATGTAAAATTTGTTTCTTCTTTTTAAGTCTTCAAATAAATGTATGCAAAGTTACAACCCTAAAAATTAATTTATGTTCATTTAGCAGCCCATTGAAAATCGTCAAAATTTGAAATCGATAAGGGGGGGTCCCTTAATAAGGTTTGAAATATATTCGAACAGCAGCTTATAGTTTTGCAGTAACATACACTTGTCAAGTGATCACAGGTGGGTATTTGAGAAATTCCGTATTTAGTTTGAACTTTTTTTATCAATCAGAATATACGTGTTACTTATAAAATAATTTAAATATATCTTTGTTAAAGGTATGCGATGATATTTAGTATAATAATTTTTCTCAGTGTAGCAATAAATTTGAAAAAAATATGTTTAGCATTTGATTTTTGGCAACTACTGTAGAAATATCATGTTTTGATACTCAATTGCTTTTCAATTCAGTAAGATCTTTAACCTGTTTTTCCAGTCACAATTATTCTCAACTTACCCAATTACGTATGCGATCCACAAGTCGCTTGAAGGAATCCAAACGTTTCAGAGACATGATGATTTGACTGCAAAATGTTGAAATCAACAGAAAAAGTCGATGAAATAAAACACCGCCTTTGGAGCGGACCTCACGGCAGGTAAACATTGAGGCGCACACAAGAGACACACACGACAAACAGGTGGACGGGAGAGTTGATGGATTGAATGCACAATGGACACGAAAGTCCCATTACATGCAAAACTGGGACGAGCGGACGTGAATGCAAATAGAGACACACGGCGTAAAGGATGATGAGAAACGAACGCGCGGACACACAAACAAAACAGCATTAAGGACAAAGCGCACAGGGACAACACTGTCAGGAAGCTTTCGAGCGCGAAGGTAAACACTGAAATGCACAGGAGAACACTTACTGGCTGAGCTTATGAATTTTGTCAGCAATTTTTTGTACTTAATTTGTATAATATTTGGTTGTTAAACTTTAGAACCCTTCAATTCAATGCACTTCACTTTCACTTAGAACTTTTCACATTCGCACTTTCTTCCGATATGCTTCTGGACTATTTGCTAGCTGAATTCTTAGCGCCACTAATTTCGATACGATTCGCCTGAACTCGATTACTTCGATTGCGTTTTACGATTGCGGCTTGGGCCGTCCAACTGAACCGACTGAAGTTACCGAGCGACTGTTGGGCCGCGCTAACTTGGCGCGCTGGCTCGCTTACTTCTTGCGCGTCCGTTCGCCTGTCTTGTTGGGCGACTCACTGCCAAACGCGCTGCTGTTCAAACGCTTGCTGACGCGCCGACTGACACGCTGACGTTCTGACAAAGTCACTTACTAACTGACGGCGCATTTGACAAATCAGCCACCACAAATGAAAATGCAATAAAAGCACTGCATTTGCTCTCTCACAAATTTTTGTGGAGCGCCTACACCCCCGCTCTCCATAAACCTCCAGCGTCGACAACCCGCGCTCGCTTTGTTTACCTGCCGATTGTCAACTCTGACGAAAAGTAAGTTGATAGCGGATTTAATGCAATCACTTGCTGTTGTTGTCATTTGTCTTGTTGTTTTAGCTGATGATACCTTTTTGTTGTTGCGTGTGTAGCTGTGATTGTCAGGCACTGGAGAGCATTTGTTGTCATGCAAAATAAATAAATAAGCAGCAAAAGGAGAACACTCGAAGCAACAATAACAAAAACAAATGAAACACTAATAGGTAGCAGTGATAATAATAATAATAAACAGTAAATAATTCGGTTCGTGCGCGCATGCAACAACAAAATACGCGAAACACGGACAAAGTGAAATGGAACTTGACGATGGTTTTACGGTGCCGAAAGGACAGTGGGACGAAATGGAAACAAATGTTGTATAGAGGAAATATTGGAAGAAAATTGAAACAAAATGGAAAAATTACTTTCTTACTTACTTCGTTTTGATCTTAATAGAGAACAGAAATCGCAGCAATTTAAGGAGCCTCAATCTGGCCGTCGCTTCAACTTAAAAGACTCATTATTCATGCCGAGATCAATGTCCCATGAAATTCAATCTCGTATAAACCTTAATAGTATTTCTGCAATTGGAAAATAAATTAAGCCGATCGTTATATATAAACATATATGTATGTAAACTTCAGTTCCCTTTGACCAATTCGATCGAAAATCATATAAATCGCTTGAGCTCATTCGTACATCTCTCATATCTCTCTCATTTCATAAATTGTTCACAGATATGTAATCCCTTCACGGGGGTTACACTTAACCTCACTTAATCAATTTCTAATGTTTTTCACAACGAACAAGCAAAAACAAAAATATATAGCAGCTGATCGGCTAACGAGTAGCCGCAGGGTGAAAGGCAAAAACTGAGTTCTCAATCAAAATTTTAATTGATCAGTTAATTCGGCTCTCGAGAAGTAATCGAGCCTAAATATAAATATTTGTGGGAATAGGGTTGCCATTTTGAAGATAGAGATCTTAACTTAAACCCCTCAAAAGTTAATTGGGCATTAATTTAAACAGATTACGGAATAAAGGTGTGACCTACCGAAAAAGCAAAGACATGCAGAATATAATAAAAGACTTTCCAAACTTCTAAATTATAGACAAAGAGCCTTCCTGTTCGATGTCAAAATCAGATCAATCAACTCTGAGATGTAAGAAAATGTATTTCCATATCTTAACCTTATGGAAATCCACATGAAACTGATATTTTCTCTTACCAAAATCTCTACTTAACCCACTGTGCACCCATTCACCTTTCGCTTACTTGGGCGGGTGTAGTAATAAGTATGTAATAAAGTTTTTTCCACTACACATTAGAGGCCTCTACGCCCCGTATGCTCTCAATTTGATGATAGCGTGAGTTGTAAAGCGTGTAGAATAGAGCGTGGAAGGTGCTGCGACTACATGGGTAATAAGTAGTAAAACTGCAAGCGTCGTAAGTGAAATTGGGGGCGCTGAGCGCTGCTTTGGCGGTAACGGCGCTCAAATGTCTGATGAGATTAACACTAAAGTAGGAATTGACAACAGACACAGGTGCTGACACACAAGCATATGTAGATACATACAAATGTCTCTTTGCCTTGCTTATAGAATATTTCAACGTTCAATAGGCAAAGTAATAATAATAATAACAACCATTCACAAGACATGTAAGTAAGTACCAACTACAACCAGAGTAACAATCAAGTAAACATGAGCAACAACAATATGGTAGCAACGAATGCATGGGGACGCATGCGAAAGGAGGCCGCCGAAATATGAGTCAATGGAGACGGGCACCCAGCGCACCGCCGCTAGATAGAGGCCGCGTGCGTGTGACTGTGTGTATTTGTAGTGGCGTGCGATGCATGCAAAATGGGAGTTTGGGTAGCTTTTGGAATGCAAGCAGCCATTGGCAAGTGATGGCATGTAATCGGAGTCACTCTGTTGCCACTGATTTTATGCAAACCTGTACACATACTATATAGACATAAGTATGTATGTGTTTGTTGTTATATTTGTGAAGCCTTACATATTTTATTTATGCATTTGCTCATGGTTACTTCTTTCGAATCTAATTTCCAAATGCTCATATGTGATTACTGTTACTGTTGTTACTATTCTTGTTGTTGTTGTTGTTGTTGTCTCCGTGATTGTTGCTGCCGCTACAATTGTTTATCATTATTATGTTTTTGAATTACTATTATTGTTGTTGTACTTTTAAGTGGTGGTTATCACTCATTTGCTTTGTTTAGAATGAGAATTTCGTGGCTGACACAGTAATGCCGAACTTCTGATTACAAACGTTGGAGATTTGTAGTGATGTCGGCGGCATTATTCATAAGTTATATGTACGAGTACACTGTGGGAAAATGCAAGGAATTCAAATTTTTAATTATAGATATTAGTAAGTTTAGATGAGATTGTGAAGTGAAATGTAATAATTCAGAAAGCAGTTATTACGTAGTAATTATGCAGAAATTTTGCAATTTAATGAGGTGAAAATTTTGAGAAAATAATTGAAATTGGTTTATATCGAACCGTACTCTATAAAGATTATATTTGAATCTGCTAAAATTATAGTAGCTGTACTTTTTTCTATAAGCTAATTGACCAAGCCTGATCCATAATATTTATTATATGCCTTCACACAGTTTGAAAATGAACAAAATCGGGTATTAACCACGCCTACTTCTTATACAAGACCGTATTAAATCCAATAGACTATTTAATTTTACCATAGGCAAATAAATTATTAATGAAGATATTGAAAGGAACTTAGCACTCAGTTATACGGCAAGTATTTTCCAAAAATATTCGAAATTGATGTATAATAGCTTATAGCTTTAGCTTCTTATATCGAATATGAAGATCAATATGTAATATATTCTATTGTAATTATTAAAGTTGTTTAATACACTACAATTTTGAGCAGAAAATTAGTGAAATGAGTTCATATATTTCACTAGCCTATACGAGATGTGTTCAAAAAATAACGGTAAAAAAATACGACGCTATGCATGATTAGTTGTGTAAACATATAGTTCACTTATGCCGAAATTCTCGCTATTTTCCTTCGTTAAATGTAAATCCGCTAGAGAAACCTTCCTTGAGATTAATGGTGTTTTGGGGGATGGTACTCTATCACTTTGAACTGTGGAGGAATGGTTTCGACGATTCAGAGCGGACCATGGATAAGTCAGTCGGTGGAAGACCTGTGACGACGAATACCGATCAAATCATGGAAAACGTCTAGTTAGACCGGCATGTGGCATTTCATGACATCGCCCAGGAGATGGGAGTTAGTCATCAAACCATTTTATCTGCTGAAGGCTGAATACACAAAAACTTTTGATGTTTGGGTGCCACATGATTTGACGCAAAAAAACATTCTGGACCGAATCGATTTTATTTTAGCATAACACATTTTATGTATACCAGAATAAATGAAAATGAGTTACGGAAGTACATATCTGCTCACAGCAATAATAAGTTGAATAAAGCCCAGATTATATTAACTTCTTTATAAAATAATTCAGTCAGACAGAACTAAAAACATTGCTTTGAAATGACTTTGAACAAGGATCTTGCAGTATCTGTTAGTATTAAATGTATAAAATTATATTATGAATCACCAAGACTGATATTTGATAGGAGTATATTTGTAATTATTACTCTTTGACTTACCTAATTTTATCGGCCAAACTCTGGTAATTCACATATATTTTAGGCTTTCAAAAAAAAACATAAATAAACATGAGTTTAAAATTAATATTATAATATGATTTGATTAATTAATTATTAGGTCTACAACTTTGCCGTTTCCGCCTTTTTCCAATAGATGTCTCTATGGTCTAGCACTGGTCGATTAAATCGATTAAATCGTTTTATATCGATCTTGAACATTTGGATCAACATTAACCCAACAAAATATTTGTAGAGATCTGTTTCCATCCCAAACTTATTCTCAACTGAAAATGTCACTTTTTGAGCCGAATTCTCGACATTTGCACGGAATACGAATGGTCAAAAGTAGTAGCTAGCGACGGCCAATATTTTGAATAACATTTTTGTAACCGTTTTTATACAAAAAAAGCTTTAAATTTACAAAAAAAAAACGGTGGAAGCAAAGTTATAGACCTAATATATAGTTCCATTATCAGAATGAAATCTGCAATAAATTTTCCTCAGTGTTTATTCACTTTAACATACAAAGACACAAAAAAATAACGAGTACGAACAATCTCGTAATCGCCACAAATTTTTGCGTATTCACTCAGTGTGTCGGTTACCGAGGAGACTATGGTAATTTGACGCTGCAAAATTTCTGTGTTTGCTAATTTCATGAAGACAAAAAAAAATACCTTCGCATTTGAAAAATATTTTTGCACAAACAACAAAGTAAACAGACGAAGAATTCCGACAAAGTCAACTGAAGTACACAAATGGGACTATAACAGTGCATATGAAGTCAGCTAATTATGACAACAATAAAAACTATTGTATATGTGACACGGGCATTATACAGCATTGTTGTTGTCGTTTTGAACTCAAGTAAATTTTGAAGAATAATATTTTCGTATTTGCGAATTTTTGCGTATATTTGTTTATTTGGCTCATTACTTAGCTTCTTATAAGTTGTCTAAATTTTTTTTGTTTATAATTTTTGTTAAGGGAATATTGTATTTTTCTGAGAACAATACGATGCTTTTGTCTGGGTTTAGCGATGATTGACATTGATGCCTGATACAGGGTGTTATTGAGTAGATGTTTTATGCTTAAAATCAATATGTGATTACCAATAATAATGTGGTTTCTTTATTTGCGAAAGAAATATGGAAAGTAAGTATGATATATCTAATCCTCTACAACTAATTATGGTCTATAAATATGTCTTTCGAACCTTGAATTTGTAGCAAAGCTTTATTGCTGTTCAGAACCTAACCCCCGGGCCATACTAAAGCTTTAATCTTCATTTGGATACCCAGACATATAACATTAAACTTCTGAGGATGAAGCTATTTTGGTCCGGAAATCGATCTCATCAAACAAAGAACTTTTGGTAACTAAAATCCAAGTGTTCTGAGACGGGCACAAATTCTTCGAAGAGAAAATTTCATTCCTAAAATACTTATTTAGCTAATCTATCGCGATAAGATGTCGAATAACAGATGAAATCGTTCGACAAAAAATATTTTCTGAACTATAGAATCCCCTCGGAGGACTGTCCCTCATCGTTCACGATTTTTTATACGATTTGAAAAAAACAATCTTCTGAGTATAACTATTGGAGAATGGCTATATTGTTCACACCTTCAGGGTCCAGTTCGGGTGCAATCGAACATTTTATACCCAATTTGATCCATATATGTAGTATATGTGGGCTGACGTAATTCCTAAACCTATTTAACTCATTTTCACCACCAATGTACACTATATCCAAGACTATACGCCTACTTAATTTTACTGAGATATCTTACATATTAACCGATATATGCGGAATGAAGCCCACCGTATTTTTGAACAACCTATAATTAGGTATATGGGAGCAAGCGGAAGTTAAAACCTGATTTTAACCATTTTTGGTACAGAGATACACTATTAGAAGAAACAGATTGCTCTGAATTAAATTAAAATATTTGAGAGATTTACCGATATTTTCGGTGAAAAATTACCCTTACACACTGAGATCTTCAAGTTCGATATGAGGGAACTTTAAAAATTATAGTCCGATCTCGACAGTTTTCCACAAGTGATGTCACAGCTCAAATACAGTACTTTTGTAAAGTTTTATTCCGCTATCTCCATTGAGTCCTAATGTATACATTATAAAGTGAAGAAATCAGATGGAATTCAAAATTGAGTTATATGGAAAGTAGTCGGGGTTGTGAACCGGGTTCGCTCATTTTACATCCGCCTTTTCAGGATGTCAAGGAAGTAATATATACCGAATTTCATTGAAAACGGTCGAGTAGTTTTTGAGATAAGTGGACCATAAGTGAAGGACACCACGCCCATTTTACTCTGCCATTTCTTCTGACGTTTTCCGATAGTAAGTTAACGCACTTTTAGTAATTTTCAATTTGTATGGGAGGTGGGCGTGGTTATTATCCGATTATATCAATTTTTATGGTGTGTAATGGGGTACATAGAGGAAATGACTGCAGAAAGTTTGGTTTATATAGCTTTATTGGTTTCAGCGATATTCACAAATAATTTATTTAAAGGAGAGACCACGCCCACTACTCAAAAGTCCAAGTATTCCCTTTAATGCGATCCTTTATACCAAAATTTTTCTTTTATAGCTTAATTTATGGCTTCCATCCTTTCGAGACCATTGAGACTTCTCCAATTAAGCCTTTGTGTCATGGCCCATTTATACCAGAGCCGGGCTTAGGTATGACCTCGCAATTGTATCTTAATGGTTGGTGATTTGCAACTTTACTAGAATAAAAAAAGTTAAACCACAAAGAAAACGGGATTTTTTTTCTCCCAACAAATCAAAACGTAAATGATGTGTTGAACTCTCACAATTGCACTTAACATGACCCACACATAACGGCAGTTTAAATAGTAAATATTTACGTTATTTCGTTGCATAAAATATTACAAAAACAGCAAACAAATGAATTTTAGTGTAATACAATGTTGGCACAGAGCGGAGTACTGACTAAGTTCGCCAAAAAATATAATAAAATTAAAAAAATATAAAAATAAAAAATAAATAAAAATAAATGGCAAAATAGACGTTGGTCAAACGTAGGCAATGCAAAAAACAACAGACAATAATCGAAGCCGCAAATGATTATGTAAATACAAGCGCGCAAGTGCAAGTGCAGTGCGCATGCGCAGCCACTCAAGGGCAGAGGTGCTTTCTATATAATAAGTAGGCAAGACATAGTAACTGTGCGACCGGAGGAGGGAGTCGCATAGCTTATTGATTTTGCACAACTGTAAATTGTTAACTGTGCGCATGCGTAATCGCAACGCACTCAAATCGCCGAGCGGGAAGTGAAAGAGTTGCTACATGCTAGCCAGGTAATAAAAAATAAAAGAAACAAATTTAAAAAAATTAAATAAAGAAAATCAGCAAAACGCTGCGGCGCCTGCAAATTGTGCGAGATTTATGCGGTAATCAGTGGCAATTTGTATTGCTTTTCAGTCAATAAGCGATTACAAGCGCGAGACGCCGTGCAACAATAAAGAACGCGAAGCGCGTCAGATACGAACGAATGTGACTACATGCAACGTTGCGAATTATGTAATTTTTCGGCGAGCAGCCTTGCGAAATAAATGATTTTCTGCAGTTCGGGTAAAGGAGGGGGGAGGACGACAGCAGTCATATGCAAAACGAAGTTAAATATTTATTTAGGCAATCATGAGCACCAACTGTGCTGTGCGCGAAAAAAATCCGAAATTACGAAAAATATTTTGAGCGGCGAACAAAAACATTGTCGCTGACACACTCACGATATTCATGCTGACGCCACACAGAGATAATCCAAATTAAATTGTCAAAATTGATAATTGAAAAAATCGCTGCGTTGACGAGCAAATGTCGACGTGGACATATGCATATGTCACGTTTTTAACGAGATGACAAATTCACAAATTCACAAGACCAAACAACCGCACAGGCAGCAACAACAGTTCATATATACATACAACATACATCCATATACTAGTCTCAGTGGTGTGGCGCCGCAGAGCGAGGGTAAGGAGCTATGCATTTTGAGCTGCACGAAAAAATTGTTTTAAATGCATTCAAATTAAAAGCGGCGAACGCGCATGCGCAGCACACCTCTTACAAGACACACATACACACGAGCATCAGAGTCGATCTAAGCCGCTTTGTGTTTATTATTTTCTCGTGTGATATGACTCTACGGCTTGCTTTTGGTCACACAAAGGCGAAACTAAGGAGGGTTACACTTCAGAGACTATAATAGAAGGTTAGATGATGCATAATTGAAGTATTCAATGAGCTTGCTCGATTATTTTTAGGGTTTAAGTTCTGGTTTGCCCTATTTTCAGTAGAAATTTCTTCGACTTTAGTAGTGAAATGGAAGATATTCTAGATCTCAGGTTAGATGGAGGGTTTACTGTATCAAGCTTCGATATTAAATATTTTTTTACTCTCACAACATGTTGCACAGAGTATAATCAATTTGATTAGACTATACCTTTTCAATACTCTAGATATCGAAGGCTCATATGTTATCGAAAATGTCGATAAATCTCTCAGATGTATTATAGAAATTTATCGGGAATCTTTTTATGTTACTAATGTGCCACTGTGTCAAAAAATTGATAAAATCGTGTCATAATTTCTCCTACCTCTCATATGTATATCTAATATTATGTTTTCAAACTTCCGGTGGACTTTATACCGTATATATCGGTAAATAGGCGATATATTTTGACAAAATTCAGTGAGCGTAAAATCCTGCAGCATGGTGGACAGAACAAGTGAAACCGGTCTATGAATTACCCCTAACTCCCATACATAATATATAATTATTTTCGTGATTCTAGAGGACTTTATGCCGAATATACGGGAAGAATTGTGTGTTCTCATAATAAAATTACAAAAAAAATTATGAGCGTATAAAATGTTCGGTTGCAACCGAACTTAGGCCTTCCTTACTTGTTATTTCTCAATTATAGATTGGCTATATGCGTAAAGAGTTATTATAATGCATTCTTTTCCAACTTTCAAAAAAATTTGATAAAATTTTCTTTAGAGAGAAACTTCTATATCTTGAAGAAATCCCTATAGATGGCGTTATAAACAAATAATTTCCCAAAACAATATTTTAAGTGCGATTTGGCGGATTACATATGAATTTACATTTAGTATAGTCAGTTTTACCAGATAATAAAACAGTTCGCCTAAGATTACTTTACTCGTCTTAAAGAGATCCTTTTGAAATATGGCGAATATTTTGATAGTTGTATGTAAGTTGTGCTACAAAATTTGTTTACTATGGCTGGAAGAAAATTTCTATTTGAGCTGTCGAAATCATTTGCTTTAAAATATTGCAAATTAGATACGTTAAAATATGAACCAAAACTAAGACTTGTCCACAATCGCAGATATACTAAACATTTTTAATGTTTTTTCCTCTAGGATCCTTAATCAATGCCAATTAGTTTATCAAAGGGTCGTTGATTATTTGTCCTAAAGAAATTGATCAATAATTTAACCCTTTCTATTTCTCTTTCAATTAATTGTTTTCTTTCTCTTTCTTTTTCCAAACAAAATTCTACGAACAAAAATTTCAAAACTCTTAGTTAACCTACTCTATAAATATTATACACAGTATAGGTTTGCGTTAACCTGCAAGTACCTCAAGAACATCTGATCTTAACTCAATTACATATGATGAACTTTCAGTTTAAGAGAGCTATCATAGAATTTTACAGGGTGTTGAGAGTTCTGAAAGTTTCTTTGACCCAATTGCTTAATTTAGTTTGAATTGAGTTTACAAGTACTACAAGTTTTAGCCAGCTCAACCATGAAAAGCTACGTTTGATAATTTCTTAAAAATTATTTCACAAAGGCCGGTCTCTCATATAATTCCATATTCAGTATATATCTGATTACAAAAATTTACACTTTTTGTTAGAAGCGAATAGCTTATACAAAGGTACTCATACACATTTTTGAGGAACGGAATGTGTATGTGATATTCCAGCAAGAGCTGGATTAATTTTACGGTCCGCCTCTTTTTACAAATCGTTGAGTTGGGGTTTTATTGACACAAGTTATCTTCCATTCTCCTTGAAAGAATCTCCAATTTTCCACAAACGCTTTTTTAGTAAATCGAATGAAAAGTTTCTTTTTTTTTCAAACCTGAAATGAAAATTCCCAAAACACCTATCAGAAAAAAGTTGAACACCACCACTGTACACATAAGTTAAACTTTTCGTCAGACATTCCACCGACCAGTCAGCCAGTCACGGTAAGAGGGTGCAATCGCAGCTGGTTGGCAGCTGAAAAACGAAAGTGTTGTGATGTACGAGTACAATGAGCGAACGAACGCTGCGCCGCGCCGCACTGATAGTGAACAGTGAATGCGTTCAGCGGTAGCCGCATCACTGGACAGCAGACAAAATAAATGTGTCAAATTTATATGTCAGACACTTAAAAGACGCAAGATTAATTTCGGATGACAGATTTGAGTTGCAGCGGACGAGCGAACCGAGCCAGGTGAGCCGTGTAGCGAGTGTCGCGAGACTTGCGTAATCTAACTATGGCAACAACAACAAATAATAATATTATAAAAGAAGCAGTGTAAGTGTGTTGTTGTTGTGTATAAAAAGTGAAATGAAAAATGTTAAATGAAATTCATTAAATTTTTCAAGCAATTGACGATGAAACAGAAGACTTAAGCAACGAACCTGTAATGGAATTAAATGGCTGGAAACGCTTCTGAATGCCGCAAATGAACGGTGAATAGGAAATATAGCTTAGAGTATATGAAGAGAATGAATTTGTTCCATACTTTTAAGCAAAAGCAAAGCCTCTCAGCGGTGCAACAATAACACCAAAAACAAAAATACAAAAATAAAAAAATGAAAAAACTAATCATAATATCGCTTAATAAATATAAATGGAGCATTTAATGTAAAAGTGTAACAACAGCAACAATCGTGATAACAACAACAACAACATTATCAAGCATAACTAAATTGTTGCACCGGCATTTGCCGCCAAATCGTGACTGTGGCAGTCACGTCAATTTGTTCGACTTGTCAATTGCCGGCTGCTGCTGCCGCCGGTACACACACACACACACACACATACAAACAGACACATTTAATAAGCAAATGAAAATGAAAAATCACAACGAATGAAATGGAAAACGCGCTCCAACAATTTGTTTGAATATTTTGAATTTTTTTTATTAATCTTTTTTTTTTGTTTTTTTGTTGCTTTTGAGCTGGTGTAAACATGCAGATGTGTCAATATTTATTATTTATGCGCAACACATGGCAAATGCCAATGCTGTAAGACAATATCTAGTTGTGTGTAATATGCAAATGTATATGCAGGCTTAAAGGTGGAGAATTGGAGCAACGGGTTGCAGTTGATTCCAAAAATATAGAATGGCACCCCTGGAGTATTCATGCATAATATATAAATGGTGAAATTTTACGGCTTTTTCACAATAAAAATGTTTATGCAAATTTTTTATGCAGAAAAACTATTGAAGAATATCGAAATCAGTTTCAATATTTTAGAAATTATTAAAAAATCGATTCCCTGTTTAGAAACCACTTTTGTGATCAAAAGTTATAATATAATATTATACTATAGGTCCTGATCACTTAATGAGAATATAAAATATTTTTCGGGTCTTTACAGACCCGTAAGAGCACTCATTTCTTTTAGAACTAATATCTAACCCTTAGTCACTTCCTTAGCTTAACAAAAACAATATTTTCTTTTATAACGACTTGAGTAATTTGTAATAGCACATTTAGAATAAATATAGTTTTTATTAGTTATCAGATTTTACGGGTTTGCCTTTAGATTGAACTGAGTATGATGTAATGTGGTTGAATTACTTCATCGAAAAGCAATGAACTCTGTAAGAGGCATACTTAATATTAGATACTTAGAAAGTTTGAGCTTGAGTATAGGCTAATGTTTTCAATTTAAATTTTTCCTTTAGCAAAGCTGTTTGGAGGAAGGCGAGACTAAGGTTAAAACACCCATGTTGGCGGTCCTTGCGAATTTAGTGGAATTGCATGACTTAAGAACTATTTAAAAGAGTCCAGACGCTTGGTCGAAAATTGAGAGCCACAAAAATAATATAATAGTATATATATATTGTGATACGTGTAAACTATTAAAATTTCTTGGGTTCACTACTTACAAAGAGGTTAATATAACTTCCAGTTTCACCTCATAAAGAATATACAGTGGAACTTCCATAACTCGAACTTCTATAACTCGAACTCTTAAATTGGCAATAGAAGTTAAATTTCACACAAATTTGTTTCCATAAATCGAACTTTTTGATAAGGGCATAATCAAAAATTTAAAATTTTGCTATCAAGGAACAATTTTAAAGGAGACCCTATATTCGTATGGAGGTGAACAAAAAATACGATATTGCACTTATGGATTGCATAAACCATCTAACAAAGGCATGGGATACAGCGTGTCAAGAGCCAAAAAATAGCAAAGTTCAACAAACAAAATTATAGAATACATGTATTACAGCCGGTTTCACGAAATTTTTTAATTGACAATTAAGTTCCATTTTATTTTAATTTTAATTCTTATTTAACTTAGCACTTAAGTTTCCTGCGTTTTACCATTATTGACATTTGGTATCCAAAAAATTAAAAGGCAGGGATGTTAGTAAGAATAAACAGCTGATTTATGTAAACAAATAACTTGTATTTCTATGTCAAAATGGTAAACAAATAGGAATTCAAATAGGCGTAACCATGGTTACATATGACAGTATTTAAATAATATTTAAATGGCAAAGCGTGACCATTTAAATAAAAATTAAGTCAAATGGTGAAACTGAAATTAATTATTTTTCACTTAAATTTGTTTCGTGAAACCGGCTGTTAATGTATTTAAATAAATTTTTTTGCGAAGTAAATAACTAAAACTGTGGTAAATCTTTATTTTTCAGCTTTTTAAAAAATTTATGTTTTAATGAAAATGATGTCTCTTTTGTGGATTATAGTGATTCCAGTTAGAGAAGTTCCACTGTATTTGATTGAAGGCATTCCTATTGAGAGGAGCATAAATGGAATCCCAATAGATAAGAAAAGTGATTTATTGTTTAACAATTATCATTCTCCAGGGTTCCTTGCATTCGTCAAAAGTTGTTGTCCGATGTCATATACATGTGGAAGCCACTGTTGTTCTCAATTTTCTTTAAATGAGATCATCATACTCAGTGGTTCCAGAAGACTGGTGTTACAAGCTTTACAATCTGTGAACACGTCACTTTAATAGAACAGCGTTTTGGTGAGAGTCTCATACCATGGAAAGATCATGTCAACAGACCATCTACTCTACACTGATACAATTTTTTGGCGTCAGGTTAAGTAGTTTTATTAGACATAAAATCTGCATATCTTCAAAAAAAAAAAAAAACAGGGAACCTCCAATAAATAGCGAAAGCATTCGCGTAATCACACTTGTAGAACATAAAAGCGAGTGTTTTGTAATACCAAAATCTCCTAGAGATGGGTATAAAGATTCAAATATGGAGAAGTCTCTATATCATATCACAAATCTGCTGGCGCGCTTTTTTAGACTTGTGTACACATCAATAAATCTAGAATAGTAAAACAACCAGCATATTAACCATCAAGAAGCATGAATATTCAAAGAACAAACAAGCATTATTTTTCTGATATATATAGACATACATAAAATATATATTTTTAAATTACAGTACTTCTACACATAATTTATGCAACGAATATTGCAATAACTCTGAATTATTTTGTTGAATGAAATCGTATAATTGACTGTGATTATCCGCCGAGATAGATCGCTCGTTGACTTGTCAATTTTCTCACTGCCCAAATAAAGTATTTGCATAAACGAACCGAGGGATTAGCATAAACATGCAATGGAATGGAACACAATGCATGCAAACACACCCAGATATATACATACATACATACATATATATGTATAGTATATATAAATATATATATATTTATGTATATGAAAATCTATTTGAAGGCGTCTGCGTGCCTTAAACGTGAGCTCGAGCGCGCCAACCACAACTGATTGACTTTGTCTTTTTTTCTGCGCTGTCTTCATGGCCTTTATGACCGTGCGGCTACCACTGTTTGTTGTTGTTGTACGCTTTGTTGCATTGTTGTTGTTAAATGTCATTCATTTTACGAATTTCGATTTCAATGCGAATCCAGAGCATAACAATTCATTTGCATAGGCAAATCAATCAGTCACCCACGAACCGAACATCGAACGCGCGAGCATCGAATGCTGAACGCCGAACGTCCGACTAACGGACTTGTGTTGGCTTGTGTTGGCGGCATGATTGTCAAGTACATTGGCCCCACTTAACACTGAAAAACAATGGCAACGGCAACGGCGATCGTAAACTAGTTTGCGAGACAAGAGCAAATGGGCAAAATGTGTGGAAAGCAACAACAACAAGAGATACTAAAAATAAAAGAAAATAAATAAAACAGTGTTATTCAATAAAACTAAAAAGCAAATGTGTGTTTATGAAAATGCGCACAGCAAACAACAACAACAACAAATATGTTAACAGCAACAACAACAACAAACAAGCGTATGCATCAAGCGCTTATCACAACGTGGTAATCGATTTATTTACGCATGCAGCGTTGAACTACAACAACAACAAAAACAATAATAACTATACAACAACAACAGCAAGCAGACGCGCACAAATGCTGTGAAAATAATGGCCAGCGCAAGTTCATACCTTTCAGACGCAACGGTAGCTATGGCGGTCAACAACAACAACATCAACACTAAACAGCAAACAGTAGCTAAGCACAGCGCGCAACAGGAGCAGTCGCGCTCAACAGCTGTTCAACAATTACGATCCACCAATTCTTAAGTCACAAAATTTCACTTTCGTTCGCTCAACCAACAACAACAACAACCAACCAACGCTTTTCAGCTGCAGCGCCTGCCTCCTGTCGTCTGCCGCGTGGCGACGTGCACCCACCGCTTATCGCTGCGCTCACATCAGCTTGCGTCGCAATGAGGCGAGGAAAGCAGCTCATCATTGTCGGTGATTTGCAGTGCAACTCCTTGCAACGCTGTCTTGGCGCGCGATGAACGCGGTGAAAATGTTTTCGTTGAAATGCCAAAATTTGCAATTTTCTCAACAAATCAAGGTGACCAGCAACCGAGCGCGCGATCAGCTTGCGCTGTGCTAAGCTAAGCAGCAAAGCGACCGCGTCGTTGAACGCGCATCAAGATAACTAGCATAACAAACGATTTAGTGAGTTTAGGAAAATGTTTATGCGCTGCCAACCACCAGTTACACATGTGTTTATGTATGTGTTTTAGCTGTACGAAGCGTTCGCACAAATGTTGAGAAAAGCGCTTTGGCGCGCATGCTGAAATGAGGCGCACACACACGCACACACATACATATTTGCGATGCATGCATTATCTGCTGCATATGTGTAGGTGTTTTCTTTTTTTTGCTTTTTATTTTTATTTTTTGTTTGTTGCACATACTGACCAAATTTGGTGTTGAAAACGTGGCGGCGACAACAACGCTTCTCCGCTGACTCAATCTTTGGGCCAATGTACTTTCTGCGCCATATCGAAATCGAAAGTGGGCAGAATTTTGCTATTTCGCAATTTTGCAATTTTCTTAACGGTCCTCTAACGAAAGTAAAATGCCAACAAACGCCGTCGTCGTTTGCGTTGACAATACGCAAATTACATGTGTGAGTGGGCGGTTCATAATTGAATGGAAGTGACTGAAAAAAGGTGTACGCATAAAATGTGACGAAAAAATGGTTTCTATATGCTGTGAGGTTAGGTCTGGGGAAAGTAAAATTATGTATACATCGAGGTCCTCGTAAATTGTACTTTTTGGCCTGTTCAAAATGTGTTCACAGCGAAGAATTCTATACTTAGAAAGGTAGAAAATTTCTTCTTGACTGGCGTATACAGCTCTTACGCGGTAATAACCTAGTCCAGCGCATCACAGATTTATCCTATTGGCAGTTCGGCGCCAATTGGTAATACCAAGTGAAGATAGGTCCTTATCCACCTAGTCCTTCCAACGCTGTAAAGGTCTTCCTCTTCCTCGGCTTCCACCAGCGTGTACTGCATCGAACACTTTCAGAACTGGAGCACTTTCGTCCATTCGAATAACATGACCTAGCCAGCGTAGCCGCTGTCTTTTTATTCGCTAAACTATGTCTATGTCGTCGAATAACACCTACAGCTCATCATTCCATCGTCTGTGGTATTCGCCATTGTCAATGATCAAAAGACCGTAAATGTTCCGCAAAACCTTCCTCTCGAAAACTCCTAGTGCCGTCTCATCGTGCATGTAAGTGAGGAAAGTTCCTGACTCTCATTCACTTGGGAGTGGCCAGGAATGATTCTTTTGCATGTAGCTCAAGCAGCTCAACTTCCGGTCTTAGACCAAGTATCCTCTGGGTAGGCAACAGACATCCGTTTGGAGGCGAGCTAAAGTGAGAAGGTGAATCCCGCATATGCGGTTGTGCGTAGGGTTTGGAACCCAGAACATAAAGATGAACTACCAATGAAAAGGAAACAACAAAGAAAACTAGTTCGGTTAGCTTCGTAAACGACGCAGGGTTGCATTTCACCTATCTCATGTCTAATGTTGAATATATGAATACCCAATGTTTTGAGAAATCCATAACCTTCGCCTATATGTCTATGTCTTTCTCCCATTACACAATGTCATTCTATACTTTTATGAAACGATTTTTACCACGTCGATGCTTCTGTCTTTGGTCCAAAGTGTCTCTCCATTTTATTTGGATCAGTCAAGTCCTTTGAAATGTTATAATTCTTTATATGTTGCAATAAATCATTCTGAGTTCAAAACAAAAAATCTGAGAAATATGTATTAATCTGATTCAATCCTATAATTTTTCAGAAAATATGGTAGGAGAAATCAGACAAAATGTAGGCTACTAGGGGAAGATGTAAGAGCAAAAAGCTCCCTAGACCTCAACCGATTCAAACTAGAAGAATACTTTAATCTCAACCCATTGATCTCTAGGTTTTGTTTGATTTATACCAGATACTTATTCGATTCACCATAATAATTTCATTCTAGGAACCCAAATGGATCTGGTTGTGGCAAGATGACTCATTTGTACAAGTTTGAGGAGTCATATCTATATATAATATGGAAGGAAAACTATGAAAGAAAATCATGGTATTTAAAAGATTTATATGAAAATTAAACAATTCCGGAACAACTTCTATAAACTAAATTCAATTAATTAAAAAGACAACAACAACAACAACAAATTATGCAAATATGCAACTCATCTCTAAATTAATATCACGGATCATCAACCGCTTACTCTGGCACGCTCATTCCCATGAAGTAAAAGTAAAATTCGCCTTGCCACTATTATGCACAGCAGATTGCCCATGAAATTTGCGCACACGTAATATAAGTACATGCAACATGCCATATCGACGTTGCAACATCATGTCAGAAGTTTATCACAAATCGCCAATCACAACGAAGACTTGCTCAACCCGCTTTACTACGCTTAATACGCTTTAATAATCATATCGCAAGCGACTTTTAGTGAAAATAAAAGTACAATGCAACAACAACAAAAGCAAAAAATAATAATAATGAAAGAAATGAATTTCCTTTGCATTGCCTTTTGGCTCGTTACTCCCGTTCATGTTGTACCGACACAATCTACCTGCTGTGCTTGCAGGAGGGCCGCCCGCTGTCTGACAAAGCGCGATCGATTGTTCCTGGCGCCAAGAAAGTTGCTCACGTTTGCGCCTACAAAGGGACTCTTTCATCATTTTATACCCACGTGCAATATGTTTCATAAGGCATTTCACTTTTTATCGCATAGTTAAAGATTGTCTGGAAATACAGTAATCAGTTCACCAATTATTTTTTTGGAGACTTAAGTATACAGAACATAACCCCTGAGGCTACTCGAAAATATTAAATAAACGGTCAACGCCATAATATTTCCCCCTCTTTGACATTCCTCTTAAGTAAGATTTGTCATTTCATCATGGAAAGATATATCCAACAACGAGTCGAAATTATTAAAATTTTCTTCCGAAATTAGGAGTCAGTGACCTCAACTTTGAGAGCGCTACGTCCTACGTTGCGATGAGGCTAATTTCTGGCTTAATGGCTTCATCAATAAGCAAAATATGCGTTATTGGTCTGGCAGCAATGCACACGTTCTCCATGAGTCACCACTGTATCCCGCAAAAATTACGGTTTGGTGCGGTTTATGGGCTGGCGGCGCCATTGGGCCGTACTTCTTCCGTGATGATCAAGACCGCCACGTTACTGTGAATTGGAATCGCTACCACTCAATCATTTTTGGCCCGAATTGGATGATATGGACTTGGACAATATGTGGTTCCAACCGGACGGCGCCACAAGCCACACAACGAATGTCACAATAGATTTTTTAAAAACTAAGTTTGGTGAAGTTGTTATTTCACGAATTGGCCCAGTCATTTGGACGCCTCGGTCGTGCGATTTGATGCCGTTAGACTATTTTCTGTGGGGCTACGTCAAGTCTATGGCTGCGAATGTACTTTCACAGGAATGAAGAATTTCATTGATATCGCAAACCGTTTTTGTATTGTTCTTATTGACCCTTTATATGGCAGCTAGTGTAATTCCTGGATCGATTTCAACTATTTTTGCCACCTAGCTACATTATATCTAAGATTGTACGTTCACTCAATTTCGCTAAGATATCTCACATGTTAACCGGTATATACGGTATAAAGTCCCCGGAAGTTTGCAAAATTCCTATATAAAGTATATAGGGGCTACGGGAAGTATAGAGCTGATTTTGCTCATTTTTGGCACAGACGAACCCTATTAAAAGCCACACATCTTAGAATTTCTTTAAAATAACTGTGAGACTTATCGTTATTTTCGGTAAAGAAAATTAATCATTGGGGTTGAGATACTCTTGTACGATATCTGGGGCCTTGAAAAGTTATTGTCCGATTTCGACGATTTTTAGACGGACGATGCCACACCAGAAATGTAAAATTTGTGCAAAGGTTTGTTCCGATATCTTCACTGGTACTTAATATATATATTGTAAGGTGAACGATTTAAATAAACTGCCAAAGAGTGATATAAGGAAAGTAGGCGTGGTTGAGAACCGATTTCACAAATTTATCAATTATGCCATTAGGATGCCAAGACAATATTATGTACCGAATATGGGTGAAATGGGTCGAGTAAGTTCCTAAGTTATAATTTTTGACCCATAAGTGGGCAGCGTTCATTTTTTACATGTTACAAATTAAAGGGGCTTTTCCGAATCTACGCTCAAACAACACTTTATAGTTTTGAAAACAACGAAAGCGTACATATTGGTCGGTTTTAACTGGTTTTAGTTGCACCTTACTTGTTAACTTTTATTATATTTTTCATGCCTAAGGGCTTATATAATGACATAATATTGCAATCGTTTATTATGCACGCAGGTTTTTTTCATAAATTATTATTGTTTTTTGTTGTAGATATATATATAAGTAATAATAAATATAGTTTCACTTATAAGAGAAGAAGCATAGAAAGGAAAAATGCTCGACGAAAATATTTGCAAAATTTTTAAATATTTTTTTTTTATTTTTTTTTTATTATTTATTTATTTTTTTTTTTTTGCTATTTACAACAAAAGTACTGCGTATATATGCCTTTAACTGTCAATTTGTTTCCACCACACACACTGTCGACAATTAATCAACGGCCTAAACACAACAATTACAACTGACATTCGCAGTCGATTATTTAAAATTAATTAACCTTTAAACTTGTTCGCCATTTACACACAATTTATTGTTATCATCACTATATACCATCTATATATACACATATACATATGTATATACATCTCTAAATATAAACACATATGGTTGAGCCTCCAATCGCCCTGCCACATCATTTGTCTGCACGCTTGCCAAGTTGATTGAGTGATGTGTGTGTGGCTTGTGACGTCCGAAGCCTAAACAGTTGAATCAACTTTTCAATAGGTACTCCTGCCTACCCCATACGCTTTTCTAAACCCCAATGTTCGCTCATTTGGCAAATAGTCTGTCAAAATGTGGACAAAGCGGCGAGACATAGTTGGGCTTGTATGCAATTTAGCTGAAGCAGTGATGCCAATTAGTGTGGCGTTGTTTTGTTGGTGGCAAATAATTAAATATAAATGTGGGTGCTGCTGTGGCAGTGGCACTGTTTGTTGGGTGGTCCAATGTAGATTAATATAGATTTTGTATTTTTTAGTTGGTCAAAAGGTCTCAGATTCCTATACTTGATGTACTAAAAAATACTTGAGAGCAAACAAATCACTTCTATAGCTACTTTACACTCACTTCTATTCATTGAGAGCAATTGAGAAGACTCTCTGCATATATACATATATTGAATTTTCAAAAATTAGACGATGCCGAGTGCGATTGAGAGAAGTTGAAGACAAAAGACGTTTTCTACATAAACATAAACCTTATTTCTCTCGCGCTCTTTTTGCACAATAAAACATTTTTTACACAGTAGAAATTTATTACTTGAAAATTAATAGATTTCTTTTTAATAATAATGAAAGCTATACATATATATATTATCATTTCGATACTACTTTCAAAATAATGAATATATATATTTTTTAATATTTTGTTTTTTGTTTTTTTTTTTTTTTGTTTCCAGAGTGTCACGCTTTACATGCGATAAACTTCTCTATTCTACTAACCCTTATGGTTTGCCATTTTAAGACCACACAACTCAATTTCTCAACGACAACCGCTTCATGCAAGCCTGCGTCGGGCGTATCATCATTTGTACGAATTTCAATGACTCATCGCGGTTGATGCCGATCCACACGATACCCTGACCGTTCGTCTCTTTGGTATAAGCGCCATTCAAGTTGCTGCCAATACAAATGTCAGTTATCTACCAAATAGTCGTTATACCATTACAACTCACCTCCAATAGCAGCTGTTGTACCACCAACCACCACGCCATTTCTCCGCGCAATTTTGATCGTCCTTCTGATCATTATCTTGATCGTGTGTGGTGAATTTATTGCCTTGATGATTTTGGAAATAATCGCCGGCATTTCCCTTATAACCGCACACATTCTTCAGCACATAGCCCTCCGCCTCGCTACCCACCACGAATTGCGTATATTTCGCATAGTATTTCTGACCGGCGAAAGTCTCCATCTGTATGTACAACTCGTGTTCACAGCTTGTGGTGAGCGCATGCAACTTATCGAGTCCGATCCAATAGTTCTTCGCCAAATCGCCGAAACCGTTCTTATAGTCCGCCCAATTGCGATAGAAGTCCACATCGGCGCTGACACGTCGCTGTATGACCGTCCAACCGCCGAAATCGGTGTCCTCATCACACCACACCTCGAAGGGTTTCTCGCTAAAACGTCCAACTTGTATCGGATAGATGCCGCTCTTGAAGGTGCGGGCAGCAGCTTCTATGCAGTTGGTGGGCACACTGCTTTTCGGTTTGCTATGTAAAAATGAAAAAAAACAACAAAAACAAAAATTGTATTATTTCCATCACTATTTCTACAACAACACTTTATTACGCTATTTCCACTTGTGTGTTCTTGTTCTTGCTGATCTCCTCCACCCTTTGTTCGAGCTTTTCCAGCTTCTCGAGCACGAGTTTGACAATTTCAATATCCACATCGCAATTGCAGTCGATCGCATTGACCTCTAGGTCAGTTATTCCAGCGCTTAAGGACACACCAAATATTAGGCATGATAGCAACGGTAAAAATTTTGGAAGAAACATATTTTTTTCAGCTGTGTACTCAATGTCACCATACGCGCGTATAAAAGTTCGGAAGCAGACTGTGCACCCAAGCTTATGGGAATATTTGACCAGCACTCAAGCATTTGCTGATAAGACGCAAGTATATAGTTATATATACTGCTATGTATTTGTCTGTGTATATTGATAAAATTTCAACTTTTGTGAGTTTTAAGGCCACGCTTCTACAACAGTTTGTGGGGCGCGCTTTGATATCAAGCCGCAAATGGCGGGTCTAAAGCGCTGCAAACCGAATACGATTGCTCTGCAGTATCAGAAGCCGCTGATTTCCACTTCGTACATCGAGCACTGCCCATTATTGTTTCAATCTGGTTTTGAATCCGCGATCAGCGAAGCGTTTGTCACGCAAAATAGCCACTCGCCTACAGCGCTCATTGATTAAATGCTCCCTGTAAGTGTGTGCTTTATGCGATAAGCATACATGAGTAAACGATGAGGAATCGCAAACAAAGCTTATACAAACACAGCGTTAAACCCGACTTTTATACACATTCCAGTGGTTTATCAATCCAAAAACATAAGATGCTCTCTTGAAATTGAAAAAAAAAACACCGCGAATTTGCGATAACGCAATTTATGAGTAAGGCCGTGTTTCACAGAAATAAACATAAATTTTATTATAATTGAACTTAAATGTACATAATTTATAAAAAACACGTAAGGAAGGGCTAAGTTCGGGTGTAACCGAACATTTTATACTTTCGCAATTTATTTATTTAACTTTATTAATATTACACACAATTTGACCCACATTGTATAAAGTCCATTGAAAGTTGGAAACCCTAATATTAGATTAGAAGCACCGAGGTCCTCATGTTCGATATATGGGGCCTTGAAAACATATGGTCCGATTTTGGCGATTTTTAGAATGGGGCTGCCACACTACAAATGTAGTTTTTGTGTAAAGTTCTGCGCCGATATCTTCACTAGTGCTTACTTTATATATTGTAAAGTAAACAATTCAGATCGTTTTCAAAGTTCTGGTATATAGGAAGTAGGCGTGGTTGTGAAGCGTGAATTTGGCTAATTTTCACAACATATTATTGGGAGGTAAGGAAACTATTATAAACCAAGTTTCATTGAAATCGGACGAGTAGTTCCCGAGATATGGTTTTTGACCCATATGTGGGCGACGCCACGCCCATTTTCCATTTTGTAAAAAAATCTGAGTACAGCTTCCATCTGCCATTTCTTATGTGAAATTTAGTGTTTCTGACGTTTTTCGTTAGTGAGTTAACCAACTTTTAATAATTTTCAACCTAACCTTTGTAAAAGAGGTGGGCGTGGTTATTATCCGATTTCAAATATTTTCATGGTGTGCGGTAAGGTACGTAAGAGAATCGACTGAAGAAAGTTTGGTTTATATAGCTTCATTGGTTTGTGAGATATATACATATAACCGATTTGGAGTCGGCCCACTTCCCCAAAAAAATTACATCCAAATATGCCCCTTCCTAGTGCGATCCTTTATTCCAAATTTTACTGTTATAACTTTATTTATGGCTTAGTTATGACACTTTATGTGTTTTTGGAAAGCAACCCTCTCATGGTCCCAAGGAACATGTGTTCCAAGTTTCATTAAGATATCTCAATTTTTACTCAAGTTATCGCTTGCACGGACGGACGGACATCCGGATTTCAACTCCACTCGTCATCCTGATCATTTATATATATATAACCCCATATCTAACTCTTTTATTTCGTGGTGACACAAACAACCGTTATGTGAACAAAACTATAATACTCTGTACAACAGGTTGCGAGAGTATAAAAATGTATTTACATTTTGAACGAACTATTAATGTGAACCTTAATTTATTGACAATTGAATATTGAGCACTCTATTTAACACCGACGACAACTGTTCCCACGACAGTCGGCGCTTTAGAATAGAGATTCTCATCCGGCAAAAACTTCCTTGGCACCATGAGAGGGTTGGTATTGCAGAAGGGCGAAATCGGATTGCCACGCCCGCACAAAATAGTGTTAGAGGAAAAGCTATAAAGAGCTCTAACTAAGCCATAAATAAAGGTATGAAAATTATATTTTGTACTGAGGATCACAACGTTGAGGAGAAGGTTAGGTTAGATTGGTCTGGTAGGCCTGCAGGCCACGCACAGACCAGTTATAGTCCTTTGGTTTATGGAGTGCCTTCACATGTTCCCTGGAGAGGAGAATGTTTGCATGTAATTTTTTAAAGTTTTGTTTCATGTAAAGTAGCTGTGGCTCCAACCACAAGTAGTTTTTTTGTATGTATCTCCTAAACTATATAATTCAAAATTTCCCTTAATGAATGAAATCAGATAATAACCACGCCCAACCCCCATACATTGATTATGTTGAAAACTACTAAAACGGCTTTAAATTACAAAACAAAAAATGTCAGAAACACTAAATTTTACAGAAGAAATGAGCTGCACTCAGATTACAAAAATCGTATCTCAAGAACTACTCAACCGATTTCCATGAAATTTGGTACATCATATTTTTTGACATCTTGATATTGCCGCTGGAAAATGGATGAAATCGGTTCACAGCCACACCTACTTTTCATGTAACTCAATTTTGAATAGCATCTGATTCGTTTACTTTATAATATTTATATACTTAGGAACTCATAATGATAGCGGAATAAGGCTTTACTCAAACACTGTATTTGAGCTGTAGCATCACATACTGAAAATTTGTCCAAGTCGGACTATAACTCTTCAAGGCCCCGGATATCGAATATGAAGAACTCAGCGCCTAAGCATAATTTTTCTCCGAAAGTATCGGTAAATCTCTCAGATATTTTAATTTAATTCAGAGTAATTTTTTTTTCTTTTAATAATGAGTCTCTGCGCCAATCTTGTTAAGATAATTATAGGTTTTTCAAAAATACGGTGGGCTGCATACCTTATAAAGCTGAAAATATGTGAAATAGTTTAACTAAATTAAGTGAGTGTAGTCATTGAGTGAACCACCCTTGTAAAATTTAGTTTTTCTGAAATTATCAAAATTTTGCTAGTTAAAATTGAAGCATAAAAATTCTCAAAAGCATACCAAATTACTCATGCTTTCAAATTGCTAATGACATCATTATTCTGCTTGTTTTTTGGTATGCGCTGCTTTTATTTGAAATAGAGAAGAGAAGCATACATACATATATGTAGATGTATATATTTATATATATGTAAGTGTATGCAAGCATTAGTAAAATATCATCAAGCATTACATAATGAGCAAAACAGGCAACTGTCACGTAAGTAATATATATATATATATGTATATATACATGTATGTTCGTCAGTATATAAATCTGTGTGAGTTCATTTCTTCAGAAAAGTCTCTTTCACTTTCCTTAGCGTCAGCAAAGCAGTACAACTAAGCAATGTCCTGTCTTCTACTTATATTGCTACAAGCACACATACTGTGAAGTATGTGCTACCAAAAACTAAAACAACAACAACAGGAAAAAATTCAATTTTTGTGGAAGCAACTTAATTACTGCAGACATTAGCCAACGCCAAGCGTTTTGCCTGCAAAAATTTCCATAACCTCAGTATCAAGCCAAGCCAAAAACAACAACAACAATGCTGCCGGTATGCGAGACACAACACGGTCAACACACAGCCATACTGGCGACTATGGCAACATTGGCCGTGTGCCTTGATTGTATTTGCTTATCGCCAGTAAAGGCAGAGTGTCTTTAGAAAATGCATTGCTTGCAATTAGCGACGACACACACACATACAAAGCCACAATCGATGAGAGGTCCAGAGAGGAACGGCAAGCGGTGATTTCTAGGTGTTTGTGCGCTTATCGCTTATTGCAGTTATTATTTGCTCACGTTTCATATGTATTGTGTATGCTTGTATGTGCTTTGTGGCAGCATCTTTGGCAACATTGCTTAGCTGTCGGTAATTAGCTGTTAACATTTAACATGTTTCTTTGCCGCTCATTTGCTTGCTGCACTTTTGTGGCATGTGTGGTAAGTGAGTATGTGGTAAGTGTGGCAAGGCAATGCGGAAGCGCTTAGACCACAAAATTGTTTACAAATACCTAAAGTACCTGTAGCATGTGTATACTAGATGTTGCAAGATACTCTCTTGAAAAAATGCGAAAAAACTTTCAGTTTTCCAGACATTCCTTTGAAATAATAAATCACATATTTTGGCTTTGCATTTCCGCAACTTTTCATGCCCAACAAGCATACTGCCCCCTTTATTTTGTCCTACATTTTTGCAGAGATACCGTAGTTTTTGCTGCCGTCTTAAGCGATTACGAGTTCAGTAGGAGAAAGTTCATTTATTTGGTGCGAAGGAGCTTGCAAACCCTCAAGATAAAGTCACTAGGAAAATAAAAGAAAATGAAAATGTTAGGTTTGAAAATGTATAAAAAATATGATAATGAGATACAGGAATGTTAAAAAAAAAGTAGGAAAAGGTTGCCACCTATTCCAAAAAGTTGAGTCAAGAAAAAGTATGAAATTAAGCGAAACCGAATTTCATCATACTGACAGCATACTATACGCTACAATAGGCGCTTGAACTGATTTCAATACTATTTTTTTTTTTTGTAAAAATTAGAGAAGGTGGCAACCTTTAAAAAAATTATGTTATGAAAAATTATAAAATAAAATAAAATTTATATGGGAATGGAAACTGTATATGACTGATTAAGAAAATAAGAAGGTTGCCACCTTTTAAAAAAAGTATAAAATTTATGAGTACCCTTTATGAATGATTTTAAATACTATGATATTATGATGGAATGACTTTAAAATTTTAGAGGGTTGCCATCTATTTAAAATATTACTGTATTAAGTATATTAAAAATGAAATATGTAAATTTGGGTAACAAACTGAGCACGTTTAAAAATATTACAATTGAAAAAAAAATTGGCAAGGTTGCAACCTATTTTTATAGATAATTGACAAAATGCAAATATTTAAAACTAAAATGTATTTTTTTTTCATTTATTATTTATTACCTCAATAAAAAAATTGATATTAATATGATATTGATATTGATATGATCCATTGTCCAATAAAATTTATTATTTTCAAATTCTAATATTGGATTACTTTGAAAGATATGGCTTAAGGGGTTACATGGATTTTGTCGCGTAAAAAATGGTCTATTTTCAATATTTTTTTTTTCTATGTAAAAATTATTTATTTAATTCGAACTTTTTTCTGTCTGATAGATAAATATTTAAAGAATAATTTCTGAAATTTACAAAAGAAAAAAATAAAAATCCTCCATTATGACGTCATTCCCGGTGACCCCTTGGGAAAAAGGTGCCTCCGCGTTGTAAGCATAACTCCTGACACCATCATCCAAAATGAAAAAAAAACAACAATAAGTGTTTTAGGTAAGACCATAAACTCGTGCTTGAACAAAGGAAAGACAAAAAAAAAAAGTAAAAATTGGAATTTTGGCAGACATTTTTTCAAAAAAATTTGCTGAACATTTTTATTTTTTTAAATGGTTGTAATTGAAAAAGAAAAATTGTTGAGATGTAGTAGAAATTAATAAGCAAAAAAAAAGACAAAATCGATTTTTTTGAACCCACGAAACCCATGTAACGCCTTAAATAAAGGACTACCAGACCAAACCGAAGAAATATCAGTTTCATAACGCCATCGATATATTTATATTAAGAAGGCCAAGTATCGGTAAAAAGTCTCCAACTCTCCAATCATGCAGATAAAAATGAGTAGCCGAGGAGGTTAAAGGTCACGCTAGAGAGTCTAAATGGATATGACTGGTTTTCCATAACTTGATCTATTCTGCCACAAAAATGTTAAAAATATTAAGCAGAAAAATGTCTCAGACAAATTTTCACTTTCGTTGGCTAACTGAGTAATACTGATGTAATAGTTGTTGTTGTTATTTTAGCAGCAAAAAATGAATGTTTTTTATTTCCAAAGTTCAAGATCAATTTGAACCTATCGACAAACTGCTAATAATAAAAACTCCTATGTATAATATGCATGTGTAAGTGATGTGCTAATCGCTACCGTTTACCACTTTTTTGTTTTACAGTTGCAACAGCAGCAACAGCTGCTGTAGCGCATTGAACCCAGCGACTGACTGGTGTCAGAAGAAGCTAAACAGCAGATGAGCGAACATAAACATACGAAAAAGTCTGCCTGATTTGTTGATGTGTGTCTCTAGGTGAATGCACCGCTATCATAGACCTTGGCAACTTTTATTTTATGCTATCCAATTGCAGCAAAGTCAAAACTTCGCAAAAAAAAATTTACGACTTTCCATAAAAATCACGACGACTCCTTCCTTTCAGCCCAGCTGTCTGTCGATATTTTGGCTTGTCTGTCTCACTGACAGTTCGCCGCGTTTGAACGCTGCGGCGTGGCAACATGATGGAAATCCTAACATACGATTTGGCTTTACGAGTATGTACACGGAGCTGAAAGGAGCTACCATGTTACTTTCGGTGCATGGGTGAACTACAACAGGCGGTGTTGTTGACCGATTCTTTGATTGTTGTTGTTTTTTTTTTGTAAATGACTAAGGCAAATGACTGCGTTGGCGGCGTAAATGGTAAGCGATAGTGATGTGTCAAAAGTTGAGTGAATTTGTGATAGTGTTGTTGGCATATTACTAAACAATTGATGGATGCCGAAAAGAAAGCGATATATAGAAGAGGAGCGGTTAATTTAGTGTCATCAAGATGAAGTAAAGGTTTAAGTTTTAAGTTTTATGTTTTATGTTTTATGTTTTATGTTTTATGTTTTATGTTTTATGTTTTATGTTTTATGTTTTATGTTTTATGTTTTATGTTTTATGTTTTATGTTTTATGTTTTATGTTTTATGTTTTATGTTTTATGTTTTATGTTTTAAGTTTTAAGTTTTAAGTTTTAAGTTTTAAATTTTATGTTTTAAGTTTTAAGTATTAAGTATTAAGTTTTAAGTTTTAAGTTTTAAGTTTTAAGTTTTAAGTTTTAAGTTTTAAGTTTTAAGTTTTAAGTTTTAAGTTTTAAGTTTTAAGTTTTAAGTTTTAAGTTTTAAGTTTTAAGTTTTAAGTTTTAAGTTTTATGTTTTAAGTTTTAAGTTTTAAGTTTTAAGTTTTAAGTTTTAAATTTTATGTTTTAAGTTTTAAGTATTAAGTTTTAAGTTTTAAGTTTTAAGTTTTAAGTTTTAAGTTTTAAGTTTTAAGTTTTAAGTTTTAAGTTTTAAGTTTTAAGTTTTAAGTTTTTAGTTTTTAGTTTTAAGTTTTTAGTTTTAAGTTTTAAGTTTTAAGTTTTAAGTTTTAAGTTTTAAGTTTTAAGTTTTAAGTTTTAAGTTTTAAGTTTTAAGTTTTAAGTTTTAAGTTTTAAGTTTCAAGTTTTAAATTTTATGTTTTAAGTTTTAAGTTTCAAGTGTTAAGTTTTAAGTTTTAAGTTTTAAGTTTAAGTTTAAGTTTAAGTTTAAGTTTATGTTTATGTTTATGTTTATGTTTATGTTTATGTTTATGTTTAAGTTTAAGTTTAAGTTTAAGTTTAAGCTTAAGTATCAGTTAAGATAATAACAAAGTGTAACTGTAATATTAATTTTAAGTTTAAGATGTACCCAAACAATTCAATTGGTTGCATCCGCCACACGAAAACGCAATCCTACGACCTCCAAAACTGCAATATATCAAACGCCTACACAGCAGCCAACTATAAACGCTCCCGAAAAAGTAAAAAACCCACAACTATAACAATTGAGCCATTTCGCAAACATCCCCACTCACTTGTCGTATAGACAATGACCACTTGTTGCACGTACGAGTATTTACTTTTCAAATTACTGGTTGTAAACAACAATTGAAATTTTCGGGTAATTGCATTGTCAACACCTTTCAATTGTTCACTTGGCTTGTGCAAAACTTAATATGCATGCAGTGCGCCGTATGCAACATGAAGCTGTTATTCGGTTATTGTTATTGCTATACTACTATTATTTTCGTTGTTGTTGTAGACGCTTGTTGCTGCTTGACAATTGTGTGAAATGCAATTTGCTTATTGAGGCAACAACACAAAGTTCAATTGCTATGGATAATGTAAATGTTGTTGTTGTATTTTTTTTTTTTGTAACATCTGTTATTTAGCTGCAGTGTTGCCAATGAGTTTGTATGGCGTTTCCCACTTTTTGACTTTTATTTGCTTGGTTTCCACTTCATTTTTAACCATTTGTTTTTTTTTTTTGTTGTTGCATTTTATCGTTTTGACATCCTCCTCACTTAATAATTACCATGTTGCATACACTCTGCTTTGCTGCGGCGGCTGTACTTGGTTGTGTGTACTTAACACATTTTGTGAGATAATTGTTGCAACCGAAAATAAATTGTTTCAAGGCGACTGTAGTTGTTGTTTTTGTTCTTTTATTTTAATAGTTGTTGTTTGTAATTAACAAATTGCTTCTTCATTAATAGCTTCACAGCGTTTTGTATCATGCAAAGGTTTAAAAGCAACAAAAATTATATTTTGTTTGAGTGGTGAAGTTTGTGCCTTAAGTCTTTTGTTTGCTAGCAATTTCTAAAAGAAGCACAATGGAGCACAGATCTCTACTGACTGATTAATACTGAGGTTCAAACGCTGTGCGGTTTATTTTTTATATCCTGAGAGACCTTTGAATATTATTTGGAAATTTTCTTAAATAATAATTTTGAAAATCAATATACTTTTTAGTTCAATTTAATTAAAGGTAAATTTCCATCTCCACTACAAAATAAATATCTGAATATATACCGAAAAGGAGCTCTATAAACTATCTCATAATGCCAAACAGAAGGTTTGAGATAGAACTGTTTGAGGTGGTTTATCTAAAACGTGGAAAATTCGCTGCTAATGTTCTCGATGACTTCACGCAATCAAACTAAGTGTTCAAATAGCCTTATATATGGAGTTGTCTACAATTTAAATTTCTTATACAATGTCTAAAGCTTACATCTGCTATCTTACAAACAAATAAATGATTTATTTTGAACTTTTGTTTCTAATGCTTAAATACAATTATCGAGATATGCCGACAATATCTGTGTCTAAGGTTTGTCAATTCTTCACTCATAACCGACCTAATCCAACCAGTAGATCACAATTGGCTTTCCAAACGTCATAAATAAGCTCATTGAATACGTTTTTGCAAAGCCATTCCCCTTCACGGGGAATATTTCCCCAAGTCAACCTTTTGTGTTCGTTGCGGTTTTTAATGAATAATATGGATAAAAATCTTAAACAAAGAGCTTGTGTGAAATTTTGTGTTTCAAACGAAATTTCTTGTGCCAAAACGTTGGAAATTTTGAAAAAACATTTGGTGATTCAACCATGTCGGAAACTTAAGTTTAAAATTGGTATAAATCCCACAAAGAGGGGCGAAAAGAAGTGGACGATTTGCCACGTTCAAGAGGGCCTTCGACCTCTTAAACTGAAGAAAACGTCGGCAAAATAAAGGAAATGGTACTCGAAAATCATCATTGTAGTTTGTGAGAGATAGCCCAAATAATGGACATGTCTCATGAGATCGCTCGTCATATTTTGGTTGATGTTTTAGGTATGCGGAAAGTCGCAGCGCGATTGGAGTCAAACGATCCGAATTTTCTTCAAAAAGTGAATCGCAGTAAGGTGGCTGAAGACATGCTTGAACGCGTAAATTCCGATCCAACGTTCATCGAACCCATCAAGACATCGGTTTTCGAGTACGACATGCAAACAAGTCAACAATCATCGAAAATGAGCCGAATCCGAAACAACCGCGCTAAAGTAAATCGAAAATCAGGGTGATGCTGACCGATTTCTCTGATATTCGTGTTGTTGTTCATTCGGAATTCTTACCGGAGGGCAAACCCGTCAATAAAGAACATTATCTTGGCGTTATGAAGCGTTTGAGAGAGAATGTTTGTCGCAAAAGACCAGATTTGTGGCGGAACAGCAGTTGGTTTTTCCACCACGTTAATACACCAACGTACAAAGCGATCATTGTGAACGAGTTTTTGAATAAAAATTCAAAAAATATCAACGAACAACCACCGTACTTTCCAGATATGGCCCGTGTAACTTTTTCCTGTTTCCAAAACTCAAATTACCACTTCGTGGAACCCGTTTTGAGAGCATTGAAGGCATCAAAACTAATTCGCAACAATCCAATCCTATTAAACTGATGTTTTCAGGCTTCTTAAACGATTGATATTGACGTAGGGAACAAAACTTTCGGAAACTGTGATCAATATTGGGGGTAATGTATAAATCAGTTGTGATTGCAGTATGCAAAACACATGAAAGGATAATTAGTTTCTAGATTTATATCATATTCCAAATGTGCCAATTTTGACTCTTTACTCAGAAAGGCTATCATCGCTTGATCTAATGATTTGTAAACATTTCTCCCTGATAAGTGTATGTGTTATAATTTGTCAAACTTATTCGTTTACGTTGACAACTGGAGTGACAGCTATCACTCTAGAAAATTTTAAATCTCTAAAATCCACTCTATTTTCTATTTTAGCGCAAAGTCACACAAATGAACTTCATAGCAAACGTATTTGACACAACACAAGGTCATTCTGCGGCAAACAGGTAGTCCAAGCGTCATGAGTAAGTTGTCAAGCAGTCAACTGTCAAGTGTGCGCACGTAGAGAGTGCCAACGTGGATTAATTGGAGTATGAAAATGCATTTGTCAGACTAAATGAAAATATTATTACTTTTGATTGGTTTATGCAATCGAGTGCGCACTCACCAACACACAGGCATACATCTGTATGTATGTATGTTTAGATTTCCTGGCTGCCGAGAGTTTATGCCGCCGTTAAACTGCGGCGAAATGAGGAAATATGCGGCAAGTTGGCGTATTGACGCAATAAAAGCGTCGCTTAGAAAGAGAAATACTCGAACCGAAGCAAAACGACGACTGTGACGCAGTTGACCACTTAAATAATTTGGAGTTGGTTGCAAGAAAGCGAAACACAAGCAACAACAACCTTTGTCATTGCTTGCTTTCATTTCATATTTATTTATCTATTTGCTTACACTACACGTAGCACAACTGACAACAGCAACAACATCAACAGCAACAACAACAATAGATACTTTAATTGCAATCGAGTTGTGGTACAAATTGTCGTCTTACTTTCTTCCAACAATAACAGAAACAACAACAACAACAGGAGGCAGCAGCGCATCCAGACTTATTGTCTACGTCAGAGGCTGCGACTCTCGTTGCTTTTGCTATTGTTGTTGTGTCTAAGTTTGCGACCCAATATGGGCAAAATCACTGCACACTGACATTGAAATTGACATTTTCACTAATTACGCGCATGTGCAGTACAATCTTGCCACAAAATGTGTACATAACACAGCTGTGGTCCCTGTGTTTGTTGTTGTTTTTTTATTTATTTTATTTTTTATTTTATTAAAGAAAAAAAATTATTATTTTTTTAGTTTTATTAATTGCAATTTTGCTTTGTCACGCGCCGCCTTGGCAGGACAGCTGGTCAATGCAACGGTCGGCGACACTTGAGAATTTGCGCATGCGCGTTTGATCATGACGACAGCGGCGATGTATGTATATGATAAAAGGAAGCAAATTGCCGTTGAAATTGGCGAGATAGTCGAGTGAAATGAAGTGAAAAATCTCTCGAGCAATAATCATTAACGCGCTGAAGAGCTTAAGACCACACAAACACATAGCAACAACAACAACTCATATGCTTATATTTATTGTTAATGCAGTGCATTGCACTTTGTAATCAATTAATGCTCACGAATATTTTGATTGCTTTTGTGCTAATAGTTGTTGTTGTTGCTGCTGGCGCATGCACCTTTCGCAATTTGATGAATGTGAACGCACACGTCGTTGCTTGCCAGTGTCGGCTAGGCAGGACTGTTAACAGACAAATCGTCCGACATGTGTGCAGTATGCCACGCGAGTTGTTGTTATTGTTTGTGGAATGGGTGCAATTTTTTCGGAATTAACGTTTATTATAAAATAGCAGAAATATTAAATAATACTACAAAAATTTAGTTAAAACTGAAGTTTTCGTTATAATGAAAGTTACTACTGCGAGCGTAATGGTTACTGCAAGTTCAATTACAATTACAAATTAATAAAAATTTATGAACTCAAATTCCATTAGTTATGTAGTATACGAGGTCAATTCAAATAGTAACGAACATTTTTGCGTTTTGAAAAAATATACATTTTGTGTTTGCCTTCAAAATAGTTCCCACATGATATAATAAAATTATGCCGGCGCTTTTGCCAATCGTCGAAACATTTCTCAAACTCGATTTTTGGGATATTATTTGGCTCTTTCAGTGATTTTGCGTATGATTGTTAAACAACGGCACTTTAAGGTTCTCTTTATTTTTGGAAATAGGAAGAAGTCACACGGAGTCATGCCTGTCGAATATGCACGCTGGGACAACGATTTAAACAGGAAACCTACTTTTAGGAGTTACATATACATTTGCGCTCCTAAATGTAGGCAATGTTCAGCTTGTAATCATTTGTGTGAGGTGATCCGAGGTATTTTTCTAAATTCACGCGCTTCGCTCAACTTATGTTTAACGTAATCGTCCACCTATTCCAAACTCCAGCACCCATAATGAATAATATTCGACCAAATATACCACGCCCAGCACGCAGTGAAGAAAATATGGCTGAGAGTGTAGGCGAATACCGTGGAGAGTCGATTCGGCATCGTTCTCAGCAACTCGGACTGTTATTGCGCGCTGATAACCGACTATTTGTTGCCTGAAATTGAAGCTCGTGATCTCAGCGGCAATGGATTTATTGAGAGAACTCTTCGGTGAGCAGATAATTTCACGTTTTGGCCCGGTTCATTGGTCTCCAAGATTGTGTGATATCACACCGTTAGACTTTTTCCTGTGGGGCTATGTAAAGTCTAAAGTCTATGCGGGCAATCCCGCTTCTATTAAAGTCTTTGAACAAAATATTACACATGTCATTCGCTAGTTATTAGTCGAAATGCTCGAACGAGTCATTGAAAATTGGACTCAACTGAGCAATCATTCATTGGACATCCCCAATAAAGATTTAAATTATTTATTCCACTAAAATTTCTCCGGCAATTATTATAAAAAGTCCCAGAAATAGTCAAGAACCCGCACTTTTAATTTTTTTGTTCAAGGTTCAGCAGTAATGAGATAGAATAACTCGTACTCTATCGATGGCTTGTAGAGCAAAAAAACACACTGAGGCTAAGAACATCTATATGTATTTTTAAAAGTCTTGAAGCTTAGAAAATTCATAAAAGTCCAAAAACATCAATTTAATAACAATACAAATTTTATAATATTTTGTCTAAGCCACCACATCACTCACTTTTCAAAATATGCCGTTATGGACAACCAAAGCCATAAAGTCATTCAAATTTGAGAATAAGGTACGCTTAAAGCTGACGCTGTTATTGCGAAATTCAAGCGATAAAACAAATGTGACGAATTAGTGAACCAGCGTTTGAACCTTAGAACTCTTCGCAATTAAAGCAAAAACAGAAGACTTCAGCAACGAACTCGCTTCGCCATTGGTGACTTCAGGCAATTGCAGCAATTAATGATTAATGCATGCAAGAACACATTTTTATGAGCGTACATTAAAGGCAAATGGTTTTCTAAGCAAATATTCAAGGCTAGACAGTTTGTGACGAAATACCCGAAAAAATGCTTTGAAGTTAGAATTGAAACACAAAAGCAGCATGCAAGACCTTCCAGGAATATGGTACACGATGCTAACGCCACGCTAATTTCCGATTCCTATTAAACGAAATTAATAAAAAAAACCGCATTTTCTCTAGCAATAATTCTTAAATTTCATGTTTTATGAAAATAATTTTTTATGATTTTTGTGCTAAATGCCGCAGAAATTGATTTTTAATAATAGGTTGTGCGGCGCACATTTATTGTAAGTAAAATTAGAGCAGTAAATTAAATGTGGCCGTTGGCGTAGCGACATGAGCGAACACGTACCGGCTTCCTTGCCACAAAATGTGTGCCGTCGCAGTGAAGTGCAAAAAACCGACAATAATAAAAAAAATGTTGCGCATGCGCGCATATTAGCCATAACCCTATAATTATCTAAGACAAGGCAAAGCGGGCAAATGCAAAATCAGAAAAACAGTAAAAATAAAGTGGTTAACCGTTTATTGAAGCAAACAAATTGTAACTGTTTCAAGTTGTCGTTTTTGGTTGGGGTTTCGAATATAAACTGGAATTAGTTGAAATTTAAAAATTTGGTTAAATTAAAAATGAAATGATTTTTTAACTCTGTTCAAACAGCTGTAACCGTCAAAATTCATACGAACTTTATCTAACAGTATTTTTTTACTATATATAAACCCAAACGATTACCCACCTCCCGCCCAACCGACGCGTGGGGCGCAATCCGCAAACGAGCGGAATTTGCCGAGTCATGAAAGGCAAGAGTTTTTAAGCGTCGAGATCTCAAACTGCTCAGCTACAGAAAGAAAAATTTCAACAGCTAAGATTTAAATTTACAAAAACAAAAGGTTAAAAAATGTTTAATGTTACTTATTAAGCGAAGACAAAATAGTTTTTTTAATGCTAAAGATCGAATCAGACAGGTCAAATGTGCTGGAATGAGAATTAAAATCATAACATATTTGACGGTATGGTTCGTTTAACTCAAAATTTGTTCTCGAAGATTTTAAAGTAATGGTCTAAACTGCCTAGATGAACGAAATGGGACATTAAACTTGATATCAGACAAAAGAAAAGAGCTACAAACAGAACCATTCAGAAGTTTTACTAGAAATATTATACCTAGCATTTCCCTACGACTAGTGAGTGTAGGTAGATTTATAAGTTTTAAGGGAGTAGTGTACGGAGGAAGATTCAATCTTGAATCCCAGTGTAAGTGACCTAAAGCAAAAAGTAAAAATTGTTTTTGAACGGACTCTAACATATCAGAATGGGTATTGTAGCTAGGATTCCATACCACAGAACCATACTCCAATATAGGTCTTACCAATGTTGTAAAAAGAGTTTTAGTAATATACGGATCACTAAATTCTTTAGACCAACGTTTAACAAAGCTAAGAACACCTTTAGCTTTTAAAACAATTGAATTTACATGAGAATTAAAATTTAGTTTAGGGTCCATAGTAACTCCTAAATCAACAAAGCTAGATACTTGCTCTAAACTGAAGTTATTTATTACGTAGGGAGAAGGATCAACAGATCTTTATATATTAGAATGGCAAATATCTCCCTTCCGCTTTTTTGCTCTTTATTCAATGCTTTATAAAAAGTGTTACAAAGATCGTTAGTTCAAATATGCGCCGTTTCGTTCGATAATTTGTTTCCATCTAGACGGCAACTTCAGAAAACCCCCTCGTAGAAGCACTCCTCCTTATTTGTGAAGAACTCGGACAGCCACTTTTAACAAGCCTCTTTTGAGTTCAACTTTACACCACCAAGGGCGTTCACCATGGACAGGAACAGGTGGTAATCACTTGGCGCTACGTCCGGGCTACATATATAGTGTATGCAATAAAACATCCCATCCGAGCTTCCGTAATTTCAGATGAGTCTTCAACGAAGTTTGTGGTCTGGTGTTGTCTTGGTGGAACACTACACCCTTCTTGTTGGCCAATTCTGGACGCTTCTGGTTGATCGCCCGCTTCAAGCGGTTCAGTTGTTCGCAGTAGTTGGTACAATTAAGCGTTTGGCCATATGGGAGCAGCTCATAGTGGATGATTCCCTTCCAATCCCACCAAACACACAGCAAAACCTTCCTGGCCGTCAATCCCGGCTTGGCCATTGTTTGGCACGATTCACCGGCCTTCGACCACGACCGTTTTCGCTTGAAATTTTCGTATGTGATCCATTTTCCGTCGCCAGTCACCATCCGCTTCAAAAATGCGTCGAGTTCGTTCCATGCTGCTGAAATATCGCAGGAGTTTTATTTTAAAATTCTGAATGTTGGCAACCCCTTGCATTACTTATATGTATAACAACATGTACATATGTATGTTTTATTTTTATTAGTTATTTATCTGATAAGTGGCAACACTATTTTAAAAATCACCTTTAGTTGTATAATTTGTTATGCACTTTCAATTGTGTGCACCAATTTTCCATATTAACTATTGAGTTGTGGTTTGATATAGGTTTGATTGAGATAAGTGGTAATGCTGTTAGAAAAATCGTCCTTGGTATCAGTCCACTCCTCTATATTAGAAAAGACGTAACACATTATACTTCAAGGGAAAAATATTAAAATATAAAATTTAATAAAATATCCAATTTTATAGAAATTTTTTCAAATACCTTAAATCGTATATTGAATTCATTCATAAGCCTAAGAACATATCGGCGCAGCAGATCCTGAAGTTTATTTAGCTTTGTTTTTGGAAAATGCGTTTGAAAGTTCAAATTATCTCTAAGGATTCGGTTTTGAAAACATTCTTCGTACTTAACGGGTTACTTGGGTTTCATGTGTTCAAAAAATTGATTTTTTGTCTTTTGGCTTATTAATTTCTACAACATCTCAAGAATATTATTCTAAATTTTTTTCGATCCGAATAATAGTTTCGGAGATGCAGGCTTTGGAAGGTGTGCGCTCCAAGTCGGTATTATTGTTACTCAAAACTTTAAACGCGTTTTTCTCGGAACCGTGTTTTTAAAGTCGATTGTCAAATGTTCTCGAAAACTACTCAATCGATCTTGATGAAATTTTTTCACAGGAGTTTGAGATACAATTTACTCGTGCTTGAACGAATGATTTTATTTTTTTAATTACAACTATTTAAAAAAAAACACAATGTCAAGCAAATTTGACTGATATTTTTATTTTTTTTTTGGAAAAATGTCTGTCAAAATTCCAATTTTTACATTTTTTGGCATTCTTTCGTTCAAGGGCGAGTTTATGGTCTTACCTAAAACTTATTTTTGTTTCTTTCATTTTGGATCTGATCCTATCAGGAGTTATGCTTACAATGCGGACGCACATTTTTTCCGAGAGGCCACCGAAAATTACGTCACAATGGAGGAGTCTTAATATTTTTTTTATTTCAGAAATTATTATTTAAAAAGGTATGTATAAGACAGAAAAAAATTTCAATTAAATAAATATTTTTTACAAAGAAAGAAAAATTTTGAAAATAGGCATTTTTTTATCCGAAAAAACCCATGTAGCTCATTAACACGCTTTTCAGAAATTTTATGGAGTAGCAAACAACGAATACCTTTGATGGCAACAAATCGTTTCTTCCATATGATTCTTCTCATTTATAAGTATGGAGTTCTTAGTCTCTAAAGAAGAAGAACTAAACGTAATCTCACAAACAATCACTCAGAACTCTTCCTTATTGAAAAATATCCTTGTATAGTTGATTACTTAGAAGGCCTCCAAGTAATATGGCTTCAAAAAGAAGGTGTCTCCGCCGAAGCCTCGGACTACCCACACCTGCTAGCGGCTGAAGACAGTGAACGAAGAGAACTTAAGCGCTGGTGACGGTAATGGAGCGATGATTTCAGAAGCGCATTTGTCACGAATAAAGTGGCTCACAAGTAGCGCACCAACAAAAACACACTAACTTATATACATACTAACAAACATTGACTAAGTGGTGCGCTTTGCATAAATGCTTCTAACCGTAAAATGAGAATTAGATAATTAAAAAAAAAAAAATATTTATATAGATTAAATAAAAGTTATAAAAAACTAAGCTAGGAGTGCCATAATGCATAGCAACAACAACAATAAAAATAAATTTAATTGGTTTACAGTTTAATAAAAAGAATTATGACAAGTAAAAAATGGCTCTGTGTGAAGCAAAAAGCAAATCAGCGCTTAAAAAATTGTAACAAAGTGTGGCAAATGGAAATAAACTGTCACGATTGCAAATTAAAAGCGGCAGCAAACAAGCTGTGACAACAACAAAACCAACAACAACAACAACAACAGCAATAGCAATAATAATAATGGCAGCCGCAGTAGTAATATCGGTTAAGATTTATGACCGAAAATAGAAACAATAAATAACTCAGTTTTCTCACCAGTCACAATTGTTCTAGGTAAATGTTGCCGCGCGCGACAAAATTCTCACAACAACTAACACACATACATACAGACATACATATGTATATACACAGCGGCAAAGCGTTAAATATTGTGCGGTAGTAAGTGGGGCCACCGAACCTTGCTCCCTCATCGGTAGCGGGTGGTCGGTCCAGTAAGCCAAATTTAGGTAGCGAACAACAACAACAACAAACATAAAAAATATAAGCAACAACAACAATAAATTGCTACAAGTACTTAGTGCCACAATGAGGACAATCACAGCGTGTTGACGACGACGACAACGACGCGACGATGGCTTCCACAGCGCGAGATGGCGATGGTCGATGGCGACATTGCCACAGTTTAAGTTCAACAACAGCAACACAGCACAATACACACATGTGTCTACCATGTTTGTGTGTGTGTGATCTAAGGCGACTGTGATTTTTGCAGTTTCGGTTTCATTTATTTTAGAAAAAAATCTGATTGTAAATCTTGGCATTGTTGTACGTTTAGATTTATTTTGTTGCATTCGATTTGACGTTCGTTCGATTTTTTTCTATTTTCTAGCGCTCGGTCTCTTTCCTTTATTCGAGGTTAATAACTTGTGCTCGATACCCTAAAGGTTAAGTTTGGTGCACAGGAAAGAAAAATCGAAAATAAATCGGGCGAAAAAGCATTTAAAACTTTGAGTTATGACAATTTATGAACTGCGTTGTTCGGTAAAGAGTCACAAGTAGTTCACACATATGTAGCGATGTATGTGCGTTTGTTTACTAGAATCTATGAATTGGCAGTCAACTGGCAGCCGTGTTGTGGGTGACAAAGCCACTGGTCACGCGTGAGACTCACACAAAATTGGTAGGCACTGTGGTAGTGAACTACTTTTGAACTACTACCTATCGTAATACAGTTGTGATGAGGATACAGTAGGGCAGTATTGAGAAATTGAAGAAAATACTTATATTATTATTATTATTTTTTTTTACTAGGGGACTATTAGAAAAATTTTAATGGTTATTGTAGTCAAAGGTTTCCAAAGTACTATTTTGGAAGCCTAATGTGAAGAATCCTGGTACTCCAGTAGTTAAAAATATTTAGTGAATGTCGAACATTCGTGGAAACGTGTCATATTCCAGCCGTCCAGTTACAATAATACCATCGACGGCCGGCTCGCTCAATAAAGTTAACAGGACTATCCAAATATCTTCTGGATTACTTGAATACCTTCCGAAACTCAAATACCTATTAAAGGAAACGATGGCATGACTCTTTTGAAGCAATATATAGAAACTTAATCATCGTTTGAAGGTTTTCCGTATGCAGAACTATAAAAAGTTTAAGAAAAATTATATTATCAAGAGCCCACTACGATACGACGATTTTCCTAACTTGTTTTGGGCCAATATCAATGACCAGCCATGGAATTGATAAGAGATCAAAATAGTTTGCATTGGAAATAAATTTGAACAGGTGAGAGCTCTTGGGTTGATACCTCCTCCGTCACTTAGCGTGCATACCTACTCTAGACCACTGCATCGCGGAACCGTCTCCCAGCGGTTTTTTCACTACGCACATACCTTCAAGAGCTATGTGGGGAGGGGAGAAGCCGATGGAGAAGAGGCGAAGGGATGGAGGAAGGCGAAGAGGAATCATCTGAGCACTTAGTAAGGTACTTTCTCCTTCAATATCCAGCATTGCATTTTAGCAGAAATATTAGGTGTCTTTGTCAACTAGTATAAACTGGTATATATCAAATGAATTGGTATAATCTGATATAATAGAGACAACTTAATAAGTAATTATGTAAGTGTTCAGTAAAAACACTCGCCACTTTCGGATGCCTATGACTTCTTAACATTCTGGTATCCTGTGCGGAGCTTGCGTCATAAATCAACTAAGCCATGAAAAGAAATAAGTTGAAGTAAGTAAATAGAGGTAATCTAACTCAAAACCTAGGTTTAATGACACTTCTAAACGGGCTTAAAAAACATTTGGTATTAATGTCCACCGTTTTTCAGAAAGCGATAAAACCCATATTGTTTTTTTTAATGTCAGGACCAAGAATTTAGCTTTAATATAAGGATAAGGGTTTACCATTATACTTTACAAACTATTTCGGGGAAGTGACCGTTGCGGCTGCCTCGAATTAATTCCAGCCGATAGACCAAATTTTCGATCACTGTTTGCAACAATTGGGACCATATGTCAGCGATAATCGTTTTTTTTTTTTTTGGAGTAAGTCTGTTCATTATGAAATGGCGTACTAAACTGAGTATAAATCAAGTAACAACTGTCAACTCCGAAAAAAAGTATTGTTTCATTGAAAACCACACGCCTAAAAACAACACCCGTTATAATAAAGTCGAAGCCAAGGCCGTCAACTGAGACGCTATCATTATTCTTCAATGTATCAGAACTAAAATTGATCGAAATTGTTGCTTTCGATTTACCGACAATTAACGAGTGACGAAAAGAACAGTAAACTTTCGTGGGTTCAAAAATTGATTTTTGCTTTATTAATTTCTACAACATCTCTAGAATATTATCTTAAATTTTCAATTCGATCCGTATAATGGTTTCGGAGAAACAGCCTTTGGAAGGTGTACGCTCCAAGTCAGAAATTATTGTTATTCAAAACTTTAAGCGCGTTTTTCTCGGAACCCTATTTTCAAAGTCTGTTGTCAAATGTTCTCGAAAACTACTCAACCAATCTTGATGAAATTTTGCACAGGTTTACAGGTTTTCGAGATACAATTTACTCATGTTTGGACGAAGGACTTTCCTATGAATTACAACAATTTAAAAAAAAAAAATGTCAAGCAAATTTCACCGAAGTTTTTATTTTTTTGGAAAAATGTCTGCAAAAATTCCAATTTTTACTTTTTTTGCTTTCCTTCGTTCAAGCACGAGTTTATGGTCTTAACTTATTATTGTTTTGTTTTTTTTTCATTTTAGATGATCCTGTCAGGAGTTATGCTGACAACGCGTACCCACCTTTTTTCCTCGGGGTTCACCGAAAATGACGTCACAATGGAAGAGTTTTAAGTTTGTTTTTTGAAAATTTCGGAAATTATACTTTAAAAATGGATCTATAAGACAGAATAGTTTGAATTAAATAAATAAAAATAGGCCTTTTTTACCCGACAAAACCCATGTAACCCCTTAAATATGAGAGTTTTGGAGAAGTTATAAATACAGTAAAAGTTGATCTGTATTATATGTGTCTAAAGCGTGACTTTAATAATGAATGATGATTTTATTATCTTTTTATACTTTCTTATTGTAAAAGAAAGGAGGGCATAGGAGAGGTTAGGTTAGTCTGGTATGCCAGTAAGCCACAAAATAAAAAAGCGGCAAAGGGACTTGAATATAAGGTATGACTAAAGTGTGAAGAAAATAAGCAGCAGTTGAAAAATATACGAGGAAAGTCTTTCTAAGCAAATGTAGTTCCATGAGAATATCTAAAACATTTCCGGTTACTGTAAAATTTCACTTTTAAAACATTATACCTGAACACTGTACAAATTCATACATATTATAATATCTGTACTCCTCTATATATGCTTTTTATTACACATACATTTCTACGGCCAAAGTGTCCATATATGGCGTCGCTCGACTCCAATTATTTGGGTGCGGTGCAATTATTAGATATTACCAAGCGCAAAATCATTTCAATTGCATTTTTGTCTCAATAATTTGGCAACTGTTTACACATACACACATACATATGTACCACGGCTTGGCTGACGCGACGCCAAACAATTTGGTCTAATGATCAAAAATATAAATAAATTCAAAGCACACAAAAATATTACATTTTCGCATGATTAATGCAATGAGCTGCTAATAGATAACACCTTCAATGTCGCCAAATAAATAGAAAATAAACAAACACACAAGCTTTGGTATGCGCATGCGCAAGCGCCACTTTAAGTATTTATACGTCTTTGGTCATTTATTAAATTTGCGCGTCAACTTTCATTTTCTATACAAACAAAAAAAGTTGAGAAATTATAATACAACAACAATAGCAAAAAATAATACAAAAATAAAATGAAACTGCAAAAAGCAACAATAAGCAAGAATCGCACAAAATAATCGAAAGCAGTGAGCGATAAAGCAAAACGTTTGAAAAAAATGAAATGAAAATGAAATTGAAAATACAAATAAATAACAGTAATGATAATCAAAATAAAAACGGTTAACGAATTCGCAATGTCAGCGCATTAATAGAAACATCAATTTCCAAAGCGCCATCAACATGTACTTGAACACGTTGCATGAACGCGCGAGTGTTGTTGGCATGACGGCGCGACAGTAGATGTGTATGCATGGTGGCTGTGTGCCCACATTTTGATAAGATTTCACTCAATTCAAGCGCAACGTCACTCCCAGCCGTGTTGTTGTTGTTGGTGACACTGTACAAACTGGCCGCCACACAGCTGGCCTACCCAACTCACTGTCGCTGTCCATCCTCCTAACCGCTTGGCTGACCAGCCACTTTGCCAGAGTCGGCAGCACATCACCCAGAAGATCGATCGATTCGCGTGTGTCATATTTTAACATTTTTCATGCCCAGACTTATACTCAAGCGCACAAATCTACTCATATACACAAATATATATATTGAAACCAATCGTCCAATCATGCAAAGTCAGTCAGTCAGTGTGCTACGCGCATGTTCACACTGCTTAGTGAGGGGGATTGCGGGGTTGTTGAGCGGCGAAAACAATTTTTAAAATTGTGACATCTAGAAATAAGAAATCATAAAGTTGAAAACCACAAATAGCCAACAAGTACGAGTACTTGCTCCATTAGTTACTTAGCTGCCGGGTTTTGAGAGAAGCTACTAGCTAGTGAAGCAAAGCTGTAGACTACTCTTACAGTAGGCTTCCAGGCAAATGAATGTGTGGCTAACGACTGTTGATATGTATATAATATTTCTTAGGGTGGAACAATTTTTTTCAGATTTTAAAAAATCGAAATTTATCTTGATGAAAGCTTGTCATCTCATTCTCATAAAAAACTGATCAGAATTCTTACGATATTCTTCTTGGTCATCCATAAAGTTGACTGCGGTCTCATAAGAAAAATATCAAAAAATACTCCTTTGAAAAATCTTAAAGAGTCTTACTAACAAGTAAGGAAGAGTTAACTTCGAGTGTATCCGAACATTTTCTATTCTTGCAATCTATTTATGTTTATGCAGTATTTTTATTATGAGAGTATACAATTTGACCCATATATTTGGCGTAAAGCCGAATTTTTGACGAAAATCAAACCGTTTCGTTCGATAATCTGTTTCCATATAGAAGGCAACTTCATAATACCCCCCTCGTAGAAACCCCCTTCTTATTTGCGAAGAACTCGGACAGCCACTTTAAACAAGCCTCTTTGGAGTTTAACTTAACAGCAAAACGGGCGTTCGCCATGGACTGGAACAGGTGGTAAACACTTGGCACTATGTCCGGGCTATATGGTGGATGCGATAAAACCTCCCATCCGAACTCCCGTAGCTTCTGACGAGTCATCAACGAACTGATTGGTCTGGCGTTATACTGATGGAACACTACAGCCTTCTTGTTGGCTAATTCTGGACGTTTCTGGTCGATCGCCTGCTTCAAGCGGTTAAGTTATTTGACAACCTAACATATGTAATGCTGAAGGTCGTCATTAATTTATCGTGAATAATCTTAACTTTGTTTACCTAGGTATCGGTAATCAGGGGGTTTAAGATGAGTAGGTGATTAGACTCCTGCATTCGAGCCTAGTTCCAGGGCTGCCAGTTTCGCCTCTAGGCGGGCAGTGACGTAGAAGTTTCCTCCTCGCAGGTGTTAAGGTTATACCGACTTTGCTCGGTCGTCAGAGCATTGTTCGTAGTGAACAGAGGGTACCGCGAGAAGGTGAGGTTGACGTTTGGGAGGGATAGGCTAGTTTTTTGCATAATTTTCGGTATTAGCTGAATGGGCCATACCACTATACGACAACTTATATGTGAAAGACCTATAGATATTCTAATAAATTAGGCACAGGCACTACGGTCTTCATTTCGATATCTGGGGCCTTGAAAATTCAAAATAAATCATTCAAAAAATCGGTTAAAATTGGTTAACTGGTTCCTGAGACAGGTTTTGCCGCATAAGTAGGCGAAACCACGCCCATTCTCAAAAGTTTATACCAATTTGAGTGCAGATTGACTCTATATCTAACTCGTTTAGTTTTAGGAGACACAAACAACCGTACTATTATACTCTGTGCAACATGTTGCGAGAGTATAACAATCGCCCCACCCTAATGTCATGTGTACATACATAATAACACACGAAACGAATCACAAGTAGCTGTCTCCATTTACTTTCAAATCAATCGATGATATCTTCACCAATTTAAGCTTAAACTCAATTTACAACTTTGTTGCTTCTGACACCACTTGCCACCGCTGCACACGCAGTCAACCAGTTGCGCTTCCAACGCGTATTGACTTTATTGGCACACATGTCAGCGTTGTTGTTGTTGTTATGCTGTCCCAGCTTTCGGTGCGTATGCGTGTGCGCATGTGTGTGTCGTCGTGGTCGTCGCGTCGTCAATGAGATTTGCGTAAAATCGAAAGTTTCACACTTCATAATTGATTATGGAATTGAGTGGTGAGCTGAGGTGATGTCAAGGCGCGACGCCCAAACTGACACATAACAACAAACACACGCACACACGCTGGCGCTAATGCGCGCTTCAATAAAAATGAGAAATTGCATGGCTCACTTAAAAGCGCCGCTAAATTGGCCTATTCAGCCAATTTAATTGTGGGTCATGCGCAAATATTTATCAATTATCTGGATTTTCGTTTACGACAACCGGCCGAGTGCTGGCTGGCTCGAAACTGCTCAATCAGCGCATTTGTTACACTAAGTGGTATTAAGTCTTAATTTGATTCGCGTGACGCTTAAGACGCTATATATATAGAGGCAATTGGCGGGCAGCTCTTGTATTGATTGATTTGAAGAGACAATAATTTGATTTTTAATCGCTATTTTTAAGGCTATTATAATAAAATAATAACGGTAGTTTAATTTGCACGTCAATTTGATGGCTTATTTTTCACTTAAGGCGCTGCTTTGTTCGTAGTTTTTATATATTTTAGATAATAAAATGTATTATTTTTATTGATGAGGCATTAAATTTGATCTACTGTACACATTATTGAATAGAGTGAATGGAGATTAAGCGATTTTGTCGGTAAAAACAAATTTTGTTTTTCTAATGTATTGAAAAAGTTTCTTAATGTCTTGAGGAAATAATTTCATTAGGGGCTTCCACCTTATTCAGGAGGAAAAGATTATTGTTGGAAATTCTGATCGAAGTAAGACTTGTTGTAGATCTTATTAAAATAGTCTGTGAACCCTATTTGCTATAGCTCTAACTAAGCTTTCCTGATAATATTAACACACTTCCTCTATATGGAGTTCACTAACGTCGAAATTCGCGCTATTTTAAGGTTTTCCTTCGTTAAAGGCAAATCCGCTAGATAAACGTTCCGTGAGATTAATGGTGTTTTGGGGGATGGTACTATATCACTTCAAACTGCGAAGGAGTGGTTTCGACGATTCAGAGCGGGTGAAAACGACACCATAGATAAGCCAGCCGGCGGAAGACCTGTGAAGATCGATCAAATCATGGAAAACATCGTGACATCGCCCAGGAGATGGGAGTTAGTCACCAAATCATTTTAAACCATCTGCAGAAGGCTGGATACACAAAAAAGCTTGATGTTTGGGTGCCACATGATTTGACGCAAAAAAACCTTCTGGACCGTATCAACCAACGCCTTCTATATGCTGCTGAAACGGAACAAACTCGACTCATTTTTGAAGCGGATGGTGCCTAGCGACGAAAAATGGATCACATACGACAATATCAAGCGAAAACGGTCGTGCTCGAAGGCCGGTGAATCGTCCCAAACTGTGGCTAAGCCGGGATTGACGGCCAGGAAGGTTTTGCTGTGTGTTTGATGGGATTGGAAGGGAATCATCCACTATGAGCTGCTCCCATATGGCCAGACGCTTAATTCTACCAACTACTGCGAACAACTTGACCGCTTGAAGCGGGCGATCAAACAGAAGCGTCCAGAATTGGCCAACAGGAAGTGTGTAGTGTTCCACCAGGAAAACGCCAGACCACACACTTCGTTGATGACTCGATGATGGAAGGTTTTACTGCATCCCCCATATAGCCCGGACATAGTGCCAAGTGATTACCACCTGTTCCTGACCATGGCGAACGCCCTTGGTAGTGTAAAGTTGAACTCAAAAGAGGCTTGTGAAAAGTGGCTGTCCGAGATCTTCGTAAATAAGGAGGGGGGCTTCTACGAGAGGATATTATGAAAGCGCATATTTGAACTAAACCCAATCACTGTAACACTTTTTATAAAGCATTGAATGAAGATATTTACCAACCGTATATTATTCATTACAGCATATTCCCTCAACGAGTTCGTTGCTTAAGTCTTTTGTGCCACAGCACTCAATGACCGAAAATGTCTCACAAAAGATGTACACAAGTAATTACAATACATAACTACAAACAACCGCAAATGTAAATACAAATGCGCTTCCGCACTTCAAGGTCAATCAGCGTGCCACAAGCGACCGACACAGCAGTCAAAAGTCAAAAATGATGCGCATTTATGCAACAACAAACAGCAAGCACTTGCAGCAGCAGCAAAGAACGACAAAAAAGCCAAATGCACACAAAATAAAAACATAAAAAACCAAAAAAAAAAATTTAATAAAAATTGAAAATGAAAAGAGAATAAATCCAAAAAACAAATAATTTACAACAAAAACAAAAACAAGTAGTTAAGTGGTAGACATAACAAGCAATAACCAAAGCAATCAAAACGCAACGCATTTTGTGTATTTATGTGAAGAAACGCACACACACAAACACTCATAAAAATAAATAAAAATTAATATTAAACGAAGATTTTCAGCCGCCTAAGCTTGCTTAGACTTCATCTTTATTTTTAATAATTTTATTTCGTATTTTCAAAAAATATTAATTTTTTCCTTTTCTACTCGTCTTTATTGCGTTTGCATGCAATGCAGTGCAAATATTCGTGTTTAGTGTACATTTAAATGCATTTATTGCTGGCATGTCAGACCAGAGGTCGCGAGAGAAAATTGCCTGTATGGCCTAACCGCCGCGGCAAACCGCAAGCCACGCAAAATAACGACCGCGTGAGCTGACCAATCAACTATATGTGAGTGTGTGTGTGTGTGTTTAGGAAATGGCTAGTAAAATTAATTTCCTTAATTTTTATATGCCATAAATTGGCTTATTGCGGATTAGTTATGTTCACAGATGTATTTAGTTGTAATTTGATATTGTTGTGGTTTTTTAGTGTAATTATTGTGTCATAATATACATAGCTAGGATCTTCTCAACGACTTGATTTTCACTTAAATATTTCATAAAAACCTCCTCTATGAACCGCCAATCAGGATTTTATAACCACCTTTGGCTCCATTCCATTCATCATCTCTCTAAGGAGGCTGTCTCATCTCTCAATTCTAACATTATTAGCATGTATGCATTTGATATTTTAGGAGCTCTGAATCGCATGATATAATAATAAAAAACTCTTTATAGCCATACACAGCCTCTAGAGCTTGTAAAAGAGTTGAAGGGCCCTTGAAGAACTATATTTAAAAACCCTAGAACCTGGAGAAAGGAATGCACCAGTTGGATCGATTCCCGTCGTCCAACATCAAAAATGGTGATCTACTGGCTAGTATCTAAGTGTGTTCTAAAATTGTATAATGAAATTATTACAGTAGAGTAGATGGTATTTAGAACCACATTGGAGAGTTTTTGTTCTACTATTAATGTCGAAATACTCACCCTCAAAGAAGTGAATTAGGTGCTGTAAAATAGGAAATCGAAACAGAGCTATCAGCTTCATGGATAGTACGAGTTCATGTAATCCTATCGCATACAGTTCAAGTAAACCCAAGTATTTGTCTTCGACCTCCGAAGTTGATTGGATTATTCTACTACTTTCCAAAAGCTCTTCAGACACCACTCTCAGCATGATACAAAAACGAAAAACTAAAAGGGAATTTCGCAGCTTTTCGAAGCAGTTAACTCCATTAGCCGAGTCGTGGAACCTATGTTTCATAATCCGTGAACCCGGGTAAAGGTACGGAAGGAATACCTTACGGAACGAAACACAATATATGTAGTGTCTTTAGTGACATTACCACTCAGCAACAACCTTGATTTGATATCTTGACGGGCCAACTTCAAAGAGTTTGGCCCTTTGACAGAGTTGAAAGTTTCTCCAAAAGGCCTGTAGACGTTATGAGAGGATTTTAGAAATATAGGGAACTGTTTGACTTATTATTGTCAAGATTTTCACCTCTAAACAAGGGAGGCAAGAGGAGTTGAAGAATCACGAAATGGATTTTACTAGGTTCTTAATATTCTACTAGCGATTGAAGCATCTTAGAACTGAACAATCAATCAATATCAATCTTGACCGTTGTATACGATATCGATAACCTTTTCAAATGCAATCTGTAGCCAAAATTCATGTTAAATATTAGTTTTAGACTACAGTGTCTATACCAGTTGGCCTGCCAGATCCCACTACAGTCAGCCGAGACTCTCACCACCACACTAAGTTGGCTATCTTAAGTCAACCATAAACAAATGAAGTCTCTGTGTTATATCAACCTGTGTAGTGTTATCACCAAACAATTATTGTCTGCACTCGCTTCTTGGAATGCCACTTACAAGCCTATATTTAAACTGACATATTCATCTCTTCAACGATAATACAGCAATTTGCGACAACAATGTTTCGTGCAGGAAACCATAAAAAGAACCTCAAGCTCTTCAACAAAGGCGAGCAATGACATAAATCATGCTATTAAATCACAAATTACGGTTCATTATATCAATTAAGTGCCGAAACAGTTAAAATGCGGACCTTAAGTTAACCTCGTCTCGCCCACAACGCATGCATGGCCGCGCTACGCACAAGGTATTCACACACACACATATATATAAACACAGAGTTGCAATTAAAGTTAGTATGTTAAACTTTCACAAATTCAAGAAACATACTGTAACAACAAAAACTACAAAAAACAACAATAACAACAGCTGCATTTCGATTAATATGCCGCAAATTTTAATTGGAGACGCCACAAAGCAAAAGAGTTGCTGCGGCAAAATGTTGAACACATGGTTGCGTTCTGGGTGGGCCCGGTAAGCGGTACCTTTCGAAAAACGGGTCGCCATCAGCCACCAGCCAGCAACCAGCACAACGCGGTAATTGCCAAATGAAGTGCATGAACGTGCGCAAACGCATGCGCACTTGTTGCACGCCTGTCGCTTGCGTTGCTGCATATCTGCTCCGGCATTATGTGTAATTAAGTTGCAGCGACAGGTGGCAAGTGGCAGTGGGGCGGTCCAACGGGCGGCAGTTGAATGTTTTCACTTCATTTTTGACATGGCAAAAACCAAAACGGCAACTTTTATGATTTGTGATTTTGTTCCATAATTTTTGAAGAGTTGGCTACAGAGCAGAGCTACTTGATTTAATTTTGATGCGAAGAAAGTATGACACACGGAAATCGTTTAAGACATGCAGGAATTGGTAAATTTCCTATTTTTTTATTTATATGTAATGTGTAACTTAACATGAAAATTTATGAAAAATATATATACATCAAAACTCTAACCTCTTTTCTGAACAGATTTTTCAAATATTAGAATAGCTCACAAAAACAATTATATACCTCATTAGGCGTTTCAGGTTTACTACTACTTACTAAAAGTTCTAATAAATGAAATTCTAATTAAACATTTCATTCCGGACATGTAAATATGCGATAGACGCTTAAATAGAAAACAATTTTATGAAAATATCTTAAAACAGCTTAAGGGGTTACACGGGTTTTGTCGGGTTCTATGTAAAAAAAAATTTGCTTAATTCAAACTTTTTTCTATCTTATAGATACATGTTTCAAGGATAATTTCTGAAATTAAAAAAAAAATTAAAACTACTCCATTGAGACCTCATTTCTGGTGAATTCGTCATTTTCAAAATTTCATCAAGGTCGGTTGAGTAGTTTTCGAGAACATTTGACAACCGACTTTGAAAACACGGTTCCGAGAAAAACGCTCTTAAAGTTTTGAGTAACAATAATACCTGACTTGGAGCGCATACCTTCCAAATGCTATATCTCCGAAACTATTATTCGGATCGACTTGAGAATTTAGGATAATATTCTTCAGATGTTGTAGAAATTAATAAGCAAAAAACAAAAAAAAAAAGACTTTTTGAATCCACGAAACCCATGTAACCCCTTAAGCTAAGTTGTGTAAAGTGAAATATATTGTTTTTATATAAAAAAAAACTGAGCATATCATTAATTTTTAATAATTTAATTTAAATATTTTTTAAAGTTCAGAATTCTTTACTACAAACTATTTGTCGAACCTCGGCGAAAGTGGTCAGAATAGCTCATTTTGGTTTCTATAACTTAAGTCGACTTAAGCCATTTTTATAGACTTGCGAAGATATTTTCATAAATTGGTTTTTTTTTCTGCCAAAACAATTATATTCTTTCATTGTATCACAGTTTATTATTTCTATATGTTTGATAGTGTATTGGTTTGACAAGCATCCCATTACATAACTTCGATTCGTACTCTTTCCAGACCAACCTATAATAAAATAGATTAGCAACCGCTATGAAGGACACGCTGTCACATCGTCTGAGCAAATTTTTCATTGAAAACTTATTCTTTTAAAATTTTGTTCCGAGTATTAGATAACATTGAGATGCGCTATAAAAATGGGGGGAAATTCGACCATGCATATAATGGCGCTTTGAAATAAAGAACATCAACTTTAAATAAAAGCTGACTTTTACATCACAGCGCCTGAATTCGGATATTTTTCCAACTAACAACAAAACATTGTCTTCCTTGTCCAAAAAAAGTGTATGATTTGATTACTAAGAAAATCAGCTAAAGGCAACTGAAAATATGTAGTAGTTATATAAATATTCATTTTCCAACGCGTTATTACAGAGTTCTGTATACGTTACAATAAAAGAGCCTGATATGGTTTCGTTGGGAAGTTTGGTCACTTGTGAAGCAAATTTATCATCGATATCGAACGATTTGAATCGAAATATGTTTATCTGATTGGTTCTAAAATAGTCCAACAAATTTGATTGATTCAATATAATGAAAGCTCGAAAATATGCCTGACCGCAAGTGGCCACACTTAGTCCATAATTTATCTCACTATGCTCCCCATTGAGTAACAACTAGGCATCATTCAATTACTTGCTAAATTTGTTTCACTCAATTTCCGATTTCATAAATATAGAAATAAAAAATTTGGTCCGTTCACCATCCATACTATAGCAAAGTAGTATGATTAGTATGCCTTTAATTTTGGAGTTACAGAATGACTCAAGAACATTTTAACTTGAATTCGGAATATTATAAATAAATCTTTTGGAAGACTGCTTTCATTAATGCTTCCTAAATACATTCTCATTTTTAATTTTCCCGCTGAGAATATTTCAAAATCTTTTTTTCCCCAGGTTGGCACAACTGTCAGCCAATATTCTTTCAATTTTTATTGCTATGTGTCATTTAGTTTGTTTACGGCGTCATTAGGAACAAGTCAACCTTTTGTGTGCGTTTATGATTTATACCAATCGTAAACTTGAGTTCTCGACATGGTGGAATCACCAAATACTTTTTTCAACATTTCCAACGTTTTGGCGCAAGAAATTTCGTTTGAAACACAAAATTTCACACAAACTAACTATAATTTGTTAATTACTAACTAATTTTGGAATTTCTTTCCTTCGGGTAACTTATTTGACACAATATATCTCATTATGTTATGAGTAGCAACTAGGCATCATGCAACAACTCGCTAGATTTGATAAAGACTGAACATTCTACGTATCCCACTTCTCGATGTTTCTTAAAATGAGTTCTAAAGAATAAGGGACCTCCATTTTGAATTTTAAAAAACCGATATCGCATTCATAATAGGCGACCGAGGACCCCCGAGTGACGAGTTTCGAGCGATTTCGATGAATTTTTCAAGACATCGTCCGCCATATTGTATCCGCCATTTTTAATTTTAAAAATCGATATCAGTGACCCCGAAAACCCCCAAAAATCGTGTTTCAAGCTCATTCAATGTAGTTTTCAAAATAGCTCCCACCTCCTATATGGTGGTCTGCTATTTTTAATTTAACACTTTCGAACCTGAAAGCAACCAGCAGGAAAATTCCTGGTTTATTGATTATTATAGCTTTAGTATAGGTCTTAAAAGTGGAAAATTTTGAAGTGGAGTCTCTACCCCCTCCAGGAGAGCCTAAGGGGGTGGGACATATGTGTCCCTTCCGTTGTTTTGAGCGGGACGTATAAGTCCCGTTACCGAGTCAGATCGGCTGAAATGTGCAGCAATGTTAGGGATTCGTTGAGCTTGAATTATCTTACGCGGCTGGAAACTCTCATCAGGTATTGACCAAACCGTAACATTTTCGAAGTATGGCATATTATTATTTTCGCCGCTTTCTATTGATTGCAAATCATCATTGTTAGAAGAATTTCCTTCACTATTTTCGTCAGATTTGTCTGTTAGACATCATCATCAGAGGGCTCGTAATTATCTTCACTTCCATTTGAAAAATCGACGTCAGAAAGGTCAGCAGATTCGTCACACTCCATAAGCTGGAGTAATATATCCTCCTCATTTAGTTTTCTTGACATTGTGCAAAGTTTGTCTAAAAAACAGGTTTATAGTACATTTTTTCGTAAATTACTAAAGGTTAAAGAATGTCGGCAAGCTCTAAACGGGACATATTTATACCAACAAATAATCCTAACGGGACACATAGACCCCATAAATAAAAAATCCCATAATAACACTTAAAAACTGAAATATTACTAGATTATATTATTATATATTACTTACTAATATTACTTACCTAATTACAGCGATCCAGAACACTCTTTTGAACACTTATATTCACTAAAATCACTGAATATTCACATGAAAATAGCAATTGATGCAAGCACAGTAACATTCCGAAGAAAACTGAGCGTCTTCTGTTTACAATTTTAGCACAAAAAAACACAGAGCCGTTATCTGAACTTCAAAATACCAGACGGGACAGTTTTAAATGAGTTTAAATGGAAAATTAAGAATTTAGTTATGAGAAAACTTTTTCTGGGATGTATGCGTCCCAACAGGTCCGAAAGGGTTAAAAACCCGTCACCGCAAAATCATAAGGCAGACATATTAAGACCCCAGGTCATGACACTTTTTTTTGTGTGGCTGTGTTATTCACATCAATCAACTGTTATGAATCAATATATGTATATTGGATCTTATACAACTTTTAGAAAAAATATGCTTAAGCAGGAACTCAAGTGTACTTTATCCAAAGCTTCCATAAGGAAGAAAATATGTAAAATAGTTGTAAGTGAGTACTAAACCAATGTAGGGTCAGTTGAGGACACTGTAATGGACACTCACCGAAGGGAGTATATAATGACTGTTAAAAAATAACTATCGACTTACATTTTATCAAACTTTTGCCAAAATTCTACACACAACTGTAACAATCATCAGCATCAAATAAAATGAACTCAATCATTTATTAAAAAAATTTCACATTCTCATACTCATTACCATGAGTTAAATACTCACTCATTCACTTTTCTCATGCATTACACCACCGCCAAACGGCGCCTTAGAGAAGAGAAACTTAACGGTGTAGCATAAGAAACCAAAAAAAAACATGCGCTTCGATTTAAGCAGCAAATCAAATATGTTAATGTGCCAAAAAGTACGAATTAAGATTTTTCTTGTTTTCACAATACACGCACGCTTAAATGGCTGATCGCCTGAATGGTTGTGGGCATATTTCACACATGCGCACTGAATAACCACCGATCAGTTGTAAGATAAATACAGTCATGCCCAGTGGCGATTGCTTGATCAATGGGCATCGTTAACTCAACAGAAATCACTGCCAGAAATTGTAAAAAAAAACAACAGAAACAGAAAAATCACAAAAAGAATAAAAACAACAAAGAAGACGCATGCAGAAGAGGACCATCCCAGACATTTGGCAAGCAAGTGAAAAGAATGTGCGCTGAAGATTGCAGCGAGCGAACAGGTTGTGGCAACAACAACAACATAATGATTATGCCGACAATGCGCGGTTCCCAGCCGCTGAAACAATGACAAGAAGTTGCCAAAATGAGAAAAAAAGAGAAAGAACAACAACAATTGTAAAAAAGAAGCTGCGCAAGCAAGGAAGACCGTCGCCGTCCACGCTGGTCAGCCGGCCCGCATCGATTGTGCGATAAAAATGCAACATTTCGACTTTGCTGTTATTGTTGTTGTTGTTATTTGCGGCTTTTGCTTTCGTTAGCGCGCTGGAATTCTGATCAACAGCGATTGTCCGACCGCCAATGCAAGGAAATATTTATAAAAAGTTACCGTTTAAGAGTCACGATTTTTGACCTTACTTTGCTCATTTTAACCATTGTTGTTGTTGTTGGAATCACTTGCAGTTTGGCGCTGCGAAAGCAGACGACTTTCAATTTCATTTTCACTTTCGTTGCATGCAATCGCTGTCGCATCCACAACTGCCACGGGTGCTTCTTCTTGTTCCGCCGCTTCTAGAGCCAGAAATATCAGGTGATTTCTTTCACTTTCCAGCGCCACTCAATTCATCTTTTCTGGTCGCCATTTCAACTTTGATGTTTTCACTTTTCTTGCACACACACACACACACACACACGCACGGCATATATGCTTGTATTTGTGTGGCAGCAGATCGTTTACAAAGTGTCTGACGCCCATCAGGCCTTACACACCAAGAAAGTCTGCAGTTGCTGTTTTTGTTGTTGCTTGTTAAGCTTCTTTTTATTTTGATTTCATTTGATTTGTGTTTTTTATTATTATTTTTGTATTTGTTGTTGCACTTCTTGCAATTCTTACCGAAATGGTAAAACTCATTTCAATAAGTGAAAATCGCGCAATGCCCAAATGCAGCAGCAGCGACGATGGCGGCAGTGGCAGTGGCGGTGGCGGCGGCAGCGTGGAATTGTCATCAAATGCCGTCGAATGCTGACAATAATATGCCACATGCACTCACTCACAAACACACACTCATACATACTCTAGCGCTAGCGCTTACAAATCGCAAATGTCACATGAGTATCTGTGTGCCTGTGTGTGTTTGTGCTTTATTTTACATATGCGCACACGAGACAAAGTTCATCGCATGTTAAATGAAATTCAAAACAAACAAAGCGCCTAGCAAAACTCCCAAAAACACGATTGCTCGCCAATATTGTTGCTGCCAAAAAAAGCAGAATTAACTAAGTCAAAAGCAAAGAGTTATTTGAATATGAAGAAACCGAGCAGTTGGATCGCTGCACTTGGAGAAATTCTTGAGAGTTTCAGATAAAAAAAATTCCTCAAACAAGATTTTGTTTAAAGCTTGGAAGTGACTAATGAAAAGCGTGTTCTAGAGATTAAGCTAAATTAAAAGTCGGAGTGCAATGGAGAACAGTTTTGCTGCAGGATATGCAGAGAGCAGTTTAAGACGACCAATAGATGTGACGGCAAGCACTACGTCTGTCATGAAACATGCGATCTTCTACCAGTATTTTTAAAAGTAAAGATCAGGTACGTCTGAACTACATATGATAAAAATTCAGCAATCAGACCAAAGTCTAGACAGAGTGGATAGTTTAACTAGAAATGGAGAATGGGAGCTTTTCTCAGGGTGTTTGACATCCACATACAACACAACCTCAGGAATGCGTCACACCTTGTAATGATATCTGCAAATTTGGCTCTTCGACGACTCTTAGAGTAGTCGCGGGACGGAGCATAAATATACGTATGGTTTCCAATGAGGCAATACTTTCTTCGGAGTTGGTCTTTTAGACAGCTGTTACTTGATTCATCGAAAACAAACACCTTTTAGAATTCAAAGAAAGATATGAAAGAGATTCTATCAGCTCCCAGGTTCTCTGAACTTCACGAAAACGTCAGTAATTCTAACTGGGTTACATCCATATACATAGTTATCAATATCATCAGGTATTAAATGGCTGCGAACCGAAAAACACCAAGTCTTTGTTATAGATAGCAATGATTATTAATATTCTTAGACGATGCACTATCCAAAGACATATTAATGACAAATTTGAAACCGCGGCTTCAAGCTTTTCCAATCACAATAGACATACAAGATCTTCTACAATTCCATTTCACACGTGCTCTCTGAGCATAATCTTTGGCAAGCCGATATAGATGAACCAGCTTGGATCAAGTTGGCTACAATGGCTGATCCCCAAGAATAGAGACTACACTCAGACGTCCAAAAGCAGTCATCTATAATTCCTAAAAAAATTATAAAGTTGTATCCCATATCTTCAATAACGAAGATTTTGGAACCCATCATAAATCTGTTTAAGCGTTCATTTCTATTTCCGTTAGTTTGCTTGGATGCCTGATGTTGTGTGACTTAAGGGGTTATATACAGTTCGAATTTTCTAAAAATCTATTTTTTTTATTTCATTTTCGTAATGTACATATATCTAGGAATACACACAGAAAATTTCAAATCGTTCCGGTGAATATTTTCAAAGTTACAAGAAAATTTGAAAAGGCGTTTCAGAATGCTTGGAAGTACAAGGTCCAAACTTTAAACGCGTTTTTCTCAAAATGGTGTTTTCAAAGTCGGTGACCAACATTACTCGAAAACGGCTAGACCGATTAGTCTCAAATTTTAACACGATCTTCTTAAATATATTTTTTAGTAATTAATCGAAGATTTTTTCTCTCCGATAAATATTTTTTTTATAAACAATTTAAGGACGAAATTTCGGTGAAGAATCGATTTTTTTTTTTGAGAAACCGCCATTTTGTCAAAAAATTTTATTTTGCTTATTCCTTCGATTAATTACTAGATTTAACATTATTTTAACGAAATCTGTTTGGTTTTTTAATTTCATATGATCCAGTTCCGAGATATAGTGGTCACCGCAAAACGTCTTTTGTGAGAGGAGCTCCTGGAGATCAGCTGTAGCTCTTTTTCAAATAAATATTTTTACTAGTACTAAGTCTTAAAATACAGTTAAAAGATACCATAATATGTGTATAAATTTTTGGATCAATAAATTAAAAAATTTTCTCAGAAAAAATTCTGGAAAATTCACTTTTTTTCGGCCGTCTAACTGTATATAACCCCTTAAGTTATATAACCTTTGTTTCCCAGAGATGAGACATTCAAGTAGGAATTGTTGAGAGGATTGTACCTTATCCAAGCAACTTTCTCAACTGGCATCCTGCACTCATAATGCCATCGATTGAATTAATCCATTCATCAGCGAATTCAACTAAATATTTCGAGAACACTTTTGTTGAATGAAAAATGCGATCAAGATCATTTCATATTTTGACTAGTACGAGTCTCAAGACAAAAAGCTTTAAGCTTTGACTAGAATAAGTTAAATTTTATGAAGGTCACAAATAGATCAGAATAGAGCTGGTCTTACATATCGTCATGCATTGTAGTCACGGTCGCACTACCTAAAATTATTTAAAGAATTATTCTTTGCCATGACACTTAAAAATAAAGCTTCTAATTTCGGAAAAAACTGATAATCTATTTCTAACAGTGCATCGTAGAGTTCGTAGATCGATTGTTGCAGCAAAAGAAATGAATTAAACACAAGCACACAGTTTTCCCGGTTAAAAACCGCGACAAATCCTCCCATTTCAAATGTTGCCTTTGCAAATCCTCACATTTCTACCGTTAAACTCGATTCGATCGACTTGCGCTTGCGCTTGCGCCGTTTTACCCACCCCCCTTTTCATGCCTTTCAAGCAAGCCCATAAAGAAGAAAACGCTCAACACTGCTCCTCAATTCAAGAAATGTGGGTTACTGGCGCTTGTTTTGGGATATGAGATCGTGTCATGAGATTTTTATCGCGACTACGAAAACAACACAAACAACCAACAACGTGCAAAAAAAGCTAGGATATCGAACACACACAAGACACGGCACAAACGATCACATAACTGCCGATGTTGTTGTTGTTTTTGATGTGGGGTAGACAAAGCAGCGGGAACGGCAGCAGTGAACAACTGACTCACAGTTGGAGGGCCGCGCCGCCACAAGGCGCATGAGTGTGGAGCGGACGATCGGACAGAGGCAGCTGCACCACTGTTCGTTTCGGCGGCATCCAAAGCGACCAGCTGGAATTAAAGCCGCCAGCGGTGTCTGACAATGGTCGTGGTCGAGGCGATCGCGTTGTGACATAAAAAAGGGTTTTACGCCAACAATTGGCGGCGCACCGACAAGCAGTCAAAGTATTAACAAGCGAATGAGTGCGCGAACACTCAAAACGTTGGAGACACTTTGAACGAGCGCGCGAGGCGAAGGAGACGACGGCGTGTGGTTATCAGGTCTCCGGACTCGAATTGGATTGGATTTGTTTGCGTTGTGTATCGCGCATCCACTTGGTGTAGCCGCTTTGAAATGAAAATTGATCGCAATAGTAAAAGACACGCTTGGGTCACACGTTGTTAGCAGGGGGGAGGTTCAAGGGAGAGGGCGCATGGTTTGTTATGCGCCGTTGTGTTGTGTGACTCAGTTTTCTCGGTGGCGTTTGGCACTCAAGTTTGTTTACTTTTTGCTAACCTTTTGCAATTATTTTTTTTACAAATTTATTTTTCATTTTATTTTATTTTTTCATTTGTTCCTGGCATTGTTTTCGTGTAGTTGTTTTTGTTTTTTTTTTCTTTGTCTTCTTCTTATACGATTCCTTGCCTGGTGGCTTTTCATTTCAACTAAAAATGCCGCTTTTTTTCCGCTTTGCCAACAAATAAATAATGCACTTTGACAATTTTTGCATGTTGTCGCTTGTTGTAACAACAACAACAAAAGCAGCAACAACAACAGCTAAAACGGAAAACAAAATTAAAAGTGAAGAAAAAGGAAGTGAAACGCTTTTATGCGCTGGTGGAAAGACAAAAGCAACAATTGTTTGTTATTATAACTAGCAAAAAACAACAACAACAACACATTTACAACAAAAAAATCTTATTTCAGCAAAAAAATAGCAAATCCAAAGAAATACAATAAAAAACGAACAGTAATACAAAACGAAAATGAAATTAACAACAAAGTAGTCACGGATTTTTGACCTGCGTTGCCAACGGACTTCGCCAGCAACGTTTGTGCGCCAGCTAGTTGGAGAGCTACATCGCTAGCTAGCAAGCTTGTCTGCTTGGCGTAGGGTTGAAGATCTTTGTTCAACGATTTGTAAACAAACGTTCGAGCAATACAAACAGGAAAGGATTAGTCTACCCAAAACAATAATGACAAAAACAAATTGCAATAACAACAGCAACAGCAACAACAACAACGAGAAGTGTAGTGTAGAAGTAGAAAAAAGCTCAAAATTAATCGCCTAAAAAGTGAACTTCTTCTGTGTTGTTTGCCGCTGCCGCCACAAAGTCGACACGCTCCACTAGGCGGCCACGCGATAGCTATTAGCGATGGCGCGACGGCAAAAAGCCGAAAAGCCATTGATGTGAGGATGAGCCGTGTGGATGGTGTATGTATTGTTGCTGCATATGATGGCAGCGGAAAGGATCTAAAGTGGACAAAAGTTAAGCGCATTTAAGAGAACCTTTTTATGGAAATAAATATGGTAAATATGACAAAATTAAGCAGGACTGCAGCAAGGCGAGTTAAAGAATAAATACACATATGGTAAATAATATTCACTTAGAATACTAAACTAGACAAGTGGTCCACATACTAGTAAGGAAATAAAAATATTTTCTACTTCTAGTTAAAAAAGTACAAATATACTGACATACAAGGAAGAGGTGACGATATAAATTTCCTGGCGTGAACGGACGCATCAGAAGAAATCTTAGCTGCAAGACACATCTAAGCTTTAAAAGCGTGGTTAAGCTGCACCTAAATTTCTTACACTATAAAAATCTTAAAACTGTGGGCTGGAGTCTGCTATGGACTGGAGAATAATCTAATCTGCCAAAATAAAATGGTTAGCCATTATATTATTCGTTCCAAAAAGGTTGATGAGCCATTAAAAGACAGAATCGGTACATGTCATTTTGTTTATTAATTTTCCATAACCCAAACTTCTATAACTCGAAGATCTCCAATACTAGAAACAGAACAGGAATAATTGAACTGATTTTTCATGGCCTGCACACTCGAAATTTAATATTAACTTTCATAATTCCGCAAAACTAAAAACTGACGTTGACCAAAACCAAAAGCTCCGTCAGGATCGGGTAGGACATCTCCAAGCCGTTTGATACCAACGAGGTTTCAGACAGGGTGACTCACTATCGTGTGACTTCTTTAACTTGATGCTGGAGAAAACAATACGAGCTGCAGAGCTAAACATAGAAGGTAGAATCTTCTATGCTGGGCTACGCCGATGATATAGATATCACAGGAAACAACAACCGCGCCGTTAGTTCTGCTTGGATAAGGAAGCGTAGTAAATGGGTCGGGAGGTGAACGAAGACAAGACAAAATCTCTCCTGTCATCAAAGAAACAGTCAGTGCACTCGCGTCTTGGCTCCCACGTCATTGTTGACAGTCATTACTTTGAAGTTGTAGATAATTTCGTATACCTGAGCACCAGCATCAACACCGATAATAATGTCAGCCTTGAAATCCAACGCAGAATCACTCTTTCCAACAGGTGCTACTTTGGACTGAGTAGACAATTGAACAGTAAAGTCCACTCTCGACGAACCAAAATCAAACTCAACAAGCCGCTCATAAATCCCGTCCTGCTTTATGGTGCAGATGCAAGGATGATATCAATATCTGATAAGACGACATTAGGAGTTTTCGAGAGAAAGCTTTTGTGGAAGATTTGTGATTTCTTAAACATTGGCAACGACGATATTGACAAAGTTCAGCGAATAAGAAGACAGCGGTTACGCTGGCTAGGTCATGCTGTTCGAAAGGACGAAAGCGCTCCAGCTTTGAAAGTGTTCGATGCAGTACCCGCTGGTGGTAGCCGAGGAAGAGGGAGGTCTCCACTCCGCTGGAAAGATCACATAAGAAGCGACCTGGTTCCACTTGGTATTTCTAATTGGCGTCAAATAGCAAGAAGGAGAAATTAATTGTGCGCTCTAATCGATTCGGCTATAATCGCGTAGGGGGTGCCTATGCCAAATATATATTTATAATAATATTGTTAAACCAATTCTGCAGAACAGCTTTTTTCAACGATCTAACACTGATTGGATTCTTTTCATTGAATGTAATAACAATACCATATGCAAAGTCCAGTACCATATAGCAAGATTTCCTGAAGCTACAACGCAAAAGATTTATATTAAATTCAGAAGAAACTGAAATGGAGAAATTTGCAGGCTTTATGATATCCTGAGTGAAATTTAACGATAATTTCCGTTTACAATTTTTACTCACACACACACACACACACACTCCTCGATACGCATGTAAATAAATAGCCACCCACACATGTAAACAATTAGAAATTGTCATAAACAGTTTCAAACACTTACGCCGCAACAAACACACGACAGATTAGCATGTCGCCGGTGGACAGCATGACATGTCGCTCATTTTGTACAAATTTGCATACAACAAATACACAATTTGATTGGTGCGACCGCGCATAACTCCATGGTTTTCCATTTCTTTGTGTTCACTTGTCCAATTGTGTGGTCAAATGATTAAAATCTCATTGCGCAGGACGTCACATGCCACATAATGTTGCACGTAGCATGCGGGCAATAAATGCAACAATTGCCACAATTGCAACGCTGTCAGGGCTAAACTGATGTTAGCGTTTGTTAGTTAGACAGCTTCCCACCGCCACCGCCGCCCAGGCTATGCCCAACTCACACACCCCCTCCTGACACCGCGCCGCCAACGCCTGGCGTTTACCTTGAATGACCGACGCGTGTTTTTGGTTGCGTGTTGGAAGCGATGGCAAAATTATAAATTAAACACCCACAAGTACACAGTTGACCGAAACGCGAAAACCGAAAACCGAAAACATTTACATGTCGCATGTTTTTACTTTTGTTCCTCCATTTTGCATCGGTGGATTTTGATTTTTCGGCATTTAAAGTGTTTTCATTGCAGCGCCTGCGCTGCTGAGTCGCAGTGCGGTGAAAGTGTTATTGCATTTTAAGTGTTATTTTCCAATGCGATTAGGTTGCACGGTCCGAACCGCAAAAGCGGCATGTGGGCGTGTGAAGCGAAGGCAGAAATTACGTTTTCGGTCAGGCAGTAAATGAGCTAAGACAATGAGGAAGATGTTGAAATTGCCAGTTGTAATTTAGAAACAATGGAAATTCAATTTTATCTTTTGCTTCATTTAGCTGCAGCGATTTAATGAAAATATGTGTCGACAAAAGTCTCTAATAATTAGCAAATGAAATTGCTTATGGGCTAAGTCATATTTAGTTATATCTCCGAGGCTAATTGTGTGGTAATAAACTTCTAATTAAACTTAGTCTATTTATGATTATTTTTATCAAACTGTTTTACAAGTGAATTGCCAGGACATAATCTCACAAAAAGGAATGAAAGTAATTCAATGATTTGCATTGAATTAGGCAACGAATATAACAGCCTTTCCCAGCTACCCAAGTTATCATAAAAACGATTTCCATTTCTTGAAGCAGCGGGAACGGCAGCAGTGAACAACTGACTCACAGTTGGAGGGCCGCGCCGCCACAAGGCGCATGAGTGTGGAGCGGACGATCGGACAGAGGCAGCTGCACCACTGTTCGTTTCGGCGGCATCCAAAGCGACCAGCTGGAATTAAAGCCGCCAGCGGTGTCTGACAATGGTCGTGGTCGAGGCGATCGCGTTGTGACATAAAAAAGGGTTTTACGCCAACAATTGGCGGCGCACCGACAAGCAGTCAAAGTATTAACAAGCGAATGAGTGCGCGAACACTCAAAACGTTGGAGACACTTTGAACGAGCGCGCGAGGCGAAGGAGACGACGGCGTGTGGTTATCAGGTCTCCGGACTCGAATTGGATTGGATTTGTTTGCGTTGTGTATCGCGCATCCACTTGGTGTAGCCGCTTTGAAATGAAAATTGATCGCAATAGTAAAAGACACGCTTGGGTCACACGTTGTTAGCAGGGGGGAGGTTCAAGGGAGAGGGCGCATGGTTTGTTATGCGCCGTTGTGTTGTGTGACTCAGTTTTCTCGGTGGCGTTTGGCACTCAAGTTTGTTTACTTTTTGCTAACCTTTTGCAATTATTTTTTTTACAAATTTATTTTTCATTTTATTTTATTTTTTCATTTGTTCCTGGCATTGTTTTCGTGTAGTTGTTTTTGTTTTTTTTTTCTTTGTCTTCTTCTTATACGATTCCTTGCCTGGTGGCTTTTCATTTCAACTAAAAATGCCGCTTTTTTTCCGCTTTGCCAACAAATAAATAATGCACTTTGACAATTTTTGCATGTTGTCGCTTGTTGTAACAACAACAACAAAAGCAGCAACAACAACAGCTAAAACGGAAAACAAAATTAAAAGTGAAGAAAAAGGAAGTGAAACGCTTTTATGCGCTGGTGGAAAGACAAAAGCAACAATTGTTTGTTATTATAACTAGCAAAAAACAACAACAACAACACATTTACAACAAAAAAATCTTATTTCAGCAAAAAAATAGCAAATCCAAAGAAATACAATAAAAAACGAACAGTAATACAAAACGAAAATGAAATTAACAACAAAGTAGTCACGGATTTTTGACCTGCGTTGCCAACGGACTTCGCCAGCAACGTTTGTGCGCCAGCTAGTTGGAGAGCTACATCGCTAGCTAGCAAGCTTGTCTGCTTGGCGTAGGGTTGAAGATCTTTGTTCAACGATTTGTAAACAAACGTTCGAGCAATACAAACAGGAAAGGATTAGTCTACCCAAAACAATAATGACAAAAACAAATTGCAATAACAACAGCAACAGCAACAACAACAACGAGAAGTGTAGTGTAGAAGTAGAAAAAAGCTCAAAATTAATCGCCTAAAAAGTGAACTTCTTCTGTGTTGTTTGCCGCTGCCGCCACAAAGTCGACACGCTCCACTAGGCGGCCACGCGATAGCTATTAGCGATGGCGCGACGGCAAAAAGCCGAAAAGCCATTGATGTGAGGATGAGCCGTGTGGATGGTGTATGTATTGTTGCTGCATATGATGGCAGCGGAAAGGATCTAAAGTGGACAAAAGTTAAGCGCATTTAAGAGAACCTTTTTATGGAAATAAATATGGTAAATATGACAAAATTAAGCAGGACTGCAGCAAGGCGAGTTAAAGAATAAATACACATATGGTAAATAATATTCACTTAGAATACTAAACTAGACAAGTGGTCCACATACTAGTAAGGAAATAAAAATATTTTCTACTTCTAGTTAAAAAAGTACAAATATACTGACATACAAGGAAGAGGTGACGATATAAATTTCCTGGCGTGAACGGACGCATCAGAAGAAATCTTAGCTGCAAGACACATCTAAGCTTTAAAAGCGTGGTTAAGCTGCACCTAAATTTCTTACACTATAAAAATCTTAAAACTGTGGGCTGGAGTCTGCTATGGACTGGAGAATAATCTAATCTGCCAAAATAAAATGGTTAGCCATTATATTATTCGTTCCAAAAAGGTTGATGAGCCATTAAAAGACAGAATCGGTACATGTCATTTTGTTTATTAATTTTCCATAACCCAAACTTCTATAACTCGAAGATCTCCAATACTAGAAACAGAACAGGAATAATTGAACTGATTTTTCATGGCCTGCACACTCGAAATTTAATATTAACTTTCATAATTCCGCAAAACTAAAAACTGACGTTGACCAAAACCAAAAGCTCCGTCAGGATCGGGTAGGACATCTCCAAGCCGTTTGATACCAACGAGGTTTCAGACAGGGTGACTCACTATCGTGTGACTTCTTTAACTTGATGCTGGAGAAAACAATACGAGCTGCAGAGCTAAACATAGAAGGTAGAATCTTCTATGCTGGGCTACGCCGATGATATAGATATCACAGGAAACAACAACCGCGCCGTTAGTTCTGCTTGGATAAGGAAGCGTAGTAAATGGGTCGGGAGGTGAACGAAGACAAGACAAAATCTCTCCTGTCATCAAAGAAACAGTCAGTGCACTCGCGTCTTGGCTCCCACGTCATTGTTGACAGTCATTACTTTGAAGTTGTAGATAATTTCGTATACCTGAGCACCAGCATCAACACCGATAATAATGTCAGCCTTGAAATCCAACGCAGAATCACTCTTTCCAACAGGTGCTACTTTGGACTGAGTAGACAATTGAACAGTAAAGTCCACTCTCGACGAACCAAAATCAAACTCAACAAGCCGCTCATAAATCCCGTCCTGCTTTATGGTGCAGATGCAAGGATGATATCAATATCTGATAAGACGACATTAGGAGTTTTCGAGAGAAAGCTTTTGTGGAAGATTTGTGATTTCTTAAACATTGGCAACGACGATATTGACAAAGTTCAGCGAATAAGAAGACAGCGGTTACGCTGGCTAGGTCATGCTGTTCGAAAGGACGAAAGCGCTCCAGCTTTGAAAGTGTTCGATGCAGTACCCGCTGGTGGTAGCCGAGGAAGAGGGAGGTCTCCACTCCGCTGGAAAGATCACATAAGAAGCGACCTGGTTCCACTTGGTATTTCTAATTGGCGTCAAATAGCAAGAAGGAGAAATTAATTGTGCGCTCTAATCGATTCGGCTATAATCGCGTAGGGGGTGCCTATGCCAAATATATATTTATAATAATATTGTTAAACCAATTCTGCAGAACAGCTTTTTTCAACGATCTAACACTGATTGGATTCTTTTCATTGAATGTAATAACAATACCATATGCAAAGTCCAGTACCATATAGCAAGATTTCCTGAAGCTACAACGCAAAAGATTTATATTAAATTCAGAAGAAACTGAAATGGAGAAATTTGCAGGCTTTATGATATCCTGAGTGAAATTTAACGATAATTTCCGTTTACAATTTTTACTCACACACACACACACACACACTCCTCGATACGCATGTAAATAAATAGCCACCCACACATGTAAACAATTAGAAATTGTCATAAACAGTTTCAAACACTTACGCCGCAACAAACACACGACAGATTAGCATGTCGCCGGTGGACAGCATGACATGTCGCTCATTTTGTACAAATTTGCATACAACAAATACACAATTTGATTGGTGCGACCGCGCATAACTCCATGGTTTTCCATTTCTTTGTGTTCACTTGTCCAATTGTGTGGTCAAATGATTAAAATCTCATTGCGCAGGACGTCACATGCCACATAATGTTGCACGTAGCATGCGGGCAATAAATGCAACAATTGCCACAATTGCAACGCTGTCAGGGCTAAACTGATGTTAGCGTTTGTTAGTTAGACAGCTTCCCACCGCCACCGCCGCCCAGGCTATGCCCAACTCACACACCCCCTCCTGACACCGCGCCGCCAACGCCTGGCGTTTACCTTGAATGACCGACGCGTGTTTTTGGTTGCGTGTTGGAAGCGATGGCAAAATTATAAATTAAACACCCACAAGTACACAGTTGACCGAAACGCGAAAACCGAAAACCGAAAACATTTACATGTCGCATGTTTTTACTTTTGTTCCTCCATTTTGCATCGGTGGATTTTGATTTTTCGGCATTTAAAGTGTTTTCATTGCAGCGCCTGCGCTGCTGAGTCGCAGTGCGGTGAAAGTGTTATTGCATTTTAAGTGTTATTTTCCAATGCGATTAGGTTGCACGGTCCGAACCGCAAAAGCGGCATGTGGGCGTGTGAAGCGAAGGCAGAAATTACGTTTTCGGTCAGGCAGTAAATGAGCTAAGACAATGAGGAAGATGTTGAAATTGCCAGTTGTAATTTAGAAACAATGGAAATTCAATTTTATCTTTTGCTTCATTTAGCTGCAGCGATTTAATGAAAATATGTGTCGACAAAAGTCTCTAATAATTAGCAAATGAAATTGCTTATGGGCTAAGTCATATTTAGTTATATCTCCGAGGCTAATTGTGTGGTAATAAACTTCTAATTAAACTTAGTCTATTTATGATTATTTTTATCAAACTGTTTTACAAGTGAATTGCCAGGACATAATCTCACAAAAAGGAATGAAAGTAATTCAATGATTTGCATTGAATTAGGCAACGAATATAACAGCCTTTCCCAGCTACCCAAGTTATCATAAAAACGATTTCCATTTCTTGAGGTCCGCAAGTTATCTTGAGCGAAGTAAAATAACATCGAAACCTCAAGCGAGAGGCCATACCTTCTGGAATCTTCTACAGTATATTCATACCAAAGAATATCCCGTCAATAAATTTCACTAAAAAACTGCTGCCAGAATGTCAGAACAGATCATCTGCTTTACTAACAGGCTTAGGACGTTTTCAACTGCTTACAATTCTATTAGTTTCTAGGTCGAACTTATGGATCACTTTCGTAGTATTTTCCCCAATTTTATTCATCATGTGGAGGGAACTACAAGCTTCAAGCCGACTCCGCATGGTTCAGATGATCCCATTGATTGCCGGTAATCGACTATTAAAGAAACATCAATTTGGACGAGAAGTAGACCGACATCAGGTTCTGTATACTGTAGTGTCTGTAACTTGTGGACTTTGGCGGTTGAAAATTGTAACAGCTCAAAAGATTGATTTCTGGAAACTCTATTGCTTAAAAAGACAAGATTAATTTTACTTTCCGCTTTCATACTAAAAGAAATCATTTTGGCAGAATTTAGTACAAACTATTGCCAATCTGACTTCAATAAGGTCATGCTAGAGCACCACTTTTCGGTCATGTTAATCACCCTTCCAGAGAACTCTTCTTTGTCGGTGGGATTGAAATTGTCATTGTTCAAGGAACGGCAGTATATTCTGGAGTCTAAGCTGCGTTCTTCCAAATACAAACTCGAAATGAAAGTATGTATAGTTCCTATAATATACAGTCGCCACCTTTGAATACATATATCTTCTATTTATAGCGCTAACCTTCAAAAGATTTGTGTAAGAATTAAACCATTGACGGAAAATAGTTCTTAGGATTCGTATGATAGCTCCAAGGTTTGGAAGACCATGAAAAGAGGTTGTTCACTCAAAACCGGATTCTTGAGATGATGGATTCTTAAGAGATATGACAGCTTCAAGCCTTTGTAGATTATAAAATGAGATTGATTTAGATAGCGAAAGCGCTGTACAAAGAAGGTGCCTTGAGAGTTCAAACACCGAGGTATTCACCACGACACCAATCGAAAACCGTTTCTTCTTCCTAATTAATTTGTCAAAATTCTAATCGTTATAGAATATAAAGAATAACAGTACATTAACACAGCATTTTAATTTTCTGGGAAAGTCAATATCAAAACATTTTCACGCACTTCATTGACATAATTTGATCAAAAATCATAATATGCTGCATTATACATATCTATAAACTACTATTATAAAGGTGAAAGATTTGTATGTATGTTTGTAATGAATAAACTCAAAAACTACTGTGCTGATTTCAAAAATTCTTTCACCAGTGGAAAACTACATTCACCCCGAGTAACCACTCTACCAGTAAATATAGCCTATTATTGGTAGAATCTTTCTGGAAATAGTTCCCAGGTGAGGGTATCAAAAATACTCCGTGATGGAGAATCTTAATCTGAAACTGAAAATCGTCTTGCAAGTTATTCCCTTCGCATCGCAACCGCGTGCCAGAGAGTCGAGTAACGAGCGCTCACTTGCTGAAAAATATTTCAAAACCTCCCAAGTACGCGCTTGAGAGTAGAGTACGGAGCATGTGTAGCGGCTCGAAGAACAAAATATACAAGCTCGCGTCGAACTCTGAGCGTTCCCAACGCCTTCATAATTAGGGAGAAATACATCAAAGACTAGAGGTCGTAATTAAGTGTTAGCTCATTACAAATATATTTCTAAATTTAATATAAATTCATGTTCGAATTTTCCTGATTTTACTTTTTTAACGCAAGAAACGGGAAAGTATACATATGTATGGGAGTGTGTGTAGAAGTGTGTAAAACCTTAGAACAATTGAAATGTTTCTTTAAACCCGTGCGAAGCTGGAGCGGTCTGCTAGTATTATATAAAACAGCAAATGAAGGTCAAAAATTCTACATGCCATTACGTCATGCCACATACTCATTGTATTGCAAGTAGAAGTATCAGTGCCACACACAAGTAAGTACATCCGCCCAACAGAGCTTGTTCAAACTAAAAGAATTTCCATATTAGCAGCTTTAGTCACCTTGAAAATGTAATAAAATGTAAATAAAAATGCAATCGTAAAATATAATCAATCACAACAACAGCAGCAATAAAGCAACAACAACACACACCACACTATAGACACCAATGAACACTGAAGCCATGAAATGCGGCCAACGCACGTGTCAATAGCCAAAGCCAACATTGCTTTGGTTATACTTCTTTTTGTTGTTGTTATTCTTATTTTTTGTTTTATTTGCTATTGCAGCTGCTACAAGAATGAAAAAGTGTCTTTGAACGCAGCGCGTAGAAACAATCATCGCCGCATAGATTTTCTCACCTGGCGGCACTTCGACACCAACACACACACGCTTACATGAAATTGCTAATAAGCAGCAGCAGCGACGGTTGCATACGCTTGCGCACGGAAATCACAATCACAATTACGCCCACTACGTAATAACGTGCCACATTACCGCGGCCCTGCGCACTCGCATGAGTGTGCTGCTGCGCATGCGCCATTGAGCTTTCATCGAGTGACGCCTTGAGTGTTGTTGTTGTTATTGCTGTTGTTGTTGTTATAGCCACTGTCGATGTCAATGCCTTGACATTAAACTCCATTGAAGGCAAAGACAAACATATTTACTAATTTGAATGTATGTGTAGATATGTATGTATCAATATATGTATGGGTATGTATATATGCATGTGTGTGTGTGTTACTAAGATAAAATTGTGTCTATCTCATAAAGTAAATCTCAAATCGTGTATTATCTATCTAGTGTCTCGGCATGGTGATGTCAGCGCGCTCGTTTAGTTAACTGTCTGCATGGCTGCTCAATCATCAGCGCACACGCACACCACATACATACATACCCACACATCACTGTTTATATGTATGTCTGTGTGTTGCAAAGGTGTATAAATAATTTTCTCAATTGAATATTAAACTTTATTGCCGCTACCAGAGCGGCAGCATGGTAAGCTGAGAGGTGAGACTGCAATTGTTGTTGGCAGTCTTGTTGTTGTGGTGTGCGGTGTGTTGGTGGCAGCAGCAGCAGCAACAAATTAGTTGGCGTAGGTTGGCAATTCTATTTGATTTTTGCAGCACTTCTCCACCTCATATTGTCTATAAAAATTATTTATGATGATTATAGTTAAGTATTTGTTGTTGTTGTTGTAACTATTTTTATACAGTTAGTGCTTGTTGTTGTGCGCTTTCCGCGCCAAAATTGTATTTACATTATTTACATTAATTTGTTTTGTAAATTATGTGTTACAAAAACAACAACAGCAGCAGCAGCGGCAGCAGCGGCAGCAGCGCTTTACGCAATCACGTTTCGTGAGCGGTGAGCTGTAAGTTGTAAGCCAAAAAGTTGCCAAAAACATGTGTACACTTATATATTTGTTTGGTGTCGGCAGGCTCAACGCTTTTGTGCATTGCATTCGCGCCACATTGTCATGCAATTAATTTCGCGCTAACAACGCTGACGCATTCCGCTAGTGCGCCGCTTACTCAGATTACACCGCAATCCCGCGAAGGCAATCGCATTGGCGGCCGCAGAAGCAGGAAACAGGAAAGCGTAAAAAATCCGTTATCAGCGCATGCAAATCGCATCGTTTGCAATCAGCGCTCGGCTGAAATTCCGCCAGTGTGCCACAGAGCCGCACACAGACGGAGTTGCTAGTTGTTAGCGGTGATGGAGGTGAAGTGGCGCTTTTGATTTTTATTGATTTATTATAGAGCTTGAAGTTTTATTATGTGAGCAGCTTGCCAAATTATGCAACAATTAATTATACAGTTATACAAGGCACTGACAATGGATCAATGGCGTTGTTTAAGCGGGATAATTGTGGCCAACAAAGGCGCTAAACGGTCGCATTAAAAGTTGAAGTAGCAAGCTTTCGAAGCTTTATGGAGCATTGTAGAACTTTAAGCTCAATGGTCTTGAAAAAAAGCCCAATGAAGCTTTAGTCGTATAGCTTACTGAAGGATATTTTATAGATCAATTTGAAATTTTAATAAAACTACTAGTAAAACCTAAAAATAATATCATAATTCTCCAGAGCTTTTACAGCAATCAAAAATTATCTGCAAAATTAGTGGTTATGCAAGTAACTAAATTAAAAGCACTTTCCACTCCATTCAGAATAAGAATTTTTCAAAATCTTTTCTCAAAAATTTTGCTGTTGGCTGCATTAAAGCTTTCAATAAAGTTTTTTACCACTTATAGTCAGTGAGAATCTGGAAGAGGTATCGAAAGTGAAGCCACAAATGCTTTTCAAATTCGCGTCAAGCGCAGGCATCCTAAAGGATGACTACTCCTAGTGGACAACGTGACGGCACTCCATCTGGTATCGCAAAGGACCTAAATAGGTCTATGTGTGGCGTATTGACCTATCAGTTTAACCTAACCAAACCTATGGTCAGTGAGAGTTTTTATAAATGCTGAAACTGAAAATATAGTTCGTTCAAAATCGTTCTAAGTTTGCATACTTGAGTTGGAAGTAATTCATCATCTGGTATTTCTGATCATCAATTCAGCATATAAGTTTCTAACTCTCAAGAATATCAAAAAATCGAATACAGAGGTCAATGTGGTTGAGTAATTTAAAAGATTTCAATTTTGGACGGTTCAAATTATAAGATTCCGAATTCACAATTTCCAAACCCTTCTCCCAAACTTTTCAAAATTTAACACATGTCCAGGTTATTTATAAATCCTGACATGACAAATACCTGGACGTAGAAATTCAGTATTAATTTAAAGTTGTTTCAAGCTGGACGTTATTTCTCAGAAGTCTCTTCTTTGGCTTCTGTTTAGTACTCAGCAATATGAAACTGTAAAAATTACTTTGGCGCCAGATTAGAGAGCGAAACACACTATTTTTGAACAAAAGCCACCCAACCGTAAAGTTCCATAAGGCGCCACTGGGATTAGAATAGCGATTAATGTCAGTGTCAATCGTTAATCCAAAATACTTGTGGGCGAAAAATTCACCTACTCCTCTACCTTAACTATTTTATCTATTGTTAACAGAATTAATGGCGTTATTATTTGGCTTCCTGAACATTTTCTTTTGAATTTATCACAAGAACAAAAGTATACAATTACTTCAATGACATCAGCTGCCGCAGGCTTCGCTTCTAAAAGCACTTGTTGGGTTTTGACTTATTATTAGTGTACTGGCATTAATGGACTATTCCTTATATAATATTACAATACAGAAATAAAAATATATATTCCTTCAAATTTATCTGATTCTGAAGAAGTTACCGAAATTAGAATAACTAAAATGAGTGAGACAGGACTGGCAATTCCCACAACAGCCGATTCTGCGATACCAAAATTGAACCGGATTTTATACAGCCAAGGTCTGGTATTTCGGCGATTAAAACCGGTTTGGATCGGTAAAGCATAGATTAGCTTTATCATCACTGGACTCGACCTCCGCTTAAGACCATTTTCGTTTTCTATTTAAAATTTTTTAGAACGTTCTAAATTTTAGGAAAGAAATATTATCAAAGAACCCTTAAAAAATGCTTGAACCCAATATATTATGGATATAAAGGTCAATTCATGTTAAAAAAATCCGAATATTTGGTTACCGACGACCCCGATTCTGCTTGGTAACTTGTTTTCAATTTTGAAATTTAGAGATAAATCTCTTTATAAAATATCGGTTTTTCCCAATCGATTTCGTTACATATGGTACATATTCTTGATTTCATTTTTGGGTTTTTCAACAGATTTGCCATATCTCGAAAAAACAAAACTAAATTTTCAAAAACTGTGAAAATACAAACACAATTTCATGGCGTCATATTTTAGAACAGAGTTGCCGCCTATCCAAAACATGGATTTGAGCAAAATAAAGAGTTACTGTCCTTTATAAGATTTTGTATAATTTATCAGAACTGAAAGAAAAGCAACCGAATATATTAAACCAATAACAAAGAGAGAAAAATAAACATAACCAAAAGATGGCAAAGGTATTAAAAACTTCCTGTATCTAACATATTTATAAACAATGTCCGAGAATGGTTTTCCTGAAAGATCTGTTCACGGGGTCCTGTAGAAGATCGAAAAGTTAAACCTTTGTAGACATAACTGCTCTCAGTATCACATTAATACATTAGCCTCTGCTCAGCTTGATTTTACGCTATCTGCAATACATAAACAACACATACAATACTAATGCTGCACAAAGGTCAAACCGCAGGCAAAGGTCAGCAACCAAGTACTCAACACCCTCACTTTGCAACACAAAGGGAGTTAATTTGTATAAATCAGTGACAAATTTCAACGAGAAAAAACGCCTAATTTAATTGCGCTTCGCGAACGTAAATTATGCCTCACAACAACAACAACAACAACACTTTACGCTAGTCAAATGATAGCAACAACAAGTGAGCACAAAAGCAGCGAAACAGCCGAAAACTAATCAACAAACCGTGCAACATTGTAATAAAATATGCGCAACAACAACAACAAATGCAACGCACACACAAGAGCTAACGGTTGTCAACACCCTGAACAAATTGCTTTTACCCACATTGTATTAATAAGCGCTCTATAGTATGTTGTTGTTGTTATTGTTATAAATATTGTTGTTGGTACTATTGTTGTTGTTAATATTGTTGTTGCTGGTGTTGTGTTGTTGATTATTTTTGCAATTACTTTCGCACTTGAATTACGGCACACTGATTGTGTTGTGTTGCATGCATTGCTGCCGCATTGGTGGCACCCAGGATGCAGAAGGACTTCCTCATTTCGGCTGCTTGCAACATTTATAAATTACTTGATCAATTGACATTTAACACACACACACAAACACATACAGATTTATGTATTTATATAAAGGCATGCGCTTGGTGTTGTTGTTGTTGTTGTGAGTGGTGTTTGTGATTTTGTTGATGGCTCTCAAGTCACAATCAACGCGCCAACTAGGTAGCAATAATCAGCGGCATCAGGCTGCCAACTGGCGGTGACAGCAATAAAAATAACAACAACAACAATGTGAATTTGAACAACAACAACACCAATGCCGACAAGTGTTCACCGGCCTACCTTTTTCGGTGTATTTATTTGACAAAACGCTTTTTGGCGTCGGCAGCGTCGGCGCAAAGTGTTAGAAAGATCAACGCCGACGATTTATCTTCATTTGCATACGAGCGGCAATTAACACAGAGAGATACAGTTGTAGAGAAGGTGCCGACCGTGTGCAAATTGTCATGTGTTAACGGTGACTTTGTGGCGTTGCTAATGCAAATATGTTGCAAGCGCCATTGTTGTTGTTGTTGCTTTTAATATTTTGTTGTTGTTGCTACTGGTTGTGGGTGCTGGTGCCACTGCTATTATTACTGTTAACGCTTTTTGTTGTTGTCGTTGTTGTTGTGTTGGTGGCATGCACTGCTTTGGAATAGCTATTTCAGTAAAAAAAAATACAAAAACAAAAACAAAAAATATTAACAAAACAAAAAAAAATTATATAAAAATTCGAAAATATAAAACAAATAAAATTTAAAACAACAACAATAATAAGCCATTCATGCCACAGCTTGCAACATGCCACATTCGCACGCCAATAGCTTTCAACGCCACATTGTCATTGCCGTAGACACTTTCGAACAGCTTCACAACTAGATATATACGTGTGCGTAGCTCACCATGCACCCAACAAACGCCCTTTGCAACACCTTCCTCTCACCACACTACCCTCTCACTGCCTCACACAAAAAACACCGTAATTTGAGCGCCAAACATTAATTCGCCATTTGACGCTTGCGCACATTAGTCTCTGCTGCAATCGAAATTTGTTGTTGTTGCAACACTCTTACTGCCACTGCAACGGCTACTGTTACTCGCAACACCGAAATTCGCTGCTCGACCAATTAATAATTCCTTTTTCGTATTGTCTGCTGCTGATAAGCATAGATAAAAGGGACATGAAATTCAAATTTAAAATTTGACCAACCACAACAACAACATCAATGTTTGAAATATAGACAAAGCGCCGGTGTGGTAAACCGCTGGTGTTGCCAATTGTGGTTAGCCGCCATCGCCCGCTGCCCACTTTGATTGCGCTGAAGGAAAGGCGAGTCGAAAAACAAAACCAAAAGCAAAAAATTCGAGCGAAAACCGAAAGCGCTTCCGTATTTAATGACTGTTGGGTGGGTGGTCACTTGGTCTGGCGGCGAAGAAGAAGGATGTGGACGAGCGGCGCGTGCACTTGAGTTATGTGAGAAGAACCCAATCACACGCTGAGGCACATTGTTCGTGAGACTTCGTTAAATTGTGGGAAAGAAAATTGAAGCCAGATATTTTGTTTATGGTTCAAATTTGGCTGCTGTCTGCAACAAGACCTTAAATGGGAACTTTGTGAGCCAGAAATGACAGAAACGTTGAAATGAGGTCAAATAGTAAAAGAAAGTATAATATATGGTCGGTAAAAAAGTTTTAGCGTAGAGACCCTTATGATTATTATAACCAAAAATGTTAAGATTTGAAGACATATCGGGATACCGAACTTATTTATCAGAGATCAGTTACTAAAAGGCGCAGTTCCGGACTCCTAATAAACACCGATCCAAACGGAAGTAGGACTATCCCAAGCGAAAAATATTTGTATCGACTCACTAAGTATAGACCATCAAACCCAACGGATTCCGCCATTATAAAAATAATAACCTATAAAAATCATAGATTAAGTATTCGGTTGCGAGGACTTTCAAATGGAAAGGGTTCTTTCAAGAAACAAACAACTATTAAAAGATAGTACGAGCCTCATTAAAGATTCCTGTGACCTCATATCCTATCCTAGAGACCCTTATTGAAAACAGCAAAAGTCGATGTAGAGAACATGATCCAATATACTAGATTCTGTGGAATCTGTTTTAAAACAGATCGATCTTCAGGTTCCAGGCACGGGTTCCAATTGACCAATGTCGGGAAACTTGTTTTTAAGGGACTTTGATATCATAAGAACGGTGTTGCTGTGATGGGATTTTTACAACTGATTTAAATTTATAACACGCGCCATTTTCTTTATAGAAATTAAGGTAGTTAAATTTTGAAGAGTTGCCACCTGTTTGGAAACTAAAATTTACTTTAATTTGTTAGTAAAGACTGTATATTGAATGGGAGTTATTTGAGAACAGATCTAGATCAAAACTTAAGATAAACAGAGTTGCCACCTTTTTTAATATTATTTTAAAGTAACTTTATATATTTGTGTGATCACATATTGACTTTTCCAGATCCTGAAACCTGTGAGCCAATATTGTGGGAAAAATTGGTTATTTCTACCGATTAATTACAATAGTTATCGATTAATATCGCGTCACTTGTAATATTTATCGATTAATATCGATTCACTTGTAATATTTATCGATCAATATCGATTAAATGGTACCAGTTATCGATTAATATCGATTATAAATAGGTTGAAACAGTATATTTAAACAAAGCATTTAAATTATTGAAAATCCTACCATAAATTTTACAACTTCGTTAAGTTGTTGACAAGCTCTTAATTTATTTAAGACACTCCTTACTCACTAATAGTTTTGCAAACTTAAACCTGTCCATAATTATACGTACGTATGCCCACGCGCTTGGTAATAATTTTTTATAAAAAAAAACATAAACAAAGTTGAAAAATATCTCCAAAATGAGCGCGAGCATTCCTTAAAGACGCACTGGCGCTTTGAAGTAAGTACGTTAAATTATACAGACTCCGCGTAAAGACAACGCAAGCGACACCTTTTTTTTCTGTGCAACACCAACATTCACACCGAATATAAAAATACTTTCCACTCACCAATCGAACGCACAACCCGGCTTAGTGCGTTGTTGTTGTGCCTGTAAGCGTAATGAAGTAATTGACAAATGCATTAGATTGAAGTGACATGACAGACGGACAACCAGTATTTGTCAACGATCAGAAGAAATGTCATTAAAATGAAAACGGCAACATAACAAACACAAACACCCATACATACATTCGAAATCAAATGACAATAAACCGCTACGTTTATGAAAGAGTTATAAAATGTAAATACCCATACGTATACGAATACAAATACAACAAATAGTTAGTGTTAGCGACGGAAAATATAAATGAAAATTTAAGCGTAAATCATGTACAAAAAACAAATAGCTGTCAACTTGGATGAAAACATTTCATAGACTGATGTACTCCTACATACAAACAGTTATACGGGTGTATGCAGTTATGTGCCGTTTAATAGATACCACGAGTGCCGTCAGATAAATACAATGAAATGCTTTCCCAGTAACCGATGACATCGATATCGCTCGACTTCATTAGTATACGGCAGTCCTTCTCTCATATACAACTAGGAATCACCATATTACGAACTCCCTCTGGTATGGAAAGTCTCAGACAGTTAGTTCCAATGAGACTTTGTATAACTAAAGGTGTAAAGTTAAATGTTTAGAAGATGTTTAGAAGAGGAGAAAGTTAAATGTTTACATGAACCTGCCATAAGAATCTTGAGGAATTAAAAAAAATATATATATAATTTAACTTCAAAAGTACCAAAGCTTCTGTAAACATTTACATACATCCGAGTATATTTTTGACATAAAATCCAACAATCTTTCGTTAATTAACATAAATCTTGTTGAATTCTTAATTCTTTGAAACAGTCACACACCACAAATAAAAAGCTCCTACAAGCTTATATTCACAAAGCAGATGTTTTTTAATGGGCTAACCAAATGCAGTATATGAAGAGAGGTTTAAATCTCAAATCGAAAGCCATTTCTATTACAAACAACTAAAATTACTATAATTTTATAGTTTTCAAGTAAGACATTGCTACTTCTTCTTCTTCTTGACTGGCGTAGACACCGCTTACGCGGTTATAGCCGAGTCCAAAACAGCACGCATCCCTCCTTCTGGCAGTTTGGCGCCAATTGGTTATACCAAGCGAAGCCAGGTCCCTCTCCACCTGGTCCTTCCATCGGAGTGCAGTTCTCCCTCTTCCTCGGCTTCCACCAGCGGGTACTGCATCGAATACTTTCAGAGCTGGAGCACTTTCATCCATTCGAACAACATGACCTAGCCAGCGTAGCCGCTGTCTTTTTATTCGCTGAACTATGTCTATGTCGTCGAATAACACATACAGCTCATCGTTCCATCGTCTGCGGTATTCGCCGTTGCTAATTTTAAGGGACCACAAATCTTCCGCAAAACCTTTCTCTCGAAAACTCCGCCGTCTCATCGGATGTTGACATCGTCCACGCTTCTGCACCGTAAAGTAGGACGGGAATGATGAGAGACTTGTAGAGTTTGGTTTTTGTTCGTCGAGAGAGGACTTTACTTTTTAATTGCCTACTTAGTCCATAGTAGCACCTGTTGGCAAGAGTGATTCTGCATTGGATTTCCAGGCTGACATTGTTATTGCTGGTTCCCAGGTAGACGAAATTATCTACAACTTCAAAGTTATGACTGTCAACAGTGACGTGGGAGCCAAGACGCGAATGCGCTGACTGTTTGTTTGACGACAAGAGACATTGCTACTGCTCGGGTTTTATTTACAAAAATTCTTCAGACAAGTATTTTGTCTTAATAACTCTCGGTTAGTACATCCGATATATCCGGTGTATTCACTCGGATAGCAGTGCGGCAATACAAGCATTGAAATCAGTGACAGTACGCTCTAGGCTAGTTAAAGAGTGTCCCACATCTTCATCAATAGTTTCTAGCTATTTCGCTATCCGACTCGTGTGGGTATCCAGCCACCGCGGAATCTTTGGTTACAGTAAAGCGGACAAGCTTGCAAGAGAGGGTACCTTATCAAAATTGACGTCGGAATGGTAGTGGATTGGCAGTCCATGATCCACTTGTGCACGAGCGCTGGACATACATACATCGCATGTGCTCATCAAGTTGCGAGGTGGCCATTGGCCCGCTGTGGACCGCAAAACGTCCTTTGAGCTGCTTTCTCTTAGCAAGGTCCATCTCGGCGCGATCATTGGTGTGCTTGTACATTGTCCAATAGGGACGCATTCGTTGAGGCTTGGGATCCTAGCAGATGCAAGTTGGAAGGCGAGGTGGAATCATTAGCATTTCCTCCTCCATTGTCCAGCTTGTGCCAGACTGTGGTTGAAACACCTTGGCAGGCTCACCTTTGGCGAAACTAGCAAAGCTAGAATTGACATTAGACGTTTAAAGTAGTTCGTGACGGGTTTCAAGGGTTTTGCCGAATCTTAAGGGTATTCGATTCATTAGGAGTTTATTGGTATCACAAAGGAGAGCGCGCTCAAAACAGTAACTACGAGTACTTCATACTGAAGAAACTCAATCATTCCATCTGGATCATATTAAATTTGCGATATTATGTGTTTATATATTGAATCCGATCAGCAAAAATCAAATATATCCTCTCATAACCTCACTTTTCTAGAATATTTCAGTTAACAGTTTTCTTCATCTTCACACTCCTCGTACGCATTAATCAAACGGTCCTCGTATTTTGAGCAAATAAGTGAGTCAAGCATATGTACATTGGAATATCAATGAAGTGGCAGCTGCTGCAAGCGAACCGCTTACGACGCGAGATGACACCAAACAATGTAAAATCTTAATACAAGACGCATGCAATAAAATGCAATTCTATGGCCGCTATGACACCGTCACAGATATGCGGCTATGATAGCCTTGTTTCAAGCGGCTTGTTATTGTTGTTGCACGCTAGTTGTTGCCCATTTGTTTTTGTTTCGTTGGTTGGTTTGTTAGCTGGCCGCTGGTTAAGCGCACTAACGGCTTGTTGGCTACTATGTATTGTTATACTATTAATGGTGTTGTTGTATTTGCTAGAGTTGTTAATGTTGTTGTTGTTATGGCAATGTCAATTGCAATGCCGCGAACTGTCAGTGCCGCCACCGCTGACAAGTGAATCTGTTTAAATAAAAACGAAAGTTGTAGTGCGTTACGAGCATGGACCGACCGACGGACAGACACGGCACGGTGGTACAAAAGTACCGCAACAACAACAATAACTGCAATTTGTGGACACATGAAACAAACGAGAATGAAAGTTCGCAGCGCGCGCACATCAGAAAGTGACAGATGAAAGAAAGCACCAGCTGGAAGCGCGAGCCAGCAAGCAAGCCAACAACAACAACAACAAAGAACACTATACATAACGCTTGTAGTAACTGACAAGCCAATAAACGCTCAAAATCGCAGAGCTTCGGTGGCATGTAACAAAGCAACAACAACAACAAGCCTGCCGCTGCAACAAAACCCATAAAAGCGTAGTCAAGAAGCGACGAACGGTGAACAGCATCCAGCGGAAACATCCAATATGCGCCTCGCTGTCTGTACGTATGTGTGTGTATGTGTTTGATCAGCCACAGAAGTAATGAATGCATCAATTAAAAGTATGGCAAGTATGTGCCTGAGACCCGTTGCTGCTGCTGTAATCCACAAGTCATATCACCTTGACTCACCGCTATGTATGTATCCGTTCGTCCATCCGTCTCTCCATACGTCAAAATGTTATTCCATTATTGTATTTATGAGGTGCGTCGTTTCTTTATGCGTTCGCATTCTATTCATTCCTTCAGCTTCAACTTGTCTGTCCGAAAATGCGAAGTAAATACTTCAAAGACGGCAGCAGGGGCTACTGCAGATGGTAGAAACGTTCAACGACCGTCAATCCAAAACACATTTATTGACTACGAAGTTTCTTGAGTGTCCATATTTTGGTGGGCTGAAATATTTGAATACCCAAACAAAACCTAGAAATATATGTATGTATATAATCAACTCAGGAGATCCCCTCTCAAAGTAAAGTATTGTAAGAGTTTTGGCGTCTGTCTTGAGAAGGGTACACTGAGCTCTTTCAGGAAACTGCTTAATTAGTCTTCACATTTCTATTAAACTGGAGAGTAATCTCTTCAGAAAATAAGCTTCAAGAATCTTATCTTAGCTTAACCTTAGAATAACCTACTAAAACATGTTCAGAAGACATCGTAAAGTCACATCTATTATTATACAGTATTTCTGGCACCACATTAGATTATGTGAAGCATTATCTTTTGTTCACGAAAATATCACATATATCGGTATTTCATAAAGACAACCAGAAGAGAGTTGTCTCAATTTACAAGTTCTATAGTTGTTATATCGGGGTCAACATGCCTTAATGTGTGGTACTCCATTTTCATACTGTAATATGAGACGATCAGTAGAATGATAAATGTTAAATCGAAGAAATAGTTACGAAAAATACGGTTTTATGGTAATATAGTCACAAAGTATCGCTGAGAAGAGAAGAGCTCTAACAGTGCCAGAGAAATCTATAAATGAAATGAAGGACCGTCTTAAAAAATTATAACCACAGATGTCAATTCTCAGTGAAACTCTCTTTCAAAAATCCTGACACTGCCAAATAACATGTCTGCCAAATTTTCCACAAGTTATCCGTCAGACGAACGAAGTTCCAACATTTCGAAATAAATACAGTTCCTCATTTCGAAGATTTTGTCCAAATATTCCTTTTTATTTAGGGATCTTTATGAAACTGGTGGATGTCTCATTAGTATTTAGTAAAATAAAGAAATATAATAGTTGCCTTTCAGCATGAACTATATAACTTAAGTGATCACAAAACGAATTCGCTAGAGAAATGTTCCGTGAGATTAATGGTGTTTTCGGTGATGGTACTCCATCACTTCGAACTGTGGGGGAATGGTTTCGACGATTCAGAGCGGGTGAAAACGACACCATGGATAAGCCAGCCGGCGGAAGACCTGTGATGACGAATAACGATCAAATCATGGAAAACATTGAGTTAGACCGACATGTGTCATCTCGTGACATCGCCCAGGAGATGGTTGTTAGCCACCAAACTATTTTAAACCATCTGATAAAGATGGTTAATGATATTTTCTCACCTAATATATCTGTATCAAGATACCTTATAGATACTTTGAGGAGTCCTTAAGGTTCAGAATCGATCTAATGAATAAAATTTTTGTCGCCACCTCCCCCGCTAGTTTCACTATAGTTCAAACGCTCATAGTCTGATACTATGTACTGTTATATTTACACTGTGCAATTCTGTCACATTCCTTACCAGCCTCCACTTAACTGCATTTCATTTTCAATGAAAGTAAGAGTTGCCTACAGTCTACAATCATATATAACTAGACCTTAGCAAGGAAGCTGGTTAAAGGCAACAACGCCAACCGAAAACATATGACAACAACTTCATTTTCATTTTTGACTGCTTCAACTTTGTTGCACTCCAACTTGCTGATTGATTTGGTGGCAACGATTGCTCGTCCAAGTACTAAAACTGACGAACTTGGCTACTCTCCGCACCTTTGTGGCCGCTTAGTGGGACAACGGAAATATTTATGCTACTCACATGCTTTCTTCTGCCTTCAACTTGTTGCAAGTGAAAATAATATCAAAAATGTTTGACGCGATATGAGACGACACACACAATAGCCACTTTGACAGTTCCATTTATAGTCATCGTTAATGATGTGAATTTCGCTAGGAAGACGAAAGGTGTCGAGGTAACTGAGATGAAAGAAGATGTGTGTATTATAACGGGTGATTTTTTTGAGGTTAGGATTTTCATGCATTAGTATTTGACAGATCACGTGGGATTTCAGACATGGTGTCAAAGAGAAAGATGCTCAGTATGCTTTGACATTTCATCATGAATAGACTTACTAACGAGCAACGCTTGCAAATCATTGAATTTTATTACCAAAATCAGTGTTCGGTTCGAAATGTGAAATCCGCGTTTTTATCGACAAATTTTGTTCAGCGATGAGGCTCATTTCTGGTTGAATGGCTACGTAAATAAGCAAAATTGCCGCATTTGGGGTGAAGAGCAACCAGAAGCCGTTCAAGAACTGCCCATGCATCCCGAAAAATGCACTGTTTGGTGTGGTTTGTACGCTGGTGGAATCATTGGACCGTATTTTTTCAAAGATGCTGTTGGACGCAACGTTACGGTGAATGGCGATCGCTATCGTTCGATGCTAACAAACTTTTTGTTGCCAAAAATGGAAGAACTGAACTTGGTTGACATGTGGTTTCAACAAGATGGCGCTACATGCCACACAGCTCGCGATTCTATGGCCATTTTGAGGGAAAACTTCGGAGAACAATTCATCTCAAGAAATGGACCCGTAAGTTGGCCACCAAGATCATGCGATTTAACGCCTTTAGACTATTTTTTGTGGGGCTACGTCAAGTCTAAAGTCTACAGAAATAAGCCAGCAACTATTCCAGCTTTGGAAGACAACATTTCCGAAGAAATTCGGGCCATTCCGGCCGAAATGCTCGAAAAAGTTGCCCAAAATTGGACTTTCCGAATGGACCACCTAAGACGCAGCCGCGGTCAACATTTAAATGAAATTATCTTCAAAAAGTAAATGTCATGAACCAATCTAACGTTTCAAATAAAGAACCGATGAGATTTTATGCGTTTTTTTTTTAAAAAAAGTTATCAAGCTCTTAAAAAATCACCCTTTATATAGTTGGTTGGTTGATTGGTGGAGAGTTATCGAATTTCCGCAACGAAATATGCAAATGTGGTGCTAATTTCTTGGGAAAGATCTATTATACAATTTGTTTTTGGAGACATGATTATTATTTTTATACATTCTTCGAAAGAATCTTGTAGGAATGGTGTTATTTTTTTTTTTTTGAAAAGGATGAAGAGTACTATTCTCAAAACTTACAGCATCCATAAGTCCGCTTGAGGTACTCTGAATTATCTGAAAATATCGACTTATGTAAGTCTAACTTTTGTATACTCGGCTATAACCGCGTAAGCATATCCTACGCCAATTAAGAAGTGGAAAAAGTCCAACGAATTTTGATTTCCCAAACTGGAAACTTTTATTCGATTAAATGAGGAAGAGAGAAACACACATATTCAGAAGAGATATTAGAGAAGAGAGCTCCAAAGTATAGTTCAGGTGACTTCGTCTATTGAGTCGTTTTCGATCTCAAGTAATAAATAGTCTCATCCCATAGTGGACATAAAAAAGAACTCCATTGAATTATATTGGACAATTGAAGAACCGAAGTACATTAAGCTTCGAAGAAGGTTAGCATTTTATTTAGTTGTCTGTAACGTGAATTCAAAAGGTTAGCCGGGAATGTTAAGCAAACGTGTAAAAATCTCTGTCCCGAAACATCTCATAGTCTTTTAAACGAACGAACAATGCATTTCACTTTTTCGGGTAAGGACCACAAAATATAAATAGAGGAGATATCGGTCCAATAGATTATGAAAATATTTCTATGGAATGACAGAGCTCAATCGCGATTCATCTAAGATGGAGGACTTCTTCAAAGAGCAATTACGATTCACTTAAGATGATGAGACTCATTAAGGAAATGGATATCTTCGGGTAAAGCACACAAAATAGGCTTTAAAAATTTTACTGTCGACTAGATCTTGGAGATATTTTTGTGGAATCTGTTTATTTATAAGTTTGTAAATATGGCTACGACGAAGAGACACTACGAAGCCTTTGAGGTCCAAAGAGCACCCAAAATATTGAACTTTTTGGGGTAAAATTCCAATAATAGATGATGGGAACTCGTCTGAAGTATTCAGAAGACTCTTTTATTTTGATATTATAGGCAATGTCTTATCACCGCTGTCGGCGCAACAAGTAGCCAGCGCTATTTTACAAACGTTTTCAGATTAACCCGAATCCAATCGATTTGTGCGCACGCGTTAACGAACGCAAATGCTTAGTTTAAGGCTATAAGCATTTAAAATGCCAATAAAACACAAATTAATGCCAAGAAAGGAAGAAGCGACAACAACAACATGGCCAACAACAACAACGAAACGCATTTAATAAACGCCGATAAACAATGCATTTCACTTTTTCGGGTAAGGACCACAAAATATAAATAGAGGAGATATCGGTCCAATAGATTATGAAAATATTTCTATGGAATGACAGAGCTCAATCGCGATTCATCTAAGATGGAGGACTTCTTCAAAGAGCAATTACGATTCACTTAAGATGATGAGACTCATTAAGGAAATGGATATCTTCGGGTAAAGCACACAAAATAGGCTTTAAAAATTTTACTGTCGACTAGATCTTGGAGATATTTTTGTGGAATCTGTTTATTTATAAGTTTGTAAATATGGCTACGACGAAGAGACACTACGAAGCCTTTGAGGTCCAAAGAGCACCCAAAATATTGAACTTTTTGGGGTAAAATTCCAATAATAGATGATGGGAACTCGTCTGAAGTATTCAGAAGACTCTTTTATTTTGATATTATAGGCAATGTCTTATCACCGCTGTCGGCGCAACAAGTAGCCAGCGCTATTTTACAAACGTTTTCAGATTAACCCGAATCCAATCGATTTGTGCGCACGCGTTAACGAACGCAAATGCTTAGTTTAAGGCTATAAGCATTTAAAATGCCAATAAAACACAAATTAATGCTAAGAAAGGAAGAAGCGACAACAACAACATGGCCAACAACAACAACGAAACGCATTTAATAAACGCCGATAAATTGGAAGAAACCTGTTGCGCACTACAGACAAAACGCTTATCGCCAAGAGGCCAACAAAGCCACCGACGCATTCATCACACACACACACACACACACAAGGAAAAACAAAAAAAAATGTTGCTGTTAAGTGGTAGCTGCAACATGGCAACACAGTACGGTTGCAGTGGAGCGCTTCGAAAATGGCAAAGTGCAGTGGAGTGCATGTTAAAGACACGTTAAACAATGATTTAATGCCAATAAATAAGTTTAAACATTTATTAACGATAATTAATGTTACGGTAATTTGGCGGCAAACTTTGCTAAATCATGCAGCATACACCAGGTTGCATATAAATGCCGGTGGTATGTATATGAGGCGCTGGCTTGCCACATCCGCGAAAGAGTGCGTCGCGTTCGCAGGTGAAAAGTGAAACTCCAATTATGTGCCACAATGGAGAGTACAACGTTTTGGCGTTGCCGTCTTAAATCTTTCAACGGCGACATACGCCAACAGCGCCACCAACACCAGGCTACGAGTATCATGCCAAGGTACGACGAAATTGCATACGAAGTGAGTTATACTCAGACAATACTACATGCTTGTACTGGCAATTGTAGTTCGCTTATCAGCGTAACCGACTTACATAGAGACTTACATACATACAATGTTGTTAAACGGTAAATTGGTAGATTTCAGTTTGTGAAAATTGCCACCCGAGTTCAAATAGTTGCATTGGAGTATTATCATTTTGTGCAACGAACCTTTATTTCAAAGAAAAAAAGCTGGATTGAAAAATGTTAGAGTGTTTTTCGCAAAAAAGTGATCTAATGAGACTTCTGAATGCTACAGACGTGTTCCCATCATCTATTTTTGGATTTTTCGCCGAAAAACTTTAGAATTTCGGTTGCAATTTGGATTTGTATGATTTTAAATATATTTCAAAGAAATATTCTCCGTCGTTCTCCGTCCATGTGTGTCTTCGTCGTAGCAAATACAAATCTATAAATAAATACATTTCACAGAAATATCTCTAAGATCTAGTTGACCGACATCTTTTCTAAGAATATTTTACGTTCTTTATCCGAAGAAATCCTCCATCTTAGGTGAATTGTGTTGGAGCTCTGTCGTTCTACAGAATTATTTCCAAGATATTGTGTGCCGATAAGTCCTCTCTTCGGTAGATCTCGAGATGTATCGTGACTGAACTTTCTACATCCATGCTGAATACTTTATAGACTATCAATCAAAGTCGAGTCATATGACTTAGGTTTCCAGTCGACATACCATATTTTTTATATATTTAATCATAAAAGTGGAAAGCTTGTAACGAGACCTAATAAGAGATTTGAAATGGGAAAATTACTTGAATTTAAAGTAGAAGAAACCGCAAACCACAAACCATAAAACCGTATTCTCGGGGCTAAATAAAATCTACATACGATAGATTTAACGAGTAAGCGGAAAATCTGAGTTAAAAGTTTGCAACTAAAATTTAGCTGAATCTCGGGAAATTTTCAGGGAGTTAATCTTCTAAATATATTCTCTACAACCCAGTTTTTAACCAATCATCAAGAAGACTCGACATTTAATTAAGATACCGATCCTGTAGATCCTGTAGCCTAGACTTTCACTATTTAAAAATTTTACTAATACCTGGAATGAGTTAAGTTACTCTTAACACCAAGAGACCCAGTGCCAGATTGATAATTCCTCCCTTCCTTGAAATGTGTACTAAATTTATTGTATCAGGTTAACGATGGGTTTGTTGAATAATAAAAGGTAGAAAGAGAAACATAAATATTAATAAAACTGGATTAGTCTGCAGAACTTAGAGAGATTTGATACCAAAATGAGTAGATTTTGTTCAACCTTATTCCAGAGTATATTCGTTTTTAAGTGGTGTGTTCAAAAAATATCGGGAATTGTGAAATTTAAAATTTCACTGTTTTGGAGGGTACCACGAAAAAAGAAAACTATTTTAAGCTGCATTCATTGCTTACTTTGTCTGTAGTAGCCGCTAAGATAAGGCATGTTTTCATGAGCCTGGCGATTTTCGTTTGTTAAAAGCTCACACTTCGATGCTTGTTCGTGAATTCTTGGAAATAGACAATATTGTAACAATATACCACCATATTCGCCAGACAAGGGTCCGTGTGACTTTTTCCTATTTCTAAAAATAAAGCCGTCGTTCTACAAACATACGAGAAATTGCTGAAAGAGCCGAGGGCTATCCAAAAAATCGAGTTTGAGAAGTGTTTCGACGATTGGAAGAAGAACTGGCATAAGCGCATAATATGGAATGGAGACTATTTTAATTTAGATTATTGAATAAATATATATTTTTTTCCCCGTTATTTTTTTAAAAACAACCCTCATATATCCAAATACTTATGTTTAGATATCGACCCAGTGGATTAAATTCAATGCAAAAATCTCAATCAAGTGAAAATATTTGGAATTCTTCACATGTTTACCTCTCACTAAAGTATATTATATACGGTTGCAACTGAGCTTAGTTCCTCCTTACTTAAATTTTATATATTTCCATACAAATGAACCTGCAACAGACACCATCTGGTAGTTAGTCATTCCTTGAATGCAGTAAAAGTGAAGAATGTGAGCGATGAATTGCGAAAATTACTGTAACAAATCTGAGTTAGTGGGCAAAATACTTCGAAGAAAACACAGCAAAAACAAAATTAAACAAAAAGTGATGATAAATAATGGAGACCAAAAGTGTCGAAGAAAATTGTCAGGCCACTTCACAGCAATGTGACTGAAATATGTATGTGCAAAAGGTATTTACTAACACTACAACAACAATAACAACACACACCTATGTCATACATCTGAATGCGTGTTTCGCGGCAACACGCGACGATTTTCGTATTTTCATTAGAAAAACAGCAAAAAAAGCAAAAAAGCAAAAAAACGAGAAACAAATTTAAAATAAACTAAAATAAAAATATTGTAAAAAAACAAAACGCTCACACTAAAATAGTGACCACAACGCGTTCGTGGCCAACAAACACTTTCGCTGCATTTGCATTTGACTTTGGCGTCGTGTAATTGAGAAAAGTGAAAAATCGCCTAGAGCAGATGTAGCACACAAGCGATTAATATGCAACACCAGCGACAATTGCTTGCAACACATGCACACACACACACACACCCGTTACACCTACAAATGCACTCATCTCTGTGTGTGTATGTGTGCAATTGATGCGCCTCCTCTAATGGCACTCGGTCAGTGGAGCAGTGTTGTTGTGCTGTGCGCTGCCAAGCAACAACAACAACTTCCAAAACTAATGATGTTGTCAAGGAAAATGGGCTTGTTGATATTTTGTATGCGAAAAGTGTGGACAAAAAAATTCCAATGAAGTCATGCAACTGCTCCAACACTTAACAAGCCTAACAAGCTCCAAAATGGTACTGACTTCGAGCATTTCATTTTAATTTGCTGAAGAAAATTGTGGTTTAACTCATCAATTTTTTTGTAAATATTTTTGTATATAATAGGAGAGTTGTTATCTTGAACTTTTTGTGAATAAAATTTATAACTTCCTGTCTTTACCTCGTATTATTCGTTCGTGTATAAAAATTTTCCGAGCAATATTTTCGCGAAATATTTTAATTTACTTATACGAGTAATCTTGACTATAATAAAGAGGTCTTGATGTAAAATATACTTTAGAAAACTTATCATACAGAACACTCGTTGAAGATTAAAATTAAATATTTTGAACAACTAAGTTCACTAAAATAACGAAAAACATTATGTATGGACCAATATACCGAAATATTTAGTAAAAAATTATCCATCGGCACAGGTGACGTCATATTCGATATTTGGGACCTTGAAAAGTTATACTCTAATTTCGACAACTTTCAGGATAAACCATGCCACAACTAATGCAGTAATTGTAAAAAGTTATATTCCGATATCTTCATTGATTCTTGAGTAATATTTTGAAAAGTGATCGAATCTTTTGAACCTTTGGGAATTAGGAAGTAGACATGAAAATAGTATGTCATGAAAACATCAGAGTGTCATGAAAATATTATGTACCAAATTTGGTTGAAAGTAGAAGTTCCTGAGATATAGTTTTTGACAGACGTACAGACAAATTTCAACTCGTCTCTTCAACCTGATCATTTTGATATATTGCACATAACCCTATATCTAACTCGTTAAGTTTTAGAACTTACAAACAACTGTTGTATGAGCAATAATATTATACTCTGAGCAACATGTTAAAAACATTTTGGAAAACTTTGGTATATGACCCTAGAATAATATTAGCTTTACAACTTTGCTTTCGCCGTTTTTTTTTTTTGAAATTTAAGTTTTTTTTTTGTATAAACAAATGTCGATGAGCCTCAGCCGCACTTTTCTTGGAATTAAAAAGGAAAAGCAAAATTTCCCGTAAATGTCGAGAATTCGGCTCAAAAGGTGACATTTTCAGTTGAGAATAAGTTTGGGATGCAAACAGAACTCTACAAATTTTTGTTGGTTTAATGTTGATCCTGATCAACCATTGGGAGTCGACTTAAAACATATTCCGAAAGATATTAAAGAAAATACCAGAAAGCTACTAATCACGTACATAGTATAAGTAGAGGTATTTTGTGTGAAAAAGGCCAAATCGGACGATAAATCAGTCCTTCATTCTTCATAAAGAATATTTAATTTAATATCGTTTTTTTCCTAATCTATATAAATGAATAATATATATGTATATCTTAATAAATCATTTTACCAATCACACTTAGATTCCTAGTTCCTGAGCTACCTATAACCACTCTCTTTTCGCCAAACTTAATATAATAATAACAACAATGCTTTTGATATCTCAAAAAACTTCATGAAAAAAAGATTCCCACAGAATAACATTAAATTATCTGAGTGATTTACCGAGAGAATAATAATAGGTCCATTGGACTGAAATATTAAACCTATCGAAGAAGACAGTATGCATCCATAAAAATAATAAAATCTAAATATTACAAATTTTTTAATGTTTCTCAATTTCACTGCCACAATTCCACTTCTATTACATCCAAACTTTTATTAATGCTTTAATTTAATTTGTAAGCAAAATTTCCAAAGCAATCGTCTAAACTAACAGTTGATTTATTCAATATGCTCGAATAATATTAATATTTATGAGTCTAAATGCGTACAAAAACCGGAATATAATGTTCTCACAATTACTTATTATGAAGCTTTGCAAAACTATAGAATGCATCTACATATATTTTAACAAGTCGATGTATAGAATTTTTTAATGCTGTAAACATCAACATGAAGCAACATTTAGAAATGGTCGGCCGATCTTCTTTTGCAAATTAGTGATGACCAATAGTTGTAGAACTTTTATAAGAAACATTTAACTAGACGTTGGCACATCTGGAGCTTCCCACTACTAATGGAATACTTTATTACAATATAATCTTAAACTACATTTCAAAATTTTGTTAGCGCTGATATTAGAACCCAGAATCCACGTAGTAGTGGGCAAGTACTTAACGCATATTGTTATGACAGCTTTTAAGCAAGCTTGTCAGAATGTCTAATTGAGCTTTTAGTCTTTACAGTGTGCCAGAATTGGCCGATATTTCATTAAATATGATCACTTCCGTTCTTAAAATTACTTTATATATATTCGAAAATGAGATAAGATATTTTCAGTTCGGTTGCAATCGAACATTTTATACCCTTGCAATTTATTGTTATATTTTTATTAAGAAAAAACACAATTTTACCCATATATTCGGTATAAAGTCCAATAGAAAAACGAAAATAATCATATATGGTATATAATGGCTGAGGTAATTCCTGAACCGTTTAAACTCATTTTCATACATTATATCTAAGATAATATAGTTGTCGTGGTTGTGAACCGATTTCATCCATTTTCTGCACGTGTCATCAGGGTGTCAAGAAAATATTATATACCGAATTTCATTGAAATCTGTCCTGAGATATGGTTTTTGACCCATAAGTGGGCGACGCCACGCCCATTTTCCATTTTGTAAAAAAATCTGAGTGCAGCTTTCATCTACCATTTCTTATGTGAAATTTAGTGTTTCTGACGTTTTTCGTTAGTGAGTTAACCCACTTTTAGTAATTTTCAACCTAACTTTTGTATGGGAGGTGGGCGTGGTTATGATCCGATTTCTTTCATTTTTGGACTGTATTAGGAAGTGGCTAAAAAAACGACTGCAGAAAGTTTGGTTTATATAGCTCTATTGGTTTGCGAGATATGTACAAAAAACTTTGTAGGGGGCGGGGCCACGCCCACTTCCCCAAAAAAATTACATCCAAATATGCCCCTTCATAGTGCGATCCTTCATACCAAATTTTATAACTTTATTTATAGCTTAGTTATGACACTTTATGTGTTTTCGGTTTTCGCCATTTTTTGAGCGTGGCTGTAGGCCGATTTTGCCCATTTTCGAAAGTAACCCTCTCACGGTCCCTAGGAACATGTATGCCAAGTTTCGTCAAGATTGCGAAGGAACATATATGCCAAGTTTTTGTCCGTTGCACGGACGGACGGACAGACAGACATTCGGATTTTGACTCGTCTCGTCGCCCTGATCATTTTGACTATATATAACCCTATATTTAACTCGTTTAGTTTTATTACTTACAAACAACCGTAATGTGAACAAAACTATAATACTCTCTTAGCAACATTTGTTGCGAGAGTATAACAACCATGTTTCAAAAGCTAAGAAAACGCTAAAGAATGTTCGAAAATTGAGAGATCCTTTTTTTTATACACTAATATTTTTCTATATATCGCCCCACTGTAAACACGTTGTAAGCGTTCTAAATCAAAGTATATAATCCCAGAAACTTGCATTCAAGCGTTAACTTGCACTAGAACCGGTCAAGCTGACGATATAGCAAAGAGCATTAAATGATGTGGTCTGAAAGAATTGATAAAGTTGAACTTCTCTACTTCACCGTATTGGTAGTATTTGGTATAAATGGTAAACAGAAATAAATTTTGTAGTATTAGCAAATTATTAACGAACGCTTATGTCTCCAGTTTTCTACATACAAACAAGTGAGGCCTGCTATCCGTATCAGTATTGTCTAACGCCGCGCAACTACAGCGGAATTTTTGTTGAAGATAATGTTTATGAAAGCATGTCAGAAGAGAAAAAGTCGCTCTGTGATGGTTTTTGTCATCATAACTGTACATTGCGATTACGTTGTTGTGCCTTTAATGCCACAATCAATTCGAAAAGAATATCGGAACAAGGTAGGGAAGCTGTTTTCGATTATTGAATAAGAGTGAAATGAAAGTGACGAAATAAGAGTGTGTGGAACGAGTTGTTATTGTGTAGAAAGACTAACGTTTATTTACTATAATATTTTTCAGTATGCGAATTCAACCATTTAATACGACATTTCATCATATTTGGTGAACTGGCTAAAGACAATGAATTCCCATTTATGGTAAGTGCGTGAGTATAGGAAGTAGTAATGAGTAATGAAAATGATTCCTTAAACTAAAACGTATTTGAGAAGCATAATATGTCAAACACTTTAAATAATTATTCTATTGCTCTAGGCCGCCTTGGGTTGGCGCGTTAAGAACGAGACTAGTGGAAACACGACTATAGTTTATAAATGTGGCGGCACTATATACGATCGTGGTTATGTGATCACTGCGGCACATTGTCTATATCACTCGAGGTACGAAAATTGATAAAATATAATTTTCAATATATTATTAAACACAATTTTAGTGAACTACCGGTGGTAGTACGTCCCGGTGGCTTCGCTTTGAATGATACGTCAGCATGGGATTTGGAAATCGAAGAAGTCATTGAGCATCCCAACTATGAATATCCAAATGTGTACAATGACATTGCAATTATACGTCTGAGAAAAGTGTTTCAGTGAGTTGTTTTTCGAAATGAGAATTTACTGAATAAATAAAAATCAAATTTTTTGCATGAACAACAAGTGGAAATCCATTTCATGATGAACCGGCATGCCTTTGGAGTGATCGGAGCTCAAAACATAATGTTACCGCCATTGGTTATGGCGACACTCAATTTGGTATGTATGGTATGCGTGCTTTGAAGTATTCATATTAACTGGCAGACCTCTTATTCTTTATATTAACCTATAACCAGCTGGTGTATCCTCTCCTTTATTGCTGAAAACTAAATTAACAACAGTTGAGAACAGCGAGTGTAAATTACACTACGAACCAGATAGTGATGTTTTAAGTGATGGCATTATTCGGACGCAAATCTGCGCGAAAGATCATGAGAAATTGCGTGACACATGTCAGGTGCGAGTATGCGTTATAAATATTTATTTAATATGAAACTCATTAAAATGCTATACCTTCACAGGGTGACTCTGGTGGTCCGTTAATAAAGTTGAAAAACGTGGAAGATCTTAAAACCATGTCTTATATTGTTGGCATCACATCCTTTGGCATCGGTTGTGGCACTGGTACGCCAGGTATTTATACACGTATCGCGGCATACATTGATTGGATTGAAGATGTCACCTATCGAACTGTGCCGAAATGAAAAAGCGAATATTTTAAGAAAGAATAGATGTATTACATAATATTAGTTAGAAGTCATGTGAAGTAGTCGTAAGAGGCGAGCTGATCGAACCTTGCACTTAAATATCAATTCAATTCGAATTCAATTTATGGAGATCTTCGTGTTATAGAAGTTCTTGAAATCTATACTAATATTATGAATAAACTCAAAAACTACTGTGCCGATTTCAAAAATTCTTTCACCATTGGAAAGCTACATTCACCCTGAATAACATAGTCTATATTTATTGCTAGAGTCTCAACTTTCAGGAAATAGCTCACAGGTAAGGGTATCAAAAAGATTCCGTGATGGAGAATCTTAATCTGAAACTGAAAATCGTATTGCAAGTCATTCTCTTCGCATCGCAATCGCGTGTTAGAGAGTCGAGTAAAGAGCGCTCGCAGTTGCTTGCTGAAAAAAATTCAAAAAGGTTTGTTTAAACCCGTGCGAAGCCGGAGCGATCTGCTAGTTATTCATAAAATGAGAAATATGTGTTTTTTATTACTCAAAATAAATGATTTATGAATTTTGTAAATTTCAAAAAATTATTATAATAAAAAGTAAAAAATGTTACAAAGTAAAAATGAGCTTAAGGGGTTACATGGGTTTCGGGGATTCAAAAAATCGATTTTTGGTTTTTTGACTTATTAATTTCTACAACACCTTAAGAATATTGTCCAAAATTTTCAAGTCGATCCGAGTAATAGTTTCGGGGATGCAGCGTTTGGAAGGTGTGAGCTCCAAGTCAGGTATTATTGTTACTCAAAACTTTAAACGCGTTTTTCTCTGAACCGTGTTTTCAAACTCGGTTGTCAAATTTTCTCGAAAACTACTCAACCGATCTTGATGAAATGTTGCACAGGTGTTCGAGATACAATTTACTCGTGTTAGAACGAAGAATTTTATTTTTTTAATTACAACTATTAAAAAAAACAAATCGTCAAGCAAATTTCACCGAAATTTTTCTTTCTTTTTTTGAAAAAAATATTTAATTTTTTTGTCTTTCCTTCGTTCAAACACGTGATGATGGTCTTACCTAAAACACTTATTTTTGTTTTTTTTTTTCTCATTTTGGATGATCCTGTCAGGAGTTATGCTGACAACGCAGAAGCACCTATTTCCAAGGGGTCACGGGAAATGACGTCGCAATGGAGGAGTTTTATTTTTTTTTTGGAAATTTCAGAAATTATTCTTTAAATATGTATCTATAAGATAGAAAAAATGTTGAATTAAATAAATAATTTTTTACATAGAAAAAAATATTGAAAATAGGCCACTTTTTACGCGACAACCCTTTAAACAAAAATTTCGCACGGTGTGGAAAAATATTACAAATTCAGAGAAATATTAAGTGTAAACATTTTATTCTTAGAAACCACAAAAAAATCAAAAATGTGAAATAAAAATTGTACAAAAATATGAATGCATTTCTTTGGTAAGAAACCTGTTAGCTAACTGTACACAAACGCTTCCGAAGTTTATAGGAGTAGCTCACTTATTTTTAACCGAACATGTTTCAACAGCAATTGTTTACAATTAGTCGCCTAATGTTTACAAGTAGCATTCAATTCTCGCATTCAAGTTTTGTGTTCACTAGCAGACAGACAGTTATAGAATTTGTAGAAGATGCGACATTTGTGCAATTATTTAAAAAAATATATGAATTTTGGTATTATTAAATGGCTGATATTGGGTAAATGCATTAATACATTAATTATAGAAATGTATTAGAAAAATATTATAAATTATATTATTTAATTTTATAATTTAATTAAATAACTATATCAACTATTTATACTACTTGATCCACAGTTTTGCTTTTTTCTCTGACAACCGAAGCTTGTTATAATAGCCAGGAGTGTTATACGCCGCAGAACTTTAGGGGATATTATTATGGACCTGAGAAATATAAAACTCTTACCGATAGTCAAAAAGCCAATTGTGAAGGGAATTGCGTGGATAACGATGAGACGCTAATCTGTTGCACATTCCATCCTCAGCACCAAAAATATCGGTTACTTTACCAATGTATGTATGTACATATATATTATAGTTAAGATCTTCGCTTTTTTAGTATACAACAGCAACGATTCTTTTAGTTTTATATTATTTAAAGCAAAAATTATTAAGGTTAAGGTAAGGTTGCATGTTAAAAAGTTTTAAGTCTCAACAATTTATAAGCTCAATGAATTTTTCAAAAAATGTCCCTGAAAGATGTTAACAGATTTTTGAAATATTTTTGAAAAAATACTATCTGTAATATCTCTCTATCTCTTAATCTCTCTCTCTCTTAATATTATTGACAGCATGTTTAGACGCTCATATACCAGTACAATTCATTACATCTGGTGTGGTTGCCATGTCAAATGAGTTTCCATTTATGGTGAGTCCAACTCCAATACTAAAATATGTATCAAAAAATGTTTAAACTTTTATTAAAAACATGTTGTTTATAGGCTGCCTTGGGTTGGCGCGTCAACGAATATGATGGTACCGAGAGCATAGCTTATAGATGTGGTGGAACTATGATCGGCAGCAGATATCTCTTAACAGCGGCGCATTGTTTCTATCACTCTAGGTAGCCTTAAAACAACTTTGGTTTACCTATTTTCTTCTCTATTTCGAATTCTTCTCTTTCTAATCCTATCCAGTGACAACCCAGTTGTGGTGCGCCCAGGTGGTTTCGATCTAAATAGCACCACAGCAGTTGATTATGAAATCGACCAGATTATCGAACATCCCGATTACATATATCCTGGGCTATACAATGACATAGCCATCGTTCGTATATCTCAGGAATATTCGTAAGCATTTAATAGATAATAGATAATTTGAAGTATAAGAAAATGGTTTACTTATGTTCTTAAATTACAGCGTAAGCCCGCCGTTTGTTGCCAGAGCGTGCGTTTGGTATAAGCCACTTGAGGAGGAGCAAGTCACTGCCATCGGCTATGGTGATACGCATTTCGGTGAGAAACTGGTGAAATTTTTGGTTTTTTTAATTTAATAACTTAGCATCTTCCAGCTGGCGCCTCATCGCCGCTCTTGATGAAAACTAGTTTATCGACCATATCGAATGAAGAGTGCAATCAACACTATGAACAGGATGATGAAATGCTAAGTTCCGGTATAGTCGCTACGCAATTGTGCGCAAAAGATCATGAAAAGCTGCGTGATACTTGTCAGGTAATATGAAAATCAAGTTTATAAGTATATATATATATATACATATATATATAAACTCAATGCCGTTTTACTATAATTTACAACATAATTACCTCAATTGTCCAGGGTGATTCTGGCGGTCCACTGATTTTATATGAAGAACTACCCACTTTTGGTCGTATGGCTTACATTGTGGGTATTACCTCGTTTGGTATTGGTTGTGGTACTGGTACACCTGCTGTTTATACACGTATTTCGGAGTATTTTGATTGGATTGAGGATACAATTTATAAATAAAGAAATATTTATGTGTAATTTGTATTATAAACAAGTAAGGAAGGGCTAAGTTCGGGTGTCACCAAACATTTTGTACTCTAGCAATTTATTGGTGTAATTTTATTAAGACAACACACAATTTGATTCATATATGCGGCGTAAAGTTCACTAGAATAACGAAAATTATCATATATAGTATATGGGGGCTGAGGTAATACTTGAACCGATTTCACTGTTTTTCACCACCAAGGTACACTATATCTAAGGCTATACGCTCACTTCATTTTATTTAAATATCTCAGATATTAACCGATATTTGCAGAATAAAGACCACCGTATTTTTGAAAAAAAAAAACCTATAATTAAGTATAGTATGGAAGCTAGGGGAAGTTATGCCATGATTTTAACCATTTCTGGTACAAAGGCACGCTATTAGAACAAAGCTCACCCTCAAGCACCAGAAGGAGTCTCAGTTACCTTTTACGCTGATGACTGTACGATATTGACGTCGGGCAATGGACACTATGACATGTGTTCGAAAGTAAACAGCTTCCTCCTCCACCTTTCTCGCTTCTTCACTGCTAGGAGCCTAACACTCTCCCCTATCAAATCCATAGCGACTTTATTCAATAATTGGACGAAGGAGTACGGTCTAGACCTGAACATTTCAATCGTAGGCATTAATATTCCGACAGTCAATAATCCCAAAATTTTGGGTGTCACTACTCCTTCACTTCCCACACGACCGCGATTGTAACCAAAGTCCTCAAGTCGCTAACAAACAAAGAAACTTTGTTGGCAACTTACCAGGCAATCGGCCGGCCGGTCCCTAATTACGCAGCCCCGATATGGTCGCCTGGATGCAGTAGGACGCAGATGGGGAAGCTTCAGACTTGTCAAAATACCGCCCTCCAAACAGTCACAGGTTGCCTCGTGAGATCTCCGGTGGAGCACCTTCACAATGAGGCCCGCATGCTACCTGTTAAGGAGCATAGCATAATGCTTACCAAGCAGTTTCTGTTGGGGTGCTTTCGTAGAAATAACCCCTGCAGTTGCCTGCTGGAAGCCGAGCCGCCTCCCAGAGCCATCAAGAGTACCTTCCTGAAATACGTAGACGACTTAAAAGACTATACCGACAGGAATTCGGACACGACAAACTATGGACAAGCACTGAACGCCATTCGCAGAGGAGCTATTAACACCTTCATTGGCTCCCTACCCGTGAATAGCGAAACAACATCCACCGTTGCAGACATCGAGCTCGAGTTGCCTTGCGAAACTAGAGTGACCCTTGCGCAACTTCGTTCGGGTTAGTGTTGCAGACTATCCAGACATACTAAACATATGTCCTGCATGCAAAGAGTCCCCGCATAACACTAACCACCTCTTTGCTTGATTAACCCTACTCATCTAACACCCTTTTCCCTTTGGTCCGATCCCACCGAAACAGCTCGTTTCCTGGGACTCCCCTTAGATGACTTCGATGACAATTAGGCTAGGCTTGTCGTTTCAGGCAGGCCTGAGTAACCGCTACAACATCAACAACATTAGAACAAAAAGATTCCATCTGACTTACATTAAAATATCTAAGGGATTTACAGATATTTTCGGTGAAAAATTACCCTTAAGCACTCAATTCTTCATGTTCAATATCCGCGGCATTGAAAAGTCATAGTCCGATTTCGACAATTTTTCCACAAGTCATGCCACAGCTCAAATACAGTATTTGTGTAAAGTTTTGTTCTGCTATCTTCATTGGTTCCTAACGTATATATTATAAAGTGAACGAGTCAGATAGAATTCAAAATTGTATTATATTATATTATCCGTTCTCAACCACGCCTAGTTGTGAACGAATTTCGCTCATTTTCCATTGGTAATATCAGGATGTCGAATAATTATAATGTACCGAATTTTATTGAAATCGGTCGAGTAGTTTCTGAGATATGGTTTTTGACCAATAAGTGGGCGACGCCACACCCATTTTCCTTTTTTTTTTTTTTTAACTGAGTGTAACCTTTTTCTGTCATTTCTTCCGTAAAACTTAGTGTTTTTGATGTTTTTCGTTAGTGAGTTAACGTTAACGAAGTAATTTTCAACATAATATTTGTATGGAGAGGGCGTGGTTATTATCCGATTTCACCACTTTTCACAAAAAAAAAAATCATCCAAATATGCCCCTACCTAGTTTGATCCTCTGTACCAAATACAACTTCAATAATTTTATTTATGGCTTAGTTATAGCTCTTTATAAGTGAATAAAACTATTATTCTCTGTGCAATATGTTGCGAGAGTATAAAAATGGCTCTACAAAATAAAAAGTTCACACGGTGTATAACAACTTTTTAACTCTGAAGAAATATTAAATGTATGAATTGTTGCTTTAAAACCACAACAAACTCACAAATATACAATAAAAAAATAAAAAAATTTGCATGCATTTCTTTGGAATGAAACCTGTTAGCTAACCATACGCAAGCGCTTCTGAAGTTTATAGGAGTAACTCACTTGTTTTTAGCCGAATAGCAATTGTTGCCAATTAGACGCCGAATGTTTACAAGTAACATTAAATTCTCGCATTCAAGTTTTGTGTTGACTAGCGGACAGACAGTTGTAGAATTTGTAGAAGATGCGGCGCTTGTGCAATCATTCAAAACAACAAATAATTGTTGGTATTATTAAATGGCTGGTATTGGGTAAATATCTAGTAAATATGTACATATATATATTTTATATTGGAAAATATTTGGTAAATATCTATTGCTTACTAATACTTTATCCACAGTTTTGCTTTTTTCTTTGACAACCGAAGCCTGTCATAGTAGTCAGGAGTGTTATACGCCGCAGAACTTTAAGGGAAATTATTATGCACCTGAGGAATACAAATCACTTACCGATAGACAAAAGGTCAATTGTGCAGGGAATTGTGTGGATAATAATGTGACGCTAATCTGTTGCACATTCAATGATCAACCCCAAAAATATCGGTTGCTTTATCAATGTATGTATGTTTTAGAATTCAGAATTTAAGCTTTGAACTTTTTTTTTAATATTTGGTGTAATAATATTCAAAGCAAAAAATAGTAGAGTTGCCATATGTTAAACATTTTTAAGTCTAAAAAAAATCTATAAACTCACTGAATTTTTCACTAAAATGTGCCTTTAAAGAGATAAACTCTAATAATTTAGTATGCGATTGTAGTGAAATATTAAAGCACGGTCATCAAACAAAATATATCTTTAAGCAGATATTTTCTGTAAGGGTTGCCATCTGTTCAAATAAATATATAAAATTCATAAAAATAAATTAACTAAAGCGGTTGACGGGTTTCTTTCGGCAATACTTGTGAAACAAATTAATATATTTTCGAAAAATTTAATTGAATTCAACTTAAAATTATTAAAATATTCTAACTCTAAATAATATTTGCAGCATGTCTGGACGCGCATTTACCGTATGGTTTTGTTACATTTGGTGTGGTAGCTGAGCCAAATGAGTTTCCATTTATGGTACGTTCAATTCAAATTTATGTACTTAATTATAGATATATGTTTCTTTGAAATCCTAGGCTGCCTTGGGTTGGCGTGTCACCGAAAAGAATGGCACCAAGAGCATAGCTTATAGATGTGGTGGAACTATGATCGGCAGCAGATTTCTCTTAACAGCGGCACACTGTTTCTATCACTCCAGGTAGCCTTTAACCAATTTTGGTTCAGCTATATTCTTCTCAATTTCTAATTCTACTCTTTCCATTTCTCCTCAGTGACTACCCAGTTGTGGTGCGCCCCGGTGGTTTCGATCTAAATAGCACCGAAGCAGTTGATTATGATATCGACCAGATTATCGAACATCCCGACTACATATATCCAGAGCTATATAATGACATAGCGATCGTTCGTATCTCCAGGGGTTATGTGTAAGTATTTTTTAAAATATAGCTATTTATAATTAGATTAAATGTGCCGATTATAATATTACAGTAATTATTCGCCAATTGTTGCTAGAGCATGCGTGTGGTATCAGCCACTGGCTGAGGAGCACGTCATTGCCATCGGCTATGGTGATACACAATTCGGTGAGAAATTGGTGAAATTGTTGATTTTTTTAATTTAATAACTTAGCATCTTCCAGCTGGCAACCCATCGCCGCTCTTGATGAAAACTAGTTTATCGACCATATCGAATGAAGAATGCAATCAACACTATGAACAGGATGATGAAATGCTCAGTTCCGGTATAGTCGCTACACAATTGTGCGCAAAAGATCATGAAAAGCTGCGTGATACTTGTCAAGTAATATGAAAATCAAGTTTATAAGTATATATATATATACTATATACATATATATATAAACTCAATGCCGTTTTACTATAATTTACAACATAATTACCTCAATTGTCCAGGGTGATTCTGGCGGTCCACTGATTGTATATGAAGAACTCCCCGGTTACATTCGTATGGCTTATATTGTGGGTATTACCTCCTTTGGTATTGGCTGCGGTACTGGTACACCGGCCATTTATACACGTATTTCGGAGTATTTCGATTGGATTGAGGACACAATGTTTAAATAAAGAAATATTTATGTATAAAATATATAATAAACGCCGATTTCTTCCATTTTCAAACTACAATATTGTGATGCCAAGGAAATGTTATGCAACGAATTTTGTTGAAATTGGTCGAGTAGTTTCTGAGATATAGTTTATATGACCCATAGTGAACGGAGCTACCCCCATTTAAAATTTTGTATAGAAATATAAGAGCAGCTGCAGCCCTTCCGTACCATCTTTACCATGGAATTTAAAGTTTCTGGCGATTATCCTTTCAGGATTTAAACATTTTTATTAGTTTTCAACATAACCTTTTAATGGGAGGTAGGACTATTTGACATTACTAAGCTTTATGAGAATGCGCAGTGGAGAAAAATATTCAAATTCGATTCACTTAAATAGTGAAGCAGGGTGTATATGTATTTGTATATACAAAATAAAACTAAAGAGCACCGATGGGAAACGTACTGTACCGTTGTTGGTAATGGCGTTTGACGCGCCACTTAGAGTGGCTGATAGCTTTTTAAATTTATTTATTTAACTTTATTTATATTATATAATATATTCGTCATATATATTGTATAAAGTCCATTGAAAGTTGGAAACCATAATATTAGGTTAGAAGCACCGAGGTCCTCATGTTCGATATATGGGGCCTTAAAAACCTATGGTCCGATTTCGGCGATTTGTAGAATGGGGCTGCCACACTATTAACATAGTATTTGTGCAAAGTTCTGCACCGATATCTTCACTAGTACTTACTTTATATTTTGTAAAGAAAACTATACAGATTGTCTTCAAAGTTCTGGTATATAGGAAGTAGGCGTGGTTGTGAAGCGATTTGGCCTATTTTCACAACATATCATTGGAATGTAAGGAAACTATTACAAACCAAGTTTCATTGAAATCGATCGAGTAGTTCCTGAGATATGGTTTTTGACCCATAAGTGGGCGACGCCACGCCCATTTTCCATTTTGTAAAAATATCTGAGTACAACTTTCATCTGCCATTTCTTATGTAAAATTTAGTGTTTCTGACGTTTTTCGTTAGTGAGTTAACGCACTTTTAATAAGTTTCAACCTAACTTTTGTATGGGAGGTGGGCTTGGTTATGATCCGATTTCTTTCATTTTTTGACTGTATTGGGAAGTGGCTAAACAAAACGACTGCAGAAAGTTTGGTTTATATAGGTCTATTGGTTTGCGATATATGTACAAAAAACTTAGTAGGGGGCGGGGCCACGCCCACTTCCCCAAAAAAATTACATCCAAATATGCGCCTTCATAGTGCGATCCTTCATAAAAATAATTTTTTTTATTTCCATAGCTTTATTTATGGCTTAGTTATGGCATTTTTGTTTTCGGTTTTCGCCATTTTGTGGGCGTGGCAGGGGTCCGATTTTGCTCATTTTCGAAAGCAACCTTCCTACGGTGCCAAGTTTCATCAAGATATCTTAATTTTTACTCAAGTTACAGCTTGCACAGACGGACGGACGGACGGACAGACAGACAGACATTCGGATTTGAACTCCACTCTTCACCCTGATCACTTTGGTATATATAACCCTATATCTAACTCGTTTAGTTTTGGGTGTTACAAACAACCGTTATGTGAACAAAACTGTAATACTCTCTTTAGCAACATTTGTTGCGAGAGTATAAAAATGCATCAGTCAAGCATCAATGTTGTCGTTCATTTAATAAAAATAGAAAAGCAGAGCGCAGCTAACAAAAAACCTAACGTAGACAAAGTTATGATTGAATATTTTACGATTTTAAAATTTTAAATTTATCCGGTTTATCTGTTTTAATCAAGTTAGGCATGCCAGCTCCAAATCGTGAATAAATGATGCATTTAATAGAGAATTCAAACAGGAACGGGAATATGTCTTTTAATATGATTACCAGAAATTTAATTCGGTAGTTCAAATGAATATATCGCTGTTGAATCGCCAACAGAACAAACACAATCGTTGACGATTTTCTGTAACTTTGTCTCATCGAAGAGCGTATCCATCAACAAAGTATTCCCATCTACAAAAATAATGAATGGTTGAGAGTGTGAGCGATTTTGGCGGTTAAGAGTTAGATGACTTAAACTACATAATGCAGAATGAAAGCATTAGTACGAGTACACTTCATTCATTCACATCTAGTGCCTGTGTAATAAACAAAAGATTGACACCGTAGTAATCATGTTTCGAAATTTAAACCAACTAAACGCGTTTGTTGGTAAAAAAATCAATGAACAAAGTGATCTACGCGATGATACTCAATGGAAAGTTCGAAGTTGAAGAAGTTCTGATTCCGAGGATACCGATGATCCTAACCTATATGCCGTTTGAGTTGAAACGAGTTCAATTTCCGTTCCGTCTAGCATTCGCTATGGCCATTGCACGTTTGTGGTCTGAATCTTGAAAATGCATGTTATTGCCATGGCCAATTATACGCGACATGAATGAATGAATGAAGTCAATAAAATCAAAAATCTGCTAATTTATTGCCTCTAAGGCGGAAGTAAATACACCGCCGGGTCAGCTAGTAAAAATAATAAAAAAACGTAAATGTTTGTCTTTTATTTCAAACCTGTTAAACGAACTGTTCTCAAGCGCTTAATTTTAACGGAACATGCTTTAATTTAATATCAATTGTTGCCTAATATTTACCAGCAGCATAAAATGCGCGCATTCTAGTTTTGTTTTCACCAGCAGACAGACAGTTGTAGAATTTGTAGAAGATGCGGCGCGTGTGCAATTATTCAAATCAACATATAATTTTTGATATTATTAAATGGCTGATATTGGGTAAATGCATTAATACATTAATTATAGAAATATATTAGCAAAAATATTACAAATTATATTATTTAATTAATTATTTCATTCACAGTTTTGCTTTTTTCTCTGACAATCGAAGCATGTTATACCCTTCAAGAGTGTTATACGCCGCAGGACTTTAAGGGAAATTATTATTCACCTGAGCAATACAAAATTCTTACCGACAGTGAAAAGGTCAATTGTGAAGGGAATTGTGTGGATAACAATGAGACGCTAATCTGTTGCACATTCAATGAGCAACCCGAAAAATATCGCTTGCTTTATCAATGTATGTATAGTATGTTTTAGAATTTATTTAGTCTTTATTATATAAAAAAAATTTGCTTTTAAAGAGATAAACGGATGTTTACAACGTTGGAAAAAGAAAATGAAAACTTATTGCGAAATTAGTTGCCACCATTTTATAAATTAGAATCTGTTATAATGAAAAACTTGCTCATCAAACGTGGTATACTCTTAAGCAGACATTTTCTCTAAGGGTTAGCATCCGTTCAAATAAATATATAAAATTCATAAAAATAAATTAACTAAAGCGGTTGACGGTTCTTTCGAATATATTTGTGAAAGAAATTAATATATTTTCGAAATAATTAATTGAATTTAATTTATATTTATTAAAATATTCTTACCCTTATTATTATGGACAGCATGTGTAGACGATCATCGGACTAAGCCGGGTGATGTTACTACTTGAGGTGTGCAGGCTGATCCTTCCTTACCACAGCAGCCGTTGCGCATGGTTGTGAGGTGGCTAAGCCAAATGAGTTTCCATTTATGGTGAGTTCAACTTCAATGCTAAACTATTTTTCTGGAAATGTGTCAACTTTTATTCAAAACATGTTATTTATAGGCTGCCTTGGGTTGGCGCATCACCGAAAAGGATGGCACCGAGAGCATAGCTTATAGATGTGGTGGAACTATGATCGGCATCAGATATATCTTAACAGCGGCGCACTGTTTCTATCACTCCAGGTATGCTTTAGCAAGTTTTGTTTAGCTATTCTCTACTCACTTCTCCTCAGTGAGGACCCAGTTGTGGTGCGTCCCGGTGGTTTCGATCTAAATAGCACCGAAGCAGTTGATTATGATATCGATCAGATTATCGAACATGCCGATTACATATATCCAGAGGTATATAATGACATAGCCATCGTTCGTATCTCCAGGGGTTATTTGTAAGTATTTGTATAGTTTAACTATTTATAATTAGATTAAATATGCCAGTTATTACATTAGCAGTAGCAAGATGCCAATTATCACAGCATGCATGTGGTATAGCCCACTGGCTGACGAGCAAGTGACTGCCATCGGCTATGTTGATACGCAGTTCGGTGAGAAATTGGTATAATTCTTGGTTTTTTTTTTTAATTTAACAAATACTAAACATCTTTCAGCTGGCAACCCATCGCCGCTCTTGATGAAAACTAATTTAACGACAATATCGAATGAAGAGTGCAATCAACACTATGAACAGGATGATGAAGTGCTCACTTCCGGTGTAGTCGCTACACAATTGTGTGCGAAAGATGATGAAAAGATGCGTGATACTTGTCAGGTAATATGAAAATCTAGTTTTCCTCAAAACTCAATGGCGTTTTACTATTATTTTGTAACGTAATTATCTCAATTGTCTAGGGTGATTCTCGCGGTCCACTGATTGTATATAAAGAACTACCCGGTTACACTCGTATGACTTATGTTGTGGGTATTACCTCGTTCGGTATTGGTTGTGGTACTGGTACACCGGGCATTTATACACGTATTTCGGAGTATTTCGATTGGATTGAGGACGCAATTTATAAATAAAAAAATATATATGTATAAATTGTATATAGTAATAAGAAAGAGTTAAATAATTCCGCTATTTAAAAGAGACTGCATATAAATTGTAAGTTGAAACTGCAAAAATTTACCTCATGGCTTTAGGACTACCCTACCAATTAATAATTGTTACGGTTTTACCAAAAAACCGGCTGTAACTGTCATATATATTGCGCTCACTTGTATATAAGTGAGTTACACTGTGGAAAATAGGTTATTAAATGTAAGAATAATTGAGAATTTTGTACTCATATTTATACAGTTTTATTCTGCCCAGGTCTGTAACAAAATAACAACAAAACATTTAATGTTAATGACATGTTAATTTTTTATTAAAGATTAATTAATTTACTAGTCAAATAATTAATAAATTATTAAATAATTAGAAATCAAAAAAAGCTTCTGCACCATAAAGCAGGAAGGGAATGATAAGCGACTTCTAGAGTTTGATTTTGTTTCGTCGAGAGAGGACTTTAGTTTTCAATTGATTTTACCTTCTCTATTTAGCTCTGCAGCACGTATTATTTTTTCCAGCATCAAGTTAAAGAATTCACACGGTAGTGAGTCACCTTGTCTGAAACCTCGTTTGGTATCGAACGGCTCGGAGAGGTCCTTCCCAATCGTGACGGAGTTTTTGGTGTTGCTCAACGTGGGATCTCCCTTTTTATGGATTGGGCAGAGTACACTGAGATTCCAATCGTCAGGCATGCTTTCTTCCGATCATATTCTGTAAAGAAGCAGATGCACGCACCGTACCAGTTCTTCGTCGCCGTATTTGAATAGCTCTGCCGGTAATCTATCGGCCCCCGCTACTTTGCGGGTAATTGCTATTCGAATTTCTTCATGGTCGGGTAATGGAACATCTGTTCCATCGTCATCGATTGGGGAATCGGGTTCGTCATCTCCTGGTGTTGTACTTTCCATGCCATTCAGCAGGTCGGAGAAGTGTTCCCTCCATAATCCCAGTATGCCCTGGACATCGGTTACCAGATTACCACCTTGGTCTCTACGGTCTTGAAAGCTTCGTTAAATCGCTTCATTTTTTCATAAAATTTTTAACATTACATTTTAAAATATTAAATTTCTTTTTCAACGAAATTGCCATTTTCCCACAAACAAAATGTAGATACCGTTATTCTTAACAGTGTTGCTAACAGGTAGGCATGTAAATATGTAAGCAATTATACTGTAAGAGCAACTTCTTCTGCCAACGAAGCACCGCAAGAGTGCAGTGCGAGTTAAGTAGTTCTTGTGGTCAGACGGTCAGTTGCGCTGCGCTCATCTCAAACTGAAGTTGAAGTAAACAGCAGCAAAGAAGTAACGCTTGCAAGATGCACAAGCCAACAAAACTCATTCGCTTACTAGCAGCGCTAGAATTGTTGATTATAGGTAAAAATAAATATTTTTTAATCATATTTTTTGTTTATGGGTATATTTTCGAAATAAAAAATTGCAAATTTTATTTCACCAGCACCTAATATGCGCTTAGCCATTGCCTGCCACGACGATCAGATCTGTTTGACACCGCGTAACCGGCTCGGCAACTATGTAACACGCGCTAATTATCTTAAATTGTCCAAGGAATTACAAGATTTATGCCTAGGCGTATGTAATTACAATGCAACAACACGATTTATATGCTGCACCAATTTTGATGAGCCCTCAGTACAGAGAATATCGCAAACTCGTGAGTGACCTATGAAAATATATATAAAGTATTTGTTGTTGTTGTTTGTCAAAATTGTTATAAAATTTGAGAATTTCACCGTTTTATGACAGAATGTGAACGAGATCATCGCAAATTGTCCTTTATATTCATCACAAATGGCAAGCCTGCGCGTGAAAATGAATTTCCGTTCATGGTGAGTACAATTTTTTTTTTTTTTATATTTTCACTATGTTAAAATATTCATTTTTCAACATTAGGTTGCCATCGGTTGGCGCTCGACATTTGGCGACAATGGGATTACATACAGATGTGGTGGCGCCTTAATCACCAGTCGGCATTTATTAACGGCTGCACATTGTCTGCACGCAGAGTATGTAGTAGTATATAACGGTACATTAATATATATATATATTTATATTCCCCACATTACAGTGCACCACCAATTGTAGTGCGTCCAGGTGGTTTCGATTTAGATGATGGTGATGCGCGCGATATTGAAATCGATCAAATTCACATACATCCAGGCTATCAATATCCGGGTGTCTACAATGACATTGCAATTATACTTATGAAAGAGGAGTACTAGTGAGTATAACGGCACATTAAATTGCGAAGAAATTGTGGTCTTCACAAAAGCCGTGAAACGACCTTGACTACCAAAAGAAAAGTATTTGAAATTTTTGATTTTGTTTCATAACTCTGAGACCAAACCACTAGCTTTTCGCCATATTTACATGAAATGTAGCAGTTCTATATTTTATTTCAACAAAAATGTGAATTTAACTTAGCTATTCAATACCATTATGTTCCTTAACCATACTTCAGTACCCCCAGAACAGTGAACTCTGGACCAGCATGTTTGTGGGCAAAACCATTATATACGGCAAATGTTACGGCTATCGGTTATGGAAATACGCAATTTGGTAAGTAAATAATATGAAAATAGTATACTCACCACGTGGTGAGTTTCTTGAAATGTGTTTGTATGCAATTTTATGCATAAAATATGAAAATTTTTATACTCACCACGTGGTGAATTTCTTAAAATGTATCTAAATGCTGTTAAGTGTATTTAAAATTTTATCTCATGCTTTTTTCTTTTCTCCCACTTAATCAGCCGGCTTAGCATCGTCCAAATTAATGAAGGCTCAGTTGAGTATTCTACCAAATGAAAAATGCGCCGCATATTATGAAGAAGATGGCATTATATTTTCGCAATTATGTGCTAATGATCCGATAGAAAGGGGTGATACATGTCAGGTGAGTTGAAATTGATTTGAAGAAGTAGATGTTATTATTGATTAAAAAATTGTATTATGAAAAAAAAAATTATAATAGGTTACATTATTTTAATTATTTTTTTCTAATTTTATATTTAATTTTTTTTTTAAATAAATATTATTTATTATTAAGAGTTTATGCATATATTGAGAACACATTTTCGCACAGGGTGACTCCGGCGGCCCTATCATAATGTACCGTAATATCGGTAAACATATTTTTAATGTACCATACATAGTTGGCATCACCTCTTTCGGCATTGGTTGCGGCACTGGAGCACCAGGAGTTTACACTCGCGTCGCCAGTTACGTGGACTGGATTGAGAAAATTGTCTACTATTGAAAGTGTTTTTATTTAAAATTAAAATGCGTATTGAAAAATATAATTTTTATTAACACAATTATTTATATTAAAATATTTATATTTAAAAGTAAAAATAATCATTAGAAGCAAAAAAAGAAGAAACTTGTATATTTAATTGTAGCCTAAATCCTAAAGGTATGCTACATTTTTCTCGTATTGAAATTAAAATTTAGAATCGTTTACTATGAAACAATTGATTAAGGATTAAAGATATAAAGGAGCTGAGTAAAATATTGACCCTTTTCTATACATTTTTACCATTCGAGTGAAAAATTCGTTTAATTTCAAGTATTGAAGATTAAATTAAAAATCATTGCCTACATATAGGCAAATTTCATACTTGAAAACTTACAATTTTCGCAAAATTAAATCTCAACTCATCCGCGCTTTAAATTGCTATTCATTTGTACTCGTTTATTACCTCAACTTGTAGTTGCTTGTAGACAGTAAAAATTCTTAAAGAGCCACAAGCGTGCACTCAACTCACTCTAAAAGTCAGAACAAGTTTAGTCGTCCTTATGTACAGTGACTTGTCGCTTGTTGTTTAGACAGAAGAACGCTTAAAAAATGCGCATTTTAGATTTCATTGGCGTCATTGGCTTATTCCTCGTACAATTTTCAATTTTGGGTAAAATTTTAATATTTTAAAATTCTATTTTGCAAATCTACAAGTGAATCTGTAACTTATGTGACCACACAGTGAAGGGCTGCTATGAGTATCAAAGTTGTCTGACCCCACGAAACCGGCTTGGTGCGTATGTAACGCGTGATGTCTACCGTCAGATGGCGAAGAAATCGCAAGACATCTGTTTGGGTGTCTGTAATTACAACAAGACTACACAATTGATTTGTTGCGCCTATCAGGATAAGCCGGCGGACAAGAGAATATCGCAAATTCGTGAGTTTTATGAGAAAAAAAATTTAAATATTTGCTGTTGTTGTTTTTGTATTTGGTTTTATTTTCTATTTAAAAGAATGTGAGATCGAACACACGAGACATCAATTAATAGTACATGGCAAGTTGGCGAAAATAAATGAATTTCCATTCATGGTGAGTATATTAAAGCTGTGGTGAAAAAAATTTAATTTTATTTTTTTTTTATTATTTTTATTTTATTATTTATTTATTTTTTTAATAATTTATTTAATTTTTAATAATTACTATTAATTATTTTTAATTTAATTTTTTTCCGCAGGTCGCCATTGGTTGGCGCGACTTGTTTGCCGTTAACACCATAACCTATAAATGTGGTGGAGCTTTAATTGATCGCAGATATTTAGTGACAGCGGCGCATTGCCTTTATCATTCTGAGTATATAATCTATAAATAACGGTAATTTTTTATTAATTTTTTTTTCGAAATTTCAGTCAACCACCCATTGTGGTGCGTCCAGGTGGTTTCAACTTAACTGATGCGTTTGCAAAGGATTTCGAAATCGATGAAATCTACATACATCCTGGCTACGATTACCCGAGCGCTTACAATGACATTGCAATTATACGCTTGAAGGAGCCATATTAGTAGGTTTTGATGTCGATTTGAGTTTCGCTGCGAAATTAAGTGAGGTTATGTTAGATGAAATAAAAACTTAATTTTTTTAGTGCCCAGAGTTTCAACAACACTGGTCCGGCTTGTGTTTGGGCACTACCTTTGCATGGTGCCAATGTTACAGCTATCGGCTATGGCAGCACCAAATTTGGTGAGTACAACTTTTTCAATACTCTTTTTAAACATAATTTTAAGAAAGAAATATGTATTACAAAGCATACTTACTTAGTTCTTACCTCTATTTAAACACACTAAGCCGGTTTAGCTTCAAACGCCTTGATGAAGACGGACCTTAGGATCTTGACCAATGAAGATTGTGGCAAATATTACGACCGAGATGAAGATTTGCTTTATAATGGTATTATACACACGCAGGTGTGTGCGAATGATACTGTTGGAATGAGTGATACTTGTCAGGTGAGTATAACTATATTTATAATGTGTTTAACTTTTGCAAAAAATACGTCGAATAGATGAAAAAAAAATTGATGTAAATGCATATATTTTTTAAGGAAAGTACGTTGAATGCATGATTTTAATGAGTTTTACTTACTTACGTCGAATAGATGAAACATTTTTAAATGTGGGCATATATATGTATAAATACATATACGTCAAATAGATGAATTTTGGTTGCTGAAAAATGCTTTGTGTTGTTGAATATTAAAAAAAAGAAGTCGAATAGGTGGAAGAAACTACGAAGTATATGCACTTTAAAGAAAGTACGTCGAATAGGTGAATTTGATTAATTTTGAGTCATGGAAATTTTCTTTGATTACGTCGAATAGATGAAAATAATGTATATACATATAAATACTTTGAATAAATAAAAAAGGCGATGTACATACACTTGATGAATATTTTACCGAAATACGTCGAATAGATGAACTTTGATTGCTAGGAATTGGTTTGCATTTTTAAAGAAAAATCCTCAAATATATGAAAAAACATCGAAATAATTATATTTTAAGCGAAATACGTCGAATAGATGAATTTTGATTGCTGAGAATTGGTTTGCATTATTAAAAAAACATCGAAAAGATGAAAAAATATCTTAACCGAAACACGTCGAATATATGAACTTGGACTGCTGAGAATCGTTTTGAATTTTTGAAGAAAAAACGTCAAATAGATGAAAAAATATCGAAATACGAAAATACGTCGAATAGATGAATTTTGTTTGCTGAGAATAGGTTTGCGGTATACAGAAGTCAGTCCGAAGAAAGTACGACGAATTGTAATGGTTTGCATTATTGAGTATTTTGAACCAAATACGTCAAATAGACGAATATATAAATTTTGATTCCTGCATTGTTGTGTATAATTATTGATATAAAAATTTAATTGTTGCTAAAAACGCCATTTGATTATTGAATATTTTGAAATACCATTGAATTTATAACAATATTTTTCTTTCGCAAAACCTACAGGGTGACTCGGGTGGACCGATTATAATGTATCGTAATATCAATGAAGACTACTTTTACGAAATGCCTTACTTAGTTGGTATCACCTCATTTGGTAATGGTTGTGGCGGTGGGCTACCAGGGGTGTATACGCGCGTCGCTAGCTATATAGATTGGATCGAGAAAATCGTTTATTATGTATGAGAAAATAAAGAATAATATATATAAAATAAACACACAAAAAAACAATTTTGCAATAAAATTGAAATATAAGATCCATAACAACTAACTTCAATAGTTTCATATTCAGCGCTTGCATAACGGCACTTTTCTGCACAGTTATTTTACAGCTTTATTTTTGATTTTTGGTTTTTTTTTGATGACGATTAAAGGTTCGTTAAATTTGAAATTTCCGCATAAGTGACGACGACACGTTTTGTCGCTAACTGTACACATGCTAGCCGTCAAATTGCCGACTTGGTGTGATGTCACCGCAAAACACAGCTGGAGGCTGCTGATAGTTCCAAATAATGCAATGGATGCGGTGTAATGGCAAAGGTCAAATGTTATGTAAAACATGTGACGCCTGCGCCTGCGCACAACTGTGTCAACAGACAGATTTTGTTGGTGAGGCGCGCAATTGTTGCTCCAGGCGCTAATCACAATAGCTGAATTATTAGAATTGCTATATGAGCATGCACATATATATATTTACGATCCTACGTATGTGCGCAAAGGATAAGTGTATCAGCGGTGACGTTGTCGCATCAACGCCTGTTTGCAACACGAGTCACCTCTGATAAGGTGCGCATGCTCACTTTCGCTTTTGTTGCTGATATTGTTGTAGCAGACTATCATTCACTGAATTAACATAATCGTGATACTGCAGGCACGCCGCGTCTATAAAGTGAAATACTATAAATTGAAAGCGAAAAATACATATACAGACAGACAGACTGCCAGACATGTGTGCATAAGTGACGGTTTGGGCAGTAGGTGCTGCATAGAAAGTGTTTATAGGTGTTGCATGAGCAAATAAATAGCAAAATTTCCTCCGGCGAGCATTTATGCACATAGTCTATGCCACCCTAATACATATGCATGTAATTTGTTGGGCTAAATTCGAGCGTAGCAAATTTTCGTGTTTACCGTTATATTGATGTTAAATTTTTTTTCAACAGCATTTTTGTTTCTTCTTCTTCTTCGCTGCTCAGTGCTTTGCAGTGCAAAATTTTAAATTTTTAGCATTTAATTTTTTTTGTTATTGTTTTTGTTATTTTGTCAATAAAAATGCATTGTTTAGCTTTTTATAAAATTTTTTTGGTTTTGTATATATTTTTTATGTTCTAAATAAATAAGAAATTATATATTAGTTTAGTTGATTTTCTTATCATTTCTTATTGTTGTTCTTGTTGTTGTTTTATATTGCTGCTAAGCTTGAGAGTGTATAGTTTACGAGTTTTACCGGCTTATTTTCAAATGTCAGTTTAACGTCGGGTGTGTGTAGAGTAAATATTTATGCAGCAGCAGTGTTGTAACGGGTGATTTTTTTGAGGTTAGGATTTTCATGCATTAGTATTTGACAGATCACGTGGGATTTCAGACATGGTGTCAAAGAGAAAGATGCTCAGTATGCTTTGACATTTCATCATGAATAGACTTACTAACGAGCAACGCTTGCAAATCATTGAATTTTATTACCAAAATCAGTGTTCGGTTCGAAATGTGTTTCGCGCTTTACGTCCGATTTATGGTCTACATAATCGACCAAGTGAGCAAACAATTAATGCGATTGTGACCAAGTTTCGCACTCAGTTTACTTTATTGGACATTAAACCAACCACACGAATGCGTACAGTGCGTACAGAAGAGAATATTGCGTCTGTTTCTGAGAGTGTGGCTGAAGACCGTGAAATGTCGATTCGTCGCCGTTCGCAGCAATTGGGTTTGTGTTATTCGACCACATGGAAGATTTTACGCAAAGATCTTGGTGTAAAACCGTATAAAATACAGCTCGTGCAAGAACTGAAGCCGAACGATCTGCCACAACGTCGAATTTTCAGTGAATGGGCCCTAGAAAAGTTGGCAGAAAATCCGCTTTTTTATCGACAAATTTTGTTCAGCGATGAGGCTCATTTCTGGTTGAATGGCTACGTAAATAAGCAAAATTGCCGCATTTGGGGTGAAGAGCAACCAGAAGCCGTTCAAGAACTGCCCATGCATCCCGAAAAATGCACTGTTTGGTGTGGTTTGTACGCTGGTGGAATCATTGGACCGTATTTTTTCAAAGATGCTGTTGGACGCAACGTTACGGTGAATGGCGATCGCTATCGTTCGATGCTAACAAACTTTTTGTTGCCAAAAATGGAAGAACTGAACTTGGTTGACATGTGGTTTCAACAAGATGGCGCTACATGCCACACAGCTCGCGATTCTATGGCCATTTTGAGGGAAAACTTCGGAGAACAATTCATCTCAAGAAATGGACCCGTAAGTTGGCCACCAAGATCATGCGATTTAACGCCTTTAGACTATTTTTTGTGGGGCTACGTCAAGTCTAAAGTCTACAGAAATAAGCCAGCAACTATTCCAGCTTTGGAAGACAACATTTCCGAAGAAATTCGGGCTATTCCGGCCGAAATGCTCGAAAAAGTTGCCCAAAATTGGACTTTCCGAATGGACCACCTAAGACGCAGCCACGGTCAACATTTAAATGAAATTATCTTCAAAAAGTAAATGTCATGAACCAATCTAACGTTTCAAATAAAGAACCGATGAGATTTTGCAAATTTTATGCGTTTTTTTTTTTTAAAAAGTTATCAAGCTCTTAAAAAATCACCCTTTATTTAATGTTGAGCATTGTTTTTGTAGTAAGAGAACGAATTTTTGTAAAAAAAATAAAAAATCTATGCTATTGCACTCAAAAAAAATATTAAAAAAAGATCTGGTGGAAAATATTTAAATACTAAAAAATGGTCGAAATTTTTGGAAATTTTTTCTGGTCGAAAATATTTTAATATAAAAACACTGGTCGAAATTTTTTTTAATTTTTTCTGGTCGAAAATGTGCTTCGAAGCAATTGCATTAAATTCTATAATTTTCTACGAAAAATTTAAAAAATTAAAAAAAAAACTGGTCGAAATTTTTAATGGTCGAAAATTTGCTTTGAAGCAATGACAATAAGTTCTATAATTTTCTATAAAAATTTTTAAAAGTTAAAGGCACTGGACAAAATTTTTTAATTTTTTTTTGGTCGAAAATGTGCTTTGAAGCAATTGCAATAAATTCTATCATTTCTATAACAAATTTTTAAGAATTAAAAAAACTGGTCGAAATTTTTTTCTTGTCGAAAATGTGTTTTGAAGCAATTGCAATAAATTCTATAATTTTCTAAAACAAATTTTAAAAATTAAAAAAACTGGTCGAAATTGTTTTTAATATTTTTTTGGTCGCAAATGTGCTTTGAAGCAATTGCAATAAATTCTATCACTTTATATAACAAATTATTAAAAATTATAAAATTTTCGAAACATGTGGCAACGCCGAATATCAAAATTTTTGGTGCTAAGCTTAATTTGCTGTGCTTTAATACAACTGGCGACATGTTTTTGCGTTAGAAGCTGGAATTTAATAGAAAAAAATGTTCGATACTCACAATTCGATTTCGATAATCATAGCACTTTTTGTTTAGTATCGTTTTTGGGGATCAAAACTATTTTTTCTGAATACTTAAATTGTTATAACCACTTGTCAATATATCAATTTGATTATGCCACTTTATTTATGCCAGTTGTTTTGTCGTTTCGCCACTCGCTAAGGTTTGAAATAAGATGTAGAGGAGACTAAAATCTATTGCAGAAGCCAATGGAAGCACTAGGTACGTGCCTACAACAGTTGGGTCTACAAAATCGGAGTGCAATCGAATTTCGAACAGAATGGTTTCGGCGATTTTTTTGAATTCTTTTAACACATTTTTTTAACTTTTTTTTTCTAAATATTTTGACAAATTTTTTTTTTCGAAATTTTTTAAAAATATTTTTAACAATTTTTTCCTTAAAAAAGAAAGCACTACAATGCTCAGCCAATAAATACAAACACTGCAGAGTAAATATTTCTAAATTAATACATAATTTAGTAGGAGTAGCTGTCAAATTTGATCAAAAAAGTATAGTTGTTGCTTTTTCTCTATATATTTTACACAATAAATTTTCAACTAATATTTGTTTTTGTAAATTTTATGAAATGAAACAACATGATTATAGCGCTTACAATATAGTATATAGCATGTATGAGTTTGTAGTTAAAAATGAAATAAAACATTTTCGTAGCACACATATTGGGGCACATAATCGTTGGATACCTGCTACCAGCTAAATATTAGGACATTAAATAATAATATGCTTGTAAGTAAATAGTAATAAACATTGGTTTTCGGCTATTTGCAATTTGCACATTTTAATAATTTTGATACGTTTCACTTGAATTTAGTCAGCCTGCCTGCTTAACGCTTGCGCTCATTTGGTTTAGTATTTTTGTAAATTTATAATTATATATAATACGTTGTTCACATCGTTAGCTGTCATTTTTGGTTGTGGAACAGTTATTACAACAAACATAATCTCTGCTCTAGCGCTTAGCATTGGTTTTGGTGTTACTTGCATACATACATACTAGTCTGTTGTATGTGTGTGTTGTATATATATAAAAATATCGCTTTTGTTAAAAATTACAAGACAAAAAATAATAATTATTGAAAATTTACAACGAATAAAATATTTAAACAATTACAATTTCTATGGGTTTTTGAAAAAAGTTAGCATTGGTGTTGTTGTTTACACAATCGTTTAGCATATACCGTTAACAGCTTAATTTCTTACGTTTACATAATAATTCTAGGTGTGTATGTCTGTGTCTGTGTGATTTTAGTTAATTTTTTTATTTTTGTTTTTAATTGATCTGCTGCTTGTGCAACTTCTGGTGGAGCGCAATGCGGCTATGTGTGTGTGTCCGCATGTGAAACGACATTTAAAATAAAAATTGTATAAATTTCCGTAAATAACACGCATTCGCCTTTCAAAATTGTATAAATTTAAAATTTTGCCGTTGCACAACCACACACACACACATGCGCGCATGCGCCACCAACAGCTTGTTGCGCGCTCTCTGCTTTATTGACTTTCGCTCTCTCTCTCTCTCTTTGTTTAACACGCTCAAATACAACTGTCCTGCCACAGCTTTTCAAACATTTATTACAATTATAATACTTATATTAAATTTATACTCCTTCCTACAATTATTTTTTAAATTTTTTTGTTTAGTTTTAGTTTTAGTTTTTCTTTCTTTTATGCGTAAATATGTATATATATAAAAAAAGAACTCTTTATTCCTCTAACTCGCGCACGCTGTTTTAAAACCCGCCCTATATAAATTTCCGCATTTAAAAAAAACTATTTTACGATAAGAATGGATTCGACGACGATGCTGCTTCCGGGTTCATCCAAGGCATATTATTGTTGTTCTGGAAAGGAGATGAGAATGTTTAGTTTCCTTTTTTTTAATTCAATTAAGTGATATTTTATATTATATACAATATAAAAAAGTAAATTATTTAAAAAAAAAAAAGAAATTAAAAATATTTAATAATTAAAAATAAGAAAATAAAAAGTTATAATAAAAAAATAAAAATTATATAAAAAATATCGAAATATTGAAAAAAAAATAAAAAAAGAATAAATAAAAAATATTTTTTATAATAAAAAAAAATATATTTTAGATTTACAAAAAATATATAACTTTAATAATATATGATATAATTGATAAAAAAATATATTTTTTTTAAGTTTTGCAATACAATTATTTTTTGTAATATAAAAAATTTAAATTTTTTATACAATTTAACAAATTTCAAATTATATTTTTTTATGTAATAAAACATATTTTCTTTTATTTTTTGCAATAAAATATTTTTTTGTAATATAAAAAAGTATAAAGAATGAATTTTTTTGTGCAATTTGACAAATTTGAAATTATATTTTTTTTTAATGTAATTGTAGCAATAAAATATTTTTTTTTTATATAAAAAAGTATACAAAATTTATATTTTTTTTTTTTGCAATTTCAGAATTTTTTTAGTAATAAAAAAATATTTTTTTATAATTTTTGCAATAAAAATATTTTTTTTTTTTTAATTTTTGCAAAATAATTTTTCGCAATATTATACCTTTTTTTATAATTTAACAAATTTCAAATTGTAATTTTTTAATGTAATTTTTGCTATAAAATAATTTTTTGTAATATAAAAAATTTAAGTTTTTATTTTTATTTTACAAATATCAAATTACAACTTTTTAAGGTAATAAAAAATAAATTTTTAATTTTTGCAATAAAATTCTTTTTTTTTTTTAATTTAAAAAAGTATAAGAAATTTATATTTTTTTGCAATTTCAATTTGTGAATAATAATTTTTTTAATTTTTTTTTTTCAATGTAATAAAAACTATTTTTTTTTATAATTTTTGCAATAAAAAATATTTTTTTTTTATAATTTTTGCAAAATTATTTTTTGTGAATTAAAAATATATATTTTTTTTGTAATTTAACAAATTTCAAATTGTAATTTTTTTAATGTAATTTTTGCTATAAAATAGTTTTTTGTAATATAAAAAATTAAAATTTTTATTTTTATTTTACAAATATCGAATTATAACTTTTTAAGGTAATAAAAAATATATTTTTAATTTTTGCAATAAAATTCTTTTTTTTTTTATATAAAAAAGTATAAGAAATTTATATTTTTTTTTGCAATTTCACAAATTTTTTAATACTTTTTTTCAATGTAAAAAAGAATATTTTTTTTTTATAATTTTTGCAATAAAAAATATTTTTTTTTATAATGTTTGCAATAAAAATATTTGAAATTTATTTATTTTATTTTATTTTTAAAAAAAATTTTTTTTTCTATAATTTTTGCAATAAAAATATTTTTTTTTTTTAATTTTTGCAAAATAATTTTTTGTAATATTAATTATATATTTTTTTGTTTTTTTTTGTAATATTACAAATTTCAAATAATAATTTTTTAATGTAATAAAAAAATATTTTTTTTTATAATTTTTGCAATAAAAACTATTTTTTGTAAATAAAAAAAGAAACAAATAAATTATATAAGAATATATAAATATTTCTACATAATAAAACCAGAAATATATTTTACACAAACTAAGAAAGTTTTTTTTTGGGTTAGTAGAGACCAGCAATTTGCATGCAAGTTTCTGTTTAGCGCAGAATTTTTCGATTCGATCGGTTTGCTCACTACAATTATTTAAGTTATTTACATGCAATAGGCTACAGCTACGGCAACTTGCTACTTGTTAAACAATTAAGCAACGCAGCAATTCTTAAAAAACGCAGAAATGTTTTATAAACCAAATAAATAGTTATAAAACATTTCTAAAATATTTTTATAAATTCAAATATATTTTTATCACTTTTTATGAATTGTGTGCGTGCGTGTGGCATGCGATTAAAATTTGTTTAAAGCGTTCATTAAGTTTACCCATTGATTTTATTTAAGCGTCCAAGCCTCCATTGTTGGCTATAAGATATAAAATTTTTTAGAGATTATGTGGAGGATAATACTTGTCAGTACATATGCACTATGTATTTGAGCAAAAATGTTTCGAGGAGATATACATATGTAAGTAGTTTAAAGGGAGCGCAAAGGGTACAAGTTGGGAGCAAGATAGTAGCTTAGTGGTAGAGTTCAGGGTTTTATAGATCCGTAAAAAAATAAAAAAATATATTTAGAATTATTTAGAATTTCATCCTAAAAGTATGCTATAATATTAGAAATTCCCTATTTATAAAAGTATCTTAGAGAATTAGATGAATTTGCAACATTTTTCATTGTAAGGTATGCAAATATTACATATTCCGCATTTTGATTTGTTTCAATTTATAAACAAAAAATTTTTAAAATAATAAAAAAATATTTTTGTAGTATTTTGATACATCTCTAACTCCATTTTTAGTCTTCCAGTGTATACTACAGTTACTTATTTCATCTTGATCGCCAAATTTTCTTCCACGCAGAAAAGTAGGCAACATTTTGTTAGGAAGTTCTCTTGATTACACTGAATTTCATATAGACTAAAATAAAGAAATTAATTTAAAGTGCTATTAATAGAATTAAAGTGATCTCCCAGATGTTCTTTTTACTCAAGCAAAGGAAAAAATATTTTTGTAATCAATGATCATTGGTTTCAAGTTGTTTTGCATACTTTTCGGCGCATTTATTTTTTCAATTTTTTATTTATCATTTTTACTTTATTTTGATTTCACATTAAGGCAATAGAATAACTGTAAAATGATCTTTCAAATATTATTATTCGTGGACAAAAATTATGTCGAGTTAGATCAGCTATTTTAAGTAATTAAATATGATGTTGCATACTTTTTGGCGCATTGCATTTTTCTATTTTTTTTCCTTTTTAACCCCATTGAAGGGAAAAAAGCTTTTTTCAATGAAATAACTGTTGTAGTAACGAGTTGAAGCTTTACAAAAGCAAGAGTAGAGATATTACTCCAACACAAGAGAATAGCCAATTTATACATATATATCTGGTTAATACTAACAGATTATATATAATTTGGAGTATGCAGCACTATAGAAGCACAAATTAACCATTACATAATCTTTTAATAAATTCATTCAGTAACGAGTCCTTGACAGCAATATTTAGACACTTTAGTTCTCTATACCCTGTATACGTCCTTGTGTACGCAAAACTTTACAATACTTTCATCTAAAACACAATTTCAAATAAGACAAGAAGAACAGAAAATAATAAGAAAAATAAAACTAGCAAAACTAACGAAAAACAAGTAAAACGTAACGTGTAAAATCAGAGCAATAAAACAAACAAAAATACACAACTAAATTGAACAACAAAATTGAACAAAATCAAATTTCAAACAAAAAATAAATAATTAAGTAAAACGCTCGAAACAGCAACAAATTCAACGCAAATAGCATAGCAACGGCAGTATGTAGCAATAAACTCAACAAAATATGTATGTATGGTACGCATTATATAGCCAACAGCAACGTTGCATTAATACTTTTAACAATTTCAAAATTTTTTTTTGTTTTTTACTTCAAGCAATCAGAGCGTGTTTAATGAGCACTCACTTCCAGCTTGCAGTTGCCCAGCGCTGCTGACGACGACGTAAACAAAGCATTATTATCGAGATTATTGCTAAAATTGTTGTTGTTGTGATAGTTCATTGTAGAATTCGCATCAAAGAAGCCATAATTGAAGAGAGAACCACCGCCACTACCAGCACCGTTACTATCAAGGCTGTTGCCAAAACCAGCCGGATAACCAAATGTTGTTGTTGTTGGCATTGTTGTAGCTGACGTTGATGGCAGCATTGTGACCGGCGCTATCTTAATTCCGGGCGTATCGGCCAGCGCCGCAGACAAGGCATTGCTGTAGGTTGACGTCAATGGCGGCGCTGCTGGATATTTGGCATTTGCATTGCTGATTGATGTCTGGCCAAATGCGTAATTCGAAAGAGGATTGTTGTTGTTGTTGTTGTTGCTGCTGTTGTTATTATTAATAAAATTACCACCGACACTCGGAAAATCCGACTTAATTGCGCTGCCAAAGTCAGCAAAGGGCTCAAAGTGGCTGCTCGCGGTGGGTGCGTGTGTTGGCTGCATGGTCAGCGTATTGTTGTTGCTGCCGATGCTGGTATGGAAGCTGCCACCGGCCAGCATATTGGGTTGACGTAGCGTGGTGGATGAGGCTTTAGCCTGCAGTTCAGTGTCGCTATCGACGCTGGCGATTTGCATATTACGTATATTGTCAACGCTTTGACTATGAATTTGTACTTGCGTTTGGAATTGATATGGTCCATCATGCTGGATTTTATTATTGCTATTGTTGTTTTTGTTGTTGTTGGGATAAGTAAAGAAATCACTGGAGCTGGCAAATGTAGAGTTGAAGACGTCATAATCACTCTTGGAGTACGGCATTGCCTGCTTGTTCTTGTTGTTATTCTGATTGTTGTAGTTATTGTTGTTGGCTTGTTTGTTGCTATTATTATTATTGTTGTTATTGCTGTTGTTAAGTAAGTCATTATGATTATGTTCGCCGCCGCCGCCGCCACCGCTATTGAAACTTGTGAAATCGTCGCTATCATAATCAGTAAAGAAGTTTCTGGAGGGCTTAGTTGTCAAAACAAGGGAATAATTATGGTTGCGTTGTTGTTGTTGTTTTTTTGTTTTTGATTCATGCGTAAGCAAACATTTTTTTTTTGTTTTTTAGAAAAGAGAAATTAAATTTTTAAGAAGAAAAAGAATTGAAAATTGTAGAATTGTTTCAAATAAAAGTTTGAAATAAATTATAGCAGATAATTATAGTAAGTGAAAAAAATTAATGCATTTAGCGCACATTCATTATAAAAAAATTATTTAAGTAAGCGAAAAGAAATGACAATAAGCAATTAAAGTATTTATGGAAAATATATAAATATTAAACAATGCTCCTATATACGTTTATGCCACCGTATAATGCATCTCAAACCCCCTAGCAGACCATGCACCAAAAGTATGGGCTTAAATTACTCAGCTTATAATTATCTATAATTATTTAATCTTGGAAAAAATTTTGTTTTAAATTTTCATATTAATTTTCGTAGTTTTTTTTTTTTTTGCTATAAAATTATAGCATTTTCCTATAATTGTATGGCTAAACGTACCTGTGACGCATTAGTGGAATTAGCGACCGGCGCCCAAGGATCCTGGTTCATAGTCATAGCAAAAGGCTGTTGCTGTTTTAGCTGGTTAATGGACGGTACCTGGAAATAACGGTAAATATTTTTTTGAGGTTAAAAAAATTTCGCGAAAGAAAAAAAATTAATTAAAAATTCTAAACACTCCAACATAAATTTTTTCAGAAATAAATGTGTTTTTAGAATTTTTTAAAGCAAAAACGGCTGTAGTTGTTGTTGTAGTATCATAATAAAGCTTCTGATATAAAAAAAAATTTCCTTAGAAACTGTTCCCCCACTGTATTGGAAAGAATTTAAGATTTCTTTGTTGTTGTTGTTGTTATATAAAATATCTAATACCAGTTTATAAGCGAGTTTTAATTGTTGTGAGGGGTTGTTATTGCTCTTCTAACAGCATGCCAACGAAATAATATGCTTGGGAACATAAAAGAACTGTTCCCATGACAGTTCCCACCACAGCCGGGTCTGATTAACCGAAACGGACACTTAGCAATCCGAAAATTCTTTCGGTTATGTTTTCTATAGCTACAACAACAACATGTGTCTCATCATGTGTGATTATTTATGCTTTAACCAAGTTTCTCAGTGAGAGATTATAACCAAACTTTTCCTCCAATATAATATATAACACAAACAAATATGAAATTCATAACTCACCGCAGGCTGTTGTTGTTGGAATAGATTTGTTTTTGGTGGTATAACAGTATCGCTAAATGGATTGTAGGCAGCATTGCCAGCTTGTGACTGCGTTTGCACGGGCTTTATTAGATTATCCAAGTTAACTAATGACGAATTTTCACCTAAGAACGATTGCGGTGTTTTCAGTTGTTTGTTCGTATTCGTTGCTGATGCATTGAGCGATGAATTCGTTGCAGACAGTGGATCCAAATCATCGAGTAGCGATGCTATGTTGTAAAAACAAAGTATTTTGAGTAAAATATGAAATTAAAATAAAAATTAAAAAAAAAAAATAAAATCTACCGTTATTGTTGTTCGAAGCACTTGTCAAGCCATCGATTAATAAATCGCCAGTCTTATTACGATTGGTTATTATATCGAACTCATCCAAATCGGGCGAAGGCTTCTGGAAAAAAGTTTTATTTTTTTTCATAATTTCCAACACAGATTTTATTATAAAACAAAATTGCTATGCCATCATACCTTAACCACATTCGTTTGAGTGCTCTTCCAGGGATCATCATTTGCCGCTCCAGCTTTGGGCGCCCACGGATCGACATTGGGCGCAGCCGCCAGTGGTGCCATAGTAACTGGTTTCACACTTTCCGTCAACCATGGATCCGCCGGTTCCAATTTCTCCGCTGCCGCAGCGCCACCCATGCCGCCAGTTTTCGATAGCCAAGGATCCAGACCACCAATCGCACCGCCGCCCAGCGAATTGCCATTCAAAAGCGCAGCGCCACCAACCGCACCGGTGATGCCAGCACCACCACCACCATTGCTATGCAGCCAACCCTCAGTCGATGAGCCGGAAGCGACGGACGGCGATTGTGTGCGTGTTAGACCCCAAGCATCGCCACCATTACTGCCTAAACCGCCAACGGCGCCCAGTGGTGCTGAAGCTGTGGCTGCACGCATAGCTGCGGCCGGTTGCCAAGGATCGATTTGTGGCGACGATGTGCCCGACCAAGGATCCGAGAGCTATAAGAAAGAAAAATATCAATATTTGGAAATTAGCTTAAATCGTTGTTGTCAATACCTGACTGGCAGCACGTGCCGGCGTGCCCCATGGATCACCACTGCCGCCGGTAGCGCCCAATGGTGGACTCGAAATGCTCGTGGCGCCCAGAGAAATGTCCAGCAAATCTAGAAGATGTGATTGTGGTTCTTCCCGTTTTGGCGCCGCCGCCGGTACAGTTTGATCTCTGCAAGAGTACACAAATGAAAATATTTTTAACAGTACGTGAAGCAGTCAAAAATTACACGCACTTGAAATCCTGTTCACTCTGGCTCAGCGCAAGCTGTAGACGCACATCATCGCTACGTCGCTTAGCCTCCTCTTGTTCGGCTTCTTCGCGCGACATCGCCATTGCCAACTGCAGCTGTAGCTCCTCTTCGCCTGCCGTTTGTGGACGCACCCTCTCGAGCTCGGACACCGGCTTCGGCTCCTCTTGCCAACCGGGCGGCATATCACGATGCGTCGGTCCATCAATATAACCGTCACTACCAAAACCACTGGGATGTTGCGCAAAGCGTTCTTTCGCCTTCAATGCTTTCACGCGTTCGTTTTTCAAACGTTCATCGTCTTTCAGCAGATTCACCAACTGCTTGGCCTTTTCACGTACATGCGTGCCCTGATCTTTACCCTCCTCGAAGTAGACGAATTCACGCAGCGTTTGTATGGCGAAAATGTTCTCTTTGCACTGTTGCGCTACCTTCTCGGTGCCGGTTTTGATTAAATACTCCAGCAGTATGAGCGCCTTGTAGACGTGACGCCAGTTCTTGCCATGATCATTCAGACGCTTCCAAATCATTTGCATTATCTCCGAGAAGGCAACCACATTGTAGGTGAGATCGGCGATTTCGGCCATTATCGTGGCCGATGGCCCCCATGGATCATTGGAGGTGGCCTCGCGTACTTTCACCTGTGTGTGAGAGAGAAGGACATGGAGAATTAGAAGATAATGATTAAAATAGTTTAATGGTTGTTGTTGTTTATGTGAAGTAAGCTTACCTGCGCATCTGAGTAGTTGTGCGCGAGATTTTTGATGTTCCGACGTAAACCAGCGACATTCACTTGCATGTCTTCCTTTTGTTTTCGCACTTTAGGAGAGATAAATAAGCATTAATTTTATGACAATACAACGGAAAATTATTAACTAAAATTTTAATTTTTATAGACAAATTAATTTGAATGCATGGCTAGTAGAACATGCAAATGGAAAGATTTTCTTCTACGAAGAATTCAAATATAACAAATTTTAGATATCATAACGGTTATCAAGAGCAAGCAGGGATGCAATAGTGCTGGAAAATATCATTAAAGTTTGTGCTGAAGCTTTAAATATAGAACAGCTTAAAATGCGCCTAAAGGTAGGCAACACTTTAAGCGCTTTATACCAAAAACAACGCATAAGCGCCTAAACGTATGCAATAACGCATAGATTTTGCATGAAATACTAGAGAAAACAACTTTTAGTTTAAATAAACCGCAATTTTTAATAAAAAAATTAAAATTTGTATTTCGAAGCAGCTTCACATTGCATCCATGCTACTTCTTTCGTTATTTCATATAAATATGTAATGAATTTGTTAATAAAAACTTCAAAATTAGATGGCAGGCGTTGCATTAGAATTTCGATTTTTCAACCAGGGTTATCAAGTTTGAAAGAACAGCATTTTGGGGTTAGAGCATGAAATGAAGATAGTAGTAATTAAAAACAAATGTTTACGATTTCAGTTAAAAAATATATGATCGCATGTGTGTGTGGAAAACCATAAATTTTAGTAACGAAAAAATTTTTTTTTCTTAAAAAAAAAATAACGGTGATAAAAATAATTTTGGCACACTTTTATTTTTTTTATTTTTTATTCTTTCGTGCGCAAAAACCAAAAAGGCGCTGTCATGCATGTGCCGAACACTTCATTCAACGTAAGTTAGTATAAACAATAACTGAAACGATAACGAAAACATTCAAAAGAAAACCACAAAATGTGAGCTGTCAAAGGCACACTTTTTAGCGTGAAATAAAAATATGTAAATAAGAAAGTGGGATTATTTTTTTATTGCGAATGCACCCGATAGTTGAAAAGTATGAACAACAACATAAGCGAATTGGAGTGATAAAATGGACAAGTACTTGATTATGGTGTTACTAAGTTAGAACATAATGATGCATATAGAAATATATTTTTTTATTTTTTTTTTTAATACAGAGAGATATCCGGACATAAACAACCCTTGTATGTAGATTGATATTCAGTTAAAATCATATGTACGTATTTTTATGGGATAAACAACATATATAATGGATTATAAATTACAGTTCAGCGCAATTATTATGGATTTCGGAATACTTTCGGAGTAGATTCGGAATATATTCGGGTAAAAGCGGAATAATTTTCGAATGGAATGGATTCGGAATATTTTCGGAGCAAAAGCGAAACATTTTCGAATGATTTCGGAGCAAATTCGGAATGCAGCCGATGTAATTTCGGAATACTTTCGGAGTAGATTCGGAATATATTCGGGTAAAAGCGGAATAATTTTCGAATGGTTTCGGAGCAAATTCGGAATGTTCGGTGTAATTTCGGAATACTTTCGGAGTGATAAAATATTTCTTACACAATTACATAGTGTCTTGAATTTCTTATTATTATTTTTTTTTATATTACCAATTGATGTAAAATATGTTGAAAGGTCGCTAAAGTATACCGTTAGTATGATGCATAAAGAAAGTAGATTACAAAAGTTCTTCTGATTTTAAAAGAAATTATTTTTAGAGAAATATTATTTGTTTACTAGTCAAACCGAATAGAACTCTATAAATTTTACTTAGACTTATTCAAAGTGGTTCTAGAGGGTCTCTAATAAAAAAATATTTTTATATTTCAAGAATGAATAAAGATATTAAAGAAACCTCACGGATTTCGAGTCTTCGGACGGTTCACTATTTTGAAAATAGATTCTCAATGCCTTTAAAGGCGCGAGAATTCAAAATTATCATTTTTGTGAATGACTTGATTCCACAAACCGTTGACGATCTCTCTCTCCGTTTCATGCGACCAACGTGACATCTCATTGTAATTTCACAGAGTAAAAAAAATGAGTAAAAAATATATGTGGAAAAGATTATGAAAACAAATGAGAGTTCGATAAACACACAACAAAAACGGGAATGGCGTGAGTGCATAAACAATTGCATTACATTTAAGCGGTGGATATTTATGAGTAATAATGCAAGTGGGACTTATGTAATACCAAGTATGGAGGAACATTTCTTATAAAAAATGCAAAAACATATAGTATGTGTGGAGCGATTTGATGCACAAGAAACGTATTTATGTAGATAAGAACAATATGTTTTTAATAAATTACATTTCATTGCATTGATTGGTGAGAAATGGGTTCATTTAATATATAAATAGAGAAATACTTCATAAACACTAATGATACAAAAACAAAAAACAAACATTTATATATATGTAGGTATGTAAATATGCAATTCGAATATTGACTAATAATTGTAAAATTGTATTGTATGTAGGTAGTAGTAGTAGTTTAAGGACTTACTTTTGATTGTTTTCGCTACGCTTAGTCTTTTTTTGGGCTTTCTTTATGTACTTTTTCTTAAAATTTTATGGCTTTGCGTTTTTGTTTTGCGTAAAATGCTAGTTTTTATTGTTATTTTTTGTTTTTGGTTCAACTTTTTTTTTTGCTTTTGTTGAGTTGCAGATTTTGTTTTTTAGATAGTGCTCCAAAGCAAGCTATGAGATACAAGATACAAGATAACACAATCAAATAAAAATAATATACATTTTTTTTTCAGTGTGTAACGGCATTATTATATAAAAAAAAAAATTAAAATAAATTGTACGAAGGACAGACATACAAAGCGAACACATACAGATATGCGAGAGAAATTGAAAGCGGCATTTCAAAGAATTGTAGAAGGAGTTTCGAATTTATTTTTAAGTACAAAAAAATATGTTTCTTTTCACAAAATTAATGAAAATCACTTTTGTTTTTGTTGTAAGCTATATAATGAATACTCAGCGTAAAAATAGCAGCATTTAATAATCGTTTTACATGAGATCATGAATTAACTTGATTTTTTGGAGGTTATGAAGAGAAATTTTAAATAGTTAAATTATAAAAAAAATCAATTTTATAATTTTTTGAATCTATATTGTTATGATAGAAATCGCACACTAAGCCTACTGAAGTTTACAGTGAAATTTTAGCGTTCAAAACCCCAAAAAACCTTTTTCTTACAATAACATTCACCCATATAATTTCTAATATATTGTTTTATACATTTTATTACTTTTTTTAGTCTGAAAACTATTTTTTCATGAATCACACAACCGAATACTTTTCTAAAAAGCATTGCCTACATTTAGGAGCTTAGTTTTAATACAGAACTGAGAATTTAACCAAGTCACAAACCTCTTAAAATGAAAAGAAAATTGGTATGATAAGCAAAATGTTGTTTAATGGTTTTTAGATACCGTTAAAAGAGTTTATATTTGTTTTTAATATAATTTGGAGACGAGATTTGAAGTTGGATATGAATATTTTAAGAATCAAACTTCTATATAGACGATGATTACTATCTCAAATATAAAAATTTAATTTTTTTAATAAAAAAGTAACAAAGAAAAATTTTATTTTTATTAAAAACTAACCAGACACATTTCTTACTCTTTAATAATCTTTAAAAATCATATAAACACATGTCAACTATTATCTGTTAATTAAAAAAAAAATCCCACATTTAATGGCACTCTTCAAGAAACATTCACACAACACATTTCGACACTGTTTTCGAAATTTCGCACTTTGTTTTACAACTTGAATATTAGTGAACAACAAATCAACAAACAGCTGTTTTATTTGCACTAAAAATATATATATTAAATGATCACTACGAACAAATAAAGAACACTTTAAAAGCAGCGCCAACAACACTAACAAACAATAAACACATGTTTTTGTTAATTACCTCCGAGCAGCAAAATCAAAAGTAATTTTTTTTTATTTTATTTCATAAAGTTTTTTATTATATTTTTAAAATTTTTTATTTGATTTTATAAACTAAAGCACTTCAAATTTCAACCAAACAAAAAATTGCGTAAAACTTTTCACAAACCACAAGTACTGAGTGCGGAGAACTCACAAAAAATATTGTACAATACCTTCGCATCAAGTTCACGCGAAAACTGAGGTCACGCAACACCTTTGCGAACAACATTGGCCCCAACAACGGGCGAAAAGTATGAAAAATTATGCCTATGAGAGTACAAAAAAAAATGGTAAAATTCACACATACACACACACACATGTGCGCAGCACAACCTACTAGTGATGATTATAAAAAATAGCAACAAATATAACAAAGAAGCGCTGTACTGAGTAGAGCGCGCCGAGTTCTAAATGCAATTATCTACATATGCAAAAACAAAAAAAAAATATGAAAGTAAGCAGGCGAAAGCATACATACAAACATTTGCATGAATTACCATAATCACCAACACAAAGCCCATAAAACACACGAAGACTCACTCAATAATATTATGGAAAAAACGGTGTAGACAACAAAATGACTTTCAACAAAAAAATAAAATACACTCACACATATACATACAGACATATGTGAGCCACTGTGCGTCCAGTGAGCACACACACACACACAATTCTCCAGAGTCCAAATACAACACACATACAATAAACAAAGCATTCGCCAATTCATACTAACCACACAAACCGCGAATACTCACATACATACATACATATGTACATATAAACAAACAAACAAATATATGTATGTTTGCACGTTGAATATTGGCAAACAAACCAAAACAAAGCGAAAAAGTGAATAATTCAATTTGCGAAATTGCGAAAAAAAAAACTCGCAGCAAAAGTGTTTAAGCGAAACCCTAGCAATGCGAAAGAACTAAAATAAATAGGGGAAATTGCTACAGCTGACCGCGTAGCTAGCGGTAGATTTAACAATACTTTGATGGGCAACTATATATTTGTGATTTTTTTGTTGGTTTGTATGCATTTCAGCTTTAACTTTGCTGTGGGGGTGGCCAGAAAGGGTTGGTTGTAATTAATATGCAGGAATTAACTAAAAGTGCTGATTAATATATATTTCTATAATATCGCTCTTATAAATATTATCCAATGATTAATAAACCACATTCTAATTACTTAAATTACAAAACAATTACATAATTAATTAATAATTTTTGAAATTTTCATTCAAAAATAGTTACTCATACGCCCTGTCGGGTATTCATCGCAGTCGGAATAAGACGGACAAGGGACTGGCAGTCCATGAAACATACAGAAACAAAGTAGTTTACTCAGTGCAATATATTCTGAAGGCCTAATGAAAGTAAGTGGAGCTAAGTTTACTCCTCGGAAGATTCAAAATTCTCGAAGAAAAGCGAAACAGAAAAGCTTCTAGAAGAGTTAAATAAATATTTCCCATAATTTAGATGTAATGTATTGGTATTCCTATGACAATAATTTGGAAAATGTAGTTGCCACCCATAGAAAAAATTAAAAATTGTTGAAAAATTAAAATTATGAAAAATTAAAATTATTTATAGAAAAGTAATATTCAATTCATATAAATTAAAATATAAGTGAATAATATTCAATTATATTATATATCTCGACAAATGATTTCGAAAACAATTTTTCGAAAAAATTTTAATATTTTTTAAGAGCAAAACACAAATGGTATCTACTACTCGACAAGTAAGTAGGATTTCAAAAAGTAGGTGGTTCAAAACCCCAAAAAAATAGAGTAGCCACTTAATTGCGTTTTTTAATGATTGTGTTTAAAAACCAAAGAGAAATTTTAAAATTAACTTTAATCATAAACGAAGTTTCTAATTCGAAAAAGAAAATTTGAAGAACATTTTAAAATATTCTAAAATAAGTGATCCTTATAAAAAATATTGCAAAAAAAATAGCTAAAACTACCTAATAACTGATTCCCTTTGACTTTGCACTTTCAATAGTTGCTTACAAAGTATTATAGTTCATTAGTTATTCAATTTAATCAGTTACGTCCATGTCAGACCAGTGACCATGGAAAGCTATTTATCGATTTATTTACTATATACTAGATATATGACCATGTGTGACCGCAACGATGCATAATATAAACAGACATACATATATAACTGCAGTTGAAACTGGCCTGCAGTGAAATTATAGAACTAGTAAGAAAGAATACTTGACTGAAAAGGAGCCTAGGTGAGAATTGTTTTTGTACAACTAGAAATGCACTAGTTCGAAAAAACTCAAAATTGGAGCGATTATAAAATAAGTTATGCAGGCAGGTTCTGCAATCCGAGTGAAAGTGAAAATTAAAATAAAAATTGGAATTTGAGAAGTAAAATCGATCACCAAATATCGGATTGAAAGTGAATTTGCTTGAATTTCACTGGGAAGTGATTTACAGAACCTGCCTGATGATGTATTTATTTGATTAAATTTTTTTATTTCCATACAACTTCATTAAAAACATACTATCATATAGTTTTAGACCACAATTGAACTATATATTTTTTTTAACTAATTTGGGATTAGTGATTTATTGATCCAAATTTTACCAGATTACCCTGTAGTTGTATCGACCATGTACAAATTATCAATTTCTTCTATGAAAAAAAATATATTTATCTAATTATTTGGTTTCGAAGCTCTTAGAAGTCGTACGAGTATGTCATTTTACTACAGAGATATATTCGTATTAATGTACAACCTTAAGCTTTCTTTTCTTTTTCTTCCTTTAACATTTTCTTGTTGTTTTTTTAATTTTTTTCTCTTATTGTTGCTCACGTCAACTGAAACTAAAAATAAATTAATTGGCATGTAAACAAGAGTAAACACGTGGTGTTGATATTTACTTTGGTGTCGGGCAGGCAAAAAGACGAGGCGTGACGACTACAATGAGTATACAAAACGACATGCAACTTCTCTGCAGTCACTAACTAGCAAAGTTATGCTAAATCGATGAAGTGCAGAAAATTTAAATGCAAATCGAATATCCAAATACTCACAGGAAAGGAAATACGATGCAGCTGTGCACCGGAAGTGGGTTCAACGAAAGGGTAACAGTGTAATATGCGAAAGTAATTTAATTAATTAAGAATTAAGAGCGTTTGTATGTATGAAATATTGTAAATATGTGCAAAAAATGTTGCCGTTTTAATTGAGTATTGTTTTAATGCGGTTGGATATTATATGCACAGTGTTTTCTCTGTTTTAAGGATTCCGCTATGTATTCCAAATAACTTCGCAATTGACAGCTGACTCGTAAATTATTGATTAAGACCTACTTGTATGACTCGTGGCTTCTTTATTTTACTGAATTTTAGTTTTCGATCAAACAAAAAATGACTTCAGATCATTATTTAAATATTTACAAATTATTTAGGTTAACGACACGGTACGATCAACAAGTGATCACATTGGAAACAACATGATACTTTTGAAAATATATTTTTGAAAACAAAGGTTTGAAATCTTTCAACATATTTTTAATTTGACACTGAAGATCATGTAAATACGACCTGCGTCTAAACAAAAGATCACTTGACGATCTTGTAGCGCTGAAGTGTACTCTAAGTAGTATAAAAAATTAATAAAAATCATTGCAAAATCGCTAACAGGTACTGTAAACACACCACATCCCTGACTTATTGAACGCTCCTCTTATTCTGCTTTATTGCCATTTTCTGATTTATAAATATTTTTAACGTAATCTTATCAGCTGCATGAAGGCTGTCAAGTATTTGCAAGTTTATCTAGGGGTGTATAAGTGTATGTGTGACTTTTTTTACCTTAACGTCTGAGGCTTATTTGTTGAAAATACATACACATATGATAGAAGAACGTACTTGTAGGTAACTTATATACTTTACATATTGTACATAGATTATAGACGAAAACACTTATGTGCTAATACGCCTGCACATACAGACACACAAAGCACAATATATTCACCAGAAACGCTGATGAGTTGTCAAAAATGCGCTTTATCACACAAAGGTGTAAATTATCGTAATTGGTGTGATAACACAATTCGCCTTCGAAAAAAAAAGTTGGAAAGAAAAAAAGTACCAGAAAATATATCGAAATTATTGCTTGAATAATTAGTTTAGAAAATAGAAAACACTAATTGAAAGCCATTCAGACCAAAAGCGCTTTCAAACATCTGACATGTAATCAGAAACAAATTTTTTTCTTACAACAACTCACCATGTTATGTTTGAAATCCAAGCACTCGCTTGGAATTTCTGTTCACAAATTTGATTTGGTAATAGTAATCTGAGGTTCAACCAACACTTTTACATAATTAATGCATTTAAATGTACAATTTTTAACAACAACAATAACATTGCGGTTTTCCGTAGCCAATGTTAAAGCCTCAAAGTGAGGTTAAAAGAATAAAAAACTATATATAAAGCATAAAAATCGAAAAAATAAATATTTTTTAACAATAATAAATAAAAAATTCATTTAAAATTATTTATAGAAGTATAAAAAATATTTAAAAAAAAATTATTTTATTTTGATTCCATTTTAATACCAAAAACATTTAATGCAAGTATCAAAAAAATAATAATATTAAATAAAATAACATAAAAAAACCTCAACTCAAACCTAATAAAAACGAACTATTCATGAATTTGCCAAACGTTATCAACGATATATTCATACATTCCGACACACATACATATAAACTTACAAATATGCATATTTCAACGCTGATTCAAAGCGCAAGCAAATATGAATGAACTTATATTTTGTATGAGCGCATGCGACGAACTGACCGCCGTTTGCTTTGTACTAATTAAAAATCATTAGCATCGATTCATTTGCATAAATTGACAAAAAATAACGGACAACATGAACTGGCACAGTTCGCTATAACAAGAGTATACACTTTAAAAACAGCATCCATATCAGCAGCAACTACAAAGAAAAGAGAGCATGAGCTTATTTACATAAATACATTTATGACTTTAACGGTTACTTCTTATAAAAAAACAAAGCGGTTTGATAAAAACACAGCCGCACAATTTAAAATGTTGATATCAACTGATGACGCAGAATTAAACGCATAAATATATACAAACACGTATTTAAACGCTTGAATTTGAGTGTTTTGCAAGTGTTTGTATGTATGTATTTATCGGCACGTAATTGGTAGTGGTAGCGCAGCGAAAGCATACAACGGCCGGCCATGATGAAAGTAGTAAATATTTAACGGGTGCATGAACTTGACTTTCAGACATATTCGCTTAACTCAACGCCACCACCGCCGCCGCCGTCGCCGCGAGGCTGTGAGAGCAAGCAGTGCAAATACATTGGATTTTGTATGTAAATGGCGTTTTAGCGCTTAAAGCTTCATACAAGTTCATTGTATTTTTTGGCAAATTCAATCAGTATCATCTACAGGCGCACATAAACCCAAAAAGTTAAATAAATGAAATCAGCTATGTACTTGAGACGCACACAGAGTAGCAATTAAATGCAAAGAACTCTACAAATTGTACAATGAGCTCTCGAAATGTTGCACTTCCCTCGACTTCTCTCGAAATGTTGCCAGCGTGTCAATGGGCGTCAAATGGCTGGAGTTTTGGGCGCGTGTTGACGCAGTTGAGAGCGACAAAGCAAAGCATAAATAAACAAACTCATAAAGAAATTTAGGATTTTTAAGTGTTTTTCTTGTGGTGATTGCACTTCTTAAAATAAGTTCTTTGTCTCAATGCAATAAGTGGCTGTTATCGGATACTTTAGTGATAATAATCAATTCTTATTAGCAGACTAAAATATGCGCAAAATTTAGAATTGTTTGCAAGAAATTGATTTATTAGAGTGCAATGGACGTAAGCATTAGCAAAATTTTAGGAAAATTAATAAGAATAATTATTATTTTAGCTTTTGAACAAAATTTGAAGACAGGAAACAACGTTTTTTCGATAGTTGGATAGGCGTCATAGAAAGCACACTCTGTTTTCTATACAGAAAAACCCTGCAGCACACTTCTAAACAATTTTAGTACACTTTTATGCCACAACAAGAATAACATAACAGTTTAAACATTTTTTTTTTTTACTTTCATACTTTGCATTTAAAATATTTAATTTCTTTTTTTTTCAAACAAAACCACAAAAACCGCAAAAACCACCCGCACCCAAATTCTGGCAAGTGTGAAATGACGCACTGTTTAAATACCAAACAAACTGATAAGCACAAAAGTACATGACATAAAACTAAAATCACACTTTTTTTTGTTGGGCGATACCACTTTTAAGGTGAGTAAGTGCAAAAAAATAAGCTAATACTCGATAACAAACATATGACATTGCTTAGGTGATTATGTTTTGTAGATAAATTTGTATACACTTTAATAATAATATTCACAAAAATCCACATGCTTGCTTTAAAATTTGTGGAAACACACTAACCATTCACTACTTCTGATAAAAATCATGGTTTAAGAAAGTAAAAGTAGTTTTACTTTAGTATAAGCTATACTGTTCTCCATTTTGGTTTGCTCCAAATAATAGTTAAAACCGCATTGAATTATAAATGCACTATAAAAATGTACACAAACGCATTTTTCGGTTTATTGTTCATTTTTCTGTTATGTTATGTGTGAGTGCAACATAACCGCAAGTGATGGTGCAATCAACATAACAAAGTCATTTTACACAGTTGTTAGCTGTAGAGAAACATCACTATTGCTGATAAAGCACAATGTACTACATTCAGCTAAGCTTATAGTTGCGTGCGTGATGACTTGAAAAGAAATGAAAGTAAGCAAAACTAGAAAAATAAATAGAAATTACTTAACATTTTGAGATATTGAATATTTTTACAAAAAACCTTTTTTCACTTCACTAAATTTTCAAGTAATTTAAACAAAAAGAGTATTGATAAATAAACAAAAAACAATTTTTCATTTATCTTTCACGAAAAACGCACTCTTTATCACATAAAAACAACTTAAGATCACTGAAATTGTTAAAAAATAAAAATAATAATTGTAAATAATTTTCTGACAACGTCAAATACACGCAGATGTATGTACGCTCCTCATAAACAAAAGATGTAAATATGTCGTTTTGCAGAAAGTGTATGAAAGCGAAAAACAAAATCATAGCAGCAAAACAGATAAGTAACAGCTTCCGGCTGACGGTAATAACACTAGCAATATAAGCATACTAGTTGTAATGCATGGAAGAGGTAGTGCGCCAGCTTATCGCAAAGCTGTATGCCCAAAGCGGTTTAAGTTACAATTACTGTAGTTGAAGCAGCAGCATAGCAGCTCAGGTAAGGTCAAACAACTTAGTCATAGTGAATACGGCGTTGAAGTTAGTAGATGACGGCGACATCATTTGAATACTTATTCGTATTTAGCTCGCAGTTATATCGTTATGCCGTGCTCTATTAATAATTGCAACTTTAACGGTTAATAAACTCAATTATGGCAAGTGATAATAATGAAACGAAAAGCTATTCGTTTTAGAACAAGGCAAATTAAACTGAATTTTGCTATGCGAGCTAGCTAACAAGGTATTGACGAAGTTACACTTTATGCCGGAAATAGCAACACATAGGCATAAACAATGCACACAAGAATTAGAACAATAAATTAACATACAAAATTAAACAAAAATAATCACACAGTGAAACTCGGTTGAGTACGAAATTAATGTGCACAACTCATACGGCCTCTGATTGCATATCGAGTTGTATATAAATAAGCAAGTACTTTTGCCGATATTCTTATTTGAAATGTATGCAATCAAGTACACCGCGTGAGTGTGTTGATAAATTTTAAACAAAAGATAAAAAATTAAGATCATCATAAAAAGAATTATTCGGCTCACCTAAGCCTTTTATATGTAGAATGCGTAGTTAGATATTTGCTTGTTTGCAGTCTGACTGCTCTTTTCCTTTATGTGAACACTAAATTGTTGTTGTGGTTAATGTAGAAGTTTCTCTGTTTGGCCCCAGTTGCGCTGAGCCTCAGCTGAGCAATGTCACGAGACACCGTCCGTTTAGTGTACTAGCTACTTGCCCGAATGATAACTGTGGCACTGTGCTTTATTATATTGTTTTTAATTTTTTCTTACTAGGCGTATATTGATGATGACACGTAAAATCACATATGGGGGAGTATAGCGCACACAGCTGGAGCTTTTTGTGTAGTGGAGTACAACTAGAACAGGGAATACTACGACGATGGCTTGACGATGACTTTATATGCAGTTTGTGTTTAATTTGCTTCTGTAACTATTGCTGCCAATGGCGACCAATGTCTACATAAGTGTTCGGTTGCACTTTTGGGTTTGCCCCTTTTTCTATAGCTGCTCTTTACTACTTTCTTTCTTTTCCACTTGTAATACGTATTCACCTTTCCACTATTTGGGTTTTCGTTTGTAGCACTTACGTTTCAGTGTTATTTGCACTATACGATTTTTTATACAATTTATAAAGAAATTATTTATTTAAAAAAAGCTACGAGCGATTTTAATTTTCACGAAATATCACCGTCCAAAATTTCTGACGAACGAATACTGGATGAATGAGTAGGTCGTCTGCCGTCTATGACCAGTAGGAATTTAAGAATGGGAGTGGAAGAATAACGCAAAGCGCAATATGATGACAATTGATGACGTTTTTGGTTTCGCTCTTTATACGATGCTTCGTTGTTTCTCTGCTCGTTCTGCTACTGATTTGGAACGACTGTTTTTTGCGTTATTTCGCTCTTTCGAAATAGCGATCATATTTTAAATCACACTTATTCTTTATATTATATACAAAGCTGAGTTTGTTTAGAATACCTAATTAGAATAAATTCCCAACTCTTTCAACACACAAAATACAAAACAAAACTTAGAGAAAATTTTCGAAAAACTATCTATTTTGTCATTCACCTTTGCTGATGATTCGTATGTTGCAAAGGTTATTGTTTTACTTGTGCTTACTTTTTCAGTTCCGAAACGATATTAACTCTATTTGCGTACGTTCACACTCGTTAAAATTGTCTAATCTTTGTGTATAGCTGAATATTTTTCAACAAAAGATTTTTAGAAGTTTCTAATAAAAATATATAACAAAAAACAGGAGCAAATTTTGTTCCCACAGACTTTCCAATTCTACGAATACAACAACACTAAATTAGAAACAGTGTGAAGATGCCAATAGGCAGCAAATTATTTGTGCCCGTAAATTCCCTAAAAAGTTGAAAAATTATAATAATTTGCAATGTTAAAATTGTAATGCGTTAAATTATTAAATTCAATTCACTTAGTTTATAGTCCATAATAGTATATTTATTTTGCATAATTTGCTGTAATTAATATTGGTTGGACGCAGTAACACTGATTTTTATAAAGACTGGTGGCATTATTGGGACAACGACAGCGGCATCTGTGGTACAATAGCTGTGTTTATCTTAATTGAGAAATTGTTTAAAATTGGTGAAAGCATAAATAATAAATAAAATTTATTGAAAGAAATTAATTAATAAATTATTAAGAGATAAAATATAATATGATTTATATAAAAATATATATTATAATTCCAATTAAAACAAAATTACTACAAAATATAAAATATTATTTATAATATTAATAATTTGAAAAATTCTTGATTTAATTACATTTAAAAAAACAATTATCTTCAAGTTAAGTGTGTATTGCGATTATAATAATATAAGATATATTAAAAAATATAGTGAAAACTTATAAAAAAGCATGAATAGCAATGTAACTTCATTTAAATTGTGTTTTTCCCTTTGTTTACTTTAACACTTCCCTGCGTAATATCAAACCTCAATATTTATTTATATATTGGTGCATTATTGTTTAAAAGTATACGCATTGTTAATATGTTTACTTAGGAGTCAATTTATTGTGCGCACGCGCTTTGCCACGCAATAGTTCAATAGTTAGAAATGGTCTCATTTATCAAACTGGCATTAAAAAAACATATTTAAAACAAAAATCTAAAAAAAAAAGAAAAGGGAAATAGCAAACGTGAGCTAATTCAATCAATAAACAATTTATATATAAATACAGCAACTATAAATATGCGCTTTTGTGCGAGTTATCATATTACAAACGCATACATTAAACAAATAATAATAAAGTTATATTTGTTTATGCATTTTTAAGAAAAATATTTTCCTCTTGGGCTCAAAAAAATAATTTGTAATAATTTTTAAATGACTTTGCAGCATTAAATGACATACAAATTTATAAATAATTGTCTGAAAATGGCATTACCATTAAATGACATTAAATTACATAAAAATATATAAATAATTATATGAAAATATTATTACCTGTGTGCAATTATTATTTATAAGTTTATGAAGCTAAAAATTTTACTAAAAAATTATTTTCTTTCCATACAAATATTATTTGTAGTTTCTTTATGTTTATATATAGTATAAACATTATAAATAAAAGTTTATATAGCAGAAGCCTTACTCAATTCATTAGCGTTACTACCACCTTCATCTCACTCCCTCGCCAAATTCTCTTTGCAATAATAAAAAGCGTCAATTATTGTTTGACTTATCAATTTTATAATTTTATTATTCTGCTCAATAAAATAATGAATTTCTAATCGTTTATATTAACCAAAAGTAGATTTCATAAACATACATATGTAGGTATATGTAAAACAGCACTAAATACATACATACATATAAACATATAGACAAACATATATATATTTATATAATATATAGATAGTGAATAAATTTTGGCATAATCACAAATTTCAACTTATGTCATTTTTAGTCACAATAAATCAACATTTACATAACATACATATATATTTCGAGTTAATTCACTACTATTACACTTTCGGAACTACAATATTTGCAATTTATCTTTCGTTTTGTTTTGATTTTTTTTTTTACTCTTCTTTTACATTTATTACTTCACATTTAAGCGCTACATCAAGTGAAACAGTAACTTAAACTTAAACAAAATAATAACTTAAATCTTGTAATATTTTTAACATTAAAATAAAAATTAATAAAAAATGATCGAGTTTGCGCTGCGTATGTATGTGTTTGTGTGTGTGTGGCTGTGTGAAAGTGAATTGAGCTTATTTAAGTTGTATATGGGAGCGTGCGTGTTTACGTGTTCGTGCGTGTGTGTGTGGTATGTTCTTCGGATGTGCATGTGTTGAAACAAACCGTTATAATATAACTTCAACTATAACTACTAAAACTAAATGCGTTAATCGAAATTAAATTAATTTATAATTAACCTGAAGTGGGACATAATATGTATATAGTAGACAGCACAATAGCAGGAGACATAGTTAGATAGAGAGAGAGAGAGCGGGGGACAGGGAGAAGGTTGAAACTTAAATTTTAATAATGTAGATGTAATATAATATGTTTGTGTGTGTGTGTGTGTGTCACTAAAATTTAAGGATTTTCGGGCGGTTCATCCGGTGTTAGTAGACTTTGCGGTGCATTATCGAGATCGGCCAGTACGACCGATGGGAATTCCTCATGCACCGAATTCGAATTCGAATCCTCTTCGAGTACATTCGGCGGCGGACGATTTCCCGGTAGGAATTCATCCAAATTCGGTATATACTCAACCGTTGCGTATTCAGTTGGTGGCGCCAACGATGCTGTCTCCGGCGGTAGCGGCTTGCCGGCCGACACTTCTTCGAGCACCGCTGGTGGCGGTGGTGCTACCACAACAGCTGATGCGCCAACAATTTTAGTCAATTCCGAGATAGCGTGTGCGGACTGCAGTGTGCCCTCTTGTGCCGCGGCTGCAGCTAGTGCGCCTCTTATGACCTCATCAGCAGCGGAGTGTGATTTCTCGTCAACTGAAACATCTGCTTCAACGGCGTGTGTCTCCATTGTGTTATTGTTGAAATCAACTGCATTCGGCTTGTTTTTGGTCGTGTTCGGTGCCGTTGTAATGGTGATGTTGGTGCTTGTATTGACGCCTTCGCCCAGATTTGTGTTGGCCGCTTCATGTAGTTCTACTGCGCCGTCAGTTTCGTTAGTTTCCAGAGTGGATGTGGGCGCTTCCAGCGTTGCCACCTGTTCATTAGCATTAGTTGCAGCTGTGGTTGTTGTGGTGGCAGCAGTTGTAGTCGTAGTTGTTGTTGTTGAAGGTGTAGTCGTCGCCAGTGTTGGCATGGGTGCAATCAGCAGCGGTTTTATAATCGGCGCAATCAACGGTGGCAACACTTCGTCACCATTATTCAATGGTGGATTGAGTAGCGGTACTATAACGACCGGCTTTGCATTGGCCAGCACTTGTTGACTCAGTTGCGTTGGTATAATCAGCGGATAGTTATTGACGAACAGCATCGGCAGCACGGTGCAGACTTCTTGATCGATTTCGAAGCATTGCGACTTGCCACGTATGCGCGTCTCCTGTTTCAGCATGATGGGACAGAGTTCGTTGAGACGATTGTCACATAGGATTGGATTGTCTATGGGTGAGGAGAAAGGGGTTATTGAAGAGTTGCAGTGTTTAAGTGAATTTAAGCGAGACTTACCATCTAAATACAATTCCAATTTGCCGGGTACATTGTGGTTCATGCATCTCGTTTGCGAAACCAAATCCGAAGATATCGACGAAATTTGATTGCTGGTCAGATTGGCTTGACACAGCACGGGTAAGCCATGGAAGTCCTTCTCCAATCGGGTGATGTTATTGTAAGCGGCCTTCAAGATTTTCAGATTCGGAAGGAAGGTCTGCAAATATTTTTTAAAAATATATTAGTTTAGTGGCAACTCTGTGTCTAAATTAAAATTTTATTTAAAGCCTATCTAAACCTATTAAAGTTATTTAAAACCTATCAGAGTACTTTTCGAAAGATTTTTCAAAACATGTCTACCTTAAAGGATTTCCACATATTTTCAGAAAATTTTTAATTTCTATTTTTTTGCGGTACTTTAACAGTTATATGTTTTCGAAAGGTGGTAACTCTGTATCAAAATAAGCCTAAATAACGATTTTCATTATCACCATCTATTTGATAACGATTTACTCACCCTTTCCATTTCCTTCAGCGTCAACAGTTGATTGTGCGACAAATCCAAGATCTCCAGCTTAGCCAACCCAATAAAGTCCTCCGGTAAAATGCGTTCCAGCTGATTGTACGACAGACTTAGTATACGCAAGCTATTCAAACCCATGAGAGCGCCATCCAAGGACTTCAATTCATTATGATCCAAATTCAACTCAAACAAGTAAGAGTTCTGATCAATATTATTCTCCTGATGGCCGGTCAAACGCTTGATGCGATTGTTGTTCAGCATCAAATGACGCAACATGAACAAACCGCGTATCTCATTCATGGAGAACTCCTCGATTTCATTGTAAGAGATATTAGCGCGATACAAACGACTCAACGGCAGCAATGAACTGTTCAAGGACTTGATGTGATTAACCGAGAAGTCAATGTCCTCCAGCATTTTGCACTCCAGAAAGTCATCTTGACGCAAATACTCGATCTCATTGTTGAAGGCGTGGAACTCATTCAAATTGCGCGCATGCTTGAAGATCCCGTCGAAGGCGCGTATGAGATTGTGTTGTACATGCAGATTCTCCAACTGTTGCATGTAGCGCATGCTCTCCGGCAAGCGTACCAAGCGATTATTCTGCGCCATTATCAATTTCAAACGATTCGACTCGGGCAACTCATCATCCAAACTGCTAATACGATTCATATTAATGAACAGCGATTCCAATTTGTCCAAATGCCGCAACGTGCTGTTGAGATTCTCGATTTGATTGCGCCCCAAATGCAATGTGACCAGACTCGTCGGAAATGCGCCCTTATCCAAACGTTTGATATTATTGCTCGGCAAGAAGAGATTCACCACCATTTTTGTGCCCTTGAGATCATCCTGCAGCACCGAACTTAGGCGACAGCGTCCCATATCGAAGGTTTTCACAATTGGCATATGATTCAGCATGTGCTTAGGGATCTCTTCGAGTTCATTGTCGCCAATACTCAGATACTCCACGTTTGATAAACCTCGAAATGGTAACTCAGGCACCGATCTAAAAATAGCCAAAGTAATGTAGATGTTGAAAAAGTAGAATAAGTGGAAGAAGAAGAAGCAAAAGTTGTTGATTTATTTCATTTTTTTATTGCTTTTGCTTGCATTATTATTGTTGTTATTTTGAATATTAACAGTGAAGCGTAGAGAAAATGGTGGAAGAATACATGTATGAATGGAAAGCTTCCGACGTCGAACGACAACGTTGATGCGTTGATGTTTTGCAAAAATTATAAAAAACAATAAAAAAATAATAATAACAATAACAATATCAGCACATGCATGTGTATGTATGTATGTATATTATATATTTTTATACAGTTATATATATTATATATTATTTGGATTTGTTTTGAATTATCAATCAGCCGCACACACCGTCCGCTACAGCAACAGTCCCTACTATTGTCGCGCCGCGCACAAGCCAAGCGCGGTTCACGGATACTGCAGCAGCCGCTGTTGCCGTTGGCTGCGTAGCTGCGCATTTGCTTTCTTATCAAATTTGCATATTTCAACTTTTTCGTCACATTTCTTCGGTTGTTCTTTGCGTATACATCTATATAGTATAATATATATATTTGTTGTTATTGTTATATTTTTGGCACAATGTTGTTGTTTTTATTTTTGTTGTGTAATTCATCAACACGTCATTGGCAAATTGCGTTCAACTGTGAAATTATATTGACCGTTTTTCGCAATTAGCTAGGTCTTAGACCAGCTTTTGCGAAGAAATAGCGAAGAAAGCATTTCAGAGTCTTCATACATACATACATATATTTTTAAAGCATATATATTCCATCAAAAGATAAAAAACTGGGGTAATTGCCTTATGTTGACATGTACATGTCGTACAGGAACTTTGTTTCGCATAGACACTTTTATATGCTGCTACCGGGGCATACAGTAGGCGTGCATATATATATGGGAAAACGAATTTTATTATACTATACACCATTGTTTTACTTTTCAACACTATTTCAATTTTTTATACCCTGAACAGGGTATATTAAGTTTGTCACGAAATTTTTAACACCCAGAAGGAAGCGTCGGAGGCCCTATAAAGTATATATATAAATGATCAGTATGTTGAACTGAGTCGATATAGCCATGTCCGTCCGTCCGTCCGTCTGTCTGTATATATACGAACTAGTCCTTCAGTTTTTAAGATATCGTTTTGAAATTTTGCAGATGTTATTTTCTCTTCAAGAAGGTGCTCATTTGTCGGAACTGCCGATATCGGACCACTATATCATATAGCTGCCATACAAACCGAACGTTCGGAATCAAGGGCTTGTATGGAAAACTTCCGCATTTTACTACATATCTTCACGAAATTTGGAGTGAGTTATTGCTCATAGAAATAATTTCATCTCCGAAAAAATTGTTCAGATCGGTTCACTATAGCATATAGCTGCCATACAAACTGAACGATCGAGATCAAATGCTTGTTTTTACTTACTTTTTCTTAAGTCTTTAGATTAGCTTAAACACATAGTTACTTAAAGAAATGCATCTGTGAAGGGTATATTAGCTTCGGTACAGCCGAAGTTAACGTTTTTTCTTGTTTTAATTTAATATAAAAAATAAAATTTTATAAAAAATAAATAAAGTTTGAAAATATATATATATTTTTTAATTCAAGGAGGATATGCCTGAAACCAGTAATCTGAGATATGCACATGAATTTAATGCCACGATCTAAAAAAAAATCCAATCTTTTTAAATTTTCCTTCGTTTCATTCATGACATCACAAATCGATTCTTTTTTCTGCCAAAGGGCACTCAAAAGAAGTAAAGAAGTTAAAGTTTACACTATTTCTAGCATTCTAGAAAGTAATGACGCTATATCAGAAGTCTTAAAGGAATCGGAACTGTCAAATTTTTCACCTTTTTTCTTTCATGACAACACAAACCCGTTTCTTTTTCTGTCCAATGAATTCCAAAATATAAAGAGACTATCGTTTTTTCTATTTCTAACATTCTGAAACGTAATCACGTCTATTTTAATGAGAATCTAGAAAATTTTACTTTCTCAAGCTCTATAACTCTTAATAAACATAATTATATTTATAGAACACATAAATTGTCCCTTCTTTCTACTTTCAATTTTGTAATTTTTCGGCGTGTTTCCATTTTTTTCGCCACCTACTGTATGTATATGACAAACGGACCTAGTCTGACCACAGAGCATAATGAGTTTCATTCACCATATTGTTTACGGATGCCCTTGTCTCCATTGCAATCTTTTGCAGTGATGCAATGAAAATAAAACGAAAAGAATAAACAAGTTTATGGCAGACACGCGCACTGAATGTCCTTTGAATCATAATATTATAAATAAACATTATCAATATGCAATAAAAATGAAATCAAAACAAATGTACTCGTATAGAGCACACCAAAAAAAAATACAAAAAATATATATTTCAGTATAATTAAAAGTTTAACGGCGTCTCGTCTAAGGTTTTTGGAACAAAGCAAAATATTTTGCGCTAATTGGATCACACGTCATGAGGTAAAATATTTGCGGTAAATGAACTCTTGAGACAAGCCATGGTCAAGCGTATGTTAAATGGAAGCAGAAGAGGGTTCAAGACAAGTCAAACCTAGGTCATAGTCTGTGGACTAAGATATCCCGAAGATATTCACATGATAGAGGAGCTCAAGAACTCAAAGACGCTTGTAGAAGTCCTCAAGTACAAGTTAAATACAAAGACGCTAGTAGTAGTCAAGCCAGTGCAGAGCTCTGTTGTTGTCTTCGAGTTGTGCTTCCCGATCTACTTAAATCTAATTGGATGTAATTCCAAACAATCTCCTATAAAAAGCCACAATCATTCTATCTGATACGCAATAAAGAAATCCCAAGGACAAACGAATGAATACCAGCCTGAGTGGAATGGAATGCATCGACTTCCTACCCACTACGGCACCTGTCAATCTGTCAATATGACACACTTGACTTGGGCGCCACTTGTGACAAACGACGTCACTAAAAATAGATTCACATCACACAATTAACGACCATTTGTCTGGCATTAGAAATTCTAATTTCCTACACTGCTGTACGACATGCAGCCAACACTTTCTTTACACGCAAGTTGGCGCGCATGTGCAGAAACAACAGAAAAAACTGGTTGCAACGAGTAGGCATGACGTCTTAGCTCCCATTGAATGTTTGTTTGTTTGGTAAAGCCCACTTAATGATAGCATCCAAGCTCCTCTATCATTGCTTATAACTGAATTAATTAAATTGTTGAAAGAAATTCCAGTGGCGCCTGCTCGTTGCTACTGGCATACGCACGCGATGCAACAAGTGTGGACCCTGTAGGAAATTGGAAGTGACTCTTCGGACTGTTGACTGCAGCTTGTGGATTTTGCTTGTGGTTGGCATGCGTATACTTCGATTCAACGGCTGCTGTTGGTTAATTGAAGGAAAAGTGTCTGCTGCAGATATTTTTCCTACAGGGCTTGTATGTGCGTTAGTGTCCACTTAATGCAGTGCATCATCAAATGCTTGATGGATGATGATGCTCTGACAACACACGTCTATGTTGTTAGGAATGCTTGCGGCGTACATTGCATTATTCATCTGGGAATGGACTGCAATGTTTTTGGCGCCATTGGTCAAGCGCAAGGCGTGCTGTTGCGCTGCTGCTTAATAAGGAGTGCGATCGCGATTACGATCGTGATTGCAATGTGCTATTCATAATGATAATGTTCAACAGACTCGCTTGTTGATGGGCTGTTGTGACAATTGATTGGAGTATCCTCGCGTCTAATCACCAATAAACACACGCACAGCAGCACACCAACTGGTTCCAACGTGCTTCTAAGTTGTGTTAAAGTGCTGCACATTCCATGCATTCCGTTATCGTTGCGAATGATGAACGGCTGTCTACTGTATAGCTTCTATTTTTAGCATTTTTAGCTGCCCATTGGTGTGGAAAATATCGGCAAACAATTTATTTATACCGGGCAAGGCGAGCTATTCGCGCCATATGACAATTTATTTTCAATTTAGACAAGATTCCTTGAGGACTACATTGTTGTTTTTTATGGTTTCTATTTTCTATGGTCAGGAAGTTAGATTGTAGTTAATGGATAAATTGCAATTCGCAGTTGGTAATTGCTGCGGAGCTTGTAACCATAATTACTTTGTTAGTTGAGCCGTAAAAGTTATTTATTACTTGGGTCACACACATGTTTTTTCATTTTCACATTGATTTGATGATCTTCTAGCCGTAATTGAGTAATTATTTATGTGAAGGAAAACTTCTCACGCATATTCGTGAACTATTTAGGTGCAGGACCCGCGATTTAAGGGATAGCATGAAGACTTACACGCAAAAATAGGAGGTGAAGCTCGAAGAAGCACTCAATAAAGGTGCAATAAAAATTATCCAATGGATCCAAAACTGGTGAGGCATCCTTAAAACCTCCAAAGAACGTTCTGGGGATTGCCAATGTGATATTCTTTTCTGAAGATTGCTTGTAGCTGGGTGGTATAGATATCAATTCAGTCTATGTTAGGTTTTGTGGTCCTCCTAGGTCTTTGGGAGGCCCATTGTAACTCAATTCAGTCTAACACTCGAACTTTATTTAATATCCACACAATTTAAGAAAATTTGATTCAAATCTGAACTATTTGTGAAGTATTCGAAGACGAATTAGGATTGTCGGAAGTAAAATACCACACGCACGAGAATCGTGTGAATTCAGCCTCTTCTGAAGAATTGATTTGTATTTTATGGTTATTCATTTAACCAATATTTGAACTAAGCCGAGGTTTATTTAGAGAGGTCCAAAAAAATGAGTGATAAAATTAACTTGCATTATGAATTTAAAATTTAACCTTTACATTGAAGAACTACAGAAAGTGTTGCCTACATTTGGGCGTATAGTATAATAATTATTCCAATAGAGGACATACACTTAAAGGGTTGGTGATAAATCTTTGCTTGCTTGGTACCCTTAAAAATATGAGTATTATCTAGGGTTTAATGGGTGATCCAAGTAGAGGTACTTTCTTCGATATCAGAAAATACATTATTGGAATATTCGACTGTTTTTTTTTAAGCAGGGAACCTCGAAATGGATCATCTTTTATAATATTCAAAAGTATTTTTAGAAATAAATGAAATAGAAATTCCTGTTCTTCTACTTTAAAATATATATAAGATAAATCGAAAAAATCACCGTTTAATTAGATTCAATAATGTAGAAATAAAATTTGGGAAATTTAAGAGGGAGAAACCACTTGTCAATAAAAAAAAAGTATCAAAGCGAAGCGAAAGTAAACGTGAATCGAATCTTAATATGTTAATCAGAATATAGTTAACTGCAAACATTTCAAAAGCAAAATTCGCACACATTTTCGAAGAGGAAGCAGCATACAATCTACAAAAAGAAAATGTCGCTCACTGCAAGCAGAATCGTCGTTCTATGCAAAAAGCACGATCGGTTGCGTGTTATCAAATATATATTTTATTAGTTCATGTGCTGTGTGTGCGCCAGAGACGTCACAAAGTGATCACTTCTTTTTCAGCAGATAACCAATGAGCGGCGGGGTAATAGTTCTTCTTCTTTTTTTATTTGATAGAAAACATTTTAATTGTTTATTTTTCTTACTAATTCATTCCGCTCGCATTAATGTGTTGTTATTTTTATTATTACTTGGAATTGTCAATGAATATAAGGCATTTACATTTTTATGATTGGCGCCAAAATATTATAATAAAAACTTTTTATTGCCGGTTTATGATCATTTAATGGTTTTGATTATTTATTTTTCACACACACATTCTGCACATAGGTTTATGAGTATGTATGTGTGTATGTATATATAAAGAGTCATGTGTTATGCCTGCGTATATCAAGTAATCATACAATTGCCAAAATCAAGATGATGCTAAACAGTTTAGAGAGCGAAATCTTGTCAAGCGCTGCAGAATGCTTCTAAAAGCTATAACAGCAACAGGGAGTAAGTACACCTTGTATACTCATCAAGATATGAATTATTAGGTCTACAACCTTGCTTCCGCCGTTTTCCAATAGATGTCTCTATGGTCAAGCACTGGTCGATTAAATCATTTTATATCGATCTTGGACATTTGTGTCAACATTAACACAACAAAATATTTGTAGAGATCTCTTTGCATCCCAAACTTATTCTCAACTGAAAATGTCACTTTTTGAACCGAATTCTCGACATTTGCGGGAAATTTTGCTTTTCTTTTTTAATTCCAAGAAAAGTGCGGCTGAGGCTCATCGACCTTTGTAACCTTTTTTATACAAAAAAAACTTAAATTTACAAAAAAAAAAACGGCGGAAGCAATGTTGTAGACCTAATATTTATAGCGGGGTCAGTGAAACCGCTGTTCTCTGAATCTCACGTTGCTCTAAATTTTCTTAAAATTTTCAACCAAAAGTTCTCGTCTATTGATTGTATGATCTTGCTTTCTGGAGAATCTGTTTCGCTGATAATGAAGCGTGAATACGAGTATCTAGACTCTAGTCCATCTTGAAAATGTGATCATCTCTACTGTTGAACAAAATCAGACTCTCAATCTGATATCCTAACTTGCCCACCTTAAAGGAGATGGTATATGTGTTAGGACTACCTTTATGGTCGGCTGAATATTCCGATAAGACTCAGTTCCATTTAAATAATATATCTATACTATATGTATAAATATTAGCTGCGCCCACAGCTTCAAATAATATTAGTTATTGTTATTATTATTGCTTCTACGACGCTATGGTTATCACTCGTCTTCACAGTGCGTCAGAATTTACATACAAACAGACAGAAGAAAAGACAACAAAATATATTAAGAATGAGAATCGTTCGTGCACATTGCGTGCATGAAGTGTACTCGTATTTTGATTAATTGTGGAATATTTTCTTTCCACAACCATGCGTCGAACTTATCAAACTTTCATTATGTTTTCTTCAAGTTAGACTGTCAAGTTGTTTGTATGTTTGTATTTAGTATAGTTCTATTAAAAATTCCATTCAAAATCAAAAATTTTAATGAGTGTAGAGTTCTCAATGAATTTTTCCATGTTTCTCAGAGATTTTGTGACATGTTTGACAGTTCATATTTGACAAGAGCTGTCAATTAGCCTGTACATTATTTACATGGTATAATATTTGGCAGTATGTCATTATGACAGATGGCAAGTGACAGATGACAGGTGACAGTTGACTTTTTTTGTAGATTTTTAGACAATTTGAGGCTTTAAAGTTGGCACTTTGTAAATAAATTTAATTTATTATAGTTAATGACAGATGACAGCCTCATATATTATATTTAAATGACAGCACTTGCAATCTAGCTTCAAATTGTTCTGTGAAAATTACTAAATCAGGTCGACCTTTATAATATAATATGAAACTAATTGTTAAATTAAATTGTTTATTAATTTCAATTAATTCAACGAAAATCATTGTATGGGCACTTTCTGGAATTGGGGGACATGATGATATAGATGATTTCCTTGAAAAATAATGCAAGATTCTTAGAAAACACTATGTTACTATGCTAATTTGGAAGAATGCTGATATGAACAACCCTGACGAGATAACAGAAAGTAATAAATTTAATTGTATTTGTGATACTCTACTCTTTGTGATATTACTCTTAAATAAATCAAGGAAGTCACATTTGGAAATGTTTTACACTCTCTCTCTCTCTTTTCTAAAAAAATACACTTTTGAAATTTACCTCTCTCATAATGAGAGAGAATATTTTCAATCACTTTTCCTACTGGGTATGCAAGCTCCAAACTATTTACCCATTACTTGGTGGTTGGGGTCAACATTGCGGGGGTTGCGTTGTGCGGGAATGTGAGCATGACGAAGTTACTTCAATTGAATTTTATTGTTACGTTCAATCAATGATCAAGAGGCCACTATAGGTCGTGTGACAATTATAATATTTAAAATATTGATCAAGTTCACAAACTCAATTGTACTGTCATATACTGAAGAGAAATATACATACACATAAGTATGACAATCACTATAGAAAATATTATATTTTATATACGTTCCATAATTAGTTGCCACCGTGTGTGTGTGTGTGAAAACTTAAAGGGTTTTTTTGACTTACTATGAAGATAACTTGGCATTCATTTGTATTTGGAGATACCCCCAAGCGCTTGTAAACATTTTAATTAGTGATAATTGAATTGTAAAAAGAATTGTGGAAAATTTCATTACTCATACTCGTAGAAATATTGAAGATTTCGCTCTCATTTATTTCAATCTTTTCTGAATCTAAAACTTTTAATAGATTTTAGCTAAGGCACTTCTTGTTATTATAGACACCTTTGTCCACCTCTAAGCCCACAAGTGACTGACTGCTCATTCATGGATTAGAGCTCTTGAATCACAATTTTGTGCGGCATGTAAAAATCGAACGAGTTGAGAGAGCCTCTTTGAGGAAAAATTTCGTTCTTCAAGTTAGGTAAGAATATGAAATAGGGTTTTCAACAACTTATGAAAGTTCGAGACCACCTTATACAGCTAATATATTATATAATTAGAAACGGAGTGAGAATTCTTTCCACCACCTGCAGTCTTGTCAAATAATATTGTTTCAAATAGAAACTTCTTAGTTCCCTTTAGAATTCCTGTTTCGACTAAGTCAAGATTTTACAAAAGACTGAATGAAAATAGATGTTCAAAGGGTATATTGATATCGCAAAAAAAATCTCAAACAAGTCTTCCAACTAGGTCTTTTAACGGTAATATCCAAAATTGAAAGAAAATAGAGCTCGAAAATCATCGCGTTCCTATTATAGGAAACAGTAGTTCTGAATATGTCTTATGAACTGACTCAACAAAGGCTCGTGGATGCTTGGGTATGAGAGATTTTTGTTTTAATAACTTCATGTTGTGGTCGACAAGCCAATATAACATGTTGTGATTCGTATCGACTCCAAGATTATCTACTTTGAAGACAATAACAGAGACCTTTTATTAAAGAAAAATTTGAAATTAAATCATATATGAGAACTCATTTGAAACACCCATTATGACCACATACATACACTAATACATACATTCATACAATCAGCTCATTTCCATTTACATTTGCGCCTCATTACTTTTGTATTGCTTTATTTACGAGCTCGATTTAGTTATGCTGCTTAAATGTAATTAATTAGATTTCATATGGCTGTCTTCTTAGCGCATTCACTACAAGTACATACAAGCCATATAAGATACTATACTCACACACACATACACGCAGTTACGAATATTTCATGAGTCTTACTCAAAGTTATGTGTATTCCTTATTGTCTTCATAACATTTCCTTTTGTCTGCTTTGGCCCGGTCAGTTGCATATTATGGCAATAGGTCAATTGATATAAATTACTAGCAACAGCAAAGATTGAAGCCACCAATGAATTGAGTCGTTGGCGAATGAAATAATTCGATTACAAAAACACACACACATACTTCTATAAAATTCTTTGTTTTTCTGTTTTTTTTTCATAAATTCTATTATAATTTGCTTCGGGTTTTTTTGCATTCTTGCGCATTGATGTATTCTATTTCTTTACACTTGTAGCATTGTCTATAGTACAAAATGAAAGTTTCACTCGACAAACGAAAAATGATTCAAGACCAGTGATATCTCGTTAATGTATCTCTGTTTTTTTGTGAAGATTCCTAACTGTGCATTTCATGTTTTAATAAAGTAAAATATTTCATTTATTGTCTACTAATAGTCTGCTGTGATTTAGTTCGTACCAGTAGCAGGCAGATTTGTTTATTTCACTTTGTCTACGTCATACGAATGTGTGTGAGTATGTAAAATTAATTATCTGTAAAGATTAATCTAACTAAGGGAACATAAAAAATATTAAATTGTATGCAGTAATCCCTAGAAATTGTGAAATCAAATTTTATGATGCAATAAATGTTTTACTCAGATCTGCAGGCGCCAAAAAGTGGGGTGCTTCATTTTAAAACCTAGATTTGTACGAGCTTTTAAAAGACTTTGAGTTTTCCCCTTAAATGTACTGGAACATAAAAATAACGGTAAATTTCTGTTTGTAACAAATAAATTTTTTATCATCCTAAAGATAATCCAATCGTTTTTACCACTATGGATATGCCGGATACATATTGATATTTGGGTTCGTTCACTCAAATCTATGTGTGTTCCAAAGAAAAAATATTAGGTCTACAACTTTGCTTCCGCCGTTTTCCAATAGATGTCTCTAGGGTCTAGCACTGGTCGATTAAATCGTTTTATATCGATCTTGGACATTTGTGTCAACATTAACACAACAAAATATTTGTAGAGATCTGTTTGCATCCCAAACTTATTCTCAACTGAAAATGTCACTTTTTGAGTCGAATTCTCGACATTTGCGGGAAATTTTGCTTTTCTTTTATAATTCCAAGAAAAGTGCGGCTGAGGCTCATCGACATTTGTAACCGTTTTTATACAAAAAAAACTTCAATTTACAAAAAAGCAAAGTTGTAGGCCTATACGTTCTTGAATAATCAGCGCTCCGCCGTCTTCTTGCGGCTTACTATTGGACGATAGGGCCTCGCTCTCTTAATTCTTCGCCTAAATGTTTTCAAGGACCTAGTGGTTTCATGAAAGGTTCTCAGTGTTTTCACAGTTGTGAATAGATCTATCCATACGATTTGTCTAAAATGTCTAGATGTGCATTGTTGAAATTGCTTCGAAAGTCGGGAATCATATTATACTCTCTTTCGGTCTGTACCTATTCTACGATCGCGACTAAATTCGAAAAATCTGGTATGTTATACCTTTATTCATACAGTCAAAGGTAGAGGGACCGAATTGAGCAGACGGCGCTTTGTCTAAAAGTGCACATGAGGGGTCGGATCCATCTTTGACAGTTTGTCTAAGAGAGATCTTCAAAAGCCTGGATTGCAGTTCAGTTTGATTTTCCTCTGTTTTTTAAGAACAAACATTCTGATAGCACTGTACCGAAAAACTGTTCGGTCAGTTATCAAGCTAATGATGTATTCAAGATAACTGCGCGGGAAATTCAAAAAGGCACGAACTGCTATCAAAACGTTGGGGATTTTCTAAAATATAGCAAGTTTAGCCAATGTCTAAGCTATTTTACGTTTATGAGCTCTGGAATTATCGTGGAAACCCCCTAGCCAAAGTCAAATGCTTGTTCATTTGTAGTATGAGTTTATGTTTCCATACATAAAAAGCAAACATTTCAAGCGCTTGGCAACAAAAGCGGCATGCGAGGGCTTGACAAAAATTTCGATCACATTTTGTATAAACGAAAAGCTTTAGATTTATGCCTGCGCTTGTGTGATGTTATAGAAAAACGATCAGTTGATTTTCGAAGCAAGCAATGTGATTACTAAGTCAAAATGATTTACTTAAATTTTTTCCCATTATTATTATTATTTTTTAAATTTCTACACTTGTGAAATGAAATGAATTAAAGCAAAATTCAGCTGATAAGCGCGACTTTAAAAACAAAATCCCGCTGCTGTTGTGCTTGTTGTTGTCATCACAACGTCAGCACACACAGCACACAGCCCACAATGGCAGCACCAACAACATAAGGCGTAGCATCCCGGCAAGTGTCAACGCGAGCGACGACAACGTCGACAATGACAAGAAGACTTTGTAATTATTGTATTTATTTGTTATCAAAATTTTATTTCCAATAAACATGCAGGCTAAAGGAGAAATTGAGGAAGCAAGCTAAGACATTCTAGTATATATATATATACATATATAGTATGTACATGGAAGTGTCGCTAGAAAATCTGATTAAATGCAAAAGTTGCTAGTTAATATTCCAAGCCATTGATAGCGGCAATTGCTGATCACGCTCGCTGGTAAAAAAATGCCCGAACACATGTTTATGCCGGGTGCTCGAAGACGCGCATACAAACAGACATACCCTCGTGAATACAGTTATTGAGAAAAGTAAGAAAGAAAACATAAAATATATATATATAGTATAGCTATATCAGCAGGAAGTTATATAAAAGGTTTCAAACATTTACCCTTAGGTTATGTTAGGTTAGTTTAAATGTGGCTGAACAGACTCAGGCGAAAAGTGGGAGCGATTGAGAGAGAGAAAAGTGCGGCGCATGGTTTGATGGATAGAGATTCCAACTAACGACATAAAAATGGGTGGTATTGGCAATTGATAGAGTCAAGATCCCAGGTAGACATATTTAATACCAGCGATCAGTGTTATAGGGTTGATATAGAGCTCAATAAATCATCTCACGAAATGACATCAAGAGATAAATTACTACGAGTACGAAATCTACTCCTAAAACCATCCATAAGGCTATGGAAATGCTTTAAGACAACGCAAAGTTAATGAGAGGTTATATCTGATAGGAAACCCGACAGTAGTCTTTATAGAACGTTTGAGACCGATTTTTGTACCTTTGAAGTAATATATGTAAGGTTATGTACCTCTTTCTGATTAAATTCTCATCTCAATCAGCTCATCATCCACATTTCTAGTGCCACCCTATAGTCTCCGTCGACAAACTCTTTGTGCTCTACATTGCAGCTTAAGCAAATATTTACGAATTTATCAAATTGTCAACAACTTTCCGCCCAAGGGCTGAAGAAGTGGTTAGGCGGTGCATTTCCTAATTAAATATTTTTTGTTTGATAAATTCATTTACAGTTCATTTCGATTCCGAAGTGCAACTTATGTGCGGCAGACAGCACGGCGTTGACTATGGGGCGAGTAAAATGCATGTAAATCGCTATTCTTCTTAGTAGCTGATTTCGAAGAAATCTACACAAACACTGAGCGCACATATACTCGATTGCTATTGTTTCTACTACTTTGAATATCTTATAAACCATTTGTAGTACTAATTACTTGATTGAAAGCGTAATTAAATGATATGCCCATTATGTATTTATATGCACTGTAATTTCTTTTTTGCACTCGCAAACATATTCTTCTTCAGAAGAAATTAGTGTAGGTGGGTGATCACAGGCGATCATGCTGTCGTGAGAATGAGTTCATTACTTTCGAAGATGGTAATTTTTGTTTTGGCAAAGTACGAAAAGGTGTATAACATAAAAAATATGTGCGATTATCGTTAAATGGACCATTAAGTCGAGTGATCGCAGTCGATCGATCTTCGAGACAGAAAATGATATGAATAAACTGATTCAAGATTGATTTTCGCAAGTTCGGCGAGCTTTTTAACTCGTTAGATAGTTAGGTTAGGTTGTATGGCTGTTCCCAGAGCGGAAACACACGTAGACTATGAAAGGCAGTCCTTTGTGAAGCGCCCTTGATTAAGTATTAGAATTAGACAAAGTGTCCTGAACCTACTACAAATCTGCAGAGACTTTTCTGTTTTATATCCTCTATTTCGCGCGATTGTTCGAAAATGTGAGATCCGTGAATTATTTTTCCTAATCTCACAAAGACGGGATATTCAAGAAGAATGTGATGAGATTAATCCATCTCGTCCTCCTCAGGCAGCTTCTACAGCTTGCATCCGATAAGATTATTAACCTTACAGCGTGTATTCCGAAGGGACAATGGCCAGTTAGACTAAGGAGAAGTGGATTTTACTATGCGCAAAGAGCTCAGTATAGACCTCCAGCGATTCACCTTAAGCCTGAAAGATCTGCACTAGTGCTAGTGACTGTCCAGCGCTGGCCCAGCTCGGCCGAGTCCCACCTAGTATGAGAAGGGTGCTCCTACATTTTCCCATGCTACTATTAGTGAGACAGACGTACCTGACCTTGTCAGCTCAACAGCCTTACAATTTCCCGCGATTTCGCTGTGGCCAGTAATACCGACCAGCCTAATAGAAAAGTAAAACGATGCCACTCATTGTGAAAATAAGCATTCCTTAACCAGCCTTGAGCGTGTAGTCAGCGAACTCAAGGCTAAAATGGACATATTGTAATATTTGTCATAAATTTGTGGTTTAAGTAAAAATGTTTCAATCAAGATCAATAAATACCATTAAGTCCGATATATTTAGCTGGACCGATGGTCAAAATAATTTGTAACGAATAGGAAAAATAGATAAATAATAGACACAATTCGATGTAACCTCTTCACATTCATATAGTTAATATCCAAGGAATAGCTTCTCTGCCAATGATTCGATAGACTTCGGAAGCATAATGTTCTGAGTTATGTTGGACGAATATAAAGGACAAAGTATTACAGATGAACCATCAGAACCACTAAAATCATTATTTCTGTACACAATAGACGACTTTCAGAAAATTTTCACTTTGAACTCAATGACCTTTTTTAATTTTTGCCAGCACAACAGAGCAGAATTAGCGAGAAATTAAGTTCATTTAATCTTCATGGTGAATAAAGATGGGTATTTAGGATTAGGATTTATAGAATTATATAGATCATTAACGAACTATGGTTTATTATGCTCTACACTGTCTGTTAGAAATCACAATGGTCTCACTTTGTGGATTAATTCAACCGAGGATTTTGTGCTTCTTCTTCCAATTAGTATAAATTCGAGGAGAAAGTGTGCTGGAGCCTTCGGCCAAATTTTATATTTTAGACTAAAATACATATACAGTTGAACTTCCTTTACTCGAATCATCATAACCCGCAAACAAACTTCGAGTTAGAGAGACTTCGAGTTACGGAAGGTAATTTGTATGAAATTTGACTTCTATTGCGAATTCAAGAGTTCGATTTATGGAGATCTTCTTGTTCTAGAATTTCGAGTTATAGAAGTTTAACTGTATATTTATTTTTTCTAAACTTACTTTCATTTGTTATCATATTCTTTTCTCTCTTACTCACCTCAGCGAATTCCATTGCATACGTAATTTAACCAGTTTCAACTTCATATCCATAAACGAACGCATCTCCAGGTCCTCCAATTGTGAATGTGATATTTTTAAGCTTATATTAACGTCCGGTTCGAATTTATTTGACAGCGCATCGACAATTTGATGGAATGAGTCCACCTTCTCGCACGACAGCTCCACATAGTTATCCGCATAGATGGGTTCACAGGTACAAGGCGATAGTTCGGGTCGCACAGAGCAATGCACCGAAGCGACATTCGTAATACTCCAAACTGCATAAACAAACGATGCCATTTTGGCACGACAAGTGGCTGGCCTTACACGAACTGACTTTTAAAGTTTTTTTTAACTATTTTCAAAAATGTTTTCAAATCGATTACTTTTTTAAGTTTCTTGTTTTGCACGTTGTCACTGCGACGAGTGACCGTTTAGAATAATTCTAGTTTTTGTTTTTGTTGTCTGCTTTAATTTTTTTTGTTTTTTTTTTTTCAAACTACTAACACAAATTGTATATTATCTTGCTCGGCTGTTTTGAAATGTTGCTATTGTTGTTGCAGTTAGGGCTTATCAGTGTGACTTTCATCGCAAAACAATGCGCTGTTGAGCTTTACACAATCGCGTTCGTGTGTTTATTGGCATGCAAATGCGTGAGCGTGTGCGTGTGTGTGTATGTATGTACGTGCCGGCTTTGCGTGCTTGCTTATCACTGTCGGTTTTTATCGCGTTAAAGTCGCGTTGTAGGCGTACGCTGGCTTCGTACTAACTCTTACTTTTGACGCTTAGCACGCGCGTTCACCGCAACTCACTCACTAGCAGACAATGTTGTTTGTGTAATTTTCTCTTTGTGCTTATGCGTGTGTGTGTGTGTAAACATGCAAGGATCTAAAAGGCATGCAGCGTGTTAAGACAAACTAACAATCAAATATCTCTCTGTGTCAAGCAGGGAGTTCCACCTTGATGAGGTGTTTACAAGCAATAGATAACTGTTTTCGTTTTAGTTGCGGGTTTTTTCCCACGACTACGGCTTTTCAACGTATTCATGCACAGTAAAGCGGAATTTCCGTGGTGAGTTTGTTGCATTCGCAGAAAGTGTGCAAAGTAGTTCAAAGAATATTTTTTGTTGTTGTAAAAATCTATTAGTTTGTTGTGCTGGTGATTTTTTTTTGTGAAAATTTAATTGAAAAAAAAATCACTTTTTAAATATTTTTTCGTATTAAGGCAAAAAAAAAAAATTTTTTTATTAAAAAAATATCTTTTTTTATTTAAAAAAAATATTGTTTTTTATTTTTTTTTTTACTTTTTTTAGTTGAAAAAATTGTTATTTAAATAATTTTTTTTTTTGTTTTTGCTTGTGTAATGCTTTTAATTCTTTCTGTTTTTGTTTTTATAATTTTTATTTGTGTTTATGCTTAGGTAATGCCTTTAATTTTTTTTATTAAAAAAATATCTTTTTTTATTTAAAAAAAATATTGTTTTTTTTATTCAAAAATATTTTTTTTTATTTAAAAAAAATATTGTTTTTTTATTTTTTTTTACTTTTTTTAGTTGAAAAAATTGTTATTTAAATAATTTTTTTTTGTTTTTGCTTGTGTAATGCTTTTAATTCTTTTTGTTTTTGGTTTTATTATTTTTTATTTGTGTTTATGCTTAGGTAATGCCTTTAATTTATGTCTGTCTTAGGTGCTGAACTCAATTCCAATACACAATCACAATCGCTTGGAAATTTGCTCGTTTTTTTTATGAATATGCAAATATATACCGTTAACATTTGACACTCGCGCACAACAACAACAATGAAACACTTGCATTAATCTACATTTGTCGTAGAAAATACTAAGAATTACCGTTTAAAATAATTTTTTTCGCCGATTTTTTTAATGTTAGTTTAATTTTTTTTATTAAAAAATAGTCTCGTAGCACGTTTATGGTGTTTTGGCGAATTTTTTTCACAAGTATTTTATAAAAAAAAAATTTATTTTCAAAATTGTTACTCAGTTTTCTCGCTTATTCCTTGCTTTATTACAAAACCCGTTATTTTCGAGCGATCTTTGTACTTTGTTTCGCCGCTGAGCAAATATCAAAATTTAATCTTTTCCTCATTATATGTAGTAAATACATACATATATAAATAATATTTACATACATACATATATGTATGTATATTGTATATATAAATTTTAAAATATTTTTCTGATCTTTTACAGTTTTTGTTTTTTTGTTTTGTTTTACTTGTTTTCTTCTTATTTCATATATTATTTTATTGTGTTATTATTATTATTTTTCAGCTGATATGCGCGCACACCACGATCGTTTAAATTTCTACTCAGCTCACGCTTCGGTTCAGTTTTGTTTCAGTTGAGTTCAATTCATTGAAAATCGTTGCTCCGCTATTGACGTCCGTTTGCCAACACGATCCGATTACGACTGGGAAAACAATTCACTGTGACGATGGAGGATAGTCCGTAGTCAGTCGTCGTTGTGAAGATCAGAATCGATTCTTGAATGGTGGGTCTGTGGCAGCGGCGTTTGGCAGTGTTTTGGTACGACGCTGCTGCTGCGGTTTGTTGTTGCTTTAGCGATTTTTCGTACGCATGTATTGGTGTGCCATTGCTGCTACTGTTTGGTGGCCGTTGTTGTTGTTTTTGTTGTTGCTGATCGTCGTCGTCGTCGGCGTTGTCAGTATTGATGCGCTTGCTCGGTCTTATCGCAATACAACTACTGTTTTCACAGCGCAACTGCTGCAGCCGCTGTCAATACAGCTACATAAATGGGCGCTCACACACACTTACACTCATATAAATGAGCAGTATCTTTTAAACGCCCGTTCTTAGTAGTATCCAGCGCTCCAGCTAGTATTTTTTGTTGTTGCTTCGTTTTTGCAATGCATTACTGAATCAAACTGCGGCAGGCGATCGATTGCTCGACGCGTTGTCGTGTTGTTATTGTTATTATTGCACACTTATAGCGCGCTCCTGCAATTGTTGCTTCAGCTTCGCATACCCAGCTACATTCTTACATCTGTATGTTGGCTGGAAAGTTTTTATCAGCTGCCGTTGCCGATAAACTCATCATATCCAATCCGGTAATTAGACAATTGTACACGCAATCCAGCCGGAAGAAAGTTTATTCTCATATGCAAGCAAATCAATCGACAGTAAAAGGCCCAATCGCCGTTGTTGTAGTTGTTGTTGTTGTACTATTATTATGCTACTATTTCTAATTGGCAGTGTGGATTCTTTATTGCCACTTCGTGGATGGCTGCTAAAATTTTAAGTGGCAATCTCATTTTCAACTGATATATTCGATTAGCTGCTGCTGTAAAAAAAGATCAATGGAAGCGTATAAGTGTTATGTAGTACATATGAGTGGATGTCAGAGTATAAATACATGTGGACATACAAACGAATATGAATGTATAGACTATGTCTAGAGTTCAACAGCTACTGGCTCCTTTCTTTGATTCTACGCGGCCCATACAATGAGACGCATCTAATTCCGTAACGTATTTAATGGAACAAGTCTGCTTGGCTATCAATTCAGTGCTATATATCCAACGCACTTGGATATCTTCGCGATATACTCTTAAGACCTTCTATTATGCATTCACATAGATTCGATCTAAGCGATTCATCCAATTGCCACAACTGATGACACATATAACGGCTTAGTATCCTATTTATAGCTAAAAGTAAAAATAAATTAGACTTAACAGAAATGGGTCTATGAATGTTAGTTAGTGTATTAGTAACTTCTGGAACTAACTTTTCAATATTTTTCTGTGATCAAATGCTTCGATATCCAAAAAATCCTCTCGTGCTGTCGAAGAACTGTAACGGTACCTGGCTGATGATGAACCGCACGCTGCTCCTAACCTAAAACATAACAGTTCTGTTCACTTCAGATTATGTTTCGTTATATATTCTTTCTTGGTATAAGAGAAACTTGTAAATTGCTCAACGTAACAGCTGTTAGTTACACTATAGTTTTCAGATACTGAATACTGAATATAATAATGGAATAAAAGAAAATTAAAGTTGAGGTTATGGAAGTGGAGATATTTCCAACGGCTATGTCCAAATCTGTTAACCTCTCGCTCATATTATCTGCTTCCAATCTTTTCTGACAGACTGTGTAAATATATTTCTGAAACATTATTGATTATTTATAAATGTATATTTGTAGATGATATTATCATCGGCGTATGCCAGTACAGCTACTATTATACTTTTATAAAAAATGGTACCTTCTCTGTTTAGCTCTGCGGCTCGAACTATTTTTTCCAGCATCAGGTTAAAGAAGTCACACGATAGCGAGTCACCTTGTCTGAAACCTTGTTTGGTATCGAACGGCTCGGAGAGGTCCTTTTCCGATCCTCACGGAGCTTTTGGTGTTGCTCAACGTCGGCTTACACAGCCGTATTAGTTTTGCGGGGTACCAAATTCAGACATCGCTAAATTCAGTAGCTCCTTTTCGTGCTGTCGAAAGCAGCTTTAAAGTCGAAATTTAGAGTTTGAAATTTAAATCAAATAATAAAAAATTGCTTCTAAAAACCTATTAAGGGGTTACATGGATTTTGTCTATTAAAAAGGGTTATTTTCAATAATTTTTTCTACGTAAAAAATTATTTTTTAATTCAACCTTTTTTCTGTCTTATAGATACATATTCAAAGAATTATTTCTGAAATAAAAAAAAAAATTAAAACTCCTCCGGTGACCCCTCGGAAAAAAGGTGCGTCCGCATTCTCAGCATAACTCCTAACAGAATCATCCAAATTGAAAAACAAAAATAAGTGTTCTAGGTTAGATCATAAACTCGTGCTTCAACGAAGGAAAGACAAAAAAAATTAGAATTTTGGCTGAAATTTTTCCAAAAAAATAAAAACTTCGGTCAAATTTGTTTAGTTTTCGAGAACATTTGACAACTGACTTTGAAAACACGGTACCGAGAAAAACGCGTTTAATGAGAAATTTTGAGTAACAATAATACCTTACTTGAAGCGCTCACCTTCCAAAGGCTGTATCTCCGAAAGTATTATTCGGATCGAATTGAAAATTTAGGATAATATTCTTGAGATGTTGTAGAAATTAAAACGGAAAAAATAAAAACTCGATTTTTTGAACCCACGAAACCCATATATTGATTTTTAGAAACTATCTAATCTAATCATATACTTTACCTTCATTGTATCACAATTCGAAGACGTCTATGTTAAGTTATGGTTTAGAGTAAACCATCATCTCGACTTGAGAAAAAAAATTTAGTAAAATAAAATTTTAATAAAATTATTTTTTTTTTTTCTCCTGCGCTAGCAATACAACGCTTCAGGTATCTAGGGTCCCCACAGTACGAAAACTTGGAAGAAATATCGGTAGTGAGGCCTCATATTCTCTTACAACTCACGTCAAGCGATGTCATCCTAACCGATGACTACTACTCAGAGAATACGTGACGGGACTCCTTCTGGTATCGCTTGGCACACCAGACAAACCTAACCTAACTAAATTGTTATTTTATTTACTCGAGAATTTCAACAATTAAATACAATGATTTTTCTCAGTGTACGCATATTATTTATTGAGTATATTTTTTCCTTTACCGTATCCATATCGCTATTTTCGTAAAGGAAATGCTACAATTTTGTAATTGTTGGCAATATGACACCGAATTGATCAGGCACGCATACACGATTTTAATGTCAATATATGTATGTATGTATCTTATAAATATTGTATCTAAGAATACAATAACAACAAACATTGGCATGCGTTGCACATGTGTTCCCCCGTTTGCTCTTGCCTTCACTACTTCACTTCTGGCTTTACACATTATTTACATACAAGCAATCAATTACCCATGGCTTATCTGCAGCAAATAAATATACCTAAATCTAAAGAAAATGAACATACAGACAGTGACAGAAAACGTGATAATCACAATGAATGTGACACCAAACACACACATACATACATACATACACACATCATATGTGCATAGCTACGAACATGTGTTACATACATATGTATCTGTGTATGTACGCCTATAAGCCGCTGGGCATGCAATCGTTATCAGCAAAGCATTGCAGTTGAAGTGGCAATTGACAATAAGCGTTAATGCACGGCATGGCGCTAAAGATACATATTTACGTTTGCATGGGAATTAGTGGGCACTACATGTGTGTGTATGTGTGGGTGTGCATTAGCGATAACAAGTTGATGGAAAGGGATGTTGCAAGTCCCTAAAAAATTTGCCTACGCACCCTCACACACGCACGCACACGCGCATTGTTGTCTCACTTATGTAAGTATGTGTTGCCTTGAGGCGCCTATCGTTGCTCTCATTATCTTATTTATTTCATTGTTATCGCTCAGCAAAGTGTTATGTTACATAACCGATTGGAGTTTCTCACACAAATTAATTTATTGCTTTTGGAGGATTTATACCTTAAACGACATGTTATTCGACTCCCAGAGAATTTCTTATTATTATCAAGATTATAACGGATATATGTATATGACCCGTTCATTATCACAAATGCCTCACTGGTAGATATTTTAATGTCGAGCTTCACAAATCGTTTAAGTACAAACTAACCAATGACTTCGAGGGACTCCTGTTGGATCGGTATTGGTATGGTACAGAAGACTAAAAGGACGGTAGGTAGGTAAAGTGGATATTATACCACGCACTTAGGCCTTTAGAAGGCCCATTGTCACTCCACTAGGACTAGAAGTCCCTAGAAGAAGAACTCACACTACCATGTACCATCCTGTGGCGTTGATAAAGTTGTTCAATTCAATAAGTTTTATAAATACAACTCCGGAGACATCGTCAAGAAAATGACCGATCGTTTGTCTTTGTTTTCTTGTGTAAAGCCTTACATCCTCATAGAAGATGTTCTACTGTATCCTCCTCTTCTACTTATTGTCAACTTTTACAATTAGAGTCTCAGCTATATCTATGACGTATTTGTCGATTAAATGTCTACAAGAGGCCTGAGGAATGTATATTTCTTATTTATCGGAATTTATTTGTAAGGTGGTACCTAGTTCATCCGCTTCACAGTTTTCTGGAATGTCACTGTGCCTTGGAACCCATTGCTGGTTTATTGTGAAATAGTCAGATGGAGCCATTAATAGCTCAAACAATTCTTTCCCGATCTTCGATGAGACTCTAAGAGACTTTAGTGACTTCAAGGTCGCCTGGCTGTCTGCAAACATAAATATATTTCTTGTTGTTCTTCGACTTCTTCGACCATTGAGCACGCGTAAAGGGAACCAGAATTGACTAGAAGGTTTTGATGGATCTACGGTTAAATATATGGTGCTCAACCTCAACCCAAGAGATTTTCTGCATACTCTGTCATTCTAGAATGAGGTAATAAACAACTTGTGGGAAGTTGGTCGCTTTTATGAAGGATCACGAACAGTTAACTATAAAGTCAACATTATTAGCCGCAGAACCGATACGAGTCAACAAGTCAGTCATCTTGCTGAGTTTAGAGGAATGATTCGCATTGGTGAATGATCGGTCGTTTAAGAATCTGTGTCCATTTCGGGTACGTAGTCCCGACTTTAGGGGGAAGTATTTATTGTCTTTTGCAGCCATTAAAAGCATAACCTTTAAACTACCTACCTTATACATGAAATGGTCGCAGAACTTCCTGTGTCTCCTAGAGAATTAAGATTCATCATGGTAACTTTTATCAATATGGTCAGCAAAGGGTCGGTCAATGACATCAGACATCCAATGTGGATCAGGAAGGATGTGAAAAGCGTGATCTTTTCAATTAAGTTCGAGTACAGAGGCCATTAATGAAGCTCTTTCCTCTAGATTATATTGAAGCTAATACTTGATTTTTTGGGTTTCTAGGCTCTAAAGAGCTTTGTGTCTTTAAGAGACGATCATTTCCACAGATACTGCCGATTTGAGCAACTCAACTGTACACGAACAGAGAGCCAATTGGTAAGTACAGTAGCAATTACGAATTCCAATACTTGATTTTCGAATTAAAAATCCTGAAAGTACTGCTGTGTCGCCGCAATTGTTTTGACCAAATATCAACTGCGTCATCGATGCGGACCAACGCAATACCCCCTTTTGCGGTAATTGAGCGCACTTCGTGGTCGCATTGGTGGAATTAGCTTATTTCATTTGTTACGCGTCGTATTAATTAAGGAATTTTCAAAAAATAAAAAAATAAACGAAAAACAACAATAAAAATAACAACATACATTTCATTGGCGCCAAATAACGAGCGTCAGCAGTCAGCAGTCGCGTTTAGCAGTTCTTCAACGCGCTCCAAATGTCGAATGAAGTCGAGTGAATGGAATGTGAGTGATGCCTGCAGCCGCTTGTCAGCGCGTCAGCCTACTTTGCCGCCAGCAAGTGCGTCTAAGTAGTACTTTACCCTTCGGTATTTTTCGGGCGCATCATATGAGACACATGCATAAGAATCAACACATTCTGCAGAAGACTACTTAGCAGCTACATACATATGACTCTGCATATGTGTGTGTGTGTAAACGGTGTCTTGCGTGCGAGTGTTTTTTTTCCAAAATGAGCACAGATTCTTGCTCGATATCACATACCCGTTGGTGGTTGGCATGCGTGCCCTCCATGGATGAGTGTGTGTGTAAGTTCCTATAATGTCATTAACGCATGCTCTCACACATATGTGTCCCTCCTGCTGGCCAACTGTTTAACGCCTCTGTACACCGCGCGCGCCTCACCCATGGTGCAGAGCCAATCTTCTGCTGCTTGCGAATTCCTTTGCTTACGCATTCCGTAAAGTTCCTTTACATTTTACTGCAAAACAATATGTAAAAGTGTGTTAGTGTTGTTGTTGTTATTGCATGCGATGTTGCATTGGCGACATTACAATATCCACATATGTTTTCATGCTAAATAGTGTTGACAGCGCGCAATGTTGCCGTCGAGGCGCCCATCATCATTCCGGCACTGTTCTGCACTTGAAAATTCTTTACGCTTAATTTAATGAGAGCGCATAATGAGTAATTAACTGGGTGTCGCCAAGTGACAGACTGCTGTGCGCAGCATAGCAGTGATCTTTGGCAGGAGTGTGCTCAGCCATACATACATACATATATGATACATAACGGCAAATACGAGTTTTATGTAAGTACAAAAAAACGAAAGAAATGATCTTCCACTGCTACCGAATGTTTTATACCCAATGCACAGGGAATAACGGGAATTCTAGGAAACTTAGAAGTACCATTTTTCGGATCGTGAGAGTTTAAGGTCTTGAACTTAACCCTAAAACGAATGTGACCTTAAAGAAGTGTCAAGTTCTTTTATAAAAGTACTCGTGATAACAGTTAATTTTCAATTTTTATTTGTCTCACTGAATAAAAAATTAGGAACGTAACCTAAAAAGGAAAATTCGATGTTGGAATCTATACACTCATATTATAAAAGATCTAAAAAGGAATTACTGGTCTTCAAAGTCTTTCGTTTCAGTGTCCAAACACAAATTTCTAACCTAAAAAGTAATTTATGGAAGCTGAAATATGTATGTCACTCAACACCAAATTTTATATTCTAACCCATAAATCTTACGAATGCCGAAATTCATATAAGTCTCTTAAAACAAAAGCTTCGAACCCAAATTAAGATCTCTTTTATCCGTCTCAGATCTATCTTGAAGACCAATATTCTTTTCTTTCAAAAAAATAATAATTTAGTCTCTAAACCCCAGAACTTGTGCAGCATAAAATCACCTATAAGTTTACCCCTGATTACTGAACTTCTAACAAATCATTATTATCCTATGTGTTAAAGTTCAATTTGTTACTGTTTTAGATTCTACCTCGGTCTGATGAGATAATCGTGCTAAAGGACTGGTCTACAAATGTTTAAGGGCTTGGACGTATAGAAAACATATATCTACTGACAAACGATCAATGAATATCATGTATGTTCCTCAATGATGTTCTCTCATATTTTGGGATTCTGTTGATTGGATACTACCTCTATGGAGTTAAGTGTTATACTTAAAGGTATACTAAAATTAAGATTCGGAAAAGGATTATCGACTATTTCTAGATAAAAAGAAGTGTAACGTATCAAAACTAGAATAATTTTCTTTATTTTCAATTTGTATTCTTAAGGGGTTACATGGGTTTCGTCGCGTAAAAATGATCTATTTTCAATATATTTTTTCATGTAAAAAATTATTTATTTAATTCAAACTTTTTTTCTGTCTTATAGATACATATTTAAAGAATAATTTCTGAAATTAAAAAAAAAAAAGTTTTAACTACTCTATTGTGACGTCATTACCGGTGACCCCTCGGAAAAAAGGTGCGTCCGCGTTGTCAAAATGTCTTTTAGATAAGATGTCTTTTAGATAAGACCATAAACTCGTACTTGAACGAAGTAAAGACAAAAAAGGAAAAATTGGAATTTTGTAAGACAGTTTTCCAAAAAAAAAAATAAAAAAATCGGTGAAATTTGCTTTACAAATTTTTTTTCGAGTTATAATTTAAGAAAAAAAGAATCCTTGGAGCAGGAGTAAATTCACCTGTTCAAAATTACATTAAGATCGGTTGAGTAGTTTTCGAGAACATTTGACAACCGACTTTGAAAACACGGGGCTCGGAGAAAAACGCGTTTAAAGTTTTGAGTAACAATAATACCTGACTTAGACCGCAAACCTTCCAAAGGCTGTATCTCCGCAACTGTTATTCGGATCGACTTGAAAATTTCGGATTTTATTACTGAGATGTTGTAGAAATTAATAAGCCAAAAAACAAAAAAACGATTTTTGGTAACCCACGAAACCCATGTCCCCCTTAATTCGTATTTCAGTATTCTACTCTTCCTTCTGTTCTTCTTTACAAAATACTGATCCATCATCCATCTAAAATTGAAATGGAGATCAAATCGTGTTTTATTTGAAGACCCATTTTTTCAGATAATGAGATAAAAATTGTTATTTATACTCACAGAGCTTTTTGACTCCTTGCGTTTGTGTATTGGGTACAAATAAATATTTCGACGATGAAAGTGTGCTTATGTAGCATGCTACCTAATGATCCGACGCTATCCCTAACGTAAATAAGTGAGCGCGTGCCACAATAATTGATGCTTATCTCGTGTTTCCCCCAAGCTACTGCAGCGCCATGGAGCTCAGAGTAGAGTATGCGTGAATACTGAGGCTGCTGAAGACACGCTCAAGCGCCCAATTCAATTATTATTGGCAACAAAGCTGTTCTTGTTGAGTAGAGTTACAGTTAAGTGTTGTTCCCTTTGTTGTGGAGATTTTTTGTTTGGCATCGAAGGGCAGTACCAGTGATCTGTACAACATATATTTTTTTTTTATTAGAAAAAAAAAGATTTCCTCTGAATTAAATTGAGATATCTGAGAAATTTACCGATATTTTCGGTGAAAATTACCATAAGGCACTGAGTTCTTCATATTCGATATCCGGGCTATTGAAAAGTTATAGTCCGATTTCGACAATTCTTTCACAAGTGATGCCACAGATCATATACAATATTTGTGTAAAGTTTTATTTCGCTGTCTTCATTGGTTCCTTATATATATATTATAAAGTGAAGAAAGAAGATCGAATTCAAAATTGAGTAATATGGGGAGTTGTTGGGATTGTGAACCGATTTCATCCATTTTCCACACGTGTCATCAGGGTGTCAAGAAAATAATATATACCGAATTTCATTCGAATCGGTCGAGTAGTTCCTGAGATATGGATTTTGAACCATAAGTGGCCGATGCCACGCCCATTTTCCATTTTGTAAAAAAATCTAAGTGCAGTTTCTTTCTGCTATTTCTTCTACAACATTTAGTGTCTCGTTTCTGACGTTTTTCGTTTCATTTTCATGGTGTATGGTGCGGTACGTAAGGGAACCGACTACAGAAAGCTTGGTTTATATAGCTTCATTAGCTTGCGATATATGTACAAATAACCGATTTGAGGGCGGGGCCACGTCCACTTCCCCAAAAAAATTACATCCAAATATGGCCCTTACTAGTGCGATCCTTTATTCCAAATTTTACTTTTATAACTTTATTTATGACTTAGTTATGACACTTTATGTGTTTTCGCTTTTCGCCATTTTGTGGGCGTGGCAGTGGTCCGATTCTGCCCGTTTTCGAAACAACGCTCTCACGTTCCCAAGGAACATGTGTATTAAGTTTCGTCAAGATATTTCAATTTTTACTCAAGTTATCCGTTGCACGGACGTACGGACAGACAGAGATTCAGACTTTAACTCATCTCGTCACTCTGATTATTTTGATATACATAACCCTATATCTAACTCGTTTAGTTTTATGACTTACAAACAACCGTTATGTGAACAAAACTATAATACTCTCTTATCAACTTTTGTTGCGAGAATATAAAAATAGATGTTTAATAAAGCCAGATAAAGAGATTAAATTCCTGTTTCCTTACTTCTAGAATATATTATCAAGAACTATCTCAGAACTTGGGGCATTAAAACTATTTCTGATATGTTTGTTAATCATTAAGTTTAATAGTCCTTTTTTGTTGTTGTTTTTTGATTGCAAACTTTGATAAATAGACTTTGATGAGGTGTCTCTCTTCTAGTATGACTCACCAAATCTAAAATCCAGCCAATAGCATATATCATAATCAACACACTATTGAACAAACGGCTCTACATAGTAGATGTATGTATGTATGTATGTTTATATATTTATATGTACTAATTTTAAATCAAACGGTAAATAAAAATAATTACGCGCTAAGCTATTTTTATCCACACACCTCACACCATATTTTGTTTTTTTTTTTTGCGATATTTATTTTTTCATCACCCCACATATTTCATTAAAATATTATAGAACTGCCTATGTATTATATTTATTTTTAATAGGTGACACTTTTTTCTGCACAAATCAAATATATATGTATGTCTGTATATCTTGTGTGATTATGCCGCGAGTTTTGCTTATTTTGAATTTTTGGCACAGTTGTTAAATATAACATTTCATTTTAATGAGCCACTTCATCATACCAAACATGTTGACATTTTCATCGTACATACAAACATACATGCGTACAGATGCATGTAGGTATGCACATAAATTGCCGTGTGTGACACCTAAGGTATGTGAGAAAAGAGATAAATATTTGATGTGTTTGAAATGTGTGGGCAGTGACATCGACCAATTGATTTGTGAGCGGTTAGATGGCGTGTTGGGTATAAATTCCGGACATACATGCAAATCCAGCGAAATAATTTGTCAAAACGAATATGTATGATGTGAGAGTGTGTGTGGATGTACATAATTAAACACACCTGAATATAAGTTCACAGTTTCTAAATAGAAAGGCTCAGATTAGTAAAGGATCATAAACGAAAAGTCCTGATTATGACAATAAGTGATTGAATGTGTATGTATGTATGTATGTACGTATGTATGTATGTGTGTGTGTGTGTGTGTAAATCAAAAATAATTAAATTAAATCAAGTCTTCCAACCTTTGAACCACTTTCTTCCCAGAAATATTTTAAGTGCTCTGCTGTCTTGTTGATCAACTCTTCTGTTCCATTCTTTTTCCATTTCTTGTTGTTTATGTCGTTGCTGTGATAACCAAATTGATATGTAGGCGCCGCTGTGGTAATTAAAATATTATTGAATTTGTTGAAATGGCATATTTCTATTTTGGCCATTTGCATCTTGAGCCAAATTGCTTCGAATTCCAAGCGTTGGACGTCAATACATATATGTGTGGTTATAGCGGAGAAATGGGCTCTACTGCTGTCGTCATCACATCATGTGCCGGTGATAGTGTTGGAATGCGATTAAAAGTAAAATCCCACACATTTTAATGAATGAATTTATCAATTACGTTTTGCGCTTTTGTACATACTATGAACTAGGGCTGGTGCTGGTGAAATTCTTTTATTTTTGTATTTTTTTTTTGTTTTTTTTTCGGCATACAAGTGGGTATGTACTCACAGTGGGACAGAAGAAAGCAAAAGTTTTTTGGAATTTAAAAAAATTTCAATTGAATAACTAAATAGAATTCTATCATAAAAATTAAAAAAAAAATGGTTTGGAAAATGCGTATTCAATAGAAACAGTATAATGAAAAAATTTACTGAAAATAAAAGCGTTAATCACTTTTTGCCCCTAAAAGTAGGCTATGATTTTTGATTGTATGATTTCAATTCTACTGGATAAGCAAAATACCATTGCCTACATTTAGGGATACCTTAATATAAAGAATAGATAGTATATTAATGTCATATATTATCTATAACACCTCTTGATATTATTTTGTTATTTATTTTATTGATTTTATCTGGATTGTGCCATCCTTATGCATATTTATTTAATAAAAAAAAAAACACTAGAACACAGTTAAACTTCCACAACTCGACCACTTGAATTGGCAATAGAAGTCAAATTTCATTCAAATTACCTTCCGCAACTCAAAAGCCTCTCTAACTCCTCTACGTTTTTTACGTGTTAAAGAATTTGTGTTCCACGCAGTTTGGTACTAAAAATTAGCATCGTCCCGCAAAATTTTAGTCTACAATTTTTCTCCTACATTTTTATACTCTGAACAGGGTATATTAAGTTTGTCACGAATTTGGAACACCCAGAAGGAAGCGTCGGAGGCTCTATAAAGTATATATATAAATGATCAGTATGTTGAACTGAGTCGATTTGGCCATGTCCGTATGTCTGTCCGTCCGTCTGTATATATACGAACTAGTCCTTCAGTTTTTAAGATATCGTTTTGCAGAAGTTATTTTCTCTTCAAGAAGCTGCTCATTTGTCGGAACTGCCGATATCGGACCACTATATCATATAGCTGCCATACAAACTGAACAAACGGAATCAAAGGCTTGTATGGAAAACTTCCCCATTTTACTACATATCTTCACGAAATTTGGTGTGAGTTATTGTTCATATAAATCATTTAATCTCCGAAAAAATTGTTCAGATCGGTTCACTATAGCATATAGCTGCCATACAAACTGAACGGTCTCAATCAATGGCTTGTATGGAAAATTTTCGCATTTGACGTGGTATCTTCACGAAATTTGACATGGATTACTGCTTAAGGTAATAATATAATCTCCCAAAAAATTGTTAGGTTCGGTTAACTATAGCAAATAGCTGCCGTACAAACTGAAAGATCGAGATCAAATGCTTGTTTTTACTTACTTTTTCTTACGTCTTTAGATTTGCTTAAACACATAGTTACTAAAAGAAATGCACCTGTGAAGGGTATATTAGCTTCGGTACAGCCGAAGTTAGCGTTTTTTCACACTGTTTAAAAAAAAAAACTAAAATTATTTTTGAAACGATAACGGAACTCGTGCGGATGCGAAGAAGCTCTTATTATGTCAACAATTATCGTCGGTATCATCTTATAAGATAATCGTTCTAATGAATTGGCCTACGAAAAATTGTTTTAAAGGCCTTGGACATAAAGGGACGATATAGCTACTGACAAATCTGCAGCAAACCTCGCGTATTTTCTTCGATGACCTCTCATATTTTTGTAAAATGTGAGAATGTGTACTACAACAAATTAATTCCATTTTTTACATTTCTGTACTTACCTTAAGCCTTGATGTACAATAAAATGTAATCTTTATAATAATCCGCAAGTTTTTGAAATTCTTTAGACAATACATTAGTTTCCAGTTGCTAGTATTAATTTTGAATTTTGTTAGCATAAATTTTGATGATATGATTAATACGCTGGAAAATGAGGCATGAATTTATTAATGATTTGCCAATTGGAATGAAATAAATCAAATTAAAAATATTATAGCATACCTTAGGGCGCTGCAGCCAATACCAATTTCACCATTGTAATCAGATATCAATTTTATAGTGCTGAAAGGGAAAATGCTTGCCATTTTTAAGTGGAAAATAATATGAATTGTTGTTGTAGTTTTAAGAAATACTGCTGATGTGGCAGCCTTTGATAAATCCAAATGCATTTCAGGTTTATTTCTGCTGTAGAGACAGTAAACATTCGACTAACAACTTTCGAGGAAAACTGCAGTTGTGAGATCTTGTTAGATTACGTAGAATCAATTGACGCTTGAATATTACAATTTTCTTTCACGCGTTCCATCTCCTTTGACCTTTGAAAATTGGGCCTAATCATTGAATCCGTTTCGATCGAAAATCTTTAACGTATCGTAATCGAATACGCTGCCGATTCAATGATTATGCCCAATATATGGAGTTTCACTTGCTGTCTCGTTGCTGAAATTTTGACTTTTTAAAAAATGATAAATTCTAGTATTCTACTTTTGCCTATATATATATTTTTTTTTAAATATATACCATACTACAAATCAATAATTCGTTGTTGCATTCCACACACCCTATACTTGTTTGTGTTGCCACATTAGCATGCGATTTGCGTGCGATTTGTTAGAAATCAGAGTTTATTCGCACATACAAGTGCATTGGATTATATTTTATTTGCCTTATTCTTTATATGCACTATACATAAATGTGTGAAACTTGTTATAGTTGTTTGTTATGCGTCTGTTTTGCTTTCTCTAGATGTGGGTTGGCTGTCTTAATTAAACTTAGTACTCAATATGCGTGACATCTTTTTTTTTAATGTTTCAATTTATGATTTTCTTTTCTCTTCTTCTTTTAATATAATTTTATATATGTATGTATTAATATCGTATAAAGTACAATTGGTTTGTTTTTAATTAGTATTTTGTATTTTTTTGTTTGTTTTGTTTTCCACTAGGGTTGTTCTCTTTTTCCACCTGTTTCGCTCAATGCATACGTTATCAATAAGAAAAAGCATAAACTTAATTAAAAAATGATAAAAATAAAATATAGTTACATATAATCAAATAATTTTTTTTTGTTTACGTTTTTTGTTTTTGTTTTGTTTTTTTTTTTGTTTGTTTGTATAACAAGTACCAGCAACTGCACATTAATTGCTTCAACATTTCACGCCTCTCTCTTTCATCAATATTTATTATATAACTTAGTTTCGTTTGAGTTTAGTTGCAATTCGCGTATACATGCTAATGTTCTTCCATGCCTTCCTTCTCACCACCTTTTCTTCGACTTTTTTTTCGTCTTCTTCGTCTACAACGGCTTTGCTTGTTTAAATATAGTATAACTGTATATATGCTCATTACCTACGCAGCACCCAACTATGATTTCTATTTGTTAATGAACTTTGCGGTATGCGGAAATTTATCAGCTTTGAAATTGTTGTCTTTCTGCAAGCGTTCGCGCACATTTGTGCGCACCGCCTCCCTAAACGAAGTGTTCACCGTCGCATCGTTGGCGATCGCCTCTGTGATCTCCTCGGCTGTGAGCGATTCCGCGGCGGCTGTCGTGGACGCACGTGGTCCCACCGTCTGTATGGCTTTGCGTACGCTGCGTGCGATAAGTGAGTTAATATCGGCTGGCGGTTTATTGTTCTGTATCATTTTCCTTCGTTTGGCCGACATTCCTGATATGTACGCATCCGAGAATGGTGTCTGATTTGGCGGATTCTGCAAGCAGCGCACAATGAATATTTGTAACGAATATTATCGCTTAAGGTTTAATGGTTACTTACTACACTTTGTGTACCGAGATCATGTCTTATGATCGGCAACCAGTCAATGGGGAAATTTCTATGCCACGGCTCTGAGCCGGCGCTTACGTGGGGTAATGGTTCGGGAAGCGTAAATTCGGGTTCTACATCGTCGTCGTCGTCGTTGTCGTCGATGTCTATTGAGAATTTACTACGCGGGTTTGCTTCGGATGTAGACGCCACATCGATCATTTCCACATCAGTTTCCAGCGGCTGTAAATTGAAAGGTTGCGGTGGAGTTACGAAGGACTCCTGTTGAGTTGTTTTGTGTGAAATGAAATATTTAAATATATATGTGGAGTATTGAATATTTCTTTAAATAATTTGGATTTCAATTCATTTTAATAAATATTTTACTAACTGTATATCTATAAAATTATCTCAAAATTTGTTTGCCGACGTCATCTTAGCGAATTTCAACACAGTTAGTCTCTTTGCAGTTTTTTTTAAACAATTGTCAAAAAATTTAAGATATATCATCAATATGTCTACACAAGAAATTTTACCGTTATCCAACCTATCCGAAATTTATCCATATTCACGGATAAATCATATCGAAATCTGAATATTTGAATATGCATACAGTAGGTCTAGATATTTCACAGAATAAAAAAATTCACCACTATAGAAAAAATTCACCACTATAGAAAAAATTCACCACACTCCCCACTTACAAAAAAAAAGTATTAATTTCCAAATATGCTTTCAACTTACTGCATCTTTCTCCGCCACACTGGGTACATCTCTGTGTACAATAAATTGTTGTGCATCAACCGTGTCCGTGGTGGATGGATTAATGTGAAGATACCTGTTTAAGAAATGTAGTGCTTCACCGCGGAAATCTAAAATTAAATAAATATAAAAATTTCATATTTCCATTTCTACAAAGCGAAGTGTATAGTGAAAAGGACTTACACGAACGTGTCGGCACCAAGAGCAAACGCCTCAATTGTACCCAATATTGTTCTGCATTATTGCGGCCCACACACACATACAACACGCTGTACAGACGCTTGACAAAGTCATCGCAAACGCGTTTGATGCGCTGCTCGAACGCGGCCAGATTACTCTGCTCGTCGCGCACGACTTCGATGAATAGCGGCAACATGTGACGCAAAATATTCACGACCGAATGACGTGAGTCATACTCGGGCTTCTCGTATTGCGGCAACAATTCCAGTGATTCACCAAACCAGCCGACGACGCGATTAACCGCCGGTGGCACAGTCTCCTCGTTGACTGGACCACCGGCGAAAATGTGCTGATTCACGAAAGTCAAGAGCTGTTCGCGCAAATTCCGACGGTAGTTCTCCGGGGGAGCAGCAATGATGGATGGGAAGTTGAAAACGGGGGTAGTGGGAGAAGTGGGGGAAGTGGGGAATTCGAGAGAAGTGGGAGAATCGGGGGAATCGGCGGCGGCGGCGGCGGCGGCGGGAGAGTTGGTGGCAGTTGTAAAGTTGCCCCATGTCGATGGCGCAGCTGTTGCTGCTGCTGCTGCATTCCGATTTCGTGCAGATATTAAGTTGCGGAACGAGAACAAAGGTGTGGCTGGACGCATTGACGGTGGCGGTGGGGCTGCATTGGTGCGCGCAGTGGCTGAAGGCGCAGCGCCTACTATGGGCGTGGCATGTACATTCGGCAGAAGATTAGCAAATGCGCGTATAGAGCGTGGATTAGGCGAATTCGTGGCTAATAGATTAGAAAATTTCCAATTGGGAAGAGAGTTTGAAAAATGGTGGAAATCGTTTTTGTTTTTTTTTTTGTTTTTTGTCTAATTGCAAAAGAACCAACTCAAAAGCTAGGTTAAGTTGAGGCAGTTTGAAAAATACCACTGACCCCATTTAAATACAAGTAAGAAGATAGCAACAGTTAACTACAGACACTTTCCACCACTTTTTAGTATTTCATTTGCTTTGGTACTCACTTATTATCTGTGGCGTTGCATTATTGATGCTGGCAGCATTCGCATTGGAGGCGTTGGCGTTTGCATTCGTCGGGGCCCTGGCGTTAGCTGCATTGCCGTTATTGCCATTCTCCGGCTCCCGAATGTGGTGACTATTGCACGGAAGGAAACGATCGAATGAGGACATCATATTGGCTGGTATAAAGCGACCATTCCAACCGTTAGCCGGCAAGCCGCCGATCTGCAGTTGCGGGCGAGATGTTGAACGCGTTTGTGTGGATGTGGTTGGCAACGTGCCAATTGCCAAGGAAGCGGAAACCGGGCGATAACCGCTATTAGGTGTCAAAACGACACCAGCGGCTGGTGCTGCATTGTTGCTGTTGCGATTATTGTTGGCGTTGGCGCCGCTACCGCTGCCGCTGCCTGTGGCATTGCCACTTGCATTATTGTTGCTATTGTTCGCCGCAGCTGCTGCCGTGGCGTTTGCGGCGGCGGTGGCGCGCTGTTGTTGCTGTTCTCCATTGCCATTGTTTCCAGCACGCGCATTCACTGGCACACTCAGTATGGTGGGTGGTAGGATTTGCACATGCAGTTCGGTGTTGATGGGCGCAGAATTCACCATAGCCTGAATCAGACGTGACATTTGCACTTGCGGGTTATCTATAGTTTGAAAAATAAAATTTTTATATAATATTCCAGAATTTTTTTATTTTTGTGGTAAAAAAATCGAACAAAATTTTATAAAAATTATCATTAATTGAAATTAGCGCACACAAGTTACGTTACGTAGATAATTTCGAAAAAAGTTTCAATATTTAAAACTTCAGCGTTTTATTCACTTTGTTGGTGTTAAAATGCCAAACTCAGTAAAAGTTATATTTAAAATAATTAACAAATTGTGTTAGATGCTTAAAAAATTGGAAAAAGATATCAACAAATGGGTTTTTAGTACAATTAACGCTAGTTATGGATTTCATTTTAAGTTATATTCCATGAAAATTGCTATCTTTTGAACCGATCCAAAATTATATGAATTTTGTTTTCAGTTATTGAGATTCTACGATGCAATTTAATTCTATTTTATCAAAAGTAATATTTTTTGAATTCAATAGCTGTGAGAAAAAGTAATCGATAATCGATAAAAATATTTGTTCGATTAAAAGCTATCGATTTAGTGTTATTTTTTGTATCCATCCGCTTAAAACCGAGTATGAGACATTCGCCTGATTTTTTTTAGTAAATTAAACATTAAAAACACTCCCAAAACCACAAAAACAAAACAAAAGTGCAAATGGAGGAAATCCATGAAGCAAAAACAAACAAAAGTAAACCACAACAAGCAACAACTGTGCAAATATTATTTAGCAGCGGGGGAAAAACAAAAACCTACTGCCAAAATACAATCCACGTCTCGGTTGGAGCATAATCTCTATGGCACTACCATCTATAATAGTTGCAAAACGCAGACAATATAAATGAAATTTATGCTGAAAAACCAAAGTTTGCATTTTAACAAACTGCCGCAACTCTTACCGTTGCTTTGCGTGGCCGCATTCGCTGCTGGCGCTGTACTCGTTGCATTCGGATTGGTCAGCGGTTCATCAACCGGATCATCAATGGAACTACCGCTACCGCTGCCACTTGCGCTGGCGCTTGCAGTTGTGCTGTTACTATTACGATTATTATTGGCGCTGCTACCAACGGCGGCGCCACTGCCAGCATTGCTACTACCACTATTGTTGCCCGCTTCGGCAGCAGCAGCAGCATTGCTACCTGCAGTACCGTTAGCATTACCGCTTGCAGTGGTCGGTGGTGAACTGGTTGTTATGGTGACAGGATGATTGTGACGTGGTAATGTAAAAGTGCGCGAACGTTGACGTTGTTGATTATTACCAGTGGCGGCGGCGGCAGCAGCCGCTGCAACAGCAGGTAAATAATTATTGGAACTAACATAACCGCTTTGCTCCACCAATATGGGGCGACAAGTGAGAAAACGTGGTGCTGGCTGTGAGACGTCCAACATCAAGTCGGATATAGCATGCTGTGCATGCGACATATAGTGCAGCGCCTCGGAAACACGATTGTAAAGGCGTTGTGCATTATCGCGTTCGGTTGTGTTCTATAAAAAAATATAATAAAATAATTTTATCAAATTTATTATTATATAATATGTGCAGTACACACTTCTTCCTCGAACGTTGGATCATTATTTAACAATTCGTAGAATTGCTGTATGAATGGATTGAGACGTGTATGTACAGTGCGCATTTGTTCAACCACTTCAGCCAAAACGCGTGTATTGGTGCGACGACGTGCAGGATTCTCCTCGGTGTTTGTGCCCGTTGTTGTAGATGCACTTGATGCGTCTGTTGTTGATGCATCTGAAGTTGTTGTGTTAGCGGATGAAGTGGTATTATTTGCGGTACTAGTACCAGTAGTGTCGGAAGCAACGCTAATGTTAGCACCCACACCTTCGTAAGCATCATCAATGACATCCTCTATAATGACAGCAGCAGCAGCAGCATCGGCATCGACATCACCATCCACGTTAACAGCAGCAGACTCGCTCTCTGTTGCATCCATATTTGCTTCGCCTTCAGCACCATTCGCAACGCTGGCTTCACCCTCACTGGAACCAAACACTGTGGGCAATTGCACAACAGTCACGTTTGTGTTGTTGTTACGACGTAACGCTGCGGAGACAGCATCTTGCACCATTTCTACGATATTTTGATTTTGTGGTAAGTCTGCGGCTGTGAAACCGACCTCCACCACAGTTGATTCCATAGTCCAGTTACCGCGTGCCAATATATCCAAAGAGGTGTTATTGAGACCCTGAAATATTTACAAAACAAATTGTCATTGTGTTTCATAGTGGTATTCGAAAATATTTACCCTCTCCGGATCTTCCAAATAGGCGGCGATATTATTTGCACAATCCAACATGTGCCGAGCCACTGTTATGCGGTTCATACAAAAGGAAGATGAAGCCGCAAAAGGATTCACCTGCTGTTGACCGTTATTTTGCTATGAAGAAAGTGTAATTATGTAAATATATTTAAAAGTTCTAAGGAATATTGGTGCCTTACAACAGGATTCATTGGTATTGCCATCGTGCCAACAACCATGCCATCCAGTGCTCTAAACAAAGGCGAATTTCGCATACCACCGCGATTGGTACGCTCACGTGTGTTTGGTGTATCGTTTGCGGTTGAATTGGAAGTTGACGGACCACGCTGTGACGGCGGCGGACGCTCAGCCACATGTACCACTTTTCCATCGACATCTATTTTTAATAATAAAAAATATATTGAGTAATTTTCATGCCAACAAAAATGGATCAAAAAACTTTTCCAATAAGTTCACTGAAGAAGTATTATCATTAATTAATTTATTTATAATTTGAAATAATAAATTAAATTTGTTATTTGTTGTTTAATGAATTCTATAATTAAATTCTATTCAGCACAAAATGTAAATTATTGAATTTCAACTGTATCTAATCATAAGCTGTCTCAAAAGTTTTTCTTTTTTTTTTGCGGTCGGCTGCATTTGCTATTCATATATTTTGACTCACCGTATTCTTTCAATTGTTTCTCATCGGCAAGAACACGACCACAATAAATGATACGCTGTTGGTCTGCGGAAATGTTGGTTTTCTCAGCGATTTTGTCCTTAAATTCGCGAATAGTCAACTGCAGAATAGCAAAATAACATGAAAATATAGGGAAATCTATTAATATTGTTAGACAATAGCGTTACGATATGCGGAGGCGGTCAATGGCAGACAACCCCTACCTTTCATACGCTAGGGAGTGGTGCTATTTTGCGTGATTTAGGAATTTCCAGTGTTCTAATCGCAAACTATCTACTTACCTCATTGTCAATATTAAAGTCATGCGTTTGGGCATCGAGCGTTTTTACTCTTAAATTTATTAACATTTTGCGTGATGACGGCACTTTCCTAACGAAACACCGAAAATGTTGGTTAATGTGGTGTAAGTTGTATAGCGCCTAAACGCGTCTAGTAATCACAGAAATATTATTAATTTATGCACGGTTATTTGCGTTATAATGCGCGTTTTTTATTATTTTCGTACTTTAACTATATTCCGTTTGTTTTGTTGTTGCTGGTGTTGGGAAAAATTTTTATTTTTCCAGAAAGTTTTTTACATCAGACGGTGAATGCAAACGTTGAAAATGTCAAATGCGCGCAATTGACGTTTATTTGACAGTTATGTGTGTGTGTTTTTTTAACACGATGTTTTTTTTTTTTGCTAATTTTGAAAGATTTGCAACGTCTAGTCAGAGGTAAAAATATGCTATCACTTTCACTCTATATCAATGCATTCGGTGCAAATATATTAGTTGCGTTCCTTTCACACACACCCAGAGCCTTCCAATCGGAGCACCTTGCAAGGCATTGATGGTTGGGAAAAAAAGTCTTATAAGCGGCACGGAATAAGACCACTTTCATTAGAGTTTTATCAACGTAATTGTTTATACACTCAAGAATTGGAATTGTAGCACCTTTTCCATGCACTCTAGCTTATAAACTTTTGAGTTTTTATTGTAATTAGACACTACTTTATTGTTTTTCTCAACCAAATTTCACCGCAAGCGAAAAATCGGCATTTGACTTTTGCTCCGCAACCGGAATGCTACCGTACGTAATAAAAAACTAGCGTTGCCAACCATCATTAAATGTGCTGCCATAATTGGAATAGACGTTAAATATGATTTAAGTTTTCTATTGAACCATCTCAGAGTTAAATTTAAATCTTGTTATTGTTGTTGGTTTCATAATTGATCAATCATCATATAAAAAAATATATATAGTTTATTATATATATTTTATACATGTATATATACATATATTTCTTTTTATATGACCAAAACGAACTTGCAGAGGAAATAAACGAATTAATGATTGGCAACGCTGGCTTTGATTGTCAGCAGTTTGCTATTGTGAATAGTACGTTGATTTGAAAGTCAAAAACATAAAAATAAGTTTTTCGTTTATAAACGTTAATTTTATATATTTTTACTAATCAAGTTTTTTTGTTAATAATAATAAATTAAAAATATAGATTTTGAATATTATTGATAAAACTATAAAAATATATGGCTTTGAAAGATGTGAACAATAAAAAAATGGAAACCCGACTTTGAATTTGTGGAATTACATACATAGGTCCGAAGTGAAGTAAGTGAAGGAGGCCTCATGCAACCGGAACAAGAAATGCTGTAGGCAGAAATATTACATTTCTAAGAGCTTTAGAATCTTCAATACTACAATCTGATCGATATATTGTGCTTTATTTTCTAAACAAATTCTTCTTCATATTTTAGGATTTCTTGAAATTACAAAAGGATCCCAGGTTCCGAAACAAACTCTATGAGAAATACATATATATATATATATGTATGTATAAATATTTGTATTTGAAAATATATACATATATAAGCCGCAGCAGTAAAATAATCAGCTTCATTGTAGAACTGCAAAAATTTGCATAGCAAAGGCACTGTGCAACAACGCCGACTTCAGACAAAATAAAACAAAGTGCAAGAATGGGAATTCAAGCAAAAGGAATAAAAATACGACGCAACAAAATAATACTGTACAAAGGCGAACTTATGTCAATTGTAAATTAAGCGTGGAAATGAGCAAGTACTGGCGCATGCCACATGCAACATGATTCCACTGGCAAAAGGCAAAGTAACTGGCTAACACCATAGTTAACCGCCAGACGCGCTAAAGAACTGAAAAGCTGTTTAACGAGAGGCAACGACACAAAAGAGTGGCGAGTTTATGAAAAAAAAAAAAATGCCAAACAAAAGCGAAAAGGAGTTCCTATACAAACATGTTAATACAAATTTACATATCTCCTAGTTTGTATGTACATATATTCATATGTACCAATATGCATGAGCATATCATTCCCTGCAACAACGAATATATTTGCGTGTTTCAGCGGCAGCATGTGTTTATATGAGTATTATGCGCCTGGAAATTTACACATTTCAGGGTTAACGGTGTTGATAAATGTGTTGCAGTTGAGTGTATGTATGTATGTCTGTATATCATATGCATAAACACTTGCTTAAATTTTTCTTACATATAAAATAACTAAATTGCAGAAAAATTTACTTCATATCAAATCACCAGAGAATTGTGTACCTCTATTCACAAATGCGATTGCTTTGAAGTGATTTAAAAAGAGCTGGTGGTACTCTTTAATATCTCCAAACAAAATCAAAGGGCGTATCAGGTAGGTAAGAAGACGTATTTACCAAATGTGGTTATTTCAGCATAAAATATTTCCTAAAAAGTAAAGAATTCCACTGATTTTGGCCTCCAAAATTTCATTCTCGATTTTTCGAAAAAAAAAAATTATATTTTCTCTCTTAAAATGTTTTCTCTGCAATCCCGTAAACTGCAAAAACAATCACAGTTACAATAGAATCTTGCGCATAAAGTTTAATTGCTCAGCTCACTCATTGACGATTTAAATAAGCCAACTAACATGAAATCATAACCGTGAAAGGCACATATACACACCCTTATATCCATGTAAGCGCGAATACGCTTCTTAGACATGCATGAAATGATATTTGTAGTCGAATGAATTTGAGTGTGTGTGTTTCAAAGCTGCTGCTGCAACAGGCCTCAAGGCATTTTCGGCGTATTTCCTTTTGCAGCAGCCGCACTTACACACACACAGCTTTGGCACCTGCGCCTGTGAGATCCTTTGCACAACTTGCCAAAGTGCGCTTACAAGCATGAGAAAAAGGTGCTGCCTGAGTTAATATGATTGAGCATTTTCCCACTGGAGTTTAACGCACACTTTCACACACACACACATACAGTGCTGAAGTGGCGGTTGCGGCGTCGAAAAAAAAACGAGAAGCACTTTAACACTCACTTCATACATAAAAGTGTAGGCATACACACACATGCAAAGCTAACAAAAAAATAAAGTAAAATGTTTGAAATAAAAATATTCTCAAAGCAAAACTACATCAAAATTTCACACCACTTTGCGCAAGTTGCTCTATCGGCATGCCTTGCTGCCTTGCAGCTGCATCCTGTGGGAATTCGTGTGCTTACACCGTTAAAGTTCGCCTGCTGTGGCTTTGAATTCATGAGTGCGCGAGTGCATTGCGGCGTTGGAAATAAAGAAATGTGCGGAAATTTGATTTAAATAATCGCTGTTGTTGTGGTTGTTATTGTTGGTGGTTGTGTTTGTGATGCTGCAACTTATACGCCAACTAACAGCGATTGTGTGCGCTTATGCTTTCACAAGGATATGTGTGCATATTTCCGCTATGCCGCTTCGCTGACGGCGCCAGCACCTCGCGGTTGGATTAGCTTAACCGAGCCTTAAATCTTGCATAAATCTTTTGTAATAAATAAGAAATGATGCCACCGCTGCCGCACAGCTTCGGAATTAATTTCGTTTCACCTGAGTGAGTGATGCGTGAATGGTTGGAGAGTAAAAATTTAAAAAGCCAGTGTTAAGCGTATTTAGGTGTTATAATAGGTGGCAACACTCTTAAAATATTTTATATTTTATTTATTTTTTAATCTCTTTCGTTTTTGTTACCTTTGTGACCTAAAAATTTCAAAAAGATAAAATCGACCTAAAATTTTGCTGATTGGTAAAAAAAAATCTTAAAAAAAATTAAATTTTATTAAAAAAAAATTGTATTAAAAAAAATTGTATCTAAAAAAAAAAAATTTTAGGTGTAAGATTCTTGATATTGACATTCAAACCTAACATCCTTACAACACCTGGGTTTTAGGGTAAATGTAGTATATGGATCTTCATTTCTCCATATTTTAGAAATAAAACAGCTGTCATTGCATCAGAAGTTTACCGAGATAACGGTTTCTTGTAGATATAAATTCAAGTACTGCTGATTATTTTGACTTGTCGACCTTGGAATGTCATCTGAACTCCAAAAATTGGAATACTTCATATGGTTTCTTAAGCGGTTACATGGGTTTTGTCGTGTTAAAAATGGCCTATTTTCAATATTTTTTTTTTCTGTGTAAAAATTATTTATTTCATTCAAACTTTTTCTGTCTTTTCTGAAATTTCAAAAAAAAAAAATTAAAACTCCTCCATTGTGAACAGGGTGCGTCCGCATAACTCCTATCAGGATCATCTAAACTGAAAAAAAAAACAAAAATAAGTTAATGAAGACCATAAACTCGTGCTTGAACGAAGGAAAGACAAAAAAAGTAAAAATTGGAATTTAGGCAGAAATTAAAAAAAAAAAAAAAATCGGTCAAATTTACTTGACATTTTTTTTAAATAGTTTTAGTTTAAAATTATTTAAATATTTGTTAAAAAAAAAAATTGTATCTCGAACACCTGTGCAACAACTGTTTATCAAGATCGGTTGAGTAGTTTTCGAGAAAATTTGGTTCCGAGAAAAACGCGATTAAAGTTGACCTGACTTGGAGCGCTCACCTTCCAAAGGCTGTATCCCCGAAACTATTATATGGATCGACTTGAAAATTTAGGATAACATTCTTGAGATGTTGTAGAAATTAATAAACCAAAAAACAAAAAAAATGTTTTTTTGAACCCACAAAACCCATGTAACCCCTTAAGGGGGGTAACGTTTGACAACTTTTTTTTTCATTTTTGTTTTTATTTATTTTTTTTTGAACCATCAACATCTCAAGAATATTGTGTTAAAGTTTTAGGTCATTCGAAGAAAAACTAACGAAGTTACAGCAGGTTGAATAACGGTACCTCCAGCTACCTGCGCTGACTACACAAAACTTTGAATCGATTTTCCCAAATATGTCAGTTTTAAAGTCGGTGATCAGCCTACAGGAAAAACTATTGCATCGATCGTTTTGAAATTTTGAACAAATATTCTACATATATATAGCTCTCGAATGACGTCGTTTTTCCAAAAAAATTAATTACTAACAATTTTACAATAACAAATAGGTCGATTTTTTCGTCTAAAATCGTCATTTTGGCTTGAAAATGGTACCAAAAATTGAAAAAAAACTCGACGTCAATTGAAAGATGAACTAATAAACTAAAGAAAGCATTTTGATTTTTTGGTTTCGGATGATCCTGCGATGCTGTAGGCTGGTCACCGTACAAACATTTCTTTTCGAGGTGCCTGCAGAGATCGACGATAAATCCGTTATTCCTCGCTATTTTCGATAAAACTTTTTTTTAAGTATCCTTCAAATGTTTTTCATGTTTTTTTTTCGATTTCATGTTTCTTTACAATATCCTATATATCAAAACCTCTGAAATTCTCCGTTCGACACATACCTCTGGAGTCAATCGACATATGGAACATTAAAAGTCCGAAGAATGGACTCTTGAAAGAAATTCTCGAGATTGAGGAAATTTTTGAACCACAACCCAAGCATAAAAATTAAATAGATCACTATAATCGATATTGCGCTCTAAAATAACCTAGGTTGAATAGTTCATTAAAAATTTGCCAAAAAGAATGTGATTTCCTTAAAATAGAAACTGAAAGCCCATTAATCATAAAAGTTAAAAAATGTGATTTTAAATGTGAAATTAAATATTTTTTGATTCGTAATCCACATACGAATGTATAATGTATGTACAAATGAATGTCTTCATGTCTACGTGTTGTTGATAACCTACTTTTGCGAATTGATTTGAAATCAAATTCGCCATCTCCTGCTTATAATTATCATAAACACTTTATTTGACATACATACATAGCAACCGTTATCGCGCTATCGCCAAACCCAAAGCTCGCTTTCCACAAACAAAGTCAACGTTCTTAAATCTCAAACAAATTCCATAATTGCAGCTAAAGTTAAACACATTAATTCGCAAATATTTCGCTTATGTAAATTCGCTCTCACTCTGTATTTAGGAAATAAAAAATTTGTTTGTTCGACGAGGATGGGATTCGAACCCACGCGTGCAGAGCACATTGGATTAGCAGTCCAACGCCTTAACCACTCGGCCACCTCGTCTTCTTGTGAAAGTGCTGTCGCCGAACGCATCGCATCACCGCAGACTGCGCTCGGCACACGGCCGTTCGGCAAACACAAAGCATAATAATCAACAAAACAAACAACAAACACCAGATAAATAAATGAAGCAATTTGTTTAAATATTGATTAGTTATTCTTTGTAAATCAGCAGCGTGTGTGTGTGTGTGTGTCTGTGTTTGTGCCGTTTTTAAATAATCAAAGTAGTGAAGTTGCGATAAGCCTCTCTATTAGTTAGTTAGTGGCTGATTAGTGTCAATGAGTTTGAGGTTTGGGTTATTATGCAATTGGAGCTTATTAATTGAAGCTTTGTTGTTGTTATTTTTTTGTTATATAATTTGTGTTTCAGTTGTTGTAGCTTTCTTCAAGTACCCATACCATGTTTCTGTTTAAAAATTTGGTCTCTTAGAGGGTTGTGTAAGACATATGATTATTAATTTCTTCTACCCGCAAAATCTTGCAACGGTGTAAAATAGTTTTCTTCGTCTAAATTTTAACACCTTAAATCAATTTATTTATGTAGATATTTAGCTTCATTCGGTATCAAAAATTGAAAATATCGATCCAGAGTTAAGACTCCCATATATTGAATAATGTGGTCTCTTTCTTCGCCCTTTCGTTCTAAGATATACAAAGTCTGCCTTAATACGACTTCTATGAGAATTAAAATCCATAACTTCTGCGGTTAGACCCATCACTCAAAAGGGAAGTGTAAAACTTTCAGGTACATCGCTTTCTCCGGATCTAAATTTCTAGCGACTTTTTCGTGTTCTTATACCTCAAGATAATTCTGGATAGCTTTAGCAACTCTGAAGAAGAACTCAATGTCGAGGCTGTGTCCTATTTTTTTTAGCAAAAGACTGACAGTTCTTCAAAAATAATATCTACAGATTGAAAGAACACCTTAAATTGCACTTGCGATATCAGGGGTCATAAAGAAATCTGAGATCATTTCGGTTCTATTGCAGTTAAGGGTGAGAACTACAACTGTATAAAGCCAAGATATGCAAAGCCTGTCTTCTACGACTTCTATGACAATTGAAATGACTAAGTTTTGTGGTTGAACCCATTACTCAAAAGGGACGTGTAAAAATTTCAGATACATGGCTTTCGCCGGGCTTAATTTCTCAAACCTCAAGAGAATGCTGAAAAGAAGCGACTCTGAAGAAGAGCTCAATGTCGAGGCTGTGTCCTATTTTTTTAGCAAAAGACTGATCGTTCTTCAAAAAAATAGCTACAGGTTGGAAGATCACCTTAAATTACACTGATGATATCAGGGATCTTAAGGAAATCTGAGGTCATTTGTAGCGAGGCAATCAATATCTTCATCAGTTCCATTCTAGGTAATTACATACTAAGGGTCACATATATACATACGTATAAGGTCATGAACTTAGAGCCAAGTGAATGCGTTATCCCAAGAAACTTTGGTCTGGTCCTCATATAATTGCGATCCGGATATTGCAGTAGATTAAGGTATTCCCTAAACCGACCTTAAACCGTTATACCACGCCTCGCTACTTAAGCCTAACCAAAAAGTTCGTTTCATGGACTTTTCGTAAGGAACAATCTCTACAGGGACTACCTCTCAACTTCTACAACAATTTCTGTAGAGATCTCCAAATGTTTAATAGATTGGAAAGCAGCTCATAAAATTCGACATTTTTACACTACCTTCTTCGATATTTCTTAATAATAATGTTTATAAAAACACAAAAATGCCTGCTAGACCTTAAATTATCTTTTCTCCATTGCAATTACGCCTCAAATTTATTGCATAAGCAAAAAAAAATTTGCTCAGGCAGTTACAGTGCGTCTTTTAGAAATAATTTAGTCATACATATTCATATGTAGTTAATGTTATATATAGCTGTTCAGGATATCTTCACAATGCTTATTGTACTCATTGCTGTTGCCACTTGTCATCATAACGACCGTTAAGTGCATACAAATGTGAGCAAGAAGACGCTTTCAATTTGTGGCATGCCACATAGTTTATTTATACCTTGTTGCCCATATTTCATACCTTTCCATTCTGCCTTCGCGTAATAAAAAATCTATTTCGCATTCGCTTTGAAATCGCAAATTTTGGCCAGGGGTTGCTTGTTCTATTTGCGCGCTTGTTTGCAGAAAGAATTGAATTCATTGCAATGCGTGGAATATTTTTTATCACTCCTGTGAGATGGAGCAGGTAGATATGCCATTTAGAAAAGCAAGTGTCGGTAAATGCGGAGAAATATGTATCAGTAGATGTTTGGAAATAAATTTCTTTATTGTAGATGAAATTGACGATAGCCAAGAAGCATAGAAACGCTTTAAGCGAATAAACGAAAGAAGCCCGAAATGTCGTCTCTTGGCTTACTATTAGATTGTCAATTGATGTCAGATCTTTTAAATGGAAATATTTCACAGTATTATTAATATTTTATTAAAAGAAAGTGCTTCAAAATCCACCCACAATGAATTCCACTCTTTAAATTACTATAAAACAATTCAATTGTATAATCTGTTGCCTACATTTAGGGTCAGTGCGATTATTTAGCGAAGTCACACACCTAACGAATAAAGAATGACACGTTCTTTTATAAATTTTGATTTTCGAATGAGTCTTGTAATTACAACTGGATCCAGTAAATATGAATATATTACGACCTATAAGGTGTAAGATCTAATCTATAATGTATAAGATCGATCCATCCCATTAATCTTAGACCGTATTTTTATAGCTAAAAACTCTGATTATTGCTCAAAAATATGACAGATTTCAATCTTAAAACTCTTTAAGGGGCTAACCAGTGCAACCTATAAAAAAATAGGCGATTTTCGTGAGGGTTTTTTTTACAAAAATATTGAAAAATAATGGAGTTATATGCTATCTTCGGTGGTGCCAGAAAAAAAAGTTCCCTAACTGCTGACATGATTCCGGCCGAATGAGTTGCTGAACCAAAAAAATTTAAAAATGGTATTAAAGTTGAAGATATTTCCTATACAATGATCTAAAATATCAAAAATTAACAAAATGGCGTAGTTCTGAAAAAATGTCAAATTTAAAATTTTCAACAAATCAAAAAGTTCGTAGGTCATTGTATAATAAATATATTCAAGAATATTAAGTTTAAATTTGAAGTCGATCGGTCAATTTCTCGTTGAGTTCGTTGAGTTGAGTTATGATGTCAGCAATTTTGAAAAATGTCGTTTCGAGAAATATACCTGCGAGCGGTCGCTCTTTAGAACGCTGTCATTCAAAAACTATTCAAGATACAATCTTATCGCTTTCACAGTCTATTTTTCAAAGTATAAACTATCGAATCAACAAAAAATAAAAAAACTCGATTTTTTTAAAACGTCACACTGGTATAGCCCCTTAAGTATTCGAAATTTCATATGGTTCGATCAATCACTGAATTTAGCATCGTACAAGTTGCAAAAGAAGTTGTTCCTGTATAGTTATTGGTTATAGTTATCCTTAACAGGATAAGGAACTTTCAATATCCGTTAGGGTCAGGTTTTATCCATTATAGCCATTAAGTGATCAGCTCTTCCCTACAATCACCTTAATATTGAACTCCATAATAAAAGGGGAGTATGAAACTTCGATTCACTCTGGCCAACTACTTGACAGATATTTAGTATTCGAGAGAAATCTTAACTATTGCAATGGAACTGTAACTTCCTAAAGAGATGGAAATCTATGACAACATTCATGGAGTGATCTCAGATGCTTGGAGAGAGGCAATCGTGAGAATTGTCCATATTTGTCGAAGAATTTTGGTAAGAGTACGAATGAAGTGTACTTAAGTTCCAGAAATGTCGGAGTTTTATGGGTTACAAACGAAATATTATCTTATAGAGTTATTCTACGAACTTAGATATCTGAGTTTGAGAAACTAATGTGAAAAATTTACCGAAAAAATACTCGTATAAATAGTTTATGAGAAGTGTCTTTTTTCGAACTACTTTCTCATAATACTTCAAATAATATCGTTTGTTGCAAAATTTCACTTCACCGGTGGTGAATTCTGGCATTCTTACACACAAAGCTTATTACAAGTATGACTTTAATGAGCCATCCACTTGCAGCCAGTGAAGCGTCATTTTCTCATTTTCCACTTGTCACTGAGTTGTGAAATGCAATCATCGGAAAAAAGGCGTAAAAAAAAGAAAGAAATACGAAAGCAACATTTATGCATAACTCGCTTGCAGCAAGACACTACTTCCATTTTACTCCTTCCCTCCGCTATCCACTCACTTGCCTTTGTTTTTGCCGCGCGCGGCTGTTGTCAACGCCACTGTTGCCGCTTTTGCGCTAGTTTGTGCGGCTTTTGCGGTTTAAAAAGCCATTAAAAATGTAATTATGTTGATAAATACCTTTTTATTTTGCTCGCAACTTCCGGCCGCGCTCAGAAGCAGCGCTGTCGCTTCTGCTCTCCTAACTGCCGCATACCACCAACACCATGCACTCTAGTGTCTATTCTTCCAATTTGTTGGGCACTTTTGCCTTCGAGGCACTCGGAGCGTTGTTGCTGTTGGTTGCATTTCTTTCGGCCACTTACACATTCCAACCACACTCCAATTGCTTCCATTCCAATTCTGGCCACTACAATTTGTGGTTTTTTTGGTCCTCATTGTCGTTGTTGTTCGTGTTGTTTTGGTGTTGATGGCCACTTTTGTGCCGACACTTGGCTCTTTGGCTGCCACTAATTCAATAAGAGTTGCCGCTTAACTGCGGTTCCAAGCCGAAAAATATTTTATTTCTCAAATTTTTGCAATTTCTATGGGGAATATTTTTCATCCGAATGAATTTGTTAGCATGAAGGGACAGCGTATATTTTTTAGAATACTTTACTTGGGGGCTTGTGTCGCTGGCGCATTACTTTTCTTGGATTCTTTAATGCATTTGTGGTGCAACCAAGTGTTATGAGTGGAAGTCAAGATAAGTGGAATATTTTCATTCGGCGCTTTATTACCTAATTCCAAAGTGCACTCGAGTTACTTAGGTATTTTTGATAGTGGATTTTTGAAAAATTTATAGGTTAGGTATTTGGTATGCAAATTCGTTTCAGGAAAAAGTTATAAACCTACGAAGTTATTCAATATATTTAAAATATGTGGAGCTTATCAGTGAGTTCGATAACTACATTAAAGTTTTGAGTGTATTCGTAGTTCAAATATCAAAAGTGAGGTTATGTTGTCCATCCCTTTAAAAAATTATTGATAAAATGGTTTTGTAGTTATAAGCTAGGATAGTTTATATATTAAGAAATATATATATAGTCTATACCCTGGAATGAAAGTCCTTGAATCTATTCATTATGATAATATTAGGTTGTCACATATCTTCCTTCCGCCTTTTTGTCTTTTTTTTGAATTTTGCGGCTATGTATAAAGCTATACTATACATCTTGGAAAGGTCCTGACATAACCTACAAAACGACGCTATGCCTGATTAGTTTGGATATTGCGATCAAACAGTTATAGACGTGTAGACATGGAGTTCACTAACGTCGAAATTCGCGCTATTTTAATGTTTTCCTTCGTTAAAGGCAAATCAGACAGAAAAACGTTCCTTGAGATTTAATTGTGTTTTGTGTCACTTCGAACTGCGAAAGAAAGGTTTCGACGATTCAGAGCGGGTGAAAACGACAACATGGATAAGCCAGCCGGCGGAAGACCTGTGACAACGAATACCGATCAAATCATGGAGAACATCGAGTAAGACCGGCATGTGACATCTTGGGACATCGCCCAGGAGATGGGAGTTAGTCATTAAACCATCTCAAACCTGCAGAGGGCTGAATATACAAAAAAGGTTGATGTTTGGGGCCGCATGATTTGTCGCAAAAAATCCTTCCGGCCCGAATCAACGCCTGCGATATGCTGCTGAAACGGAACGAACTCGACCCATTTTTGAAGTGGATGGTAACTGGCGACGAAAAATGGATCACATACGACAATATCAAGCGAAAACGGTCGTGGTCGAAGGCCGGTGAATCGTTCCAAACAGTGGCCAAGCCAAACAGTGGCCAAGCCGACATTGACGGCCGGGAAGGTTTTGCTGTGGGTTTGGTGGAATTGGAAGGGAATCATCCACTATGAGCTGCTCCCATATAGCCAGACGCTTAATTCTACCATCTACTGCGAACAACTGGACCGCTTGAAGCAGGCGATCGACCAGAAGCGTCCAGAATTGGACAAACAAGAAGGGTGAGTGTTCCAACAGACCACACACTTCGTTTCCACCATATAGCTCAGACATAGTGCCAATTGATTACCATCTGTTCCGGTCCATGGCGAACGCCCTTGGTGGTGAAAAGTTGAAATCAAAAGAGGCTTGTGAAAAGTGGCTGTCCGAGTGCTTCGCAAATAAGGAGGGGGGCTTCTACGAGGGGGGTATTATGAAGTTGCCGTCTAGATGGAAACATATTATCGAACGAAACGGCGCATATTTGAACTAACTAATTAAAAAAGTACTCTGGGTATCCAAAAGTTTATGTTGTGTAGTTCTCCCTGATATACTCGTGGTTTTCGGCACAGCAGCCCAAGTAAGCGAAGCCCTCTTTATTAACTGTAGACAGACAGTTGAGGATAGCTTTAATACCCGTGCAGGGGACCACAACTGTAAAGGTCCCATCGTGAATTATTTATGGAAAATAGCTTACTTTAGCAGTGTTGGTTTCGATCCTGGTTTCAATCCTAGAACTCATTTCTGTATAATACCCTACTTAGCGCAAATTGAGGTTAGGTTCGGTCATAAAAAATCCTTTTAATGAATACTTTAAAAACCTTAAATAATTCAATTCCTGTGACAATAACTAGTCACCTCTAATATCAAATACGAAAGAGTTACAAGTGTTAAAGACGAACCACTTTCCTCACTTCTGAATAACAGCCATTTAAGTCTCATCGATTTCCCATTAAAATGATAAAATCACACAAAACGGCGACACCATTTAAATTATGACAACGAAAATTATGCGAAGATTCCAAGCAAACACAACGCAGAAGATTGGCTGCACTAACAAAGTAACCTTTGGTCCCTTCTCTAAGAAGTATTTGTGTGTGTGCGTGAATTTGAACGAAAAATGCAAAATTAATGACTCCATTAAAATTGAGAAGGTGAGAGTAAAAGGTGCCCAAAAAAATTTGCATAAATTATAAAAACCCAAATCGACAAACCGAAATTTACCTGCAAGACAGACAAAGACACTTCGGAGTTTATTTGAAGTAAGAGTATGTAGGAAAGTGCGACTACTGTTAATAATTGATTTGTTGCTAACGACACTCGTTTTGCATTCAAACCCTCTCTCCAATTCAATTACAACAATTTTATTTAATTTTATAAATCAATTTGGGATTTTTGCGCACAAATTTCTTTATTGGAAATTGAAAACCATTCACTCGGAATTGAAATCGAATATTTTTTGACAGGCGACAAGGACAAATATAACATGTACATATGTATGTCTGTAACGGCATTCAGAGTCAAAGTAGAGTCAAAGGCGACTCATATTGCACGCATGAAAAATGCACTGCACTCAACCCCGTCAACTTACCGCCGGCTGTCTTCAACTACCAAAGCCTTATAGGTGTGTGGGTCTGCTTGCAGTTGTGGAGAGTATTGCATTGCACATTTTTATGAGCACTTCGTGCAACTATATACCCTCATTGGAATGCCTTTATGACGCTGACTGCCGTTGGCACTTATCATCTTCCTCCGCTTCAGCGTACTTCCGTCGCCGCTTTGCCATCTTCCTCCTCGCTGGACTTTGTACTATACTGTGTTCGCGTGTGTTTCGATGTGCGTGTGACGCTTTCCTTGGTGTGCTTGCTTGACTTTTCTGTATGCTCAGCACGTTGCTGCCAATGTCCGATTTTTAAGTTGTTGCAGCAGAAATCACGTAGCCGTACGTTTGGCTGTACTCTTTGCTTTTGCCACATTGGAAGCGTAAATAATGTCGATGATTTGAGTTGAGATTTTCGCACGAACTCAAGAAGAATACGATTGCAGAATTGCATTAACTTGTGAGTGCATTATCTGTACAGTGGGCTGTCATTGGATAAATGAGTGGTAAAAATTGTTTAATATAACTTGGTTCCATTGCCACCACAACTTCTGCAGATTTCTTCATAAGAGTGTAAAAGAGTATGAGTAAGACAAAATGGTGACATATTTTATTGATGTTGCCAGATTTTTAAAATTGAAAAAATTTCAAATACAAATTTAAATTATGTGAACTTAATTTGAGTGCTAAAAGAAATAGATTAAATAGTAAAAATATTTTGAAAAATATTGCCATTTGCTATCAAAACATGTGATATATAAAATATTTAGTTCAGAAAAAAATTATAATCATCATAATGAAGGTTAAAAAACTTTTACTCACTATTATAGTAACAAAGAGAGTATCATGGTTGTGTTCACATAACGGTTGTTTGTAAGTCATAAAACTAAACGAGTTATATATAGGTCTGTCTGTCGTTCCGTCCGTCTGTGGAACGGTTAACTTAAGTAAAAAATGAAGATATCTTGACGAAACTTGGTACACGACCACGACCACCTCCCACACAAAGGTTGGGTTGAAAATTACTATCAGTGCGTTAACTCACTAACGGAAGACATCAGAAGCACTAAATTGTACAGAAAAGATGGCAGAAGAAAGCTGCACACTTTTTAAGGAAAATAGGTATGATTTTTTGGTACTTCGTTTTTAAGTGGTGGGTCCCAAAGCCTACGCACAACTGCAAAAGCGGGTTCGCCTTCCAACGGGTGTTTGTTGGCTACCCAGTGGATACTTGGTCTAAAACCGGAAGTCGTGAGCTGCTTGAACCATGTGGAGAAGAATCGTTTCTGGCTGCTCCTAAGCGAATGACAATCAATTCCTCACTTACGTGAACTTCTATACACGATCCCATCCTTCCAAGGGGAAGGCCTCAACTCCGTTGAAAGGATCATTTGGAGAGCGACTGGGTTACACTTGGGATCTCCAATTGGCGCCGAAGTGCGAGGCAAAGAGAGGAGTAACGCGCTATCATCGATTCGGCTATAACCGGCTAAACGGTTCCTACCGTGGGTATGGGTATGATGTCTCCCACTTATTGGCCCAAAACCATATTTCAGAAACTACTCGACCGATTTCAATTCGGTACATAATATTTTCTTGAGACCCTTCACAACCACGCCTACTATATGAGGATATAACTCAATTTTGAATTCCATTCTATTCCTTCACTTACCTTAGGAACTAAAAAAGATAGCGGAATAAAACTTTACATAAACTTTGTATTTGAGCTGTGGCATCACTTATGGAAAAATCGTCGTAATCGGACTATAACTTTCCAATGCGCCGGATATCTAGTTCCCAATACCTAATTATATTTTCAAAATTCCACAGTGGGAATTCTTCACAGTGGGAGATTTTCAAAAGCATATATTGGTTAATATGTGAGATATCTTAGAAATCGGTTCAGAAATTACCTCAGACCTCATATACCATATATGAGGATTTTCGTTACTCTTTTGGTTTTTATGCCGAATATATGAGCCAAATTGTCTTATCTTAATAAAATTACAATAAATTGCGAGAGTATAAACTGTTCGGTTGCACCCGAACTTAGCCTTTCCTTACTTGTTTAATAATAATAAAATTATATACAAACAAACTCATTTTTGTCCCACTGTACCACACACAATCACTTAATACACCACTGAAGCACTTAACCCATTTGTAGATGGCTCACCAGAATGGCTAAAAGGATTTGGCGATATTATTGTTTTACTTCTCCTAAGGCAATAGCAATTTTATGATTTGTTTATAGCTGATTGCATGACTTCCCGGCAGAATTAAAAGATAATTTCAAAAACAGTTTTTCTTTGTTTAAAATGCCTTTTATTTGCTAAGAAATGGAAAACTTCGTTAATTGAGTGATTAAATAGTGATCATATAATATTTATCATGCATATAGAAACACAATGTGAATGACAATAATAAATGTGTGAGTACAACAAACACAAAATAACAACAAAAAAATAAAATATTAAAAAATAATAATTTCAAACTCCTCGAACAGTTCCGCTTTCATCGACAAACGCTGTACAGTCTTATGCAACAACAAAAGTCAACTTAGAAGCCCCAGTGTGTGCCGAAACCATCGAAGCTCATGTGTGAGACCATCTCGGCGGGTGAGTACTGCACAGTTTGGCTGGAACCATAAGCGGCAACAGAGGGTGAGTTGTGGGTGTAAGTGGTGGCAGCTGGTCCATGATTGTAGGTGGTGGTGGCCACTGGAGCAGCTTCATGGTGGTAAACTGGAGCTGGCGCGGCATAGCTGACTGCCTTGACCACAGGAGCCTCATGGTGGTAAACTGGAGCTGGCGCAGCATAGCTGACGGTCTTGGTTACAGCTGGAGCGGCATAAGTCACAGTTTTGGCAACAGCTGGTGCGGCATGGGTGTACACCGCAGCGGTTGGTGCGTGTTCAGCGTGCTCATAGACGGCAGGTGCGGCCTCGTGATGTTCATAAACGGTTTGCGAGGGTGCACTCACATAGGTCTTGGTCACGGCAGGTGCAGCATAGGTGACAGTCTTAACGACGGCTGGTGTGTAGACGTTGTTGCTGATGCGTGTGTCCGATTTGTGTACGCTGGAGTAAGGGGTCTCGATGTTCTTCGAGTACTGGGAGACAGTACCGCCGAAGGAGCGTACAACGTTCTGGTGTGTCGCGGCGACAGCATCCACAGCGGGATTGACGACATGAGCATAGCTGACGGGATGGTGCAATACACCGGCGCTGGCGACGGCCAAGATTGCTGAGAGTACAATGAATTTGAATGCCATTTTGTGGAGATTGCTGATTTTGATCCTTTCTTGCTGTTGTGTATGAATAATCCAAATGTTTGGTTGCTCTAAGCGTTGTGAAGCTGAAATGGGAACTGATGCTGTTGCCAAAGCGCACGGGGCGTTTTATAGTAATTACAGTCAACTTTCAGTTTATACATATTATTTAATAATTTTATAATCATAATTCATTATTACACAAACAACAAATATGTGGGCGTGCATTAGTAATGCAAAGTGCTGCATTACATGGCATAATTCGTCGTTTTTGATTTTTCTCAAAATTGTGTTTTATTTCTTTATCAAAAATCACTTTTTGTTGTCCAAATGGCACGCTTCATAATAAATCATAACATTTTTTTCAATGTTACCCATTAACGGTATAAAAGAAACCGCAATTAAGAAATCACAGATTTTTTTTCATTTGCGCTCATTTCATTTTCACCTTATCTTTGCGTTATGTTTATGCCATATTCCAGTTTGTACTTGTCATTTCGTGCGCCGCATGAGTGGCAGCAGCATTACAAATCAATTTTGCCACATACAAATTTAATCACACCTCGGCCATGGTCGCGCTCACGATCAGCCAATACGAATTGGGCTGGTCACAGCGCGATAGCGATTGAGTTTTGTTAGCGATCAGCTGGTGAGTATACCATTTGATTTACTAAATACCCGAAAGTAACACGCAAATATTTGATAACAGTTTTCATTTTAAAATTACCGTTATTCATTACGGTAATGGGAACAGTATATTATATATATTCGAATTACTTTTAGATTAACCCAAAACGAAGTATTCCTTAGGATAATAGTTTTGTTTGAAGACTTTCTTAAAAATTTATTTAATTCTACATGGACTTGACGTAGCCCCACAGGAAATAGTCTAACGGCGTCATATCGCACGACCGAGGCGTCCAATTGGCTTGGATTGACTGTATTAATAAATCGATTGTGACATTCGCTGTGTGGCTTGTGGCGCCGTCCGGTTGAAACCACATATTGTCCAAGTCCATATCATCCCATTCGGGCTAAACATATTTGGTTATGATTGAGCGGTAGCGACTCCCTTCCAAAGTAAAGTGCCGGCGCACGGAAGAAGTACGGCGCAATGACGTCGCGACGCCGGCCCATAAACCGGATCTAACCGTAATTTTTTGGGGATGCAATGGTGACTGGATTGCTGCCTCACCAATAACGCATATTCTGCTTATTGACGAAGCCATCCCGCCAGAAATGATCCTCATCGATACGTGGGATGAGGCGCTCTTAAAGTCGAGGCCACTGCCTCCGAATTTCGGTAGTAAATTTTAATAATTTTGACTCGTTGTTGGATCTTACTGTAGACAAATGTCAAAAGAGCGTTGAAAAATATGGCGATGTTTGCTGTTTGTCTACTTTTGTAGCGTCACTATTGAAAAAACCCTTTATATAGGGTATATGAACATGATAGAATCTCGGAACTGTTCGTTATACTGCTTAAGCTTTCTAAAAGGCTCCGATATTCATAATATCATAATAAAATGTAATGGAGATTCAAAAAAGTTAATAAAATGCTCTTGTAATAATTTCATAAAACAGAATAGAAATATAGAAGTTCCTTGAATAAATAGTTATATACTCCTATATACATAAGAGGGAATTGGTCTTTGTATGTTTTTTTTTAGCTCTGCTCTCTTGTGAGAAATTTTACTTGAACAAAACATCCAGTAGAATTCCATAAAAGGTACTTAAATGATTCAATCTCTTTTTATTATATTATATCTTGCTTTCAATACTTCAGTTTATTGGATTTCTTATTATTGTCTGTTGGATTCACTATATTATATTATAACATTGGATATTACTGCCATGATCTATCGTAAAATTCCCAGAGCTCCTGGAGTTAACAAACTATGAACTATATTTCTATCACTAAATAATAAAATATAAATGGGGCTTTACATAAAAAAAAGATTGTTAATTTAAATGCTTCTTAAGTAATGTACTGCTTGCTTACTCTTTAAAATTGAACTCCGCTTCAGAAACTAAATATAGTTACTCTTTAAAACAATTTTGTGTGAACTTAGAAAATTTCTTAACACAATATCTTGTTGTTGTAGTACATCCAATCTTTGATCCCTTCGCGATTTGCTGCTTTTCCTCCATCCACAACCAATTAAGTATGGACTGCACACATCATATAATAGAGGTTAGGTATTGTACATACATACATATGTACGTATGTTTGCTTATATCTATATCTATATTTATGTACTATACAGTCGTGTGAGCAAATGTTGATTACCCACTATTCTATGAATGCATTGAGTTTTGTTTTATTGTCCATGCGGGAACATAACGGCGATTCCATTACTTCGCTTGATTTAATTTGATGAGAGAATTGGGTACTCGTATTCGATTGCATTGTAAAGCATTGCGAAAGCAAACGGCCGCATGCCATGTAGGAAATTTGTATGAAAACGAAAGTATTGATGATTGGGAGAATTCCAAAGGATTTTTTTGCTTGTTAAGGATACTCAAATAATTTTTTGGAGACCATATATGTTTATAAGAAAGGATTTATACAGAAACTCTGTCTTTTGATACACAAGAGAAGGTGAATTTTTTCTGAATCTTGTAATTTTATATGACTTAGACAAAAAGTGTTTATTTCCCACAACTAAAATCATCTCTGTTAATATAAAATAATATATACAACTCGAATCACCATAATCCACAAAAGAACTTCGAGTTAGAGAGACATCGAGTTATAGAATTTCCATTAAAACTTATATTTTCCAAAAAGTTCTAAAATATAGATTTTACACAGTTTTATTTATTTATTTCGCTTATCGTGTGTACATAAAATTTTATAAAATGTATTCTGTAATTTTGTTCGTTGGAGTTTGCTATTGTTAGGCTATTGAAGTCTGTATTCCATGCCTGTGTTACATGATTTATGCAATCCATAAGTAAGATATCATATTTTTTGTTAGCCTCCATACGATATAGACGGAAAATACTCGATAGTAAAATTTTAAATTTTGAATTATCCCTTGGTCGAAAAGTTCGAATTATGGAAGGTAATTTGTATATAATTTGATTTTTAAACGCTATTGCCAATTCAAAACTTCGAGTTATAGCGATCTTCAACTTATAGAAGTTCGAGTATGTTAAAAAAAGTTTGTTCTTCTAAAAACCTTTTTTCGAAAACTCCTAACTGTTGTTTTCTTCAAAATTATTTCCATGAGTCGCCAGCTCATATTTTTCCTACTAGGTATCCCACACACATCTCTAAACTACTAAAATTGCTATTATTATTTTCTCTCTAACCTAATACAATGTAGCTCTTGATATTATTATTGTATTATTTGTGGATTGGCGCGTTCAGCAAGTAGGTAGTGTGGGACAAAGTCTTAAACGCGACGTTGTTAGGAAGTCTTGTACTTATGCTTTAACTTAAGTGTAAAAATAATATTTAAAATAAACTTTCGGCAGTAATTTTGCATTAAACCTTTAATAAGAAATAAATTTTTTTTTTTGTAATTATTACAAATTCTCACTTTCTCTGCGCACTACTTCGTTTTTGCAGAAAATTAGATTAAATGTTACATTATTTGTAAATGACCCCAACAACAAAAAATTACATTAAAAAAGTATTTCCTTACAAAAAAAAAATAATAATAATAAGAAAGGAAAGAGAGTAAAGAAACTAACATAAATACAATTACACGCGAATATGGGGGGTGAAACATTCGCAGTTAGAAAGTGAATGGTCGGGGTGGAGATGGGGGCGGCAAAATTAATTTCCTACTGCAATATTTTGATACATTTTGATTGCGAGAACAGGGTGTACTAAGAGTTCACTGCGCCAACATTTTTATTTGTCGCTACTTTTCTCATGTTGTTCTTGTAATTTTTCAAACTTTTTTGTTGCGACAATTTCATTATGCGACGCTTAATTTCGCCTCGCCTGCTCACTGCGAAACTTTCCGACTTGAACTTGCACTTCCCTGCTCATTTGGTCGATAATGATGTTGTTATTGTTATTATTATTATTACTTTTTTAACTTTTCGTTTTCTTGTTTACATTTTTCTTGTATTTGTTTTTGTATTTTTTGTATTTTCTATTTTGTTTTCAATAAATTTGTACTCATTGTAATGATTGTTGTTGTGTTCTTTCGTTTTCTGTTAACTTTTTGGTGATTTTCGACGGCGACAAATTCACCAATGCATTTGTTGTTGTTGCTTAAATATTTAATATTCGTAAATGTTTTTGTGAGCTCGTTTCTCGGTCAGAACTCCAGCAGAGTGATACATTTCATAGAAACGTCAATTACTAAGGCGTGAGGTTATTTTTCTATACATTGTTTTGCTTTTATTTTTGTAAATTAATGTTTTTGTTTTTTTTTAGGCCATTCCATTGCAGTTTTCGTAGAAAAAAGAAATTTTTAATTCATAATACAATTGTATAACGGTATGTGCCTTATAAAGGTGTTGAAGTGCCCCCATGATTTTAAGCTCCTTTTATTATATTTTGTTACTGTAATTCTCTGCTTTCGTATTTTACTGTTACCCATGCAATATCTCTATAAGTATATATTTAGATGTATTATGTAATAACTAGGTGTTAACTCCCCGAGTGTTGCCTAAGCGTTGTGGCGTCCGTTGAAAACTCATTAAAACTTTTTTTACAGCCCATTTAAAAGCAATTTGTAAATTGTGAAACTTCCACTGACCGGGCATAAATACAAAAAAAAAAAAATAATTTCATTTGCAATATTGTTGAGTTTTAATAATTGTTTTCTGTTTCTCTCTATGTATGTACATATATATTCTATTTTTTGCATTTTATATTATCCTTGCTGGCTTCGAAAAGTTTCACATCATTTATGTGATAGATGAAGTCGCGTAACTCGCAGAAAGTTTACTTGACTATAAAATATTATCATGAAGTGGCGGGCAAAATAAATAGTTACGACCATACATATGAAGTCGTGGGAGTCGATGGCAAAAATCAGATGAACTATGAATGGAGAGGTTGAGGAAGGCTCTATTGAGCAGTGAGCAAAGTAAAGTGAGTAATAATGTAATAATTATTTTACTCGCCATTATCTCGGTGGTATATATATTTATGATTCTAAAATCTACGAGTATATGTCTATATATCATATCATAGTCTCCACAGATTATATATCCTTTCATGTTGGAAAATATACTTTACTTTCGAGGGCGAAGATTTCTTCCTTGTGTCCAAAATTCTTATCAAGGGTTGGTACTAAAATTGGATCTGCCAAAAATTGGCCAAGAAGAATTTTCTGAAATGTGCGCTCACTTAATTGTTGTTGCTCTTATTGTAAAGAACACACAAATCTGTTAAGTACTACCATTGCCATTATCTAACTCGAGATTCAGAAAACGTGTTTATTGGTCAAGGTTCAATCTTAGAGAAGGAGGATCGCATTTCAGTTAGCTCTTCTCGTCTTAGGTCATTGCTTTGATAATCTACCAAACCAACTTGAGCACGTTCACAACCCGATTAGCTGTTCCCCATACATATCGGGAACCTATCTCTATTGGTTGGTTGGTTGAAAAGGGAGGCGAAGAGAGCCTGCTCGCAAGCGGCCGCACTTAGGCCCATTGTGCTCTCCAAAGGTACCCTGATAAGCGACACCTGAACAACTCGGTCGATTTAACGAAGCTTCTGAGTTTATTTCATCCCTGCTGCCCAATTTCTCTCAGATTAGAGTAATGGGAGCCATGGAAGGTATCTCTTCTTAACCGACAGAAGGCCGGGTATTCGCAGAGATAATGCTCGAGTGTCTCGTTAACTTCCGCGCACGCTCTGCCGATTCTACTAGTCTCTCAAGTCTCTGCAGGTGGCCTCTTAGAGGTATCTCTGTTAATAATGCCATTCCTTTCCATGACCTACTTTGTAGTACAACTGTATTGTTGTTAGAAATCTATCAAGGAAACCTCTCAAGAATCTGTTGTTCAGCAACATAATTTTAGAGCTCTATAATCATTTCTTTTAAATAAAATCGAGGAATTTTGGTACGACAATTTTATGAGTTTATTTCATCCCTGCTGCCCAATTTCTCTCAGATTAGAGTAATGGGAGCCATGGAAGGAATCTCTTCTTAACCGACAGAAGGCCGGGTATTCGCAGAGATAATGCTCGAGTGTCTCGTTAACTTCCGCGCACGCTCTGCCGATTCTACTAGTCTCTCAAGTCTCTGCAGGTGGCCTCTTAGAGGTATCTCTGTTAATAATGCCATTCCTTTCCATGACCTACTTTGTAGTACAACTGTATTGTTGTAAGTCCAAAATAGATGTAATTGTTGTTAGAAATCTATCAATGAAACCTCTCAAGAATCTATTGTTCAGCAACATAATTTTAGAGCTCTATAAGCATTTCTTTTAAATACAATCCAGCAATTTTGGTACGACAGTTGTTGTGACCCGCTTCATACTCAAAATATCATCCATATTGCAAGTCCATCCACAAAACATGTTGAGAGGGTATGTTTTATATCACTAACAACAACTTGACAATTTTTTTCATACAATTTTCTCATATTTGCGGTTTTTGAGGCTTTTAAGACAGTTATATATAATATATTTCTCAAGACCTCGATTGAATTATATATTTTTTTAAATTTAATTTTATGTAGTTTCATATAAATCCACTATAAGGAAGAAGTTTCCAGTTAAGTAAGTTTGAATGTTTTTAAGTACTTGGAAAGTAATCATCATTACAATAGCGAAGCTTAACTTTTCCGCGGCCACTCAAACCGCAATTTGTTTTATAACAAAATTCACGAAAACAAACAAACAAACATATAACGTTAAGTATACCGTTATAATACATACGAGTATATATAATATATATATCCTATATATACACTTATAGTCCACACATAGCAGTCGTGCTGGCATAAAACACTTGGGCAGTAAATTTTTATATCGAAACCAATCAAAGGCTTATTGCTCCCACATTCATCTTTGACAGTCGCACTTCAGTGCAGCCAACATAGCTACATACTACCACATATAATGAAATATTACCAACACACACACACACAAAAGCGAGAGAAGAAAAGAAACTCGAAGCACAGCGAAATTATTGCCCACAGTTAATCTTCTGACAACAGCAAAAGACGAATCAACGAAGCAAACGCAGTAAGCGAGCCTTAAGCCTCAAGTACCGCCTGGCGGTCATTTATTGTGCAACTACAACAACAAATAACACAGAAAATAGTTATAGTAATGTTCGCACATTATCACAAAAGTTGCAACGTGACATACGCTGTCTGGGGTTGGAAGAGAGGTGAAGCGCAGGAGTATATCCACTGCCCTCCTAGTGGAGTAAAATGAGACGTTTCGTAATATCCTGACCCAGCACACACATACACTCATCGTTGAGCTCCTTTAGTTTAAGGTTCCACAACAACATTGAAACGCTCAGGTTTATTGCTGTTATTGTTGTTGTTGTTGTGATTTTTTATTGTTTATTTGTGCTTGCGCTGTTGGCAAATGTATTTCTGTTTCCGACTTTTAATTTATGTTTCAATTCCAATTAGCTAAGAAAGCGCATTTTCTCTATGGCATGCCGTTTCTGCGACCATCAACGAACGAGCGAACGTTGAAAATTAGTTCGATGCAATGGCGCGCGAATGCTAGAGGTGCAAGTGACGAAGATAAAGAATCGTCGTTGGGTGGGAAAAAGGTAGTGCAGGCATTTAGGCGAGTGCAATGGCATATAGTGGTCTCGTAGGGAAATTACCAATGAGGAACTCGAACTTTTTCAGTTAAAAGTGGATGCGCCAAAATGTAGGCAACAATTTTCTAAGTAGTTCTTTGTAGACTGAATTAATTTCATACGCTCTCGAGAGTATTTCTCAATTTTAGACATGAATAAGTGGTTCGATGACTTCTTTTGAATTTTTATTAGAGAAAATGTCATCTTCAAGAGACCTATGACTTTAATGGGTTAAAAAGTGAATATCCCTATGTCTCTCTTACTCTCCATGTAGATAACAAATAAAGCTATGATATATGATAAATTCAACCTTTTCTTTTTCAATAACATCTCTTTCTTATTCTCTTCCACAAAATGTTCAGATTTTTCCTACTAGGTATACACCATATAACGGTCGTAAAGTAGGACTTCAATGTCTTGTGTATAATTGACTTTTCTACTTTTGTTCATTTCACACACTAAACGTCATTTGTAATTGGATACAATAACATTAAGAAAAGAACAATAGAAATGTAGCAATAAGGCAGACGATAACAAAGTGGCCACGGCAATCAGGACTTAAGCTTGATTGTACATTTTTATAGACACATAATATGTATTTGTATATAATTATGAGAACTGGTGATGATTAGCAATTATAGTAGACAGGTCGTGGAATATATAGTAGAGAAAGCTTTTTTCTTCACTACTCAGAAAAGGAGAGAATTAAAATTATTATTAATTGGAAACACTATCGAAAGCTAAATATTTGTTCAAGTGATTAAGAAAAAAGTCTGCTGTAGTGTCTTAAAGTCCTAGTAGAAGACAGTTAGATTATGCGTCAATGCTTGCTCCTCTATAAAAAATTTCTAAGTTTATTGAGAAATATTTACTAGATTCAAGATAACTTATACCAAGCTGACCTATGCAGTCCTATGCTGTCTTTCTTTGGTCTAGGATTACAATTTTATTATTTTATATAATTTATTTCTCCTTGAACATATTAAGTACCTTATTTTCCTTATTTTTAAGGACGGCTTTAAGTGTCTATAAAAGAAAAGTGCAAGAAGAAGATATCTTATATTATACCAAATGAGGCATATCTAACATGAATATGGCTTCCAAAAATTGTTAAAACTAATCCGAGACCATTACAAATTTCCAGAAAACCTCATAAATCAGACTGGGAGTCCCTAAGATTCCAATTACAATAATAAATGTTTTAAAATTTTCTCGTGTCTTTAATTTAATAATTTATAAGGCATAGGGAAGGTATTTCCACCAATATTAAAATCTTTTTTGTAATACTAGTCGAACATTGGCAGGCCCAGACAAACTTCCGAGCGTAATTTTGCCATGACAAAGCTTCTAATATCATCTATTAGTCATTAGGAATAAAATATAATAACATAAATAATAATAAAACTTATGAGTCCCTGAATTTGTTTAAATTTATCAAGACACACCATACGAGGTGTGTTCAAAAAATAACGGGAATTTTCGTTTTTTGAAGTAAATATTTATTCATCGTCTAGATTAATAATTTCGTATTCAAAGTAGTCCCAATTATATTATGCACTTATGCCAGCGTTTCTTCCAATCGTCGAAACATTTCTTAAACTCGGTGTTTTGGATAATCTTTAGCTCTTTCAGCGATTTCTCGTACGCTCTTTAAGGTTCACTTTATTTTTGGAACTAGGATAAGTCACACGGTTCCATGTCTAACAAATGACTGGACAATTGGAAATTTTAAAATTCCTGTTATTTTTTAACGCACCTCATAAATGGGAGGAATATCTCTGCCCTATAATCTAACTGAGGTGACTTATTTGTAAGTAATATTTTGACATGTTTATTGGTTAAGTTTCAAAGGTTCTGTAATTAAGATATGTACACTACATAGATTTTTATAAAGGTCGAAAATTATTTAAGAATAAGATTTAGGGAGCCTTTGATTAAAAAATGTTAAAAAAAGGTTCTTAAAAATTTTTATTAGTCTTAAGCTTGTAGCTTTCTTCCTTTAGAATTTTAATTATTAACGAGCAATCAATCGATGATCATACATAGAAGTACAATTCAGATCCGGTAATCGAGAATACGCTAATTTATCGAAAGCAAGATATTGTCCCTTATTTATTTTTGCCATGTTTACAATGTTTGTTGTGTTAATGGCGTCATATTATTTTTGAACTCTTTAAACAATAACGTGTTTTACACACCTGCTGTGTTTATAATACCTTAACACCCGTATTTATCTTTGTACTTTTTAAGCAAGTCATACACTCTTTATTAAGTACTATATATTTACTTATCTAATAAAAGAATTATACCTAATGGTATATTTATCATTTGGGTGCGTATTATTAAAACTCATATACGATACTACTATAAATATTTTGACTATGAAGTGTTCAGACATATAATTAATAATTGATTAGTCACTCAGTAACTTACCAGTTTCTTAAAAAAGGAATTTTAGGATTACACATATAAAAGAATCAGAAAATCCACGATGAATAGTCCTTTTTTTTTACTAAAAAAGGCTTATAAAAATATTTTGTCTTTTTGCGATAATTTTTGTGGAATGGAAAATTTCTCTTATACCAAGAATACTCAACCGTAGTTAAGCACGAAAACGTTAACGGATTTTCGATTTTGCGATATCACAATTTTCTTCATTAAGCTCAATATTATCGTTCGATCAAAACGAGCGATAACAGTAACCGTTATCAGTTTATAGTTAATCCAACAATTATGCTTTCGTGTGTTGCCTTTAACAATATAAAGCATAGAGCGAGCAAATATTTTCAATCACAACAGTATTTACCAACCAAAGCGATCACAATGAAGTTAGCTGTGCTTGCAGTCGTCTTTACGCTATGCCTAGCATTCGTCGCGGTGAGTACCTCGACATTAACTTGCTTGACTTAGTTTACTAGTCTTCAATATCTTCAAATATTGTTATCCTCTCTTCCTCAGGCCGATATCGATTACTCCATCGAGGATAATGAAATAGCGGAGTTCGCACCTTTGGGTATCGCCGATGAACTTGGCGATGCGGATACATTCAGTGTCTTCGGCATCTTATGGTTCGCCATTACGGGCAGTTTACGTACGCTCAAAGGTGTCAATTGCACCGTACGCCGTGTGATGAGCATACGCAGTGAAGCCGTTAATTTCCTGAATGCTTTCAAGGGTTGTAATAGTGGCGCTTTGAAGGACCTCAACGCTTTGATCAATCAAGTGCAGACTGTGGTGAACACCTGCAATGATATTATCAATTTGAACAGCAATGTTTGCAACAATGGTGCGCTCGATGATCAGGCTGATGCCAAGAAGAATACTTCATTCTCGTGTTTCTTCAAGTTGTTGGGTAAAATGCTGTCGCTGAAGAATCAAGTTGGCAAGACAATCACCTTGTCGAAGAAGTTGTCATCCACACCGGGCACCTATGGCACATGCAATATGTCTGCAGTAACCGATTTGGTGTCGGTGTTCACACAATTCCCGACTTACGTGAAGACTTGCTCGAAGTTGAGGAGTTAAATTAGTGGATTTCTTGTTCGCTGTAAATTTTGATATTGCGATGAATAAATAGAAATCGCATTGCGATGCATATGAATTTTATTGTTTTGAATATAATGGGGCTTTTTCGCAAAGGTGGGTTCACTGTGTGGAAAAGTGGTGTACAGCGACCCTTCTTATAGAATTGGTTGATAAATGTGAATAAGACTTATTTTACGAAAAACATTTCGTGGCGGTATTCAATATTATTTTCCAAAATTTTTTGAGATCTCAGCTCAGATCTTGCAAGTTCCAGACTTCAATTTGAAGGTCTTATCCTAGCTTCTGTAAATTTGTTTATTTCTTATTCTTTAAATTCTACATAAATTCATAAAATCACCCAAACAAAGTAATTTTAATATGAACTCGACTCAATTTGTGGATACAACACAGGGGTGAAGAAGCTTATGAAATACCGTAATTGCCAGAAGCATACATACATAAATACATTTATGTTTTTACCTACCCATTATCGTATATTTCAGGGCAAACGCTTTGAGTTACCAAATAACAATCATAATTTTCGGCAACAACGGAAACGGAAATAAAATCAAGCACAAATGCAATAATACAATTTTATGACATTTCACAAATGCCATTTACTATACATAAATGTGCCTTTACGTACACTTCCACGTACATTTAGGCACATCTGTACTACTTCTTCAGGTATACAAACATATATTTAAATAGTTTTGTGTGGCCAGCAGGAAAATTGTTCATAAATGCAAGAGTTTTTAATATGAATGCGCCAAAAGGTAGGCAACAATTTTAGAACGCATATAATTCAAGCTGAAACTTGTTATAAAGTGTATAGTTTGGGGAGCTTGGAGATAAATATTATCAGTTCTATAGTAAATAATTTAAAAATTATAAATTCTCCGTAAGTTAAAAAATATATATCTTCATATTCACTAGAGAGCTTGGACCAGTATAACTTCACTATTTTTTCCTGCAGGGTCTGTCAGCTGCCAATGAGCTTTGGTGAGATAGCATAAAGTCCATGGAATTTATATATATAAGCACATTTGAAAGAATCAACGTACAATCTATAGACACACATATTGAAGCTCATAAGTCATAAACAAAAGTACATTCATAGATAATAATATAGTTGAATATGTGGACTCGTATGTAATTCATATGAATGCAATTTATATAGACACTATAATAAATTATATGAATACAGGGTGAGTTAGTAGGTGTAGTAAAAATTGTTATAAAGATAGAAATTTTAAGTTTTTTCCGCTGATTAAAATTGCCTACATTTTGGCGATCGAGATAATTTTACAAATATTTTTTATAACTTGTGGAAAATCGTAAATTCTTGAAATGATGATTTTAATTTCACAGATGGTAAGGCAGATGTCTATATATTTCTAAGGTGTATCTCTCATCTAAGCTGTTATCTGATCCAAATAATTTTTCCTGAGAACAAGACTTAATAAACTTCTTTCTAATTTCCTGACAAAATAGGTACCTTTATTGACTGCATAAAATTTTGACACACCCCGTATGTCTAAGACCATAAGCATTTGTGTTCTGCCTTTAAGGAATCGACAGGTGCCCGTAAATGTAGTGACAATAAAACGAGCTGACGAGCAGAGCCAAACAAACGAGGACACAAACACAAGTGCATATAAAGACCATTTCTGGTGAAATATCAAAGGTGAACTAGAGAACGACTGCTTTGGGGGGGGTGCAATGGGCATCAAAATGATTTACTGACGAGCGCAGAACAATTGTAAATTGCCATAATTTCATTATTACATTTATGTTTGGTATACGCAGGCATATATACAAAACCATACATACATTTGTATGGACGAAATACAATTTAGTGAGGGAGCTGAAAAAATTACCGTTAGATGCTAGTGAAAAATTCATACAAACACACAAAAAGTAAGGTTGTATTAAGTTCGAGTGGATTTGAGGAATTCAGAACGGGCTCTCGACCTCAAATTCGACTAGGAGGAACTGGCTACTCGTACTTTCTGCAAGTTTTGGCGATTATCCGTTGAAAGTTCAAAATCGAATTATAAATTTGTATACTACTTCACTAACAGTTCGTTATTAAATCTTATGGTCGGACATAAAAGTGTATTCACATTTCTTAAGATCAAGTTAAAGATCTAGTGTTTATGAAATGTCAACTGAAGAGTTCGATGACTGACTGTCAGATAACTGCTGTCAAGTGGTTGTCAGATTGGTAATATCAAGTGGACGTCAGTTGTCAATTGGATGACTGACAGTTGACCCCTATCAAAAAGTAGTCAGACGACTGTCAGTTGGAAGTCGGATGTTAGTTCGATGACTGTCAAATGGATGTCAGAATTCTATCAGTTGAAGTATCAACCATATAGTATATGATATCAGATGGCTATTGTCAGATACTGATATACTGTTATCAGAGACTTTAGTAAGTTTCAAATCCAACTAAGATTTTTATCTCATTTTGAGTTTAAAATCCCCACACCTAAAATAGATGATGATAATGCACTCATTTTGGTTTAATGTACGATCATATGATGAAACCGTTGAAACAGCTTCGTCTGGGATGACGATACTTGTATGTAGACCTGAAAATACTCTGGTATGAAATGTTGAACTCGGGTATAAAATTACAAAAAATAGCCTGCTTGCTACTAACGAAAAATTATTCGCACTAACAACAACACTACAAACAACAACTGTGATAAAAAGCTCTAACAAGTCAACCGCCGCCCACATGTGGAACAGCACACACAACGGCACAGGCTCATCAACGAATTTTGTGTCTGATTGTTCACAATGAATTTGGGCAATCGTCATGGTCGCTTTGATGCGCTCAGCTTGTATTTTTTATCATTGCAGGTCGTTGGTCCTGCTATTTGATTGTCCTTTGTCGCTGCGACTTTTCAACTGATTGCCATTTCAGTCGTCATGAGTCCTTAATAGCTAACGAATGCAGGGTGTGTGTGGGGAGAGCGATGCGAGGCGGTGAAAAGGTGGTCAATTGGTTGGCTTGTGAATTGGAGAATGAGGAATGCAATAAACGAAACTCACAGTTAACTTATTTATGTTTTACGAATTTTCCCTCAATAACTCGATAGATAACTCAATTGTAGGCACATTTACGAATTGTCGCAGTGATTGAGTGAATCGGAGGGTGTGTTTGTAATAGAGGATATATATCTGTGTATAATCTGCAGGTGTCCATTCAACTTGTCTTCTTGAAGTCCTTTGCTAGACAACTGCGTCCAACTGCGCTTCGCTGACGAGAAACAACAACAACAATAACAACTACTAGCCAAGTCTCAACAGTGGCTAACAAAAATATAACAACAATAACAACAAACTTTGTCTAACTAAATGATAAGCAGCATAATATGTACTTCAAACAGTTTACAAGCACCACCATCGTTGCATGCAACAAAATGTGGCAAGTACAGCACACACTTGACTGTATGCAGGTTGTTGTTGCAGCAATTATGTACCTGTCTGTTGTTGTTGTTGCACACTCTCACATGCACTTCAACTACACTCTTCGCATGTGTTATGTTGTTGTTATTATTATTGTATTGCTCTATTATTATTGTATTATTGTATTATTGTACAATACCTTTGTGCAATCGAAAAGTTTGCCACTTCTCTCATTCCCGCATTCGTTTTTGCCTCATTGTTGGCTGCGAGCAAATCGAATTGTGAGCACTTTATGACTGTTTGCTTTGTTGTGATTGATATTTGTTGTAGTGTTGGTGTTGTTGCATTTATTTTTCTGCAATTGCACACATTGTTGTTGATTGTTAAGCTGTGTGTGCGTGCTATATGAGATCTTGGTATAAGACTTGAAACTGATTGAACTGCACACGTTGGTGACATGAAGCCGACTTAGTGGGTCTTAGATAAAGTCGGGAAAAAGTAATGAGGGCGTGTGGACACTTACATATATGCTTAGAGAAATAAACATAAGTTAGTAGTAGACTGTGTCATTGATAGTTATCCAGACTCTTTAGAGACCTTTAAATTGGAATAAATCCACCACATAAGGATGGAAATAGTCCCAGTTCAGAGCTCTTTTAAGTTTAGGATAATAAACAAGTTCATTAATTAGCCCTAAGAGGGTCTACGGAACAAACAGAGTTCAATATCGGTCCATAATAAAAAAAACTCTCAGCTATATTCGAGGTATCGCGTGAAAAACGTATAGGTCTCTAATCCTCGCATAATCTATGGATTTGGTAATGACATTGATGTCTTCAATTGTTTGAAATTGACATAAGTCGACTTAAAACCTATATAATATACGTAAAACACTTATTTCGTCGAACTGTGGGAGTCTTTTGATCCATTATTAGTATTCGGATGCCATAAGTCAGACATTGAGATTTATCTTAGTGAAATTCTCTGTAGTCGCGAAGATATGCTTCTTGACCTAGACATCATCAAGATGGCATTTTTCGCCTTGTATTTAAGTAATATGTTTCGTGAAGAAGATCTGGTCACTATTTTCAGAATATATTTATATTATGGACGAAATACGTCTACAATCTGCTGAAAGGGGACGCCAGAGAAACGTCCAGATAATGAGATGATCTCCAATGAAGGTTGATGAAATCAATTAGCCTACTAAAGCCGCGGACAAAGTTCTATAAAGCAAATGGAAATCTACAATTGGTCAGATATACACAATACGTTTGATTTTGGGGCAGATCTAGAAATAGACAGGCAAACATCAAGCAAGAAATGGAGTCGTCTTTATGCCGATATAAGATAATTCAGCAGAAGAATTAAACCGCCATTAAATCCATACCTGGATCATAAAAAAACTTGGTATGTCAGTGAGAAAGGAAATATGAAAATTATTATTAGATAATTTTATAGGACTATCATAAATGAGCTTTAAATTCCAATATAGAATTACTCCAGATTTTAACACCTTGGTAATCGTGTATTAATTTCTAGCTCTGAAAGTATTCTTTAGTGTTAGCAAAGTAAGGCTCAATCCACACCGAATTAGTCAAGACAGTTTTTTTTGTCTGATACGACAACAACCCACAGCTTTATATTTGACAACCCACACCGAACACTGAAAAAATTGTTACAGTGTTCGGATTTAGTTCAAATATGCGCCGTTTCGTTCGATAATCTGTTTCCATCTAGAAGGCTAATTTCATAATACCCCCTCGTAGAAGCCCCCCTTCTTATTAGCGAAGAATTCGGACAGCCACTTTTCATAAGCCTCTTTTGATATCAACTTTACACCACCAAGGGCGTTCGCCATGGACAGGAACAGGTTGTAATTACTTGGCACTATGTCCGGGCTATATGGTGGATGCGATAGAACCTCCCATCCGAGCTCCCGTAACTTCTAACGAGTCATCAATGAAGTGTGTGTCCTGGTGGAACACTACATCCTTCCTGTTGGCCAATTCTGGACGCTCCAGGTCGATCGCCTGCTTCAAGCGGTCCAGTTGTTTGCAGTAGATGGTCGAATTAAGCGTCTGGCGATATGGGAGCAGCTCGTAGTGGATGATTCCCTTCCAATTCTACCAAACACACAGCAAAACCTTCCTGGCTGTCAATCCCGGCTTGGCCACTCTTTGGGACGATTCACCGGCCTTCGACCACGACCATTTTCGCTTGATATTGTCGTATGTGATCCATTTTTCGTCGCCAGATACCATCCACATCCGGTGTGGGTTGAGCCTAAAGTACGAATCTTATATAAGTCGGAAGAATCAAGTGGAAACTTTGTGTTCCGAAACGAAAAAAGCCCTGGACTGCTGTGTCGGACTTATCTAAAATCATCAAAATGTGTAGATTTCAATGAACTATACAAAGAAGGAAGGAAAATATTTTTTGACTCGATTTTGAAGTTGGACTGTGTGTCATTTAAGGTTAACGAAGTTGTTAAAAAGTAAAATGTTTACTTTATTATTAGGTTTGAAATTATAGTCATGCCAAGATAATTCGTATTGACAATCACATATATGTGCATATATATTTTTGTAGATTATACAGTTGAATATTCACATATGTATTTTCGAAGACACTTTATCTGCAACAGTCCGCCGATAAGCAATTAATACGAAAATTGCATTTTTTCCGACAGACAGACTCACGAAGTTACATATCGCTACATATAAATATGCAAATTAAATGAAAAATCTCGTCTGCTCGGAATTTTCATTCAATTTTGTCTACCCTTTTAAATGCATTCATACATATTTGTATTTATGTATATATACAATATATATAGAGGCATATTTGCCTGAACACATGAGAGTAAATTGAAAATTGAAATTATTGCAATTGCTGCAACAACAACAACAGCAAAAGTGTCGGCATGTGCGAAAGCAACAAGTGTCCGTAGATTTGTGATATGTTTTATTTGCTGTTGTTGTTATTGTCGATATCAGCTACGAACGTTGTACGAAAGCGAGATATAAATATTGTTCCACTGTGTTGTTGTTATTGTTGTAGCATGCCGACCGCCCGCTGATAAAAAACTCGCATCGCACCGGACAAATGACCACTTTACGTACATACGTCAACGTAATCACATTACGAGCGCGAAATATGAATTGCAGAGCAATGACAAAAACAACGACGACTTTCAATTATAATAAAAGCAAAAAAACAACAATTAAAACAAATAACTGTAATAAATAAGCGAAAGCAAAAAAAGTAAATTAACAGTAATCTACAACATACAACAACAACAACAACAAAATAAGCTGTAGGCATACAAATTGGAAAAGGGCGCAGTTAACTGTACACCCAGCTCACCGGTTTGCAGACTGCTCCACTCCATCATTCACGCCGTCGGTCCGTCCAACCGTCACTTATATTTGTTTGTGTGTGTATGTATGTAACGAGTCGTTCAGTTATTAGTCGTTAGCTTAGATTTCGTTGCTTTGCCTCTGTAGTGTTGTTGTTGCCTGGTGTTAATTAGATTTCATAATAAAAATGTTGCCTGCAGGCGCCTAGCAATTGGATGACGACGGCCATGAAAAGTGCAGGGCAGCGCTCGTATTTTAATTTCCGTTCGAGCCGGCATAACGGAAATGGGCATAAAAATGCTATTTTGTTTTTCTTCAAGTGTTAAAAGTCGCTTGTTACAAGTGTTGTGTTTTAGTGATTATAAGAATACAATAAAAACTGAAAAAATGGAATAAAAAGTTGAGCGTTTTATTGCTCTATTGCCAGAATCAATGGAGTAGGTTTTTGTTACTAAAGCTGAATTACTTATTAAATTTTAAGTCAAATAGATATAAAATACATATTTTTAATTAAATTTACTAATAAAAAAGTATTATTTTAAATAAATAAATTAAATGATTTTTTTTTTTAATTTTTTTATAAACTAAAATTAATAAAAACGAATATTATAATATTATAAAAAAAATGTGTTAAATAATAAATATTTTTTTAAAATAAAATTTACATAATTTTAAAAAAAATTTTAATGCAATTTTTTTAAATATAATTAATATAATTTTCAAAAATCAAAATTCATTAAAATAAAAATTTTAAAAAATTTCTTACATGTCTGTCTTTTACTGGCTACTACTTACTGTAAATGATTAATTTGTGTTTTTATTTATTACATCTTATTATTTATTATAGATAATTTGCTCGTGCACCAAAGGTAGTAAAAAAGTCATTTACATATGAGCAAAATCGAGAGAAGAATTCTCAATAAGAATAATATGAGTCTTAATTCCGATCAAAAAAAAAAGCGCACCATAATTTATATTAAATATGAACCAAAAGCGTGCCAAATTGTGAGGTTGTGTTAGACGATTCATACATACATATTAAACATACAAACTCTGGGTAAACACTGTGTAACATCATTACCTCGACCTCGATTTAATTTCGAGATTTGCATAATTTCATGTACGATATATTCATTAAATAGTTTTCGGGATCACGAAATTTCGGGATTTTCTAACTTTAATTAATTCTAACATTAATTAAAATATGAGATAAATACAGGAAAACCCGTTTTCGAGATTCCAAAATTTAATTGAAATAATTTAAGATATTTTCTGAAGATATGTAGATCTTACAAAATATTTATAGTTATTGAAAAGTAGTTTTCGATATGCCAAAATTTCGGTATTTTGAAAGTTTACATAACACTGTCCAACAGCATTTTTGGAACAGAATACATGCTAATTCTGCGTAAATTACAAATTTGGTAGAAGCCAAAGGCACTACGCGATAATAACATACGAAGCAACAAATAATGTAATTTTACCAGAAGTGCGCTGTGAAGGTGTTCCGGTGCCTCAACCGCCTACACATACATTTTCGGCCAAACATTTCCGTAGAATATTTTAATCCTTAAATGTCCTTTTTTAAAGGATATTTTTTGATTTTCTCAAAAAAAGGGTCAAATTGACCCATAAAGAAACCAGTTAGAGGGTTAAGATCTTCCACAAAAATAATCCTCATACAATTCCACAATACAACTCTGACCATAAGAATTCTCTCAGGCATTAACTTACAACATTTTTTTCATATAGTATAATGCTCCCTTCGACCAAAAAATGAAAACTTTGACCCACTGTAAAAAAAAAAAAATCAGACGTGCTGGACCATAAGTTTGTTCTACAAAAATGATCTACTCAACATACCCTTTCAGAATTATGGGTATTCTGTTCCATTCAAAAAGTCTTCATTTGTTGGACAGTGTAATTTAAAATAAGAGATATTCTTCAGATATAATAAGTTCTGAAAAATATTTATAATTAATGAAAAATAATGGTCGGGATCCCGAAACTTGGGACTTTTGCTAATAAAAAAAATCCATTCCACTTTGTTGCATAGTGTTATTATCAGGTAAATACTCATTCGCACTGCATTTTTATATATTCGGAACGCATTTTTCAATGGAGATTAAATATTAATAAATATCAGCTCTTCACCAGCCGTGCAGTTTCATTTTTATCTTGAAAGTGTCTGGTTTAATTCCAATGTTTCGAAATGTTTTTCTTCGCGTTTTTAACTTTATTTTCCACCTTGGTCCTGCTAAATTATGTGACCATGTTGCGCATACGTCGCGGTGCACTACACAATATACCTGGGCCCTACTGTTATCCTCTGGTAGGAGCAGTGCAAATATTTCTCCAGCTGCGGCCGGATAGTGAGCGAACTTCGATAATATAAAATTTAAATTAAAGTTACGCAATCTTCACAGATTTGCTGGAGTATGTCTCGAAGTTGCATGAACGTTACGGCAGCGTGGTAACCGCTTGGGTGGCCAATCGTATATCGGTTTCCAGTATCGATTTGGAACTGAATGAGCAAATTTTGGTCTCACAACAACACATTGTCAAGCATCTGAACTACAAAATGCTGCGTCAATGGCTGGGCACCGGGTTGCTGTTGAGCGATGGCCGTAAATGGTTTGCACGCCGAAAGATTATCACACCCGCCTTTCATTTCAAGATATTAGAACAATTTGTCGAGGTTTTCGAACAGCAATCGACGATTTTGTTGCGCTGTTTGGCGAAGAAAGCCGATGGTTGCACTGCCTTTGATGTCTATCCGTTTGTCTGCTTGGTCGCTTTGGACATTATAGCGGGTGAGTGGAGTTGCGAGATATATAATATCGTCATTGTAAGTTTTTGTTGGAATTTAATGCTTTAGAGACAGCGATGGGTACTAAAGTGGGAGCGCAAACTAATGAGAGAACTGAGTATGCGTTGGCTGTGAATCAGTGAGTATTAAGCGAAAGGTACACGGCAATTTACGGGACGACATTATAGGATGTGTTAGACTGATTTTAATAATGTTTTTTGTTTTAGACGGTTGCCATCTGTATACAATTTCAAGAAAAAAATATAGAAAAAACACCGGAATATAGGGATTACTGTAAAAAATTTCGAAAAAATTAGCATTTTGAATTATTTTTAGGTAGAGTTGCCACCTTTTTATTTTATTTTTGTTGTTTCACAAAATTAATAAATTAATTAAATTATTACAAAAAGGGTATCACTAAAACAATATTTAAGGAGATTTAAAGTTGATTTGAGAAGGGTTGCCAATTGTTTAAATTTTTTATTTCATAAAATTAATATCAAACTAAGAGGTTTTAAGGAGACAAAATAAGAAAATAAAAAAATACAATATATTTTCAAAAAATAAATAATAAAATTGAAATAACTTCACTCCTTTACTCCTAGAACCACAAAATTGCTTGCTTCTCGTTTCATCAATGCTCATCTGGACAATGAAATTTTATTCAGCATCTTCTGTCCGCACCTCAAGTGGCAACAAATGCGTCTCATTAAGACGCTGCATGAGTTCACCACCAATGTTATAAAACAACGACGTGAAGCACTTGAAAATAATCGAAAATTAGAAACGGTGGATGAAGATTCGTCCGAAGATTCTCAAATTGTGGGCAGCAAGAAACGTATGGCTCTACTTGATATGCTGTTGCAGTCGACGATCGGTGATCAACCGTTGTCCGATGAAGATATACGCGAGGAAGTCGATACTTTTATGTTCGAAGGACACGACACCACAACTTCGGCCATCAGTTTCACATTGCATTTGCTCTCACGCCATCCAGAGGTACAACAGAAGGTGTTGCACGAGGTCGCCACGGTGTTAGGTGATGATCGTGAGCAGCCGATCAGCTTGCGCGAACTCAATGAGCTGAAATATATCGAATGTGTTATTAAGGAGACACTCCGTCTCTATCCATCCGTGCCGATTGTGGGCCGACAATTGACGGAGGACTTCAAATACAGTGAGTTCTATGTATATTTGTATAATTTTTAAATTATTTACGAACTCTCACACAGCGCATTCACAAATTGGTGATGGTGTCATACCCGCGGGCACTGAAGTGCTTATCGTGCTTTTTGGCATGTTGCGACAGGCGCGTTATTTTGAGCGCCCCGATGACTTTGTGCCCGAACGTCATTTGAATAATGAGTGCGCTAGTGCTTTCCTCTTCATACCATTCAGCGCTGGCCCTCGCAATTGCATCGGTCAGAAATACGCCATGCTGGAGATGAAGATGATCATTGCCAAGATAGTGCGCGAATATGAGCTGTTGCCCTTCGGCGTCCCAGTTAAACCTGAAATAAATATTGTTATGCGCTCAGCGACTGGATTTCAGCTGGGTATGAGGAAGAGAGACTGAAGGTTGGGTAGCGATATATATGGTGTTTAATCGCTTTTTTTTTGGATTTTGATTGATATTGTTTATTTCTCATAAGAGTGATGAATATATGTATACATAGTTGTTTATATTTAGTTGTATACATCGAAATATAAATATTATACTGATGTTTTTAAAAAGTAAGAGTTGGAAGACAACACTGTGGTTTCGTAAACCTGAGTTAGAATCTCGCCAGTCTTGAGTGAGCGAGTGAAATTTCGTAACGTGACGAGTAGCCGGATCGCCGCACTCGATAGAAACGATTCAGAACCATATCTTCTTTCACTATACTACAATGTTGAAGTCCATCTAATTTGTTCACTTAACAATATATAAAATAGGCACCAGTGAAGATATCGGTACAAAACTTTGCATAAATACTGCATTTATAGTGTGATATCACCCATCTTAAAATCACCGAGCTTGCGGCTATATCGGTTAGTATGTAAGATCTCTGAGAAAAATTAGTTGAACGTAAATTTTTGGATATAATTTAACTTTGTGGCAAAAATGGTTGAAAAATTATTCAGGAATATATAATATAATGATTTTCGTTATTCTAATGGACTCTGGCCAAATATGTGGATCAAATTGTGTGTTTCTTAAAGGGGTATTCTGGTCTAGGATTTTGAAAAAATTGATTTTTTTTAGCATATTTCGAATGTTTAGACTTTCAAAAATATGACCTTGGAAGGATTTTTCAAAATTCGATTCGTTTTTCTCGAAACTACTTATTTTGAGGTGGTTGACATGATATCTCAAGTTCTACTAAACCGATTTCTTTGAAATTCTTCTTCTTCTTAATACAATGCTCCATTGTGTCTGCCTTGGATTTCCTAAAATTTTGATTTGAAATATTTTAAAAAAATTCGAAAAGGTCGAAAAAATCGGGTAAAAAAAGTTGTTTTTCAAGTCGACGCCATTTTGTTATTTTTTTTATACTCTCGCAACAAATGTTGCTAAAGAGAGTATTATAGTTTTGTTCACATAACGGTTGTTTGTAACACCCAAAACTAAACGAGTTAGATATGGGGTTATATATACCAAAGTGATCAGGGTGAAGAGTGGAGTTCAAATCCGAATGTCTGTCTGTCCGTCCGTCCGTCCGTCCGTCTGTGCAAGCTGTAACTTGAGTAAAAATTAAGATATCTTGATGAAACTTGGCACACTTATTTCTTGGCACCATAGGAAGGTTGCTTTCGAAAATGAGCAAAATCGAACCACTGCCACGCCCACAAAATGGCGAAAACCGAAAACACATAAAGTTCCATAACTAAGCCATAAATAAAGCTATGGAAATAAAATTTGGTATGAAGGATCGCACTATGAAGGGGCATATTTGGATGTAATTTTTTTGGGGAAGTGGGCGTGGCCCCGGCCCCTACTAAGTTTTTTGTACATATCTCGCAAACCAATAGAGCTATATAAACCAAGCTTTCTGCAGTCGTTTTTTTAGCCACTTCCTAATACAGTCCAAAAATGAAAGAAATCGGATCATAACCACGCCCACCTCCCATACAAAAGTTAGGTTGAAAATTACTAAAAGTGGGTTAACTCAATAACGAAAAACGTCAGAAACACTAAATTTCACATAAGATATGGCAGATAAAAGCTGCACCCAGTTTTTTTTCAAAATGGAAAATGGGCGTGGCATCGCCCACTTATGAGTCAAAAACCATATCTCAGGAACTACTCGACCGATTTCAATGAAACTTGGTTTGTAGGAGGTTTCCTTACCTCCCAAGAATATGTTGTGAAAATTGGCCAAATCGCTTCACAACCACGCCTACTTCCTATGTACCAGAACTTTGAAGACAATCTGAATCGTTGACTTTACAATATATAAAGTAAGTACAAGTGAAGATATCGGTGCAAAACTTTGCACAAATACTATGTTAATAGTGTGGCAGCCCCATTCTAAAAATCGCCGAAATCGGACCATAGGTTTTAAGGCACCATATATCGAACACGAGGACCTCGGTGCTTCTAACCTAATATTATGGTTTCCAACTTTCAATGGACTTTATACAATATATATGACGAATATGTGTGTCAAATTGTGTATTATATAATATAAATAAAATTAAATAAATAAATTGCGAGAGTATAAAATATTCGGTTACACCCGAACTTAGCCCTTCCTTACTTGTTTATTTGCTATAGTTAATCCGCTCGTGTACCCTAAGTTGCAAATAAATCATTTACATATAAGTAAAATCGAGAGAGAAGAAATATCAATGAAATTAATTTAAGTCTTAATTGCGATTAAGAGCAAAAGAGCGAACCATAACAAATACGAAATATTTATTATATAAACAAATTACACAAAAAACGTGCGAACGTTGCGTTTAAGTGCGTTGAGAGAATATATTAGACGCTGCAGATTAAACGATAGCTTTAGAGGATGCATATAAATAACTAGAAAGTCTGCCGATAAGATAATGGTAATACGATTACAGAGAGCTTGCAATCAACACTATGTAACCGGATTTTGTTCTCCGAACCCCGAACTTTCGGGACTTAAAAAACTAAAACAATGCTATAGATACCTGTTTCAGTTAATAATATTGTTAATCTGGTTTTAATTTAAAATTAAAGTACTGCTTAATTTTCTAGGTCCCGAATATTTAATGTCCGAATTTTCGAAATTTCCAAATTTGTATGAGGCGAGATATTCTTAAATTGACACCGAAAAATATTTATAGTTAGTATAAAATAGTTTTCGGAAACCCGAAAATCGGCATTTTAGTTAATAAGTAAGAATTCATTCCACTTTGTTGCATAGTGTTATTATCATGTAAATACTCATTCTCACTGCATTTTTATGCGTTGGGACCGCATTTTTCAATGGAGATTAAAGAATATTGAGTATCAGTTCTTCGCCAGCCGTGCAGTTTAATGTTTATATTGAAAGTGTCTAGCGTAGCGTTGTATTTAATTCCAATGTTTTGAAATGTTTTTCTTCGCGATTTTGCTTTTATTTTTCACCTTGGTCCTGCTAAATTATGTGTCCATGTTCCGCATACGTTGCGGTGCACTCCACAATATACCTGGACCGTACTGTTATCCCTTTGTAGGAGCAGTGCAAGTATTTCTCCAGCTGAGACCGGATAGTGAGTGAAGTTCGCAAGAAAACAAAAACTATATAAAAATTTACGGAATTTTCACAGATTTGCTAGAGTATGTCTCGAAGATGCATGAGCGTTACGGCAGCATGGTAACCGCTTGGGTGGCCAATCGTATATCGGTTTCCAGTATCGATTTGGAACTGAATGAGCAAATCTTGGTCTCACAACAACACATCGTCAAGCATCTGAACTACAAAATGCTGCGTCAATGGCTGGGCACCGGGTTGCTGTTGAGCGATGGCCGTAAATGGTTTGCACGCCGAAAGATTATCACACCCGCCTTTCATTTCAAGATATTAGAACAATTTGTCGAGGTTTTCGAACAGCAATCGACGATTTTGTTACGCTGTTTGGCGAAGAAAGCCGATGGTTGCACTGCCTTTGATGTCTATCCGTTTGTCTGCTTGGCCGCTTTGGACATTATAGCGGGTGAGTGGAGTGCGAAATATGTAGATAATGTCGTCATTGTAAGTTATTGTTGGAATTTAATGCTTCAGAAACAGCGATGGGTACTAAAGTGGGAGCGCAAACTAATGAGAGAACTGAGTATGCGTTGGCTGTGAATAAGTGAGTATGAGTATCAGAAACGACAACTTATGGGACGACAGTATAGGATGAGTTAGACCTATTTTAATGATGGTTTGAGTTTTAGAGGGTTGCCACCTGCATACAGTTTTAATTTAAAATATAAATAAACACCTGATGATAGGTATAACTGCAAAATTTTTAATATTACAATAAGGGTATCACTAAAAGAGGTTTTATGGAGAATTAAAATTGAAGCTAGTTTTGAGAAAAGTTGCCACTTATTTACTTTTTTATTTCACAAAATTACTATGTTAATCAAATTATATTAAAATATGCGTATCAAACAGTGGGGGTTTAAGTAAATTTCAATTTGAGAATATTTTTGAGAAGCGTTGCCAGCTGCTCACAGTAATTTATTCAATTAAACTAATATTAGAATGTCTAAAAATTTGGGTAATAAAAGAATTAAAAAATTCCAATTAAAATTTATCCACTTTCTTACTGCCAGAACCACAAAACTGTTTGCTTATCGTTTCACCAAAGTCCATCTGGACAATGAAAATTTATTCAGCATCTTCTGTCCGCACCTCAAGTGGCAACAAATGCGGCTAATTAAGACGTTGCATGAGTTCACCACCAATGTTATAAAACAACGACGTGAGGCACTTGAAAATAATCGAAATGTACAAAAGGTGGATGAAGATTCGTCGGGAGATTCTCAGATCGTGGGCAGCAAGAAACGTATGGCTCTACTTGATATGCTGTTGCAGTCGACGATCGGTGATCAACCGTTGTCCGATGAAGATATACGCGAGGAAGTCGATACTTTTATGTTCGAAGGACACGACACCACAACTTCGGCCATCAGTTTCACATTGCATTTGCTCTCACGCCATCTAGAGGTACAACAGAAGGTGCTACAGGAAGTTGCCGTTGTGTTAGGTGATGATCGTGAGCAACCGATCAGCTTGCGTGAACTCAATGAGCTGAAATATACGGAATGTGTTATTAAGGAGACACTCCGTCTCTATCCATCCGTGCCGATTGTGGGCCGACAATTGACGAAGGACTTCAAATACAGTGAGTTCTATGTGTAATTACATAATTTTAAAATTGTTTACGAAATTTTACACAGCGCATTCACAAATTGGTGATGGTGTCATACCCGCGGGCACTGAAGTGCTTATCGTGCTTTTTGGCATGTTGCGACAGGCGCGTTATTTTGAGCGCCCCGATGACTTTGTGCCCGAACGTCATTTGAATAATGAGTGCGCTAGTGCATTCCTCTTCATACCTTTCAGTGCTGGCCCTCGTAATTGCATCGGTCAGAAATTCGCCATGCTGGAGATGAAGATGATCATTGCCAAGATCGTGCGCGAATATGAGCTGTTGCCTTTCGGTGAGCCTGTGCAACCTGAAATAAATATTGTTATGCGCTCAGCGACTGGATTTCAGCTGGGTATGAGGAAGAGAGACTGAAGGTTGGGTAGCGATCTATATGGTGTTTGGTTGTTTCATATTTAGAATATTGCTTATTTTGTATGGGAGTGATTAAATATAGTGTGGGTAGAAATGTGTCTATTTTGTTTCTTTATTGATAGTTTTATAAAATTTGGGATCAGCATAATAAAGAAAACGTATATAATATTTATATAGTTTAATAAAGACTGCTGTTTTCAAAAGAGAGGTGGTTGAAGACAATACTTCGTAAACCTGTATTGGGAAATTTTAATAATGACTCAATGTTTCTTCAATAAACTTGTCGAAATCAACCTTAAAGCACTGTAATTCTTAGTTCTTATTATCCATAACACACTGTATTTACATATAATGAAGTCTATAGCTCACACTCTATTTGGTTTTTTCAACTTTTGGCGCGTAACGGGTTAAAAAGTCATTAGTGTGTCATTTAACTGCGCAAACTTTTAGTTCAAGCTATGGAGCTCCGCTCTACGCCGGCTATACGCTTGCGAAATCCACTTCCGTAAATTAACGCTAATGGACGCAGTTAAAATGCGACTCACTTATTGTTGTTGTTGCTGCCGTTGTTGACCCGCTGAAGCTGTGTTGCTCACGCTGTTCCACTTGTTTTTCAGCCACAAGCGTACAAATTTGCTTTGACGCTCTCTCAACTCAAGTCATTTACATGGCAATTGCGGTTGTCTCGCTCGTGCACGCTCTCACACACATTACCGCTAATCTACGAACACAATCGGTTGTTGGTGAGATCAACAAATAAACAAAATCGCTGAACCAAAACAAACACAAGACACTGGCGCTAGAGATTATTCAATACCTGTGTATAGCTTCTTACATATATACACATTTCTTTGGACCCAAACAAGTAATTTGTCAGTGTTGGTAAAAAAAGCACATCTTTATTGACGGCATTGTTAAGTTTATTGTGTTTTGGTAATAAAGCTGTTGACTCTCGAGTGATCGCTAGCAAATTTTTATGAATTAACACAATTCAATACGCGGATAAAGATCAGCGCAAAAACAAAATTCCATTCCATACGCAGCAAATAGCGGTGCATGGGGCGCTCAGGTGTGGCGTAGTCGAAATAATTGGAGTGGAAGCCGCATTGCGACAGCAGCCGTCGACTGCGCAGTCGTGGCGCGGACGCTCGTGCGCATAGGCCTCACAGTCTCCAGTCGAATAGCAACAGCAAGAGTAAGAGCAGCAGCCGCTGGCTTTCGGTTGTGCTGCACTTCAGCTTTGTTTTGCATCTTTCGGCGTTGGTTACTTTCAATTTTCAGTTTTCAGTTTGTTTGTTTCGGTCACTTCGACGTGTCGTGTTGCAATATGATCGTTATTTGCATATTCATTTCGTTGACAATCGTTTCGGCGCTGAATTATGTGAAGACGCGTAGGAAACGTGCGCTCATCACGAATCTAAGTGGTCCCTTGGCTTTGCCGCTAATCGGTTCGGTGCAGAAGTTCTTATTGCTGACGCCAAGAAGTGAGTTTTGTGTTGTTTTTGCTGGTAAAAGTGTTGTTGTATAAGCCAAGTTACCAAATTAAGTGTTCGAAAGTGTTGTAAGAAATCGCAAAAACCCTTTCTCGTGAAAAATGTAAACGACGACTCATTGGACTGGAATGGGTCTTCTAAAAAATTCAGCAATAACGGTCTGAATTCATAGAATAGCGTCTAAGAGCTTCTAAAAAAGTTTCATAATATTGGTGATACACGTCTATATAGTCAGATCCATGACTATCATTCGGTGGTCCTAGAGCTCCCGGTAGAAGTTCTCACTTAGATGAAATCTTCGCGACTTTTTAGTCTCGTAAAATGGTTAATCCTTCGTTGAGATCTTAGAACTGCGCCGGGATGTGATCCATGCATCCAACAAAAAATGCCACCTTTGGGTCCTTCTATCTTATAATATTTTCGAAGTTCAACTTCATTGGATTCCAAACTCAGTATGTAATTAGTATCTACCTCATATTTTTATGCTCAAACTTTCGGAACCTTTTAAAGGGTATTAATATACGCTAAAATAATCGGATTCCTTTTTTACGAAATCAGTATCATTTGAAATGAAATAAAATTGGACCTTCATAATATCCTAACTTTCCAAGAGGTTTTATCAAACTGTATTGAAATATTGAAGTCAGCACTCTTAACCTCCTCCGGTATTGAAATCCAACAGTAATATTCACTTAATAAATGAAAGTGAAATTTTCACAGATTTTCTCGTCAAGTCACGCAATTATCTCAACAAGTTCGGCACGCTCTCGCGCTGTTGGGTCTTCGATCGGCTATTCATACTCACCGCCGACTCAGAGTTTGTCACACAGCTGCTGCACAGCGCAGATCATTTGAATACGGGCTACAACAATCTGTTGCAACCGGTCTACGGTGTTGGACTGTTGCGACGAGATGCCGACGAATGGCAACAGCAGCGACAACTGATCGCGCATGCGTTGCGTCCACAGATGCTGACGGACTTTGTGGAGATATTTGCAGCAAAAGCACAGTTATTGGTGGAGCGCCTACGCGAAGAAAGCGATGGTAAAAGCAGCTTCGATATACAACCGTATGTGCAGAGAGCGGTGCACGATATGCTCATTGCAACTGCAGTGGGCGTGGAGAGCAAAGCGCAGTGTGCGCCAGCGCAGTATGCACAAGCTGTGTCGGCGTAAGTTGGGGAAACTGTTAAATTAATTTTGTGGCAATTGTATTGTCTTTAATTTTATTTTAGGCTCATTGAGCTCTTCAAGTCGCGCTTTCTTAGTCTACACTCCGCGAATGCCGCAATCTATAGCATACTTTGTCCGCTGAAGAAACGTCGCCAGCAGCGTCTATTGAAGACGCTCAATCGCATAAATAACGAATTGATTTTGGAGCAACGCGCTGTCGCTACAACAACACCGTCAGCTGATAAGTCGTATGGCGCGGTTTACACAATCCAAGTGCATGAGTCACCCAGCGAAACTGAGCCACTGCGGCTTGGCACACTTTTGAAACAGCTGCTCGCTGCAGAAATAGCCGGTGAGCCACTGAGCAACGCAGAGATCAGCGATGAGCTGAATACCTTCATATTTCAAGGTTGCCTGCTAACACCGGCGGCAATCTCTTTTGCGCTTGTCGCGATCTCACGACATCCGAGCGTACAACAAAAAGTACTCGATGAATTGCGTAGCGTGTGGCCGAAGGGTACGCCGTGCACTTGTACACTGGAGAATTTACAGAAGCTGAAATATTTGGACTGCGTTATACAGGAAACGCTAAGACTATACCCGCCACAGCCGATTATAGCGCGCGATCTCAAGAAGAACTTCAGCTACAGTAAGCTTTATATACTTTCAGAAAGGGATTATTAAACTATACACCTTTCCATTACAGCCCACTCAAAGGTCAAAGACGGCGTTTTACCCGCTGAATCGGAGATCTATATAAATATATTTGAAATACTGCGTCAACCGGAAAACTTCGCAGATCCCGCCTGCTTCCGCCCCGAGCGGTTTAATACCGCTGAAAGTACAGAAATGCTTGCCTGGGGTCTTGGCCCACGCAATTGTGTGGCTCGAAAGTACACTATGCTGTTGATGAAATCTGTGATTGCCCATTTACTACTAGCTTATGAGGTGTTGCCTTTTGGTGCGGAGCTTTGTTTGGAGGTGAAAATCGTTTTGTGTTCCTCGAGTGGTTGGCAAGTTGCGTTGAGAACGCGCGATAATTAGTTACTTAATTGTTCAGTATTTTTTTACAATAGTGGTACTTTTTGGGGGTTTTATATATGCATTTATCAATAAAATATTTATATACACGAACATTAATACTTAGATGGTGTTTTAATAGGAACGTTTATTGCTTTGACAAATGTATCTTTTCTTTGACTTTGAGATGATGGCGGTTTAAAAATTTGTTTACAGTTAATTAATTCATCATGAACCATACAACAGATTTAATGAGGTTGCGGAATCTGGTCCAATATTTCTTCAATATATATATAGATATGACAGTTTGAGACACTTCGAACTTAGTGCAGAATTATTTGATGTACCTTGAGGCAGACTCTAGTATAAGATTTCTTTGAGCTAAGATATTTTAGACTATCACATCTTATTCTAAGAACTTATATAATTATTGAGCAAGCTTGAATTTTAAATATATAGAGATATATTGATATACCAAATGATGCAAACGCGTTAACAAATACATTCCACAATGTTGACGCAACATGTTGCTGTCAACATCTAATGAAATTAATATGTTGAATTTTGTATTTGAAGTATATAATGTAATGAAATTAGAAATAAACTTAATAAAAAAGGCTCCTTATTTTTCTTAGAGATTTTTTTCTTTCTTTTCGCTTTCTAAAAATAATTTAGTAATATATTTTGTATATACTATTTTCAGAATTATAATGAAAGCACATTCAGAGTGGAAATTCTTCAATATGGCTAATAACTGTTAACAAATAAGATTATATTTTTTCCATTTTACAAGTTCATGTTTAAATTTTGTTTGTAGAATCTAACCGAAACTTAAAATGGTGTCAATAATAGATTTAACTTAAGAGAATCTGTCATTCTAACGTTTTTATGCGAATATAACCCACTCAACTTGAAATAAAGGAGTCCAAAATCGTTCGAATTTGTCACGAGATGTAATGTGAACAATATGTAAGGCGGATTAATATAATATTGTTCATTCTCTTAGACCAATATCGACATTTATCATCGAAAATTTAAAATAGATTTGGTTTCTTTAGAAAATGAAGTTCAAGAAATATAACGATACGTTTTCTGAAGACGAATTTGAATAGGTGTATCGAAAATGAAGTTGAGGTTGGGTTAGTTTCACATTTTCAGCTGTTTTTATTTTCGATAACAATCTTTCCTACTGGGCGTAAAGGCTAAGTGATACCTGTTACAGTTAACGAGGCCCTGTCGAGAGATTACATAGACGGTTGAAGATTCAACTCGCACAGAAGAAATTCTTCTCCCATGTAGCGGTCTGAAGGCCTGCTGGCAGCCCTAGTAGCTGAATCGGATGCTTTGACTCAATCAGTCATCCATTTTAAAACAATTATTATAGAAACGATAAACAGAAATAATGAAACAACAAATACCTAAAATATTTTCCCCAAACGAAAAAAATAATTTCCTTGAATAATTTTGCATATAAAGAATATCTAGAGAATAAACATCCTTTCGTGATTTTGTTATGAAAGAAATATAATATGTTTTAGTTGTTAGCAAGATATTAGTCTCTATTTTGTAAGACAGTACTGTGAACCACATTAAATCAATCTACAATATTTAATCATCTTAAATGTTAACATTTACTTTATCGATTGGTATCCTTACACAAATACCCTCAAACTTACATATGCATACTTCTTTGACATTCAATAATCCTTAACACATTTCTGCTATCCAATTACTGCTAATGCATACACCTCCGCTCCACTTCACTTCTCCACGATACATTAACGCAACATCAATAATTTCTTACCCCGAAAAACAGTTCATCATTTCTTAACATTCGATGCCGGGCAAATCGACAATGATTGGCCAAGACCGAAAATTCCAATACACACAAAAGGAGTGGTGTTAGAATATGATTTCTCCAAGGATGTCGTGTACTCAATACATTACACACACACACACACACACATACACTAATATTCATATATACAGCAGCACGCATATTTCGAACTTCGACAGCAAACAGAAAGCGAACAGCAAAACTTGGCAACAGAAACAGAAACTTTGGTTAAAGATACATACACAAACCTACTCTACTCTACTATTTATATTTATATTTGTATGTGTGTGTGCGTGAATGTATTAGTTGCGCACATGCTCCCTACTTGCATTCGCTTTATTAGCAAACAGCCAGCCAGTGAACTCAACGCTTGTAGGGTTGGTGTAGGTGTTGGTGGTGGTGTGAGGATGAGTAGTCAACATTATTTGCAACAGCAATTGAAAAATGACGAAAACATCGGCAACAATTCTTGCTACTGATGGATTATTTGGTATATATATACTTTTATATTATATATATGTATGTATTTGTATAAATAAGTAACAACAAATTGTTCTAATAAATGAAAAATAAAGTTGAAACATCACGGGTGATATACTTAAATTTATCCACACTGAAGCACTGAGCTTAACAACAGGTTAACAGTCGCTGTTACAGTGCCAACATCCTTAACAGTGGCGTTAACAGTGGTTGGCCAGCTTTCATAGCTGAGAGGTTTTTGTCAGCCACTGAAATCAGTTTGTTTGTGAATTTGAGATGGTAAGGATGTGTTAATGCTGCAGATGGAAGTAAAGTCGCAAAATTTACGTAATGAAATGGGAACTGAAATGGTTAATTGCAAAATTTAAATTAAGTGCTGAAATCAATTTTTTAAATTATTTTTAATGGAATATAATTTTTTGTAAGGAAGTTATTTTTAGCAGTAAAATCTATATTTTTTTACAGAGAATTGTTGCTTCTTTTTTCGTGAAGTCCGAAAATAAAATATCTTTAGAAATTAAACTTTATAACCGGTGTTTTTTTTTACGTGTGGTATGCAATGAAGCAATACTTTTTTCAGAGTTGGTCTTTTTGACAGCTCTTACTTGGTTTATACTCAATTTGGTATGTTATTTCATAATGAACAGACTTACTACGGAACGCTTCAAAAAGTGTTCGAAAATTAGAACTCTCGATTGAAATTTTTCTGAGCCAGCTACGGCGGTCACTTGTCAGAAATCATTTTTAAAACATAATGGCAAACCCTTATCTTTAAATAAATCTGAATTCTCGGCCATAGCAATACATTAAATGAGTTTTATTTCTTCATGAATCCCACATGTCTAAAAAAACACCCTTTACGAATGTCAAATAAAACGAATAAAACAGTAAGAACCCTTACTCTAATCATTAAGATCCATAAGATAGATGTTTAACAGACTCACATATCTTTCTAGTTCCTACAGGAAGCCTAGTATAAACTAGGGGAAGCCTAGTATAAACTAGTTTCTTGTTCATAATTGAGCTCTCAGTTATTCAGTATAATAGATACAGCAAATCTGCGTGGTTTTAGACCAATTTCGCCCATTTCCTAAGTGTGTCAAGAAGATCTGAAGAGAATCAATAAAATTTATCAAAAATTGGTCAAGTAGTTTTGGAGATATGGAATTTAAATTCTTCTGTCTTATTATTGAACTGCGTGTGGATATCCGCTATATCATCATTTGAAGCGACTTTTCCGTTTGCAGCATTATTATTAAGAGTAAATTTTTGATCGTTTTGAACAATATTGTTATTTGGGAGATGGGCGTGGTTATGATCTGTTTTCATACTGTCGTATAAGGTGGTGAAATATATTATTCCTCTTATGAATCATTGTGCCAATAGTAAGTTATATCGCTTTATATATTTTCCGATAAGAGTGTGTTAGGGACTTGGCTATTACCCGATTTCGACCGTTTCGTAAAGCAAGTATAGGAACTTTTCTTCTTCCTTGCCTCTGCATCGAAGTGGTTTGGAAGCGTTCTATTGAATTCCAGTTAATCAAGTTCTTTGAATTAACTTATGTATTCAACACTTTACTGTGGATATATAATTTATTTGCTGCATTTGGCGTTCTTTATAAAGTTTGTTTGTTGTGAACTGGAACATAACTTCTTGTAATCATCTCTTCGGATCTTTGAAAACTCCTGGTCCAATTTTTTTAGAAAATTAAACAGGTATGAGTTGAGAAAAAAAAGTAATTTCATTTACAGAAAAAAATTGGGAAGTCTCTTTAAAATGGAATCAATGTCATCAACTCGATTTGAAATTAATAAAATATCACCAACATATTCCCCAACAAAATTCCATTACATTAAGCTTCTTAGCACTCGCTATCGAACCCAATCATTTGCATCCAACGGGAAAATTGGTAAGCATCCTTTTCGGCTAAGCCAATAATTCGACACTTTCGGTACACAGTACATTACACAGTTGAATTTTGAAGCTAATTTTCTGCTATTAATATTTAATTTTACTGAAACCTTTGGGAGTTTCAACCAAAACCGCACATAAACATACAACAACACACATACACACACTCGAATTTAATGTCTCCATTTAGTGGCGCATAACACATGCTTGACAGCAATCGTAACCAATTTTATCACAACAACAAACAATAAGAGTCAAAAGTCCATTTCATGTGGTCTTTCATGCAAAATTGCAGAAATCTAAAAGCATCTGTTGAATTTCCGGCGTCTTCTTTTTTGCATTGGTTTTCTTGCCTCGCAACCCTAAACGGCAAAGCAAAGTAGTATCCTTGCGATTATCCTTAAATAATAATAGTGGAAGTGGAAGAATCTGTGTTGTTTGTATTTGTTGCTGTTGTTGTTGGGTGTGCGCTCATTTGAAACGGACACAATATGCATAAATGTGCTGCTACTTTCAATTGGAGCAAAAGTAAAGAAAGCATTTGGTGTTCTTCTTCTTCTTCGTTTTTTTGTGCTCCTTATTTGCCTTTGTATCCTTTCTTTGCTTTGTGCTAACCCTTTTTGCGTTGCGACACAAAAGTACATTTGGCTCGGTTACGCCACAAAACATGTCATTTCACAGAGATAAACATTAAACAACAACAACAATAATGCTGTGTGGGTTTATTTGTTGCTTTTTTGGCCTTTGGTCAGCGCCATTGATGGGCCATCAGATGGCGCATAAAAGTTGGGGGGGATTCGTGATAAAGAGATTATATATACATATATATTTATGCTCTGAAAGTAGCTTGGTAGAAAGCCTGTCGGTTGTAGACACAAATTGTTTGTTGTTGTTGTCCATGGATCACTAATTTCGCCCCAAAAACTTTCCCCAACTTCATATGAACGATCGACTCTTCAATATATACCCTATACTACATTTTATATATATCGTGTTTCGATTTTCAAACCTCTTTCGATGTTCATAGATCCAGACCGACCGAACTATTTGGCAACTTTGATCGGTCAATTTGCACGTTTCTATGATTATGATCTATATAGACTAACAAAAGAACCCTAAAAATAAGAAGTTATTTTTTAGAAACTTGAAAAAATCCATCGTTAACCACACTCACATTAAAAATAACGGGGCTTTATATCTATATTTGTCCCACCTCCCATATAACGGATTACGAAATTATAAAAATTTCTCAAAATGGACAAGTTCCGTTAAAAAACGATCCTATAATAGATCCCATCAAAATCTATTAAATGCGAAAATTAAAAATTTTCTATTCGAACAGCTTGATCCACAAGGTTTAAGACAGCACTCGAATATTGTTCTTCCAGTTCTTAAGGCCCTGTCATCCTGTCACCATTCTAAGTTGTTTTGCTTTCTATAGTCTCTCCAACATTATCTATTATTTCATATTATTATTGTAATCAAGTCTCTCTAACCTCAAATCTCTGCCAACCCATCTCCACCAGCAACCACAACAACAACAAACCAACAGCACTGAAACTTTAATGACACGCAACAAATGCTTCAAAAATCTTTTCTAAACATTTTAGTGTCTCCACTGTAGTAGTTGTTGTTGTGGTTGCAATTGTTTTTGTTTTCCACGTCGGCATTGTGGTGTTTAAATTCATGATTGTTTTGTAATTGTTGTTTTGTACTTAGTTTTTGTTTTAGCCATCATCGTGGCTGGCTGCGGCCGAAGTTGCATGTCGCATAAGTTTTTTACCGCTTGTCGCTCGCTGGAAATTCGAAACTCCGACTCACTTTGTGGTTTTTTCGGTTGACAATGGTGTTGTGGCAAGTAGACATACATACAAAGCAGGAGTTGATGGAATGAATATATTTGAATTTTCCAACTTCTTTCGTTCTGTTGATTTGAACGTTTTCATTTCGAATTGAATTTACTTCCGTGGCGAAAAATGTAAATTTTTAAATTTTCATGTCAGTTGATGGCATGATGGCAATTCGGTGGCGTTTTACAAACTGTCAAAGGCGAGTTCGAAATAGAGTTTCGGAAACATTACTTATGGTATCGAATCTACGTTTGAATATAATTAGAAAACAACGATTTTTTATAAAATTTCATAGAATAAAAGAGTTCCAGCAAGTAATGGAAATATTTGTGAATCAAATGGTGAATGGTTCTCAATCGGAACCACAAAATTTGTAAGATATATCTGAATTCTTCACGGGATCTTGCTACTATCTTGAGCCATATAGAGCCATTAAGAGAGTACGAGGTCTCGATTGTCAAGTGTGTACCAGGCATGTGAGTTGGTAAAGCTTTGGATCTGGAATAAGTCATACAAGAAAGGATTTAAGTGTCTTTTCTTACGACTAAGGTTAAAAATAGGGTAGGGAGATGATATATTTTGTGATTACACTGAGGCCAGTCTTTTAATGTGAGGAAATTTTTAATTTGGTGAGGGTAGTAGACGTCAAATAACAGAGTTGAGAGAGTATGAGATTATTGGATTCTCTTTTAGTTGACTGTTTACTTATATTCTCTAAAATATGTAATATTCTTCAAAATTAGTTCTCAGCATTGGCCCCAATGTGTCATAATCAAAAAAATTTGTAGGTTATTACTCAAGAAATCAGCAGCATGAGTACAAAGGCAAAGCAGGAAAGGATTTACAAAGCAATCAAAATATTAACCTAAATGATAATGAGACCACACATAAAGATTGTGTCAGAAACTAATAAGTACCTAATATGTTTCAACACATCAGTGCTAATGGAAATCTTCAAAGCTGGAGAAATGTCACAGAAACATGGATGCTTAAGCATATAAATAAACACATACGAAAATGTATTCCCACAAACAGATAAAGGATATGGATATAGTACAAATATGTATGATGAAAAGCTACAATTATCATTACATTCATATGAATATTTCATGTATATGTATGTATATGTAAATATATATTTTTGTTCTTGGTGCTTTGGCAAGGACATTGGATATTAGAAACTAACAATAAAGGCATATCTCGTTTATATCAAATAGAACTGTTTGCTTTGTTGTAGTATTGCCATTGTATTTGATATGCATGGTTGTATTAGTTGTTTTTGTAATTTTTTCAGCGATTTCTATCTCATGTTTTTGCATATCTAAAATCGAAGTTGTAAAAAATTTACTAGTTAGTGGGACTTTACTACAATACTGCGCAAAATAAATGCAAAGCTTTTTAAAAAAGTTTATACAAATTATTTTTTGGCGATAAAACTAATGAAAGAATTTCTTAATTATACTCTCGCAACAAAAGTTGCTGAGAGAGTATTATAGTTTTGTCCACATAACAGTTGTTTGTAAGTCCTAAAACTAAACGAGTTAGATAGTGATCAGGGTGACGAGTAAAGTTCAAATCCGGATGTCTGTCTGTCCGTCCGTGCAAGCTGTAACTTGAGTAAAAATTGAAATAATGAAACTTGGAACACGTGTTCCTTGGCACCATAAGAAGGTTAAGTTCGAAGATGGGCGGAATCGGACCACTGCGACGCCCACAAAATGGCGATAACCAAAAACACATAAAGAGCTATAACTAATCCATAAATAAAGTTATTAAAATAAAATTTGAAACATAGGATCGCATTAGGGAGGGGCACATTTGAATGTAATTTTTTTTGGAAAAGTGGACGTTACCCCGACCCCAAATAAGTTTTTTGTATATATCTTTCAAGCCAATAAAGCTATATAAACCAAACTTTCTGCAGTCGTTTCTTTAACCCGTTTCCTTATACAGTCCAAAAATGAATTCGGGTAATAACCACGCCCACCTCCCATACAAAGGTTAGGTTGAAAATGACTAAAAGTGCGTTAAATCACTAACGAAAAACGTCAGAAACACCAAATTTTACATAAGAAATGGCAGAAGGAAGCTGCACTCAGATTTTTTTACGAAATGGAAAATGGGGGTGGCGTCGACCACTTATAGGTCAAAACTATATCTCAAGAACAACTCGACAGATTTCAATAAAATTCGGTATGTAATATTTTCTTGACACCCTGATGGCACGGGTGGAATATGGGCGTAATCGGTTCACAACTACGACTACTTCCCATATAACTCAATTTTGAGTCCTTCTGATTCGTTCACTTTATAATGTATACATAAGGAACCGATAAAGATAGCGAAATAAAGCTTTACACAAATACTGTATTTGAGCTGTGACATCATTTGTGGAAAAATTGTCAAAATCGAACCATGACTTTTCAAGGCCCCTGGTATCAAACATGAAGAACTCAGTGCCTTAGGGTAATTTTTCACCGAAAATATAGGTAAATAAATTGCGAGAGTATAAAATGTTCGGTTGCACCCGAACTTAGCCTTTCCTTACTTGTTTTTATCGTAAAATACTAGAAAAGATCATAATGGTCTAGGCCTTAATGCCTACTAGGCTTACTGGCTTTTATCTTTATATTGTATATTATAGACGCTGGTTCTATAAATTAGTGGAATAGAAAAAAAAAATATATTATCATTTTTTGAATCCATAATCCATCCAAGATTTATCCATACCTAAATAGACATATATTCACGTCTCTACATATTAATTGTTTCACAATGCAACCCTGCATCGCTTTTTTCCTACTCCTGTGCTTACTTAAATCAACACACTTTGAAATAACAACAACAACAATGAAAGCGATTTTCCAACCGCATGACGCGATGTCTAACGAACAATACGAACATTTATATAACAGTGACAAATGCAAAATCAACAACAACACAAATCGGAACAGTATAGACATTGCAATAGGCATAACAATTCGTGAGGAAAAAGCAAAAAAGGAGTACAAATCCTGTTGCAAGTAATACAAATACCCTTGCAAATGTTTGTTGTTGCACGTGAAAGGGAAGGAAGTGAACAAAGTGACCGTTATAAAAACAACATGCAAAATAAGAGAGGAAACGGTGGTACACTGGAAAATATAGAATTTTGGATTAGAATATATTTATATATCACTGCGGATTGAGATCTCTCGATCCCACGACAGTCGAGTCTACCAAACGAAACGACCGCGGATTTTTATCTGCATAAGGGCCCTATACTGGACATTACTCAAAATTATTTGGACGCCTCTTATCATTTATCTATCTTAGGCTGAAAGGCACTCATAATTGCATCCCGCCAACTTCTCTTTCATGCTTTAATTTAATCGATATTTTGTAGTGATTACTGTAAACTTGAAGCGCATTTCTCGCATTGCATCACTCTGTGAAATGTCCAGCCAACAGTTATGTAAATAAAAAGTACAATAGTGGAACAAAAGAAGCGCGCTAACACTTTTGTGCTGCACAAAAAACCGTTACAACAGAAATTTGCAAATGCAGTCGCCGCTGTCTCCGTTGACGCCGTTGCCGTTGTATATACAGGAAACTGTTTGCATAAAATGGCCATAAAAAGGATATCGGCCTTACACGCGGTTGTCTGATATGTCCGCACTCACACACATATTATATAACAGTTGTTTGTACCGTTACATAGGCGTATGAGTAACGTGTAGTCGCACAATCGAACGGCTGGCGGAACGTCATTCGTTGCAAATTTGCTTACACGCTATGGATGTCCTTCCGCCACAAATGTTTGTTGCTTGACGTAGTGGGAGAGCATGTACGTCTGGGTTGATGGGAATTGGTCATGGTACTAGTCTATTTTGATTGTTATCTTTGTGCTGTGTCAAATAGTTCCATGTTGGATCAAAAGGTTCCTTAATTTTCTAAAGATCTCTAGAATAATACTATCAATACCTTAGAGAATTTCATATACATCTCGAAAACATATTCTGGTGATTACTCTAATGCAGAGTATGAGCATTAAGGGCGAAGGACAATGACAACTTGAGGAACCCTCATGGAGGGTGTTGATAGCGAAACAACTCAACTCAACGAGTGGTATAATATACTTGATAAAATGGATTATTCCGATAATAATGTAGTTTTAACCTCAAGAAAACTCAAATTAAAGTTTAAATAAGAGATCTTTATTCACAATTATAGCGAACTCAGACTTTTGCGCTGCCGTAGCGAGGTCTTTATGGTCCGCGGGGGATGGACACCGTCTTTCCAGCTCCTGTCGCATCAATGGAAGGCGTGCTCATCTCGCCGCTTACTGATCACTGTCCAATAGGCATACATGCGGTGAGATTAGGCAGCAAGCCAGATGCTAGTACCTAAAGCTGCTTGCAGGAAGGCGAAGAGGAACCATCTAAGCACTTCCTCCTTCAATGTCCAGCATTCGCCAGACTAAGGTTAAAACACTTCGGTAAGCACGTCTTCGGCGAACCCAGCGATGTGACTGGATATAGCCAAATATATAATAGAGTCTAAGCGCTTTGTCGAATTATAAGGGCTTGGCGATCCATTAGGGATATTTGGGTGCACAAAGGACAGTCGAAGTTGTCTAAGTGAGACTCTATGCAGTTGCGGAGATCTACCCCTTGACCTAACCTAATCTAACCTAGACTTTTGCTTTGTTATTGCATCTTGGTGGTACCCGTCCTACAAGTTTGAGTTTATCTCAGAGCAGCCCTCGAATATAATGGAAGGTTCTATAAGAACCTTACGAAGGAATGATTCGTCAATGACGTCGGAATTTCATGTAGTGCTTGAACGGTTTCTGAAAGCTAGAACTATACCAAGGCCGATTCTACAGTTATTAGTGCTAGGAATGGTTAGTAAATAGAGAATTATCTATCAGCTGTTTAACATAAGAGTTTGGTAGACCTAATTTGAAAAGTTAAAGTTACCTTAGACCTTAATTTGAAGACAGAAAGGGGGAAACTAGTCCGTTATGAAACAATCTCACATTCTATAATAGTAATTAATACCGTCACTTGCTACAACTGGGACTAATATATGAAATACGGTTAGATTTTAACGGTATTTTCCCGCTACTATGTCCTGTTAATTTTCACAATAAAAAACAAATAAGCAGAGATGGACTTTCTAACGGTTTAGAAAAAAAATTGGAAATTTATGAATACGCAGTGTTGCAATGAGTGCTTACGTAAACACAGCTCTTCTATGAGTATTAGCATTCACATCCATATGCTATATAGATTTGTATGTATGTGGTATATGCGAGTATATATGGCTTTTTGCAGACTGTTGATGTCAGCAGAATTGCCGTATGAATTAATAAATTTCGAAATTGGTGCGAGTGAAATTGGTTATATAGAGTACATATGTATGTATGTATGTATGTCTATATGTGTGTATGTGTTTGTTTACGCATTTCACTGCTTGCATTTTCGCTTTGGTTTTGCATTGTCGCAACAATTGAATTACACTTTGTTATACAATTATATATTTATGCATAAACAAATTTAAATATTATTGAAAAATAGGCGTACTCATGTTTTGATTGAAATTGGTTTAATTTTTTTCGTGATAAATGTTATTCAATTTTCATTTGAAATTCGATTATTTTGCGGGAAAGTGAAAATGAAGTGATTAATTGCAATTGAATGGAGTGTTTTTTATATTTTTTTTATGAAAACTGAAATTTAAATTTCTATATTTTTATTTAAGGCAATCTGTCTGCTGTATAGAAAATCAAAAAACCCGTAGACGTTAGATGATAAGGTTCATCATTCATAAAAATCACCATGCTTCATCTAGAAAGCGAGATGTCTTTTTGGCGAGACTGTCGTTGTCTATCTCATTCATTATCCTCTTTTTCTTCTTCTTGTCTGACGTAAACACCTCTAACGTGGTTAAAGCCGAGTCCACAACAGCGCGCCACGCATCTCTCCTTTTGGCAGTTTGGTCCTTCTCCACTTAGTCCTTCTAACGGAGAGGAGGTCTCCCTCTTCCTCAGTTCCAGCGGGTACTGCATCGAACACTTTCAGAGCTGACGCACTTTCGTCCATTCGGACAACATGACCTAGCCAGCGTAGCCGCTGTCTTTTTATTTGCTGAACTATGTCTATGTCGTCGTATAAATCGTACAGCTCATCGTTCCATCGTCTGCGGTATTCGCCGTTGCCAATGTTTAAGGGACCATAAATCTTCCGCAAAATTTTTCTTTGGAAAACTCCTAGTGTCGCCTCATCGGATGCTGACATCGTCCACGCTTCTGTACCATAAAGTAGGAGGGAATGATGAGGGACTTGTAGAGTTTAGTTTTTGTTCGTCGAGAGAGGACTTTACTTTTCAATTGCCTACTCAGTCCAATTTGACAGGCTGACATTGTTATTGCTGTTAATGCTGTTTCCCAGATACACGAAATTATCTAAAACTTCAAAGTTATGACTGTCAACAGTGACGTGAGATTCATTCTATTACTTTATTTCAGATGCATTTTTTTGGGTTCAATTAGGCCTTTAATAAAGAAGTTCAATTCCTGGCGTATATCCTAAAATCGGATATTATTCTTTACATATTTTCCTAATAGGGGAAGTAAAAAGAGTAATTTTAGTAATTTGAAAGGAAGAATCAGCGTGAGAATATGGTCCCTACTTTCATCGCATATTTTTCTTGAAGTCTATACTCTAGAATGTGGATTTTCTGGTGTCTTCTTACTAACATTATTATATATGATTCTAAGTATTCTAAATATAATATCCTGCTCTATGTTACTCTTAAATACAAGAGAAGAAAGGTCCGTCAATAAAGTATCAAATGGGTCCATCAAGCTAAAAACGATCTTGAACATCTAATAATCTCTTATAGTCGAGCCGAGTACATAAACGTGATAACAGATGCTTCTAGGTTCCGGAGTGGAGCTGAGTAAACAATTAGGTTTAGCAATTTACCGCATATCATTATCATTAAAGCTTAAAATTGTTGTTAAATACCGTAAAAACCGGACGAAATTTCTCACTTTTTAACACTCATACCGATTTCAAGCAAGATAGTAGTTAAATGTAGGATATACAGTATGTATATACCATACATATGTACGTGTGTTTTCTGTATATTCAATATACCATATTGTATTACCACAGCAGAGCTCTTTCACTTTAGTGCTTAAGGCCAGCCAATCCACCACCTAGCCAGTTCCCCTACGTTGCCACTTCACTTTCGCCGCTACCGTTATGAGCTCTCTGTGCGCTGTCCTTTGGCATTCGTATTACTTAAACGAATGACAGCGACTTTTTTGTACTTAATCCGTTAAATCGTCTGCAATGAATTACCAACAATAAGGCGGTCAGTCAAGTAGCCGGTCTTATACACTCGAACGAGTATAACTACAAAAACCGAGGCATCCGTAGGTATGTATAGTCGACATGTGTTTTTGTAAGGATTTAAGAATTATTACTTTGCCTCGCGTGGTTCTAGTGAAGTATGAAATAATGCACTCATCACTTTTACTCCTCACACACCTCCTTTCAACACACTGTCACTGTCATGGTCACTAATCAGCCAGTTCAGTAAGTCCCAACGTTGTAGGGTAAGCAGACAACTAATAATAATTGCTTCATTCCACACTTGTATGTATATATTTATATCTGTATGGTATATCCTCTGAACTTTTCTTTGTCTCCACTTATGTCCTGCTGTTTCGTAAATAAATATTTTCCACTTCACTTCACAGGTCATTTGACTTGTCGGGCTGTGTAATCATCTGTATTAATATGCGTCATAATGTCATATCTATAGTACTGTATTTACAGTTATGTTTATGAAATTGTGGCACCTTAGTTAGACAAGCCCTCTTAGCACGTACATTGACATCAATCAGTATTGCAAATGACATGTTTCATTTCGTTTTCATAATATTATCTCTAAATGGTTCTATTTTGCTATTTATTTACTGAATATACATATATATTAACTGTAGTAAACCTTGTTATTCTCACTCTCAGCTGGTGAGTAAATACGTGGTAATTAATATTTTTTGTAAGCTAATAATTCTGAAGTTAGGCTATGCAGCGAAAGTCCTGCTTAATTGACTACATATAAGAGGACGAGTAAGAAACCCTTCAAACGTTTAAGCTAATTGAAAAAAAAATAGAAACTTGCAGGAAAATTTCAGAGAGATCCAGAGAGTACTAACATCGCTAACGAGCTCTACAAATCTAGTGAGATTGCAAGAGAAAGTTAATACTTTCGACAACATGAGGAAACCTCCTGGTACTCCATTCCCGAGAAAAGTTGTAATTTGATTGAACTACATACATATATTACTTTAAGTTGAGTTCTCCCCACTTGTCGAAGTTTTTTGGAAAAATCATCTCAGTAGTATCTTCAGATTCCATATTTTAAATTTCCAAAGACTAAGGTTAAAACATCTTAGAATATCAGTCATCTGGATTAATGGTCTGAAATCGAAATCAGTCATCTTCCATGATTTGAGATGGGCTTTGTCCATACAAGAGAGTTGTGTTTTCAATTTGGAAGTTTTTATAATATCCAAATGTGGTCCTCGGGATCTCTACAGTGACGAAGATGAGCAAGTAGAATGTAAAAGCATTTAGTACTAGCAAGATGATAGATTTCTTACTGGACTTTAGATGGATTCATATTCTTCTCTGGTGGCTGCGGTAAGCCAAGTGCTCGAGAACGAATGGAATGATATGCCTTCGGATACTCACCTAAACTTCTTTCTACTCTGAAAACGCTAATAAAGAAATTAAAGCTTGATTATCGAGTGACTTCGTCTCCCAAATTTTTCTCGCTACTAAAAAATTAAAAATATTGAATTTGTTTTACTCAATATCTCTCGTCAGGGGCAAGCTCTTCACCATTAGAACCAAAACAAAACTAAACCTCGCCATTGAGTAAGCTTTGAGATTGTCTTTATTTTGCTCTTCAACACCTGCCTTTGACACAAATGGGTGCAAATTGCCGGATATAATGATGCACAGTCGTATTTATGTGTGTGTGTGTGTGAGTGTTTGGGCTGCAGTGAATGCAAAGGGGCATATGTGTAAATGTCTGAAAAGCGCGTTAACGTCAAATGAATGAAATCCGCTTTAGAAAAATCACATAAAAGTGCAAATTCGTGTTTTCCTGCATACAAATCCCCTATATAAAGCTAAAAGCCTGTCAAAAGGGAAAAATCAAAATCAAATGCTCGAACACAAAACACATACATACTGACATACATACACATGTGTATATGGGCAGATGTACAACGTTGCACGTAAACACTCATTCAGATGAGAAAGTCAACAAAGGCATTTGAAGAAAAAATTCGGTTGGTGCTGAATAGCGCGTGGGGTAGAGTGAGAGAGAGAGAGGAGATTGAAAATTGGCAAAGAAAGCAAAATATGTAGTGAAAGCATTCGCACATACCCCGCAGAGAGAATTTCAGCGAAAGGCATTTTTTCTACTTCAAAAGAGATTTTCTTATGATTTTGCTAAGGTTAAATCGTTTATTTTTTTTTTAGAAATTTATAAATATAGACAAATGATTTCCACTATGTTGTTGTTGTAATGGTTATCAAAACTCAGAGTTAATTCGAGGTGTGGTCATATAAATCAAATAATTATAGGTCTTGAAAACAAACTATTTCAACGGGGTTAGACTACAAGGACAAGAGACGTTAGATGACTATATTTGAGTGGATGTGTAAAGAGATATATGATATGCTATATAGAGTAAGTCGAAATAAAAAAGTTTGAACTTAGATCATAACTAGAACGCTGTAGATCTTATTGTATTTCTTCAAATACTCCTTACGGAGCGCCAAGGCGCTTATGATTCGACAACGCGCTTGGAACCAGTTAGAAAGTTCTTAAGCCGGCTAATGTTGATTACATTTACTTCATAGGGTTCGCCAAAGCTGCGCTTACCGAGGTGTTTTAACCTTAGTCTGGCGAATGCTGGACATTGAAAGAGGAAGTGCTGGGATGATACCTCTTCGCCTTCTTCTAAGCACCTTTGGCAATTAGAATCTAGCATGTGTGCCTATTGAATAACGGAGAGATTAGCAACAGCATCTGAAAGGACCGTTTTCGATCCATCGCGGCTCAGAAAGACCACACCACTGTTGTGCTGATTGTTGTCCAGCGTTTGGCGAGCTCTCTGAAGCGTATTCCAAAGTACATAGTTCGAAGCTACTGATAACGGTGTTAGATCCTCCCTAAGTAGCTCGGAGCGTACTGTCATCGAATCCAAGGCCAGTATTACCGCTCTGCTGTCTACCCTTACGCGTAAAAACTGCATACAAAGCACGCGTAAAGCTCGAATGAATGCAAAAGCGTGAAATTCTTTTCAAAGCAAAACGATAGGTTTGTCTCTACTCTGTATTGTCAATTCGCTAAATGGAATTAGAGCACAAAGAGTAGCACCAGAAATCGCGCTAAATGATGCAAAACACACTGCAGGGGCTGGCAGAAAGAGTACACCTGTCGTAAAAAACGCGTGTATAAAGGACGTCACATGTGACTAATTAATTACTTTTGTAAGCAAATAACTGTGACATTGTATCCAATCAATTATCGCATAATTCGTGTAATTAAAAAATGAAATTAATCGCAATGGCGAATGCGTTAACAACCTAACTGCTACTAAGCTAATATTGTCAACAAACTAATAAAGTCATTGTTGGTTAGTATTTTTGCACAACAACAACAACAACGCTGTAATTAAATTTGCAGCATTGTCGCAGCGGTTGTTGTTGCAACAGAAATTATGTGACAATCATTATCGCTATTATTACACCGTTAATCATCAGCTAAACACACTGCAGCTACACAGTGTCAACTGATAGCAATAACAACAACAACAGAACAAAGTTGGCGACACTGACAGCGCATCATAATTCACTTGCGCTTTTTTTTCTTCCGTTGCAGCAACCAAGGGTGTCATGCTACGCTATTAAAATGCAAACAGTCAGGTTGCCACTGACACTATGATGACATAAACGGCAGGAGCAACCAAAATAAAAACAACAGAGAAAAAAAGTTATTAGACAGTAGCATCAGTCAGCTACTTGCCGTTATTTGTTGCACGTTGGTATATATTTTTCCATCATAAAATATACATAGGTGCATCAAAATAGGTGGCAACGCTGTTAACTATAATTTTTGCTCGTCATATTCGTACACTTATTTGTTGTAGCAGCCGCAAGCCTTGTGGCAAAAACAATTTAAATTATGCAAATCATTAATGAGCTTTTTTCGCGCTCTCGTACTCGCTCGCGCTCATTGTCTTAGCTTCATGCCTACACAGTGTCATTATTATTTCACCTTCATTACCTTTCACCAGTTCGCTTGTTGGGCTTCGCTTGTTGAGCGTTGGTGTCAAACAGTTTGTCAGTTAGGTCGCCTAGCATCGTGAATGGATTTTGAAATTGCGAAAAAAAATTGTTGTTGTTGGTGTTGTAATTGTCAACATGATAGTCACCGAGTTGCATAATAATTTGCGACGTTGTCATAAACAAAGCTTTTCTACCAGAAGGGTATTTACGAAGTCGTATAGATAGTCATTTCTTCAAAATTGATGTTTTAATTTTCGAAGTGATTCAGAAATGAAATCTACTTGCATAATTCTGATATAATTATTTTCTTCCGGTAACGCAATTTTCGAGATAGATCTCCGAAAGTAACCCATAAACATGAAATTGATGCTTCAACCCCAATCATTTTTGTTTATCTTCTATATGTTCCTGTGCTTTGAAGCTAGTTTAGAGAGTAGTATATTGCCTTTCAAAAGTTCATAAAAATCATACTTCAGTAAATCATGTAGATAGTCTGGAAGATGTGGTATCTCTGTTGAAGAATATTCAATGTCCAAGCATACCACCTTGGCTTGAATAATATATACATATGTTTCTGAGTAAAGGTATAATTTAAGCTTTACATAGTGAGTTGGACTTAGTACCAGTGAAAACGACTTGTTGCATACTAGCTTCTTATAGTGGGTATCTATGAACTATAAAATATTCCAATCATTTTTCTATACAAACAATTGGTGTCTTTTACTTGGTGAATACCTACAGGATGTTATAAAAAGTCTGTGGTCCGATTAGAGGCAGAAATAGAAAAGTCTGAAAAGTGTGTCCAGGCTTTGTGGTTAGAAGGTAACTTCTGCGGTATACTCCTACGTCTACTTTTACGACTGTTGGGTCTTCGTAACCAGAACGTTCAGAGAATTATATCTGGTTATTGACTCTTCAACTGCAATAGCTGTGTGGAGGAAGGTGATTTGGAAACATCGAGTTATTTCATCATTTCCTATCAATCGTTCACAAGACTGAGGTTGAAACATCTCGGTAGCTAGAACCAAGCGAACTGCCCGAAATGGCCATTAGATCCCTCTTAAATTTGTAAAAGGCTCAAAACTCTTCGGCGATTTAAAAGCGTCTCCTTTATGATCCATGAGAAGTCTTTTGGCATGACAATGAACCGGCGGCTATAGATCTTCTTTGTGGAATCTTTCTCGATACTTGTCGCGAGGGTCAGCTTCTGAATCTAATCGAAAAGTAACTTGACTGTTCTACAAAGTTATGTGGGAAATTTTATCTACCATAGTAATGGTCCGAGATTATTTTGATGCAAATACTCTCCTGACACAAAATAAGATGTAAAAAGGTCTGATGGTCATTAGTTGTATTTATTTGGATGAAAAGTAGCACCTCGCTTCTTTTTGCATTTCAGTCATAAAAATATGCCCATAACTGTATATTCAAAATTTTTGAATTCTTACAAACATTTTGTTCTTCCAACATTAACCCCTCTTTGTAGTCAAAATATTTCAATTACGCTTATTAATATCTCCTCAATAACATTTTCATCTCTTCCAAACCGCTGTTATTATAACCGCATGGCCTTCTTTTTATGACCAAAATATTTAAAGTAAATAAGCCGCTAGTGCCTTCATTCTCCTTGTGTGCGCGTTAAAGCCGAAATGAGCCTGTTGGCCTCACTTCCATTTCACTAATTACCAAAGCAAACATTTTGCTTTGCATCTTCTGCCATACATTCTCTTGCCTTTTTTGGGGTTTCGCCACTTCTTACATCCAAACATACAGACATATATGTATGCGGCGGCGATGCAAAACTGGCGCAAACTTTTCTACTTACTTGTTGCAACTAATTAACTTGATGGATTCCATTAATTATGCGCCCCACCGACCGTTGAGTTTGAGGTGCACAACAAAAATGTGGCAACATTAATAACTTTTTATAAGAAATTGTTGTTGGCTGGTCAGTTTTTCTTTCTTTCTTTTGGTGTTGTGGTTTAATAATGTAAGAGGTAATTTACCGTTAATTTGCATTTATTACAACGCCTATTTAGGGTAATAAGTTGCAGAAAGAAGCAATTATTTTGGGTTTGAAGACGACTATTTATTGGTTTAGTTGCAGATATTTAATAGAATTGCATCGGAAAGAGTTTTCTTGATTCTTTTGGCTTTATTCCTCCTTTTTGCTCCTTAACTTAGAGAGGTTTATTAAGGAAATGCAACAAATATTCTTTGTCTTTTTGGATAATCCGATGGATTCCAGTTTTTGATACCTAATTCTCGCTTATATTCAATTTAGTCTGAAGTTCCCAATTAGGATCAATATAAATTGTTGGGATTGGCTATTTTATGTTTGGAACAAGGTGAGTTCTTGTATGTATGTATGTGATTGGCGTTGCAACCGTTTAGCCGGTTATAGCCGAATCGACGATAGTGCGCCACCTGTCTCTCTCCTTCGCAGTTCGGCGCCAGTTGGAGATCCCAAGTGTAACCAGGTCGCTCTCCACCTGGTCCCTCCAACGGAGTGGAGGCCTTCCCCTTCCTCGGCTTCCTCCGGCGGGTACTGCATCGAACACTTTCAGGGCTGGAGTGTTTTCGTCCATTCGGACAACATGACCTAGCCAGCGTAGCCGCTGTCTTTTTATTCGCTGAACTATGTCAATGTCGTCGTATAACTCGTACAGCTCATCGTTCCATCGTCTGCGGTATTCGCCGTTGCCAATGTTCTGAGGACCATAAATCTTGCGCAAAATTTTCCTCTCGAAAACTCCTAGTGTCGTCTCATCTGATGTTGACATCGTCCAAGCTTCTGCACCGTAAAGCAGGACGGGAATGATAAGTGACTTGTAGAGCTTGATTTTGGTTCGTCGAGAGAGGACTTTACTGTTCAATTGCCTACTCAGTCCAAAGTAGCACCTGTTGGCAAGAGTTATTCTGCGCTGGATTTCGAGGCTGACATTGTTCGTGTTGTTGATGCTGGTTCCCAGGTATACGAAATTATCTACGACCTCGAAGTTATGACTGTCAACAGTGACGTGGGAGCCAAGACGCGAATGCGCCGACTGTTTGTTTGATGACAGGAGATATTTCGTCTTGTCCTCATTCACCTCCAGACCCATTCGCTTCGCCTCCTTATCCATGCGGGAAAAAGCAGAACAAACGGCGCGGTTGTTGCTTCCGATGATATCAATATCATCGGCGTACGCCAGGAGCTGTACACTCTTGTAGAAGATTGTACCTTCTCGGTTTAGCTCTGCAGCTCTTATAATTTTTTCCAGCATCAGGTTAAAGAAGTCGCACGATAGTGAGTCACCTTGTCTGAAACCTCGTTTGGTATCGAACGGCTCGGAGAGGTCCTTACCAATCATGACGGAGCTTTTGGTGTTGCTCAACGTCAATTTACACAGCCGTATTAGTTTTGCGGGGATACCAAATTCAGACATCGCGGCGTAAAGGCAACTCCTTTTCGTGCTGTCGAAAGCAGCTTTAAAATCGACAAAAAGGTGGTGTGTGTCGATCCTCTTTTCTCGGGTCTTTTCCAAGATTTGGCGCATGGTGAATATCTGGTCAGTTGTCGATTTTCCAGGTCTAAAGCCACACTGATAAGGTCCAATCAGTTTGTTGACGGTGGGCTTTAGTCTTTCACACAATACGCTCGATAGAACCTTGTATGCGATATTTAGGAGGCTGATCCCACGGTAATTGGCGCAGATTGTGGGATCTCCCTTTTTATGGATTGGGCAGAGCACACTGAGATTCCAATCGTCAGGCATGCTTTCTTCCGACCATATTCTGCAAAGAAGCTGATGCATGCACCTTATCAGTTCTTCGCCGCCGTATTTGAATAGTTCTGCCGGTAATCTATCGGCCCCCGGTGCTTTGTTGTTCTTCAAGCGGGTAATTGCAATTCGAATTTCTTCATGGTCGGGTAATGGAACATCTGTTCCATCGTCATCGATTGGGGGATCGGGTTCGCCATCTCCTGTTGTTGTACTCTCACTGCCATTCAGCAGGTCGGAGAAGTGTTCCCTCCATAATCCCAGTATGCCCTGGACATCGGTTACCAGATTACCACCTTGGTCTCTACATGAGGATGCTCCGGTCTTGAAACCTTTGTTAAGTCGCTTCATTTTTTCATACAATTTTCGAGCATTCCCTCTGTCTGCCAGCTTCTCAAGCTCTTCGTACTCACGCATTTCGGCCTCTTTCTTTTTTTGTCTGCAAATGCGTCTCGCTTCCCTCTTCAGCTCTCGGTATCTATCCCATCCCGCACGTGTTGTGGTCGTTTGCAATGTTGCGAGGTAGGCAGTCTGTTTTCTCTCCGCTGCGAGACGGCACTCCTCATCGTACCAGCTTGTTTTTTGTCGTTGCCGAAAACCAATTGTTTCGGCTGCAGCGGTACGCAGTGAGTTTGAGATGCCGTTTCACAGTTCCCTTATACCGAGATGCTGATGAGTGCTCTCAGAGAGCAGGAGTGCAAGTCGAGTAGAGTATTTCGTGTCTGTCTGTTGCGATTGCAGCTTTTCGACGTCGAACCTTCCTTGTGTTTGTTGACGGGCATTCTTTGCTGCACAGAGGCGGGTGCGTATCTTCGCTGCGACCAGATAATGGTCCGAGTCTATATTTGGTCCTCGGAGCGTACGCACGTCTAAAACACAGGAGACATGTCTTCCGTCTATCACAACGTGATCGATTTGGTTCCGCGTGTTTCGATCAGGAGACAGCCAAGTAGCTTGATGTATTTTCTTATGCTGGAATCTGGTACTACAGACGACCATATTTCGGGTCCCAGCGAAGTCGATCAGCCTCAGGCCGTTTGGCGATGTTTCGTCATGGAGGCTGAATTTTCCGACTGTTGTGCCAAAGACACCTTCTTTACCCACCCTGGCGTTAAAATCACCAAGCACGACTTTTACATCGTGGCGGGGGCAGCGCTTATAGGTGCGTTCTAGGCGCTCATAGAAAGCATCTTTGGTCATATCGTCCTTCTCTTCCGTTGGGGCGTGGGCGCAAATCAGCGATATGTTGAAGAACCTCGCTTTGATGCGGATTGTGGCTAGACGTTCATCCACCGGGGTGAATGCCAGGACTCTGCGACGGAGTCTCTCTCCCACCACAAATCCAACACCAAATTTGCGCTCCTTTATATGGCCGCTGTAGTAGATGTCACAAGGACCCACCTTCTTCCGTCCTTGTCCCGTCCATCGCACTTCTTGGATGGCGGTGATGTCAGCCTTAAGTCGTATGAGGACATCAACCAGCTGGGCAGAGGCACCCTCCCAATTAAGGGTCCGGACATTCCAGGTGCATGCCCTTATATCATTATCCTTAAAACGTTTGCAGGGGTCGTCATCAAAAGGGGGGTGTCTCATCCGAGGCTTTCGTAGATTTTTCATTGGGGGGTGTTTTTATGTGGTGGGTCCCAAACCCTACGCACAACCGCATAAGCGGGCTTCGCCTTCTCACTTTAGCTCGCCTTCAAACGGATGTCTGTTGGCTACCCAGAGGATACTTGGTCTAAAACCGGAAGTCGTGAGCTGCTTGAACCATGTGGAGAAGAATCGTTTCTGGCCACTCCCAAGTGAGTGACAATCAAAAACTTTCCTCACTTGCGTGAACTTCTACACATGATCCCATCCTCCAAGGTGAGTTCTTACTCGATAAAAAATGGGGGCAGCCTGATACTTTTTAGTATAACCTCTCGATTATGGTGTAATTCTAGTGTCTCTTGTAAAGAGTCGTCTACGAAATTTAATAGGTGGCAACTGTTAAAAATGTTCTCTGCTCTAGATTTTTTCAAACTATCTTTCATTGATAGAATTTCTTTATTTTCTAATTTTAAACAGGTGGCAACCTTCAAGCTTTATTTTTTTTTGAATCAACCCAGTATGTTCCCGAATATTAAAATTGGCTCAGCTATTCATTCTTTATTGGGATGGTATGTTGTAAACTCGTCGGTAGATGGGTATAACAAACTGTGAGGAACTTAATATCATTTAGCATCTCAAGGGTCAGCTGTATTTAATAAAAATATAAAAATAAGAAGCAGATGTCTTTTTATGGGTAATTATCAAAAATTCATTTCGAAATAGAAAGTCAAAATAGTAAAGAAATTAGCATCCGAGGAAACAACAACACATTCTTCCTTCATGAAAATCCGCCACTCTTGATTCCTTCATCGATTTGAAGTACTTAATTTTTGTAAGCATCGTACTTAGCAGAGCTAAAGAAATAGTAGAGAATTAAGAAAACAAGAAAAAAAACGAAAATAAAATACCGTTAGTTGAATAGCATCTGCTGCAGACAGACAAAACGACAGACGGATATGCGTTGACATTTAAGTTCGTTTGTAACATAAGTACGGAAGGAAGCCAAAGCTGTTGACTAATGTAAGTGTACATGAGAAGATTTGTGCGGTGCTGTGGAGTGTGGAGAGAAATAAACTGGAATACGCAAATTGATTTCTCTTGTTGAAGTTTATAGATAAGCTTTTAATATTTAGCGAAGCGACAGTTCAAAGCAGACAGTTTGAAGGACAAATATAAGTGATGGCGAACATGAGAAGACTTCTCAAATGAGAGAGGGGAAAGGAAAGCACGTAAATTTGTATTTTTAATTTCGAGCAATCAAATTTAAGAACACTTAAAAATAAAGTGGAATCCTTCTTGGAGTTAGTCTTTGAGATCTATGACAGATTTACTAACCATAATCTCTGGACCCTTTCGGAGTGTTACTTCTAAATAACTGACGAAGGAAGTCATGAAACATCAGAGACAGTCAGAATCTTCAAATATGACTCTCAGCTGGAAGCCATATACAGTAAACTGCAACCCTCTTCAATTCGCTTTAAGACTCTTTAATTTAAATGCAACCATTTTGCAAAAATTATGAATTACAATTTCGCTAATGCAAAAATTCTATATGTCACGGAAAATATGTGAAAAAAAAACTATTTATGAAATTGAAAAAAATTTATGAAAAAAAAATGTTTAAAAAACCGCAATAACAGCAAAGACTAACCGCAACAGCATAAACGCCAACCACAAGTTGACAACAAACAAATAATAAATTGCAACAACAACAATAAAGCGCATACAACTGCTGACAATTCAGCTGTTAATGAGCCGAGCGCGCTGAGTGCACAATGCATTTGATAACGGTTGTTTTTGCCACACCCACGCACATACATATAGACCCAAGTATTTATAACGGCAATGTGTTCATATAGGCTTAAGGGATTAATGCTGTTGGCATTAAAGTATTTGTTGCACATTTAATTTCTGCTATTTACATATTCAACCATTATTGTTAACACACGCCAAATGCAATAATATTACATATTTTTATCGCTTACTTATATGATTTAAAAATATTTAACAACCGTAGATATAAATACACTATGCATATCGTGTATGAATGTAGCTCATAATGAGCTTGCGTTGAAGTGTTGAAGGACAAATGCAGTAATTATCAATTGTCAAATGGTTGTAAATTATTTATTTATTTAGTGGATTTATTAAGCGAAATTGTAAAAACAACTATTTATATTTCATACAAAAATGTGCGTGTGTCTGTATGTGCGTTAATGGCAAAGTGCAATAATTCTTAAATTCAATTACTTTCATTAAAATCGAAATTTATTAATAATTTTCAGTGTGATTGCTTGAAAGCTTTAAAGCGTTACTTACTACTTAGTTTCAGTACTTTTATACACGCTTTTAAAGAGATTCATATAATTTCTAAAAAATAAAACGTTTCCAAAGGATATGATCTATCTTCAAAACCATCATCAGACGGAACACAATAAATAAGGGTAGCTGCAAAGGTAGACCGATAGGGACAGCAAGCAACGTTATATTTTTTCTCCGCTATTTTGGCATCTCTCTTCAGCAAGGTTTGCCATTTCATCATGGAAGGATATACCATTATTAAAATTTGTTACCGAAATTCGGAATCAGTGGCCTTAACTTTAAGAGCGCTACGGTCCAATGATGAGGCTCATTTCTGGCTAAATGGCTTAATTGGTCAGACAGCAATCCACACCTACTCCATGAGTTACCATTGCATACTGAAACAAGTAAGGAAGGGCTAAGTTCGGGTGTAACCGAACATTTTATACTCTCGCAATTTATTTATTTAACTTTATTAATATTATAAATACACAATTTGACCCACATATTTGTCATATATATTGTATAAAGTCCATTGGAAGTTGGAAACCCTAATATTAGGTTAGAAGCACCGAGGTCCTCATGTGCGATATATGGGGTCTTGAAAACCTATGGTCCGATTTCGGCGATTTTTAGAAATGGGCTGCCACACTATAAATACAGTATTTGTGCAAAATTTTGCACCGATATCTTCACTAGTGCTTACTATATATATTGTAAAGTAAACGATTCAGATCATCTTCTAAGTTCTGGTATACAGGAAGTAGGCGTGGTTGTGAAGCGATTTGGCCAATTTTCACAACATAGTTTTGGGAGGTAAGGAAACTATTACAAACCAAGTTTCATTGAAATCGGTCGAGTAGTTCCTGAGATATGGTTTTTGACCCATAAGGGGGCGATGCCTCGCCCCTTTTCCATTTTGTAAAAAAATCTGAGTGCAACTTCCATCTGCCATTTCTTATGTGAAATTTTGTGTTTCTAACGTTTTTCTTTAGTGAGTTAAGCCACTTTTAGTAATCTTCAACCTAACCTTTGTATGGGAGGTGGGCGTGGCTACTATCCGATTTCTTTCATTTTTGGACCGTATAAGGTAGTACCTAAAATAAACGACTCTAGTTATAGCTTTAGTAGTTTGCGAGATATGTACAGAAAACTTAGTAGGGGGCGGGCCACGCCCACTTCCCCAAAAAAATTACATCCAAATATGCCCCTTCATAGTGCGATCCTTCATACCAAATTTTATTTCCATAGCTTAGTTATGGCACTTTATGTGTTTTCGGTTTTCGCCATTTTGTGGGCGTGGCAGTGGTCCGATTTTGCTCATTTTCGAAAGCAACCTTCCTATGGTGCCAAGAAATAAGTGTGCCAAGTTTCATCAAGATATCTTAATTTTTACTCAAGTTACAGCTTGCACAGACGGACGGGCGGACGGGCGGACAGACAGACATTCGGATTGGAACTCCACTCTTCACCCTGATCACTTTGGTATATATAACCCTATATCTAACTCGTTTAGTTTTGGGTGTTATAAACAACCGTTATGTGAACAAAACTATAATACTCTCTTTAGCAACATTTGTTGCGAGAGTATAAAAATATTGGTTTGGTGCGGTTTATGGGCCGGCGGCATCTTTGGGCGGCACTTCTTGCGTGATGATCAAGACCGACACGTTACTGTGAGTGGGAATCGCTAACGCTCAATGATAACCGAATATTTTTGGTACGAATTTGATGATATGGACTTGAGCAATAGTGGTTCCAACAGTCCAGTGACCAGTCAATTGGCCGCCTCGGTCATGCGATCTCACGCCGTTAGACTATTTCCTGTGGGGTTACGTCAAGCCTATGGTCTATGCCAATGAACCTTGTACCAATATCGAACGTGGAATTGCAGCAGAATCGGACAATTTATGCTTGAAAACTGTCGAAAATTGTGTTCAGCGTCTGGACTTGTGCAAGCGTGGCCGTGGTGGGCATAATGGCATCGAATCTATTTTTGTAGCACTCTTATTGCAAAACCCTTTACAAATAGTCCACTGTGAATAAGATACTATAAAAGAGTATATCACAACAGTACTTAGTTCTTCAATTAAAAAAAAAAAATGTTTTAATTAGAATTATTTTAAAACAAGGAAGTAAGGGCTAAATTTGGGTGTAACCGCACTTTTTGAGTTATTAAGATAAAACAAAAAATTCGAAAATCTTTATATATACGACACATCTCTTTTGAATTTCTTTAGAATATCTGCGAGATTTATCAATTTTTTCGGTGCAAAATTACCTTTAGGCACTGAGTTCTTCATGTTCCACATCCCTTGAAAAGTTATAGTCCAATTTCGATAAATTTTTAAGGCTTTTCCGCTATTTTCATTGGTTCCCGACGTGTATATTAAAAATTGAACGAATTAGATGGAATTAAATATTGTATAAAATGGGAGGAAGTCGTGGTGTGAACAGTTCATTTTTTATTTCATTTATTCAGGATGTCAAAAAATATTATGCACCAAATCTTATTTAAATCTGTCGAGTAGTTTCTGAGATAAGGTGTTTGATCCATAAGTGGGCGACGCCACGCACATTTTCCATTTAAAAAAAAATCTGAATGTAACTTTTTTCTTCTGTAAAAATTTAGTGTTACTGATGTTTTTCGTTAGTGAGAAGACGTGGTTCTAATCCGATTGCATACATTTTCATGTTGCATAATGTGGTGGCTAAAGTAATTGCCACCAGAAATATTGGTTGATATAGTTTTAATAGTTTATGAGCTTTCTACAAAAAAAATATTAGGAGGCGGGACCACGCCCATTCTTCAAAAATAAAAAATATATCCAAATATACTCCTTCCTAGACAGACATCCGAATTTCAACTCGTCTAGTCATCCTGATAATTTTGAAATATATAATCCTATATCTAAATCGTTCAGTTTTATGAGATACAGGCAACCGTTATTTTTTTCTTTTTACAACTTGTTTTGAGAGTATAAAAACTAAAAGGAAAATAATGATATACTTCTCAAAAATATTTGTTTTTTTTTTGTAAATTTAAATATTTTAGTAGTTTTTGACCAATATTTTTTAGTTTCGATGTCTTTTTCTGCCAATTTTAATATCCTATATAATCTTTGATAAACTATGAATCAAATTTTATAAAATTGTATTAATTTACTCTTGTTTTTGGTCGACATTGGCAAACCCATATATTGTCGGAACGACGATATGGACAGCCGCATGGCAAGGAGAATCAAAACGCGTTGGAAGGATCTATTGGAGTGTAAAACTGCAACGGTTATGTGCAAAGAGGTAGATCGGAAACTACTAGCACTCGATAGAAAACACTGTAGGACACTGATTGACATGCTCACTAGTCACAGTCTAGTAGCGGAGCACGCCTACAAGATGGGGCTGTCAGATCGGTAGGAATGCAGAAAGTGTCAAGAGCAGGGCACCAAAGAAACAGTTGAGAATCTCTTGTGTGTTTGTCCTGCGCTAGCCAGAATAACCTAACCTAAACTACTCTTTTTTTGAAGTCAGCATTATTTTACTATTTGAATTTCTTTTACTTAGAAATAAAATATATTATGGAAAAGAAAAACCATAGACGGCAAATCGAATTGAAAGTGTTTGCTCACAAGTTAGTAAATCAAAAGAAATGTGAAAGTGCAAAAATAAAAATTAAAATAAAATAGAAACTTGGCGAACTACTTCAGCCACTGTGTGTTGTTGTATTGTATGTACAACAGGATAAGTAGCTAAAACTTTTGCGGCTATTAAAGTATTAAGTGCGAGTTGCAAGTTCCAAGTAGCAAGTAGCGCGTCGAGTGCTGCAGGCAGCAGACTCTAGGTTTCACGCAGCTCCTACTCCACTGCAACAACAAGTGCGCTTATGCGCTGTGTGAAGTCAACAAAACTTAAAATAATGCAAAGAAAAAGAAAAAGCGAAAAACTAAAGTACAACAATAAACGGTAAACGTTGAAACAATAACATCAACAAACAATTGCACCGGGCGGGTAAACAGCATGCGAAAGGATAACAGCGACTGCTTTTATGAGCTGCCTAAGTAAGTGTGAAGGCTATGCCAAGAGTTGCTGCAACGGTTTAACACCTGCTTTTCTTTGTGGACTTTGCGGACGGAGATAAAGCATAAATGCATTTGAAATGATATTCGCGTATAATAAACAGGAATTATCAAGCAAAAAGGCTGTGAGTTGGGTGTGCGAAAGGGTTGGTTGTTGGCTTTTGAAATGTAATTTCTGGTGTTAAATCCTTTTTGACAACTTTTCAGAAAACATAAAACTTTGACGCATAACACATATGACACAGCAGATAAGAGATTTATGGGCTTAAGTGCTGCTTGAGATGTGTGATGTATTAAAATAAATATTTTCCAAAAGTATTTCTATAGAGAATTGTGGAAATGTTGAAACTTGTGAAGCCGCTACTCCACAGTACACAAGTTACCTTGCTGTTTCGCTGAAAATACAACCCTGCCACCTACCGTTATTTACATATACCGTTATTCATATGTCTCCAGCGTCAGCTATTACTCACCTTTTTAAATCAATGTTGGCAAAAGTTTTATTGGATAAGTTTGTTTAAAAAACATATGTATATGTATACATTACAAAGGCAGGGGTCATCTTCAGCCAATGCCATTCTCTGAAGCTCTGGCTCTTCAGCGCGCGCGAAGCTGAAACTTTGCATTTTAATTTCTTGCTTTGCCGTCTCGCGCCAGCGTTTGTAGCTACTCAGCGTTTCTTGATTTACGTTTAACTTTTTGATTCGATTTGTTGTCGTCGATGTCGCTCCAAGTGAAAATCCGCAATCGGCACTGATCCTTGATGTAAAAAAAAGTTTCCGTATTGGCAGGAAGGTCAAATGTGCATTGATAAGTACTTAAGTTACAGTTGTGAAAAGTTTCGCTGCGAAATTTTTCTTTTGTTGAAATTTTCTTATTTTTATTTTTGTTCTTTTTTTGTACGGAGTAGTTAGCTGCGCAATGCTGTGGAGGTCTTTTGTCGCTAATTTGATTTGTGTCAAGTGGCACAGACTTGTTCGGCAAATTTATTGGAAGGTGATTGTGCAGAAAAGTATTTCAATTGTTAAATAGGTGTGTTTGAAGGACTTTCGGAAGCTTGTTGAACTCTTGTTAAGACTTTAGGAAAGCCAAGTTCAATAAATACGATAGTTGAGCGATGATTTTTTGATAGTCTTTTAATAGCAAATATCTCTTTAGAACCCACGGTAGACGCTTTTATTTTGTGAACATTTTAAAGACAGTCTTTTTTCCAATCCGGAATGTAATATTAATAAAATGCTTAACCCATTCGATGCCATCGTACTCGCTTGAGTACAGAAAATAATCTTAAGGGGACCATCCCATTCGCGATTCCAAATTTTGACGATTTTCAATGGGCTGGTAAATGAATACAAATTATTTTTTAGGGTTGTAACTTTGCATAGATTTATTTGAAGACTTAAAAAAGGAGAAAACAATTTTGCATAATTTTTGTTTATTGTTGTTTTTGTATTCAAACAAAAGACATTCTTTTCGGCGGCGCATGTGATTACCGCTCACTGGAACATCTGAAACCAAAAATTCCAATTCCGTGATTAGAAAGAGTACATGGTTGGCTCTGGTATGAACTAGGATTATTAATTTCGCCATAAAAAATAAAGATCTTCACCGATTTGATCGATTTTATCTTAGTTCATACCATAGCTATATATGTATAGAATAACGTATTAAAATTTGGAACCGATTTTGAGTAACCTCATGCGCCAGTCGTAAAAACACTATTTCGAGAAAAACGCGTTTAAAATTTTGAGGCGCTCTCGTCGTCGCCTGACGCTTCCACCATAAAGCGGCTAAATCTTCAAGAGTTTTTGAAATTTTCACTTGAAATTTTAAAGGAACATTCTTGAATAGGTTCACATTAAATAAAAAAAATCGAATTTTTGAAACCGAGAATGGGGGTGGGTCCCCTTAATTTTGGTGTTTTAACAATGAGTACAATGGTATCGAATAGGTTTTCTGTTTCATTTTTTTTCTGTATAAGAATGGGTTAAAAAAGTTTAAGCTTTTTTCTGTAGAAGTTGACTCTTCTTGTTTCCACAAACACTAGATTCTTTCTTCTATTATATAAGTTCTATAAGCCCATAAAGACCGTACTTCTAATTTGGACAGTTGACTTCAAGCTACCAATGATATTTAAATATTACATCCGCTATTTCATTGTAAACATTAAAGCACATAGAGTCTTTTCATATCAAAGAATCGAAAAGCCACTCATTCTTCCATCTCTTGCGAAATAATCCCTTTTCTTAGCAGACACTGTCAACATAATCAAATTAAGTACCCAACACACATGCCGTCTTATCAAGATTGTGCAACAGATGAGGTTGCCAAGCCGCAGAATAGGGTTCCTAAGCGCATTTACGGATGCCACACACAAACATAAATGAATTGTGCTTCTGTCTGCAGTTGGTGGTAAAAATAAATTCTACAGTCAAATGCCTGCAAACAAGAGCAGCAAAGAAGCCTTGCAGAAGTCACTGCAGATAGCTGTGGTGTCTTATGGAAATGGTGGTTCCATATGAGCAACCAGTCGTGTGCAGGCGATATAATAAGGTGTCTTACTTGTTGGTTTGAGTTTGAGTGTTTCACTGTTGATTGTTCAATATGGCGTGAAATGCTATTAATTAGAGAAGAATGCTTCCTAACAATATACCATGGCTCCAATTGGGTTTATGGGGTGAGTATGCTTAAAAAAATTATTACAAAAATTACTACAACTTTGCTTCCGCCGTTTTCCAATAGATGTCTCTATGGTCAAGCACTAGTCGATTAAATCGATTAAATCGTTTAATATCGATCTTGGACATTTGTGTCAACATTGACAGAAAGAAATTTTGGAAGAGATCTGTTTGCATCCCAAACTTGTTCTCAACTGAAAATGTCACTTTTTGAGCCGAATTCTCGACATTTACGGGAAATTTTGCTTTTCTTTTTTAATTCCAAGAAAAGTGCGGCATAGGCTCATCGACATTTGTAACCGTTTTTATACAAAAAAAAAAAAAAAACGGCGGAAGCAAAGTTGTAGACCTATATAATAATCTTGAAAGTAAAAAATTAATATCTTAAGGAATAATTAAATCAATAAAAAATAGAAAAGTGGAATTTAAGCTCTCTAATGTACAGTTTTATTGCTTAAAAAATAATTTTTGGACTGCCTTGAGCTCCAACCGGAATAAGTTCAAGAGTTCGTGGCCAAAGGTCATTGACCAGGCATACTTATTCACGTAAGGTGTGTTATATTTGGAAAGGTCTCGTGAGATTAGACTTATTTTTGCTATGAAGCTTAGCGTGGCTTCAGATTTGGCTAAATTTGAGCGTCAGGTTTAAAGAAGAAATAAATGTTCACTCCTAACCTCAATTTGTTATGTAAATAAATAAATATAAATTTCTATTATCAAATCAAAACTAAGCTAGTTAATACAATTAGATTTAAATAAATTCACACTACAATAAAACAATTTCAATGCACTGCTATAAATATAAATACAAACGATTGCATTTATTTCACGGAGTATATCTATATATATGTATATATATATGTATCAGATTGCGCTGCAAACACACAGAATGGATGAATTTTTAATAAACTGAGATAAGTGCAATGCCATGCGACAAACTAACCACCAAATAGAGACAAATAGATATGTACACCAGGTGAGCTATATATACATATACACAAGCACAACAAGTGCATTCACACCAATAACAACTGTTGCCTGCCGTTGGCTGTCGTCGTCGTCCACTAGCTGCCGGACCAATGTCAACGCCAATGTGATTGTGTTAAAAACTCTATAAATAACAGAGTGAACAACAATAACAACAACAACAATAGTAAGCACAAGATATGAGCGCAATAATAGACTTTGTGTTAGTAAAGGATGAAAGCTCCGCAAGCACACCTGACAGTTTGCATTCATGTGCGCGTGTTTGTGTTTGGCTGAGCGCATTTTGGTTAGGAATGAGCGCATCTAATCCAGTTATTGCATTTTAAATGCACTGTATGTGGCGCAACAACAAAGCCAGCAAGCATGAAATTAACAGAATGCTTCACTAACGGTCAACTAGTTGGTTGGCTGGCTTGCACGCCTGTAACTATGCAATGATTTAATGCGCACGTTTGTTTTCATTAACACATTCTCGTTGATATATTGCCAACAATTTTTATTGCTGTTGTAGACACTATTACGACTAATAAGAATTGGTTTCATTTAAATTATAATTTTTCTGTTTTTTTCAAAGCTCTCTTAAAGCTTAGAAAAAAGCTTTTTTAACTCTGGATACATATTTCGACTAAAATGTTAACAAGTTTTTATACTCTCGCAACAAAAGTTGTAGTTTTTTTCACATAACGGTTTGTAAGTCATAATACGAATGTCTGTCTGTCCGTCCGTCCGTCTGACCGTCTGTGCAAGCGATACCTTGAGTAAAAATTGAGATATCTTAATGAAACTTGGAACACATGTTCCTTGGGACCGTGAGAGGATTGCTTTCGAAAATGGGCAAACTCGGACTACTGCTGCGCCCACAAAATGATGAAGACCGAAAACACATAAAGTGTCATAACTAAGCCATAAATAAAGTTATAAAAGTAAAACTTGGAACAAAGGATCGCACTAGGAAGCGGCATATTTGGATGTAATTTTTTTAAAGAAGTGGGCTTAGCCCCACCCCCAAATCGATTATTTGTATATATCTCGCAAATCAATGAAGCTATATAAACCAAACTTTCTGCAGTCGTTTCTCTTACGTACCCGACCACACACCATGAAAATAGTTGAAATCGGATTATAACCACGCCCACCTCCCATACAAAGGTTAGGTTGAAAATTACTAAAAGGTTATCTCACTAACGAAAAACGTCGGAACATCTAAATTTTATTTTAGATTTTTTTATAAAATGGAAAATGGCATCTCCCACTTATGGGTCAATAACCATATCTAAGGAACTACTCGACCGATTCGAATGAAATTCGGTTTATAATATTTTCTTGACACCCTGATGACACGTGTAGAAAATGGATGAAATCGGTTCATAACCACGACAACTTCCTATGTAACTCAATTTTGAACTCCATCTAATTCCTTCACTTTATAATATATACATAAGGATCCAATGAAGATAGCGAAATAAAACTTTACACAAATACTGTATATGATCTGTGGCATCACTTGTGAACAAATTGTCGAAATCGGACTACAACTTTTCAAAGCCCCGAATATCGAATATGAAGAATTCAGTGCCCCATCGTAATTTTTCACCGAAAATTTCGGTAAATTTCTCAGGTATCTCAATTTAATTCAGAGGAAATCTTGTTCTTCTAATAGTGTGTCTCTGTATCAGGAATGGTTAAAATCGGGTCATAACTTCCCCTAGCTCTCATATACCTAATTGTAGGATTTTCAAATTGGATCAAATTGTGTGTTATCTTAATAAGAATATATCAATAAATTGCGAGAGTATGAAATGTTCGGTTGCACCCGAACTTAGCCTTTCCTTACTTGTTTTTCAATTAAAAATATAACAAATAGGCTTTCCTTAAAATATCAATTCCTGCGAAACCTATATCACCAAAATATGAGTACTCTCTAGTAGAATTATTTTATATGTTTTAAACAAACGAATTTTTCCACCTTCTTAAGCCACTTCACGTAATTTATTTTTTGTGTCCAAAGTGTAAATTGCCTAAACAAGTTTTCAACCAAATTTGTAATCAATAAAAAAATCAAACAAGACGTCCCAAAAGGCTTTTCAGCGAATGAATGAAAAAAAAAGAAACAACAAAAGCAATCACTTGTTGCATATAAATGATTTATATGATTATTCTGATTAATATTAAATGTGCACGCTTATAGACAATTGCATTAGCATACAAGCGCTGCGACACTCCCCTTGCGTCAAAATCAGAAAAAACGTCAATCAGTGTGTAACTGTTTAAAGCCCAGCGAGACTATCAATCAAAATCGCTGTGATGCTTGAACACCTGAGACAAATGTGAATGCTTGTGATGAGAGTGGGTATACATATATATAAGGAGAAATATATACAAACATAAAATATTCTATGTAAATATTGAAATGAAGTATTGAGCTAATATCTTTAATTGAAAAAAAAATATAGGAAGAGCGAAAGCAAGTGAGTGAAGCAAGAAAGAGATTTTATGTAAAAAATGTCGCTGAAATGGTCTTAATAGATAACTTAATTTATTACTTATTTTTTCTGTTATATATTTCTCTGATATTTTTTTGAAAGAACAAACTCTTTTAATTTTTTAACGCCAGTTGCGTTTCGTGCTATCGTATAAGCAATCACACAAAGAAGTTTTCTCTTGTCAACCAAATCCTTTGCAGAATCCATTTTTTCGAACCCTTCAAGCCATCCTTTGTTGTTTCATAAAAGATGTTTTTATTTTATTTGTATTGTAATTTTTTGTACTCTACTCTATTTTTCTCAAAATTATTTTTAGGATTTTTGTTGTTATTTTTTGTTATATGTATACTCAGTGTTTTCGTAAGCTTTTCTTACGTTTCAAGATGTTTTTCTTGTTCCCGTACTTCCTTTGTAGTGTGTTGTTTTGGTGTGAAATTTCCAGAAGGCTAATACTTTTGTATAGTACGGTGCACATATTGGTGGAATGTGTGTTGCAGTGTCGAATGATATTTTATTATTTTTCTTCACATGTTTTAATCGGTGTTTTCTTTCTTAGAATTGTAGAAAAATGCGTCAAAGAATCTTCTTGCTTTTAATGCTTTATTGTAGCTTTTGCATATGAAATCTTTATGCATTGTTTGTTAATGCTGGGACAGTGGATCTAGTGAAAATTCGAAAATTATGCCATGAGGTCTTGAGAGAGTATGTAAACCAAGAGAGTTTTTCTGTAAACAATTAAAATCTAAGACTAACTTCATAAAGTCAAACACATAGACCTGATTTCCTACATATCACAAATTGTTTATAATTCTAGGTAAAAAGGTTTTATAGGACCTATAGTAAGGTTCCACCGTTGAGTTGTAAAATTTGCTTTTTGTCATGGCAGCCGGCATGAGCATATACAATGAGCCTATCTTTTGCACTATGTTTCTAATCATTAATCCCGACTTCTATATACTCTTAACTAGGATAAATAATGGCTACTGGTTATTTTAAATGTTTTAACCCTCTCATGCCAGAATTAAAATGGGCAGAGATAAGATTTTTTTAGGACATGTATATATTAGTCTTAACTCAATTATGAAGTGATAAAATTTTCAAAGTCCTATGTCCTAGTATGTATCCTAGTTTATTAGTTATAGGATGTTGCTTATAGGCACAAATAAAATTATTCTAAATAAACTAAATGCTTTTCTCATGATTTTTTTTTTTAATATAATAGTTCACATTGTTTTAAAATAAAACAATTATTATCATCTTTTTGAACACTTTTTGTATAACCACTTTTGTATAACTTTTTTCGCGAAACGATTTTTGCCAATTTCTCTCTGCGGAGAACTCTTGCTGAATGAACACGTGCACAGCTCATATCAGAATAAGTAGCCTATAGGCAACATTGGGCATGAAAGGGTTAACAAAAAATGGTTGATCTTGTATTAGTAAGGGTAAGGGTCAGATAACCTATATGTACGGTGTTTAAGATGAATGAAACTTAAAGGTATTAGAGTCTAACGAGATCTTTAGTCAAAGATTCCGAGAAAAATTATTAGAAAATCTCTATGGAAAATAGCACAGAAGGAGAACGCAGCTTCCAATAATTAGTTTCGAAAGAGAACAACTGTCATAGAAGTGTAATAAATATGAGATATAACGTGCCTTTTCTCATTAAGAAAATCCGGCAAAATATCTATAATCCAGAAAACGAAAGTCGTGCAACAAGAACAACAATAACTCAAATACGCGCTAAATAAACTTGCAACAAAAAGAATAAATGAAAAAATTGTAAGAAAATAGCCATAAAAGGAAATGTCATAATAGCTTTGTAATAGTAACGGCATTTATTAACTGTTATTTATACAGTAAATGCAAATGTCAAAAGAAGAAGAAGAAGAAGAGGAGGAAGAAAAAAATTATATTATTATGCCAACTAGTTGCTGAGACCCAAAGGGAGAGAACGCTAGTAAATTATTTTAGTCTATAGGCAAGTGTAATATTTATTTATATACGAGTACATACTTATATAAATGTATGGGTGTATGTACATATGTATTTTTATATAGTTGATAGTTGACAGCGAAAAACCGTCAAGTCACAAACTGCTCATCAGTCTTGTGGCGCGACAATGAGCAACGTCACTAAAGCAAATGCGGAACTGCAACAGTTCTAGTTAATCTGTCGGAGTATATATACGAAGGGAAGGCATATAAAAGTATTAGTTAATGTAAGCGCAGTGTTTAACGGCTTTGCACAAACCATAGTCACAGACGCGCCCACCGCCCTCCACTCACCAGCCACCGCATCGACTGTCTTCCAGCACTTCCGACAGTTCGTCTGTAATTATGAGTGACTAGTAACAAATACATATTCAACTATATAATTTATATTTGTGTGTGTTTATGCTTTCGTGTTGCATTCTCGCTATCTCCGTTATATTACGCGTATCACTGTCACACTGTGGCACTCCGTGTGGCAGGAAGTGCGAAGCGCCCGCTGGCGTTTCTGGAACAACGCGTTAACTACCTCATTTTGTGGCCGCGCGTGGAGGGAGAGGCGTTGTGGCAGGGAAAATGTTAAAAACAAAAAAATAACAATAAAAAACATAAATGTGGCAATGCATTGTGTCCTTTGACGGCGTAAATGCTAAGGCATTGTTGTAGTTTGTTGTTGTTGATGATAAAGCAATTTTCCGCGCTGGCTTGTGTTAAGCAATTGCATTGTTGTTGTTGCACGGCAATTTACACTAATGTTACATAGTTTATTTGTTGTTGCTTCTTGCATTTATTTTTGTTGTATTAAAGTATTCTACGCTGTCTAATTTGTTGTTGGTGGCAATAAAGTGTTGGCTTGTGCTTTAAATTTCTTAAGTTGGTATTGCTTATCAATTGTTGTTGATTTCGATTGCGATTCGAGATTTAATAACCGACCGTTGCAGGGTTGCATTCTCTCGTCTTAATCTGTTAAGGTGCCCGTTCCTCGTTTATACTAATTAGGAGAAAGAAGTGGAGTTTCAAGCTAACAGTTCAAAGGTAATATTATTTTAGTTGGAAGTCAGATGAAATTATTTCGACAGCAGTATTATCAGTTGAAGACTGTTCCCAATATATTAGGGGTTGCCGTATTAGCTATAAGTATATTGGTCTCAGATCTATACTTGAGTAGAACTGACCGACTATTAGAAGGCGAAATTTTAATTTCTAGTTATGATAACCCTTGGGCGACTTAGAGTAGTCGAGAGGTTAGTTCGAATACAATATTTCTTTAGAAGCTCGCGAATACAAGAAAATTGTTCGCTGTTATCAACTGATCATGCGCCAAGTTGTGGTGTAGTTCTTCCTATTTGGAACTCTGTTTTACTTGATGACAAACAGGGTAACGAGTTCCATAAATCATTTTTACTTGAGAAAAACTTTTGCCAAGATTTCCCAAATTCACGAAGAATCTCTGGTTCCGAACTAAGTGGCTTCATTAGGGCTGGCTAGACGTGTCTAGAGAACAAAAGATATTGACATCCAAGAGCAAAAGCCCACATCGGGTTCTAAGAGTAACCAAGGTTAGTTAGCTCAACTATTTCAGCGCTACAGAATCAGAAAATATATGTAACGATTCCTTAAAAAGTCTGGTATCTTTTTCGTTTTAGTTACAAGTAAAGTTTTAGTGATATGAATATATGTTTAATTTCAAGACCAAGAGCTCCCCAAATTTATATTCCTAATGGCAGTACCATTTCCAAAGCTTTCTAAGAACGTCTGAAGTCGTAAAGCATATAGTTAATCTGAAGTTTAAGTTATGTTGAGTAGGAAAATCTGCTTTGGATGTTTTAGAATACCCAACCCAGACTCTGGAATTTGTAAATTTAATGAGAACACTCAGTGGGCCAATAAAATAATAAATAATAAATTCAAACCTAGAAACCTAGTACTTTTTGAAGGTTAGGTTCAAATACATATATATTCATGTGGATTTGGCTAAACCTCGAAACAATTTTACGCAGCTACTTTAATATATATACATAAAATATCTATCACTTGGTTGCAAGTAGCACTGACGTTCGCAACAGCGAAGGCCGCCTAGTTTATGCCAATCAAGAACTTTTGCTTGTACTGCAATAGCCAGGGGCAGTAACAGCAACAACAACTACTACAATACAAAGTGTTACATAGAAGTAATCTTTGTTGTTGCCCCCACTGCGCGCTGCTGTTGGCATTAAATTGAAAGGCAAAAAAGCAAATTGCAGCAGCAGGAGACTGTGGACGGACGCACACACACTTTCCTGGAATTAGTTTTGCCGCGCACCCTTGATTGGAAGGAGTAAGAAAACGTTAATCCGCTTCACCACCTCAACGCAATTGTCTATTTCATTTTCCACCTACACCGGCACACCCGCACACAAAATAGTAAGTTAAAGGTGCAAGGTGGAAATGAAAATCATTGCTGTCAGCGCACGGACAATAGAAGCAGGAGACATCGTGAATTGAAGAAAAAGCACTGAGTCCATATAACGGTCACCTGCAGGTGTAAAACCGCATGTGATGTCCTTTCGTGATGTGTCAGGATTTTTCTTTTCTTGCCACTATCACATTTACTCTATGCCCGTTTGTGCTCGGTCGCGTGTGTGTGGTGTACCGCTACTTTTATTACAAATTGGTTTCCAGTAGTTTTCACATGTGTCACGCTCAAATTACTGCATACAACACGCATTCGTCGTTAGCCAGCAAAGCAGAGCATGAAATTAACAAAGTGAAAATAACAAATAAAAAGTGGGATAGTTTTGTGAAATAAAAAGACAATGTGAATTTATACTTGTGGTTGAATTGAAGGACATGCACATACAATAGCCGATGGCGCTGTGGTAAAAAAATGAAATGGAAAGTGTTTTCGCACTCGTTGTATATATTTTTGTATGGTAATGCAATACTCAACACAGCGAACACTTTTATTTGAATATAACCAAGTACATCAGAGAGCAAAAATTTTCGGTTTCAATTTAAAAGAACTGATTTAGTCCGGTCTTGATCATCACGGGAGGCCCAATGACACCGCAGTCCCATAAACCGTACTTTTTCGGGATGCAATGGTGGCTCATGGATTACGTGTGGATTGCTGCCTGGACAATTACGCATATTTTGGTTATTGACGAAGCCATTCAGCCAGAAATGAGCCTCAACGGTGAAATTGATTTTCCGATGAAAATCCGAATCATTTTCAAGTTGTTGCTCAGCCCAATTCAAGAACATACGACGATTCTGGTGCTTACGCGGCTTCAGTTCTTGCGCCAATTTGATCTGTAGGATGTAGGCCAAGATCTTTTCGCAAAATTCGCCATAACAACGTCATTTAGATGCCCAACGCTTGAGAACTACGTGTGAGTTCAATCGTTGCTCCAGCGGCATCAATATTTTCGACACTACGGGCACTTCTTTGTTCTCACTGACACGGGAACATTTTGTTCTGTGCCTGTGGATTCAAATTTTTCTACTAGACGCTCAATTGTAGATCTGACAGGACGATTATGACGACCATAAATTGGACGTAGCGCTCTTAAAGTTGAGTCCACTGATTCCGAAGTTCGGCAGGATTTTTAATTATTTCCACTAGTTGTTGGATCGTTTATCTTTCCCTGATGAAAGAACAAACCGTACTGAAGAAAAATGTCGAAATCGGTCTACTTTTGTAGCGTCCCTCTTGAAAAACCATTTAGTAAAAAGTTAACCTCAATAAGTTCGAATGGTATATGAAACTTTCGCATTCAACTAAAAATGACATCATCAACTATACATTAACTCTGTTAATTTTTTAAAGGCAAAATTTAACTTGCGGTTTATTGAAATCTCTTCAGCTGAGCAATACTTCTCCGACAGAACATGCCGAAAAAGAGATTAATTGAAAACTTAAAAAAATTTAAGCTGTGTTCTCCATTTATGAAGTTCATTTCGTGGACGGAGCTTACTTTAAAATCCACTTTTTTGATCTTGAATGAAATTTAAACTCCTTTGGGGTGACCACTCCTAGTTTCTTGTTTACTTCCTTGAAATAATTTTCTTTTAGTCTCTTAAAGAGTGGCGAATCGAAAACGTCACAGAAGGACATTATCAAATACTGATATTTGTATTTGTATTTCACTATACTTATTCGGTATGAGAAAGTTGTTTTGAATTAATCATTAGGAATCAGGTTCGCAAGTGATTTGAGGAGGATAAAGCATCTATTTACGGAAAACACTGCACGAATTCGTAGCATTGGTCTGAAGAATCATCCATATCTTTTAATGGGGGTCAGATCTTTGGATATCCCTACATTAGTTGAAATAAGTGTAATATAAGACATTAAGCTCGTCAAGTACTTTTTAGACTAGTTTCCAATGAGTAATAAAGTAAGATCCTTTTAGGTTCCACAGTTTTGGATGTAGTAAGACTAAACATTAATTCTCTTATTACCTCGACTTTTTCTTGAATAGTATTCTTCGGAACTAATTTGCAATTTTTTAAATTTTAATGAGGCAACAGTTTTTGATTTTAAGAGATTGTAATTGTAATAAAAATCCCTTGATAGTTAATGGTAATATCTCAGCTGCTAAAACATGCTTAATTGTTGTGGACTTTGAAGAGATAATGACTGTGGTTGTTCCAAAATTCCGTTATGAAATTATCGTTATTTTACCGAGCATTTGTTTGCTGTTCACGAGAGAACAGGGCTATTGTCATATAGTGTCAAGCTCGTTTGCCATATATCTGCCTGCTAATATTATTGTATCCTTCTTTCATTCTAATTTCGCATTTCTTTCAAGGTAAAAGAACACACCTTGTATGTTTTTGTGTATGAAAGTAGAGAATTGCGTTTTCACCTTTAATTTTTCCTTTTGTCAATTTCATTATAATTTTTCCTCTGCTGTTTTTTTTGTTTTGTTTTTACTATTCCAGCTGGTTGCTGGCCCTTTTAACTGATATCACGCTATTTTTCGAGGGTGCACATAAATACCGTTATATGTGTCGGTAGTTTTTCATACACACATGTTGTACGTATGTGCATCACACACAGTGACTGCTGATATTTAACGCTTGAACTTTTGTCTCCGCTTGACACGCACACAAATAAATTACTTGAGCTATTGTTACACATGTATCTGCGTGTAAAGGTGTGTGCATAGATGACTGCAAGGCGAAATAAGGTGACATCACTTGAAAGGAAAATTTACCGCAATTTCCACGTATATGAATTATACTGCTTTTTTGCTTACGCATTAGAATGAAGGAATGAAGCTAAAATTGACAAAAGTCATTGATTTAATTAAATTTATGTGCGCCGAGAGAGAGCTTCTTAGTGAGAAACCTAACCTCTAATTAAATCAGGTAGGTATACTGAGTATTAGAATATAATATCTTCTTGCCTTGTCACATTTAAAGAAAAAAATTGCGACGCCTTTGATTAAATCTCAAAGCCGCGTTGTAGCAGATGCCAGAGCTCAACACCATAGAACAAATAACCTTAAATTTATGCATTCCAACTCCACATATTTCTTTGATTTAGACATACAAACTAATACTTATACAGTTATACAAATACCCACACACCCACCCACTTGAAATCATGAACACTGACTCCGTTGAGATTATGCACGTCACGTCCAGTCGGCACTTCGTTTGCAACTCACATTTCCACTCCCCTTTTGTGGGTGACATTGTTCATTTGCACTTGGCTTTAAAGCTTTTTTTCAGCTCCTTTCTCTCCAACACATAGTAATAATTTTTTTTGGACCCAAATGCCCGATATTTTAAGAATTATGAATGCCACGTGACTTTCCACGCAACATGATTTGTAAATAACACAAACACGAACACACACACTCCCCCACTTCAGCCCCCAAAGCCTTGCCTCGGTATGATCTCACGCATTCGCTGTCCATTTGTGTGCGACACTTTTCGGCTTGTTACCCCACCTCAAGTCAGACGTCAACTACTCGTACTAACAACTGACCGGTGACCGTGTTGGCCTTGGCTGTGGAATGCCAGACGTCACGCTCGCACGCTCAATCGGGTGTGTGCAAATATGGCATAGTAAAATATTAGTAAAATATGCCGAAATTATGAGATTTTCGATGCGCTTCTCTCTCGTTTTGATCTTATTTGTATGCAGCTTCGGTGCGCCTCGAACGAATTCCATTTCGTTACTATTTTTTCACTTTGTGGAGGTATAATTTACGAGCTATCGCCGGCTGCGAGAATTAGGCTATGGGGATTTAAATGCTTTAGTGCTTTCAGTGAGTATAATTTGTTGGATAAATATGACGTTTAAGTGTAAGTAATCTTGGTAATAATAGTTTGTAAATGGCATTAACTGTGAGAAAAGAAAAGGGAAAGAAAGGGGTCAATGGGAATTCTCTTACTGGTCATGACGATAATATTCAGAAAATGCATATACTGTTGTATATATCCCGGAGATTGAGTCAACTAGTTCAACATATTTCTTAATTTAAAGGGAACTCTTATAGGACTTAAGAAATTTCGTAAGGGTTGTCATTCTAAACACAGCTTGGCTATTTTTAAGTAAAATTCAGACTAGCTTTTATCTCAAGTTGGTCAAAGTCTTATTTAAATTCATATTGCCAAAAAAGTTTGTTAAGTAAACAGTTTCACTACTTTCAGCAGTCCGAATTTCCAATTTCCATCGATTTTCGAAATTACTGAATTTTCCAGCAGTTCTTTTTTTCTTTATCATGGCTTCGAGTTAATTTCTTTCCAGTTCTATCGTTATATGCCTAAAAAACAAACCGCTATTATCTTTACCACTTAGTAACAACTGTCTTTTCCAACTTTACAGAGGTAATGAAAGTTTTTCTAGACTTGTTGGACAGAATAGAGTTAGAATCTAAAATTTAAGTATACTTAAGGAATAGAAAGAGCCTATAAATAATTTCTCCCCGGTATTTTTAAAGATCATCTGTATTTAAACTTCCTTTTTCCAACCCGTATTTTTAGGTCGTTAGTAATCTCAGAAGAATATGTTTAACCTCTGAAATGGACATAATTATTTGATATTGACCATCGAGGTCCCACATCTCATGGAACGGCTGTTCCAAAATGAGCTACGATTCTACTGAACTTTTTATTGGGAGGTAGAACCAAATGAGGATGACCACAAAAATTTGGATTATTTTTAGAAGTCTATAAAAGAAAGCACTTTAAGAATCATACTTTAATAATAGATTTTTCCAAGGCCTTAGTTCTTCTGACTCTTCCCTGCTATAAATTATTAAAAAATTGCCTATATTATTATTCCCATGAAATTAAATGCTAAAGGAACTCTTCGAAGAACTATTCTTCAGTTACTTAATTTCTACTGTGACTCTGCCTGAACATCTTGATGAACAAGACATCCCAAGCATTAGAAGCTCTCTATATCATATACGACTAAAAAAAAGTGTTATTTTAACCAAGTCCTCTATCAAATTTCTACAGATCACATATTCATAGCAGCAATTCACCTTCTCATTGTTCCAGAAGTGCCCTCCTCAAGCGCCCCGTAATTATGGTAAACTTAAAATGAATTTGCATTATCCTGTCGTAATCTCAAAAAAAAAAAAATAGAAGGAGATATTACAATCTTGCACATGTGACAGCGACGCTTTATGTCACGCAAGTAAAGTATCAATTTCCATAGCAACAACAACAACAATGTGTACGGGTATATGTATAACGGTGATAACCAATAACAAGAAAAGCAAACATTATTAAAAAATGATAGAAAGTAATGCCAATAAAGTTGAGTGCTTCGGTCGAAATGAGCAAACGCCTCAAATGAGAAGTGGTGGAGAGTTGGAGGAAACCTCTTAGCGAGGTAGGCGTTGCGATAATACGCGAGTAATCGAAGTATTTGTGTGCTAAAATGGCTTTATTATGCATGCGTATGGCTTTGGCGGTAAATGGCAGGCATTATATGAAATATATATGTGACATTATATAGAAGATATTATTATATGTGTTTGTATGAATGTATATGTGGTTGTGTGCAAGTATTCGTCGAAGGCCTTGGCGCTTAGTGCAAACCACATTTGGTTGGCGCTAATTTATGCGAAAAATTCCACGCATTTTAAACAACAAAATACATACATATTCACGTATGTGGGACTCTGTGTGTGTTTGTATGACTGACACGTTGCCTCCTGCAAAGTTATGCCTTTTTCATGGAGTGAGGTTTCCTTTTCCACGAAAATTACTTTTTTATATCGCACATGCACTTACATATTTATTTGTGTGTGTAAGTGCTGGCGAAATGTGAAAGGGAAAATGTCAACGGAAATGATGATGACACTCACATGATTATGTTCGGAACGTGTCAATTGAGCAATTGGCCTGTTGCAACAACCATGTGTGGCTATACTTATAGAATATTGGAAAATTCAAGCTCAAACCGATATATTTGTGTATTTCTATTATAGATGAATATATGAATTACTCTGGAAGCAACAATGATATGCTTGGCTCTGTAGAGAGTGCTAAAACCAAAATGGTCTTTTAGAATATTCACAATATCTGGACAGAAAAATATTCGAGATCTGTGAAAAAATTAAATTTGTTAATAAGAAAATCTATAGTCTAAATTGTCTTCGTCAGTACGAGCAAAGGGTCTATCAGTTTCATATATTCCTTTCGTCTTGATGAAATTGGTTTTATACTTAATATTGCAAACAAATTTTAAAATACTGGATTCGTTGTATATATTTTTTTATCAAATTTATTCAACACTTTCTTTGTCTTTAGCATACCTCGTATCTATTTTAATACAGTCTTAGAAAAGAAATTCATCATTATACTAATCGAAAATGTTGTACGTACTTTAAAGGTATTGATTAAGGGTTACCTATTTTTTTAATTTTTTTTATTGAATAATACCTCTACCTATTCAGTTTTGGTTTAGTTTCAAATCCAAAAAATCCGGGTGCTGGGGAAAAATCAGGAAGCATTTCGAGAAATAAATATGTAATTGCTGGAGTGTAGAGAACTATTTCCCTTCCGCTTTTTTGTTCTTTATTCAATGCTTTATAAAAAGTGTTACAGTGATCGGATTTAGTTCAAATATGCGTCGTTTCGTTCGATAATCTGTTTCCATCTAGACGGCAACTTCATAATACTCCTCTCATAGAAGCCCTCCTTCTTATTTGTGAAGAACTCGCACAGCCTCTTTTGAGTTCAATTTAACACCACCAAGGGCGTTCGCCATGGACAGGAACAGGTGGTAATCACTTGGCGCTTTGTGCGGGCTATATGGAGGAAGCGATAAAACCTCCCTTCCGAGCTCCCGTAGCCTCTGACAAGTTATCAACGAAGTGTGCGGTCGGGCGTTGTCCTGGTGGAACACTACACCCTTCCTGTCGGCCAATTTTGGACGCTTCTGGTCGATCGCCTGCTTCAAGCGGTTCTGTTGTTCGCAGTAGATCGTAGAATTAAGCGTCTGGCCATATGGGAGCAGCTCATAGTGGATGATTCCTTTCCAATCCCACCAAACACACAGTAAAAGCTTCCTGGCCGTCAATCCCGGCTTGGTCACTGTTTGGGACGATTCACAGGCCTTCGACCACGACCGTTTTCGCTTGACATTGTCGTATGTGATCCATTTTTCGTCACCAGTTACCATCCGCTACAAAAATGGGTCGAGTTCGTTCCATTTCAGCAGCATATCGCAGGCGTTGGTTCGGTCCAGAAGGTTTGTTTACGTCAAATCATGCGGCACCCAAGCATCAAACTTTTTTGTGTACCCAGTCTTCTGCAGATGGTTTAAAATGGTTTGGTGACTAACTCCTAACTCCCATCTCCCGGGCAATGTCACGAGATGCCTTATACCGGTCTAATTCGACATCTACACGATGCAAGGCTATATAAGAGCATTTATAATGTTGTACAAATAGGACTTATAAAAACTCATTATCTTTCCGTTTCATACAAGACTTAATAGTGGAAGCGAAAAAACGATTGCCTACATTTCGGCGCAAAGAACAAAATTATTTTCCATCAAGCCGGTAAATAAATTAAATATTATTAAATATTTTTTTTGTAAATTAGAACTATAAAATCTATTTTCTATTAAATTTAAAGTAATAACTAAGCCTCTGGTGACATTTCTGACATTCGACAACAAATAAAATTACTTATTTCCATGAAATGCACGAAATTGAATAGAAGCGCGGCAAATTAAATGACAAGCTGCGAATCCGAATTCGAAATCTCATTGTCCTGCTCGTATCCACTTGAAATGCGAACTTCTCTAATAGATTTTAATCAGCCGCGGGCTATTACAGCTGCCAGTCGGAACATGCTGTGAACTAACGCAAATTTTCGGCTAAAGTTTTATGCATTCGCGTTCTTCTGTGTGTGGATGTCTATTAGTTGTGTCACGAATGCTACCATTTCTTGTAATGTATGTGATGGTGGAATTAAAAACGCCACAGGCGACATACGCCTGTCACAAATGCGACTTTAATTATACCGCTTATGCAGCGCACTTGAATTTCCATACACGACACAGCGCCAGCGTCTTAGCTATACTTCCAGCGACACTTGGTGTTGCGCGCGGACCCACGGCACTTGAAGGCGTTCTCAGTAAGTTGTCAGGCGGATTTGTGTCTTCTGCGAAAAAGAATTAGTATTTTTCCTTCATTTCATTCTTTATTTTTACTTGCAAAACACACACACACCCCCTCTGTTCAGCAAGCAAGCGTGTCATGCCACCAGAGTTGCGCCCGCGAGCAATGTAACACTGTTCTTGCAACCCTGCGTATTCGCGCCACATGACGCCAAAGGCTTGTTGCATCGCTGTTGTTGCATTGCACTGCAAGAGTTGGTCGCTACTGAATCCACTGCCGCGGCCGAAGCTTGCACGCAACACGCTCCAGCCGGGTCACTAGTGGTTTGTGGGTTCAAGTACTGCCTTGTGGTTGCTCGCTGTTGGTTGTTGTTTTTGCATTTGTTTTTGTTTACATTCGGTTTGGTGTCGTTTGGTGGCGCTGCTTATTAGCGACCTCCATAATTTGCCAACCGTTTTTCGAGCAATTTACTCATCTCTTCAGGGGTTTGTCGCCTAATGAGCTCTTTGCCACACGGCTTCAACTTCGACTTTGTGATGTCGTCGTGGCTTCGTCGTTACGCTGGTGGCATGCAACGTAAGTGGCTCAGTGGTTGCTCAGCGTGTCTCCATATGCTGCTATATATAATCATTACATATCCATAGTGTGGCATGCTTACATGGTCTTAAGCAGCTCCTTGTGGCACGTTTATGGTTATTCTACTAAAATAAATACGAGTTTATTCTAATATTTTCAACACAAAATGCAAAAAAAAAAGATAAAAAAGAATTGTTGTTTGCTGTCATTTCAGCACTTTGACACGTTTTCGCATTTTCCACATCATTTGGTTTCGGTGCTCGAAAACTTTCCAAACACACATTCTGCTTGTTCTTAGTATGCCAAATACATGGAATTTAACGAGGTTGTTATATGGTTTACTTTAAAGTTGGACGATGGACTTAAAGTGGCGGTTATGTGGAGATTGTGAGAATTTAAAACTTTGTAAGCTTTAATTGTTTTTACGAAACGAGCTCGGTATTGAACGGTTTTAGACTGTCGCAGATGTTTTTCATATAAATACTTGTTAGGGTCTTCAGAATTTATATCTTCCTTGTGAAAGATGAAAGATTACTCAGTCTATCTGTGTGTGGTTTCCTCTAAAAGTTGGAGATGGTGGTCTAAAGATGTCGAGGCTAGTAAAATCTCTACTATATAAACATTCTGATAGTTCTGCACTTCCCTTATAATTGTTTTCCGCGAACTCTGGATTTGGAGGAGATGAAAAATTTTCTTCTTTCTTAGATCAAATGGGGTAAATGTTTAGATGATGCCACCTTGCCTTCCTCCAAACAGCATTGGCAGCTTGCATCTGCCAGGATCCCCAGTCTCAGTGAACACACCTAAGAGAAAGCAGTTTAAAGGATATTTTACTTTCCACTGCGATGGTTGTTGTTCAAACGCTTGGCGAGCACATGCGATGTCTGTAAGCGCGAGCTTGTGCCCAAGTGGACTATGGACTACTTACTCGCTCCCATTCCTTCGTTGCTTGGATACCCCCTCTTGCAAGCTTATCTGCTTTGGACCGGGTACCAACACAAGTTGGACTCTGTCTTATATTTTATACAATAAGATGAAGAGAACAGGTGAACTTTGATTATTAAAGTCAAAGATCCTAACAATTCAGCAATAAATTATCTAATTATAGACAACTGTTTTTATTTGGAATCTAAGGAACCGGAAATTAAAGATTTCGGAATGTAAAAGCTATTTAGTGGTTCGAAGTTCTGTTGAAAGATCATCGATTGTTATCAGTTTATTTCTGCAATGAGATATAGGTAACTTCAACATCAAGGAATGCATTCAAAAATAAAGTCATCGGACCAAGCGATGTCTTGGACTAACTCAGCTGATTGATTTAGTGCCAAAGTCTAGGGTTCAATCAGAACCCCACACAAAAGTTATTCTTAAATATCTTATTTGTATGAACCACAAATATTTGACCTTTTTCCCCACCAACTAATTCACTCCACTCAACAGTCCCGTCCCTGTGGTCAATCATTTGTCTGAGTGATTGTAAAAAAGTTAAAGATAAAAGTTTAACAACCGACGTGACAATAAAAAACACACTCTTATCATTTACTTACACAACAAATTTATTAGCGGAAAAATGGAAAACAGCTTTTTATCGCAACACATAATGAGGTCAATAAAATGACCCGCACACTCGTAACGGCGTCGGAGTCGGCGGTGGAGAGAGGACAAACAATCAGTCGACCATGCAAACAGCTACCGTTAACCACAAAGATACTTATGACAAGAAACAAAGACAGCTGTTAAAATGAAACGAGACACTTGCTTGTCAACGAGTGACCGTAGGACTGAGTGAGAATGCCTTATAGAAAACTTTACTAACAACAACAATAACAGTGTTCACGAAAAATAGTCGAAAATGAACAGACATTCATAGAGTTGCCAGCATTTGGAACCCGCCTTCAACTGTCAGCCGAAATGTGCGTCGCTCGTTGGGGTGTGTGAGGTTGGAGAGTCGGAGATGTTTTCAATTTGTAATTTTTTATCTGCTTGGTTGGGGGTGGGTAATGGCAATATATGCGTACACCCTCAACTGCCCCCGACGTTCGTACACGTGTAATGGCTATGAATTTTATTTCGCAACTTTTAAATTTGTCAGCGTTGTTATTGTTTTTGTTAGTCGTTTTTAGTTTGGAAGTGTTTTTTTTCTTTTGCTCCACGCGGTGTTTTCGGGTGGGTGATAATAATTTTTTGAGCTTGTGACGTAGACAGTCGTCGTCGTTGGAGTCGTCGGAAGTGTCAAGTGTGGCAATAAAAATGTCAGCGCATATCTCATGGACCACATCAACAGCCAGCATCAGCAACAACAACAACAACAATAAAAATAGCTACATAAAAAGCAACAACAAGAGAAAAACAGTGACGTGCACACTATCAGTATCAGTCGCGCATCAGCCATCAGCATCAGAGCAACACCATCAATAACAACAACAACATGCATGTGATTAACAACAACGACTGACACTACACTCAACGCCGTTGCAGTTAACAGTGCGAAAGCCAACGCAATAATATTATTCAGAAATTTACTTAAAACACATGCGAATGTGCGTACAGTGTGGTCGACGTGTCGACATGATATTCGAGAACTTTCCTCAAATATTGAACCGAACTGATTTAAAAAACAAAAAAAAAACAGTTCGAATATCCGCAGTTGTTCTAGTATACTTTTGTCTCAGGGGTATTAATATGGAGCTCCCAAACTAGTGATTTTTACGGGAAGGGAAAATAAATTAATATTGGTTCCGGAATATTCTGGATATAAAATATGTTTGTTCCTGAAGTACTCAGATTCACTAAGACTTTGGGGTACTTGCTTTTCGAAAGTCATTTCAGTAGAAGTATCTCCTAATCCCCACACCAGTGCTTTCTAATCTCTTTAGAGTAACAATTGTAAACTAATTTAAGCTCCCAATGTAAGATATATTTGAGAATAGCATCTTTGTATGTTCCCAAGTTAAGCTAGAAAAAATGTCTAGGGAAGACCTAGTAATAAACAACTTGCAAGCTAAAGCTTCTAAAGAAACTAGTAATCGGAAATTTCAGATATGTTTTAGAGATACAAAAGCCATAATTCGCCGTTGATAATATTAATATAGGAGAGTTGCCACTATTTTCACTCACAATTTTTGACATAAGATGTTTTAGAATATAAAATATAATTTTAGGGTTGCCACCTATTTACTATAGATTTTTATTATATAGAAAAATGGAATATTACAAGATTTATAAGAGATTACAATAAAGCGGTTTAAAATCTAGTGATTAATTTTGAGAGTAACTGTATCTTTTCCAAATAGTAAAAGAAATTATATATATTTTTTTTTTAACAACCAACACATGTAGTTGTTGTTGACTGACTTCATGATGTACGATCGAGACGTGCAACGACAGACTTTATGCGTTTTGGCATTCATAAAGTGAGTTGGGTATTAGTAGTGAAATGCATGTAGTGGGATATGGATCAACACAAATATATTTTTATTTATTTACACGTTTAATTGTTGTTGTGGCAAGTGTATCTAGTTTATATTTATATTTTTTATGCTTTTATTAAATATTTTTTTTATTACGCAATTGACTGGGTTCGTATTTAGATATTATATTTAGCTAAAAATAATAAGATACTCATGCAATTATTGTAGAATTGAAAACTATCCACAATTCAATTAATATACTAAATAATGCCCAGGAAGTCTTAATGACATTGGTTTAATATTGTTTATCCCAAGGTAATTTTAGTTTTGGAAATAGTTGTCTATCAAGAAAAAAAATTTAAATAAAAAAATTAAAAAAAAACAGTTTTATTTATTTTTAGTTTTTTATTATTTAATATATTTAAACATTTTATTTATTTTTTTTGTAAATATAAACCCAAAATTTTTTTCATTAAAGCGTGTTTTCATTAGTTTCCATTTTCCACTCATTCTTTCATTGCTATATTTCTGTGCAGTTGCCTGCTGGCTAAATACCACTTCACACAAAATTTTCTAATTAAGCAAAGCGCCAAACTGTACATCAAATAGATCATAATGCCCACAATTACAATGAAAAGTAATTAGCATAATTTGTAAGAAAGAAGTTCTGGACTTAGTTAAGTGAATGCTGCAGGGCGATAATGATTAGAAGGCGCTTGGCATAATAAATAGATAAGATATTTAAATAGGCAGTGAATTACTCTAAATAATTTTAAATTGGATTACTTCAATAAAAATATTTGTTTGTTATGAACAACATTTTTCAAATATAATAAATTTGAAGTGAAGTATTTGAAGGTCATTAGCAGTTATTATCATTATAACTCACGGGAGAGTCAGAGAACATAATACCAAAGTAATTTTCTTGAGACGAATGAAACTTTTCTTGATATTGGTATTTTAGCTAAGGGCTCTACTGGCAATCGAGTTCTTTTTTGTTGTTATGCTTCTATCAATGGTTTGGTTTGTATAGGCACACTGTAATCGTGAGGTATTTTCATTCAGAATAGAGATCTGTTTATAATCTGCTACATAATGGCCGACGGATCCTCGAAGTAGCTTTTTCTCGCCATTTAGAGAGCTTTCATATCATTCAACTTATAAGAAATTAAATCTTTTACAATATATTTTTTAATTTAATTAGTGGAATATTTGAATGTTAATATTATAAAATTATCTTTAATTATCATTTTCTTCGCTTGCGCCACTTTTATTTGAATTTTCTGATTCGCAATAAATTTTCTACGATTATGCTGTCTTTACATTTCAGACATTAATTTAGCATTTGCCGTGGCAACCACGTAATTATATAATTTTTCGACTAAAGCTCATCAAGCAACAACAACATCTACAGATATACTGCAAATCAAACATTCTTCTTCTTTTGGTCATTTATTGCTTTTGTGCTGCTCATTTATATTACGCTGTTGCATACTTTTGAGCGCGAAGCATTTCGCTGTAACATTTTTGTAGGTCTGTATACAGGATTTGACGGGAGTGAGTGGCTGTAAAAATAATTTCCTCACTTTTAGTATTATCTGCCATTTAATTTGCAAAGCAATTTCTTTTCACCTTTTTCTGTTTTCATTCAACTTTTTTATTTATTTTTCGTACCTTGTTGTTTTTGTAATTTCTTTCACCTCTCTTGGACAGGCAAATTGTATTTTATTCAATTTAATACTTTGCTCATTTACAGTCGCACCCTAATATCAGCTTGTTTTCTTAGTAAAATCGAAAAACGTTCGCGCGCCAAAAAGTATGCTTTACTAACCAACGACACCAGTTGGATTGGCTATTTTTACAGCTGACTCCTTTTGTTGATTTTCACTTGGAACATCAAAGCGATTGATGGCGATTCGTTGGCAGGTAATGCGATGAGGAAGTGTTAAAGGGAAGCAAGAAAGCGGGAAAATATTTAAGCGATCTCCGGTATTATTTTATTATTCTGCTTAGGTGAAATTCACATAAATTACCGAAATGCTTGCACCAGTTTTTCTTACCCACACGGGTGGTCCTTACGTAAACAGCTGCTGGCGGCAATTTCCTTTGACACATTGCCGAGCTAACTTTCCGACAGCCAAAACCATTAGCCCAGCATCTGCAAATTTGTTTGACACACGCAACAAAAACAAAACAAACAAATTGTCACATGCACGCATAACGGTGAGTTCGAGGGGGATTTAATGCCGAGAAATGCTGTAGGTAGTCGCTTAACAAAGTTCAATACAAAACCTAACCTAACGGTATTATGCGAGTACTATTTAAATATGTGAGTATGAGTGTGAGTATGTGCGTGTATGTGTTTGCCTTATTTATGTTTTTGTTTATTTGTGCTGTAGCATGAGCGTAATCGCTGCTTACGTGGCATTATTGTAACAACACAAACAACATAAGCAATTATCACTAGCCGCACACACACACACACACACGAGGTATCAATGGCAATGGCATAGAGTAAGCGATAACCCCAGGATATGCATGTTTACCGGCTACAATTAATACGCCATTCATTTGCCATTAATTACATTATAAGCATAAACAATATAATAATTAAATATGCACGCACAAACACACAGATAAACACACACATACATATATTGAGTACACTCAATTCCATGCAGTCAGCATGAAGAGCGCGGCAAAGTCATCGAAATGTGTTTATTTGCATACAATATTACATGCATATTACTTGTACATACATACAGACAGATATATTGTTGTACTATATTTACCGTTATTCCACATATACATATATACAGTATTATTATGGCCTGCAGACACGTGATGGCACGTTATCAGCGACAAAACAAATTGCAACAGGCATTTTTCGATAAGGTTAAAAGGTGCTTGAACACCTGCTTACACACATACATACACACATATATTCATGCATGCAAAGAGATACGTATGCCAATAAGTATGTGCGCCTGTAAGTAGGCTTATAGATAGTAAACATTTATAAGTGTAAGTGTTCGTATCGCGTATGCAATGCTAAAGAGATGCCCAATTATACGTATACGAGTATATGTAAATAATTTAATAATACTACATATATATATGTTTATTTACGTATGAGCATTTTCAGTCAATAGTGTAGGCAAAACTGTATTTAATGCAATTACTTTAATTAGTCTCTTTAATAAGCTTCGAAATTGACTCGCTTAAAGATTTCGATTTTAGCTTCGAGCAAGAAATAATGTAATTAAATCAAGTGCAGAGTGATAACACACAGAATAAGAGATTTAGTTTAAGATTTCATTCATTTTCATCAGCAAGGTACACTATATCCAAGACAATACGCTCATTTAATATATGCGGAATAAGGATCACCGTATTTTTGAAAAACCTATAATTAGGTATATGGAGATGTTATGACCCGATTTTAATAATTTTTGGACACACTATTAGAAGAAAACAATTTCCTCTGAATTACATTAAATTATCTGAGAGATTTACCTATATTTTTGGTGAAAAATTACCCTTATTCACTGAGTTCTTCATGTTCGATATCCGGAGCCTTGAAAAGTTATAGTCCGATTTTGACAATTTTTCCACAAGTTAAGCCGCAGATGATATACAGTATTTATTTAAAGTTTTATTCCCCCTTATCTTCATTGGTTCCTAATGTATACATATATTATGAAGTGAACGAATCAGAAGGGAAAAAATTGAGTTATATGGGAAGTAAGCGTGCTTGTGAACCAATTTCTCCCATTTTTCATACGTGTTATCCGGGTGTCAAGAAGATATTATACAGCGAATTTCATTGAAATGGGTGGAGTAGTTCCTGAGATATGGTTTTTGACCCATAAGTGGTCGACGCCACGCCCATTTTCCATTTTGTAAAAAAAAATCAGAGTGCAGCTTCTTTCTGCCATTTGTTCTGTAAAATTTAGTGTTTCTACTCATCTCTTTTCGAGTAAGTTAACTCACTTTTAGTAATTTTCAACATAACCTTTGTATGGGAGGTGGACGTGGTTATTATACGATTTCTTTCATTTTTTGATTATATTAAGGACTGGCTAAAAGAAACGACTGCAGAGAGTTTGGTTGATATAGCTTTATTGGTTTTCGAGATATAAGTATACCAAAAAACTATTAGCGACAAAATATTCTACAGTACTAGTCTTTAATATAATGTTCTTTCAACAATGTCATTGGAACTTCCTCAAGTATATATGTATATTATGTTCAACCATTCCAATAACATTCATCCGTAGCGGTGTTATACAAAAGTGACCTTAACTTAACTAAAAATATTCAATCAATCCCTCTACAAACCATTGTCAAACCGGGATTCGTTTGGAACTTGGATATCCACAACCACATCGTATTCTGAGCATTGCAATTAGCGAAGTTCTATAATAATTAACGCGGCTCATGATTTTCTTAATAGCTACCATCTTACCTAAAAACCATTTCTTTCAGATATCATAAACTTAACTGATAACAAATCTTTCATCTAGAGCGTTTCATCAAAACAATTCGTCCAACTTCGAAACATTTATAGAGAAACTCGATCGTTCCTGTTTCGGAAGTGATTGGAAATGTCTAAATTCTAAATCCCAATATCCTAAGGTAGTATCTATGGTGAATCTTGAGATTTCTTTGTTTATAGTCACTTAAGCAGATGTAATTTAAAGACGTCGATCAAATGGTAATCTTGTGATTTCTATGATACCCAAAATGCAGTAACTTATAAATCTAAGCCAAACGGATATGAAAGCAGAGTCGTTTTATTGCTGCATTCGATTGGAGACAGTTGGACAAATTGATTTACTACAATGAGGCTATAATTAAAAACCAGTTTTTGCCTTTAGCTTAGCCGACTACTCGATTAACGGTCAGCTGGTATGCTTTTTTGATTTTGCTGTTCGTAAGTAGTTGGAAAGTTTCATCAGCTGATTGCATTTTATCAATAATCCCAACTAAATTTCCAGCATGTACAAATACCCGCTGAGCTGTATTCCAATTTCAACTCGATTTGTATTCGTTTAAAATTTGAAGTAGTAAAATAAGACTTTTATTTTGTATATTAAATCGATCTAAATCAGCACTTTAATCGAGCAAAGGCCGGTTAATTGATCAATTAAATCTTGTGCGAAAAGGCTATAAGAGAAGACCATTGTTTCGGATTGCTCTAACTGCGATTGGGTGTAATAAAAAAATTACTATTTCGATAGTTATCATAAAGCTGGGTCGACTATTAAGCCCATATACATTCTGAATTCGCTTTATAAAGTGTAGAGAGAGAGAGATATCCGAAAACATTATTAGATTATTATAAATTGTAAAAATTTGAAAGGTAGGTATATATTTACAGACATTATTCCGAGATAAATGATTCAACTTGGTCCAGAAAATATATACGAATTTACTATGAATGGGGGTTACTACAATAAAGGAATGTAATTGGATTGCGTTCTAGATTAATTTCTAAGACTTTTGTCCTGAAGCATATTTCTAGAGGCACCCATTTTTAGCAGAAAAATGTTCAACACTTCCAGTTCCATGTAAAGGTAATATTTAGCTTTCTAACCCTGAGGAATGCAGTTTTCGAACTGTACATTATCAAAAGCCAAACCATTTATGAAAAATTGTCAGTATTTCAGTTGACTAAACGGCTCACAGCGATAAAGACATATGTATATACCCTCAAATACAATGTTTACAAGGCGGACCTGTACGCAACAATTTCCGAAGAAGCAACATCGTACTGATATACAAACATAACTAAGAACATCCACACCATAACTCCACAAAGTAGCTAATAATTGTGCAATAAGCTGTCAACAACAGCTGTTGATGTCATAAAAACCTTTTGAAGATGCGCCCAACCAGTCAAAGCAAGCAAACAACCAACCAAACAAGCAACCTACTAACGAAGACAACGTCACCGAAATGTCGCCGCAAAACACTTAAACCAGCTTCTCTGAACTACACAAACACAAATACTACATCCTCCTCACTACAATCGCTTCGTCCTTTGAACTGCCTGCTCAGCAGATTGTCATTTTTGTAACGGTTTGCACAACCGAAATATTGTTTGTCTCATCATCATCGCAAAATGTTGTGTGCACCGTCCGACTGCGTTGATAATTTGCCACAATTTACACTACATTGTTTGTTGTGGGGCGTGTGGGCGGAAGTGGGTGGACCTGTGTGTGACAACGACCATGATTGGGTGGCAATAAGGGCGTCTATTTTATGTCTTCGTAAATATGGATGTACTGGATAATTGCATTGATAAAATCATTGATGAAACCGTTGAAGAAGAAGAAGCACAAGAAGAAGAGTCGCAATAAATGAGGGTCGAGCTGAGTCGAGTCGCATGATGGTAATGTTAAGATACTAATTGAATGTTAATCGTTTTATGGCTGAGCGGCCAATTGTGCGTCTGAAAATATTGTCAAAGTGCCGGAGCCATGGAGATTGGACGATTAAATGATGGCATTTAAATGTCAACAGAATGTGATAGAGAAATTAAATTGGCGTAATTTGTAGAGTACACTAGGTGAGTGCGTGTGTGGTTGTAAAGTAGTAGGTGTTAGTGAAAGGTTAATTAGTTGTTATGTCATATAATTATTTATTGTTGTGCGAATATTGAATTAATGTTTTTTGAAGAGGTGGCAACCCTTCCCATACATTTTTTAAATTTCTTTAAGTAGATACACATACTGCAATATTTAGTTTGATTAATATATCTCATAAATATTTTTTATATAATATTTTGAAACTGGTGGCAACCCCGTCATAATTACTACTAAAAATATTTCCTAAAAGGTACAAAAATTATTTTAATTCTTTGTACTCATTAAACTCATAATTATGAATTTTATTTTTTAAAACCAGTGGCAACTCTTAAAAAATATATCCCATCGTATACTTTCTTTTTAAAGTTGAGTATGCGAAAAACGTAGTAGAATCTCCAATTTCTTAGTCTGTATCAAGACTACAATTTATTCTATATGTGTTGGCTTGAAGTGAAAGCTTTTACGAAAGCTCAGCAACGAAAAAATAAAGTTTAGAGAAAGTTTCCTGAAGTTATCCATATTTAAAAAAAAAAAACCTCATTTTCTAAAGTCAAATTATAAATTTCAAAATCCGTGTTGATGAACCCAACCAAACGTAGAATGAAAAAGCTTTCACTAACAACAAAGCTTTTACAATTCTAAAGTTAGATTTCATATCTCATACTCTGCAACCCACATTTAAAGCGCGCAAATAATATAAAGCAATCAAGATTTCACTATAATTGCCTACCTAAATTTTGTATACGATTTTGATTTGAAAATTACTCTAATCACAAACAAAACCAATTTGGACTGTACGCAAATGATAAAACCACTACTTTATGTACATACACTTTTACTCTCCTATTTATTTGCTTTTTGCCAGCTTTCTTTCTTTTTAATAAATAAAATATTCATACAAATCTCTAAAACGAATTTTAATTTCCCAAACCCAACAACAATACTGTGGTTTATTTGCCCACGGATACGATTGCCGTCTGGCCGCTGATATCATTTCGTGCAGTGGGCACACTCGTAGCTCGTATCTATCTACAAAAGCGCATCTTATTGTTGGCGAATCTCGAGTGAGTGGAGCACACTTTAGAGCGAAGAGTATGAGGTAAAGCCGAAAGGACCGGCCGGCACCCTTAAGACCATATGCAGTTGGCAGTCAGGGGTTTTGAGTTGTTGAATTGAAATTACTTTCATTTGTTTGTTTGGAAGTCACAAGAAAATGAGGCGAGTGCGGACATTGGTGGGGATGAGGTTGAAGATGCCCTGGCATGCATAGATGTAAACATAGACAGCGCTATGATTGTTATGCACATGGATGTATAGTCTCGTATATGGAGGTAGGCACCTGTGCTCAACTGAATATGTATGCTCATGTGTGTGTGTGTGGTAGATACTGTTGGGAAGTGCAGTCAATTTAAAGCTTGGGCGCACAGATGTACGTTAACGTCATTCAACAAAATTACGATTATATGCGCTAACAAAGGCAACAAAAGTCATGTAAGGTAGTGTCGGTAGGGATGCTATTAGAAAGATTCTCACAAAAGAAACTTACATAAAGAGTACATAATGATATTTTTGTAAGAACTAAGACATTTTTGGTTAGCTCTATGGTTTAAAAAATAGATCACTAGATATTTCATATTCCCGTGTTCTCCATATACCTTTCGTTAAGATGCCCACCGAACTCGCGGACTTTTTCATTCGACGCCTCAGTGTGACCTATTTTATTTTCCAGAAATGCTGGACCTTATGCAAAGAATTACTAGATAAAGTTAAAACGTTCTTAAATTTCCGAATTGTTCTTCTTGTAAGTAATGTAAGTCTCACATTTCAATGCCTTGTGTGTTATTTGATGCTATTCATCGTATCTGTATTATCTACTAGTAGCGATATAAATCTTGCTTATCAAGAACTTCACATTTAAGGTGAAAGAATTGACTTCTAATTGATATCTCAACGATACCCCATCACATTCCATGGAGTATGGACTCAAAACTAATGTATAATGGTAGTCTGAAAAAGGTTCTCAGGATTCTTAGTTTTTTCTTTTAAATTACTTGACTTGAGTCAGGTTCTTCTGAGATCTCTATATTTAGCTCTCGACAAAAAAATCCATCAGCCGTGTGGAAGCGACTTCAAACTTCCAGCGTCGTCTATTTTCCGTGTGATATAAAGACGAAGCTTGGTTATAGAGCTAGCAGAAGTATAAACGATAGTTCAACAGGTACAAGAGGTGGAAATTAAATTATATTTGGGAGTTATTCAGGATTTACTACTTTCCAAAGTTCCTATTTAAACCAATTTCTTCAAATATCTCAGGTCCTGCTCGGTATTTACTTTAAATGCGATGATCCGTTTTGACTAATTTTTAATTTTTTCGATATTGTACTCATGTGTCGAGTATCGAGATATAGAGGCTCTACAAGAATGAATGGGGAACGACTACAAATTTTTCGGATAACACATAAACTTAGTACCTTTGTATGTAACATTTAGCCTCGTATATAATAAAAATAACAACAACATCAGTAGCGGTAATAAAGACTAGATGCAGTTTGTTGAGTATGAGCTAAGGCCACCAGCAAAAATACTTACATGGCGAGCCAAAAGGACAAATAAACACAACAGCAAAATGTGGCAACGACCAACCGACAATTGTACCTCCTCACCGACAAGCCTGTGTGTGTATATATACAACATAGTATGTGATCATGAGTGAAGAGTGAAAAGAAAGCAGCAAGAGAGCTCTCTGAAACAACAACTGACAGTTAACAGAAAGAGCCATATAGTATGTGGGGTATATATGTATGTATGATAACACAACACCAACAAACACTCGTGTAAAGACGAACAAAAAGAACAAACGATTTGCGACGAGGAAATAAAACGCAAACAAATCTTTAAATTAAAAATTAAATTTTAATCTCTATTCTACGGGCACAATGCGGAAGGCAAATGCGTATCTGCAGCGCAACAAAAGCTTTTACAATTCAACAGTAGCAACAACAATAACAACAACACCAGCATTCATTACATAAATAATGACAACAATGAAAAGCGAGAAGAAGCAACAACAACAACAACAACAACTCACAAGGCCGCTAAATTAAAGTGAGAGTAAGCAGATTGTAGCCGGGTATCCTTAAGAGCAGAGCAGAACAGCCTTTCGCCTTCATCAACCGCATTAAATTTAGCGCACACACACACACACACTAGCACTCATCTACAGCCAAATATTTGTTGCATTGCGCAAATGAAGGCTTCGTCGCCACAATTTCATAATAAAGGAATGTGAAAATATTTACAACCCCCTTGCGCTTCCAAATCCCATATTTTTACTAACGCCTGTTGTCGCTCGAGGCCAAGTGGTGCCGTGAAACACTCAACAATAACAACCACTCAACAGCTACTCAGCGCCTACTCAATTGGTTCTTAGAACATGCTGGCGGATCTTATTTTGGGTTTCTCATGTGTGTGTGTGTGTATGCGTGTTTCTTTTTGCGGCTCGCTCATCTTTTGTATTCATATCTCGAGAGGTATTCTTGCGTGCTTTGCTTTGTTATTTCTGCGTTTTCCTAATGTGTTCCTTTGAGTTTTCCTATGGCTGACATTTGCTTTTGATTTTGGTAGCTTTCTTTTTGCCGACTGATAACACATTGGAGGCCTGCTAACCTGTTGTTGGCAGTTTGTATTAAGCTGACAGTGTTGTCCTTGATTACTGTCGTCTTAACCGATTTTCCATATGTTAGAAAGGCGCTTGAGTGGCAGGAGAGAAATTTGGGTTGTATTAGAGAGCTTAGTAAAAAGTATGGCATAAGAGAAAACGTCTTAGAATATTCGATTGAATATAGAATTTGTCGGAAATTTATGATGTACTGTATACCTCTGGACACTCTCGAACTCTTTTCCCAACAAATCTATATCTGTCTCTCCTATCGTTTTTAAGTTTATTAGCATCTGAGGAGTGAAAAATTCGATCATATCATTCGGTGAAGAAATGATCTCGCCTCTTGAATATCGTATTAGCTTAAGATATAGTCAGTCATCTATTGAAAACCGTCAATAATAGAGATATGGAGAATAATATATTTCCATATATGTAGATCAAGATAGTTTCTATTACTACTTAATTAAAATTCTGATTCTAGACTTCAGAGTGACCTTGCCTAGAATAATCTTTTATGATTAAAAATTCAGAATAAATGCTCTTTTGGTCCGAATATATGGACTTGTACATTAATCTTTAATTTTTCTTACGATAAGATTAAAATACACTGATTCTTATCAAGCACTCACAGGAGTCTCGAGCCTATGTTGTCTATGAATAAGCATCAATGGTTTGTATTCGGGTGCTTAAAAAATCTGAGTTTAGGCAAATTTCGTGTTTTTTTTTAAGAAAGTACTCGATCAAAATCAGCTATATTTCAAGATTTTTTTTTTTTCAAAAATATTGAAAAATACCGGACTAAGATGCCGTCTTCGGAGGTGCCAAAAAAAAGTTCCCCAAACTGCTGACTTGATTCCGGCCGAATGAGTAGCTGGAACAAAAAAATTCAAAAAGGTTGTTAAGGTTGAAGGTAGTTCCTATATAATGACCTAAAATTTTTGAAAAATATCAAAAATTAAAAAAATTAAATTAAATTAAAATTAATAGCATAGTTCTGAAAAAAGTATCGTTTTCTTAGGTAAACAAATTGTCGTTTTTTTAAATCAAAATTGACAATTTTCAAACAATCAAAAAGATCGTAGGTCATTGTGCAATAAATATATTAAATAATACTCAGTTTCAATTTAAAGTCGATAGGTCAATTTCACTGTTGAGTTATTATATCAGCCATTTCGAAAAATGTCGTTTAGAGTTTCGACTACAGCGGGTTATACATACCTACGGGCGGACGCTCTTTAAAACGCTGTCATTCAAAAACTATTCAAGATACGACCTTCCCGCTTTCACAGGATATTTTTGAAATAAACTAACGAATAAGCAAAAAATAAAAAATAATAGATTTTTAGAAGTGTCAGGGAAAATTGGTGCTCTATACGTTTTACTGTAGGTTTTTATAGAACATTCAAGTTTGTGGCTCAATATGGAAATATTCTCCATAATTAATCTACATATATATTATTCATATGATTATTAGGGGTGTGACGTCACTGAAGCCGAGGTTATGTAAATGTATATAATAGCTATTTCCATATTTATCTCAATAAATTCTTAAGAAAAAACATAATATTAAACAATATTTCATTATTCCAACGAAATTATTAAATGGTTGACAGAAAATGTTGCCTACATTTTGGCATGTAAGAGTTATGAGAAAGTTGGAATATAAAGACAGGCTGCAATATTTTAATATAAGATAATAAAATATATTAGTCCACATGTAACTTGAACTGTATTTGATTAAGATATAACCAACATAAACCAAATTATTAGAAATGAGAGAGGAATAGAAAAAATATTGCCTACATTTCGGGGTGTAGATTTAAGAGAATGATTGAAATGTAAGGAATATAATATATTATTTTAGTAGGTATATATTCAAGTGAATTATCGTATTTAATGAATAGTATATACTCTGGAGAGAAGCATTACCATGAATCTGAGAAAAATTTTCAATATTTCTTCTTCAGACACCCTACCAATTTATATATAATAATAAATATATATAAAAACAGAATCGCTGCCTATCACTTCAGCAAACAACAAAATGTACTTAAATCGTACATATTTCAAATTATTCAACAAATTTGTGGCAATGACATGCCATGGATACCAGAATATGTATGTGTGTGCGACCAGCTATCAAGCAAAGTGTGATTGTGTTGGTGTTGAAATAATGTGTGAAGTTGTCAGCGACACCAAACAAGCGTCATGCACAGAGCGCAAAAACACCAATGATAGGTACTTAAAAACAGTTACGCACAGTTACTCAAAACCAAAAGTGAAAAGTTCAACAGTGACAGCAACAGAAACAACAAAAACAAAAACAACAATGTTGATTGCAACAAAAGCGTTTGACATAAATATGCAAAAGAAGAGCATATAAAGCAAAAATGAATGCAACCAACATAGGCGGTAGTTAAACATTGAAGCTGTTACATACAGACACAAATATACATATATACAAATTCATATGTATGAATGCATGCATACAAGCGCATGCAAATGCCATAAAATTGATGAAAAGTGTTTTAAATGGATTTTCAGATGCGGCATTTGTAAACATTGCCAACCATTTCCATCTATATATGTGTGCGTGTGCGCCTGCGTATGCGTAACAATTGCTTTTGGAGTGCCTGCAATGTCACTCGCACACACCGATACACTCACGCAGGCAAACAAATTTGCCCGAAAGTTGCAACTTTCACTCTGCCACAAGACAAAAGTGCCGTTGCATGTAAAATACAATAAAAACAGACACAACAACAACAACAAAAACTTTTGGCATCACTTGTAACTAACAAGTGCCCAGAGATTGCATAGGCCCTCGAGCCATTCGCTTGCAAAATTTGTCTGTTTGCCTGATTGTTCTGAGCCTCGAAAACTTATCCGCTCAGCCAAAAATTAGTGTGGCAGCCGAAGCAGCCGAGCGGAGGAGCCTCTGAGAAGTGTAATAAAATTCTGCATATTTACTTGTTGTTGTTGTTGTTATTGTTGTTGTACGCTTACGCAATATGTTTCGGTTGAATTGGTTCTTTCTTGCTTGCAACACTTGCAAGTGATGGCTTTGTGTTCCGTTACGCCTGCTTTGTTGCAACAATTTGGATATTGTTGCAGTTTCAAGTGTTTTTATTGTTGTTGTTATTGTCGCTGTCATGTTGCAAGCAAAATTAACATATCCCCTAATGCCGGTTTAGCAATTACTGTGACAAGTGGCAGGCTGGTAAGGAAGTGTAAGACGGTAATGGAGCGGGGTGGAAGGCGGTGGGCCTTGCGCATACACACATATACAGTTATGGGTGTGGATGTTGCTTGCATTTCTGATTTGAGTTAAATTTAAGTGTTTTATTGGTGGAGGCTGTCTTATTAATTTTATTGTGTTCAATAATTAAATCACATTTAATATCCAAAGGTAATTAAATCACTGCTTATATTTCTATGTTTATATTCATCATCATCATCTTCGAATTACTAATCACCTTTTGAATTTTAAATTGACATATTTTGCACTCAGATAATACAAATGTGCGACTTTAAGAGTGTTAAATCATCAAAACGCAGTGTCAACTATGCCAAATGTTTCTCAATACACGAGAACAGTTATAAGTATTCCATTTTAGATTTGGACTGCAAAATCTGAAGTGTTTTTATCGACAACTTAATCAAGTTATTTTTATTTCCGTCAGAAATATTTTTTCATTCACAAAACGTTCAGGAATCGAACAAGTGTGCAAGAAGGGGAGCTTGAATAAATTTACTGCAAACAAGTAAGGAAGGGCTAAGTTCGGGTGTAACCGAACATTTTATACTCTCGCAATTTATTTATTTAACTTTATTTATATTATATAATACACAATTTGACCCACATATTCGTCATATATATTGTATAAAGTCCACTGAAAGTTGGAAACCATAATATTAGGTTAGAAGCACCGAGGTCCTCGTGTTCGATATATGGGGCCTTAAAACCTATGGTCCGATTTCGGCGATTTTAAGAATGGGGCTGCCACGCTATTAACATAGTATTTGTGCAAAGTTCTGCACCGATATCTTCACTAGTGCCTACTTTATATATTGTAATGTAAATGATTCAGATCGTCTTCAAAGTTCTGGTATATAGGAAGTAGGCGTGGTTGTGAAGCGATTTGGCCTATTTTCACAACATATCATTGGGATGTAAAGAGTAGTTCCTGAGATATGGTTTTTGACTCATAAGTGGGCGACGCCACGCCCATTTTCCATTTTGTAAAAAAATCTGAGTGCAGCTTTCATCTACTATTATTTCTGTGAAATTTAGTGTTTCTGACGTTTTTCGTTAATGAGTTAACCCACTTTTAGTAATTTTCAATCTGACTTTTGTATGGGAGGTGGGCGTGGTTATGATCCGATTTCTTTCATTTTTGGACTGCATTAGGAAGTGGCTAAAAAAACGACTGCAGAAAGTTTGGTTTATATAGCTCTATTGGTTTGCGAGATATGTACAAAAAACTTAGTAGGGGGCGGGCCACGCCCACTTCCACAAAAAATTACATTCAAATATGCCCCTTCATAGTGCGATCCTTCATACCAAATTTTATTTCCATAGCTTTATTTATGGCGTAGTTATGGCACTTTATGTGTTTTCGGTTTTCGCCATTTTGTGGGCGTGGCAGTGGTCCGATTTTGCTCATTTTCGAAAGCAACCTTCCTATGGTGCCAAGAAATAAGTGTGCCAAGTTTCATCAAGATATCTTAATTTTTACTCAAGCTACAGCTTGCACAGACGGACGGACGGACGGACAGACAGACATTGGGATTTGAACTCCACTCTTCACCCTGATCACTTTGGTATATATAACCCTATATCTAACTCGTTTAGTTTTGGGTGTTACAAACAACCGTTATGTGAACAAAACTATAATACTCTCTTTAGCAACATTTGTTGCGAGAGTATAAATATGCTGTATAATAATATGCTGAAGTCCTAGTCGGAAGCAACGTATAGAGACAGGATGAACCAGGCCAGGAATAAAGAAAACCAGGTCTTTTGCTTACTTTGAGCCGGTTATGTGGCGAAAAAATGAGACTTCGTCACATAGTACTATATTGCTTATGGAAAATACACCAAATCGATGGATTGGGTAGAAAAATAATCAAATAAATATTGTTTCAAGTATTGCTTGGCACTTTCCTGAGCGTTGGCGATAAAATGCAGTAGAGTTCAATTTAAGCACTTTGACGAAGAGTTCATAGAAAACGTTTGTCAACTCTTTCAAAAAAATAATATAATTGAATAGAACAGTTAAGTATTCATTTTTATCTACTGCACAATATTGATGATCCCGCGAGCTGTGTCAGATACTGTCTAGCTCTTTCTGTGATCGAAACCCACCTTCAATGAACAAACAGTCCAGATAACAGTTTAACTTCAAACCTGAAGTTTCACTAGATAAAATCTACATGTTTCCATTTTCCAGGAGAGCCTTATTAGCCGCACATTTACTGACAATCAAGAAAATATCATTTATATTCATAATGGAAAAATTTATGATTAAAGTCAAGTACTTCAATGATGATTTGGCAAAAGTAATGGAGTAATTTGTTTGCCAAGTACGCTAGGCATTGACTTCAACTACATATTTGATAAACTTTTAAAGGTTTATTTTCTCAACAGACAATTTTAATATGATTATTAGATATTGAATTAAGGCGAGCTTCATGGTAATTTTAGTTTCATTTCGAGGAAGTAAAAGAGTTCCTGATCATATAAGAGATTTCAAATTTCCAAAAGTTCAATTTCCAAATTATTTTTATTATGTTGAATTCAGTCCCTGAAGTACGATAACATTTTCAGCTTATTTTGCCTACTTCGGCTGTAACAGAAGCTGAGATTAGACGTGTTTTTATGAGAAGCTCACACATTGTTGCATGTTCGTGAATTCTTGGTCGAAAATAATACTGTAATGATGTCCTAGCCTCCAAATTGCCAGACATGGCTCCATGTGACTTCTTTCTATTTCAATAGATAAAGAAAACCTAAAAGGGCCGTCGTTTTACAAACATACAAGAAATCACTGAGAAAGATAAAGGCTACCCCAAATAACAGTTTGAGAAGTATATCGATGATTGGAAAAGCGGTGACATAAGTGCGTAATATCAAATACAAACTAATTCGAAGGCGATAACTATAGTTTAGAGGAATGAAGTGGGTTATACATTATATTTTTAAAGTGGGTTACACATCCTTTAACCCGATATGCTTTGCACTATCAGCTTCTAGATACTAAGGTTCCCTATAAAGGCGAATATATTGAAATATTCATCTAGAGATTTACATTTCAAATGCCCTTTCTATGTAATCTATGTAATAAGCTCAAAATTAATCGATTGAATTGGTCATACTGGTGTTAATCGAACTTTATCTTAGCTAGACTATGGATTGTATTTATAAATGGTGAAAAATCAAAAAATCATTCATGTATTGCAACAATTTATTTCCTTGCCTTAAATATACCGTAGTCTTCCCCTCAGTAGAGCCTTTTCTGGCCTACTAGTTTAAAGATCGATCATTTCAAAAACAAAATAGACAAATTTGCAAATAATTATTCGCATTGTATTTCTCATATGAAAAACTTACAGATAAACCAACTCTTTCACATTAGTAGGAACAACTGCCTGATGTCCTTTCATATGTCAAAGTCAGAATATTTTCTTTGCCACGCACTTGCATGTCGAAGCCACGCCAAAGTATTGTCCATTTGCCGGCCTAACTGCCTTGGTTTTGCTGTTAACCAGCTCAGCTGTCATATGCGGTCCCTTCAAACTCCTTTATCCTCGCTCCCCCGCTCAACTCTCAAACTCAAAGCACTGCCTGTGCTACAACTTGCACAGACAGTGTCATGCCATTTTCTCACTTGCAGTTGCAAGTGATCACACACACACAAGCATGCATAGCGGTTGCATATGTTTGCCTCAAACAACAATCACCCGGTCTAATATAATTGCCCATACCCCGTTTCTCTATCGTCACTCATCCATCTCATCTGGCACGAATGTGTTTATCTGTCTAAATATATTTGTGTACGTTGTCTGCATCCAAACTGTCCCCCGGGGTAGGTAAATTTGATTTATGACTTATTATGCGTCTTATGTCCCTTTCATAATTTAATTATACGCACTGGCAATGGCGACAATGCCAACACAAACAACAACAAACGAAGAATGCGGCAAAATGCTCGATGTTGGCTGGCATGTTGTTGTTATTGTTGCTTGTGTTCGGTGTGTGGCATAGCTATTTATAGTCACCAAATTGCATTCTGACATGCAATGTTGCAACTTTTGCAGACGATTCCTGCGACGCATATGTGGGTATATATGGCCTCTATGGACTGTAAAAGTCAGCTTTTTTGACTTTCGCTCAGTAACAATTCGCAAACGTTTGCATTCTGTGTTAACTGCAGTCGGCGCATAACGGTATTAAACACAAACACACTCACCAACATTACAACAACAACAACAACGAGCAGTGTGTGCGTAGAATTGCCGAGTCGGCATTTGAAGGTCGCTCTGCTGAAGTCGCTTACGCACCAAATGCAATTTAAAACATGCGAACATTTTGTTTAGCAATTACGACAACAAAAACAACAGCAACAACAACAGCAGCAAATGAGTGAAACTGGCAGCAATGTTGCATGCAACAAATGTGCGATTGTTCAAGCATTACAAGCGTTGCAATTGCATTTGTTGTGGCATGAAGCAAGCAACTGCAACAACAACAACAACAATAAAAAATATAACGGTAATGCAACATCACAACAACAACAACATTGCTGGAAATTGCACATTTTGTAATTAAAATCTGTTTTAGTTGTTGCTCGTTAATGTTCTTTGCTGCCACATTGTGTGGCAATACGCTGTGGACTTGCCACAATGTCACTCATGCATGTAACTGTATTGTGGAGTATGAGTAGGAGAAATTTCGATATGTGTGAGTTGGAAATTGCATGAAATTAAATGCGTTGCATGAAGATCTAATGAATTATTGAGTAATTGTCGCTTGCAACATTAGCTGCATAGTTGGGTTTCCCTCACCCACTTCGTATTAAACAATTGCTATTGCTAATTGCTAATAGTAAACCTGCCAGTGACAAGGTGACCGGCTAATTTGATGCATTTGAAAGCTTAAATGAGCTGGAGACAGTTGTCGCAAGGCGTGACATTTGATCGGTAGTGCAATGTTTTGAGGTTATAAGGAGTGCTTTTAGGTTAGGTTAGTTCGTTTCACATAACCTATATATGTATATATAATATATATATTTTAATATATTTTTCTTTCAAGTCGAAGTGTGCAACATATGCAGTTATATTGGCTAAATCATAAATTTCTGTAATTCTTCCTTTCACATTCGAAGTACCGTTATGCTATTTTTTCATACACCTAACGATAGATTTTTTTTAATTTATCAATTAAATTGTGTAAAGCATTTTAATAGTTGGCAACCCTTCTCAAATTTACGTTTAACGGTAACCGCTCTAAAAGCACTTTAGTTTGATACCCTTAATGAAAAAGTTCAATTTTTTCAAATCACAATTTTCTAACAGGTGGCAACTCTATTTACATTTTTTATAATAGAAGCTTTTTCCAAAATTTCAGTTTGATCATAATTTTGTGTGACTTCATCTTCATCTTCATCTTCATCTTTATCATTAAACTGAATTAAGACAGGTGGCAACTTTGTCAAAAAATGCCCATTTGTAGTTATATTAGTTTCTGTACCATATTAATTTTTCTTGCATTTAAAAAACATCACAAATGCAAATAACAGTGGGCGTGGCGGTATAGACTTGTCTTAAGAGATCTCTACTCCATCGGTCTTTAAATGATTCAGATACTCGCATCCCTTCACAACTCCAAAATATTTAACAATTTTAGATATCTGTATTCTACTATATCATTCCCTAACACTTTCCAACGACATACATTAAATATACTTAATTGTCTCATTTTTCTGGAATATTCCATATCGGCATATTTAATAAAATATATGCCATTAAATAGTTGAAATGATTTCCTAAAAAAACCTAAATTTGACACCTACTTTTTTCAGTTAAGCACTAGTTTTTATTGTTATACCACAGTTATCTAATTAAGAGTATGCCAAAAGTATTATACAAAAGTAAGAAACGAGTGCAAAAAATATAGCGTAAACATAAACTTGACTTATGACACAAACAATGTTGAGGGTTTTTACTACTACATACACACACTCTTCAAACCCACTTCGCGATCATATAAAAGCAGCAAGCGGCGATCGAAAAAGTATCATTCAACGATCGAACAATCCATCGCAAGCACAACAACTCAATTCACTTTCAATCAAAAGCAAACAAGCTAACAGTAAATTCATAGAAATGGCTTACAAATTCGTCGTACTCTCCGCACTTTTGGCCGTGGCCAGCGCTGGTGTTTTGCAACCAGTGACCTACGCTCATGTCGCCAATCCCGCTGTGGATGCCGTCGCCTCCAGCCACCAGAATGTCGTGCGCACTTTCGATGGCACCGTCTCGCAGTACTCGAAGACCATCCAGACTCCCTACTCCAGCTCACACAAGTCGGACACACGCGTCAGCAACAATGTCTACCAACCCGCTGTGGCCAAGACTGTCTATGCCGCTCCAGCTCCAGCTGCTGTGTACACTCACTCCGTTCCAGTTGCCAAGACTGTTGCTTATGCCGCTCCAGCTGTGGCCAAGACTGTGACTTATGCTGCTCCAGCTCCAGTGTACCATCATGAAGTGCCCGTTGCCAAGACTGTGACCTATGCCGCTCCAGCTCCAGTGTACCATCATGAAGTGCCCGTTGCCAAGACTGTGACCTATGCTGCCCCCGCTGTGTCCAAGACTGTTGCATATGCCGCTCCTGCTCCAGTTCCAGTATACCATCATGCTGCTCCAGTAGCCACCACCAACTACAACCAGGGATCCGCTGCGACCACTTACACCCACAATGCTCCCGGTGTTTCCGGTTATGGCTCCAGCCAGACCGTTCAGTACTCACCAGCTGAGACTGCCTCTCACATGAGCTTCGATGGTTTCGGTACCCACTGGGGTTGGTAAATAATTTCTTTTGAAATTATATTGACTCATTCTGTTATGCATGATTTACATATACCATATATAGAAGTACATATAATTGTTAAATTTTACTTTTAATTTGTTGAAAATTTGTTGTTGAATAAAATGTTTTGGATTGAAGTTTAAGCAAATAATTGTTGTTTTGTATGAAAATAAGGAACATGGAACCTTAGAATAAAATGTTCAAACTAGAATATCTCAATATGGCCTGACCAACAATGCAAGAAACTTAAAATATCTATCAAATATCTCATATGATATGTAATGTTTTTGCTTCAGAAACCATCGATAAAGCCCCATTTAGTTTCTTGTCCTCTATACCGGATTTTACGATCTCTGTAGTTGCGGCCGGCTTCGTAGTGAATTCGGTTCTTCACTCTAATTAGTCAATATGTTTAATAGTAAGTTGAGTATGTCTTCCCCCTATTCATAATTCAGATCAGGATTCCACACCAGTAATCATTTTTAAAAGCGAGAGAACATAATATCTTCGTATCATCCCAAGTATTCCTTTGTTGCTAATTATTGAATCTTATACGAGTAAAACCAATCGATGACAACTAACCATAGATACAGAATTCCAGGACCTGTTTCGAGGGAGGTGGAAAGTATTAAAATGGATTGTCAGGAGATTTTGAGAGGCATGTGTGGAGTTGGATAGAGTTTCGCAAGAACCCATAAATACATTTAATTATTGGGGCTTAACACAGTCGAGGTTGGATATAAATATATAATTTTACTATACTATGCTAAGTCATTGCTTTTGAGGTCTGGGGGACCGATGTTTAGCTTTATCTACAACGGGTGTTGATGATTCGATTCTACTAGTAATTTGAATGAATTAATTTCAACTGGTACCATTATCTAGATGATGCTCAATTTATATGGAGGTGTTCTGGCATCCTAGAAGTTTCTAAAGCTATATACAGATCTCTAAACTTAAGCAGAAATCTGATAATATGTAATGGACTTTTCATGCAATAAGCGTGTTTTCGTGGGATCAAATTTCTGCAATATACTTGGAAAAGTTATGCGTTTTTTTTTAATTTGTCCCTATTGACATCTTGATTTATCTAAGTCGAATTTAGTATTAGGATTTTCGGTTTGCTGACGAAAAAGCTTTAAGTGGGTCCAGAATCAACCCTTACTTTATAATCTTAACAATTCCGGATAAGTCCCGGTTAAGGTAAAAAAATGTGGAAATTGTAACATTGAACGTCGCCTTGGTCAAGTTTTCAGCCTTTATCGCATCTGATAGTCATAATATCTTGTAATCCACTAAAGTGGTTCTTAGAAAAGTGGCAGTTCAAGTGTCTCTATATTTACCCTTTCCAAGTCGATCGAGTCGGTTCAAAAGTAACAACAATGTATATATAAGGTAATATACGATAGTTTAAATCTTTATATGATGTACCATAAACAAATTTTGGAAGAGTTATGACTCTTAAAGTTAAATCATGTGGTTGGTATTAGTACTGGACGTGGGAATATCTATAAATTCGAAATACGTACTAAACAGGAAGACAAATCAGGCATTCTCTACATAATTTTTTGACTGAAAGTGAAGAAATATTTACCAAATCGAAATCTTAGAGGTCTAGTACTAAAATCGTAGAAATATATATATGTTTTGGGCATTGTTAGCTCTGTTGACATCTTTACCATATAATACTTTTTAGCATGGTATATCATAACCTCATAACCCTCATTGGTTTGGTGTTAGGATTGAACTTATGGTACAACCACAACAATTCAATCATTACATAAATATCAATTAATTTCATTAAATGATACACCATTAGTGTAAACATTAAAACGACAAGGTCATATCCATTAGATAATAGGCCTGTACGTACGCACTGATTTTCGATAACTCGATAAAAAAAGAAAACCAATTCAAAGCAAAAATGCGTGTCACTCCAAGCCGCAGCAAACGGAAGAGATTAAATTTGCAATATTTTTGCTTAACGCTGCATACTTCATCAAATTAAGCCGCGCTCTCGCTAATTCGCGACACCGCAATCATATAAAAGCAACAGATTTTGGTCAAATCAGTATCAGTCTACAAACGATCAAAGCATAACAAGCATTACAGCAAGCACTTCAATATTTTATTTCATTTAAATCACTGCAAATAAACAGGAAATCTACAGAAATGGCTTTCAAATTCATCGTACTCTCCGCACTTTTGGCTGTGGCCAGCGCTGGTGTTTTGCAACCGGTCACCTACGCTCATGTCGCCAATCCCGCTGTGGATGCCGTTGCTTCCAGTCACCAGAATGTCGTGCGCACTTTCGATGGTACCGTCTCGCAGTACTCGAAAACCATCCAGACTCCCTACTCCAGCGTACACAAGTCGGACACACGCGTCAGCAACAACGTCTACCAACCCGCTGTGGCCAAGACTGTCTATGCCGCCCCAGCTCCAGCTGCTGTCTACGCTCATGCCGCTCCAGTTGCTAAGACCGTGACCTACGCTGCTCCTGCACCCGCCGCTGCTTTGTACACACACGCTACTCCCGTTGTAAGCAAGGATGTGTACGCTCCATCTCAACCTCACGCTCTGGTTGCTGCTCCAGCTGTTGCCAAGACTGTCACCTATGCCGCTCCAGCTCCATTGTATCATCATGAAGTGCCCGTAGCTAAGGCTGTAAGCTATGCTGCTCCAGCTCCCGTCTACCACCAAGCTGCTCCTGTTGCAATCCACTACTCTCCAGCTGCGACCGCCTCACACATGAGCTTCGATGGTTTCGGTACCCACTGGGGTTGGTAAATATTTTCTAAACACTTTTTGAGTGTTTCGAAAATGTTATATTCTTCTTAATATGATTGTTATTGTTTTATGTTTGTTTTGTTATTATTTCGAATAAAATATCTTGTTTTGCAAATTAAAATTCACGATTGTATTGATTACTGAAGTTGTTGTTGGAGCTAAGAAGTGGTTGGTTCTCACTATTTAGGATAATTGAGCACTGTTTTCTTTGAACGATTTCGAACGAACTTTTCTCCTTTACTTACAGTGAAACTAGAAACCAAAATGCAGTCATTATAAGCAAAGATTGCCAGATCTTATCATTCAAAACTCAAATTAAAATAAGAAAGGAATCAATATATATGTAAGCTGACCTATATTTTTATTTATCCACAGTCAGCTGATCTAGGAATTCCAATAATGCAACAGGCACTTCAAGAGTATAACCGAATTGAATGTCTCTTCGGGATATTAAATATATGTAGGTATGCTATTGCCTTGACCGTCGTCTGATTGCATTTACCTGGAGAATCCCCGACAAAGAACCACCTAGAGCTTTAAATATTATTCACATACCGACAGCTTGCACCAGATTAGAGTAAAGTATTGCCAGAACTGGTAAGAGCAAAAAAATCCCCCAAACATGCTCATTATAATATCACCAGACTGCCATCCTAGCCCTAAATTGTTTCTGAAGCTGTTGCTGGGACGAGATTTAAAAATGTCAAAAGGAATAAAATCCATATACAACATATAATATACGATAATCTATATCGTATAAAATCTGATTTCTCTAAGCACGAGATCTAAAGAAGTAGAATATTCCAAAGCGAACCTTGGACATAGAATTTTGGAATATTACACTTCTTGGTTTTAACCTTCGTTCCCGAGTTGATCAAAGACCGCCGGGTACCTTCTGGCTTCAATCCCTCAAATTTAATATTAATTTCATTCATATTCGTAAACATTTTCCTAGTGGGTCGCTATCAACTGACCAATCAATATCATTTCTCAAATGAAAAATAAATAAATAACTAAAATTATGATATTAAATAATGACAACAATGCCGACCACAAATTGAAATAAGATATATTAATTCAAAATGAATTATTTGCACCACAAACAATTGGGGCTTAACGGTTATTTTTTTTCTGCCGTTTTTTTTTGTTTATTCCATTTTTTGCGATAATAACGCAAATAACATTAGCCACGCCACTCCATTATAATTGCGCATAAGTCAAGTACGTCATGATAAACATGAAGGCACAAAAATTGAAAAAAAAATCAGAAAAAATAAAAACAACAAAAACAATAAACATATAAGTAATGCGAAAGGTTATTTCACTACAGAGAAAAAGGTGGACAGCAAAAAAAAAAAACGGAAAAATAGTGGAGTGAAAGAAACACTCAGTGAATATGGAGCAAATGCGCGTCAAAGCGAATTAAAAACCACGAATCATATCAAATGGCATTTTAAGTACACGCTTATCAAGTGGTCATGCGGCGCATGCGTAGAATCGGCTTTTGGGCAGGTGAACAAATACAAAAAGTGTGCCGTCATGCGGGGATTTGCTGATGGAAAGGTTAAGGTAGTTAGGTGGATGGTGATGGAGGTGGAGGGCAAGTTGGCAAGTGGTAATATATGGTAGATTATAGCTCAATAAGTAATATGTGCCTATTCACGCTCTTATAAGTAGTAGTAGAGTGTATATGTGCCCTGACAGTGACAGTGACGACCTTCATAAATGGTGGGTGTTTTGATTTACTTGCTTTAGTTTTTTGCATGCTTGTCATATGCGCACGCAGCTGAAAAAATTTGGCAAATTTGTGATTTGTAGGAATTTTTTTACAAATATATTTCCGAGATGTTCGAAAAGTATCGTAATATGGTTGTTTGTTAACGAAACTGAAGCATATGTGAACTCAAGAGTTTTTAGCATAATTTTGTATTTTTTGAAGAGACTGTCTCGGGTCCTTAGTTCGACCCAGACATTGATGGTTATACAAAACCTAAATTTGAGAATAACAAACCACAGATGATCTTTAAATTTATTTTATATTTCAAGAAATAAGGCCGCATGAGGCAGACCTATCAAGGTACTTATTATTTTCTCTCCATATCTCCCTCTATCTCTTTCTCTCCATTCTATAATTTTTAATATATGTAAACTAAACTTCTTGAGTTATGGATACGAACGAAAAATCAATAGATCCATACCTTATATCGCGTCTATAGACCTGTAACCCAAATGCAACTCTGTCTGAATACCCGGAAATCCGTATGATATATTCAGATAAGTAAAATATATATGTAATCTTATCCGAACCAGACTTTCTTGCAATTCTATTACATTTTTTCTTCGAAGATTCAGTCCAGTGCCATAAAACAGTTTCCTTATCTTATTTTCTTCCAGATAAAGTGGGCAGATTAGGTAAAGATCCAAGTGTGTAAATTATTATTTATTTTCAAAGTTAGAAGATTTTCCAACCTTTTGAAAAAATAATTACTATTCCGCTCTTTGGAAAACATTTCAAGATTACTATAAATTGAAAAGTTTTTGTGAAGACATACCTATAATGAATAAAAGTAATAAATAAGTAAAAAATGTTATCGAAATCAGCAATTTTTTCGTACAGGGTGGCTACACAAGCGCCACAAAATATTTACCGAAATATTGATTATAGTCTATATGATCCACGCAATTGCAACAAATGCACTAAATTTGTGTGTCAGCTAATCGGTTTGGCAAATTGTGCGTTAAGTGGTGCCGCCCATTCAATCACTCAGAGTATCGCCTCAATTTTTTTTCAAACATTTTTTATTCCAATTCCAGTGATTCGTTCAATAGCAGAGCTTTAAAATTATGAATTTGCTTTCATTCGATTATATTATTTATAACTTAATTTTGGCGCTTTGTTGTTGTCATATATTTGAAGTGTTTCTTTTTGCATGAAGCCTAAAATAGGCTGATATTATATACTTATATATATATCCACATACATACACATGTGATTTGTGTAGGTGTTGCGCTTTATTTGCTTGTTTCATTTTGAATTCGCAGTTGCCTGAGGTCAGGTAAAAGAAAAATGTAACCGGTTCTCTGCTTGATTGAAGTGCTTCATGCGAGCAATGCCACTTGGTCTATTGCGGTGATTATTAAAGTGATCTAATTATATCCAAATGTGTTTGTTGCTAAGTACAATTGGAAATGATAATGAGGTAAATTTGCAAAAGTACCGTTAACTTTGGTATATATATATATATATATTTATGGGTATATATACTCTAATATAAGTACTTTAAACGTATTCGATTCGCCGCTATTATATTTAGTATTACTGCGATCGAAAAACTAACACGAAGGAAGTTATTGAATATGATGGTTTCGATAATAAACCTTACTAGACCTCTGTTAGCAAGTTAGTGCTCCTCAGCGGGAGCTTCAAGCAATAACTTCTCTCCCATTTTCATTTTGAATATAAATATAGAAACATTTGAAAACACAGGGAAATCGAATTCGAATTAGCTTCTCATGTTATTCGTAACATTCCTCTTTACGACTTGTTCTGAAAAAAAATTCAAAATAATATGATTGTGGACTATATTGAGATCCAATCTCTACAATTTCTAAAGAGCTCAATTTCGTGGAAAATGTTCTCATGCCAAGAACCGCAGCAAACGAAAGAAAATCATCGGAGATTCTCGAGAAAACTTCGTATAAACTGAGCAAATAGAAATGTATAGCAAGTTCAAGACCTCTTCATTCTGTACAAAAAAAAAACTCCGGCAGAAAATGTAGTCTACATTTTGGGGCCAATATAAAACACTTGAGCCCTATGTATGTATGTGATTGGCGTTGCAACCGTTTAGCCGGTTATAGCCGAATCGACGATAGTGCGCCACCTCTCTCTCTCCTTCGCAGTTCGGCGCCAGTTGGAGATCCCAAGTGTAACCAGGTCGCTCTCCACCTGGTCCCTCCAACGGAGTGGAGGCCTTCCCCTTCCTCGGCTTCCTCCGGCGGGTACTGCATCGAACCTTTCAAAGCCGGAGTGTTTTCGTCCGTTCGGACAACATGTCCTAGCCAGCGTAGCCGCTGTCTTTTTATTCGCTGAACTATGTCAATGTCGTCGTATAACTCGTACAGCTCATCGTTCCATCGTCTGTGGTATTCGCCGTTGCCAATGCTTAAGGAACCGTAAATATTCCGTAAAACCTTTCTCTCGAAAATTGATATTCTCTCGGATATTGACATCGCCCACGCTTCTGCACCATAAAATAGGACGGGGATGATGAGGGACTTGTAAAGTTTGGTTTTTGTTCGTCGAAAGAGGACTTTACTCTTCAATTGACTACTCAGTCCAAAGTAGCACCTGTTGCCAACAGTGATTCATCTTTGGATTTCCAATCTGACATTGATATTGCTATTAATACTGGTTTCCTGATAGACGAAATTATCTACAACTTCAAAGTTATGACTGTCAACAGTGACGTGGAGCCAAGACGCGAATGCGCTGACTGTTTGTTTGATGACAGGAGATATTTCGTCTTGTTCTCGTTCACACCAGACCCATTCACTTCGCCTTCTTATCCATGCGGGAAAAAGCAGAACAAACGGCGCGGTTGTTGCTTCCGATGATATCAATGTCATCGGCGTACGTCAGGAGCTGTACACTCTTGTAGAAGATTGTACCTTCTCGGTTTAGCTCTGCAGCTCTTATAATTCTGAGCCCTATATGACTTTATAAAAAAATAATGCAGAGAAATCACGACATATCTCAACGATTTAAATAATTTTAAGAAATATTTATGAAACTTATTTCAGCGACCACAGGTGTTTCTGAGGTAACATTCCTAAACCGAATATCCTAATGCTAGCGATCAAATATTTGATAACATTGTCTTGAATGAAAATATATTTTCCTATTTATTTATGTACTTTAATAGTTATTCTCAGCTCCCTCGAGACTTTTTCGACATTCTTACCTATACACAAACGCACACGTAGCAAAAAAAAATGAAAACAAATATGAGTGCTGTCCATATTTCACCGCAACCATTCAAGTGTCAACTGCGTTTTTGTTTTCACCTAAATAACGAGCAAAGAATAAATACAATAAAAGTGAAAACTTTCCCTTCTATCACAAATTTCTATCAGCATATTTCTGCCAAACTTTTCACGAACTCGCACCCTCGAACAAACTACAAACATTTCCACATTTTCCGTCACTTTATTTATGCATCTTCCATTTACTTATTTCTCCGATACACTTTTGCTTCATACTCGCCAGCAACTCCTAAGCGATGATGAATATTTATGAGTATTGAAAAACTTTGTCGTTTCGCTCCACTGTCACGAACTGTGCTGCGCCACACGGTATGCCACTCAATTGGCGGGGTGTGGGCAGCGCGCCCAAAAATATGCTTACAAATTGAATTGAGTTGTTATCTGACTGGATGAGTGTCTGTCTGTCCGGCATTTAATTTCTATTATTCACATTTTTCCACTCCATTTGCCATCTCTGTTGTTTTCACTTGGCATATTTAAAGTTTTTTCCATATACATTACAATACATATACAACAAATCTATTTGTTTTCTTTTTAAAAGTTTCTTTGGATGCATATATTTTTGGCAAATTGTTATTAATTTCACTCGCGTGGTTTGACTTTGAAATCTTCCTTTATGAGTTGGCATTTGTTGGCAAATAATGAAGACGCGCTGAGTGCTGGAGTTTCGGTATTATAACTGTTATTGTGTTTGAAAAGCTTTTCGACGGTTGAAGATGCAGGTATTCACTAAAAACTTTGAGGAAAGGGAAAAGTGAAATAGATTCACCTTCTCAAGGGGTTCATTGAGGCAAATGAGTACTTATGCATTTTTTTGGAAAATATAAAATTTTGGTATACAAATTTATTGGTATTAAATCTTAAATATTGCTGGTTTGATAGAAAGACTGTACATTTTTTTTCTATAAATATAAATGTAAACTTTGAACTGGTATAGATATTTAGCTTGAGGACCTTATCATGACTTTGTTGAACTCAATAATCACACGTAGTGAAAGAAATGTTTTTTGGATCGTATAAAGAACTCGTTAAAAATCTGCTATCCGGTGATAGATTTGGGACTCGACTGGTATTTCTGCATCCTCAGAAGATTTTCAGCAAGCAGAATTCTTTGGTTGGTAGATTGATTGAAAAGGGTTTGTCGGTGTGATAATTAATCGAAATCGGCTGTGCCTGAGCTTCCTAAGATTTGACAGTTCTCCTACAATGCAGATTCGATTAAGTTAGTATACCGAAGTGGAAAGAACTATTTTTCTTATTTAATTGTACTTCTTTCCATTACGTATGTATTATATTTGTTGTAATACAAATTTAACTTCGTCGAGTCTAAATAGAATCTAAAATAGCTCTAACATCCCAATTTTGTTTGCAGTATCCTAACTCCAGAGACGAAATTTCTGGTTAATCGACTTGGTTGAAAAAGAAATTCTCATTATTCCAGATCTGGTTTGAGATCTCTCCTCTATAACATACTCTTCTTTTACTTATCCTTTCTTAAATACAAATATATTTTATCCGGAATAACGAGACCAGTTGAGTCCACTGCCCTTAGCTTCTTTTTGTGAAAAATTATTATCTCATTTCTGCTATTTCGATGGACAGCACTGTAAAAATAATTGATTAAATAATAATACGGGAGTGACTAGACGCATTTCTGTGAAGAAACCGAACTTCAGTGAGGAAAATATAATAATTTATCAAATTATTAGTGTTCATATTTTGTTGAACGCCGCTGTATAAATCCCAACTTATCTCTTATTTGCACTTTTTTCAATGCCTCAGCAACAGCGGCTCAATCATTGACACTTTTCAGTTAACGAGACTTACCGTGTAACGAAATACCGCTACCAGCGCGCTACCACAATCTGCTTAATCATGATCTGTATTATTTACATTTCTTTATTTCGCTTTTCGCACTAACAAATCTTATTAAAAAACCAGTTGACAAATTTTTACAAGCGAATTCGTCACACGTCGGTCAATACAATTGACAAGCTCACCTAATATTTTGCACACGCCTGCTCAATGTTAAGCAAGAAAATTTAAAAATAGAAATTTTATGAAATTCAATTGCCACTAATTAACTACTGGCAGCGCCTAAATATGTCACATTTGTATAAAAACGCCTCCGCCGCCGAGAAACAGCATCAGTTGACACTTGCAGTTTCAGCGCATCACAAGCTTCAGTCGCTTTCCAACCAACAAACTCCGAAATGGCTTTCAAATTCGCACTCACCTTCGCCGCCTTCCTCGCCGTTGCCAACGCCGGCGCCATCCTCTCCCACGTCGCTGTGGCCCCTGTTGCCGTCGCCAAGATAGCCAATCCCTCCGTGGATGCTGTGGCCACAACCCACCAAAATGTCGTGCGCTCCTTCGCCGGCACTGGCTCCCATCACTCCAAGGCTGTGGATACTCCTTACTCCAGCGTACGCCAATCGGACACACGCATCAACAACAAAGTCTACACTCCAGCTATCGCCAAGACTGTGACCACCTATGCTGCTCCTGCTGTAGCTCCCGTCGTCGCCGCTGCTCCTTTGGTCAGCAAAACTATTCTCTCGCCAGTCGCTAAGGTCGCCGCTCCGGTTGTGTACTCTCATGCTGCTCCAGTTGCCACCTACGGTCATGTCGCCGCTGCTCCTGTTGCCACTTATGGTCATGTTGCTGCCGCTCCAGTGGCTACTTACGGACATGTCGCCGCTGCTCCAGCCATTGCTTACTCGCCAGCTGCTGCTGTCGCTCATGTCGCCTTCGATGGTTTCGGCACACACTGGGGATATTAAGTAGTTGTTGTTGCACGTAATTTGTTGAATGTGTTAACTGTTCATTTATTATTGTTAATAAAACAAATAACTTTGTTGTAAAATATAAATATTTCCGGTTTTTATTCAACTAATTTTTCTTCAAGACGCTTAGAGGTTATACTTTCCAGAATTTGTCTAAGTCCAAAGTCGATGAAATTTGAAAGTAACAAGTCTCAATAGAAAACTACATAGCTTTAAATCATACAGCCACACAAAAATCTTTGTCATGACCTGGTTTTTGGGGTCGCTGAATTCGATTCGAGGTCCATGACCCCATCAGATCAGGGTTTTGAGAGAGTTTTAAAATTCATCGGTTTCGTTGAAACTCGTTAATCGGAGGTTTTCGGGGTCGCTGATTACGAATCCGGTGTCGGTTTTTCAAAATTCAAAATGGCGGATCCAATATGGCGGACGCTTTTTGGAAAATTCATCGGAATAGCTTCAAAACCCGTTACTAGGGGGTTCTCGAGGTCGCGGATTATTTTTTGTGTGGCTATGTTATTAATCATTAATATTCGAGTCCGCTGCTTCTGAGTGGGATTGCACTAAGATTGATCGTTTGATTAGCGGTTTAGGTCCGAGTTAACGATTTCTATGTTTTAGCCAGAGAAGCGAATAACTCAAACACGTCGACCGCTGTCTTGGGGATGTGAAGGATAAGACCGATTCCGAAGGACTGATGGATTTAATTCTGGAAACTCTATTACGCCAAAGACTGGGATCCGTTGGAGTCCGAATCTAGAACTTGAGGATTTGTGGTTAAAAACTCAATTTACTTAACTGTTTGATCCCGAAAATAATTATTTAACTATCGCTATGCAATTTAAAAACCATCGCTTATTAATTTTGTGAGCTCTTGACACTGCCGTCTAACTCAATTTTCCACATAATTTAGTAAGACTCATTGGCAGTCATCATCGTCAGCATCATCATCAACGCTGACACCCAAATAATGGAGACATTTGTTAATATGCAAATTAACTGACTTCCGCCGAGAGTCTAATATCAGTGAGTTTAAATTATAGCGCCACAAAAGTAGCTACCAAGCAGCCGAAGTCACTTGAGGGATACTGCTAAGGATATAACTGATTTAAGTACGATGGAAAGAATACGAAAAAGGATATCCATACTCACATTGAACAAATCGCAACTCAACTAAATTTGTAAATAATGCAAATTTGATTACGATTGTGAGTGGGAATCTGGCTGTGTGTGTGTGTCTTAAGGATAAGAACGCCTGCAGCGAAACTCTAAGGATGTTGATGAATTTTGACATTTTGTTTGTGATCCAGCTGCGGAGCTTATGAGGATAAACACACACAGGGAGAGTTATTTATTTGGCTGGCAGGCCAATTGTGCGTGTAATCCGCGATAATCAGTTTAAATTTGGACCGCCACAAGTTGGGTGTGTGTGAGAGTAAGGATGAATGTGTTGTTGGAAAATGTCACAAATTTATTTATGCGTGTATGTTTCTACAGCTTTAAGTGCTCTTAGCAGGCTTTTGAGAACCACCCTCTCACTCTTCTCCTTGTTTTTGTTGTTATATTTGTTTTTTGTATTATTGCTCAACGCCTTTGCCGCAAGGATAACTGAATTCAACTCAACACTAATGCACTTTCCAGCATAAGAAAGTAGCAAATCTTTTCGAGAATTGCGCCACCGTGAACCATTCAATTTCGAGAGAATGATGAGTTGTATTAAAGCGTCAAATAATATGTATAAGCCAACTTACGAATGTGTCTCTGTGTATGTGCGTCTCCGTGAATTTGCGCAAATCTTTGCTTAGCGGCAAAATCCGCAGCTATCACTTCGCACAATTTATTCAGGAATTTTTAATCAAACCGTTGCCATTAATTACTCGAAATTCTTAGCCACATAACAGACATTTTTTGTTGCCAGCCACAGCACCCGCTGCAAGCCGCTTATACCTTCCATCCACTCTGCCGCGGACTCAAGCTCATCGTGATGCTCTTGGCAAATCAAACATCCGTCCAGCAACAGTTAAAGTGGTGGAAAAAGTATGCGCAAAGGTCGTTGCTGAAAAAAGGAAAGCAAAATCGAGCAGCAAACCATGTGGCAGCCAAATACTTGCCGCGCCACCAGCTCCACACCACTATCAACAGCCAGAAAATAAGACGAAAAATCACCGTTAAGCAACCAGCAGCTCTTGTGGCAGTGTGTGAGTTGCTGTTGGTGAGCGATGAAATGCGAGGTACAAACCGCAGCAACGCGGCATGCAAAAAAGAAAGACACGTCTCTCAGCCCATGTCTATCCACGCATATTAATACATTCGTTTGTCTTTGTATGTGTGTCTTCGTGCATCAAATTAGTTGCAAACGAGCAGAAAGCGGCAAAATCACCCAACTTCACTCTCTACTCCTCCCAAAACATCACTTCTTCAGGGCTGTCAGCAGCAAGTACTGGAATATGCCAGCCAGGAAGACACCAAGTAACAACGGCTTGTGTGTGTATGTGCGCTTCTGATTTGCTGATTTTACTTCGTCTAAATATAAATGTGTGTGTGTGTATTTCTGTAAGCAGATGAGCGCGTTGTAATGAATAATTTATAATAGTTGGCAAGCTTTTACGGCAAATTAAAGTTTTGTGGCTCTTCACACCAAAAGCAGGAGGCGATGAAGCTACAAAAAAGGGCGTTTGCTTATACATAAATGAGAGAGCATCGTAGAAAAAATTGTAATGGGTGCATGTTTGAAGTTGAAGTTGTGAGACCTGTTGCATGCCGTTAAGTATTTAAGTAAACATTGAAAAACGAAAAGTGAGTAGTAGACAGCATCAGTCAATAAATTTTATTATTAATTTATATTATAGAACTCGTAGTGAACCTTACTTCAACATTCTATCATCAATATAATCTTGAATACAATCCATATACTAAAGGAGAGTGGAGTAAGCTCTTGCTTCCTTTTGAGCATTAATCACTAAAGCTCCGAAGTTCTCTATAACTTCAGCGCATCCTCAGCCTCATGTTGTTGTTGAGCTCATGTTGTCAAATGTTTTTTTTTTTTGTATACGAACTTCAAATCTAATATTTCGAATTCAAGAAGAAGACTCACTTAGAATCTGTTGTAAAAAATTATTTTTGAGTCGGATATTTTCTTGGAAATTCTAGCTAACTGGGACTCCATTATTCCCACCATGCGAATTCGTTCTTCAATAGAAGGAACAAAGAGAGAGTCCTAGTTCAGGTTAGAGGTCTTTCTATCTTGGAAAACAATTTTTTCCAAACACTATTTTTTTGGTTCAATAGAAAATGGCGGAGTTTTTGGAGTCTGTAACTTTAAAATATGTCGATGCAGTACCCGCCGGAGGAAGCCGAGGAAGTGGAGGTACCAGGTGGAGAGCGATCAGATTACACTTGGGATCTCCAACTGGTGCCGAACTGCACCGGAGTCGAGCGTTATAAACGGCTAAATGGTTTCCACGCCAATCACATACATACAACTGTATAATATATGGGTTCGCGTTCAACTGGAAAATAAATTTGAGGAACACGAAGGGAGACAGAGAGATTCTGTGGCTACTTAATATTTTTCGATTGCTTTTTTTATGGTATGTATTGTAGAACTATGAGGAGTTGTGTGCTCTGCTCAGATGTGGTCTACTTGGTATAGTCAAGCTGTTGTGTTCTTTTCGATGTTAGCATGGTCTAACTATATATTTTCTTTTTAATGTTATTGAAAAGAATTCTATAGAATTATATTTAGAAAGGCTTTAAGGTAGGAGCAACCGTATATTCACTTCATCGCCATATTATATAGCTAAGATTTTGTAATTATGGTTAAAGGGTTCCCAGACCTAAGTTCGAGCTTCTACTACAAACCCATGTTTTTATTATTCCACCAGTTCCCCTGTCGTTATATGGTCAAACCTTCTACATTTCTTATGATGCTCTTAGTCGTCTTAATAAAAATTTTCTCCGATCCGAGAGTCCCTTTAAATAATCCGGTTGTTAGAACTATCAAAACGTATTCTTATAACAGTAAGATTTAGAAAAAAGGTATTAACAAGGTAAAGAGCTCATTTACGCATTGTGCAGTATTTCAAACAAACTGACAGTAACCTGAGCTTTATTAATCAGATCTAGGTTTTCTTCCTATATATACTATATGCTTCTTTTAGAGTCTTCTATCTTCAGTCTTTTATCTTCCAAGTTACTAAGTGAGTATCTTATATTCAACCAGCTCCAATATAAACTATATTCCTACTCAAAGTCACACAGATACTCACTTAACGCCACAAAAACAACAACCAAACGAAGACAGGCAGGCGCTCTACTACATCAAGTTCGTATGAACTTCTGATGAATCTAATTTCATTTAGCGAAACTGATTTATTGATGTGTTCAATCTTCAAAGCTTTCTAATAGAAAAAATAAATATAAATCATTCGGCTCATACACAGGATGTGCTTGAATGAGTGCGCTCAGGGCTAGAGAGTGCTGCAGTGCCGCTGAAATATTGCAAAGAAATTGTACAAACGAGCTGGCATGTCTGACGAACAGGCTAACAAGGTTAATTTCGTTGATCAACTTTTTTATTCCATTGACTTCGACATCATTTATCAACAAGAGACACGAAAGGAGGAGCGACCCGTGTAGAAATATTAATAGACAAGGATACAAGTTAATATTTTTTTGTGAAGGGAATTTTTATATTTTTTATTTTTGTAAATTTTTTTTTGTAATTTTTTCTTGAGTGTATAAAAAATGGCTATGAAACACCCCGATTTAGTAGAAATCTGCAAGAGACATACTTTAAGCTGCATGTCATAGAAATCCACTGCCAAGCACTCACACATGTCCACTTTATATTACCATATCCATATTTTTATGTGCGCATGTGTATGTGTGTATATCCTTTTTTTCATACATTTCTTCCGCTCTTTAACGAACTCTGTGTCGACGAATGCCGCATACGAAAATTAAAAATTCATTCGAAAGTGTCAATTGCTGTCACTTAATATACACGACGAGCGGCAATTGCTGCTATCGATAGTGATTGCCGGCGTTGCCAACAACAGCGAATCGTGAAACAATGAACACAAAGGGCACAAGTGAAACCGATGAATGATATTCAAGCACGAAAGTTTTTTCACATCCTTCACACAAACACACTCAATCATACACATGCACACATGCCAACACAAGTGAAAAGTGACCCCTCAACGCTGCTGACTTGCCGCCGATTGTGGCATCGTTTTTTGCCTTGCGGCTCAAATGCCCTGCTGAGGATGTGATTTCAATTCGTGCTTCGATCGACCTACTCACTCTCTGACCTCACACCAATAAATATACGAGCGCCCGCTACACTTAACCCGTTAGTTCTCGCTGGTGCCATCGATTGCCGCTTGTCACCGCTGCGCTGGTTGCTGCTGCTGCTGCTGCCATTGTTGGCGGTTTGTCAATGATTTTTTCGTCAACTGTTAAGTGTGTAGTTTTTGTTGTTGTTTATCGAATGCTGTTAGTTTTTTCAGGCGTTACTTCTTTTCACTTCACTCGAATCACTCGATTCACTCGATTTGTGGCATTGTGGATTTCTTGCAAATGATGGACACGCTGAGCATTGTCATCGTATTGTGTAAAGTTGTTGTTGTTGTAATGTATGTGATACGCATTTTTTCTGCCGCTCCAATTTATTACTTTCGTTGACTTGAGTGCTTGAAATTCTAAGGCAAAAAAATTGTTGAAATTCATAAATCTCACGCTTTTTATATGTTTCTGCTTGTTATTGGTTATAAATAAGTGGGCATGTCCACTCTGTACATAAAAAATTGTAGGAATTGAAAAAAATATATAGTTTATTTTCATGTTTAAAAAATTGGAGTTTTCAAAAGCTCGACACGAAAGAGGTAGTGTTTCGGATATAGTTCTTCGTCCTAGTCGATAAGTCGATACTTTCATCAGAATCGGTTTCTAATATTTGTACATTTGATTTATTGACCCTTATAGAAATTGTGTTAGAGTGTCTCCGATACAATGTCGCAGAAGCAGACCATAATTTTTATACTCTCGCAACATGTTGCACAGAGTATAATAGTTTTGTTCACATAACGGTTGTTTGTGTCACCAAGAAATAAAAGAGTTAGATATGGGGTTATATATATATAAATGATCAGGATGACGAGTGGATTTGAAATCCGGATGTCTGTTCGTCCGTCTGTCTGTCTGACCGTCTGTCCGTGCAAGTGATAACTTGAGTAAAAATTAAGATATCTTAATGAAACTTAGAACACATATTCCTTGGCACCCTGAGGAGGTTGCTTTCATGGGCAAAATCGGTCCACTGCCACGCCCACAAAATGGCGGAAACTTAAAACCTATACAGTGTCATAACTAAGCCATAAATAAAGTTATTAAAATGAAATTTGGAACACAGGATCGCATTAAGGAGGGGCATATTTGGATGTAATTTTTTTGAGGAAGTGGGTGTGGCCCCTCCCCCAAATCGGTTTTTTGTATATATCTCGCAAACCAATAAAGCTATATGAACCAAACTTTCTGCAGTCGTTTTTTTTTAGCCACTTCCTAATACGGTCCAAAAATGAAATAAATCGAATCATAACCACGCCCACCTCCCATACAAAAGTTAGGTTGAAAATTACTAAAGGTTGGTTAACTCACTAACCAAAAATGTCAGAAACACTAAATTTCACATAAGAAATGGCAGATGGAAGCTGCACTCAGATTTTTATACAAAATGGAAAATGGGCGTGGCGTCGCCCACTTATGGGTCAAAAACCATATCTCAAGAACTACTCGACCGATTTCAATGAAACTTGGTTTGTAATAGTTTCCTTACATCCCAATGATATGTTGTGAAAATAGGCCAAATCGCTTCACAACCACGTCTACTTCCTATATACCAGAACTTTGAAGGCTATCTCAATCGTTTACTTTACAATATATAAAGTAAGCACTAGTGACGATATCGGTGCAGAGCTTTGCACAAATACTATGTTTATAGTGTGGCAGCCCCATTATAAAAATCGCCGAAATCGGACCATAGGTTTTTAAGGCCCCTTATATCGAGCACGAGGGCCTCGGTGCTTCTAACCTAATATTATGGTTTCCAACTTTCAATGGACTTTATGCACTATATATGACGAATATGTGGGTCATATTGTGTATTATATAATATAAATAAAGTTAAATAAATAAATTGTGAGAGTATAAAATATTCGGTTACACCCGAACTTAGCCCTTCCTTACTTGTTTTGTATTTGCTTTATTGCGCTTACTATGTGTGCTTTATATTTTTGGGGTCGCTGAATCCGAATCTGAGGTCCATTTAACCCCATCAGATCGGGGTTTTGAGATAACCCCAGAAAACCATTAGGGCGGACAGCGATTTTTAAAATTCATCAGATTCGCTTGAAACTCGTTATTCGGAGGTTTTCGGGGTAGTTGATTACGAATTCGGTGTCGGTTTTTTCAAAATTCAAAATGGCGGATGGTTTAGTGATGTTTTAAAACATGTCTGCCATAATGGTTCGCCATTTTGAATTTTTAAAAAGTAACTTCAATACCGAAAACCCTCGAATAACGAGTTTCAAGCGATTCCGTTGAATTTTTCAAAAAAGGATCCGTCATATTGGATCCGTAATTTTCTTTGCCGTGCAAAAGTGTACTTAGAGCGCCCAAAAAGTGCACAGCTAAAGCTTTTCCATTATTGCATGATCGTCTGCACTTATGCAGTATGGTGTTGTTGGAACTATAAAGCTGTTTAAGCGAGACCTGTCTAAATGTGTGATCCAGTGGTAGAAACACTTAGCTGGTTTCATATTAATAATCTTTCCATTTTTGGTGAAGAAAATAAAATGATGAGATAAAATCTAATAGCTTAGAAGTAAATAAAAAGATATAGAAATCATCTCTGAGCTTAATGGAGTTCTATATTCAACAGAGGAAGGTCTATTGTAACTACGATTTTAATACAAGATTACTTTCAGCAATTTCTTTATATAACTCCTCGGAAAAGATGAGGTTCCAACGAAGTTTGAGAAAAAGTATACCAATCGAAATCACTTACCTTTGGATATTCTATTTATATAATACATGTCAAAGGTTTTAAATTGGACGAGTTTAAAAAAGTATTTTCTAAAATTAATATTTTACACAACGCAATTGTAAACCTGTTTCCTTTAAACATTTTACCTATCATACTTGAAGTCCTTTGCATCCTTTGCCGTTAGCCGAAGGCGAATATGCAAATCTGCTTGTTTACAATATGTTTCAGCAATCAAGCAATAATCCCGCAACTAAATTGCCAATGGCCATACAAGCATTACCACATAGACTATTCAATATGAAAAAAAAAAAAGAATTTTTAAAATTCTGTTTCCTTTCGAAAACGCGCGCTCGTTCTCCTTTGCCGTGGACATTCGGCAATTGCAATTGTTTGCCAAACTACAAAGTGCAACTGACCGTAAAACAATTTGATTTTGGCAAATTTTTTTATTGTTTTTTTTTCATTTTTTTCTTGCTCCTTCATGCTTGCGATTTTTATTGGCATCTTGCAACTTGTTTGTTGCAGCCAACAATCGCAAACGAATTTGAACATCAATAAACACTTCAATTGCAGCTAACAATTCGAAAACACCAACACACTCACACATACACACACATGCTGAGTGAGGTAAGCAGAATAAATTTGTAGGAAGAATAGAAAAAAATAAAAATATTCGCGTGCAAGGATATGCGGCATGAGCGCCGGGTTGTGTATGTGTATGTACGTGGCGAAAGGAAGTGAAAAAATGCTAAACTATGAGGTCGGAACCAATAAAAATCGCAAAAGTGTGCAAATAAATATAAATCAGCTTGAATTGCAATTGAAAGTCGCCCAGTTTGGGGGTGGGAGAGTGAGCGAGAGGAAGGACGAGTGAAATATTAGAAAAAGGATTATAGCGCTTTATTGTTGTTATGAATCGTATTGTGTGCTTTATACTTCCTAGTATGTGCGTGTGTAAAGTATATATGGATTTGTGTATCTTTTCATGTAACTGTACACATGTATCTGAAATTCGGCTTGCTGGTACGCTGCTACAAATTGAATAAATATTCAAGGACATTTGCATAGTTTCGCAACTCTTGGCATGGCCAGTCAACTTTAACGAGCTTATTTCAGCTATAAATTTTAGAAGAGTATGAATGCAATGTTTAAAGAATAGCAAACTTGTTTTCAGCTTTTCAAAATTACATATACTTTGCTTAGGAAAAGGAACTCTTCATTCGTGGAATGCTATTGGGGACATATTTTTGCTTTAATGACCTTCAAAGGCAAGTGATATATATATATTCAAGTTTATTTAAACTACTATTATAAAGAGGAAAGATTTGTATATATGTTTGTAATGAATAAACTCAAAAACTACTGTGCCGATTTCAAAATTTTTTCACCATTGGAAAGCTACATTCACCCCTAGTAACATAGGCTATATTTACTGCTAGGTATCCTTATTAAAATTTAACTTCTTAATCCAAGGTGTATAAAACGTTAGTATTAATCCTTTTCAAAATATTTAATAAAAATAATTTTTTTTAGACGACATCACAACGTGTCCAACTCGACAATTTCTTGATATTTCTGCCGATGCTGAAGCCCATGTTCGTGCTCTTGACCCATTTAAAAATTTGAAGAGCATGAAAAAAGTGGGATTATTGTTATTTATTCGAACTACTGATAATTTCAATGAAAAATATCTACGCTTATGTATGTACATATGCCATGGATACTCATTAAAATATTAACTATAAAAATACGTTCGGAATTTGCACGAAAAGGACTTTCATTGGTAGTGTTCTAGGGCAATAGTGTCACCCAGGGATGATAGTGTCAACGAAATAAACAATATAATTATTTATAAAGTTACCAGACAAATAAAAAACAAAACAAATCGGTAGACACCGTGGCTAATATCGAGGTCCCAGGAGTTTTTAAATTCATTAAATTCTTCTGGACTGCCACTAAATGAATTGACTTTAAAAATAGGAATTCCAATTATGATTTTAAGGTATTTAAGCCCTCCAAGCATGACCGGGACGTGGCTGCTTATTAATGAATTGTAAGACAATGTAATTGCAGGAACCATTATAACCAACCCAGCAGCTGGTCAACTAGCTTAAACGTCTTCAACTACCGGTGAAAACATATTTCTCTGTACCTATCAACAAATTCCATGGCCAAGCTTTCGAATTAGTAGGGATTGTCCTACGAAAATAATGTTTTACTCATGGCCAACTGTATGTTGGTCTATCGGGGTCGGAAGTTCTGAAAATCAACATCAAATGCCAACAATTTTTTTTTTTCATTTTTCTCTTTGTTAACGACCCCACGCAAAAACGAGTAAGTATGTATGGGAGAGTGTGTGTGTAAAAATTAACTTTTGAAATGTTAGTTTAATGCCCGTGTGAAGCCGGGCAGGCTGCTAGTCATTAATATAGATATTTAGCATTTTAAATATGTCCGCCATATTGGTTCGCCATTTTGAATTTTTGAAAAGTAACGTAAAATTCGTCATTAGTCTAGTCATTAATATAGATATTTAGCATTTACACACATCGCTTGAAGAAGCGTCCGTCGCGCTGATGAGTCGCTTCTTTGTGAATCAAATATTCTCAGGATACTGTCATTTTCTGCCGTAGAGCGTCTTCGATAAAATTATCGTCTAAATTATGGCGCCCTTTGCAGCTAGAGGATATGTTAGAATTTCACCAACATCTTTCTTCAACGTGCTGTGCGCGCCTTGGGATCATCCTGCAATTTGATCGTTATATAATATGAAGACATCCACTAAAAATATCGAATTAGGATGGGACGATTTTTCAAACGAAAACTGCTTCCAATAACAGTCGCTGAGTACTATTGTTTCATAGTGTATGGAAATCACAACCAACTAGGTGGCAACCATTCGGGTGACACAGAGGATAATTCCATAATACCTAATTTCTGGAGTAACTTTCATTTTGGCTGTGATCTAAATTCAGAAAGCTTAAATTGTTCAATCTCAGTTGATTACATAAAGCGATTGAGAAGTATAAATAAAGCGCCTAAAAGTATGCTATGAAATTAATAAACTTTGAAAACCTTGAACATAATTTAGAATGCCTAATCATATTTATTTATTTTATATATATTTTGTTCCATAAAAAGGGAGATCCCACAATCTGCGCCAATTACCGTGGGATCAGCCTCCTAAATATCGCATACAAGGTTCTATCGAGCGTATTGTGTGAAAGACTAAAGCCCACCGTCAACAAACTGATTGGACCTTATCAGTGTGGCTTTAGACCTGGAAAATCGACAACTGACCAGATATTCACCATGCGCCAAATCTTGGAAAAGACCCGAGAAAAGAGGATCGACACACACCACCTTTTTGTCGATTTTAAAGCTGCTTTCGACAGCACGAAAAGGAGTTGCCTTTACGCCGCGATGTCTGAATTTGATATCCCCGCAAAACTAATACGGCTGTGTAAATTGACGTTGAGCAACACCAAAAGCTCCGTCATGATTGGGAAGGACCTCTCCGAGCCGTTCGATACCAAACGAGGTTTCAGACAAGGTGACTCACTATCGTGCGACTTCTTTAACCTGATGCTGGAAAAAATTATAAGAGCTGCTGAGCTAAACCGAGAAGGTACAATCTTCTACAAGAGTGTACAGCTCCTGGCGTACGCCGATGATATTGATATCATCGGAAGCAACAACCGCGCCGTTTGTTCTGCTTTTTCCCGCATGGATAAGGAGGCGAAGCGAATGGGTCTGGAGGTGAATGAGGACAAGACGAAATATCTCCTGTCATCAAACAAACAGTCGGCGCATTCGCGTCTTGGCTCCCACGTCACTGTTGACAGTCATAACTTCGAGGTCGTAGATAATTTCGTATACCTGGGAACCAGCATCAACAACACGAACAATGTCAGCCTCGAAATCCAGCGCAGAATAACTCTTGCCAACAGGTGCTACTTTGGACTGAGTAGGCAATTGAACAGGAAAGTCCTCTCTCGACGAACCAAAATCAAGCTCTACAAGTCGCTTATCATTCCCGTCCTGCTTTACGGTGCAGAAGCTTGGACGATGTCAACATCAGATGAGACGACACTAGGAGTTTTCGAGAGGAAAATTTTGCGCAAGATTTATGGTCCTCAGAACATTGGCAACGGCGAATACCGCAGACGATGGAACGATGAGCTGTACGAGTTATACGACGACATTGACATAGTTCAGCGAATAAAAAGACAGCGGCTACGCTGGCTAGGTCATGTTGTCCGAATGGACGAAAACACTCCAGCCCTGAAAGTGTTCGATGCAGTACCCGCCGGAGGAAGCCGAGGAAGGGGAAGGCCTCCACTCCGTTGGAGGGACCAGGTGGAGAGCGACCTGGTTACACTTGGGATCTCCAACTGGCGCCGAACTGCGAAGGAGAGAGACAGGTGGCGCACTATCGTCGATTCGGCTATAACCGGCTAAACGGTTGCAACGCCAATCACATACATACATACATATTTTGTTTAAATCCATAAATTATAAATTTACTGTACTCTAAAAATTCCTGAATTGTTCACTCACACATATATGCACATACATATTACATACACACTCAAAAAGTGTCTGTTAAAAAAAAACAAAAAAAAAAACTCTTGTTGGTCAATTGTTGCCCACATTCGCCATAAAAAGGGTTATTTGCCTCATTAAACTTCATGCAACAATTTCCATTAGTTTGCTTAATGCGACGCACACCCAGCTGCCAGCATCCCCTATGCGAAAGTAAAACAACAACAAATGCAAAAAGCAAAAACTTCTCGAAACATTACAAAGTTTTTCTAAATATTTTACCATTAAATTGCGTTAAATTGTAAAATAGAAATAAAATGTGCAAAAAGTGGCAAAAGCATAAGAGAATTACACAGCAACAACAACAAGCGAATAGGTGAACATACACACAACTTATTAGACTCCCATTTTTCTTGTGCCATTTTTCACGATGAAAATTGTGTCACACAACACTCATACGCCCCATTAAATGCTGGCAAACTGTCGCTTTCGCTTTGCGGCACGTTCTTTGTGTTTGTATGTGTATGTGTGTGTGTGTGGCACACAATCCACAGCGCTTTCAACACCTTAACACCAAATTGTGTGTGTTTGTAGTTGTTTGTGTGCGACTTGATTCACGTAAATTTTGGAACTTTTCCAGTCGCACTGCTTTTGTTGTTGTTGTACTTTCATTTATTTTGTCGCTTGTTTGCTTGCTGCCATCGTCATTCCACCTCATTTCGCTTGTTGCTTTGCGGTCGTTCGTTTTGTTGTTGTTGTTGTGGCATGAGTACCACTAATGTGCGCTCCCAAAAGTATCTAAGTGTTTTTAGTTAACCACACTGGCACACACATACATACACACCAACAAACAATATATTATGAGTGGGGCACAGCGCTTTTGTTGTACGCATGCCACATGCTTCTAGTGACTCTATTTCCAGCTCTTGGGCCACGCTGTACCACAATTTTACTATGTGACTATGTGTACGTGTACTTGTGTGGCCGTTATGTTGCAACTTCATCATATTCATTATTTTGTTGGACCAAAATTATGATTCATATTTGTTGACATTGCGCTCGGGGCCACAAAGGTCTGATTTTCTATGCCTAAATAAATATGTTTACTATGTATGTATATGTGAGTTGAACGTACTCCCAGTAAGCATTTTGTAGACCTTTTTTAATTTTTAGTGGGAAGGTAATGATTTGTAAAAGGAGAAAATTTAAAGTCAGTATTGTTGTGGTTTTATAAAAGTGCACGGAAGTGAGGTTAAATTAGAAAAAAATTGTTTTGAAATTGGAGGATTACCGACTTTGAGGTTTGTTTATAAGTTGTATCATGGTCCAAATCACAACTATCCTGAATAGATGCCTTGGGAGATCAAAATACTAATCGAACTGATTTGAATTATTAAATGTTTCTAAAGCTATAAAAAAAACTTTACGGTCAAGAATTAGTTAAAGAATTATCGAAATCGTTGCCCTATATTTTTTTCTCATAAAAAGCATCAAGTAGTAGACATAATAACACCTGAGATATAACTGTTGTTCAAGTTCTGAGAACCTTCACACACTTTACAGTTATAATAGATTATGTCAGGAGGTTTGTTTCTAAATGATTTAGTTTCTTGGATACCATCTTCGGAAACTTATCCGTTCCTCTCCTCAAGTATGACTACATAATTAGTCCCAAGTTTCACATTTGATGGTTTTAAAGTTTACCATGTGCTCTAGGCATTCTATGGAACATATTTATGAAGGGAGAAAAATTTATTAATTGAGCGTGGAATGTTTCTCTTGTCATTTAGAAATAAGGTCCTGGTATTGCTGTTTTAAATTATAAAGGAAAATTATTATTTTTTGCTCAAGGATTCTCATCTGATTAGTTTGATTCCAAAAATTGTCACGGTTAAACAAGTTTTTTGGTGTTTTAAGGGGTTACATGTGTTTCGTGGGTTTGCTTATTAATTTCTACAATATCTCAATAATATTATCCCAAATTTTCAAGTCGATCCGAATAATAGTTTCGGAGATGCAGCCTTTGGAAGGTGTGCGCTCCAAGTCAGGTATTATTGTTACTCAAAACTTTAAACTCGTTTTTCTCGGAACCGTATTTTCTAAGTCGGTTGTCCACGAAGGATTTTTTTTTCAATTACAACTATTAAAAAAAAATGTCAAGCAAATTTGACCGAATTTTTTATTTATTTTGGAAAAATGCTTGCCAAAATTCCAATTTTTACTTTTTTTCCTTTCCTCCATTCAAACACGAGTTTATGGTCTTACATAAACCATTTATTTTTGTTTTTTCATTTTGGATGATCCTGTCAGGAGTTATGCTGACAACGCGGATGCATCTTTTTTCCGAGGGGTCACCGGAAATGACGTTGCAATGAAGGAGTTGTAATTTTTCTTTTTAAATCTCATAAATTATTCTTTAAATATGTATCTATAAGATAGAAAAACACTATAATCAAATAAATATTTTTTTGCACAGAAAAAAATATTGAAAATAGGCGTTTTTTACACGACAAAACCAATGTAACCCCTTAAAGTAATTTTTATACTCTCGCAACAAATGTTGCTAAAGAGAGTATTATAGTTTTGTTCACATAACGGTTGTTTGTAACACCCAAAACTAAACGAGTTAGATATGGGGTTATATATACCAAAGTGATCAGGGTGAAGAGTGGAGTTCAAATCCGAATGTCTGTCTGTCCGTCCGTCCGTCCGTCTGTGCAAGCTGTAACTTGAGTAAAAATTAAGATATCTTGATGAAACTTGGCACACTTATTTCTTGGCACCATAGGAAGGTTGCTTTCGAAAATGAGAAAAATCGGACCACTGCCACGCCCACAAAATGGCGAAAACCGAAAACACATAAAGTGTCATAACCAAGCCATAAATAAAGCCCCGCCCCCTACTAAGTTTTTTGCACATATCTCGCGAACTAATAGAGCTATATAAATCAAACTTTCTGCAGTCGTTTTTTTTAGCCACTTCCTAATACAGTCCAAAAATGAAAGAAATCGGATCATAACCACGCCCACCTCCTATACAAAAGTTAGGTTGAAAATTACTAAAAGTGGGTTAACTCATTAACGAAAAACGTCAGAAACACTAAATTTCACATAAGAAATGGCAGATGAAAGCTGCACATAGATTTTTTTACAAAATGGAAAATGGGCGTGGCGTCGCCCACTTATGGGTCAAAAATCATATCTCAGGAACTACTTAACCGATTTCAATGAAACTTGGTTTGTAATAGTTTCCTTACATCCCAATGATATGTTGCGAAAATAGCCAAACCGCTTTACAACCACGCCTACTTCCTATACACCAGAACTTTGAAGATGATCTGAATCCTTTACTTTACAATATATAAAGTAAGCACTAGTAAAGATATCGATGCAGAACTTTGCACAAATACTATGTTAATAGTGTGGCAGCCCCATTCTAAAAATCGCCGAAATCGGACCATAGGTTTTTAAGGCCCCATATATCGAACACGAGGACCTCGGTGCTTCTAACCTAATATTATGGTTTCCCACTTTTAATGGACTTTATACAATATATATGACGAATATGTGGGTCAAATTGTGTATTATATAATATTAATTAAGTTAAATAAATTGCGAGAGTATAAAATGTTCGGTTACACCCGAACTTAGCCCTTCCTTACTTGTTTTAATATCAGTTCCTTTAAGTACTAGATTTTGTTCATTGTACAACTTTATCTATATCTACATGTATGCTTGTTTATTAACAGTCACTGTGTCGCGTCTGTTACTCATAAAACATGTCTAATGGCAAGCGCGTCCCACCGGTGCGTATGATAAACATAAAGGAGTACGAGTATTACATCCCAAACCGCACTCCGGCAGTCACCTACGCATCATCATTAAAGTAAACATTTTTTATTTTGCCACTGACATTATGACTGACTCCACAGCTGACTGATATACACTTCACTCATATACGAGTCCTCCATTCATCAGCGCTAATTCTCTGCACTACAAAGTTAACATTTAACCCCCAAACAACTCACTGCCAATGACATTGCGCACGTACAGATACATATATATTAACGCTAATGCAGTTAATCTAATGCTCGTTTTCCAAGTCTTTAGCTTTTATCATCATTTGTCTGCGTGTTGTCACCATGACTTTATTTACATGACCACGTGTGGTGCTTCGAAAAAAACTGTAATATATTTGTACAAAAACAAAAAGCATATTCTTCCATTTCTCTTGTCCACCTGCTGCGTTCATATCGTGAAAACACGAGTTCATCGCTAGATACTGTCCAATGTGTCTCAGTGTGTGAAAAAATTTGCAAAGCAAAAACAACAATAAAAAAGCGCTGTGGATCACACTTTTAATTAATTAAAATGTAAGTACATTAAGGGAAAACACTTAACCGCCAACTGACACGTATGGATTTGCAACGTAAAGTCCAAAGACCCGCGCTTGTGAACTTGGCGTTGCGTTGCTCATGGTGGCACTCGATTTTTGCTATTTTTTCTTATATGTCAAAGGTTAAATTTAAAGCGTATTCCAGTTAGGTTTGTTATATGTGTTTAAAAAGGCTTTGAAGTGATTAATTAAATGGGGGTACTCAAAAATGGAGCTACTTAATATTATACCACTGAGAAAAAATAAACAAGATTCGAAGCTGTAATTAAGGGTCAGAAGAATTACATAATTACTGTTTTTCTTTTCTTTTTCAAGTCTATTGAGTTCCTTTTAACTGTTCAGTTGGATTGTTTTTAATTTTAGGTATGATATAAAAACATTTAATTTGCTCATAAAAATAATAATAAAATGCACTTCACTTATAGACCTCACATCAAAAAAAATATTGTTCTTAGGGGGTCAACAGGACCTCATCCGCAGGACCTCATCCAACCCTTATACTCTACGAAGTCTCTTTCCTCAAATTGTCAAAATCATATGATTCTGAAGCTATTGTGGGCAGTTTTTCTTCCATTCGTCGAAACAATTCAGTTTGTGGGATAGCCTTTGAGATAGCACGGAGTAATATGGTAGCTGAGGCATCGTTAAAGTATTGTTCTTAGCCAAGAATTTATGCAACGAAATGTGAACTTTTAATAAACCAAGCTCACATAAATTCGTCCAACGTTAGAGGAGAATTGGAAATCTTAGAATTTCCTTTAGTTTTTTAACACACCACGTATATATTTCTTGAGTGGCCTGAAGTTGGTCCTGCCTATTTCGCTTTGACCTCCTTATGGTACTACCCTTTGATGATAATGGTATGACTCTTAATTCTCATAATTCTTACAATTTTAGTCTTATCCTCCGTTGTCACATAGGCTATATCGGTTACAGGAGATTTCCCTGATGTTACTCAAATGATTGTGAGTTCGTATACTCGTATAATCTCTCTTTAATATGGTGAACTATTCCTTTAAACTATGACCTGTCTGATTGTGGTATATATTTTTGGAGCATTCCAACTGTTTCCTTGTATCCAGATTTCCCCTTAATGAAATCAATATATTTGGAATCGTAGAATCTCCTCGGGTATATTAGAGATAGTAGTAGAACAACTTTAAATTAATAAAGTTATTAATTGAGTTTCTCCTTCATTTTAGAATCTCAAGCCTGCCTCAACAAAACTTCTAAGGGAATGTCGTCCCATCCCAAAAAGTCGAATTTTATAAAGTCATATTTTTTATATTATCGGTGCAGCTTTAGAGCCAGAAAATATTTCACAAATAAGTTAGAGGATTACTGCCGATTTGACAGTTCTTAGTAAGATAAATAATCGGGTTATATCGTGAGAGCTTAAATTCATTCCACGTCTTATCTGAAAAATACGAATGGGACTTTGATTTCGGAGCAATTTTTGATGAGTTGCTTAGACTACAATATATATTGCTTTTTCTTCTGTGGAGGGTCACGAGAGAAGTTCAGAAACCTACTTCCATTCAACTAAGTAAATAAACCAAAACTACTACAATTCTAAGCACTCCTCCCCCACACAGTTAATTTCACATACAGCTGCGCGCCAAATAAACCATCAAAAGTGTGGAATTTTTTAATTCTTCCAAAACATTAGCCAAAACAATATGCAACTCAAATATGACGCGAAAAGGCAAATTTCCAACACCAAAGCGAAGGAAAGTCGAGAAAAAAGAAGCGAGGCAAATAAACACAGAAAATAGTCAGTGCACAGTGCAGACGTAATAATGCGGGCAATCGTAAAATTTTGTGCGGTTAAACGTCAAACACTCATATGTGAAGGCGTCGACGGAGTTGGTGGAGCGCACAATGCCTCAGGACGACGCAGCTGTCCAGGCGGAAGTGAGCACGCAGCGCAGTTAAATGTGTGAAAATTTGAAAAACTTGCCGAGGCGTCGAGTGCCCTTGCCCAGCTGATGTGGCTGTGAGGCAGGAGCTTTCTCTAGGCAAGTATGTAATAAAAGGAGTGTATACGTACATATGTGTGCCAAGAACAATATATATGAGCACAAAGCAGTAAATATGTGAGTTTATATTTCATATGTGTTGGAATTTGGAGTTAAATTTCTATTACTAGGGTGCCTCAAAACTTTTTATATTTGGACTTTAAATAAATATTTAACTATATAGCACCCTAATGTTCACATATTGCACCGGAAATATGAGAGACCGTCAATGGCAGGCACCACTAAGTTTATTTTATTCTCTAGTCCCCGCCAAAATTGCCAAATTCTGAGCATGCAGTGTTGCCACAGCATTCGAGGTATGAGTTTATGCTGCAAAACGCCTCTTTGTTTGTTAGTATATTTATTTCCATGAATAAATACAGCACAGACAAAACCTGGAAGTATATATGCATATATGCATGGTGCCTCCAATGGCCTGCTGGCCGACGAGTTTGGCAGCCCGCAGCAATTTTTCGCTTCATAACAAATATTCACATTCATTTTGACGCTTTGGCATTTCGACTCGCTTTCCATTTGTTGTTCTCCATATTTACCTAAACACACATCTATAACTGTATGCCTGTATATTTCTCAGCATACGTGCCTCACCAGCATACACTAGCATGTCCTTGTTGGCTCTCCTGCCAGATGCAGTCCTTTTGCTTCTTGCTGGCATCATCTTTCTTTTCGTTTTGTTGGTTGGTTCTCCTTTATCTGCCTTTTCATTGCATTTCATTTCATACGGTTCTTTGTGTAAATATTTGATTTTTCCATTAAAGTCAATTTGCTTTCATGATTCTGTAATTCATTATTTGCACAATTCACACAGCACAGTGCAAACTAATCGCAAACAGAGAGACACACACTCGTATATTTTTACACATATTCTAGGTAACATTGAGTTATACTTTACAATGCTCAAGGTTCTTCTAGTTGAGGCTGATTGAGTACGGTTATATGGCGAGCTGTGGTCTTGAAGCTCATAATCGATATCGAATGAAGATCAGAAGTAGCTCCTTAAATCCTTTCTTAAAGGAAAAATATATTATAACTGAATTACTCCTTCAGATAATTCATTTAGAAATAGGTAAACTTAAATATTGAAGTACTTATAGAAACGAACAGTTCCTATTAATTGTATATTACTTTCAAATGAACTCCAAAGTCTGTACTTATTCCAAATAGTTAACTTAATCAAAATTATAATAGCAAATCGACTTTCTTAGTAAGACTATGACTACATTCATGGCTGATTCGATTCTGCAAATGTTTAATAATTCGTTTTAGATGATACCGCAGCAGATTCATATGAGATAGGAGGGCGTTCAACTATAGAATAGCCTTTCCTTTCTAGCAAATGTTGCCTTAAATCGGTGTAATATCATCGAATCCAGATCGGTCGGAAGCTTTTACTTTCTGTGGATACAAAATTGTAGTGCACGAATTCATACATTATCTATTCCCGATTTCTCTTGGGATGTTTTTCGTAGGCTCATCCCACACCGGATCAGTCAAAAACGTCTTTGAAAAAAACGTATTTTGTTCTAACCCAAATCAAGCGAACATGCACTTTTGTCTCGTTTTGTTCGGTGGTTACATATGAAGCTATGGACTGTTGTCGCATCAGACAAGAAAAAACGTCTTGACTAATCCGAAATTTTGTCTTTGTAAAAACTTGCAAGTAATGGACTTTGAGTTCAGACCATATGTTCGGTCAGTTTTGCTAAGTAAGGCGCGTTGAGGTTCAGTTTCAAAATAGTACTCAAAAATATCTTATCTATAACTCGTTAAGAACTGTTCAGAAATCTGAACAAATTTTACTAAGGTTATTCGTAGATGAAGACTTATTGATGATACTAGATTTACCTGGAATCTTCGGTATTGTCTTCCATATGGAACCAGATGTTGTATAAGACATAAACGATAGCAAGTATTTTATCTGGATCAAATGTTGTATAGTTATATTTATAGGGATCGGCCAACCTTAACTCTTCTAAGTCACTAAGGGTGCTTCATATCTTGGAACTATTGAAAATTTCACAACGAATAGTGAGCTTAAAGTAATGCCTGTGTAAAAACTTTTTCTAGAAAAAATTGAGGAAGAGTATATAGCCTCGAAATAGTTAGGTTCCTCCGTCTAGAAGATGCTGCTCAACTTTATTTCTAAAGATTCTCGGGGAAATGGCCTAAATATATAACTTGGCATTGTGTACTTTAAAATAAAATAAAATTTCCAATCAAGAACGCAAAACTCTCATTGATTCTAAATAAGATTGGTTACCCCTTCATTGTGATCGAATGCTGTAAAAATAGAACTACATTAGGGTGGGTCATTTTTTAGATTTTTTAAATATAGTATAAAAATTTGTATTATATTCAAAAGTAATATGTTTTAAAAGCGATTATTTATAGGAATCAACTTTAAAAATAAAATTGACTGATTTAGTACATGCAATTCGTACAAAAAGTCTTATTCACCCTAATAACCTTATTTGTGGAGTTCTGTGTGCTCATTAACCGCGGATACCGCAAATAATCAAAATTCAACAGCTATTGCGCGTGCCACAAAATAATTAGTGGCATGCCACATATGTCATTATTACCTAATTTTGATATGCCGCACACACATACACACACCAACAAAAACGAAGTGCGAACTGCGTTGCACGAACACACAACGGCAACAATTTCAAATAATCTCATAGACAATGACAACAACCATCAGCCAATTCGCCGCTAGAAATGCCGAAGGCTATGACATTTGCAATTTTAACGAGATTAGCCGAGTTAGTGACGCGACGTGGCTTCAATTGCCTCTGGATCCGCGTCTGCATTCTGCGTATTTTATGCACTAAATTGCGCTCAATCAATTTTAATCGAATCTCATCGAATTGGCGTGAATACGCGAATAACGCTTGTCATTTTCATCATCAGCACCAACAACAACAACAACACTAACTTGTGTCTGCTTCGACTCAGCGTCGCATTAGTATTACGGAATGGTCGCTAACGCATTCTACTTTGCTGCTACTCTACGCTTGTGCCACACAAGATGAAGAGAGTGGGATGTGAAAAAAATCGTCATCTAATTTACTTCGCGGTTTGCATACAAATTTTAGGCTGCACTTTTTCATAGGAGTCGCAGACAGAAGCAAGGCTTCCCTTATGCAATCATAAAGTATCTACATGTGTATGTGTCTAAATGAGGTTATGTGTTGTGCAGTGATGCTTGGTTAGATTATTGGCGACGCGTAGTCACGCTTCTCTTCATTATTATCGTCACGATATGCATTGATTTCGTTTGATCGCATGAATTTATTATTAATTGTGCGATGTTATGACTTCAAGTGACAGTTTCATGTTGGTTCCAATTTTAATGCATCTGGGTTAGCAAGTTGAAGTCTGAATTGAGGCTTTAAAAATACATCTTCTAAATTTAAAAGCAGCACTTTGAGTTGAAAACTGTTTCCTCTTTGCGGGTATCTTAAAATATTTCATAAACCTTTATTATTCTGCAAATAGGTACTTGATCGAACTCAGTTCCTCTAGAAGTATACCACATTTACATATTCCTTTCTATTTTGAAAGGTTTGTGACTTCGCTAAAGATGAATTTTATTTCATTAAAGCTCCGAATTGTAGGCAATATTTGTTGAATTATTTTATAGAATTTTCAAAAGCCTTGACTACTTGAGAATAACCAAACCAATGCTTGTTAGTTCATTCTAAATAACCACCTTTTAATAATATAAATATATAACTTTACTTTAAACCACATAGAAATCTGTGCAAAACAGTTGTCATTTCACCTTCAAAATAAAAATCAATCAAATTTCTCAATTACTCCTAAATTGCAGCAAACTACTTTGTAAACTTCTTAATGACTTTTAAACTATGCAAGTGCATTTCTATCAATTTCTAACTAGCATTTGCAAGTTTCCAATGTCTCTTAAGGTGCGCTTAGGCAGTCTAAGAAAACTTTTCCACCCACACACACACTCTTCGAGACAACACAACTGTTGCAGGAAAAAGTTTCACTTGAAATGAATGCGACGAAACTTTCTATGAATGGCAACCCAGTGGAGTGAATGGGATAGAATGAATTGACTTTGGTAACCATATGTTTTTAGAGAGAGATAGACAACAACCAGGAATTGAGAGTTTAAAAACTGAAGTGGTCTTAAGCAAATTTGGGATATGTTCAATCAAAATTTTACTACTCTTTGTTAGTGATGGACAAATCGGAGCTTTGAAGACATCTGAGACCGTCATTGATCTACGGTTTGACGTTTGTGAGATCCTTTTCTTTCACAGAGTTCTATTTGAGGGCTTATATTCTCTATTCACGTTTAACCGATATTAGAAGAATATAAAGTTTTTATTCCTCCTACTCAGCTTACTCATATTCACTGCCCACTAGGTTAATTTTCAAATGGAGCACTTCGCTTGGCCTTGTGCGACAATTCATTTCATTTCACTTGGAAATTCGCTAACTCACTCCCTTCTAAATGCCACAAATGGCATTCAACTTGCCGCGTTGCACTCTAATTGCGTTATTAGCGCGCTGCCATGCTGCAAGCGGCAACTTCCCGTTCACTTGCCTAATCACAGTATCCGTCAACGCGTTGTTTTCACTCAGTTTTGGCTGCTGTGGCATCCACATGCTTGAACAAAACCCTTTATAAATGGTTGCACATACCTTTATGAGTTTTGTGTGTACTTTTGTATTGGTGTCTATATGAAAGAGGTAATATTAGACAAGTGGGTATGGTTATATTTATAGGCTTGAGTTCGTATAGGTATTTTTGGTTGACGGTGCTGCGAGACTACAGTACACTGTATAGTAATCGAGTAATTTCCGTTTATAATTACAAATAAATTGAAGAGATGTATCTATACACGAATTTTCTCAATAGAATGGAACTTTGCGGGCATCAAATAGATGATTGGGATAGTTGTTGTTATTGAATATGACTATATAAAGCAATAGGTATATATAAATATGGATTATGAATATTTCATATATTATAACTTCTTTCAAGCTCCTGCCACTATAGAGATGAAAACAAAATATCAACAAAAAATTAAATTTAGAGGTAAGGTCAATACTGAAACCACAAATCCCAGTGAACGAATTTTTGTCAAATTTCTTTCTTAAGAACTTCGGCAGATTGAATATATATTGTTTTAGTGCATTTGCGGAGTAAGCATCGGTTCTTCTCGAAGTTCATTCTTATGGAAAATACTGAGTTACAAGTCCATGAAATCCTACTTTTGGTCTTCTCAGCACAGAACAGTCCGTTTAAGATCTTCGTACGCCATTGTATTGAACTTCGATCCGTATGATCTGTATGGAGTTACTCTTTTCTTATCGATTTTAGAGTTAGGAACCAGTGATAACAGTATACTGCTCTAGAACCTTTATACAATATATATATAAAATTTGATGGATATGTCGAGTGGTTCTTCGATTTTCTGATTTTTCTTCTTCATAAGGATTAATATAGAATATTATATTAGGTCTACAACTTTGTTTCGGCCGTTTTCCAATAGATGTCTCTAGTGTCAAGCACTGGTCTATTAAATCGATTATATCGTTTTATATCGATCTTGGACATTTGTGTCAACATTAACCCAACAAAATATTTGATATCTGTTTGCATCCCAAACTTATTCTCAACTGAAAATGTCACTTTTTGAGCCGAATTCTCGACATTTGCGGGCATTTTTGCATTTTTTTTTTAATTCCAAGAAAAGTGCGGCTGAGGCTCATCGACATTTGTAACCGTTTTTATACAAAAAAACTTAAATTTACAAAAAAACGGCGGAAGCAAAGTTGTAGACCTATAGTTGGGATCTGCAGATTCCAGAAGATTTTAATTTTGTTTTACCTCAAAGATTTTTAAATTATTTACCTATTTTCGCAAGCTTTTGAGCATACCTCAATTCTCTCGAGTTCAGTCTCTTTGCGAAATATCGAAAATAACAGTATTAATTAACGCAAGCGACGAAAGCACACTTAACACCTACGACGCTTTAATCGAATGGCCTCTCTCTTCCATCTCTACTTACCGCTAGCGAACAGAGTTCAATTTGTAAGTTGAGGCTTTATTTAAGTGGCACTTCGCATGCGGGAAATGCGCTGCACTTAACATAAAAAATCAACAAAGTGAAATGAGCAAAATGAAAAAAACAAAATTATGAATTTATTTTATTTTTGATACTTTACATGCTATTTGCCGCGTAATATGACAGCGGCAGCAGCAACAGCAACAACAAAGTGGGTGAAAGTCGGGCAATAATGGCAAAAGTGAATGGCGATGGCGAAGCAACAATTTGCTTTTAGTCCCTTACAACAACAGGTTGCACACGTGGCAAGAGGCGCATGTTTTAAGCGATACACACACGGATACATATGAACATATTTATATTATGAGTGCGACCAATCAGTATGCCACACACATAAAGACGAACGCATGCTTTACAATGTTGACTAGCAATTCACACATGAATGCACACGCCCTTGCAACACAGCTTTGCTCTCGTGTGTGTGGGTTTGTTCATATGCGATCATACGAAATCAATAATGCGGCGTCAAGTGCCATGACTCAAAGGACATCGATGAACAACGAATGAGCGCGGTCGGTGAGTCGAAAGGGCACCCTCGAGAGGTGGGAGGTGAATCGAAGTGAAGTGAAGTGCCGGCCCAGGCGGCGCAACAAGCCATCAATAAAATTGTCATAAATTCATTTTTATATCAAATTGATATGCACGAATGCCGGAGCGTTGTTAAAGTGTCGAGCGGCGCTCAGGAGTGAGTGGTGAGCGTTGAGTTGAGAGTGGCAGAGCGTTGAACAGCAAAAGCGCCGTGAAAGCCCTCAGCGGCGGTTGGTAAACTACGAGCACTTTACAATTCGCTACAACTAAAGTGCCCTTGCAACGCTGTGGAGTTTGTGGCAAGCAGTGTGAATGCCTCAGTGGCTGACACTTTGGGTGCTCCGGCGATGTATGAAAATGGATAAAAATAATAATTTCATATAGTATGAAATGCGAATGAAATGAAAAGTTTATAAATAACTGAACTGATGGGTGTCAGTGCATTCATGTGTTGGTCGGTGTGTGTGTTCGTGGTTGCAAGTGTGAAGTGCAGGCGCAAAAATTCTATGAAAATTTTATTAGCTATGCAAATGTGGCGCGTTGAACAATTCTCACTTACGCCCGCTGGCACTAGCACACCCACATATTATAGAGTGTACCTGCAACACGTTGAAAGCGCATTTGTGTGGCATTGCGCACTTGTTGCCTCGCATGCAATAAAAGCTCATGCCACAATGCCACACATATTGCGCTTTAATGTACAATTCACAAGTGGATAAAGTGAAGTATGTGTATGCTTGTGTATGCACACGGCGTCATTTGGGCCGCTGACATGTGGTTTAGCGGTTGTAGGCATCATCGATGGCTTGTTGAAAACTATTGCACGCAGGTGTACTGTAGGCGTATGGTCGCATATTAATAAGGGCGTTAATGTTTTATTAAAAAAATATTGTTGTGAGTTTTATTCTTTTTGAGAAATAATTTTAAATTTTTGAAGAATTCTTAATAATTGATTTTTCATTTGAAAAAAAATATTCCAATAATTGTTAAGATATCCTTACTTTTATTGAAGATCTCTAATGGTTCAGCAAACTCAGGAAATATTATATGCTCATTTGGAATAAAATTGATTTTTTTTAAATACTAAATAATGTCATATGATAATTGTGAGACGATGTGATGCAATATGATATGATGTGGTGCGCTGCAATGTGATCTTGAGAAAAATTTATGTATAAAAATTAAGTCGTTATATACAATATGATTCGTGAAGAAAAAAATTAATTATCGATACCATTTGACGATTGAAATTAGTAGTGCCGTGATATAGTGATATAATAATACAACTTGATATCACCTGGTGATATGACATATACATAAATCTGTTCGATGATGTGACTTAGCGTAAAGTTGATGAAAGCCAAGTAATATGATCGACTATAGCAAAGCAAATTATTAAGCGAATAATGTAAATGTGCTTTGCACATATGATTCAATTCGATATGATATGCATTATGATGTGATGATGTGTTATTGAGAGCAATGTATGTTTGTAATTAAAGTCGTTATATTCCGTATAATATGATTAGAAAGAAATGGATTATTAATACGATGTGACGATTGAAATTAGAAGTGCTGTGATATGGTGATATGATAATAAAAGTTGATATCACTTGAAGATATGAGTTGTATGTATGTACATATATTTCATTGAATTTAATGATGTGATTGTAGTAGCGATTAAATGGATCTGTTAGAAAAATCCATAAAAGCGATGTAAATTATTAAGTGAATAATGTAAATGTGCTTTGAACATATGATTGAATTCGACATGATGTGATGTATTGTGATATCATATGATGTGTGTGAAGAAATGAGACAAAATTCGAAATGCTGTTGTGTGTAGCGATAAAATTCATTTCAATTTGATTTGAAGTTACTTCATACTGAAGATACGCATGCGATATTTACTTTATATTACTTTTTGATGATATGATGTGAATTTATTTTTGTTGTTTAGAGATACAATGATGCATGTAAATAACTTGATCTGATGTGATGGAATAATATGACCTGGTTTTGATGTGATGTGGATATTGTGAAGTCAACCGATAAGATGTGAAGTGAAGAAATTGGATACGATTAACTATTGAATGAAGAGATTACAAAAAAGTCATACCAATGGGGCTATGATGTGATGATACATATTTTTCTCTTTTTTCCAAATTCCGAATTGATATAATGTGTGATCTGGTGCAAATAAATAAAATATAATCTTATTTAATACAAAACTCTCTCAGAGATGTGATATGTATAAATTAATATCAATCATTGGAGTTAATCAGTTTAATACTGTTGAGTTTTATCTGGAGGCCAATGAAATCATATGACGTGGCATCACATGACTTTGATTTGCTGCCACTAGATGTGATATATCGATGTTATTAAGCCACATAGGTGTATATTAGCAATTATAATTAAAAGTTATTATTGTATTTTTCCTGATAAGTACACTTCCAGTTCACCAAATTCAGCTCTAATTCATATTATTTTCATGAATCATATTTACTTGATCAAACCTTAAGATATAATAAAAAATTTTATTACACAAACAAAATATTATGATTTTAGCTACATTATTGTATGCAAACACATAAATATATATTATATGCTAGAAGATAAACCTCCACACCACACAGTGCGTTGCACTCAAAACAATTGCCACAATCTTCTGACCGTTTCCCTTAAAAATCTGTTGCAACTTGCTGATGTTTGCTTAAATTGAGATACTATTGTTTAAATATTTGCTCACATAATTAACTTAATTCATTTTGATTTTCACTCGTTGCTGCAGTGAGTAAGCCAATAACGAACTTAATGGCTTAGCCAGCGCTGCTGGGAAGTGAGTGACTGAGTTTCGGTGAGTGTAGTGATCCTTGTAGTATTTGTATTCTTATTGTATTGGTGGTAGTGGTAAATCAATGAAACCGATGAAAATGTTGCAAGACAACATGCCGGAAATGCTAAGCTAATTGTTTGCACAAGCAAAATCAACAAATGATAGACGTCTAAGGACTCAGATACATACATATTGTATATACATCAAGCTTACATCAGATGCTGGTAATTGTGTTTATGAGGAAGGATAAGAGTGATAATTATGATGCCTGCTTGTATTGTATGTATGTGAGTGAAGGATTATGATAGCTGCTTGAAGGAAGTTCAACGATTCGTATGGCTTGTGGATTGGTGTGTAGGTGTTGCAGTAATCAAATAGAATACCTGGGCAGCTCTTAAGCAAATGATGATGTAGTGATTCTGTTGTAAATGAAAGCGATGCATAACATATGAGGCAAATTGAATTGATAATGTTGCAAGAAGGGTGGATGATTCAAATATTGGGGACTTAAGCTATTTTCAAGAATATTTATGTGATTGAGGCAGTTGTGCATGAAGAATGTATTGGTACTTATTGTAGTCTTATTCTAAGAATATTAAGATTTCCTTTAAAAAGAGAATAAAACCATCAACTAATTTAAAAGACCCATCATACTTCAAAGGAACATTGTTTTAGGAATTTATTGTTTACTGTTAACACCTATTAAGATTCTTGAACTATGATAAACATTTTTTTTATTTAAAAATTAAAACATAAACCAGCAACCAGACATTTAAATTTAGCAAATCGCGGAGCCAATTATAAATTTTATTTTAGTTTGAATAGAAAAACACCTTTAGGCTTCCTTTACTGTGTCACCTTCACGCTCCAGCTCCTTGCGACGCGCATGACGCATACGTAGATTCGTGCAGAGGCGCACCGAGCAGAAATAGGCGATTTCCACAATACTCAAAATGGACACGCCCATAAAGAGACCCAACAAACCGCCGCAGTTGGCAAGAAAGTCGGTGGTGCCATATAATTCCGAGCGTCTTGAGGTTAAGAATTGTGCTTCTTTGAAGAATATGGAGACGCGCGACATTTTATTGCTGTGAAAAACAAAAAAAAAACATAATTAGATTTTACATTTTAAACGCATTTGCATACTTTCTAGCGCCTACATTTCATACTTCTCAATATCTATAGCATACATTTAGGCTATTGTTACTTTTACTCACTTTGCTATGAAATTGGTAATGTCTTCCTGCTTGAACGTATTTGCTACCAGTTTATAATCGAAATCTGATTGTGAAATCTCCGCTTCGTAGGCGATGGAGGTACACGAGGGCAAGCAATCGCATTCGGTGCGTCCACGTACATTTTCACCAGCGGTTTCAGCGCCCTGATTGAATTCTTTGAGTAAGAGTTGATCCTCCGCTTCGTTGATACATTTGATATTGTTGGCGCCACAAACTGGTGTGTCCGTTGTGTCTATTCGAAAGTGAAAATGTTAGAAATTTAATAAATAATTATACTAAAATCTATAGAAACCTACGTGGCATGGAGAACTTGACGCAGCCACATTGACTCTGCGTAAAATTCGACAAGCACTCGAGCTCACAATTACTCTGCGTATAAATTTGGAAGTAGCGCAAATGACGTTCCTTTTGGAAATAGCACTGGCGTCTGTGGCAATTAAACGAAAAGATTTTTATAAAATTCAACACAAAATATTTTCCAAAACTCACCTATGTGGCTCATAGTGACGCAAACCTTCCGAGGTGGTTATAATTTTTGGTTTTATCGAAATCAGAACCTCCTGATCGAAGGGTATGCGAAAGTATTGCTTTGATATTTGAGCCACCTCACCGGGTGTATGTAAAATGATCTATAAAGAGAGTAACGATAACTCCTACTTATGAAAAAATTATATCTTTTTCTATAAAACTTTTGTTTAACTTTTGTGCTTAAACACTTTTAGACGGTTTTTGAAAAAATCGAACTCAGAAAAATTTTACTTATACATAATATAATTACACTCTCACCTTAAAACCTTGCACCGGACCACGACACATATTATCAAAATCTTGTTCGAAACCATTCAAAACCATATAGAGACCAGCGCGTGCACCAGGACCCAACACACGTTCCGGATAGGTTTCGGGATCAGCGCTTGCGCTATAGCCATCCTCCACATTCCAATCGGTGGCCGTACGATTGTCAGTTTGGAAAAGCATCTCTTTAATCATGCTTTAAGAAAAATAAAATATTTATTTATTAAGAAAATTATTAAGAAATTTTCAAATCTGTTATTTCGTATTTGATTAACGCTCACCCTTCCGGTCGGTATATCTCCATGGGACTCAGCGAATTAAAACTATAGCAAACACCTTCTTCTGTGATAAATTTCTTAAATATTTGTTTGCATTCTTCCGGAGAGTTACGCCATTTGCAATTCAAATAGGTCTTATCGAACTCGGGCGTTATGGCGCTCAGTGAACTTACGATCTCAGAGCCCGATGCCTGCTTGTGGCCAAAGTTGAAGTCGGTGAGTAAATGAGCGTCACACACTTGAGCCAGCGCCTCCATGCGTGTGCTCCTAAAATGTCAAACACATTATGAGAATCTGTAAATTTTTTATAATTATTAGCTTACTCCTCTTGCGTTAGATCAATCTGTGAAACATTGTTAAATCTGTCCGATATTTTCCAATACATTTCGGTGAAATTTAGTACCGTTTGTCTCCCTTTTGTTTCAGTGCATACAGTTACAGTTGGAAAGGGTATCTGCCAGACGGGTGTAGACTTCTCGGCAAAAGACACAATGACAGGGTTATTGTTCCACTTATCCCAAATATTCATGATGAGCGTGGCGCAAGTATAAATTGAGAATATCAGCACGAATATCCAGAAAAGTCTGGAAGTTTTATAAAATATTGATATATTCTCTTAAATTGCAGTTGTTAGATATTTAAACAAAATTAATACATCCTAGGTTCAAAAAATTAATATCAACGTTCTATAAAACTATTTTACCGATTTTAAATTTTGATTTTTCATTTGTAAAATTCTATCAAATCTTAAAAATTAGGTAATAATTGAGGTTATGTTTTCCAGAACTAGAAATTATTGTAATTAACTTCAATGCTCCACTTTCCTCCATAATTTTCAGCCGAAATTATAGATCAGATTTTTGGGATCCCGAAATATTGATAACTGTTTTATAAATTTTTGAAAACATTTTAAAGCCTAAAAGCTTCTAAGGTCGTAAGATTTTCGAGATCCCTAAATAAGTTCCAGGTGTTTAAACAGTGGTTTTATGTTTAATGGTAGGTATCTGCTATCGCTATGCCCAAAAAAACTGAAAAGGCCTTGTAGAGCAGTAAGACAAATGTTTTTCTGAAACCCCCAAATTTATTATTTTTATTCGAAATTGCTTTTCAACACACAGGAAATTAAGAATTTGTGTTTAACTTTGTTCTGAAATTCAGTAAAAGCTATTTTTTAGATAGGACCGATTTTAGCAGCCCAACAAAAACTCTTGACTCTCAAATCGAGTAACTAAATTATAGATTCTACGTCGGGGTTTTCCTACTAAATATTACTCCACGATCAAATAGTAATATATTTTTAATAAATATATTTTAAATGTAATATATATTCACTTCACCTTTCCCAACGTGGTCGTTTCGTTTCACCCAAATAACGAAAACCATGGATCGTACTATAATCACAATATTCTTTCAGAATACCGCAAGTCGCCTGACATTTGTTGCCATATTTAATCGCCTGCTTTGTATCCACATCCTCTGCGTCGCTGTCATTATCGATATTTTCTCTCGAAGCTGCTGCGGTTTTCGCCATGAGCGCGGCACGTTTCCTTAGAGGATTACAGAGGCAAGCGTGTTACATAAGTAAGATTTTGAAATGGAGAAATATTCGAGTAAATATATGATGGATTTTGTGGATATTCTTAAATTAATTGGTTATAACTTTTTGTGTGCATTTTTTGTTAATCACAACCCTTTCAATTGAATTTTTAATATATTTAAATATAAACATTTCAAGTTTTGTTTTTATAACATATTAAATTTTTGTGATTTATTTTGAATGTTTTATTCAAAATTAATGTTTAATATTTTAATTTAAATACAAAGGTTTGAGTTTTGGAGTGACTTCAAACTTTTTTTTTCATTTTTACTTTCACTTTTAATACTTTCACTTGAAAATTATTCTGGAATTTATTATGTTATTTTATGTCTAAATTTGGTGAATATTCTCACAAATTTCACTTTTTTGTGCTTCGTCATTGTTGACCACTTTCAGAAATTTATTTAATTTTTTTTTTCAAATCAAAAATATTTATTTTTCGAAATTTTAACACAATATTTCTACATAAACCGAAGTTACCACTGCACATCAGCTGGAATGCTGCTCAATGAAGCCTGCTTTTGCATATCCTTCTTCTCCTCAGTTTCCATTTTGCTTAACGTTTACAACAATTCACCGGAATGGACGTCTTCAGCGTTTTTAACCGTTTATAATGAGCGCGTTGCGTTATCTGACCGACTGACAATAATTTGTGCATACGCTTAGTGAATTACAACGGCTTTTATACCGTTAGATGGCAAGACCAGGTCAGTAGCAGCATTTTAGGTGTGTTAACTGAACGTTCATCCGCTGGCGCCTTCAACTATGCAATGGGGAATGCGTTCGCCGGCTGAGTTGGGATGTAAATGAGTTTTGGGACTCCCAACTATCCGCCACTTTCGTTGCCAAAACTCCCAATTGAGAATTTACGTTCGTTGAAATTGATATGGAAATATACCGGTGTATATCAACTTTCTTCGTGATACCGTCACCATATGTGGTTGCTTTGCACTCTCGCTTTCATTTGCGCGCTTCAAAACTTCTAGCGCGAATTCCACCTTTCGCTCCTCTTGAGTGTTTTGTTTGACGGCCAACTAATTAATGTTCATGTCAACATCCAACGCTAATCCCAATTGGGATCACTGTGTTGATGAGCATTTAATTCGCTCACCTTTATTAGATAAATGTGAATTAATGAAATAAATGCATTCGCTGGAATACTAGTGTGGTGTAAGGGTTGTGTAAGGGTTTGGCATTAGTTGTCTACATACTCGTATGTCTACATATTAGGTCGACATTTCTTTTTAGAGCTAAGGAAATTTGAATTAAATATTTTTAGATATAGAAAATGTCATGACTTTCTAAGCAGAATTGAAACTGAAGATTCTATGAAGATGGCATCTCAAGTTGTCAGAAATAACTTGAAACATCTATCGATTCTTTGGAATATTTTTTAAAATTAAGCCTTCAAATCACACGAAGGACGACACCACCCTAATGCGTTTATTATTCTTCAATTTTTATACGAGATATCAGTAGAGGGTGTATTTTTAGGATACACAATTTACTAAAAGTCAAATAATCTGACAAAATAAAAAAATCTATTTGTGCAAAACTTCTTTGGAAAATGATGATTTAATCTTGTACATGATAATGACATCAATACGTCCTGACTATAAAACTTGACTTGTCAGTTGAACACCAACACTCGACGTGTTCTGGGAAATAGGACGGATGGGAGGTTCTTCATAAGAAGGTGCCCATATATCCGATATCATGTCATTAAAATGACGTCAAATTTGGAAACTAACAAACCCAATATAGTTTTACTTAAAATAAAAGTTCTATACCTCTCAGGAAAGACCCTCTAAAAGATGTTGGAAAAAATAAATCATAAATGAACAGAACGGGATGGGGGCTTTTTTAATTTCCTCCGAATAGAAACTATGTTTTTATCTTTTTTGTGAAAATTACTCGACTACTTAGTGTTATCAGGAAGGGGTCGGCAGTTAAGCCAAATGAAAATGCATTCATCATATCGGCGACGAATGTTATGAATCTCGATTTCGATCAGTTATATCCAAATCTAATTATATCACCGAAATTCACATTTTGTTCGATGTACTGAACTCATACACGGTTCAAAAATCGATAATTTCGCAGATACCAGAAGGATTTTTTTACAAACTTCTTAAGTAAAGATTATGCCTCATTTTAGCAATACATATATCATTTCATAATATCTGTGATATAAGGTTCAATATACTGCCCAAGTTAGGCCATAAGCTTAATACTTACAACTAAAACATTTAAAGCTCAGCAAATTATTTCTCAACCGAGTCTTTAAAACAGAAATGCTGGACTCTAAAGAAAATAATGCAACTGCTGCCCCAGCATTCGGACACATTTCAACAAATGGTAACAATTTTTCAGTTTACTCTACTTTACATGCACCAATTCAATTTCCATACAGAGTGTTGCCGCTCGGACAATGTTTTTATTATTGTCATCCTTGTATATGAGAATGCAATGCGAAATTTATTAGGGTGCATCATAATGTTGTGGATAAAGTTTGTGGGTAATATATATGAAGATTTCTATATAACGGTACTTTGGCGCTTCGGTATAACGCTATATGACAGTCTAAAAAATAGGTATGATTTTCAATTAATAATTAGTAAATATTTGAGTATTTGCATATGGATCTTAATGCTCAATCTCAGCTAAAAAGACTTACAGCGGTGTTGCCAGATGTCTTGAATTAAAAAATAAAAATAAAAATTCAAGCTCAAAGTCGTAAAAAAGTACATTAGTAACGCCTAATATTAAGTATTTTAAAAGTAAATAAATATAAATAAAATAAAGTAATATAGTTCAAAACTAAAATAGTGTTGCCAGATGTTATAAATTAAAAAAAAATGTATTTCTAGCTTAGCATGTTATAACGAGCATTAGAAAAATTCTACAATCCACAAAAAAAAATATTTTTTTCCCAAAAACTCTGCCGATCACCCTAGTAAAAACTTTATCTACCCAACCGTCTTGTTGTTGTTGTGAGAATTTTCAACACAATTGCTCGAATAACAGAAATTGCTGTGACTGCATTTTAAATCAACTGCTGCCGCAAGTGCTTAGCCTAAAGCCGGTGGAACGACAGGACTAAGCAGTGGTCCGATGCGACATGCAGGCAAACTGTCATACCTGTAGCACATTAGCAATGCTGTATGTACGGCAGGCAACAACAATAACACTAACAATGCAAAAAGTTGGCAATAAAAAGCAATAAAAAGAGAATTGCTTGCAATGAATTGCCACTGAATTAACATTGCGTCACCACTACACGACAGCACCTGGGCAGAGAGCACTCATATACATACTCGTATATGCAGGTAGAGTTGTGGTTTGATATTGGTGTGTTCACCTTTGGTGGTACACGTGTTGTTGCAGCAACATTTTATGACACCATTTTAGGGAAGTTTGTTGCATTTGAAATGACTCAATTTGCACATGAAATACTTTCGCCATAATGGGTTAAGGATTAACTCGGTTCGTTTTACTTGTACTCTACTGTGAATGAGGTGGATTAATGTTGTCAAGCATAATTGGACATTAACATTTGGAACTTTGTGTTCTTTGTAAGTAAATTATGGGAAACTTAGAGCAAATTGTCTTGAAAGGTATTATTTTCTTAGATGGGTTGCATCATATAGACATTTTTAATAGATTTTATGATTTTTGTGTTTAAAGAACAGGGTGCCGAACATGGTGCAGTACTAGTTAAGAAGCTAATGTTTCCGAAATATGTTGATGGTATACCTATAAAATATATCTGATCTACAACTAATTCTAAGAGTACAAAGCAAGTCTCATTCTCATTCATTGTTTAACAAAACCTTTCTGTAAGATGGGAAAAAGTAAAAACCAGCGATGAATATTTCATCGTATGTTTCACTTGTTGGACTGCCTCTCTCAAATGATTACCGTTTTGGTGAGTTAAAGTCAGAAATGACACAAAATAAAACATATTAGACATCGTGTTAAATCACTCAATATACCCTATAGAAATAAAATATGTCCTAGTAGAGATGGTTTTTGTCTAAACTAAAGCTCTCTGTAATAACTTCAGTTCCTAAGAAAATTTGGTCAAGATACATACTTACCGCAAGATACTATAAACTTCCAGCTCTCTCTGTTTCCCAGAGGAAACTATAATGAAAGTCGTGGATATCTCATTCTTAAATATCTAGCATAGCTCAGTCTGGAGCAGGAACTATCAGGTATTATCTTATACGAGCGTGAAAATTCATTGGAAAAAGATTCCATTATCCATCTTAGAATTCCTTAAAATATGTTATAATTCGACAACAGCTCATAATTATTTAAGGATATTTTCAAAATAGTGGATTAAAAAGTCAAACATGATCTATTGTCGAAACATGCTATTTTATAGAGAGCCTTAGAAAAACGTTAGATTTGAATTGACGAAATGAGATCACATGATATTTTGAACTAACTTCCTGATACCCAACCCATGATTCCCGATCTAATATAACTTCGCAGAACTGATGTAACAATGAAGATCTTAATTTGCGTTTTCTGTTAGTGAGCTTTCAGAATTCCTATTTGGATTTAATTAGGGTCATACATACCTATATGTGGACTGACCAATTCCCCTTAAACTTCCCGAATTATAATAAAACAGCAGTATTTGATTAGTTATATTTCCTTTATTATTATATATATAATTTTTTTTCATTTTGTTACAATACTTTGGAGGACTTTTAAATATGTTTCTAAAAGTTTTTTACCGCTCTAAAATTTAAACAACTTTATTTAGATTTACTGTTATATTATTCCAAATATAATCAATATAGAACTGATTGATGCAGTTAAAGTATATGGTTAAAAATATATTTAAATATAAGTGGATAATAAAATAAAATAAAATAAAATAAAATAAAACAAAACAAAACAAAATAAAATAAAATAAAATAAAATAAAATAAAATAAAATAAAATAAAATAAAATAAAATAAAATAAAATAAAATAAAATAAAATAAAATAAAATAAAAATAAAAATAAAAATAAAAATAAAATAAAATAAAATAAAATAAAATAAAATAAATTAAAATAAAATAAAATAAAATAAAATAAAATAAAAATAAAAATAAAAATAAAAATAAAAATAAAAATAAAATAAAATAAAATAAAATAAAATAAAATAAAATAAAATAAAATGAAATAAAATAAAATAAAATAAAATAAAATAAAATAAAATAAAATAAAATAAAATAAAATAAAATAAAATAAAATAAAATAAAATAAAATAAAATAAAATAAAATAAAATAAAATAAAATAAAATAAAATAAAATAAAATAAAATAAAATAAAATAAAATAAAATAAAATAAAGTAAAATAAAATAAAATAAAGTAAAATAAAGTAAAATAAAATAAACAAATCCTGTGTTTTGGACACATATAATTTCAAAACATATTTATACTTAAACAACAATAACAATAATTGAAATTACCATTTTTTCATAAGTAATAATTTTGATTCTTTTTCTAAAAATGTTTTTAATTATTTTATTTTCAAGTAATATTTGTTACTTGAAAACATCATACATTACAATACAAATAATCATGTTTTTAATTTTTATTTTATGTGAACTTTTTCCAGCAATATATATAATAATATAATTCCACACACAGCTAGATATGCACACTATAATTTTTTGGTGGCTTTCTTTTTTTTTAATTTTATGTTTGTAATATTTACTATCTACTCATAAATACGTATTTCGCCACTGTATGTGCTTTAATATATATTTATATTTACTTTGGTTTGCATTTAATGGCATAATTGTGTGTAAGTATACAATTACATGTACATTTAAATATATATTTTTACATATATGTGTTAATATATATTTGTTTATATCCTTTGTTAAATTATGTTTTTGTTGTTAACATATCGGTATTTGATACACTAAAATCTTATAAAATACTCAACTAATTACTAATTTATGTACAAAGCTCATTTTACCGGATTCTTTGATTACGATTTGCATGGCATATTAGATTACTATGATGATTACATACAGTTTAGTTTAGTTATTCTAAATTAGAGACACTTTTTCTGATTTTTCATATTTTTAATTTTTTTTTTTTTTATTAATAGTAAAATTATAATTGATTGATTGAATAATTAAATTATATTTCATTGTGTTTAATATAACTTCATTTAATTAAAAAATATTGTAATGCAATATTTGCTGCATTTAATTTTAATTTACATATTTTTTATTATTAATTTCAATTTAATATTTTTTTTTAATATATTTTTTTTTGTAAATTATATTTTATATATTTCTGTTTGAATTATATTTTATTTTTTAATAATTGCCTTAGTATAATTGATTTTCATAATTGGTTTTTTGCATATATCAATTTTTTTTTATATACTTATAGGTATGTATTTCTTACTCCTACGTATAATATATTTATAATATGCCTACATATATATTTTTTAAAATTAATTATCTATTTTAAAGGTAGTATATAAATGTTTTAACTAATTTAAAATGATATGTATGTTTATATCCTGCATATTATATGCAACTATCGACTAGCTTAAGGTAAACATCTAATATATATATTTCTTGATTAACCTGTATACACACACATACATGCGGCAATGAGTATATAATTTAATTGTTTGTAAAGAAAATAATTGTTTTTAGTTCAAGTTAATTTAGTATTTTAAAAACATATTTAATTATTATAACTGTATTTAAACAGAATAAAATATATTTTTGGAACTCTTCCACTCTGCGTCGAGTAGCAGAATAATATTACATCAAAATAATTTTTAGAGGTTTAAAGAAAAAATTAAAAAAAAAAATACTAAATAATTCTTTGTTTGAAACAAATTTTTTTTTCTTCTTTTCGATTTTTTCTGTAACAATTTTTTATTTTTTTTGAAAATTATTACCAAGGCAGCTAAAAATAATAATAATTATTATTTATTTTTTACTTTCAATTTGTGCTAACATTTTGTTGTTGTAGTGCAACTCACTTACTTGAAGAAAAAAGAATAAAAATATTTTTATATTTATGAAAAACCAAAACAAAGACAAATTGAAAAACTACAAATCAACTTTACTGTTAATTTTTCATTCACCACCAAATTTGCATAACAATACAAATACAAATACATACATCTGCATATAAACTGTGTGACCACCGTGAGTCAGCTTTAATGTCCTCTGCGTCACTCATACGCCATGTGCAACCGCTGTGAGCACCGCCTGTGCATTCGTTTTAATTTGACTTTGGTTTGTGTGTTTCTGTTGTTTGTTTTATATATAAGTCACACGATTACTGCCAATGTTGTTGTTGTTATTTATTTGATTTCCGCCGCTGCTGCTGGTGCTGTGGCGGCATTGCCAACGCCATTTGTAAGGCTTAAAGCCAGTGTGCTGGTCATCAAGTTGCCAGTTGTGCTCGGTGTGGCCGTTGCTTCCTTTATTTGTGTGTGTGTGTGATAAAGAGCGAAGGAGAGAGAGAGAGGGAGAGGGAGAGAGAGTGTGAGTGGTGGCATAAATACAAGTACAAGCACAAATAAAGTAAATGAATAATTGTCAATATTTTGCTTTTAATTTCAATTGTTTGCGAAATTGATCACGCCCAACTTGCGGCTGAGCGCATGTGTCGCATTATTTATAACTGTTTGCATTTTTATTTACACTAACTGCTGGCATTTGGTGAGTATTGAATGTGCATGTGAAGAGTGTGTGGTTGTATATTTGCCTTTTTCACCAGCAATTAGTGCTTTTCGCTGTTAACTTAATTTATGACAAAGCCAATTTTTTTTCGCTGGGTTACCAGCACGGAATTGCTTATTTTTTCAATTATTCATATTTTATGTATGATTTCGTTTATAATATTTAATGCTCGTAGGCATGCCCAGCAGGAAAAGTTTGAGACTAAAAATTATTTAAATTTCCTTCTGTTTGAGTACTCGTATGGATACCCTGTAGGAAATTGATGGTAAAAAAGGTTACCATAGTCTATAACCAACATTTTAAGTCTATCAACATCATTCTAGATAAAAAATATTAAAAAAAATAAATTCAAATCATCATCAACTTTTCCCTACAGGGCATGCGCACCAATTATTCACATAAGCCATTAAACGCTCCCACTTTTGTATTTTCAACATATTTGTGAGAGTATATTTCACTGTTTGCAAATAATTTAATGTATTTAATTTCATTTTTTATTTACTTTGCACTTACAATGCTCAGTGTGCGCACAATGCAAGCGGGTTGTGGCTTTTGCATTTGCTGCTCTTGTTCTTCGTGCTCCAAAACTGGCGAACTGCCACGTGACGACACCGAACCGTTCAACATTTTCACATCGTCTGCTTGGTGATTGTGTGCCAAAATCGTAGTGTGACCATCCAATGGGGAGTCAATGTGCTGTGTTTCCTGCAGAGAGTGAGCAGGGAGAGAGAGAAAGAAAAAAAATGTGTGAGTAATTTATTTCTTTTCAAATATAATTAGATATTTGGTATATATTTTACAACGGTTATATTCAAAACAAAAATTCGTATTCTGCAAAATTCGAAAGTGGTCAGCTATTCTTGAGAGAATATTATTTAAATAACTTTTATCAGGTCAGATAAAAATTCCCAATGTTTTGGATTGTCTCTCAAACTTAATTCTACACATCTTCTCGAAGAAATAACAAATCGTGGCTGTTGAGATTAATTTTGAGGGAAATACACAAATTCGAGCAAGAAGTATATATTTATATACTTATGTCCTCAATAAATCTTTTAATATAGCAGTTTTTCAGTTTTCGGCTGAAAGACTGAAAGAAGAACCTCTAGTGAAGACTCTAAAGCTTATTACGATACCAAACTAATTCGAAATTAACAACCAATCGAGTAGAAAACCCATATTGGTATCCGAACCCACGAATATTTCGAAATAAACAAAAAAAAAAAAAGAATTTTGCATGCTTTCGATATATGTATAGATTTATTTCGTGAAATTAATATGTACTACATATTTATCTCAACAATTTTGAGCACTCCTTGACGAAGGTGGGGAATTCAAAATAAACGGATAGCAAATCATCAATAGCTGCCAAGTTGCATGCGTAATAAGCACCCGGTTTGAAAGACATCTCCTTCGATAAGGTAATGGTTTTGCTGATCTGCTTCTTCAGGGTTGTCATCTCACTCACCAACTAAACGTAACAATTTTTCGTTGTCTCCATTTGACCATTATGCTCATCATTGTAGTCACCATCATTGCAGTGGCGCTTATTAATTTTAAGAACATCATTGCAGGTCTCCACAACTTTCAGCACTTGCTTCTGAAGCTTAATCAAGTCTTTCTTCCTCGTCTTGTTGCAATTCTCAGAGTCATTCATGAAATCAATACCAGTCTCACGTATCTTTAGAACCCATTCGACGGTGCACTTTACACCTTTTTAGAGTGCGTAGGGTTTCTTTGAGGCTCGACTTAGAGTTATAGAACTTGATAATCTCCTGATTCTCGACGGAGTGGTCTACACTGGTCTGTGGTGGATACAATATAAGTTTGGGAAAGAATATAGATGATAACTCACCGCGTTGACTGCGAGGCACAATCCTAGTACAAGAACGAAGACAGCTAATTTCATTTTGATTTATTCACTTTGCTAACAAAATTGTTAATGAGTATCAAATGTCGTCGCAGGCTTTTATATAGCGCTTGGAAATGTGATGGGATGATCAATTAGTGGAATTGAAGGGGACGAGTATACTAAGATAAGTGCGAACAAACAGATAACAGTGTGAAGTTCTTATCACCTTTTGCGGTCGATAGTCGGGTGTTAGGCACTCAAAGAAACGGAACAACTATAAGTATGTACTTGAAGAATTGCTACAAAGTTTAAAATAATAGATTAACTGGTGTGATGTTAAATAGTACCACCGAATTTATGACTGGGCGATAACTGAAAATTCTCCGAAATAATTGTATTTATTAGAATGCCTTCATCCGTAAAAAATATGAAAAATATTTTTGAATCCAGATAGAAATAACTGGTGATCCAATATATTTTAATCTTTAATTGTTTTTGTTTGCCATTTTAACTCGAAAAGAATGTATTTTTATCATTTTTATATTTGTAGGTGTAATTATTAGTCTATAAGTGAAATACAGTTTATCAAGAAACTGTTTACACATAGAAAATAAATACACTTTTTCACTTTCCACAGCAAAATAAATTACTTTTTACGTCAGTTCAACAGCTCTAACGTTTTTGATTTTATATAAGATACTAGCAGATCCGGCAGTCGTTGTCCTGCATGATATTTCAAGCTATTGGCATATTGAACAGAACATATTTTTTGTTTTATTGGAACAAACCGGAATTAATATATAATTGGATTGAAGATTTGGTACACCCACAGTAGCGACATCCAATTAAAAAACCAACTGGACCGAGTGGTGACTAAAAACTATACTCGAATACACACAAACAATTTCATTCAAATCGGTCCAGCCGCATAGGATTAGTTCAATGACATACAGACGTACCGACTGTAAGTCCTATATTTGTACCCCAGCCTTCGACTATTTCTAAATCAAGAACACAACAGTTTGCATGCTTTCGATATTTATTTCGTGAAACTAAAATTTACTGTATATTTAACTGGTCAATTTCGAGCACTCCTTGACGAAGGTGGGGAATTCAGTGAATACGGAGATCAAATCACCAACAGCATTCATGTTGCATGTGCCATAAGCTCCAGGAGTGGAGGACAACTTCTTGGATAGGGTAATGCTTTTGCCGATCTGCTTCTTCAGTGTTACCATCTTGCTCACCAACTTAACGAAGCAACTTTTTGATGTCTTCTTCTGGCCATCAGCTTCATCGTTGTAGTCACTGTTATTGCAGACATTCTCATTCAAGTTAACAATATCATTGCAAGTGTAGACCACAGTTTGGACTTGATTTATGAGCGCATTCAAGTCCTTAAAGGCGGCGCTATTGCAATCCTTAAAGGCGTTCAAGAAATTAATGCCAGCTGCACGAATGCTAATGACTCTTTCGATGGTGCAATGTACACCTTTCAGTGTGCGAAGGCTGGCTTTGATAGTTGGCTTCAAAATTCCGAACACGCTGAAAACGAAAGCATCATCGATCTCATCGGCTAACTCCGAGGGAGAGAAATCGTTAACCTCCTGATCCTCGACGGAGTAGTCCACACTGGCCTATAGCGGGTACAATATAAGTTTTTGGAAGAAAAATTTAAAAAATAACGGCAAGTTACTCACTGCATTGACTGCGAGGCAGAGTCCAAGAACGAGAGCGAAGACAGCTAATTTCATTTTGAATTGTTTACTTTGCTAACAAAATTGTTAATGAAAATCAAATGTCGGCGCAGGCTTTTATATAGAAACTATACGCTTGTCAGGTATTGGAATTAGAGAGTGTAAGATAAGTGGGTCGCAACACCTGCATAACTCTGATAACAATGCAAAGACCCTTATCAGCGCTTATGATCGATAGTCGAGCGTTAAGCTGCAGTAGAACCGTGTATTAATAGATTTAAGCCTCGAGCTTCTCAACCAACAGATAACAAACAGAGTTTAAATCGTTTCAAATTTTCTGTTGTTTGCAAATTAAGCTTTGTCGTAGCTTCGCTGGTGGTCTCTGCGATATTAAAGAGTATCCAAAAATTAAAAAATAATTTTAATAATAATTTGGATGATAACAAAAAACCACCGGAATGGTGGAATGTTTTGCCTCTTTGATAAAAAAATGAAAACACCCTTTTTCCATGTTGAGTTAAATTGTATATAAATTTTATCTCATCAAGCCATGGATTAACTTCTTAAACTTTAATTGTGTGCTTTGTTTGTTTTGGTTCAATTAAATTTAATATGTTCAAGTAATCAGAACTAAAACGTGATGCCAGTTGTAATAGATTCTATATAAGATATTATTCAATATTGTATCCAATGATGATTTCTTCTAGCGTTAGTTTTATTATTAAAAAGTAAAATGAGGAAAATTCGAACATGAAATTATATTTTATTTGCAATGCGCTAAATCTTTATTACAACTTATAGTCTTTGGTGTCCGTTGTCTTTCTCTCTGAATATGAAGGCGTTAGGAACGCTCAGAGTTCGACGCCCTAATGCGACCTTGTATATTTCTAATATGTATTATGTTCGTCAAGCTGCTGCACACGCTCCATACTCGACTCGCAAGCGCGTACTTGAGAGGTTTTGAAATTTTGTTCAGCAAGCAGCTGTGAGCGCTCGGTACTCGACTCTCTGGCACGCGATTGTGATGCGAAGGGAATGACTTGCAAGACGATTTTCAGTTTCATATGAAGATTCTCCATCAAGGCGTCTTTTTGATACCCTCACCTGGGAACTATTTCCAGAAAGTTGAGATTCTAGCAATAAATATAGCCTATGTTACTAGGGGTGAATGTAGCTTTATAATGGTGAAAGAATTTTTGAAATCGGCGCAGTAGTTTTTGAGTTTATTCATTACAAACATACATACAAATCATTCCTCTTTATAATAGTAGTATAGATATGAAAGAGCTACCGATATTTTCAGTAAAAAGTTAGCTATAGGTACTGAAGTTCTTATGTTCGATATCTGGTGCCTTTGAAAGTACATCCTTGCTGGTGCTTGATTTACATATTGGGCCTAATCATTGTATACGCAGCGAATTCAATTTCGATACGATAAAGATTTTCGATCGAAAATTTTCAGGCAATCCTTGATTCCGTCGTTAAACCTCTTTACCACAAAGTGAGAACGTAAAACTGTTTTATCGCTCTTTATAGACAAATGCGACAAATTAGATAAATTACATTGTCTGTACTTTTGCTTCGTTCAAAAAATTAAAACTGACCTGATCATCGAGGGCCTTTACACATTTTCTTTCATCCGGTTTTATCCTGTATTGGAGAGCCTACATTGTTTAATTACTGCGAAATTTCTTCTTTCTTTCGCTATTTCGGGGGACAACTTTATATCGCTTTTAAACAACTTAAATTTTTTTTCTTGGTCTATTTTTGTCTCTTGTCTCTAAAATACCCATTTCAAATATAATTTAGTCCGTCATCAGTAATTGTTTACATAAAAATTTTCAAATGGTTTATTTCCTTCAAATTTTCGCAACACACTCATCAACGGATAGGTTTCGACCAAATTTATCGATTTTGCGATTTCGTAATTAGCGACAACTATTAGCTGCGGAATGTATTTTTTCGATTCGGTGGGTTCATTTCGATAGTAAATTTTATTATCGGTACGGTTTCAATGATCAGAGCCATTGTAAAGTGAATGAATCAGATCATCTACAATGGTGTTGTATTGTAACTAGGAACATCAGAAGAGCAAGGAAATTGGGTCCGAGTATTTCCTGAAATATGGTTTTATATTCATAATTGTGCGGTGCCACATCTGTTGTTTTTGTTTTGCTTGCTTTCTGAACCATTTCTAACAAAAAATTTTATATTTCTGAAGGCAAGGAATATGTCATAATATAGCTTCACTGAATTGTGAGATATGTATAAAAAATACATTAGTTGGTGATCTCACGCCTACTTTTCGAAAGTTTTGGAGCCATAAATCATTCATTAAACCTTCATTTAATTGAACTATCGTGATTGACTCTTATATTTCAGACAGAAGAACATGATTTCAAATCATAAGGCGACAATCTATCGAAATAGTTAGAAAACATACATAACATTTATATCTTTAATCTATATCTTAAGTCAAGAAAGCTGTCAAGCTTATTAGAAGCTAATAATTTCAGTACGCCATTGCAATATGAATAGGATTTCAATTTTCTCGAATGGCTATTTTTCGTATATCCAATTTCCTTCTTCCAAAATACAATTGTCACATTATTTTGTCATCGATTCAGACTTAAGACTACACATTGATATCATAACATCCAACTCACAGACAACAAACGATGAAGGCTCTTCGAATTCTGAACCTCTATCCAAGCAAGTACCAGCAAACTATATACAATACTGAGAGAACTGAGCTAATATGGCTCAATAATGTTGACAATGTTACACAAACTGCAGACGAACAATATACTTTTAAAATGCAAACGAAACCAAAGCCAGATTTTGAGCCAAATCTTGGATGCTCACGAAAGTTTGTCTCTCCATATATCATGAACAGATAATTGAAAACACCCACATTTTAGGTTTTCAACTGGAAGTCTGAACAAAGGAAATATAGTGAAGAACAACAAGCTCATTTCCGCCTCGAATTCGAACTTACGACTAACCGAGTGAAAATCAATACCACTGTAGTTTGCATGCTATCGATATTTAAAGTTTTATTTCGTGAAATTATAATGTATTACATATTTAACTGGTCAATTTCGAGCACTCCTTGACGAAGGTGGGGAATTCAGTAAAAACGGATAGCAAATCATCGACAGCTTCCATATTGCATGCGCCATAAGCACCAGGGGTGGAGGACAACTTCTTGGATAAAGTAACGGTTTTGCCGATCTGCTTCTTCAGGGTTACCATCTTGCTCACCAACTTGCCAAAGCAAGTCTTCGAAGTCTTCTTCTGACCATCGGCCTCATCATTGTAGTCACTGTTATTGCAGACATTCTCATTCAAGTTAACAATATCATTGCAGGTGTAGACCACAGTTTGCACTTGATTGAGAAGTGCATTCAAGTCCTTAAAGGCGGCGCTATTGCAATCCTTAAATGCGTTCAAGAAATTAATGCCAGCCGCACGTATGCTTATGACCCTTTCGATAGTACAATGTACTCCTTTCAGGGTGCGAAGACCGGCTTTGATAGTCGGCTTCAAGCGTCCAAAAACACCGTAAAAGAATGCATTGCTAATTTGATCGGCTAACTCCGAGGGAGACAACTCGATAACCTCCTCATCTTCGATAGAGTAATCCACACTGGCCTGTGATGGAGTGAAAATGGGTTGTTTGGACTAAAAAGGAAGTAAATAACGGAATGTAACTCACCGCGTTAACTGCGAGGCAGAGTCCAAGTACCAGAGCGAAGACAGCTAATTTCATTTTGAATGGTTTACTTTGCTAACAAAATTGTTAATGAAAATCGAATGTCGCGGTGAGCTTTTATAGCGCTTGAAAATGCAGTGCTGGTCAACTAGAGGAATTAGAGGTTGCAAGTATACTCAGATAAGTGCGCATATAATTAAATTTGGTATTAATTCCTGCATAACTGTAAACTGATAACAGCGTGAAGACTGTTATCAGCGCTTATGATCGACAGTCGAGCGTTAAGCTCACAAGGAAGCGTAGAATATATTGTGTGAAGTCGAGCATTATTCGTCTTAAGAAGAGAGCTTCTTGCCACGCTTTTAATCGCAAAATTTTGTTATATTAAAAATTTGCAAGACTTTGCAAATTAATTGTTCTTGTAGCTTCGCTGGTGGTCTTTGTGGTATTAAGGACTATCAAAACACAAAAATCTCCGAAATGGTGGCATATATTAGAATAACTTGGTATATAAAACCACTTTCTACATCGGGTGATCTAATATTTATACTTTTTAGTTGTATTTTTATCATTTTGCTGTTATGGGACTTAAATAATAATACCATAAGTGCCATATAGCCATGAATTAGATTTGTTTTGTTTCCAACTTTGTGTTATGTTTTGCTTGTTTGTCAATTAACTTTGTTATTTGTAGCAATCATCACTGAAAAGTTATTCGAAAGAAGTAATTGCCACTAAATGTGGATATAACATAAGATGTATTTCATTGTTGCATCACTAGTAGATTTCTTCTAAACTTTTTTTGTCTAAAACCCCGTATGGATGAATGTTTTCTGAGCTGAGTCTCATACCGGTGATCTTATCTAAAATCACTTTGAGACTAGAATGCTGCTGTTCCTTAATAGCCTTAAAAAAGTGTAAAAAAAATCATTGTCAGAAAGAGAGGTTAAGTAAACGAAAGTGGTTTTATTATCCGATAATTAATATAATAAGGGGATGGTTTCATATGTGGAAGTTCAAGTTAGTGAGGAAAGTTTCTGATTGCCATTCACTTGGCAGTGGCCAGGGACGATTCTTTTGCATATGACGCAATCAGCTCACGACTTCCGGTTTTAGACCAAGTATCCTCTGTGGGTAGCCAACAGACATCCGTTTGCTAAAGTGTGAAGGCGAAGCCCGATTTTGCGGTTGTGCGTAGTGTTTGGGACCCACCGTATAAAAAAACCTTCCGGCTTCGTATGGGTTTAAACAAACAGTTCAAAAGTTATAAGTTTTTACGCACACTCTTCTATATACACTCTTCCATACATACATATGTATGTATAATGCTTTCCCGTGTCTTGTGTGGGTTCTTTAAAAAAAGTAAAATGAGGAAAATTCAAACATGAAATTATATTTTATTTGCAATGAGCTGAAACTTGATTACGAACTCTAGTCTTTGGTGTCCGTTGTCTTTCTCTCTGATTAGGAAGGCATTGGGAACTCTCAGAGTTCGACGGTCTAGTGCGAGCTTGTATATTTCTAATATTTTTTTCTTCAAGCCGCACGCGCTCTGTATACGACTCTCAAGCGCGTACTTGGCAGGTTTTGAAAATTTGTTCAGCAAGCAGCAGCGAGCGCTCTTTACTCGACTCTCTGGCACGCGATTGCGATGCGGAGAAAATGACTTGGAAGATGATTTTCAGTTTCAGATTAAGATTCTCCATCACCGAGTCTTTTTGAGACCCTCAGCGGGGGACTATTTCAAGAAAATTAAGATTCTAGCAATAAATATAGCCTATGTTACTCGGGGTGAACGTAGCTTTTCAATGGGAAAAATGGAGAACTGGATGCCGAAATTTTCTTCATCGAAGCTAACATCTCTATGATATCTCTCAATACCATGATATGGTTTAAGATAATAGCATATCTTATGGTACAATATTTTTGGATTTATCCTATAACAGCTTCAATTGTAAAATCGCAGAATAGAGAAAAGGTATAAAACCGTATTTAATCAAGTTAATTATTTTCCTATAACAATTTTCTTGAACCTAGTAAAGAACTTTTACAATAACTGCCATACCGATCTGTAGAAAGTAGATGTTAAGTGTTTCCAGTGTCTATCGTTTCGATTTATTTATAATATATTTTAATAATACGTTTTATAGATAGTTAGCTTTTCTATTTGGTACTATCAGTCCAAAGAAGGATTCTACTAGTTTATGATGACATTCAATGAAGGATCGATCGGTTTTTAACAACTTAGCCTAGGTGCGCTATATGATTTATCATCTGATTTGAGGCTATTCTATCAGAATCGTGCAAATACACTGACGTCGTAATATCAAATATCTACACTGCCAGCAAACGATGAAGACTCTTTCTTTCCTACCCAAATTCCGATCCCCAATCCAAGTAAATACCAGCAAGCAATACACAAAACTGAGCTAATATGACTTAATAATGTTGACAATGGTTGCAGAAACGCACAAACTGCAACCAAACAACAAACAACAAACATTAGACAATGCAAATACAAACAAAAACAAATACTGGATGCCAGCAGCTACACAGACCGTAAGTAATCGGTGATTGTATGCGAATGTGTGTGTGTGTGTGAGGATGCACTTGTAAAGCAAATACAAACAACAATGACAGAGACATATTCGGTTGCATTTGCTAATGTGCGGCCAAAACACACCATTGTACTCTACCCTCAAAAGTCAAGGATTGCAACTGCAACATGCAACACAACGCACACACACACACCCACTCATAGCAGGGAGACACACGCATTTTGAGGAACACACATATCGCTGCCACTTACCTCCTTGTTGGCAATCGAGCCCGTCGGACTGTTGCAAATGCCAAATTTGCCGTCCATGCAGTGATCGGCGTCGCCGCCGTCCAGCCCATTTTGGTTGGCAATGAAACCGTTGTTGTTGCCAGCCGACATATTGCTTGTTAGCAACATATCGATATTGTTGTGCTCATTATTGCTGTTGTTGTTGTTGTTGTTGTTGCTCTCTAATTTGCCAGCCACGGACGAGGCCGTTGACAATGTTTCGGTTGTTGGCGACATTTGTATTTCATTGCCAATGTTGGTGTTGTTGTTGCTGCTGATGATGCTGTTATTATTGTTGGCAATGTTCTTGTTATTATTGCTATTGTTGTTGTTGTTCAACTCGAGCTTAAACTGCGACGGCGATGCCAATTGCGCGGCGTGCTGCAAATCAGTAGCGATGTTGTTGTTGTTGCCATTAACATTGTTGTTGTTATTGTTGAATGTGTTGCTAATATTGTTGGCAGTGGTGGACAACGTTGTGACTGTGTTAACATTATTCTTGCTGTTGCTGTTATTGTTGTTAGCGTTAGCTATATCCTCCACACAATCGGCCGAGGCATAATTGTTATTAGCCTCATTGCCCAATTCGTAAATGTTAACCATGTGCGCAGCCTGTGCGTGCACCATCAGATCCCACGGATTGGCGAAGGCATCCTTGCAGACGGCACATAATAGTTTGGCGCTCATCGGTGGGGTTTCTGTGGGGAAAAATTGGAGAGAAAGAGAGAAATTAGTTTATTTTTATAGAAAATTAAAAGAGAGTTAGTTAAGAAAGGAATAATTGTAATCTTCGATGGATAAAATAATATTTAGCTGAGTTTAGACCCCATCTGCTGTTAGTCATATTCTCTACCTTTTTAACCGCGTTTTGAACTGAGAAACACTTAAAAGTTGATAAATATTGAGGAGAAGATATCTTATTAGCTATGGAAGTATATTTATTTTTTTGCTTGGGAAAGCATCAAAAGCCAATGAATGGCCTATCAGAACTTCGAAGCAAATTATTAATTTTGTTAAAGATAAAGAAGATAGACGGCAGGATAGGCAGAAATCAACGGACCCTTGAAATAGTTGATTTTTAAGAGTGACTTGAATGAAAGTATTTTAGGTCTACAACTTTGCTTCCGCCGTTTTCCAGGTCTCTAGGATCAAGCACTGGTCGATTAATTCGATTAAATCCGTTTTATATCGATCTTGGACATTTGTGCCAAAATTAACCCAATAAAATATTTTTAGAGATCTGTTTGCATCCCAAACTTATTCTCAACAGAAAATGTCACTTTTTGAGCCGAATTCTCGACATTTGCGGGATTTTTTTGCATTTCGTTTTTAATTCCAAGAAAAGTGCGGTTGGATATCAACCAACTGTTTATTTGAATTCTAATTAATACCCTTACAATTAAAAAAAAAATATGTTCAAGTGTTTAAACTTTCTTTCACTTTCACTCACTATCCTACATTTAAACATCTCCCATAGACAATAATAGCGCAACAGCTGTTCACACAAACTGGATAATAATCCCTTCTGCCAGCAGCCAGCTCAAACAAAGTGCCATGAATTCTCATACTTTCATCTTCTAAAAGCTGGCGTATAGTGCAAGTATTTTCATAGTTTGAATTTGTGCACGATGGAACGCCTAAAATTCTGCTACAAATTTAGTTAGCAAACTAATGTAATTGAGCAGATGACCCGGCAGGAAATTTGTAACTAAATCTGCATGTATTTTAATAATATGTTAAGCAATTTTTTTTTGGAGCAGGCCAACTACTCTCCATATATTTAATATATAAATTTAGAGCTTTTGGATTAATGTTTTACTTTTTGAACCTAAATGTATACCTCTTCGTCTAAATTAATTTTGAAAAAAAAAAAATTAAAAATTAACTGCACCTATTTCAAGCTATCCTACACACTCTTTATATAATGTAATGTTGTTTTATTCACTTAAAAAAGGAATTCGTGATTTTTAGTTATTAACACATGGTCATAAGATACACAAGATTTTAAGCTATGAAGTTCTATATCTTGAAATTTTACTGCAGTCACTGTTTCTCTAATAATCTAATAATCATAAAGGGTGATACTAACCCTAATTTTAATCTTTTGTAAATTCAACAAATTAAATTCTAGATTTATTTGTTTTTTTATACCACCCTAATGTTCTTATCATTTTTAACGCTTTGAACTATCATTGAGAATTTTTTGTTATTATTTTTATTATTATTATTTTTATTATTATTAAATTTAGTACCACCCTAATACACTGTTTGCTGTGCGATAGAATGTGCTACAAAATATAGCTGCCAGCCAAACATGTGCAAACAAGTGTCGACTGACACGTTTGCAAAAGTGTTAAACAATAATAAATTAATTACAAACAACAGTAGCAGCAAATGGCAGAAAGAACAGCAGTAACAGCAACAGCAACAAAAACAACATGGACAACAACAACAGCAACAGCAGCATAACACAAATACAAAATAATATGCAACTTCAACAGAAATTTCCGTAAGATGCAAAACAAGTGTTGCAATAACAATTTGCATGAAGTGGCATGCAACAGCAGCATGATGTGGCACATACAAACAAACACACACACACATGCAAGCATATGCTTCTTTGGTTATTATATGAGCTTGTCGTAGATGATGCTGTTGCTGAGTTGTGTTGGTGTGGGTGTGGGTGCAACAATAACAACAATAATGCGGCAATAAAACACCAGCACTTGGCTGCGTCTGCGATACTTACTTGCAGCAAAGGCAACATCCTGGCACTTGCAAGTGAAACGCAACTTGCAATAACTCCGCTTGTGGTCTAATAATTCAGCCAGTTCGTTGAAGCATTCTCGGCAATTGCCGCAAATTAATGTGTCCGGGTTGCCTGGAAAATTTACAAATTTTTTTTAAATATATTTCGAGGGCATATATGATATGCTAGATATGCTGTGTATAGTCTATATGCAGTCGGCTGTAAGAGAAACTGTATTTCTTACTGTCATTTGTATGTTTTGTACTTATATTTCAATATCGTAATAATAGAAATCTTAAAAAAGTATCCATATTTTTCATTACAAACGTCGACTTATCTTCATAATTTTTCAGAAGAGGGATGAGTCTTAAACTGAAAGGGATATATCTTTGACTGACCGAGAACATTGCCGTGATGAATCTCTTTCTTTTCAGTTGAATCCTTAATTATAGGATAAATATTCAAGCTTAATAGCCGCTTATAAATACAAAAAATATATCATGATATTTTTCGAATTTTATTTTTATCTCATGCTATTTTTTTGATACAATATTTTTTTCTCGCATGCTCTTCTTAGGCATTGTATTTGTATCGACGAAATAATATCAATTCTGCTTACAGCCGAACTCATTCTTGTTTGAAGAAGTGTTTTCTCGAGATATCAAGATGAACATTAATACCTTTTCACCTCTTTAACTTTTCGAGATATTTGTCCGATCCGGAAGTATTCTGTAAGCTGTTGAATCGTTTGGTATAATTTTCAGAAATTATTCCTATTGGTGAACATCCCCAATTCTCACTTACGAATTTCGGATTATTTATTTTTCGTTAAGATCTCTCATTTCTTCTTTTCTAAACCAAATCGAATTCAACCACGAATATAGCATATTTTTAAAAGACGAATTCAATAATTTTGTTGGACCGTAAACGGAAATGTTACTTTCAGACGTGTGGACTAGTATCTGAACAATTTTATTGGCTCGAATTCAGTTAAATAAAATCCGGAAGCCCAAACCAGATTTCAAAAACTCAGCACTTATTCAGCTTAAGAGAATTACAGCAGAATAATGTGCTGAATATCGAAGCGCTTACAAAGTCTGCTATGGAGGTGACTGAGTTGCCTTTGTCTCGAAGGCAAATTAATCGGCGTCTATTTGAGTAAACTTGGTCTTACCCGTCTGCTGATTACACATATAACAAAATTTTTGCATTTAATTTACTATTATACGAAAATATGTAGCAGCTTTATATATTATATTAATTAAGAAAATCGTCTACAAAATATATTTGCAATGCCCGAAAATAGAAATCGCCAATCATAACATATTATAAATATCACTTTCGAAATTTCCATTCCAGCTTTGCGGTAAATCCGGCACACCATCACTTCGCCAGTTCAAATGGCTGTTCAACTCTTCGTAAACGCTCGTTCGACGTGGATGACGCCTAAGAGCGTGGCGTCGCCGCTTTCTGTGCTCAGTGAAACGGTCTTCAGCTGCTTTATTTGCTTTGCTATAGCGTGTGTGTCTGCTTCGTTTGTTTTCCGGTTTACTATGTAGCGCGGATCCAAAGTTTGATCTATGACGTCTATGAATTCCGCTATCACTCTTACGTTGTCTTATATTTCTTAACTGTGCACTCTTTTGTCGCTTAGTTTTAGTGGTTCCACTATTTAAACGCTTTATGGAATCTCTATGGTGTAGAAGATCCTTTAATTTTACCTTCTGATGACATTTATCGCAATTCGGCTGTGGTTTAAACCATTTGTTAAATAGCTTTTGTAGTGGAAAGAAGCTTTTTGCTTTACTAGTTGTTGTCTGTTCAACAGGTAATACAGTCGGTAATGCTTTCGGTGTGTAGGTAGCCGATTTTGTATTTCCACAATTCTGACTTCTCCCCAACAAGCGGCCCATAAAACTGAGATTCTGTTGTATGGGGTCTGCTTGTTCTTGTTTACGAAAATTTTCTAACGATATTTCCGCTGGACTCTTCTTTGTAAATTGCTCTATATCGAAATCATTACAACCCTTGGCGTTATCGGAATTGTCTTTATCGCCAAAATTGTTGTCTAAGCTATAGAAGTCAGCGCCATTTCGTGACTTACAGACATCATTCGGCTCGGTATCCATTTTAGGGAATGGTATTATGTATGGCGGCGTGCTCGTTTCAGTCTCACACTTCCTTGTGCATTGCTCAAGTGGCATAAAAGACATTGGTGTCTTCGTTGTTTGCTGTCGGAAATGTTGTATGTTGTGATTCTTGCCCGCGCACTTTTGTGCCATCGGTTGTGGGGGTGGTGATTTCGTCGGACAAAATGGCAGTTTCACCCTCATTGCATCCTCGAATATACCCGACTGATCTTCGTCTTTTACTTCGTCATAATCGAGTATTTGTAAATTATTGCTACGCCTCTCAAACTTTGGATCCTCTTGTTCATCAGGGTAGTAGTAGTTCTCACGTTTCTTGTATCTCGCATCTGAGCTCCCGGAGTCTTTGAGACCACGTAAGTAATATCGTTGGTAATGTGGTTGTCCAGCGTAATGCACTAAAGTCAACATTTTTGATTTATCCACAGCTCTATGTTCACGGTTGCGCAGCTCGCGTACGACGCGGCGTAGTTTTGCACGCATTGAAGGTGCGTGAAACTCTTGTTGCGCTTTCCAACGTTTATTTAAGTGTCTTCGCCGTTTTTGTGTATGTGTTTGTGGTGGCGGTTTCATGGTTGTTGCGCTGGGTGTGGCAGCTTCGGTTACTGGATAACACATAGTCGCATAACCGCTAACAGATTGGGTGGTCACTTCTTCCGTATTATTCGGGGGTTTCGTAATTGTTGTGCTTTCTTGAGAATTTACCGTGGGTTGTGACTGCGTGGTTGCCTCCTGTGTGACTGGAGCTGGCGTTGTCTGTAGTGATTGAGTTGAATTCTCTATTGAAACATTCAGTGGTGGTTGCGTAACTTCGGATGAAGTGTTTTGACTTGCAGCCGTGGTAGTTGTCTGCGTTTCGTTTGAAGGCGTTACACTAACATTTTGATTCGAGACCTGTGTGGTTGTCTCCGGCGTGGCATTCACCGCTGGTGGCTCGGTTACTGGAAAGCACATCGTTGGATAAGCTTCTATCGAAGTGGGCGTCGCGAGCGTAGTACCGTTCGTAGGCGTAAAGTCTGTAGGTCGCTCATTTGGTACGCCTGGTATTGGTGTTGTTACAATAAGAGACAATATTTCTAATGGACCACTCGTTTGCGTGGGATTTGGAGGTTTCGCAGTGTGTATTTCGTGATCTGCCAATTTCTCCGCTGGATTAGTGATTTCTTCTTCATCTGGTCCACAAGTGGTGTGTCCTGGCTCACCTGAATTAGTGATTTCATGTGCCTCAGCTGGATTAGGGATTTCTATTTCATCAGGTCCACATGTGGTATGTGGCTCAACTGGATTAGGGATTTCTACTTCATCGGGTCCGCAAGTGGTGTGTCCTTCGGCTCCTCCTTGTATCCACTCGGCATTCTTAATTGGTTTGAGTATAAGTAATTTATAATACTGTTTATTGTTATCGGTCTCCACCGGGGGTCCATGTGCAGACGTTCTTTGGGTTTCATTAGCTGCAGATTCCTCCGCTTGATCAGGGATTTCTTCTTCATCGGGTCCACATGTGGTGTGTGATTCATCTGAATTACTGACTTTTTTATCAGGTCCACTTGTGGTGTGTGACTCAGCTGAATTAGTGACTTCTTTATCGGGTCCACTTGTGGTGTGTCCTTGGACTCGTACTTGTTTCCATGCTCCATTATTCAGTGGTTCGAATATAAGTAATTCCAAGTTCTCTTCGTCGCTGGGTTCATGCGCTGATGTTCTTTCTGTTTGCTCCTCTTCTTCAAGTTCTGCCTTCCATTCAATCTGGTTTTTCCGCGTCGCCGCTGTTGTAGTCTCTACTTCTTCATCTTCAGGTTCACATGTTTCGTTTTCCTCACCATCCTCTTCGTTCGCGGATTCTTCCTCTTCACTGCACTCCTCCGCTGTTTCCTCAGCTTCTGTAGTTATATCACCTGTTTGATTTTCCTGTGAGTTTTCTGTTGTTGTCTCATTTTTATGTAAGATGTGGGACTTAAGAAGAGACAAAGCTATGTTTCTTACTAACTCGTCCCCATCGTTTCTTGATGTAGTAGTTTCATTTGATTTGGCGTGCGGCTTTTCGATACTTGTTTCATGTTCGGCGTGCTTTCTTCCGTCGTTGTCGGAATCTTTATCTTCATGACCGCCTGTACTCGCTTTACTCCCATGATTACAATTACAAGATATTATTTTATGACTGGTTCCTTCTTTTCTTGTGACCTCTTCTTCGTCATTATTTTCGATTGTTTTATTGTGGCTGTCATGTATAGACTCTTCTTCTTTTTCGGTGTGTGATTTCTTTGACGATATTTCCTCCTCATCATCTTTAGATTTGTGTAAGACCTTTGTTTTGTTCTGAGACTTATCAGCGTCTTCGGATTCTAATTCGTTTCCTCTCGTCGTTGTTGCCTCCTCATGGTCTTCATCTTTGTGGTGGTTCTTCGCTTTGTGTCGTACTGTATTGGTTTCTTCATTTTCTAAATTAGGATTGCATGTCGTATGTTGCTCGTCTTCGCGATTTTCTTCGTCTTGTTTATTTTTATGGTGGTGCCGATGTGTAACCGCTTCAGCGCTGTCCAAGCTATGTTTTCGCGTCGCAACTTCTTCCTCGCAATTTTCCTCTGTGTGCTCGCCATGTGCTCCTTTCATTTTATTAGTACGTTGGGTCGCAGTCTCTTCCATATCCGCATGATGCCTTCGTGTTGTCGCTTCTTCAGCCCGATCTATGCAATTACTCCCATATTTTAAGTTATTAAATGGTGTACGCTTGGTGGTGGGCCTTGTTACAGGCACATCTTCTGTTGTGGTGCAGGTGGTTGTCTCATGCGGCGGCATTGTAAAGTCTTCGGCATGTAGGGTGCGCGGCGTAGCTATCGGATGACTGCCGAGATCAATGAAATGCTCGTCGGTTGCTTCGCCACCTTTGCCATGATCACGGCGCTCTTCGTTATCCTCTTGTTGTAGTAACATCTTCATGGCATGGGACAGCATTCGGCCTTTCAGTTTGAGCAAACCTTCAACGTATTCGTGATATTTGGCCGAACTATGTGACGGTTTGCATTGCATATTATGCCCGTTCGACAATAGTATTCTTACAGTTAAAATTGTAAAAATTAAATAAACCTTTTTTGAAAAATACATTTCGAATATTTACGTATACAAAAATCAAATGACATTCAAGATTTCCACATTTTCAAAGAATCACTTTCAGAAATGTGTTGAAAATGTTTAAAAAAGATGCGATAAATTTGTGTATATCGATTTCAAAGTACAATTAGGGAAATTAACTTAACCGAGTAGGCCATTGAGAAGTAAAACTCTGCAAGTCCCTCATTTTTCCTGTCCTGCTTTATGATTCTGACGCGTGGACAATGTCGACATCCGTTGAGACAGTAGGAGTTTTCGAGGGATACATTTTGCGTAAGATTTATGGTTCTTTCATGATTGGCAACGCCAAATACCGCAGACGATGGAACAATGAGCTGTGCGACTTATGCGGCAATATTGACATAGTTCAGTGAATAAAAAGACAATAAGATGTTGTGCGATTGGATGAAAACACACCAGCTTTGAAAGTATACCACCCCTGGTGGAAGCAGAGGAAGACCTCCATTCCGTTTAAAAGATCTGGTGGAGAGCGACCTGGCTCCACTTGGTTTTCCAATTGGCTTTTCATTCCGCAAAAAAGAGACAAATGAAGTGATATTGGACTGATCAAGGGTTTTCAATGAAGGGTGGTCTGTATTGGCCTAAAGTCAAGAGAAGAACAACACCAATCACACTTTGGATATAAAAAGGTTTGGCTTTAGATTCTTCGGTAGATTGTTGCTCGAGCACATCGCGTCATTACTACCCTAATAAATATGGATCTTATGTAAGTCTCTTTCTTACTTCACTAACGAACCTCTCCTAAGGGCTCAAAAATTGTAGGTTCTCATGTTTAAAGATACATTCGTTCGTCTTGACACAGATAGATCTCTATAACTTCAAAATTGCGTTAAAGAGCTTTAACATAGAATAAAAAGATAACCCGAAAATACCAAAACTACTTCAATTTTCTGCCACTTCATATCGTACCCTTTTCAGTCATTCCTTCGTTTTTAGAGCTTAACAGCATGTCTCTCTCCCCACAGAACTCATTGAAAGTCTCTCCCTAGCAAAGAGTCAAGCGGAAATCCCACATTAATTCCTTTTAAGTTGCTTACCCAGTACAAGCCATGGCAGTAGCTTTGTCTATGTACACATCATGCCGTTCGTCCGTCGGTACGTTTATGTAACCGTTATTGGTCAATTGTCAATAGACGCTTGAACGTATCATCAATACTTACTGTAAACTTTGAATGGTCCCCATTGTTGATTCGAACTTAATTGCTCTTGTTGCTGCGCCAGCTGTTGTTGTTGCGGTTGCTGTTGCTGCTGTTGTTGTGTTTGCTTTTGCAAAAGTGATGACTTGTGCTGTTGCTGTTGTTGTGATTGCGGCATATTGGGCAGCGACAATGTCAACGGTTGCAAAGCGCCACCAATATATGCTGATTGTTGTTGTTGTTGGTGCTGCTGTTGCGACTGGCCATTTGCCATGCCGGCAGCATAGTTCGTGGCTGTTGTTGACAACTGCTCATTGGCCCCACCACTAGCGCCACCAGACGAGCCATTGCCACCACCATTCAGCAGCGTTGTTTGATTAGCGGCGGCAATTATTGCCGATGTGGCATTCTGCACGGATGCGGACGATTTCAATTGTAAGCCACCCGTCGCGGTTAGCGTGTATTGACCGACAGCCGCAGCGGCTGCAGCTGCCGCCGCCGCTTGTTGCTGTTGTTTGATCTGCTGCTGCTGTTGATGTTGTTGTTGCTGCTGTTGCTGTTGTTGTTGCAAGTAAACGCTGAGATTGTGATGTGCAGCGCTGGTGGGTGTATTGGCACCACTTGCACCGCCCGCGACACCATTGCATGTGGCCGCTGCAGCGGCGGCGGCGGCGGCAGCGGCTGTGGCATTGCCCAACAAACTGTGTTGATGCTGATGTAGCAACAGTTGTTGCTGTGGCAACAAATTGGCTGTCATCGCAGCCATGGCGACGGCGGCCACCTGCTGTTGATGCTGATGCTGTTGCTGCTGTTGTTGTTGTTGCTGATGGTGATTATGCGCCTGCTGCTGCTGCACGTGATGCTGATGGTGGGGATGTGGCAACAGGTGCGTGGACTGCTGTTGCTGCTGCTGTTGTTGTTGCTGTTGATGCAGCTGTTGCTGGTGTTGTTGGGCCAGTGCCGCAGCAGCAACGGCGGCATTTATATTGCTGCTATTCACCGCATCGCTAAGCAAACGCGACGTGGATGTCATTAGACGCTTGCGCTTCTTCGGACGCACACCGGATGAGCGTAGCAGCGCCGACGAGCAGTAGCTGTCGTAAAAGTAGTCCCTGTGTAAACGAGAAAGTTAAAAAGAGAGAGTGAGAGAGTGAAAAATAAGCAATGAAATGGCACAGAAGAGTTTAATTGAATTGTAAACACCGTTAAATGGTGGAAAATGTGGTATTGAAAGTGAAGAGAGAGGAGTTATTTATATATAGAGAGAGCACGATGATGCATGGAAAATTTGGATAATGGTTTTTATTTGTTACAATTTCGTCACGAAAAAAATACTCTTATGATCTCGAAATCCATAATTTCATAAGAAATTGGTGGAGATAACACAAATATTCAAATTTATTTAGATCAACTTTTGTAAGATTTTTCCACTGATATTATATATTTAACTAGTAGACTGCTCCGTCTTCGTACGGGTTTAAACAAACATTTCAAAAGTTATAAGTTATAGCTCGTTCCTCGACTTTCTGGAACGCGATTGCAATGCGATGAGAATTACTTGCAACACGATTTTCAGTTTCAGATTAAGATTCTCCATCACGGAGTCTTTTTGATACCCTCGCCTGGGAACTATCTCCAGAAAGTTGAGATTCTAGCAATAATGTTACTCGAGGTGAATGTAGATCGACACAGTCGTTTTTGAGTTTATTCATTACAAACACACATACAAATATTTTCTCTTTATAATAGTATAGTATAGTAGTATAGATATAAAAATTGGTTCATAATTCACCCAACACTGATGCTATAATCTTCCAGATATAGTTTGAAACTAGAAACTCGGAATTTGAGTAAATTCGCTGCATGATATTGGAGATTGGAAACTTTACCACTGGTGTACGATTTGTTATTATCTTCAGTTATTCAATAGTACAGGTATTTAAACTTTTTTCCAGATCAGAGTAGATTGCAGCCAAACCTAATGCGAGCTGAACTTAATAGAATTTGTTAAAAGATTTTATCTTATATATTTTTATCAATTTTGAAGCAGGTTTTGATTCAGAAAAATATTTTTTTTTTAATAATACTTGAAAGACATTCGGCATCACAAGACAACAAGATTTGAGCTTAATCTTTATAAATGCTTTCAACAATATAATATTAGCATTATTCCAATAACATTTGAGAACCGTTAACTGGTATATAAATATTTCATACAATATAATACGATCAATTTTTTATCAAAAGATTATCGGTTCGGGTCATAACTTCAGGCTACGCCCTATAGTACCCTGTACCATATATATTTTTGCTGATTTCCAAAACATTTTTTTTTTGTTTTTAGTAAATTTGGTCACGAGTTATATAAACAAATTTATATTATTTCATGTATAATATTCGATTACAACTAAAGCGAACCTTTTTCATAAGCATTTTCTAATAAACTCTGCAGTTTCATCAAGAAATTGTCATACAAGAGTGCTAACAGGCCCTTAGTTGACAATTTGTAGCAACCACATATGTTTTCTTTCCATGGAATCTAGCTCCATCAAAAAAGTTCCAAAAACTGCAGCAAAATCAAAAATCAAACACTTAAAAATTGCTGCTTGACAGCACCGATATTGTCAATATTTGATTATGAACCTATACCATTTACAAACATACAAATATACAAAGTGCAAACAATTTACTCTTTACTACCGACAACTACAAACAACCGCCAAAAAAGTTTAGAAAAAAATCAAATCACTCACAACCCTTTAGCAAAATCTATCGTCGGCTGCTTCACTGTTTGACTAATATACAAACATCGTACTAAGCACACCCTTCAACCCATTCCACCGTCCTACAACAAATAGAATACAAGTGCTTAAACCATAGGTCAACATGTTGCACGTTCGCTGCAAAATCTCAACCCATTGACCGGCGCGGTGGCTCACTCAACTCAACTCAACTCAATTTGCGGTTGTATGTATGTGCGTTTGTAGGCCCATTTGTGTTTTGACCTTTCCGGCTGATTTTCGGTTAATATTTGGGGGTTGGGTGGCATTGTATTGTCACTGTATCGAATTCAATCTGTGTGGCATTTGTGGCTTGTGGCAAGTGGTAAGTGGTTCGGCAACAATTGATGTTTCGACAATTGTTTGTGTGTGTGTGTGTATGTGAGAGCACACGTGTGCGGTAGTTGTGGTTACTTTGTGGTTTAAAATTGTTTATACAGTTACATTTAATGATATCTATTCCAGGTGAAATGTATACTGGCATTTGAGAATATATGAAGGGTGTTTTATTCAGTAGCATAGAATTTTTCTTGAAAGAGAACACAGAATAAATTATAAAATAGACAATTTTTTGACATCATTAGCTAAATATTTTATGACGTTTAGTATTTCGAGTGAATTTTAATATATTGTTCATGAGACTTATGCAGATTGTCCTCTGAATTGTACTTGACGTTAATAATATTGATATCGATATCGGACTAAAACTTTTCAAGACCCCAGATATCAAACATAAGGACTTCAGTGCTTGTGGCTAATTTCGAAAATATCGGTGAACGCCTCAATATTCTAATCAAATTCAGAGGAGATACTTTCTTCATAATAGTGCACCTCTGTGGCAAAAATTGGCAAAATCAGGTCAATACTTCCTGAAGCCCTCATATAATACCTCATATTCGCAATTTCAAATTTCCAGTGGACTTTTTACTGTATATATCGGTTGATATGTCAGATATCTTAATAAAATTAAGTATTAAGTAAACGTAAAATATTGGATATAATACAGCTTGGTGACAAAAATAGTTGAAATCGATCCAAGAATTACGCCAGTCCCCATATACTATATGTTTCGATATGATTTTCGCTATTCTAATGGACTTTATGCCGAATGTATGGATCGAATTATGTGGTATCTTAATAAAATTATTATTTAAATAAATTGTGACAGTATAAAATGTTCGATAATACCCGTAACCCTCCCTTACTTGCCTTCTTATATACTTAATTTTTTACGCCAAAAATAGTTTGAAGGATCTTAACCGGCAATGAATCTGTCGTGAAATCTTAACCTTGAAATCTCTTTCTATAAAATAAGTTCAATATCACATAATCGATATAGCCAAATTTCATGGTGATCATATTTATAATGATTACTGAACGAAAGGGTTATATTTTTTATTTTACGTGATGGTATACCTGTCTCCTGAATCTCTTGATCATTCATGTTCTTTTTTCTCAAATTTTGAAACACGAGGTGCTGCTTTCCTCATCCTTAGTTCCTAACCATTATCAAGTAATACTTTGAACAGTTGTTTCCCTTACGGCAATGAGTTAAAGAATAGGTTCATGCGAATTAAAGGGTTCAATATAATATTATATATAAATATTTTTAAAAACTTTTGTTAACTATTTTCCTACTGGCTCATTTACGTCAACCGTTTGTTAAATATTAACGCGCAAACTGTCAGCAGCACACAAAAAGCGCAACGAATAGTGGCAACACTACGCGACAGCACCAACATGTCAGCACAGTACACACACACACATAAAGTAAAGTTGGTCATCATTATGCCGGCCATCAACAGCAAATGTCAACGCCAAACAAACTGGCGACAAGTGAGAGTGCAACGTAACGCCCAACGGTATTATTTTTGTACTCGCAGGCAAACGGACACATGACTGCTGTTGTTGTATGCCGAGCGATATACAAATATGCAGTTATGTAGGTGGTGTGTGAGCTTGTAGTACGCGTGTGACGCATTTGTAGTGTTGACGGAACACTTCAGGCCACATATCAAAGCGCGAAGGCTCCGCAAAGGGCAAAAGAATAGTTCTTTTTCCGGTAGCGACAGTGGGTTGATTGAAAAAAGAAGACATTTATTTATGTATATATGTATGTGTGTGAGACCCTTTGGATGGGAGGGGAAAACAGTTGCCAACAAATGGCGACAAATCTGCAACAGTCGGTTCTCAGTCCTCAGTCCTCAGCCATCACTCGCCAGCCACCAGCCACCAAGCGCCCACAAGCGGCATTAAAACAAAGAAAGGCCGCCGCCAACAAAAAGGACATTCGAGTGATGAATTGTTTGTTGTTATTTACAGAAAGTAACCGCACGCAGCCAAGCAGGCGAGCAGAGAAAGTACACAAAAATGAAACTGAGTAAATGAAATAAATTGTTGGAATGCCGCTTGGCTTTCATTCACAGAGCCAGAACATTGGTTGGAATTTAATTTTTGTAGTAAATTTTGCATAAACGAACAAATAAAAGAAGGCGATTAAGTGAGAGAGAGAGAAGAATGGGAGAAAGCGGTGAGCAATGTAAACGGTTTAATGATATGTAAATATTTTAAGTAGTGAGAAATTGGTAAAGTGGGCGGACGAAGAGCTATGCCAGAAAGCTGTATTTTCCTCAATATTCAAGCTGAAGACTTGGCGCTTACAAGCAAGAACAATGAGCATTCATTGTACTGAGCCACTGGGCAACTTTTTTTTTCTTAATATTCAAAGTGAAAACTCGGCGCTTACAAGCAACAACAACTAGTACTTATTGCCACTCATTGCGCTGAGTAGTTTCGTGAGACGCACTGGGTTTGAGTGCGAGAAATTGTTAAATGACTTGAATTTGTAGCGCATTTGTCAGGCTTAGACCAAAAAACAAAATGAAAATATGCAAAATATAAATTGCAAATTTCGGCAACGAACCGAACCAAAATAGAAATTTAATTAAAAAACACTTTGAAGCGTGAATTCGGACATTTTGAGTGAGTCTCAACTAAACAAAAATATAATTCAAGCTACACTATGTGCACTTATATGTAAATAATATATAAGTAAACACCTATTTATTTACATTAAGTCTATTCAATTGCACACACATGTGCCTTCAAGCGCCGCCAATTTACTCAACCGCGGCGCATGGCGCTTCAAAAGGGGACACATGTTTACAATTCGTTGGTCATTAATAAATTTTGCTGCCAATACTTGAGCACCGTAATCAATCATTCTTGTAGAAATGCTATTAAATTGCCAGTGGGTACACACACCTTTTGAGCTTTCTTTATTTGATTTAGTAATACGGTTATTACTCATTCGGCGTAATGTTGAACATGACAAGTACAGACGGGTTTATTTATATATGCACATACTTATTTCTTTGGTAGTTGCAGGAAATATTAATAATTCTCAATTTTTTATAGGGGGACTCAAATTGAACAGTTTTTTTAAAGCACTTTGAAACTTGAGTTTTATTCAGATGTTTTTGTGAGGTAGGGTTTCAGTAGAATGAAAGAAAGCACTCCAACACAAAAAATATACGACTCGTTACCCACTGACGGCCGACGGAGAAAAGAACGACCAAAACTCAGGTGGAAGGATAAAGTGGATGTGGACCTGGCGAAACTTGAAACCCCTAACTGGCGCCATCGTGCGCAATGCAGAGACGACTGGCGAAGGCTTATGGACGCGGCCAAAACCGACACCCGGTTGTAAAGTCAAATTGATGATAGAGGGTTTTAGTTTGTAAGGGGACTTTTTGGGGTCAAAAAATAAACTTGTGAGTTAGCTATGACTTAGTTTACATAGCACATTTATTATTTCTTTGCTATTGAGAGCTATATCCCAGTAAAAAAAGATCCTAAGTTTGTTGTAGCTTTAGATCGAGAACAACGTACTTAGAATCGAAAGGATACAGATCAGGACTTATAGCAATTGGTCTATTGCAGTATTTTACAATGATCTTTTGGAACTGTTAGATGATCTCATGATAATCTATTGAACATGGTTTTATGATAGTTAGATACTCAAATCATTCAACCAAAATTTCTTTCTCAAACTAATCCTAGATTATCTGCTATCAGATTTTATTAAATCGTAGAACGATTTTTTTGGGGTTCTGAGGTTCTATGGATATTTTGTTCTAGAAAATACTAATAATTAAAATTTAGTTTAACTTACCAGTCATTTCCTGTTTTGGAGACATTCTGTCGCTTTCTACCAATTTGGTGTGGCTTGGGTTCAGCGACCATATTGACATCTGGAAGAAAATATTAAAAAATGTTATATTTTATGTATTTTTTATGAGCGTTATTGAATGGAAGTGGCTTTATATTGATGTCGAATATGGATTTTTAAACGATTTCTGACTTTATATTGTTCTATACGTTTTTATATTGCATAGTTACAGTGATAATAAAAATTTTGGTTGACCTTTACACCTTATTAAACGATTTCACGAGTGTCCATACTATCCCGCTTCATTGTATTTCCTATCTACCCGCTATAAAAACATAATTTTCCTTAGAAATTGACTATCCACACGCCACACTCCAAGATTTTCATTAATTTCTGATAGAAAAAGAGTCATAAAAAAAGAATATGGCCAGGAAACAGTTTTTTAATCAATCTCTAGAAATGTTAGAAGAAAAAAAAACACAAGCCAAATTGAAACAACTTCCGCCACGCAGAACACAGTCATTTGTCTTAATAAAAGTCGCAGCAGATTTTTCAGACCATTTACCATTCGCCACTCACCACTCGTCTCGGGTAAGTTAGTGAGCGCGACTGTCAAAAATATTCAAAAACATTTCCACACCCATCCATAACCAGTGAAAAGGGTGTCACAACCGCAGAAGCGGCAACAAAAAAATATTTTTAAGTAATATTCGCCCGATGCACGCTGTGTACGCCACGCCACGACATGCCACTCATCATAATTCATAGAGTCTGCAGGCCGTTGCCAAAACACCACCTCCACGCTTTCTTCGTTTTTCGTATTTTTGTCGCGCTGTGCTTGTCGACGCGCCCACTCGTTAAAGTACGACGGTTGGCTGGTAGCGCATTCTCAGTAAATTTTGAAATTTTTTTCCAATTCTCTTCTAACGGCGCTTCACATGCGGCTAAACGGGTGGTCTAACACCCCACTCTTGCTGACAAATCCAACTACAAATTGCCAGTAGGACTGTCAGCTTGGCTGCCGGCGAATATCCCCACTCTTTCTTGCTTTCCACTCAATCACTGCGCTCGCAGACGAAGCGGGAGTTGGAGAAGCGCCGCAACAGTGGCGGGTGCACTCTGCCGTCTGTCTGCTTGCTATAATTAAGATTAAGGATAAGAAATAAGAAGGATTTCCGGACGACTTTAAGAACTAAGCGCCAAAGCGGTTTAAATGTGCCCGAACCTTGGTGTCCGTAGTGTGGGTGGCTTGGTTGGTATGTGGCGATGATGACTTTTGCTGCAGTTGTTGCTGTCGTTCGTTCCGTGTCGGCAGTGAGTACTTTGTGGAAGCAGTTCTATTGCTCGGCTGTGACGGCTGTAAAAATACAGAAATCTCAAGCAATAGAAGTGGTTCATTTGCGCCCTACTCCTCCTTCCTCTTGGAATCATTGTCTTTATCGGTGGACTGCGCGCGTAAATGGAGCGTGTCAACCAGAGTCGTTTAAAGTGCTCCATTGTCGAGTGCGCGAATTAAAGCCGAAGCTCATTTTAAGGAGCGTTAAAAGCAACAGTTGGCCAAGTAGTTGGTGTGGTGAGGGTAGTAAAAAGTTTTTTTCCTTTTTAAAGAAAATTTACTTAAAATCCTCAAGCTTTTGCCTTTTATTTAATTTGTTTTCCACTGAGGTGCATTTTTCCGATTTTCACGCGACTAATTGAATTCCATAAAGCGTTGCAGCAAAAGCTCAGCCTTACAGTGGAAAGTGTCACTGCCAGCGCCAATTTTCATTTTTCCACAGGTGGCTAGTAGGTAGGTGTCGTCGGCAACGAGGTGTCGCGAGTAAGTGTGCAACTTATGATGTGTGGACTGTTGCATATGATGATATATGGTAGAGTGGAGTATACAGTTGACTCTGTCTAACATGAACTGTATTTCAATATTTGATTATTGGGAAAAGTTCTTCAGACTTAGTCTCGTAAGTTATGCCATAGTAATTCTTTGTAGGTTTCTCCCTCCCATTTTTGTTTGTAGAAAGTGTGAGGGAGAGTTTTTTATCTTTGGTGCAAAAAAATATTTTTTTGTCGTATTATCTTTCAGTAGTACCTTGGATAAGGTGTTCTCTATCGAGTTTTTTATGGATAATTCGATAGACTATAGTCCATTTTCGAGCTTTTATAATTTCATAACACTTCATATTTCCTTGAAATAAAAAGTTTAAACCTCTTGTTTAAAAGTTAAAATTATTGAGTATCTACTGTACATCCTCCTTCATTTGAGACACATATATTCTCACACATGCTCTCTGCAGTGTTTTTTATGCATAAGTGTGCGCGTAAAAGTTGTTTGTGCATCGCACGTTAAGTGCATTAAGATGTTCGCACAGAAATCGCATATTTTCTGCATTGTTGAAAATAAATTTGCACCTCAGCACACACAGTCGCGCTATGCACTACCTTCATAGGAGCCTATAGGTGCAGCAGCAAACTGAAAGTAACGCATTTAACAGTTGAACCAGCCGGCTGCTTTCCCACATTCACTTCAACACTTTGCTCGCACGGTGGCTCTTAGACATACATATATGCATATCTGTAATATGCTGGGAACAGGTGAAAGTATTCATATGCAGCATCGTGATTTTTTCTACCAGAGACACACATATTTAAACGTGCAGTAATTGCATTTATATATATGCATACGTTTGTATATCTACTTAATAACACTTTTAAGCGTTAATGAAATCGTCAGCTGTTCAGCTGTAAAGTATTCCCCATCGCCATCATGCAAGAAGCGTTAACAATTTGCCAGTATTGAAATTTCATTAAGTGCACATTATTGCACCGTTTAAATAAAGTGCAGCAAAATAGGCTGCAAAAGGATCATATTTTTCAGCGCTCATTGGTTTCTTTTTATTGCCGGAAGAAGTGAAGCACGGTTCATTTGTCTTGAACTTATGACACAAAATTCTGATTTTCAGCTGCAGTGAAGGTAAGCTTTTACCACCCATGACGCCTTACACATACATTTTTAAACAGGAAATTGACGATATTCAAAGAGCGTTTAGAAAGAACGGTGAAGTAGTAAATGGATTAGACACCACAGCCATAGTTATTTAGGTCGTTCAGATAGAACAGCCTCCCAGGAACACTATTGAAACAAACAAATTTTTCGACCCTGACGGACCATTCAGTCTCAATCCCGAACCCGACCCGATTCATGAATCTGATTTAATCCCGATCCCGCATCAATGAATCCCCCATTGTATTTTATGTTACGGCTATTCTCTCTCCTTAAGGTCGAATTCAGACTGAACAGACAGGAAAAGAGAGTGAAGAGGAAGAATCACCGGAAGAGTGAGAGAGAGAGAGAGAGATAGAAAACAATATGTTAATGAACTAACGTCTTCAAGAACAAATTGTCGGATTCCTCAAAATCTAGTTTATCTTTTGAATCTTTTGTTATTAAGGTCTGCGTGGTTATTTTCATTTTAGATCTCTTAGATCTCTAAGTCTGTGGCGACAATCTATGATAATGCTAAAATGATTTTGTAAAACTTCTAAAGACACTTCGGTATATCCATGGTGAATTCCAGCAAAATTAATAGGAGTAATGAAGGCATAGTCATAGGTTTCGACACCCCAAGGCAAGTGACTTTCATTACTTATTACCCCATTCGACAACATAAAACATCCTGTGAAATTCTTCATATTTCGGATTATAAGGTCATATATAAGGTCATAATCGGGAAAAAATCGCATCATAGACTCATCAAAGGACAATTGAAATTTAATTTATTTTTTCGCAAAAAGAAGAAAGTATTTTTGTCATCCAATGCGCTAAGTTTTAAAACTCTGCGATTTCTGTTTTAAAAAATAAACTTCCATGGCCAAATTACCTTTAAAGAAACCAACATCCGCTTGTCAACATAAATGTAATATAAGAAATGTCAACATCAGTGACGTAAAACGTTTTTCGCTTTCAACAAGATCACAATCAGGACACAGAGAGAATATTGCAAAGGTTGAGCGTCTTGCACTAACTTTGAGTTCTATCTAAATATCTAACACATTTCGCATTTAAACGCAATTTTAGAAAATTCAACAGCAGACAACTAGCCCACTTCCGCGCTTGCTTGAGTGAGTCGGAAAAGAAAATTCGCGGTAGTTGTTCGTGAAACTTATGGGCATCCGCTTTGCGGCCAATACCACGGAAATGAAAGAGAAAATTATCGCTGTTTTAACAGCAACTTGAAAGGATTGAATGAGAGCAAGAACAAGCAGTAGAATGTAAAAAAAAATTAAAATAAAATAAATTTTCAAGCTAACGGTTTGTCAAGAAGTCAAAGAACTTCGCGACCAAGAAAGTAGCAGTGTGCTCTTTAGGTATGTCTATTTGTGGGTGTTGAAAGGAATTTTGAGCGGCAGGCGAAAGAAAAAGACCGCAGACACGCCGCCGACACAACGAAGGTTAGATAAATGCACTTAGTGAGTGGGGGGTGGCGGCTAAGTGAAGGCGGGTTTAGTAAAAAAATAGAGTGAGTAAAAGGCGGTGGCGAAGCATTAAAGTGGCAAAGAGCATTCGCCGTCGACTTCGTTGCACAGTCAGTGAAGCCATTAAAAGTGGCAGTTACAAGAAACAGATTAAGCAGTAAAACTTTTCGACGGCCAATTGGCCGTCTGTTTTCGCCACTAACTGAGTTAGGTCGTTGGAACTTTCGCGTTTTGCGCGTCTAACGTATTTCAGGGAAATCGTAAATTAAATTGAATTTAGTCTTAGTACATATTATGTGCTTGTTTTAATGTTTTATGTGAAGTACATTAGCATTAAAATGGGGGTACTTGGAACTGTTAACTATGTTAACTGAAGATTTTCAATGTAACATCCTTAAAAACAAAAAAAAAAATATTTGTAACTGATTTAGAAAAGGCATTTATGAAATCAGAAGATAATAACTTTGTAGGGTCGGTTTGAAAAATTCCACACAGGTCTGAAAAAAACAAAAAAAAAAAATCAAGAACAAAACATGGACTAGATTTTGGCGGCCTCGACAAGTTGTCCTTGAAGAAGATAACCTAATTTGCAGTGGACATAGTTTAGGAGTTCATTAGCATCTTTCTTCTCTCTCTCTCTTCCAATCCCTTTCTGTCAATATCTATATGTAAACCTTCTTCTTCACTCGCTCTCTCTTCATTTCTGATATTTCTCCTTCACTATTTTTGGATCTCTTTTTGTGAATTATGTTTTGGTAGACTACTAACTGCTTTGATTTAATCACCTGTTTGTTAGCCTGTTCCTAGAAGCTTACCCATTTAATCTCCTTTCCATAATCTTGTTTTGATCCAACCACGTCAATCCGTTTATTTAGATCTACATGGTCTCAGTTCAACTAAACTACTACTAAGTGTTTGCAAAACCCAACAACGATCTTGAGTATCTCTGAGTAGACTCTGGGACACAATGAAGCTCATCTTCAACCAATTTTACATTTTTTAAGATTCTTGATCTGAATCTATAGTAATATAAAGAACTCATGGTGATAAGTGAATCTCATGATTGGTTGCTAAGTGTAAAAAATGTATCCAGATACTAGGCACTGCTTTCTTTAAAATAATATCCAATATTTCGTGACTTTTTTAAACTGGAAAACCCTTTCCTAGTCTTCAGCATTTATATATGAATATTAATAGCCTCTTCTACTCACCCAAAGTCTGACTCAGCACCGTGCGTCCATCTTCGCCGTGGCAAGCATTGCGTGCGTCGAAGGGATTTGTGAACTGAACGAAGGCGTAACCCTTGTGCATTGATATGCCTGGAAGTAGTTAAGGACAAAGATACAAATTTCATTACTAGAAACGTAATTCATTGTGATATTTGCACTCTTTGCCCGCACTTACCCGCCAACCGACCATAAATCTGAAACATGCGTTCCACATCCGTTTTCGAACACTGGAACGTATTCAAATTGCCCACAAAGATGCGCGAATTCACCGCCTGCGGATCCTGCGAGTTCGTCTGATTAGACAACTTTGACAGCTTCATTGTGTCGGCGACGCTGAGGAAATGTGACGCGTTCGTATGATGCTTGTAGTAGCTGTGGGTGGGACTGCTGGCGGCGCTGTTGCTGCTGCTGAAGCTGTGACCGGCCGTCAGAGCGGCTGCTTTGCTCGCGTATGCCGACGTCTCGGTGTCACAGTGGCCGCTGGGGTTGGTGTTGAAGGTGTGCACGCTGTGCGTGGGGTGTGGTGAGTAGAGATGGGTCGCTGGCGATGGCAGGAGCACAACCTTCTGCTGCGCGTGCGGCTGCTGGTGCTGCTGCTGTAGCTGAAGCTGGTGCTGATGGTGATTGTGCTCGGGGCACGTGGGCGTAAAATATAAAAACGCAATGATGGAAATTTAATGGTAAACCAGGCGAGCGAAAAACGTTGAAATTGTTGGAATTCCAAGTATGCAAGGCACAAGTGTGCGAGTGGCTATGTCGCCGCCCTTATGAAATTCCAATGCGCTGATGGATGTATTTCTGGAATTTCAACTTAAATATTTTTTGCATGTGCTTGTGGAGAGTGCGCTGGAGTACACGACCGCTCGCAGGATTATTGCAATAAAGCGCCTTAGCCCGTATAAGCTAAGCCGTAGCCGGAGCGCGTTGTGCAATTGTGCTTTTCTGTGTCTGTGTGTGTGTGTGTGCCTCAGTATTTTTTAGGCGAAGTTGTTTATTCTTTGTCGGCTTTCTGCTCAAACGCCTGGGATTAGGCTTCTGGGTACGTGCTTCCGTACTTATTTGTTTACGTAAATGATTTGCTGCCTTCGATCTCGATTTTTGCGCTTTTTTATTTTTGCTTTTTTCGGTCGTTCGCAGGATATACTCTCGCTCTGTGGCTGTTTGGGAGGGTTACCTCATCGTTTGCGCGCTTGGCATTGTCCGGCAATGAATGGTTGTTGCTGTTGTTGTTGTTGGTTACATCAACGACTTAACGAAGCATAATTTGTTGTTGTTGTTGCTTATGGCGTAACCGCAGTTATTGATAACAATCGGCGCACAAAAACCGTACACAATGGATTAAAAAATCTGCAAGCAAAATAAAAAAAGATTATAATGAAAAGTGAACGAGAGGGAGAGCGGCTTATGAGTCGAGCAAAAAATCGGGTAAATTGAGAATATGGATAAAAATGAACTGACAAGAAGATGTAAATAAGTCCATCATATAACAACAAGTTGTATTGTTTTCTCTCTGTGGATGTGAGAGTGTGTGTGTGGGTGTTGTTGGGCGGATTAACGTTGGCATTGTGCTGTTTGTATGTATGTATATGTGTACAGTTATGTAAGTATGTAACAGGCACTCTCACCACACAGCCATCTACATACGCGTTCCATTGGCGCGTTTATGCGCCTAAAAGCGCGCCACCAGCGCACCACTTAGTGCGCGCTTATTTGTATATTCTCGTATTCGCGCGCCGACTTGTCGGTTATAATTGATTTTTCGTATTAAAATGCGATTTTCAGTATTAAAAATATACACAACACGAAATGCATGGAAATTCAATTAATTTAAGTAGCTTAAATTTTGATTGATTGTTTTTTATTAAAAGTGGTTTTTGCGGCTGTACACAAGGGCAGTGAAGGATTTGTGTGAGAAGAAAAAAATATTTAAAAGGCAATTGCAAAATTTCAGTTTAAGGGATTTTAACTTTTTTCGAAGAACAGTAAAAGATAAATATAAGCCACCGCGAAGTTTTAAATAACAGCTGAGGACGTGATTGATATATTTTTAAATAAATATTAATTGGTATTTAAAAGATCAAACAATGCATTGAATACGGTTTATTTTTAAAATATGTGACAAGAGCGTTTAAAATATACCAAAACTTCTTAGGACTGCATAGAGAGATAGGTCCTTAGTGAAGTCCTAATTTTAGTTAATAGTTTTCGCCTTTGTTTGATTTTTTTCTCTCTTACAGTAAGCTCGTGTCTTTGTACTTAGAGCTAGAGAAAAATAGTCAATAAAGAGGTGGCAAGTCAGCTAAATGTCTTCTTACGGCTAATTTTTTCATATCGCTTTCGAACTAGGGAACTGTGATTTCATAGCCAGAACCTTAAAGTTAGCTTTAATGCTTTCAATCCCTTAAAGTCTCCTAGAACTGATGCATTTGTTAAAAACTGCCAAATTAATTTTAAGACCTTGAAGAATTGTTCCTCTTGGAATAAGGAATCTGCAACTTTTGGTTAAAAGTTTTTTTGTGATTCTAAAAATCAAAGCAGCTTTATGGAAACAGAGAATGACTTTGTAGAGTTAGTTTGAAAATGACCACCATGTCATAAATAACAACAAAGTAATCAAAGGATGAACTAGATTTTGAGAACCCAGACAATTTTGCATTGGACATTGTTCAAGGAGTTCATTCACACCTTTGTTTTCTCTCTCTCACACACTCTCTATCTGTGACCCCGCCTCTTCAGTCTCTCTTTCTCTCTGATCTTTCTTCTTCACTCTCATTTTGTCGGTGACTAGTGTTTTGGGCCGGAGAATTGTCTTTGAGATATAATATATTCCACATGTGTATGATATCTGCTTTGATTTAACCCTTAGCATGTTTCTATAAAACTACCCATTGAAAGCTTCTATTTCATTGATTCAATTACTTCAATATTTGAGTTCATTAGATCCACATTGGTTCCCTTCAACTAGACTAAAATTTTCTTCAAACTTAAAGCATTGGATTTGCAGTCGTCCCCACGACATCCGGGTCTTTGCATCTGGATTTTTATCCGTGCAAGAATTGTCAGAATTCCAAAAAAGAATATTTCGGGAATATCATAAGTTTGTGGACGTTACCAAATATATCTGCCTTTACTTTGAAAGTTGCCATGTCGTGAAAAAAGAATGTACCAGATTAGAATAATTTTTAAGATCTCTATGTGAATCTGTTGCAGAATTCAGTTCATACTTAAAATCAGATGTACGTATTTTTCTTGCTATCGTCAGAATAATTTACTATCAGACGTGATCTTCTTAGTTGAATGTTTTAATTACAGAGGGGTTCTCTACTCCAGCATAAGAATTCCAACTTAACCTAACTAAACTAATGAGGCTATTTTCAAGCAAAAAAAAGTAGGCAGCTAGATTTTATTTGAAAATATTAGTAAAGAAAAAAATTACGATTTGCCTTAAAACGAAAATTTCTCTCAATCGTTAAAGCCATCGGCTCTAATTGGCTGTATAAATATGTGTATTTAATATTTATATATATAAATTTCATTACATGTTTTATGTTTTAATAATGTCATCCATTATTTGACAGTCGTCATCTCAGCCAACTCTTATCTTAAACCGACTACTTTTCCAGCAATTCTATTGAAAGCATTCCTTACTTGCCATCCACTACTCCAACCCTTCAGCTGCCTACAACAGCCGTCATTGTAATGAAAATGGAAATCTAAATAAACAAACAACAACAAAAACACGGCAAAGACACAACAAAGCATTCATTACAAGGACAATGGGACAAACAACTCACTGCCACTCAGTCAACCATGGAACCAAGCAACCGGGCAGCAAACGCCCGCACACGTCTGCCGAGGCAGAGTGACGGCGGTGTCAATGAAGAATAGAAAATGTTTTTGTATGCAAGTTGAGAAAGCACTGTTGTGTAGTCTATAGACTTGTAGCGGAGTATAATCACTAAAGCATTGAGCCATACACTCACTCATTCATTCATTTACTCACCCATTTATACGCGCTTCGACTCGCTCGACAGTCACTCGCTTCAGCCGCTTTTGTTTGCTTATTCAGGCGAGTTTATTGTCATAAATATTTTCATTTCCGAAACAACGCGCAAACAAAAGCAACTTTACCGCTTAGCTTCGACAGGACATACATACACTAATATAAAGGATATACATATAACTATGTATTTATACTTCAATATGTAAACATAACTTGATTTCTTTATAATTCACTTCATTTGTGTGCTTTCTGTGGAAATATTCTTTTTGCCTTTTTATTCCTTTTGCATTTACCTTAACAACCGGCATCAGCACGTCATTTAAATGGCACATGTGTTGCATGCAACATGCATTTCCTACATTTTACACACACTCTCTTATGCCTTTCGTCAATGCATTTGTTTAATGGTATGCCATTTTTCACTAACACTCTCTTGGTTTATGCCCGACATTCATTTCATGCATCGTTAGTGTCGCTTATCTGACAGTTATTTATTTAATTGTCAGTCATAAAGTCGTACTGATATTGATATGCTGGTTAAATAGTTGACAATGCGTGACAAAGTCACTCAAGTTGTGACGAAATCATTTTCTTTGCAGTTTTAAAATGATATTGACATTTAAGGGGGTTTTAAGAATATTGTAGATATTTTTAGGAAGTAATTGAAAAACTGTTTCAGTTAATTTATTCTAGACTTTGTCAAGTAATTTTTGTTGAGGATCTAAATTGATTGGAGATACCGAAATTGTAGCATACCTTTAGGATTGCAGATTTATTGATGGCATAATGTTAACCACTAATAAATGTATAAAGCTAAGAGAGTTGATTGATAAAAAGAAAAAATATGGCACAGATTTTTAAATAAAATACAGCGTGGATCTGAAGTAATTTCGAAATAGTGAATCTTCGACAATAACACCAAAAATCGTCTGCCTTATACATCAAACGACTTAAAAACAAAGTTCAATCATTCCAATTGATCTGAAATAGCTATAACGATTTCAAAAAACTGATTCAACAGTGAAGAAACCTCAACTAAATAGTCCTAGACTTTCAAGCCTTCAAAAACCTATAACAGTGTTAAGGCACTGTTCGGAAGACCCAGCTTTTCTCTATCCCAAAGCATTGCAAGCACATCTTAATAATCTCTCTTCACGAAAAAACTTGTTTTGCTTGCTAAATTTTAATTCTTAGCCATATTATGTATATTACCTAAAATGCTAGTTTAATTCGCACTAATGCTAATAATTTTTCCAATATCATTTTTTTGTAAAATAACCCCTGCTCTCTTCTAAGTTATTCTAAGTTCGTATAGTTACTTTTAAACTATTTTGAGTGCGATTTTTCATAGACAATGGTGCTTAAAATACCAAATACCCTTTTAGCAATATTTTTACGATAATTATTAAAAGTGCCGTTGTCGCGACAGACTGCAATGCGTCGTATAGAATTGAAAAACAAAACAAAAAAAAAAAGAAAACATATAAAAAAGCATCTCATACGAGTATAAGAGAATATAAACTCAAAGACCCTTTAGGAAAATTTTATTTCTGGTGTGTTACCGGAAATTATAATTGGAGAGAAAGGAACGGGAAATTAACACTAAATCTACCGACATATTTTATATACATACCTATTTCTACAGAGGTGTGTCAAATGACCGCTTTTGAAATAAAAATCATACTATTTTTCAGTTGATTGTAATTAATACAGAATTGAGCATAAACAATAAATACAATATAATTTTCATAGAATAATTAATAATTATTTTTCAAAGACTCAAAAGCGGTCATTTGACCGCTCTGGTAGGTTTAGTATTAAAATATTAAATATATATTTAATATTAACTAATATTAGGTATATGGAAGCTAGGGGAAGTTATGACCCGATTTAACTCATTTTTGACACGGAGACATATTATAAAATATTTCTTCAAAATTCCTGAGCGACTCACCTATATTTTCGGTAAAAAATTTATTCGAAGCATTGAGGTCCGCATGTTCGATAAATGGGGCCTTGAAAACTTATTGGCCGATTTCGGCGATTTTTAGAAGGCCGATGCCACACTATAAATGCAGTATTAAGCGTGGTTGTGAACCGATTTGGACTATTTTCATAAGATATCATTGGGATGTCAGGAGAATGTTATGAATCGAATTTCTTTGAAATTGGTCGAGTAGTTTCGGATATATGGTTTTTGACCCATAAGTGGGCGGAGCCACGCCCATTAAAAAATTTGTATACCAATTTGAGTGCAACTCTTCTGTACCACCTTTACTATGAAATTTAAAGTTTTTGATGCTTTTCCTTTGTGAATTAAAGCATTTTTATTAGTTTTAAACATAACCTTTGTATGTGAGGTGGGCGTGGTTATAATCCGATTTCTTCCATTTTTGAACTATATAAGAAAGTGGCTTAAAGTAACGACTCTGTTTGGTTGATATAGCTTTTGTAGTTTATGAGATATATAAAAAAACTTAGTAGAGGGCGGGACCACACCCACTTTATAAAAAAATTACATCCAAATATATTCCTTCCTTGTACCAAATTTTATTATCATTTTTTTATTTATTTGTGGCTCAGTTATCGTACTTTACATGTTTTCGGTTTTCGTTTTTGTGGGTGTGTTAATGGTCCGAGTATATTATATATTTTGTATTTCTGTGTGACACAAACACCCTTTATGTGAACAAAACTATAATAATCTCTTTAGCAACTTTGTTGCGAGAGTATAAAAATGTGTTTCGTCATTACGCTCAAAAATATTTATTTTTATGACAAATATTATTTATTATTTTTATCATTTTTTCCTGTATTGACAACTCTCAAAAAATATCATATAAAAATAATTTTCTGCAATAGTTTATTTAAGGTCAGTTCCCAAAGATTTTTTCATTTGATTTTAGTATTATGTTTTTAAATATTCATTTAATCATTATATATATCCATTTAATGTTTTTCCAATTTTTTTTTTTTTTTAGCAATTAATTTTTTAATTTTAAATATTTTACCTACTGGGTTCAAACGCGTATATTTCACTCATACGCATCCGTTATGAAGCGCGCCCTTAAGTATGCAACATTTTAAACGTTTAGTGGGTGCGATACCGATTTTATGACCACACACAGTCTACGCCAGCGCAACACATTGACGACATGTGTGCACCCAAATATATGTAAGCGGGGCTATTTTTATGGCATAAAGGCAAAAAATAGAAAAAAATTAAAAATAAAAACAAATATTTCAGCATTAAAGCGTGCTCAAGCGCCAGCAAATTGGTAATGCATCAACGTATTTGATGTCCGATGCGTAACACGTACGCGCATCTACAACTGTGTGCGTGTGTGGCTGTGTGCGCTTAATATTAGCAAATTGTTGCAGCATTAAAATGCCACACAGTCTCACACACGCGCACACGCACATGCTTTGAGTCATTCAATACTTTAATGCTAATTTCATGCCTTCACCGCGCAGTTATTAAAGCAAATGCTCTTTGGCTTCTCCAACGCACACATGTGTCATTCATTGACGTTGCTTGCTTATATGTTCCTGAATGTGTGTGTGTTTGTATGTTAGTGTGTGGCAAGCTTCATAGAAATGACATTCATAATTGCATTTTTATGATTATTTCGCTTGTAAGCCAAGATAGCGCCGTTAGTTGTTACTCCTGGCTGGCGTTACAGCGAGCTCTACTGCTATCTTTGGTTGCGAGTGTGTGTGTGTGTGTAGGTGTGTTGGCCGCGATGTTGCACGCCGCTCGTTCATTACTTTGGCAACACATGTTGCTAACAATATTCATAAAATGTTCTACACTCTGTGTGCCCATTTGCGCCAGCCTCTGGGGTGCTGTCAATGGCGTCATAGACACATGCAGTGACTTGTGGCAGGCTCATGTGTGTGTGTGCCACATATATATGTAAATGTACTTACAAACAGGTGTGTGTGAGTACACCGACTGGCTTTTATGGCATTTAAAACTCTTATTCTATTTAATATGAAGAGAAACAGTTAAATGGCTGTTAGGCGCACACATACACCGACACATACATATGTATATAATTAAGCGCATTTATTTTATAATTTTTTTAAAAGCCATTCAGATGTGTGCTTACATGCATTTTATCTTCTTCAATGTATCAATGTGTCTGTGTTGTTGTTGTTGATATGCTATTAGTACGCCTTAGAGGTTAGAGGCAACACAGTATGACCCTTAACCTCTTAACGCCTCATTGAAAGCCATTTCCGCCTTTCAAAATTCCACTAAGCGCTACTAAGACTCACTAAGCAGCACACACACACACTCGTTGAATTGAAATTTTGTTTCATTTACTGTCACATCCCCTGCAACCCCACCCCTGTTGGGTAAAAAGTAACTGCAGGCTGCAAATATGTATAGTATGTCATCACTGTTTGCAACAACTTTGAAAGAAACAGGAAATTAGGCCATGTTGCTGCTCTTAATTGCCAATAAAATGGCGCACATACACACTCATACATTTTTTTTATTTTTTTATACTATTTTTTTCATTCATAAATATTTTTTTTTGAACTGCATAAAAAACATTGCATTCGCACACTGCCTGCCATAAAGTAGTATTAGTGTACCCTCATAAAGTAAACATTTGTATCACTTTTTTTTGCATTTGTATGAGTGTGTGTCAGCATTGCAATTTACTGCAGTTACAGTGGCTGGCAAAAGTATGTCACGGCTTACATAAACACCCATACATTTCCACTCAATTGCATCTGTATGCAACACACTTTGAAATTGCTGCAAATTTCATTCGAAAACAAAAAAGAAGTGCGAAAAAAACAAATAGTAAACCATTGACATACTTGACTTTAATGTGAGGTTAAATGGCTTTAAATGAATTGAGGTTGATATCAAAAAATACCGGCTTATTATGTGTCATCCATGAAAAGTTGTGTCATAAATAATTTATTTGTGTTTGTGTGTAATTATTATCTTGTTTTGTGTTGTATCGATTTGTGTTAAAGTGCAATAATTAAGCTGATTTTGAAATTTAATTTCATGAAAGATTTTGCTAAAATTGGCGGCAAATGTAAATGAAAGAAATAAATAATATTGTAATGGGTATGCCTTCATTATAATATATGCTACGCATAAATGTAGGCAACAATTATTTTTTTGCCTACATTTAGGGTTAAATGTATAAAATCTGTTATGAGTTCTGAGGGTGATAGTTTGAAGTTGGTAGAATCAGTTGAAAAGAATGTCATATGATTTAGCTGAGAAACAAATTTGGCAAGTATAAATCCCAATTTTGTTCATCCGTTGATACTTCAAGACTATGACCTTTTCTAAAACGAAACATATGCTTCTAAATCTTTAAGAAAAAAATGGTATAATTAACGACTGCTCAGTGGCTATCTGATTGACTAAAACAGCAATCTTAAATGATTTCATCTGCCTTCAGAGAGAAAAATAGAAATGTATTTCGTGATAGAGAGCGATCAGTTCATATTTATTAAAATATAGTTGCTTTTGTAGACTAGTCGAAAGTAATGAATGTTGGCGAAGAAAACAGTATGTGCTTACTTGAAGGCTACAGTCATTGTCAATAATGAGTCTTTACATTTTGAGTTTTGAAATAATTACTCCACAACCACAGGCAAGAGGTTACAGTGTTCCAAATGTGATATCTTTATTTCTTAAGAAAGGGATCAAATTAAAAAAAAAAATAATAATAATGTAACTTCCACGATAAACGGTCTTAAGTAAACAATGCGCGTCCATAATTTTATCTTACCAAGAACTGCCACCACCACGCCATTTTTCAAAATTATATGAGGCAATAAAGAATTAAAAATAACTAAAACCATTTAAAAAACTCGAGAATATGAAAATTAGTCGATTAGACTTAACCCTCATATTCACTCCATTTGACCAAAGGCCCAAAATATCAGCCTTCTTTAAAAAAATGATTTATATTTGTAGATTTTCCTTACAAGAAATATTGACGAATGCGAATGTCTACTATATAATTCCTCTAATAAGTAAGGACATTTGCTCACATTTCACTAAGAACTTAATATGGCCAATGAAGAGCACTTAATCAACAGCGCATATAACCTCCGCCATGTGTCAACGGTAATAAACCAAACTGAGTGTTGAGTTTCCTGCCGTGAAGGCAAACGTATAAAAGCCGCTTAGTTAAAAAAAAGCATTTAAGAAGGTGTTTACCGCTTTACTAAGCACGACAAATGCAACTCTGCACACAAATACATACATACTATACATACTTTAGATGGAGGCATAGAGCGGCGTTGCAACGACTTCAACTCGGCTTAATTATAATTAACTGTACTAGAAATGCGCCGCAAAACGACATGGCGTGGAAGTGGAGCAGCTCGAAAGAGTTTCCACACTTAAGAAGTGCTAAAAAACAAGAAAAAATAAAGAAAAAATCAGCAAAAGCGCAACTAAGAAAAGTAATTTGTAGGCTTTAGAAAGCAAGGCAGGCAATGAGACCGCATGGAAGCTTAATTTACAACTATGAGTGAGTGTGAACCACATATAGAGATGTGTGTAAGTGGTTTGTGGCGGCATTTTTCATTTCCGAAATGAGAGCATTCGACTGCCTGCCAACGGCAAGCAACACCTGGCTTGCTGACAGTAGTTCACTCAGTCGCTTACCAGTTGTTGTTGTTGTAGACTCACACAATATACTCGTTTAAGTGGTTCGCCTTTCACACAGGCATTGCCATCACTGTAGTGAACAACAAAAGAATTGCCGTGAAGTTGGCAGTTTTGCTGTCGGTGAATTAAGGCGCAGTAAATTAAGAAATTACAGCCGCATTTCTAGGCAGAAAAGTTTTTAATTAGAACTGTGTGGCAAGTAAGCTATAGACAGGCACAGAGAGGGAGGAGAAAGCTTGAAAAGGATATTTTTGTAAGTTAGTTAAGTTTTTAAATCTCTTAAGATCGATAGAATTGAAGCACTATTCGAGTTAGTGACGGCGTACGTGGCGTATGAGTAATTATAAAATCTAGTATATTATACTCAAGAATTCTTTATTTAAAAAAATCTTGCTTGAATAGCTCAAACTCGTATTTGAAAGTAAAATGAAATACTTTAGAGCATGCATTCAATTGCAAACGCCAGTTAAAAGTACTCACACGCAGAGCCAATCAGATGGATCTAAACAAAGCCATCAGCATAATAGCCATTCAAGCATTCAACAACCATCAATGCAAGCGTGTCAGCACACGAGTAGCGTCATTCAAACGGATAAATGGTCAGCCCCGAGTCAATGTACGCTATTCAGCGAGTTGCATTGCTGTGGTATTTTTCTAACGTTAATAGCGTGATGCTGTACTCTATGAAGCCTCCTAAACCTGGTACGTGGATGATGGGTGTTTAGAAAAAAGTATAAGTAAACATACCTATATATGTATGTCTATGTTTATTCACGGCCTGATGAAAGTCGCTATTTGTAAAGATATGCTGCTAATAGACTTCATTCAAAACTCGATGAATATGAACAAATACTGAAGCATATATGCAGACAAGCGCTAAATTTTTCTATATATATTAAAATTTTTTTTTTTTTTTTTTTGGTTGCTGTGGACCTTAACTTCATATATTTATTAATAATGGCTTCGAGTAGGTAGCAATCGACAGCTTCAACTAAGCTGCTTGGCCCAGAAACCCTTTCTAACAGTGTGACCACACACCATTATTGAGGTGTTCCGGAATGAACTGAGGATAGACAGGGAAAGAGACCATACACAGGCCGCTGTAAGCTTAGGTATCAATTATACAACCTGGGCATAGTCTCATCAGAAACGTGTTGCTCCTGTGACTTGGAGGCAGAAACTCCCCTACACATGCTCTTAGATTGTGTAGCACTTCACAGAAGTAGGAGTAAATTATTGGGTGTCAGCAACCCAACTGAACAATGCATCGACTCGGCCACTCCCAGTACCATTCTTGAATTTGTAAGAGTGCTGGGACTGGCGGAGTTGTTGTAGACATAGGCAGGGCACAATAGACCACAGGTCGTAGTGCAGTTCTCTAAACTTCTATTCTAAGTAGCAATTTATGTTCTCATAAGACTACAAATGTAATTATTTATGCGAAAATCGGTTGGTATAGAGATTTGTCAGTATAAAATGCTTAAGGTTATAGCCTAATGGTTACTGGAAGGAGCTAAAGATATGTCATCTAGAAACAGACAATGGAGGTATCTCAATTATAAAATTGAAAGTGGTATGATGTTATGACTTGGATTAGCAAATAATATACAAAAGAAGTATTTTTCGTGAAGGACTCGATTAAGTCCAAACTTTCAAAACTGGTCACATTCATAGAGCAATCGCTGAAATTTTCAAAAAGGATTATGCGATAAATGGTTTATTTCTATTTCCAGGAACTTTTTGGTATATTAAAGGGATCATAGGTTAGGTTAGGTTACTCCGGCAGGCTACAACGACACACATAGACTAGTTTTGGTCCTTTGTGATACCAGATGGAGATCGTCCCTTAGTTAATGAGGAGTAGTCATCCTTGAGGATGCCAGCGCTTGTTGCGAATTTCAAAAGGCTTTGTGGCTTAACCAACGAATTCTCTTCCAGATTTACGTAATGTGTAGTCCCCAAATGCTGAAGCCGTTGTCTTGATAATGCAAAGGGATCATAGTAATCTGACATTAAACGAAGATTGGGAAAATTTTCAGAATTACATATACCTAAATATATTATATTAGACTCAGTCCTGAATTAGATTGTTTTGCTTTTAAAAACGATCTATAATTAAAGCGAAATTTTTAAATTTTCTTAAATCACCTAAATAAGTCTAGTCTAACCAAAAGTCTATTACATTTTTCCAGAAATATTTAAAAATTGATATTAAAATGGTGATGAAATTTCATTCATGAAAACTGAACTTGTTGACTTTATGATTGAATAGTCTATACTTCCCTTCTAGGAATAATATTTTTTTCTAATTTAAGGCAATAATAGTAAACATTTCCAAATTTTTTGTCATAAAAACACGTCTATAGCAACACCTATGTATATATGTAAATACATTGTATGAAGGCTATTATTTAGCACTTTCCTCCCTCAAAAACCCCCCACATTACTTACTTTTGCTTCATTTCATCAACGCAATACTCATTTTACAACCACATTGCAACCGAAACATATCAAAAGTGAACGATCAAATGTCAAAGGACACATTCTTTTATCCAAAAAAACACAGAGCATTTTTTATTTATAACGGTTTTTTATGTGCAAACAAAAACTTGACTACACGGAGCTAAATAGATGAGCTAACTATGCGATTGAGGAAGGAGAGAGGGAGAGAATGTTTCAGTAAATATGTTTGCAACAAACGAAGTAAAAGGAAGGCAAAAAAGCTAGAATTCAGTGGTCTCACAGCCACACACACACACGAACATAGAATGTACAGGGAACTGAAAGGCCAAACAAATTGCAAATACAGCCGCACTTTGTTTATGCGCATAAAGGCAGCAGAAGACAGTAGGCAGCCCTTGGCCAATTTTTCAAAAAAACATCTTCATACCCATCGAAATGCTTGGTAAAACATAACAGTCTCGCATGTGTTATTGTAGTTGTTGTATGTGTGAGAGGAGAGTAGCCATGTGAGTACGCCAATTGAATGTATCTTATCTATAAAATATTGAAATGTAAGAAAAGTTGATGACAACTCGACAAAGCGCAGAGTCCAACAGTTGGGTAACCAAAGCAAACAAGCACAGAAGAATTCTGTGACAGCCACAATGACCTCTCGGCGCTTTGACAGCAGTAGAAGGCTACAGTAAGCATTGAAATTGTTATTGTTGTTGAGCATGTGTGGTTGTTCTTAAATATATTGCGTCTGTTGATGTGTGGAACACGTGACATATTCATAAAATAAGCCGCAGATGACTGCACGTCTAAATGCGATAAATTCGGTGGCGAATAAAGTGCATACATGCATACATATGTATGTATATGAATGTATATATATAAAAAATAAATATATACACATTTGAAAGCGTGAAGAAATGTGAGATGGTCTTTCAATACTGCGGAAGTGTAAAACGGTAGAGAAAAGGCTCTTTAGAATTGCTTTAAAAGTGCTAGAGTTGTCAGCTGGCAAATAACTGGAGGCGAAATATTGCTGGCCACACACATATATACATATGTGGATATACATATTTACACTCATCTAAATATGGAAAAAGTGTTATTCTTGACTTTGCCGCATCTAATCATTACCTTTTTTGTTAAATGCTACTGCGAGCGCCGTGATGTAGGCAACACTTTTGTTCCCGCTTGTTTGTTTATGCTTTAAGCCTTGAGAGCATTCATTTTTTCTTCATTTAATATTCAATATTGCGGTCTGCAATGGCTAAATGTGTAGACAGTAGTTACTTTTCCATGCTCTAAACGTGTTCTTTTTCGATTTATGTGACGCAGCTGACTCTCACGAAATTGAAAAATGTGTTCATAACTTTTATAGCAAAGAATTTTTATGCCACAAGTCATATAAAAAATTGTGAATTTATGATTAGAGTTGCCATTTATATTAAAAACATAAAATTAAACCATAGAAGTGATATTTCTCTTTGTATCGCAAACTTGGAGTTCAAGAAGTAGAGGAATAAGTGCTATTGAATTACTCTCTAAATTCAAATTAATTGAACTATAATTATAATTATTATTTTTAGGTAATTAATTAAAAAATTTTATATAATTTAATATTTTGACATATGGCAACTCTGTTTTTTTTCATTCAATATCTTTTTTTTAATCTTTTCCTTAACACTTTTTACTTTGTCACCTATATTATTGAATGATTATATTTTCTATAGTTTTTTGTGTAGCTTTTCCAATATATATAATATGGCAACCTTCTAACTTTCTCTTTTTTAACTTTTCTATTACACGGAACAATACAAAACTAAAATTATTATTTTTTCTAAACTGTCATTAGGTGTGATATCTGTTCCGTAAGTGTGACGGAATTTTGTTGCGTAACGCAATTTCGTTGCATCTGAACGATTCTTTTTTATCTACATAAGGAATTATTTCACTTCAAAAATATTTGGTTTTTTAAAGACATATTGTATTTCAATTGGAGTAGCAAAAATAGACGTATATTAAAGACTTCAAGTAATTGTTGTAATTCAATACAAATGCAATTTAATCCCAATTAAAACATTGTACTCAAACTTTAATTGTAAGCCAATGACACATCGTCAAATATCATTTCGTATTACTAAACCTATTTATAGAGCTGTACGCTAGTTAAGTAGCCCACATTCAAAATAAATAATCCTCATTAAAGTAATTCAATTTGACTTTGGCTGACCCAGTTTCCGAGTTGGCGCTAATTAAGTGAGAATTATTCAAGTAACTGTTTAATTATTTAAAATTAATAATAAAGATTTCCACAGCTGCGCAAGCGAACACTTTCATTTATAGCGTTATTTACATGAAAGCGTCGGCTTATTAACAAATTCACTTTCACAGAGATATTTGTATGAGAGTGACAGAACCATAAACATAGACACACTCAAACAGCTATACAAGCTTATACCTATGTATGTGTGCCGGAAGCGTAAATAATTATGCGATTTGAGCGCCACAAATGGCGACGAGCCGGAAGTGATGTTTGTCGCTTCGGTGACAAAGGTCCAAGCGATCTGGTCAGCAGCAGCAGCAACTAACAAACCTGGGGACACGTTACGACCACACACTCAAAGCTTTGTAGTGTAATCACATGTATGTGGCGGTCAGTGCCAGCAACAACAACAACAAAATCACAACCATATTTCCATATCTGCAACAAGCCGAGCTTGAGTTTTGAGCTGCAACGCATTTATCACTCGGCAATTAAACGCATTGCCATTGCCATTTATTGCATTCTCACATTGCCATGCCACGAACAGTTGAAATGCGTATCTGGCACCAAATGTGAGTGTGTGAGTGTATGTGTGTGTGTTCGCACATGAAATCAAAATTGCTCTACAAATATGTTGGAGGCCTTTTGGCTGTTGCATGTTGTAATATTTTGTTGCAAGTGCAATTTATTTATTTATTTATTCGTGTCAACCGCATGATTATGGTTGTGAGTCGAAATGTCAAACACAAATTCATTCAAACATACAGACATACATACACAGTGGTCTACATGCTTTATTGCATGAAAAAGTGTATTAATGCGGAGGCCGTGCGTTTGGCTATGTTGTTGCATATGTATCATATGAATTAGTAGGAGATATATAATATCAAATGTATTCGCTTTTGAGAACATATATATTTATTTCTACATACTTGTACACTGCAAAAGAAATGTGCGACAAGTATTTCAAGAGAGCATATCCGAGCTATACTCAGCGAATACTAAGTCTGTAATTATTGGGAACTAGTCCTAAGTGATTATTATTGAAGAAATTTGCTTCGGTCTGTTCATCCCTTTTAGGTCACAGAATCGAAATTTCTACAAAAGGACTGGAATTCCATAACGTAACGTTTACAAATGAAAAAAATATTATAGATCTGTCTTTCTTTTACTAAATATTAAAAAAAAAACTTGCAGTTAGTTCTAACGAATATAAAAAGAGGACTCTGGTATTCGGTTTTTCAAAAATCAAAATAGAGAATGCAATATGGGGAAGTTTTAAAATAAGTCCACCATATTGGTTCGTCATTTTAATTTCTAAAAAGTAACGTCAAATTCGTAATCAGCTATCCGGAAAACCCCCGAGTAACGAGTTTGAAGCGATTCCGATGAATTTTTCAAAAAAGTGTCCGCCATATTGGAACCGCCATTTTGAATTTTGCCAACCCAAAACGGATTAGCGTCCCCGAAATCCCCCGAATAATGAGAGCGAATTCGATGAATTTTAAAAATCGCTGTCCGCCGTATTGGTTTTTGGGGTTATCACAAAACCCTGGTCTGATGGAGTTAAATGGACCTCGGATACGTATTCAGCGGCCTCAAAAAAATATAATACATATAGTAAGAGTCCCAGGTCATGACAAGCATTTTTTTTGTGTGGCTGTGTTATTAGCTAAGATTAGTTGTGTGATTCTCCAAAACAATACCGTAACGATTCCCCAGCCCCCATATTCGCCTGAAATGCTCCCTTGTGATTTTTTCCTATTTCCAAAATTATAGAGAACTTGAAAGCATACGAGAAATCGCTGAAGTGACCAAACCCTATCTTAAAAATCGCGATTGTGAAGTGTTTCGGTGATTGGAAGAAGCGCTGGTATACGTGCTTGATATCGAATGGGGACTATTTTAAAGGCGACAATAATTTTGTAGATAAATTAATAAATATTAAAAACAAAACGAAAATTCATGTTATTTGTTTAATAAATCTCGTATATATCAAATAGTCTCAGTATTAGTCAAGTGGTACATATTATTGGTTTCTTTCCTTTCCGGACAACAAAGTTGCTAAGAGAGTATAATAGTTTTGTTCACGTAGCGGTTGTTTGTAACACCGAAAACTGAAAGAGTTAGATATAGGGTTATACCAAAGTGATCAGGGTGAAAAGTGGAGATCAAATCCGAATGTCTGTCTGTCCATCTGTGCAAGCTGTAACTAGAATAAAAATTGCGATATCTTGATGAAACTTGGTACACGTGTTTCTTGGCATCATAGGAAGGTTGCTTTCGAAGATGCCCACAAAATGGTGAAAACAGAAAAATTCGGTGCAAAGGATCGCACTATGAAGGGGCAAATTTTGATGTAATTTTTTCGGAGAAATGGGTGTGGCCCCGCCCCCTACTAAGTTTCTGGTACATATCTCGTAAACTACCTAAGCTATATCAACCAAACTCTCTAGAGTCATTTCTTTTATATACTACCTTATACAGTTCAAAAAAGGAAGACATCGGATTATAACAACGCCTACCTCCCATACAAAGGTTATGTTGAAAATTACGAAAATAGCCTTAATTCAGTAAGGAAAAACAGCAGGAACCTCAATTTCATTATAAATATGGTACAGAAGAGCTGCACTCAAATTGGTATATAAAATTTTAAATGGGTGTGGCTCCGCCCACTTATGGGTAAAAAACCATATCTCAGAAACTACTCCACCAATTTCAATGAAATTCGATTCGTAATATTTTCCTGCCATTCCAATGATGTGTTATGGAAATAGGCCAAATCGGTTCACAACCAGGCTTACTTACAAAAAAAATAGATCTTTGAAGTACTTTGCAATATATAAAGCAAGCACTCGTGAAAGTAGCGGTACAAAACTTGGCACAAACATTTATAGTGCGGCATCGTCCTTCTAAAAATCGCCGAAATCGGACCATAAGTTTTTATAAGGCCCCACATATCGAACATGAGGACCTCAGTGCTTTTAATAAATTTTTAACGAAAATATAAGTAACTTCACCTGGCTCCCATATACTTTAAATTAGGATTTCCAACTATCAATGGACTTTGTACCATATATATGCCGAATATGTGGGTCAAATTGTGTGTTATGGTAATAAAATTAAGTAAATAAATTGCGAGATACACTCGAAATTAGCCCTTCCTTACTTCTTTTGTTTATTTATTTCTGCCAAAAGACTCTCGTTTTAAGTTCAATTTTCTTCAAAAATATTTCTTAATTTTTTTCTGAAAATGAATTCTCGAATTTAAAGATATAAGCTTTTCTCCCTCATTAAAACTACGAATCTCCGCTTTTCGCACTTACGAAGCTTGTGGCAACATTATTAATTACGCGAACGTTGACTTATCAGCGCGAGTTGCAGCGAACTTAAGCTGACCTGCCGGCCGGCCGATTTAAATTAACAACCGCAGCGGCAACATGCCACACACAGTCACTTACAAACACACACACATGCATACAGGCGCAAGTGTGTGTGTGTTTAACAATAATGATAATAATTGCAAGATTTAATTATTTACACAATTTCCATGCAATTTATTTTTTTTTCGCCACATTTTACATTTTACATTTTACAATAGTATAACAAATGTTTGTTTTTGGTTTATGCCATTTTCGTTGCACATCCATGGTGCATATGAGGCTGGCATTTATTGTTGTACATGCTGGTGTTACAAGTAGCGTTGTTGTTGTACAATATGTTATTATTATTGTTGTTGCTGTTGTTGCGTATTTTATTGTTGTCGCTCGCCTAACTGTTACAATTGTTGCTGTTTTATGCTTGTTACCAACGCTTATTTTTGTTGTTGTTGTTGTTATGCATTTTGTTGCAATAAATCATGTACAGATTGCAACGTGTTGAACACACATTTTCAATGCACACAAACACATACATGCATCTACATATATGTATATTTAAATAAGCATAAGTACAATTTATGCCACACACATACAAACAGCTGCGCAACTTAAAGCGTAAATATTTAAACGTTGCAAATGATTTGCATTGCCAAATGAGCAGCTTTTGTTGCAAAGTCCGAGTGCGTGTGTGTGTTGTTGTTGGCGCTGCTGCTGTTGAGCGCTCTCTCAATGGCGCATGAAATATTTTACAGTTTGAAGTGGCATTAAATGGCAAACGCCAGCAACAACTAATACAGACATACACACATATATATGTGTTTGCGTGCAATATAATTTATACAGGCATTAAATACTCTAATTACGCATTTATTTAACTGCCATTATTCACTTTCCCACACTGGTGCAACACCCCCATTCGCGTAATGAGACATGTCCACGCTGTGACGCAGTGTTGAGCGCACAACCAAATTTGCGGTTTCGTTGTTTCGCGTTGTTTTTCAACGCCAAATATTTTAATTTTGTTTATTTTATTTTATTTTCTTTTTAAATAAACGAGACATATTTTGCACACTTGCTTGAATAGCAACAACAATGAATGGGCGGAATTTGAAATCACTCATATGCTCATGAGGCATAAAAAGCTAACATTTTTATTAAATATTGATACCTTAGAACTTAGAACCAATTCAATTTGCAACAAAATTTAAAATTAATGAGTAAAAGCATATCAGATTTCTATATAACGGAAAATAAAATAAGTATATATAATAAAAAAATTATATAAATAAAAAAAATTGTCTAAAATAAATCTTCTGTGTAAGTATTTTATTAAAGAATATTTTTTGCTTCAAAAGTCACACTCTTGATTTCTATAACAGAATAATTATCTTTTTTAATCGAAAATCTCTATAGAAGACTTGGATTATTTTCAGTATCCCGAAATTTTGGTATTTAATATAAGAAATTATTATAAACCCTGGAACAATCCTGTAATTAAAAGTCAAATTAGTCAGATATTATACCAGTTTACAACTAGAAAATCCTAACTTTAATCCAATCAGCTGGAAACACAACCGATTATTGCCTCGTAGTAAGCTAAAAAATGTCAGTTGCTCGTTTGTAAGATGGTAGTCGGCTGACTATATGATGTGCTGAACACATAGAAGACGACAAGCGACGAGCGACATCTGTCAAATATTAAAATTCACGCGTTCTTATGGGCACAGATTTTTTGACAACAGCACGACTTCACGACAAAAGGGTTGAAGTCTTCGCTGTCGCCAAATTAGAAATGTTTCTAATTTTGCCGACGACAATGGCCGCTGTAGAGCTGCCACTAACATGTGAAATGTAAAATTATTCAAAGTTCTCATAAGTATGACGTTATTTGCCAGAAACGTAAAATAGCTTTGATATATCATTTATAATAACAATCGATTATTTAAAACAAATAAATCGCAAATTTTTACATTTTTTGCGTAAATAATTTCACTTTAAACTAATTATGTAAATTTTATTGAAGTGAAAGATGTTAGTATGGCTACAATGAAATTGCTGTTTGATATGTCGCTGCCGTCTTCAAAATGTTCAAGGCGCTGGCTTCAAAGCGACATTTGTGGTCAGCCGTCGCTACGTCGTGTCGTGTCGGCGTTTTTGTGTTCAGCACTTGAGACTGCGGTTCACAACTAGTTGATAAATTGGTCGGTTTGAGTTTCGCACTGGAAGGTATATTAGTCTAATTTAATGGAATTAGATTAGAGGTGCATGGATTAGTATGATTTTATATAGAAAACACTTTTTTGTATAAAAATCGATTTTATAATTCAACATTGTTGCCATCGAGAACGATATTCGATTAAAGTAAACTTCAAACTTTTCGAAATAATTTTCGTAGCGAGATTTGAGTCTTGTTTCAAACTAAATCTCAGTATGCCGAGACTTTCTATTTACCGGTCATTCTCATGAGGTCTAAGAGCAAAGAAGTGTTGCAGTTAGATCCCACGGATACGGTGGATTTGTAAGCAGTACATAGTGGTTGGTGATGGTTTTTATCCTTTCGATGAAAAAAATGTTCCATGCACATACCAAAGGGTTAGTTAAGTCCACTCGCATGACTGTTGATTATACTCATGAATACAATCCATGGATATAATTGGAAAAGCATATTTCATTTCGGACCAGTTCGTTTTTGGGACTTTTACAATCCCAAAAAAAAAACATCATTTCCAAACTAGTTTTTTTTGGTCTAGTTTAATTTCAGTCGGAATTATAAATTGTTTTGTAAATTATTTATTCGACTAATCCACAGACACTGTCATTTAACCAACTATCGCGATCATTATTTTCAATATTTTAACTTTTTATGTAGTGTAAACTCTTTTCTAAAATTTGCGATATTAGCCCTCTTCAAACTGAATCCACTTTATATTAATTTTCGCACTTGTATGTAAATTTGCCAGAGTCCGCTTGCAAAATGGCCTCCATTGTAAAATCAATGAAATATGGTGAGTTTATTTAATTAAACGCATTTGCGGCTATTTGTAATAATGAACTTTAAGGATCACAAGTGTTTGTTTGGCAGGCATATTACAAGTGTTGCCCAGTAAACATAATTGGCTGGACTATATTGAAACACTTTGGATTGACCCAGAAAGGTTTTATTTTTTATTCGCCATCAAAAATATTATTAAGAAAACCTATTATCCCTTCTAAAACAATTTCTCGCATTTTTCTTGCTACGTTCTTCAATATCTCCTAAGATATTGACCTTTCAAAGCCAAAATATCGGGCAGTCGTATATAGAAATTAAAATAAAAAGATAGTCGACCCTTTATTTATCGAACTTTTCCATAGTAAATTAGTTCAATGAGCTCCCAGTTCTCAGCTAGCAACAGTTATTCATAGCCTCGGAGCAAATAAAACGCAATGTGATCGTCAAGCCAAATAGCCTTAAGTCCATATATCTATAGATAACAATAATGTAGCTACAACAACAAGCAATCTGCAATTGAAACTATAGTAAGTGAATTATGCTGTGAATATTCACATTCATTCATACATAAATAGCTACTGGAAATATCAAGCCATACGCACTTATGTATGCGCTTACGCTTCAACTCGCCCGTAGAGATATTAATAGCTGACACATTTAAGCAAAATTGCAGTAAATTAAGTATGAATTCTACATTGCGGTGCAATTAAGTGGTGAGAGTTTATATTGCGTTCAATAAGCGTAATCAGCAATTTAAGTAGATATATAGATACATATATATTTACTTACGATATGAAAGGAAAATTGGTTGAATTGCAACAACAATAACTATTGATTGCTATAAAATTTAATAAGCAGTTATGCACGCCTGTATGTAATATTATTATTCAATAAGTGAATTTAAATGCTTAATATTTCAGTTAAGAAAGCTGACCTTTCATTATTTTAATATGGAATAGATATAGTTTAAATGAAGTCTTCAAAATTTACTTTCACTTTAACGATTATGTCTCTTAGATTCTCCTAAATGTGGGCAACAACTAAATATAAAGTTAAAAATGTAGCCTACATATAGGATGAAAATTAAATAATGGTGATGTAAATTAGTTTTCTTAAAAGGTTACGATTTTTTTAAACATTTTATAAATAAATCTTAAATTAATACAATCACTTACCTTATTTAATGGAAATAAATCTGAAAATATAGAAGAATAAATTAAGATTAATATAGTTCAAAAATGGTTCATATAAATATGGATTTTAAAATTTATTGCTTATATTTAATAAAAAAAAACTTAAAAACGTCAAATAATTATCAGCACACATATCTAATATCTATAAGTAAAATGTATGTTCAAAAGTTCAAAATATTTGATCTCAAAAATGTTTTGGTGGTTTTCTGAACGATTTTCAAAAAACTAGTTCAAAAAACGGATCTGAAAGAACATTCAGAAAGGTAGAGAATGCTTCCATTTCTATTGGACCCTTAAATATTAAAATATGAAATTTGACTTCTAAACGCTATTGCTAATACAAAAGTTCGAGTTATGAAGATCTTCGAGTTATAGAAATTCGAGTTATGGAAGTTCCACTGTATATCGTTTTTCGAAAGTTCACTGAATTCGTCAGAATGGCGGTTTCTTCCGAGAAGGTTTGCTCTACGCTTTAAAGCAATTACATACTCGTGGAATGGCTACTCAGCATGAAGAATGTTAATGATTTATATAACTACAAATCTGATAACTCTCCGATGCGACGCCGAAAATATATAAATGTAGTTGGTACCCACGCCTATGAGAAAAAGACTTTTAAAAAAGCATTTAACTAAATGTTAACGATCCACCAAAAATCGAAGAAGTCGGTAAATAGTATTTGTTTATTGTGATTTCATTCAAAAATATCTTAAAATAAGAAAAAACGTTAACTTCGGCTGTACCGAAGCTAATATACCCTTCACAGGTGCATTTCTTTTAGTAACTATGTGTTTAAGCAAATCTAAAGACTTAAGAAAAGGTAAGTAAAAAAAAGAAAACATTTTACTAATTCTTTTTAGCCGGGTTGTTTGCTAGAAACAATAAGGTTATATAGTTAATCCATGTCAAATTTCGTGAAGATACCACGTCAAATGCGAACATTTTCCATACAAGCCATTGAGTCCGATCGTTCAGTTTGTATGGCAGCTATATGATATAGTGGTCCGATATCGGCAGTTCCGTTGAGCAGCTTCTTGAAGAGAAAATAACATCTGCAATATTTCAAAACGATATCTTAAAAACTGAAAGACTAGTTCGTATATATACAGACAGACAGACAGACGGACATGGCTAAATCGCCTCAGTTCAACATACTGATCATTTATATATATACTTTATAGGGCCTCCGACGCTTCCTTCTGGCTGGTACAAACTTCGTGACAAACTTAATATAGCCTGTTCAGGGTATAAAAAATTATAAATCCCGAAATTATAGATCTTTGTGTGCGATTTGAAGTAATTTTTTTTTGACTTTGTGTATTCTATACAATAGATTTTCGAAAATTCATATCAAAGTCAAAACTATAGATTACCGTTCTATAAAAATAAAAATAGTTTCGAACATGTGTGCTAAAATTCCAAGTAAAACTAAAACGCGAGGTCTCGGTACTCCCAATAAATTTCGGGACTGCTTGACATAGTTTATATGTACAATTATTCTATAGAAGTTTGTGAGTGCGCATGTTTATCAGCAATCAATAATGATTAATTCGATTACGTTCTCAACAAGTAGCGCTGTAATAATTCTCTCTAATAACAGATAAGTATATTTTATTGATAAATGAGTAAAATTCTAAAAATAAATCATATTATTTTTGAGCACTATAGAGATATATTTATAAATCATGAATAAGGCAGTAAACAGTTGCGTGAATATGTATACGGTATTATACATATATGGGTAATTATTTATTAGTAACGTAGTAAATATTTTCAAATCTCAGCGACAACATAAATTTATTCATCGAATATATAAATATAGATTTTTATATAAGAGTACTCTTATAAACTTGTTTGTTCACACATGTGTTTGTATATGCTTCTTTATTTGAAATAAAAAAAAATCCCGCACTCAATGAATGAAAAACGCGTAATTAATTTAAGCAATGCGTGGGTCCAATATTTTATGAAAAATGTCATGCGATAAATGTCTTTATACAAAATATCGCATGCAATTTTTTGTCAAAAATTATTTATTTTTGTTGTTGAATGGGTACGTAATATATATATTTTTTGCTATCATTTATATATGCAATATATCTATTACCCTACAAACATACATATTTTTATTATGCTTTTGTCAGCGCTGGAAAAAATGCACTTAACAAGGTCAAGTGGAGAAGTGAAGAAATTTTTATGTAAATAAATATTGCTTGTTGCATGTATGTAAATAACAAGAACAATGAATGAAAATTATAGCGTGAGTCTGATGTATTATTTTATCACTGCAATATCATATATATTTATATGTTAGTACCTGTGACAGCGCTACTTTACTATATGTCATAAGTCATGACTCACCGGCGCCGCACTTGATATAAAAAGTAAAATTGAAAAATAACAATTAACATACATACGAGTTTAGTGAGTGAAAGACGCGAGGCAAGCAAATACATACATACATATTGTTGATACATGCATACATACATACATCTATATTATTACGTATGTATGTATGTATTTAATATATATGAATATGTATCTGAGTTTGTAGTATAATTTAATGTGCATAATTGAATGAATTACGACTTTTGTGCTCTCACTCACAAAAATTTGTCCATGTAGCATGAATTTGTTTAAACTCTGTGGGCGAAGCATGCTAAATGCAGCGCTGAGTGTGAGAGCGCGAAATAAGAGAGAGGAAATGTACTTTCAAGACAAAAAATGGCGAGTGTACTCATTCAACTAGCCACCACTGTGTCTGCTGGCGATCGCTGATCGGTTAGAGTGAGATCACAGCGGGTACACTGCCACTCAAAGCAATTTAAAGGTTTATAAGTGTGAGCGAGTCAGTCTACTCAACTCGCCACAACAACACGAGTGAGTACACTGCACGAACAAGTGCAAGTATCTTTGTATCTCAGCGGATACACAACACTCACCGCTACACTGGCGGCCTACACAGCAACACAGCACAGCTCTAGATATCTTTCGTATTTGTTGCTTAGTTTCTGCAGAGATTCCAAAGCGTTTGGGTGTGTTTTTACTGTATGTGCTCCGCGTTGTTGCCGTGCTGTCATCGTACCGACCACTGCAAAGATTAAAAGTGTATTGAGTGGAAAGAAAAGCAAAAGAGAAAAAAAATCAGAAAAAAACCTGTGTGCGCGCTTGTGAAGGTAAAAAAACACGCTGGCCACTCAGAAATTGGCAAAATTTCAAGAAAATTCGACAACAAAAACAAATAAAATCGTAGCACATTCGAAAGGTGGCCGTGTGACGCGCGCATTGTTGACATTGAATTTGTGCCGCAACGCGTTTGGAGCAAAATAAAATAATTAAAAAAAAAAACAAAAAATAAAATCAAAAAAATTTATGAATTTTAATTTGAAGCATTGTGTAATCGCCACAACAAACACCAGCTAAGCGGACGCACGAAAAACGGGTTAGCTGGCTGTCGTTTAATTAGTGAAACGGCTAAAAAAGTGAAATAAGAAAACAAAGTTCCAGACTAGACGAACGTAGTGGAGAGCAAATCCACAAATCGTGCTTAACTAAGCAATAAAAACACACACACACACACACTCACTCAAATCTACATTTGTGTATACACAAAAATTATTAATCGACTAAGCGAGCGAACAATCGAAGAGATACAGCGTGATATTGCAGTCAACATCGCCCCCCCCCCCCCCCCCCCCCCCAAACCGCAACCACAATCAAGCCGCACGACGCGTCAACTCCAACGCACGAATACAAAGGCAATTTTGAGCGAAAAGAAACTGGTCAATCAAGCAGATAATTCTTAGAAGACACACAGGCTGCAGAAAATTGAAAACAACAAGCAACAACCGCAAAGGGCTAGAAGTGATAAAATTATATAAAAATTGTAGAAAAAAACAACAAAAACGTCGCTACAACAAGTGAAATCGACTAGTATTGCAATAAAAAGCAACAAAAAAAGCAAAAAAATTAAAAATTACATTACAACAACACCAGAGAACAATAACAAGTATTGAAAATAAATAACAACAAAAAGTATTGCAAAGCAACTATAACAAAAACAACAACAAAATTATCGCTAAACAATAACAACAACAATAATTTACAACAACAAAAAATAGTATATCAACAACAATAAATATATTTTACCAAAACAACAACCGCAAACCCCACACAACTCGAGTGCAATCCAGTCACCACCACCTCAACGAAAACAACAACAACAACCCTCCACCCCACCAAACACCACAAAATCCACCATGCAAGCCATCAAGTGTGTCGTCGTCGGTGATGGTGCCGTCGGTAAGACCTGTCTGCTCATCAGTTACACAACAAATGCCTTCCCCGGCGAATATATACCCACCGTCTTCGACAACTACTCGGCCAATGTGATGGTCGATGCGAAACCCATTAATTTGGGTCTCTGGGATACGGCTGGACAAGAGGATTACGATCGTTTGCGACCACTCTCCTATCCCCAAACAGATGTCTTTCTCATCTGCTTCTCACTGGTGAATCCAGCCTCATTCGAGAATGTGCGCGCCAAATGGTATCCGGAGGTGCGTCATCACTGTCCCAATGTACCGATCATATTGGTCGGCACCAAGTTGGATTTGCGCGACGACAAGGCGACCATTGAGAAGTTGAAGGAGAAGAAACTGACACCCATTACATATCCACAGGGTTTGGCGATGGCCAAGGAAATCGGTTCTGTTAAGTATCTGGAATGTTCGGCATTGACGCAGAAGGGCTTGAAGACGGTCTTCGATGAGGCCATACGTTCGGTGCTGTGTCCGGTGATGCGCGTCAAGCGTGCGCGCAAATGTGCGCTGTTGTAAGGCGGCATGCTGTTGATGTTGTAGCGCAGTGAGCGAACGCAATGCAGTGCGCTGGTGTTGCCACCTTTTCATGTGTAAGATTTTATAGCGAATTCGGCAAGGTCGCTTCCGTTTTTTGTTTATTTATTTATTATTTTTTTGCGGATCTTAAGACGAAATTTGCATGCATATAATGTGTCTTTATTATAGTAGAGGCAATTTTATTGCTTCTTATACTCATTGTTATGTGTACGATGCTTGAGCAAAATGTAATTTGCTTGATTAAAACAGCAAGTAGCCTAAGCAAGTATAAAGGAAATAAAGAAACTATTTAAGAAAGTGAAAAAATTAACACAAAAATGTTTCAAATCTTTTTATTATTAACTAATTAATGCATCGCATGTGCTGTATGTATATATACATACATACAAATATGTATAGAGAAATGTTATGGTATGCGTGTGTTAGCAACAAAGCGCATATTTCAGATTTTTCGCATTTTTATTTCAACTTTTTCTTTTTACTTGCAATTATTTTTCGCTTTTTGAACACAATAAATATAAATGTATAATGCATATAACAACTGCTTATACATACATACACACATTTATATACAAATGTGTATATACATACACGCCAAAAGTCAGGCCAAAGCAATAGTTTACTTAATTCCAATTCAACTTCACCGAGTTTATCTGAGCCAAACCGAACCAGCTGGTTTTATACATTGCCCACACACTCAGAGCGAGAAAGCGAAATAGAGAGAGAGAGAAAGAGAGACATGTGACAGTCAACAAACTTGGAGAAATATGTGGAGAAACGAGTGTGTTGTCAGAAAAGAAGTGAAATAATTTTAATTTTTTTTTAAATATTTTTTTGCAAATTTTTTGTTTTCAAAGATTGCAAATTAATGCTTATCATTTAAGAGTATACGAAATATAATATTATATTCTAAGAAAAGTATTCCAATTCCAGCGAAAGCTGTAGCAGCATGCGATTTGGTAAGCTTCCATAACAAATATTTGTTATAAATATTCAAAACAATTGCCTTATCAGCAAACTTTTCAACCGCACGATTGTTGAAAGTAACATTCTATAAAGTATTATTGCAATTTTTGCTTCAAAGTAGGGCCAAAACTTTGCTATAGTTTGTTTTGTGACGTCATTTTAGCCTTGTCAAAAAATATTTGACAGAGCTTTCCAACTTAAATAGGACTCAAAACAAAATATATATTCAAAAAAATTTCAATTTTTTCTTACAAAATAGACTGACTTTATCAGCTGATTAAATAATGCGTTTAAGGGTGATGTTGGCTGCGTACAAATACAATTAGAACAGATGTTGTCATCGAAAATCGAAATTACTTAGCGAATGACACAATACAACCATCAATTCTGTAATAATTTTTTAAGTGTTCTAAGAAACTAAAAATTTCTTGAGTATTTTTGTTTTATTGTACACTTAATAAAACTCTTGGTATTCTTGGTATCTTGATATTGTATCCTTACTGAAGTGAATGCTTTCTTAAAGCTATTTTAAAATGCAATCTCCACTGAAATCATCCAATTTTGTATTGACGGGAAGCCTAAGTGTTTCTGAAAACCATTACTTTTGCTCTCAAGCATAACAATTGGAACAAACACTTCATCACTTTACACTTTAAAGTAGAAGACACCACTTGTTTCATAAATTTCTGCACTTTTAACTTAAAAATCTATAAAAATAACCAGAAAATGAATTTTTTAAGTGGATTAAAGAATGCGTAACACATTTATATATTTTTGCTCTCAAAATTGGTGACCTAAAAATATTAAAAATTAGGTTAAATATGAGAGACACTTAAAGCCAATAAGTTGCTACTTTTGTGACTCTCTCACCCTAGGCACTTCAGACACATTTTGCCATACAGTGGAACTTCCATAACTCAGACTTCCTTAACTCGAAGTTCTCCATAACTCGAACTCTTGAATTGGCAATATACATAAGTCAAATTTCATACAAATTTTCTTCCATAAATCGAACTTTTCGACCAGGGCATAATACAATATTTGAAATTTTACTATCGAGGCAGAATCTTAAAATAATCTCTCTATATCGAACGGAGGCGAACAAAAAATATATATTGCACTGATGGATTCCATAATTGCATGTAACAAAGGCATGAGATACAGACGTCCAGAGTCAAACAATAGCAAAGTGGAACCAACAAAATTACAGAATACAGGTTTTAACGTATGTACAGAAAACTTTATGCGAAGTAAATAAATAGAACTGTGTCTAAATCTATAATTTACAGCTTTTTTAAAATTTATATGTATGTTTTAATGAAAATTCTATAACTCGAAGTCTCTCTAACTCGAATTATTTTTTGGGGTTTATGGTGATTCGAGTCAGAGAAGTTCCACTTTTTTTGATTAAGTAACCAGATTTTTTTTTTAATTCTTCTCGTAAGACCAATTACTCGAGTATTATCCAGAAAAAATATTTAGAATAAATAAATTATTTGGAATTTATTTTCTCTTATTCCCAAATATTTTCCTAACAATGTTCTCTAACTCTCCACCAACTTCTCAAGTGCTTGCTCTTATAAAGTTTTTAAAACTATAATCAGAAATGAGCTATTTTTAAAGCTACAAGTGCCTTGCTTACACGAGATGCCTTGATAGCAATGAAAATATGTAAGTACAAATATATGTATGTATGTGGAAATATTTGAATTATTTAATTCGTAAAATACTCATAGAAGCTTTCAAATAGATGTAATGGATATATTAAGTACATTAATACATATGTAAATTCAACAATACGTATATATATTTGTATTTATATGTATATGTAAGTACGTGCATATCAAGCATACAAATCAAAATTCATGTTGCTCGATTTTGTTTTGAACAAGCCAAATCGAATCAAGCATGCGTCATAAAGAACAAATGGCGACCGCACCTAAGCTTTATAGCACCCAAGCAAAATAGATACTATTATATGTATATATGTTTCTAATATATAAATACATATGTAGATATATATTAAAATGTGTGTAAAGACGATAAATAATGTCACTGTCTTATTGAGTATATTCTCATAAGTCTATAACAGCACCAACATGTATATGTATGTGACACACCTGCGGCGTCTTATAACTGATTTTAATATAATAAATCTATTAAATAATATTTAGACAAACAAATTATTTATCGCTGTGCATTGTGCGATAAGATTTGCCTAACAAATGCTGACGTATTAAGGCAAGTACATGCAAACATACATATATAAACATATACAAACATACAAGCATACATATGTATGAGCATTCATATATCTCTACATCTGTGCGGCATTTAGTAAAGAATTTAAGTAATTTTCGTATTTAACCCGGCAAGGTCATCGACGTTCGGTTTTCTTTAATTGATGAACGGTGAAAGTACACAGACAAACAGACACACACACACGTGCGATAAACAAATAGAGTTAGACTATCTTTAGAGTATCTTTACATATACATACATGGCATGTGAGTGTATATATTGAGATACATGAAAACTGCTTATTATCGCATACCTTTACCTCGCGTAACAACAACAACAACAACTAAGAATTGGAAATAAATTTTCGCGATTAACATTTCCTTGTGCCTTCTGACACAATGTATTCCGGGAAATGCGTAAATTTTGTGTCGATCTGGTCTGGTTTCTGTTGGCGCACCAATAAAAACAGCAACAAATTAGTTAGGCACACAAACAAGCATATAAATAATTGTGTATGTGTATGTATGTATGTAGGCAGACAAAAAGTAAGAAAAATTATGAAAGAAATATTTTTAATAAATTTAAAGTTTAAAATTAAATTTATTATAAAAAAAATTTTGATTTAAAAAATATTTAAAAAAAATGTATTAAAAAAATTTAAAATTAATTAATAAAATCATATTTAATAGCTTTTTATTTATAATATAATTTTTAATAAAATTATTTTTGAAAATCTATTATTCCAAATTGAAAAAAAATTTAATTTTCAAATTTTAAAAGAAATTTCAAAAAATTTTATTACAAAATTGTTATTAAAAAATAGTTTTTTAATTTGTTAAATTATTTTTATTTTGTACAATTTTTTAATATAATCGGAATTTATTATTATTTATAATTATTATATAATCTTAAAGATATTTATTTTGATAAAATGTTTTTTTATTTTTTATTTCACTTATTTAAATAATAATATTATAATAATTAAATCAATAATATTAATTTAAATAGGTAAAATATTTATTTAAATAATATTATATATTCAAATATTTTTATAAAAGTACAATAATAAAAAAATATATATTATTAATAAATTTTATAAATTAAAATAATTAAATAAAAAATAAGTTTGCTTTAATGCTAAAAAAATATTATATTTTAATTAAATGATGAATCAAAAATATTATTTAATATAATAATATATTTTATTAATATATTAATATATTTTTAATTTTTTTTTATATTTTTTTAGCTCTGTCAACACAGCATATAATGCATAAATTTCTTCACATGTACATACATATATACATCTGTCCAACATATGGTGCATTAATCGTGTTAATATGAAAATTATTTTAAAATTTTAAACACAAAACCTACTCCAATGCAAAAAAATCTGCAGTAAATCATCAAGGTCGTCTTCCCTGCGTACTGAAAGTATAACTAAATAAATAAGCAGTCAAATCGAGTATTTTTAGAAATTATACTTTATGTCTGTGCAATTAAACGCTATTTTATTTAAATAAAAAATTAATAATTATAATAATATTATAATTTTATAATTTTATTTTTAGCGCCGATAACGATTTTTTTTTTATTTCAGCTAATTATTGTTTTCTTGTAAATTTAATATTTTTAATAATATTTTATAGCGCTATGTGTTTTTATATAAAACAAAAGGAAACTAAATAATTTTATTAATAAAGAACTAGAAGTTGAAAAAATATATACATACAGTTTGTTTTGTTTTTACTTCAAAATATTTAGAATCGTTTAAAAAATTGTATATATGAAAAAAATTCGCTTTCTTAAAGCACTTTCCTTTGATACCCTTATTGCTGTCTTTATTTTTATAATTTTGTTTTACTTAAAATATTTAACCAGTTGGCAACTCAAATTAACAGCATTTTTAAACTTATTAGAAGTTTAGGTTTGTGCTCATATTGAAATATTTCATTTATATTAGTAATTTATTTGAATTAAAATATAAACTGGTGGCAGCCCAATTCAAAATATATTTCAAAAAATATTTTTCTTAAATCTATTCAGTTCGATAGCTATTTTGTGCCGTTTTTAATACAAAAAGTTTATGTTTTTTAAATTTTCAAATAGGTGGCAACATTTTAACTTAATATTTTAATAAATAATCCAAGTCAATCGTAAAAAATTATTCGAACCGGTTCAATCATCAATTTCGAAGACTTTCTTGATATTGCTAACGTGACGAAATTTAGTTGCGCAACACAATTTCGTTGCAGTTTATAATTTATACTGTCGTGACTAAAGCAGTTTCACTTTATAAAAAAATTGTTTCTCTCTTCCCAACATTTAGGAAATTGTTATTGTCGCTTGTTGTAGATGAAATCGTACTGATAACGGCAAAACGATTCGAACATAGAAAGTAATTTTCTCTACCTGCAATTCGAGTAGCGAGTTTTTCGAGTTACTTTCTTTAGTTTGTGCAAAAAGAACTGTCTTATCTATGATGACAAGTCTTTTATGGCGGCAAGTACTAAATTCATATTTGATAAGATTAGTTAAATCAAGTATTTGCGGTGAAAAAATAGATTACCGTTATGGTGGTATTGAACGCTAAACGAAAGTACGTGCTTTTGCAAATATTTTTAAAAAAATTTTAGAACGATTAGTTGGAGAAATGGAACTTTCTGTTGAAGCGGGCAGTCAACAAATTATTGGAATTTGAGTATATTCTGGACCTGAAGTAACAGAGCGACAACTCAGGGAATCTAATATTCGTACAAATTATAATAAAAACAAATATTACAAAGTTGCCACCTGTTTGAAATTTTGAAAGTAATAAAACAGAAAATAAAAAGGTAACAAATTAAAACGCTACAGAAGTCATATTGATAAAAATTTTTTCGGAAGTTGCCACCTTTTCATAAATTTTAGTTAAACAATTTTTAAGATCACTGAAATTTTATCTGTTTTTTTATTTATGAAACATTTATTGACGTTTATGAAAAACAGAAATAACTGTTGAATAAATATTTTTAAAGGTTGCCAATTTTTAATAAATATTTTTTTTTTTAATAAAAACGCATTAATATAAGAGTAGCTAACTGGAGGGCTTAGGAAGGTTAAATAGAATTATTTTGTTATAGAATGTTGTTTGAAATTTAAAGTCAAAAAAATGTTTTTTTTATAAAGAAACAAGCAATGTGGTTACCAAACTGGAAGGTTAAAGAAGGCTTGAAGTTGAAAATATTATTAAGTTTACTTAGTAGTTCCCAAAAAAATCGTTATAGATCATGAACATTTCAATAATTTAAAAAATATAAATTTTGTAGCATACTTTTAGGCATGCGCATTTGATTCAGCCAACATGGAGTGTCATCACTAGCAAGCACCTAACACTCTTCCAATTAGTAGAACGGTAAGTAATTGGAATACTCATTTCTTATGCTGCGTGCCAAAAATATACAAAATTTTTCAAAGACAAATTTCTGAACACAAAACCAAGTGACATTCAACACGAAAAAGTGCTCCAACTATAAATATATGAGGGTATGCATGGATGTATGTATGTGTGTGTGTGTCTGCCGAAGAGCTCGAGTAGAAATGTTGATTGATTGTTAATAAATTGCCTGTTGCTCGACGCTCATTAGCAGAGTGCGAATTCGATGAAATATGATGGGGAAAATGAAATAAACCAACAGAAATACACACATACACACTCATATATATTTCAAATCATATATCAAATGCATACATTCGAGAAATATTTTAAAAGGCGAAAAATTATGACAAGTGATATAAATTCATGCAAACAAGCACACACATACACACACTCACACATACAAGCAAACGCATGCAGTGAGTGTAATGAATTTGCCTGCTGTGTGTCGCGCCACGGGATGCTGCACATTAGCGGCGGGTTGGTGGCAACAAAAACACTTCAAGCAACAGCTTTTTTGGAGGGTGGCGGAGAGGGGGTTTCGTTTGATTTGTGTAGCGACACCACTGCCATTGCTGCCGTCATCGCTGCATGCTCTCGGCATTTGTGCTGAAGCGCTTATGAACGAGAGTGGGCGCAACTTTCAATGCCACTGGCAGCAGTGTTGAAAATTATCTGCACACGTTGTTGTTGCTTAATGTTGTTGGTGTCAAATAGGGCAACCAGCCGTTAGCAGCCGAAAGCAGACGCGGCAAATTCGCTTAATTGACCTAGATTTTGGAGCCATCATCGGTCAGCTGCCGAGAAATTTGTATGTAAATAGTTGAGCTTAGGGGCTCAGCTCGAAACTTGTATGCAGAGATGATTTGACGAAATTGATTTTCTAGCACTTTAGTCGAAACATTTATTTTATTAGTTTATTAAAAATATCGATCAAAGAGAGTATTTGTTTGTATATTATGTATTTTTGTGGTTCACTAGTCCACATTAGTCCAATATGCCTTAAAATAATCGTATCTGAAAAATAAGCGTGACCTTTGCCCTCATTGATTATATAAAAATACCTCACGCACCATCTAAACCATCATAGTAAGAGTTCAAGCTGCGTTGTGGAAACTCTCCGGCAAGAACACCAATATTATACATAACGGTTCTTGTCAAAATTGTTAAACTGTCTAATAAATATTGCTAGAAATATGGTCTTGTATAGAATTTCTTATCTTTTTAACGATTTATGCGATTTTATCGATTTTCTTAAGGGTCCAGCCTCTGTAGCTAATATTAATAGTTCCCCGGAAGGAAGCAGTTGTCTTGGAGAGTTTCTGTCGAGGTATTTTTAAATAAATCCAATTTTTTTCGACCAGGACTTAAACTAATTAAACTATAGCTAAACTTTTAAATATATTTTCGATATTTTCTAAGTAAAAATGTATTATTTTTAATATTTCATTATATATATCAGCTATCTTTTTAAAACTTTTTTGAATTCCAGGTGTTCCCAACATATTTTTCCAATGATCCTTTCACTAAGCCATTACTCAAGTTAACCCGGTACTGCCCAGAACATTTTACGTTTCAGATTTTTCTGAAATGAAATACAACTATGTATTTTGACCGCCGGAGCACGAAAGTAAGTCTATTTTACGATTCATTATATTCAATATATAACCTTTCGGGAAAATCCGGAAAAATCAGCATTGTTGTATTTAAGAAAATGTAGGGAAAATTTTTGCGTTACCATATGGTAATCGTGGGTTGATTCGGGTTAACAGTAGAACAGACAGTAGTCTGCTTTAGAAGCCGAAAAAAATCGTTTTTTTAGCAATTTTTTTTTTTGAAAGGGGGGAAATGATTGCGTTAAACGGAATTTTAAGACGATAGTGTACTATATTTAAAGCTTAAAAAACAATACTTATTATTAAAAAAATATTGAAATTTTTTCAAAGTTGTAAGTATTTTTCTGGAGCGCCTGGAGTCTGCACTTATAAATCGGTGCCGGTGATGGAGGTCGTGCGATGCATCTGAAACAGTCGAACCATTTTTTTTTTAATTTTTATAAGTTTCTTTTCTTTATGAACTAAAAAAATACCGAAGAAGTTATAAAATTCCAAATTTTTTCGAAGTTTGAAAAAAAAAATTCACTTTTTTATGAAAAAAAATTGATTTTAAGTTGTAAAACAAGTAGCTTAAATAATACTTTTGTCCAACTTTTTTAGTTGAAATAGAAGATAATTTAATACTGAAGCTAGATCACTTTGTTTTTTTTCGATCGGACATATATTGTTTTTGCTATCGCCGGCACCGTTTTTTAACACTTGTGAACATGAAAACTCGAGAAAACGCGTTTTAAAGGTTTGCCTGAGCATTCCCACCTGTTTGACGCTCAGCCACTAAAACTGCTCTAGCTTCGAAAATATGTCGAATTTCCCTCTGGAATTTTAAAGACATATTCTTGGATAGTTTTGGAAGAGATTTAAAACAAAACAAAAAAATCGATTTTTTGAAGCCTGTAAAGCAGACTACTGCCTTAAGGCCTTTTTAAAGAATCGAAATATTCAACGAATTTATTTAATATTAGAAAAAATAGTTAAGTCTTAACAAATAACTTAAAACTCTGGAATCTTCTCCTTCTTGACGACCCCAGCACCATCTTTTAGAAAAGTGTTTCGATCTCTGCTACATACTGATTTTAGTTTAGAATAACGAAACGAGTAATCCTTTAAATTTAATATTTTCAAATAAAATCCAAACTAAAAGTTTAGAGTAAAGATTTTTCGAACAACAAGATTCTGGACAAAGTGTTTTGGAACACATCAAGAATGTTAGATTTCAAATATAATATATCTCAAATGGTTTCATCTGTAATTTTAGGTAAGCATTTCTATATGATGTAATTTTGCATTTGTTCCCAGGAGATGCACTCGAATATTCGAATGATTTTGGTTATAATTTTACTTATAATTACGCATATTAATAAATCTATATATAATTCTGTAAATAAATTCGTTATAAAAATAGCGAAATTGCACAAAACTTTCCCCAACTACACAATATGAATACTAAAGAGATTTCCACAGAATTTAATTTAATGTTCCCTGTTGCTAAACGCGAAGATTTCGCGAAAAAACATAGAATTTTAGTAAATAAATATTTTCACAAGATAGTATTTTAGTTAATTTTGCGCGTTTATTTTATTTATTTAGCAATTTCACAAGTTAATTAAATTGAAATACATAAAACGAGCATTCACAGGCAATTGAGCAGCGCAAGCAATGGGTTTATTTTTAAATGTAAATAATTGCTAATTTTTATTTTCAAAATAAACGCAAGACAAGAACGAGCAAGTACGAGCGAGTACCACACACACTCGAATTCACCTTGCTGTGACTAAAACAACAACTAATTTCTTGAAATTTTCTTGAAGAAATTTATTTTAAGCACAACGGACAGGCAGCCAAACGGACAGACGGACAGGTGAGTACTTGTACTTATGCTTGTAGTTGCGTGTTGTTGTTGTTGTTGCTAAACATACACCATCAATTACCGCTGCTTGGCTAGCCAAAAACGATTCATCTTTTTCAAAATACTTTTAAAAAATGCCGCCCAAGCAAACAAACACATGAGAGTGCTCTAGAGGAGGAAGAATCAGAAGAGAAGAGGAAGAAGCGACGAAAAATAACTCAATGAGTTTTTTGTGTAGAGTGAAGAAAGTGTTGGAGAGTCTCTTGCCGCATGTGGCGTTGCGCCTAAATTTTTGACAAGTGAAATTTAGAATTATTCAAAGCATGCGATGTGTCTGAAAGGCGCATTTTTCCTTGGATGCTGTGGATTTTCGAAAATTTGCTCGCCAATCAGATAAGCAAAGAAGCTGCGAAGAGCTTAGCAGGCACGGGAATAAACACAGAAGCTGAGGTGACCGCACTTTTATAAGAAGAGTAGTTCGATAAAAGTATAAACTTGAAGTAAAATAGAAAATTCTCAGAAACTCAAAACTGTGATGACATGTATCAAGCGTTACGAAAGGACTCATCAATCGTCGAGGAAAGGAGCCGACAATTTTGAGGTGCAGTAGGATTCAGTAACAATCGTAATCTCTGACCATCCTATCCTGTCTCTCTAGCTATCTGTGAAACAGATGTTATCATGTTGCTATAGAACTACTCTGAGAAATTTGCTTAACACTCTAAATCCGTCTAAGAACATCTTCTATTTCAAACTTCAAAACGGATATTCACCGAGCTCTTTCGAGGAGAATCGAAACTATGATCTGATAAATGCTATAGAATATCTGTATTTGAGGTCAATTGCTCCCTTGAAATCAAATTGGAAATTTTGTAAGCACTAGAACTGTTAATAAAATATTAATGGATATAATTGTACATAAGTAAGCCTTATTGGTTCCACATAAAATCATAGAAAATACCCCGGAGTCCAGAAACAGATCTATATAATTTTCAAGAGTTTCTTTACACAATGAGACTCTCTCCATTAAGTCTCCGTTTGACTTTATATGCCCAAAGGTGCCTGAGAGATGCCGAGAGAACTTACCCTATACAACAAACGTAATGGTTTGGACAAATCAGTGTCACTTTTTTTAATCTTAAATCCATTTTGTGCTTTTTTCAGTGACTAATCAAGCCGCGCTCGTAGTACATTGCACTTTTCACATATTTTCATATAAGAACATGTAGACGTACCCAAAACCCAAAATATACCCAATTTTGCATGATCTCAAGTACAATGTGCGTAAGCTAAAAAAAACAACAACAACCGCACCACAAAATACAAAAAGAGCGAGTAATAAAATAAAATCGCCAACAAAGAGCAATTAAATGCAGACCCAGGCGCCCCTCTGTCAATACACAGATGAGTATGTGACTGCATGCAGATGTATGTAAAAATTTCTGATTCAGCAGCATCAGAACGCCAAAAGTTTCCTGATTTCACTCACATACTCGCCTCCCCGTCATCAATTGCCACCACGATACCACACAACAACACAGACACACTCACACATATTCACATACGAATTCTTCAAATATTTTTCGATAATTCTGAGATTCCTTCTATGGCCTGTGGTCGTGTCTTGGTCTATTTTGACTCTTGGCTACCAAATCTACAAAGTATTCACGCCCCGCATGCCGTTCGGCTGTGTCAGCACCCAGCACCGTGTGTTGTTGTTGCATGCGTAGCGGTAAATGGCGTCAATTTGTGCTAATTTTTATGGGATTTTCGTATTGATTTTTTGGTTTACTTTGCAATTAATTGAGTTAATGTATTTATCTACGACAGCCGCCGCTTGCTGGTGCTGAGTAAACACGAACTAACGGCCCTGTGGCGAGAATGCGAGAAGGTCAATGTGTGTGGCATGTGATGCCTACACTTGCTACAACAGCTTAATGTTGATTCTAAGTATTTTCGAAACATTTAGTGTTATAATAGCTTAAATGAGTATGTTCTCTGATTTTTATACCAACGTAATTGTTTATTGTTTCGAGTAATAAAAAGTTTTCCGAATGAGTTTGAAACAATAAAATTTTGCAAAATTTTCCATTCACAATTTCACGTGCTTTACGTTTGGGGTTTAGAATGACGTTAGATTTATATGAGTCTGTATATATTAGGTCTGCAACTTTGCTACCGCCGTTTTCCAATAGATGTCTGTAGGGTCAAGCACTGGTCGATTAAATCGTTCTATATCGATCTTGGACATTTGTGTCAACATTAACCCAACAAAATATTTGTAGAGATCTGTTTTCATCCCAAACTTATTACGTATGTACTTTCTGGTTTCTATCTTAATAAAGTTAGAAGCATCGTCAAAATAAGACAAGATCTAGGCGATAGGTCATCTATCGCATCAACTCGTGCTCGACCAACCAGCTCTAGCTTGCCGTGAGTCACCACAAAAACTCGATTTTTTATTATCACAATAAATTCTATAACATCTCTAGACTATTATTCTTATTTATTTTTAGATATAGTTTGAAGAACCCCAAGAAGACCACCAGAACTCGAGATCTCCTCAACCGATTTTGATGAAATTTGAGAGAGGTCTTCGAGATACGTTTTAAAAGGACTTGGACGAATGATGATTGTCCAATTACAAACATTTAGTAGAAAAAATTTCATGCAATTTTAGCCAACTGTATTTTTTTAGCAAAAATCCAAAAATCCAAGATTTTAGGCCTTCCAGGAGAAACTACTACTCCGCTTTTCTTATTATAACCTTCAAAACTTCGATAAAGTCAATTTAAAGGCCTGTATGTGAAAGGCTTAGCAAATGTTGGGTGTCTGGACATTATGCTGTGGAACTAGGATTCTAGTCCTAAACTGCCGAGTATTTGAATGGCTATGAACTTATTGGATCCAATTCTTTACGAGGAAAAGATCTAAATGGACTCCCTAAATAGATAAGGCTGTGGAGACTCTTTACTCCTTAAATCACCACCAAAATATCAAATAACATTTCAATAAATATTTTAAATTCTGCCAGAAGCTCCTATGTTGCCAGCTCCTATCACAGTCAGCGCTTGGGGGCAAACGATGAAATCTCTGCCGCAGCAATGCGTTCGTGCATGCGTGTCGCTGTCAGCGACTCGTGTTATCCTTTGGCAACATAAATTTGCAACAGCGGCTGCGACAGCAATGTCAATGGCCAAATGACGTTGTTGCAATAACAATAACAACAACAACAGCTACTACTAGTACACCCCAAGCAGTGAGTATCAGTTTTTTTGCACTTGCCACCGTTAGTTTCTGCTCTATTTATTGTAACTGCCACACAGTATTGTTGTTGTTGTTGCTGTTGTCACTTTAGCAAGCAATCTCCGTTGTGTTTCAAGTCATTGCTTACACTTTGTTATTGATAATCGTCTGCAGCAATCACTTGGCGCTTCATTGTGTGGCATGCAACCGAACACACACAAACACACATACAACCAAGCCAGGCGCTTGCCGTATTATAACTGATAGGCGAACTGAACGGTCTGACAGCAAAAACGTGCGCCGACTTTATCTTGGAAAATTTCGTTGAAAAGCAGCAGGAGGATATGTCAGCGATAGTTACTCGCACAAAACATGTCGGAGTAATGAACTTCACAGCAACAACAACAGAAGCAACACGTTCAACACGCTTACCACTATTTACATACACAGCTTCGAATGTGGAGAGGCAACCACAATGACGACAACAAACGGCAAGTTTGGAGGCACAAGGAAAATACCGATCGTCCGAGATGAGTATATTAAAGTCAAGGCGAGGGACCACAAACACACACATACTCAGGCTCATATGTGAATATGCTGTGGAAGAATTCTTGACAGCAACAAGTGAGTGTGAGCAATGAGACACAGACGCGTGTGTGGCGTGGCAGGCAGGGTGTCGCAGTGACACACTGCCGCAGGACAAAGTTCTAGACTCGGACAGCTCGGCTGAGGCAGTCAGACGACCAGTGTCCGCATGTTGAATGAACGAGTTTTGTTTGCCGGAAACAGCCAAAGAATTAGACGCTCAAAGTCAATGAACAGTAAGTATGAGTGAGTGCATTGGAATGGTAGTTATATAGTGGTGATATTTGGACCACAAAGTTGAAAGTGTTGTGAAATATATGAGGTGTGTAATATTCAAAATACTTTAAGGAAAAGTAGTTAACTTGTCTTTATTTTTCGAAGTTCTCCAATAGATTTGTTTACTATATAAGTATTCAGCCATTTATTTTCTTTGAAACATGAAAGATCTGGTATACAGTAACGCGAGTCAGCAGCGGAAACAGCTTTGGAACCGGATAATAGCTTTAAAAAACAATTAACTGAACTTTCGACCAAACCAAAATATTCGAAACATATTCCCTTATCAGACAAGTCTACGTAAGTGAAACGAATACAGTTTTATATCTAACCAAAGATTGACATCTCTGTAGCGTTTCTGAAAACATATTAAGGGGTTATATACAGTTAGAATTTTCAAAAAATCGATTTTTTTTTATTTCATTTTCTTAATGTACATATATTTAAGAATACACACAGAAAATTTCATATCGTTCCGGTGAATATTTTCAAAGCTACAAGCAAATGAAAAATTTGAAAAGGCGTTTCAGAGTGTTTGGAAGTACAAGGTCCAAACTTTAAACGCGTTTTTCTCAAAATGGTGTTTTCAAAGTCGGTGACCAACATTACTCGAAAACGGCTAGACCGATTAGTCTCAAATTTTAACACGACCTTCTTAAACATATTTTTTAGGAATTAATCGAAGATTTTTTCTCTCCGATAAATATTTTTTTTTATAAACAATTTAAGGCCGAAATTTCGGTGAACAATCGATTTTTTGTTTTGAGAAACCGCCATTTTGTCAAAAAATTTTATTTTGCTTATTCCTTCGATTAATTACTAGATTTAACATTATTTTAACGAAATCTGTTTGGTTTTTTAATTTCGGTTGATCCAGTTCCGAGATATAGTGGTCACCGCAAAACGTCTTTTTTGAGAGGAGCTCCTGGAGATCAGCTGTAGCTCTTTTTCAAATAAATATTTCTACTAGTACTAAGTCTTAAAATACAGTTAAAAGATACCATAATATGTGTATAAATTTTTGGATCAATAAATTCAAAAGTTTTGTCAGAAAAAATTCTGGAAAATTCACTTTTTTTCGGCCGTCTAACTGTATATAACCCCTTAAGTAACGTTTCATGTCACAACAACAATAACAACACCAACATATTGTATATCCGGAGCAAAATCCAAACCCTTCTTCATAAATCTTCAATGATTCCATTTGACCATTTCGAAATTTTCAGAATTTAGTTTATTCCTGACGGGAATTAATCATTCGGTCCAAATAAATCTTGTGAAATCCTAAATAAAGACAACATTAGTTATCGTATCTCATTCTAAGCCTAACAAACTAAGAAAACTCAATTTTTTCTCGATCAATTAAAAAAAAAATAAATCGGCGTTTCAACTAAGAATATTATGAGAAAAAATCTAGTTCATAAAAATCAGGCACAATTCTGACTCATCTATTCAGATTTTCATTGTCAACATTTCAGAAAAATATTGGAAATGTATACGTACATATGTATATACTTCTTTATATAAGGGCCTTTTATATAGTAGAAAGAAGATTTAAAATGAATTTAAGACACCTGAAACATAACCTTTTGAATTGCTTACAGTTAACCGTGTGACAGAGCACTGATACACTCATTGACTCCTGACACTACACTTTATTCACTTCCGCCTATTTAATGCTCAACAACCTGTTGTATTGCAATATTAAATTTCATTTCATAAATACATGTGCAAAGATATATGAATGGATAAAAGTCCTGTGAACAAGTTGTCAGGCTAAGTTGACCGGGTAGGAAACTTAACATATAAAAATTTTCACTTCACTATTCCTCAGACACGTGTTCATGCCGAAGGTATAGTCTTTAATAATTACTATTTCCGAAAAAAATTGCCTAAAAAATATGAATTTGTGGTAAAAATCTTTAAAGACAATTTTCTCACAGGGTTATCACTGCATATAAATATGTGTCGAGCTTTTAAAGGTGCGCACTTAAAATCTCAGTCACACTTTTAATTTTTTCTTTGCTCTTTTCACCCTTAACACCTGGTGCATGGCACTTGCTACTACAAATATGTATGTATATTTATATTTAAACGTATCAGAGTGCTTTATGTTGCACGGAAGTATGCCGATGCGAGCTGTCAATTATGTCGCTTTTAATGTTGATTGCCACTGCTCATCGGTGTGCATATAACTGTGCAACACCAGGATGCATAATAATAACCGTTATGGTGCCATATTTCACTGCATTATATTAATATTGAATACTCGTGTAAACCGTTATTGAGTATGTGACATTTCATGCTGAAATTTTCAATGCGCTGGCAGCACTTAATTGACCTTACTGATATGAGCAATTAAAGGGGACTGCGTGAAATCTGCTTAAAATCACTGGAAAATGATTTTATGTGGTTTCACAAATTAAAAAAAAAATGTTTTCGAATTGTAAATAATTCAAATACTTTTTATAAAAATATTTTTTTCATCTAAAATTTTAGATATAATTTTATCTAAAAATTGTTTTTAGGTTTTTAATTTGTTTTCGATAAAAAACTTTTAATTAAATTAAATTATAATAATTTTTTTTAAATATTAAAAAAAAAATATTTTTTTTAAATTAATTTTATAAAAAAAAATATTTTGCAAATAAAAAAACTATATTTAATTTTTTGCAAATAATAATTCTTTTTTATATTTTATTTTTAATTCAAATATTTTTTTGATAAAAATATTTTTAATGTAAAAAATTTTTTGGTTTTAATTTTTTGGTTTTAATTTTTTTTCGATAAAAAAAAACATTTTATTAAATTAAATAATAATAATTTTTTTTAATATTTAATTTTATATGATATATTGCAATAAAAAAATTATATTTAATTTTTTACAAATAATAATTGTTTTTTTTGTATATATATATATATATATTTTTTCATATCAATTATGGTATTCAAAGCGGTATAAATTTCATTAACATAATTAATATTATATTATTATAATAAATTTTATTAAGTAAATATTATTTTAAACTAATTTTAAATAAAAAAAATTATTTAATAAAATAAAAAATTTTAATATTTTTGTTTTTTTTATAAAAAAATTCTTTTATTTAATACACATATTTTTCAACCAACAAAGTATCTTGTAAAATATTTCTTGCAATTACATTTTACACTCCAACAAAGCACACATCCCTTTACACGCATTCCAACATCCGTCGAAATAATTCCGTATACTCACTCGTGCCTTTCAAAGGCATTTCAACACTTTCTGCAACGCATCTGTCAGCGCGCTTTGATGAATCGTTGCATGATAACAACGCAACAAAGCGCACATTAATTGGAAATTTTTACATACAAAGCAAAGAGAAGCGCAGCCGATTTAATTTTAGAGAATTTCAAAAATTAATTTCATAAATTTTGCATTTTTCAAATTGTTATTGTATTGTAGCTGCCGTGTGAGTGCCGTATGAGCGCATCACACACATAGGTCGTGTATGTGAGTGGTGTTGTTGCAATTGAAATAATGCCAAGAAAATGTTTAGTGAGTCATTTGAAAAATCTTGTCTAATTACTGTGTACGAAAAATAACAAAGCAAGGCAAATGAAATAGAGGCAAAATAGCGAAGCGCCCTTTATATTTAATTACTACCCGATTTACTGGCACGAGTATTTGAAAAATGTTTGCGGTTGAGAATTGTGACGGTGCAAGCTCTTTTAACACCTAGGTGGCTAATTAAAATAGCTACTTAAATGCGTTGAGACAAAATGTACCGAAATTTCGAAATTTGTTGAAAGTATATTTTAGACGGTTGATTTTTTCCTTAAACACGAATACACGAAGGTGATATAACTACATCATATTTCTTCTTTTCATATCCCTGTATCAGACTATTCGATTCCAAGTGCTTTCAATAGCACAAAAATGGATCGCCTCTAATGTCTGAATTTGGGATCTGTACAAACTCATACGGCTATGTAAAATGACGTTGTGTCCTGCCACCATCGTCAGTATATAATTTGAAAAGACCTATCCGTGTCGTTCAATACCAAACATGCTTCAGACAAGGCGACCCCCTATCGAGCGATGTCTTTAATTTAGTGTTTGAGAAGACAATTCGCGCTGCAGACCTTAATCGTACTGACACTATCTTCTTCAAGAGTCATCAGTTAATATCCTATGCCGACAATATCGATATAGTCGCCGCAACAACGGGGCCGTGTGTGCAGCATTCTCAAACCAAGCAAAAGGAGCGAAGCAGTTGGATCTGGTAGTGCACTAGGACAAGACGAAATACCTCCTGCAATGTATCTCAACCCATAGGAGACCACGTAACTGCCGACAGCTATAACTTCGAGGTAGTGATTATGTAGCCAATATCGGATGAGAGAGATGAGACGTAGAGCCAAACCAAAGTAACTCTCTATAAGTCGCACATTATACCCGTCACGATGTAGTGTGCGGAATTATGAATGATGGCGAAAAACGATGAGCATTCTTTAAGAGCGTTTGGGAAAAAAGTTGTCCGTAATATTTTTGGATCCCTACGCGTGGGCGAATGAATACGATGGAATATTGGATATACATCAACGGCGTTGGCTTGGCCATATTGTCCGAAAGGAAGAAAACACTCAATCACACAAAAAAGGAACGGCATAAACTCAAATGGAAGAATCATCTGCATATAAAATCTGAAAAATGAAATCTTCAACCGGCACCGTAGTGCGTAATGTAGAGACCAAGACTAAGACCGACTCCTGGTTGTAGAGCCAACCTGATGACATCACTTCAAGTAAAAACTTCATTCAAACGATCAAATGAGAATTCGGTTCTAATCTGACGATTTCAACGAGTAAAAGTATCGTTGAATATTAAACTCGCTATGAAAAATCGTCCAATGAAAATGAAGAACACCACTAATAGGCCGATTATACCGAATATATCTAAAAAGTCTGATGATCTTTAATAGCATTCCAAATCACCGGTTCGTAATCGAAAAGATTTTTTCGACCAACGGAATATTTTTATAAGGTTTTTATATGAAAAATCGATGTTTAACTAAAATATTGAATTTATACAGCAACTATATAGAAAACAGCAACCCACTGAACCCTAATACCGACGATTATAGAGTATCCGTTAAAGCGCCTTCACTTATGCTACGGCTGCCACATTCAGCTATTTATCGAGAAGCTAGAATATTTAACACCACACACACATACATGAGCATGCAACCGCCATAACTCTTGCTCTCTGGCATATGTGCAACTACCAGTGGTTAGTTGGCTGGTTGTTGTTATTGCTGTAGTTCGACAGCTGATGGCGGCTACTTGTTTCATATTTTTACTGCGCACATAAAACAGTTGGAAGTCATCGTCATCAACACCAGTGGCATCGTCCTCAACGTACTCGTCATCGTTCTCGTCGTCGTCGTATCAAATTATTACACGTTATTTTTCAATACCAAAGCGACACATACACACATGTGTGGCAGCGTATAAATAAAGTTAAAGCATGTAGAGTGTTCATTTGCTGCGGCCACCACATGCCTTGTTGCATGCTTCCTACTCAGCTGCTGCTGCTGCTGTTGCTTGCCACTAAAATTTTTCGTCGATGGCATGCTAAGGCGGTCTGACATTGGCATGCAACACTAAACTATTTCTTATCCAGTTGCCGGCGTAATGCCATTCCAGCGGCGGTAGAAAGAGTGAGTAGAAATGCAATATTCCAGCATAAAACAACAACAATAACACAACAGTAATAACTGAGGGTGGAATAAATAAGTGAAATATGGCTTATAGATATATTTTGCATTTGTTGTACACTAAGGTTACATATATTCACAGCTAAGCTGTTCCTTCTCTGCCTTTGCTGCCATATAAATATCTATATCCCGATGTTCCCTGCCAGCTGCTGTCTGTGTCTTGGCGGCTTCTTAGCTTAGTCATCAGCATTGACTTCTACACTTAGGCACTCACACTCGTATGAGCTTCTGGTGGCGTTGCATTTCTTTCCTTGGCGTTTGCCCTAAGTTCTTTGTAACGCTCGTATTTTCTTGGCAATTGTAATTTACGTTAAATCGATGCGTTGTGAAACCATAGAAATGTTTATCGTTTAATTTAAAACATAAACATTGTAGTGCAATGAATAGCTTAGCATATGCACTGGCGCAAGACGTTGTTAATGTGGAGGGTCAGAGTGCGCTCAACGTAATAGCTAATGAAAGAGGGCAGCTGGGGTAGCAAGCTTAAAGTGTTTCTGAGTGAAAAAAATTATAAATTAATAAAAAAATTATAAAACATAAACTTAAATTGGACAGGAACCTTAACTTAACATTGAACTTAAACCTTAACGTAAACTTAAACTTAAATATAATTTTCATCTTAAATTTAACGGAAAACTTTAATTAAATTTAAAAAATGGTAAACTGAAAAATCACATTTAAACTTAAACTTAAACTTAATCTTAAACTTAAACTTAAACTTAAACTTAAACTTAATCTTAAACTTAAACTTAAACTTAAACTTAAACTTAAACTTAAACTTAAACTTAAACTTAAACTTAAACTTAAACTTAAACTTAAACTTAAACTTAAACTTAAACTTAAACTTAAACTTAAACTTAAACTTAAACTTAAACTTAAACTTAAACTTAAACTTAAACTTAAACTTAAACTTAAACTTAAACTTAAACTTAAACTTAAACTTAATCTTAAACTTAAACTTAAACTTAATCTTAAACTTAAACTTAATCACATTTAAACTTAAACTTAAACTTAATCTTAAACTTAAACTTAAACTTAAACTTAAACTTAAACTTAAACTTAAACTTAAACTTAAACTTAAACTTAAACTTAAACTTAAACTTAAACTTAAACTTAAACTTAAACTTAAACTTAAACTTAAACTTAAACTTAAACTTAAACTTAAACTTAAACTTAAACTTAAACTTAAACTTAAACTTAAACTTAAACTTAAACTTAAACTTAAACTTAAACTTAAACTTAAACTTAAACTTAAACTTAAACTTAAACTTAAACTTAAACTTAAACTTAAACTTAAACTTAAACTTAAACTTAAACTTAAACTTAAACTTAAACTTAATCTTAAACTTAAACTTAATCTTAAACTTAAACTTAAACTTAAAATTTAAATAGTATTAATTAGATTATTGGAGTTTTCGTCTTTACAATGATCATTACAGCCTACACAAGTCATCTTAGTTCATAAAAGTAATAAAATTGTGTCAATGAGTTTTAAATGATAAAAATCTTTAATATCGTAAATAGGGTGTTTGAAAAACCGATTGTTAATACCAGGAATATATTGTCATTAAAACATATTCTTCCGTACGAAAAGAAGATCATTAAAGTCAGTATTAAGAATCCCCAAATTCTTAAATATCTTCCCAACGGTAGTCGATCTTCTACTGATATATGTCTTTTTTTTATATCGAATGATTCAACTTCGACCTTAGGGCTGGAAAATTCATCTCAAAACTATTTACAAAACTGATTGCTTTAACAAGGGAACACTGCTGGAACATGTCGAAAAGGTTTTGAAGGGCTTACCATAGAGAAAAGGGCGATATGTATGGAGTAGGTATTGGATTTGTCCGAAGATGTAAGATTACGTCTCAAATGTGGGTTCTTTATTTTCGAGCATAATATAAAAAGAGAGTGAGAGTAGTCTAATTCTTTGAAGATATATTTTGTTTAAAATTTCACTTAAAGCTCCAGAGTAGATTTTAGTAAAACTCCCGATTCCATTTACGACTCATTTACTTGCGGACATTACTTTTATACCCAACTATAATTACTACTCTATCGCACTATTAACTATTTCGCCACACACACACTACTTCTGTTTGTAACGACTCACTTAATTACAAAGGAATAAAATGTGACAAAAGTACTTGTGAATGTGCGGCACTGCGGTCTTTAGACGACAGCCAAAAGCCATAAGCGGTCACAGACGAATTTCTTTCGAAACAACAATAAGAAAATCAGCTGAGCGGCAGACGACAAGCGGCGCTCAACAGCCAACTAAAGCGACAGCAAACAAGCCGTTTGTGACTCGTAAGCAATTTCGATATTTGATCATTAAAACTTTGCGCCATTTCCACTGCTTCCGTTAACACAAACACACACGCGCACACACACATACGAAATTTCCAGCAAATTTGCAGATTGTTTCAGGGCTTACACTGTGTGGCTTTCATTTTCGCTGACTTTCCACAAACACATTTACCTGCACAAACAGACACAGTTATGTATATGTATGTTATGTTGTGAGGTAAACTTTTGCCTGTAATGCCTTTCAACTTTCAACTCTTTTTTTCCGAACTGGAATTTTTAAGTTCGCCCATTAATTCGCTTAAGTATTTACTTAAAGTGCCAAAGTGGAGCGAACAATGCGCGAAAAGCCAGCCGATGCACCGTCCCGCAAAAGTAAACAAACCGCCAGACAATAACCGATAAAATAAGCAAAGCAACAACAACAACTGGCGAGTGGCAGCAACAACAAAAAAACAACAACCGGCGAGTGGCAGCGCGAGTTGGTAAAATGCCCGTGTGGTGTCTCTGCCCGCCTCAATGTGACGAGTAAGCAACAGTCAGTAGCAAACAGCAGCAACAACAAGAGTAATAATAACAACAACAACGCCACGTATTATCGATGAAACAAATTGTGCAGCACTAACAAACTGCCCATTAATGTAATCAGGCAAAGTTGTAAACAAACTAACAGGCAACTTGCCGCCACACACACAAACACACACAGTCAACCGAACAATGGCGCAACTAATGAGATGAGAATAATTTTAACCAACACACACACACCCACACACACACACCGATAAACTATAAACAGGCATATACTATATAGCAACAAATAGTGAGCACATAGTCGACAGGCGGTAGTCAACAGCAATTGCAGCAACAAACCGCAATACATGTAATTTGTATGTATGTATGTATATTTGTTGGTATGTAGGTGTGCGTGTGTGTTTTGGTGTATGAATATTTCTGCAAAACGGTTGTTGTTTAGCAAATAGGCCTACAAAGAGGTGAAAGAGCCACTTGCTGGTTTCGATGTTGTGTTGATTTCGCCAAACAACAAAAACAACAACATGGTTAAATTTTCCAACACGCAAGCGAATTAAAAGGTATTTTTCTGCCACGCCCACAGCGCCAAATGCAATTTAATGTGGTGTACAAATATAACTGTATTTGCTAAAATTGGTATAATCAAAGCTATCAGCTGTTAGTTGAGATTGTCGACGTTTTGTTGGATTAGGAATGCAGCAATTTACACTTTGGGCCTTATTTGAGGATATATATAGGATTCCAGTGACCTTTGGCCTTCTCTCATTTGATCTATACGGACAAAGGAGACATTCCTTATACTCCGCTTTCTCCAACTGTTATCAAAGCCATTACTTTGGGAAACGAACTTTAAAAAAGGTGTCTCCCCATAGCGAGCTTTATTTCCTCTCTCTCAAAACACAGAGAGATTTTCCAAATTTCAAGATAAATTGATAATGTTTTGATTTCATTATAGACAAAATTGTACAAAAAGTGCCCTAAAATAGTCTGTTAGTAATATATATAGAGGGAAACATTATCTATTAGCTTTCTTCTCTTTACTAGCTAACACATTCGTCTTGTCTCTTTACTTCATAGGCTAATGCTTATGCTCATGATAGTAACACCATGTACCGTATATACTTTCTTCAACGTTAAACTGAGAAAACCGCTCAATTAAAAATCCGTCTTGAATATCCTAGTTTGAATAAGCTTCGTTTAGTATAATATTAAAGATTGGACAACTGAATTCCTTCTGACGCAGCTTGTGTTTCACCAGTCTATCAACTCATATTTCTTTACTGAGTTCAGAAGAGCCATCCATGTTTGGCATTCTCTGGATATTGTCCACATAGTCTTCTTTTCGAAAGTAAAAAAGGTTTCTAACTTGTTGAATGTACTCTATGAAATTCATATAAACCCCTTTATTCGTATATAATAATCCCTTTAGCATTTTTCGATTCGTCGGACTTTGGAGAACATCTGGTAAAAATGCAATCAACTGGTATAACCAAAGGGAGAATAAAATTTTTATTTTAACTTACCAAAATAAGTCATTTAGAATAGCATTTGAAAGCTGAAAATAAAGAAGAAATTATTATTTTTATTAAATGAGGTAAGTGGAATTAAATGAATATAATAGTGTTATTAGACAGCCAAATTTATTGATAAATGAAAATTTTTATTGAGAAACCATTTTTTGCCTTTTATAATGCCGGCTACTCTATAACCGAAAAGCTGTTCTACATTTTTGTTTTTGCATTTCATAAGAAGCTGATTAATATTTTTAGCAGCGACATCTAACGTAGCTTTTTTTATCAATAATGTCAGCCAATCGCAGACAAATATATATATATATATCGTACGTCGTACGTCTTTGGCGCAGAGTTGCATTTGATTTTCAAGTCGATCAAAATTAAATCAAAAATAAATGTAGATTTTATTTAGTACGGTAAATCGATCTAAATAAGCGTTTTAATCGAGAAGTGGCCGGTTAATTGATTCATTAGCTTCTGTCTAATAATGCTATAAGACTATCATTTTTGACAAAAAACAGTCGTAGAAGCATTTGAATGATTCGAATATCTTTCTTTCTTCATTCTTCTACTTGGAACATTTGAGATGGTTCAAATCACATAAGAAGATACTATAAAATGGTATATCCAAGTATCAGTAGTAAAAGTTGCTTTTATTAGAAGTGTGGTATTCAATGAGGCAATACTTTTTTCGGAGTTGGGGTTTTTGACAGCTGTTATTTGATTTATACTCAGTTTGGTTTACTATCTAATAATGAACTAATGAACAGACTTACTTCGGAGCAAGGTTTATTGCTGACATATGGCCCCAATTGCAGAAAAAAGTGGTTGAATGGCTCAACTTTAGGCTGGGATTTATTCGAGGTAGCCGCGGTTGTCATTTGCCCGAAATATTTTCGAAAACAGAGTGGCAAATTCTTATTTATATAATAAAGCTAAATTTTTGGCCATTAAAATAAATTGGATGCGTTTTATTTATTCTTGATAACAAAATATCTAAAAAATCACTTTTGATAAGTATCAAATGCTTCATTTACAAAAAAAAATTATGAAAATTGAAAATAATAAACTCTGTAAATTATATAACAAATTTGTATATTTTCAATAATAATTTTATTCTAAAAATATTTTTTTTTTATTTTAGTAATTTTGTATTTATATTTGAGTTATTGTATAAATAATCCCCAAAATTTATGCAATGTATATACTTTGCAACAATTTCAAAGTAAACACTCGTATTTTATATGCGAATTCTGATAGCCGTTCAATATCCTTCACATTCCATAACCGAAAACTGCATAAGATCTGGAAAATGTTGGTGTTAATGGCATAGAATGCAACACATAGCATATTTATTTCTGATGAAATACCGCTTACAGACAGACACCCACAAACGCATACAAACGCATACAATGAAACACAAATAGATATTGCCGAATTAAGCAATCATTTTTATGGGATTTTTTCGAAATGCCACAAAATTTCCACATTTATTAGTGGCTAATACAAATATTTATGGCCGCCAATAGTTTAGTTGAGTCGTAAAAATTTCATGATGACTTGCTACACCGATCACCAATCGCCTGTAAGTGCGCTAAATTAAATGTAAGTGCACACACATTTATACACAAACAGTTGCGTAGAATTTACGAAGTGTAAATGTTGTATTGCCGTAACGGTATTTACGGTAAATCTGGCGTAGTAGAGCAGACCACCGGCGACCTCACACAAATCGTATTGGCTAATTTCTAAAAATTGCGCTAGTTTTATGTGCCAATTACGTGGCGTAAACAATAAATATACGCAATAACGGTATTAGCACATGTGTGGCAAGTGTTTGAGGTGTAAAAAATATTATTTTTTTTTGTAATTTTTAAGCAAGCGACCAGCGGTAAATTATCGAATTAAATCACTGATGAAGCTTTAAATGCGCAATTGGAGAGCTAAGAGTGTGAAAAAATATATTAAAATCGATTTTAAGAAAGCAAAAAAAGCAAAAAAATTATTCACAGAAGCACTACAGCATGGCGTTAAGCATTTAAAATGCTGCACGAAATCTTACTTCAACACTTGCGGGTGGCCAAGTGGTCATGCCACATGCCGCATGCACTTTGCACTGCTACACTTATATATGTACATAAGCGAGTGTTTAACTGCTGCGGCAATAAAAGAAATAATTTATTAAAAGTGCATTTAACAGCCACGCACGGCAGCGCAGTCGCCGTCGGCATCGGACTCTCCACGCCGGCAATGGTCCAGAAATGGTGCGTAATTGCAAAATCGGCTGATATTGTCGGTCAACCGCAGATGCCTAGTGAAATGCAACGAAGTGTGGAGAAATATGTGCTTACAGACAGCTATATATATCTGTATACAGACAGTTGTACATACATACATATATTATTTAAGGGGTTCAAATACAGTCCAGATGTTGAGAGTGCGTCAGTGGGTGTAAAATAAGTGTATTGTAGATATATTTATCCTCTACACTCGTCCAAGGATTGAAATTCAATTTCGTAAAAAAGTGAAAAAATATCAATTTATTCGTTGGCGGGCCGCAGAGTAATACCATTGCGCAAATTACTGCAATTAAATCGCAAGAGACGAGTGTACTTCTTTAAAATGTTGTCTGAATCAAAAAAAATATTTTCGAACTTTTTTAGTTTTTTCACACTTACACAATTACTTAGACTCGACGCATATTGAATTAAACAGTGAAAGGAGGTATGGAAGTAAAACTCCTAAGACATAAGTTGTCTAATAATCTCATGGATGTGTTGAGGTGTTTCAAGAAAGTTTTTTTCTCTCACTCTCCAACTGATCCACTATGTTTCCAGCCTAAAGAATATCTACTATTTGTGGATTAATTCGAATTCAGTGATAGAATCTTTAGGTTGCAATAATTTTTCTTGACAAAAAGTTGTGCATATCGGTTTTTTAAGACATTGAATAAAAAAATTAGAAAACCTTAGGATGATGGTGGGAGATTACTATTTAAATTTTTATACTCTCGCAACATGTTGCACAGAGTATTATAGTTTTGTTTACATAACGGTTGTTTGTGTCACCAAGAAATAAAAGAGTTAGATATGGGGTTATATATATATTAATGATCAGGATGACGAGTGGAGTTGAAATCCGGATGTCTGTCCGTAATTCTGTCCCTCTGTCCGTGCAAGCGATAACTTGAGTAAAAATTAAGATATCTTAATGAAACTTGGAGCACAGATTACTTGGCACCCTGAGGAGGTTGCTTTTTAAAATGGGCAAAATCGGTCCACTGCCACGCCCACAAAATGGCGGAAACCGAAAACCTATACAGTGTCATAACTAAGCCATAAATAAAGTTATAAAATAATTTGGAATATAGAATCGCATTAGGGAGGGGCACAATTGGATGTAACTTTTTTGGGGAAGTGGGCGTGGCTCCGTCCCCAAATAGGTTTTTTGTACATATCTCGCAAACCAATAGAGCTACATAAACCAAACTTTCCGCAGTGGTTTTTCTTAGCCAATTCCTAATACAGTCCAAAAATGAAATGAAAATCGGATAATAACCACGCCCACCTCCCATACAAAGGTTAGGTTGAAAATTACCAAAAGTGGGTTAACTCACTAATGAAAAATGTCAGAAACACTAAATTTCACATAAGAAATGGCAGATGGAAGCTGCACTCAGATTTTTTTACAAAATGAAAAATGGGCGCGGCATCGCCCACTTATGGGTCAAAAACCATATCTCAGGAACGATTCGACCGATTTCAATGAAACTTGAAAAGTTAAATAAATAAATTGCGAGAGTATAAAATGTTCGGTTACACCCGAACTTAGCCCTTCCTTACTTGTTAGAACTACGATAACCATAGACCATAATAGTTTTAGATCATCTGTGGGTTTATAATATTTGTTACAAAATCCTTTCATATCTCGGAATCAAAGAAAAAAGCAATTTTTAATCAGACACTATTTCTATGGAATAGATTTGTAATCACGGCATAATATTGACAGAGACACCGGGGGGAGGTTCGTACAAGACATTTGAGGGTTTAGTCCGGATTAAAGTTCTACACTGAAATATGACTCAGGATTTTAATGCTTTTTTCTCGAATGAAAACTAAGGATTTATGAGAACGGACGAAGGATGAAAATTAATGCAAGAGCTCTGGAAAGTTTCTAAATTTATTCAATATAAAGGAATAAGCTAAGGTAGGTAGGTAGGTAGGAGTGCAGCCATATAATTTTATGGACTCAATTAGCACTAAATGTGTCATTTTGATACGCTAATCGCAGATCTTGTAATTTACTGTTATCCCGTTTCATTCTTCCCTTCAAACTACTTTGTGTTTTCGTTTGATGACTGATGGCTTCCAAGTGTCCTGTGCCGGATCTGTGATAGGGTTGGACAGTCACAGAGAAAGTGGAAAATTATTTCCTTTCGGCAAATGTTATTGTAGAGCATGCCCATTTTCATTGCATGTTCTCCAAATGGCCAATGCCCCGTTATAGTAGCTGTAAGTCTGAAAATACTTTTCCTGGACCTATTTAATAAGACCCCAGATCTAGTCTTATCATATTTTGGCCATATATATTTAGTTACTTTATATCTTGTTGAATTTGTCCATCTGTTCTCAGCTAATTATTCGAATTGTATGTTGAGCTCTCTTCTGATCGTTTCCAGCGGGTATGGTATTAGCTCAGATTCGTCTAGAACGGCTCCCGCCTTTGCCAACTCGTCTGCCCTTTTGTTACCGAAAATGTTGCTGTGCCCGGGAACCCAGACCAAGCCTAATTGTACTTTGTCTTCTAGGGTGCTCAATGCCTTCTTGCAGTTATGGACTACGCTGGAGTTAGTCATTGGCGACGACAAGGCCAGGAGCGCCGCCTGACTATCTGTATATAATATTGCTTTTTGTATCCTCTGGTAGTTAACCAATAGAGCTTCGGAGGCCTACTCTATGCCCAGTACTTCCGCTTGGAAGATGCTAGCCAAGTTCCTCTAGACGAAAGGAGCTAGAAATGTTTTTAAGATTATCGGAGTATACCCCTGTGCCTACTCCGCAGTCCATTTTGAACCCGTCGGCATAGACTGATATGGTATTTGCCTCCCTTATTAGGCCTCTTCTCCATTCTCGTCTAGAGGGTATCCTCACCGGGAATTCACTTTTGAAATCTAACTCTGATTGAATATCTGATTTATTGGTTTTAACATATATCAGTATTCTAAAATATTTATATTGACCTATAACCTATACGTATACAAATAATTAAATAATCCGTTATAAATATGAATTCCAAAAATGGTTTTCACTACTCCACACACCTGACCTACGAAAAAGGTATTGCAAACTGAATTTTATTTTTAAATCAATGACGCATTTCACACACACGCATACTCTCTCAGACACAAATCGGTTGCGGAACATGCCAATACACCGTTATGCATTGTTTATTGCGTATGTGTTGAGAAAAATTTGATTTGATTTGCAGCAACACAGCTAAGCTGAAGGTTGAGTGTGCGTATGCGGCGAGAAATTGGAAAGAGAGTGGTGGAGTAGGGACATCCACCATGTGTCGGCACCTCAACGGATGAAAAGACATAAAATTTGACGTTGATGCAATCAGTGAAATGGCGAACGCACCTGTGTTGCGCAGCGCACTAGCGCTAATGTAACGGTTGTGGTGCCAAATAAGCACAAAAACAAAAAGTGAACGGAAAATCAAGAAAATCGAGGGAAAAAAGAGTTCAATAAACAAAGTTGAATAATATTAGCGGTGAAAAAAGAAAACATAATACTTAATTTTTGAAAAGCAAAATCACTGATTCTCTTTCAAATTTTTCACTTTGAAGTGCGGACAGCGAAAAAAAATTGTGTAAAAATTCAAATTGAAAAGTTGCAAGATGGCCACTCATATTTTAATTAGCTCACCACTCGCTTGTTTATATTTTCATAAGCGCTTTTTTATAGACTATTTTATTATTTTTCTTTCCGAAAAGCAGTTGGGCCAACAGCTGCTTATGCAAAATAGATAATTGTTGCCACAGATTTATGATTTGATGGCAAGTGAGTGAGTGAGTGTGTATGTTGCATATGTTTGATTTGCCTTTGATTTCCGCTTTGATTTGCACTAACATTAAACATCTTGAATTATACTTCCACACACCTTCACTCACTCACTCACGCGTCATTGTGCAATTGCAGCGCTTCACCGGTGTTGCATGCAACGTCACTTGCCGCAATCGACAATGGCGGCGAATGCAAAACTTTTACGCTCTAATTAACGCGCGAACAAAAGCAAAAATATACAAATGCAACAACAACAACAATTTCGATGACGACAATAGTTTACTGTCTTGTGTCCTTGTACTCATTTACATTGTTGTTGTTGTTGCATTGTTTATCCTTCGCTATAATTTGCAATTAAAGCACTGTTACATACGAGGGGTATTTATATAATTGGAGAATAATTTAATTGTAATGTTTGATTGTATGTGTGCTCAATAAAGCCTTTATGCTCAAGGATAATACACATTTATCTTTCCTCTTACCCGAAAAGCATAAAGACTGAGAAATCAAAAATTTTATAAAAAAATTAAATATATAAGTGATTTTGGTAGAAAAAGTAAAATCATTCCGACTTACACTCTATATTTCATAAAATTGAGCTTTGCTAAAATATCTAAACCGTAATTAGAAAACAATTCAAACCCGAAAAGACCTATCTTCCAATGATTTTGAGTTGGTATTTAGCTTTCTTTTCTTTGAAATCACCTTTGCCAATTGAGTGAAATTATGAGAGTGAATTATGAGAATGAAAAGCGTTCAAAGCTTTCGAATTTACTGTCAAACACCGAATAATGATGCCAAAAATCACACATAAGAACGAGAGGAAGGTACTAAAAGTCGAAAGCCTTATAATCCTGAAAATTTCCTACTCAATTCTCACGTTTTTGACATTGTAGGCTTAAACTAACTTAGAATAATCTTATAAATCTTTCATTTACGTACAGAATTAATACTGAGAAATCAAACATTTAATTAAATAATTAAATAAGTGATTTTGGTAGAAAAACCAATCGATCTTTAAATTCATCTTCAAACAAATTACCCAGCATAAGAACGAGCGGAAAGGTACTAAAAGTCGAAAGTCCGAATAATCCTGAAAATTTCCTACTCAATTCGCACCATTTTTTGCTTAAACTGACTTTGAATAATCCTACAAATCTTTCATTCAGAACTAATTCAACGCCATTAAAATAAATTGAAAAGAAACGAAGAGAAGAATATGTTCTACTAGTAGTACCCTTCCATTAGATTTCATACAAAAACGGGTTCAAGCTATGACATTTACATATTATCGAAAGTTCTAGCGACCTTCCACACTTCCACATTTATGTTTAGTTTCACTTATCGCTTTCGAGTTTAGTGCAAAAACTTTTCTTAATGCCGTTGAACTATTTTTAGTAAAATCAACAGTAACATTTTGTGTCACACAAGAACTTACAAAAGTTGAATTAAATTATTGTCATTGTCTCATTGTCCTTGACTGATTTAATTATCATATTATATGTGTGTGTTTGAGTAGACATTTCAGTGTTTATTTGCATAGGAAGTCTGGTACGCACCTTTCTACGTGACTTCAAGCTAAATAAATAGTTATTGCGCCAAAATGTATGCTTTGATTTTTTTTTAAATTTGCCATTAAGGGCGCAGAAAATTATTTCTAGAAAGGTTTGAAAGAGTCATAGACATCGCAAGGATAGCAGTTGACCCGAAATGGGCGATATTATATTGGGTTATAAGTAGTCGGTATGACTTTTCAGAAAATGTTTAAAATTAATTTCACACACTTTTGGCTCTGAGTTCTACAGTAGTCATAGGAAATATTAAATCACTAAATATAAACTGCAAATACTTAAAGTGGTCGGGAATCAGCGCTTACACGCCTGCTAATCTAACCTATAATTATTATCTAAAGTCACTGGTCTTGAGAAAAGCGTGATCTATGTATATGTTACACTACAACAACATCAAAAATTTATGAAAGCAACAAAAATATTTGCTACTCCAAAAGAAATAGGCCTTTAAAATATTATTGATGGCTTATTACTTAAGAATTTGTGTTCCAACAAGTATTCACATCAATGCCGACATGATTCAAATCCACTCAAAAAAAATATGATAAATGTCTGCTTAAGCATATTTGAGCTTTTAAATATTGCTACATATCTCTTTTTGCTTTGCAGAAAAAAGTCAACTTTTTGGCGTTGAGGAGCGAGCAAGTGTCGGAGGGAATGTGGAAATGAAAATGACAAATGTGCGGCTAAGCCGATAACCGCGACGAAAATAAGCATATGCCACCAAACATATGTAAAGGAGAGCAAGAAAATATGAGCGAAACAAATTTCACGCGTCCAAATTAATATTAAGTGGACTAAAAGGGCGCAAATAAGTGTCTTCATATGCGAGAGCTTGTCAGCAGCGATGCGATAAATGAGGATTCCGAATAATATATGTATGTCAGTATGTGAAGACTATGAAAAATCGCGCGAGTGACACGCGCGTAACACGAATTTCGGTGAGGAAAAGCGCGAGTGGAGACAGAGAAAGCCGGGAAAGCGTCGCCGAAAGCATGCGTCTGCGATTTATGCAATTGTCAACTGTCAATGCGAAGTGCTGCGAGGCTGTCGGGGGTTTCAACGGCATAAGAGTGAGTATTGCACTCGCGTGATATATGTAGGCTTTACCAAAAGGAGGAGAGAGAGCGTAGAGTTGCCGCAATTCCACTGATGACATTCGTCTGTATTCATAGCTGTGTGTCTGTTGTTGAGCGCATGACTCAAAAATTAAGTGGTTTTGTTTTAAATCTTTCACGTACTACATTTTAGTACAATTGACAACAACAACAACTAGAATAACAACAACCACCAGCTAGAACTTGCAACAAAAGCGAAATCAGTGAAATGTCTGCAGAAGAATGAAAATGAATGACGCAGACAAATCTACGCTGAATGTAAATGCTATTCGTTATATAGAGTTGTTGTTGGTGTTGTTGTTGTTTTTCTTTTTCTTTTTGTTGTAGCCTGACTAAATCTCGCCGACAGCCAAGCGAGCCACATAGAAGAAGACAGCAGCCCACTGCGGCCCACTTGAAGTCAAAATCACAAATCGCGTTGCAAAAACAAATTGTTGTTGTTGTTGTTATTAGTATTGTTGGTGTATATTTTAAGATATTTTATACTAGAGATATAGTACATATATTTTGTTTTTACTATACAACTGTTGTTTTGTAAATGTCAGTCTTCATTTGTCAAAGCTTCTTCCGCGTGGTTTGCTGCATTGTATCTCTCTGAGTATGTGTGTGAGTGTGTGTGTCTTGCAACTAATGCTTGTATATCTGTGTGTATAAATATAACTGTCGCTATAGCGTGTTTTTCGCTTATTTTGCTCGCCGATGATGTTTTAGTCGCAAGTTGAGTCACTTAAGTAGCGACAGTGACAGTGGCAGCCAACATAATATAACAACAACAACAACAATATTAAGAAATACAACAAATATATAAAATAAATGCTAACAAATGTGTCGTAAAGTTTTTGCAGCGCGCTGGTAATTGTTGATATCCAGCGCTGGGGTTTCTCAGGTTCAAGTGTGCTTAGCGTGGCGGAGGAGTGTTCAAGGATATGCCGCTTAGCGTCTTTATTGCCTTAATCTGTTGCGATTTAAGTACACCAAGAGAGAGGAAGCAAATATTATAAGGGAGTTTGATAGTTGTGGGGAGTAGGTTTCTAGGAGACTACCTAGCTCTGCTCAAATTTATATCCAACCAACTTTGAGTTATATCTGGTAGGATCTAGTTAAAATTTTTCGGATAACTTAAAAAGAAAATAAAATATCTTCAATAAATATTAAAAATAAGATCTAGGAAAGCCTCTAATAAAAAAAAAAAAATCAGCAGCGTTGCCACCTTTTAAAAACTTCACTTCAATATAATTAATAATAAAGTGAAATTCAATACCACAATATGGCTTTTGACCTTTACAAGTTTGAAAAAAAATGTATTGGTAGTATTATGGAGCAGAGTTGCCACCTGCTCGAAATTTGTAAAAAAAAATTTAAATTATATAAATGAAAAAACATAAAAAAGCTTGCGAAATTGCAAAAATTTAGTAAAACTTTAAATTAAAAATATAGTTTGAACATATAGTTAAATTTTAATAATTTAATTTCAAGAAAATTTAAAAATAATTTCAAATGAACAATAAGGACCATACATCAAAATAGAAAAGTTCAAAAAAAATTACGAATACTTTGATACCAATTTTACAATTCCAAAAATTAAGAAAAAAAACATATTCAAGCTTTTTTTTATTTTTTTGTTAAATTTTTAGTGCCTCACAACCTCATTCGTGTTTCCTAAAATAACCAATTTGTAAGATTCACTTAAAATCAAATTCATATCATAACTGTTACGAAAAGTCAAGGCTAACGAGATATACAGCAAAATGTTGCATGTATCCTTGAAAAAAACTACAACTAAATCACCGGTACCTAAAGCACCAATCAATATAACTGTAATTTAGAATAAACGATATAACTAGTTAGCGCAATTTTGTTTTCAGCTTGTTAAAATATCTGCTAAAATTTTTCCTTTTTTTCGCTGAAGCCAGCACACTTTGATTAATTGCAGCTGCAAATGCATTCGACAGGACACGAAAACTCAACGCGGCATCAATACTTTCGCTGCATTGCATGCATGCAACAACGCGCCAGCCATAACAAAGCAATTTCCTTTGCTGCAAACCATATACAAACAGCTAGTCGAAAGTACTTCAAAAGCTACGATGCATATACCATGTGTGGGTGTAAATATAGCGTTACTGCCAACTGATTTTAGCCGTTGCCTTCACCTCTACCGCAGTAACTGCCTCTGCTTCTGCTCCTGCTATTTACAAGGCACTTAATAACTAACTTTAGTACTTCTTCCACTCGACATCATAAATCATTTAGCTCCACTTGTATAACGTATAAAGCGGCGCATGTACACAAACATACATACATACATATCCTATAATACACCATATATACACATATGAAAATCTATTGCATATGAAATCGAAAATCCTTAGCACACACATTTTGGCATGCACCGTATACAGTTGAAAATGTGAGAAAAAAAAAGTAGTAAAAATACAACAACAACAAAAAAACGATTTGGTCTTTAAATAAAATCTGCAAATATGCTTTGGCGTCTACTTAAATGGCAGACCATATTGGGAAAGTTCAAAAATGCCAGCACAGAGTTGCACATATTAAGTTGCTGCTTTACTAACTGACATTCATACATATAAACTTGAATAAAAACTCAAAAAAATCCTATCTACCCCTGCATACTCTCACCCAGTTCCATCATGACTTTAGTGCACAATCAAAAGGCGAAATCAATGAGCTTTGGAAAATTACTCGACTGTTTCGCTCGCAAAATCATATACAGACTAACTATAAGGAAATACCGTTATATACAGGGTGAAAAGAATGCATTTTTAAGTCAAAGTTTTTTTGCTCTTACTAAATGTAATGTATTTACTTAAACCACGGGTCTTTTAGTTTAACATCCAGGAACGGTAGTACCATAAGCGCTATATTAACAGAGAATCCCCCTCAATATGCTTTTTTCCTCAATAACTTAATCCAAATTAATCAAAAACTCTATAATTCTAGTTATTTAAAAATAGTGTTTTGAAATTCGAATTAATTAATTTACTTTCTAACCACCCTTTATCCAAAGCTAAATGAATATGTATTTATAAAAAGCTCTATATGCATCGACTACTTAGCAAAAGCCATGCTCATAAATACCACAGCCGCTTTCCTTGCGTACGATTATTGGCAAGAGAGCAAACCAAATTGAAGAAAGATGGTATATACATTATATTAGTCGCTTGGAAATCGCAAACCATATAGGAAATCCATATGCTCTCAGTAATATTACTTTAAGCTCACAGACCTTGTAGGAAGATTGAATCAAACGAAGTACGTTGATTAACAATTAATTAATACTTCTTCGAAATTATTCATCAGCTTATAGCCTAATAATTTCAAAAATACCCTCCCTTTCATAAGACCCCTGGATTATTTGGGACATTTTTCTAAAAATGTTAATTTGTAGCGTTGACCTTTTCAATCCTCTGACTCAGAATTTTATGAGACTAAAATTTATATGAAAGCAATAAAAGTTAACAAGAAAATTTTTAAAGAATACTAAATATGGAAATTCGTCTATGTGTTTTTGTTATTTTTGGCTTATATTAAGGGGGGAGGGGTGTTTGTTTCGTCGAAAAAAGACCTTTTTTCATGAATTTTTTTAGAAAAAAATATTGCTGTAGGTTTATTGTACTTATTATTATATGAAAGTGCAACATTTGAAGGATACTTAAAAAAAAGTTTTATCGAAAAATAGCGAGGAATAACGGATTTATCGTCGATCTCTGCAGGCACCTCGAAAAAAAGTTGTTGTGCGGTGACCAGCCTACAGCATCACTGGGTCATCCGAAACCAAAAATACAAAATGCTTTCTTTAGCTTATTAGTTTATCTTTCAATTGACGTCGAGTTTTTTTAATTTTTAAATTTTTCAATTTTTGGTATCATTTTCAAGCCAAAATGACGATTTTAAATGAAAAAAATCTACCTATTTGTTATTGTAAAATTGTTAGTAATTACAATTTTTGGAAAAACTCGACGTCATTCGAGAGCTATATATATCTAGAATATTTGTTCAAAATTTCAAAACGATCGATGCAGTAGTTTTTTCTGTAGGCTGGTCACCGACTTTAAAAATGACATATTTGGGTTATTCAACCTCCTGTAACTTCGTTAGTTTTTCTCCGAATTACCTAAATTTTAACACAATATTCTTGAGATATTGATGGTTCAGAAAAAAAATTAAAAACAATTTTAAAACAAAATTTGTGAAACCTTACCCCACCCCCCCCCCCCCTTAAGTAAACTGTCTGTAAATAAGCTGGAATTGAAGAAATATATAAAGACAAAATTTCGAAAATTTTCGAATATTTTTCGAAATATAAAATTCCTCCTTTTTCAACAAAATAAAATATTTTGAGATCATTTGAGTTTATTTCAAGACTTTAAAACTCAAACCTCAAAAATACTGATTATAAAATGAAAAACAAAGGGCAATTTTTCGAATTCTAGAAAAAAGTTTCCTACAGGGTACCCTCTCATATAACTTCGCAAGTATTTTTAGCAATTGGATATAATCTTTAGCAGAATAGTTTATTTATGAACTCACATGTGAATATATATTTGTGTCTTTATGTTCCTCAATATGTAAGTATGTATGTATGTCTATAAATACATAATATTTTATAGCTTATGATATGTTATTGAAAAGTGCGCGCGTAATTCGTTTGAATTATGAATGATGTCTGATTGGATTTCAATTGTGTAAAACTTTAAGTCGATCAACTTGTGAACTTGCACGCACATACACACACACTCATACATCCACATATAAACTCCGATGGAATTTAGCCGTAATTCCAAGTGTTCCTTTCTGTTCTTGTATTGAGCTATATTATATTTGTGTATGAGTTTCATAAAGAGTTGGTAATCAATGCAGACATTTGAGAGACAATTCGATTTCTTTTAACTTTTCAAATGACTTTCGACTTTGGAGTGAATCTTCAAAATCTTTTACATTTTCTACGTGGAAGTTTTCTACTTAATAATGGTAAGTACTTGTATTAAAAAGTAAATAAATAATAATTTCTCCGTTGGTTAGATGAAGTGGTAAGAAGCACATACATTTTTTATTGGCTTTTTAATAAATTAATTAAGACAATTTCACTACACTTTTCGAAAAAATAGTCATTGTGGTACAATATTTTTAATTTTAGAAAACTGTTAAAAAAATTATACTGAATAGAGTTGCCACTTAATCAGCTTAAAATTTTAAAGAATCTGTTTCAAATCCAAGAATTTTAAAAATGTTGAAAATAATACATAATCATCAGCAAGCACTTTAGTATTATTTTTTTCCGGTATAGAGTTGCCAAGTAAATTTTGGTAAGAGTAAAATATATATTTTTCTTAATTTATTAATGAACTAATTACCTAAAAAATATAAAGAAATTACGATTTCTCATGTTCGTTAATTTAAACAAAATATATTTTTTCATAGGGTTGCCACTTCAATTCCTAACTTAAGTAATTTTTTAGTTAAATAACATTTAAATCCAAATTTCATAAAGAATATTTAATAATAGTTGCCCCCTAACTGAACAAACAAATGTAATCATGGTTACCAACTGTAAAAATTTTGAAAATAATGTAAATAATTTTTTTGATACGGTTGCTAATTGATACGTCCGAAAACTGATACAAAATCTTTAATTATAGTGGCCAACTGGTGAAATTGATTTTTTTTTTTTTGTTTTTTGAGAAAAAATGTGAAAATATAAATTTCAAATATTTGTTTGAATAGGTTATTCTAGACAATACAGAAATTCATAGAAATTAGAGAAAATAATTACTGGGTTATTTTTATATTTTATTTTATTAAAATATATATATTTGTTTAGCTTTTCATTTTATTTTAAATCTACAGAACGCCATAACGTATAGATTTTCTAATTCTAAACAAAAAAATAATAATTACACTATCAGTTACAATCCACCAATATATACACAGGATGTCTCGCTTAGAATATTTTGAATAAAATAATGAATTCCCGAGTTTAGTATGACTATTTTTAAATCATAAAAAAACTAAAAATAAAAACTCAAATGACATAAAACCCACAATCACTATTTAACTACCATGCCCCAAGTGGCTGTCACTAAAGGGAATTCCAAAACCAATAAACACGCTGCATGAATCTAACGGTAACAGTTGATTTCACACATGTCAATCGCAATAAAACAGCGAAATTGATAAAATTGCATTTATGATGATTGAATTGCCATTGCGCGCACACACACACACAGCAAATTTGTCATTTATTCACACCAAGCGATGAGGAATGCCACCGCAACGGTATGAGAATGCAATTTATGAGCCGCACACAATAACTAATAATTTGGCATGCATAATGCCACCTTTCAACGGCACAAATAGGCTGACGGGCAGACACTGAGAGAGGAAAAGAGAGAAGGAGCCACGCGAGCCACATTTGCCACACATTACAAAAATGTGGCAACAAAGTGCTTGCAACGTTGCATGGTGCCACTCAAAAAACAAAAAAGGGGGAGCAAAGGGCCACACTACCTAATAATTTAGTATATATGTATATAGTTGCTGCCCCAAAGGAGTGACTGACTGTTGGCTGTTGCGTTGGGGTATCGATGTTGGGTGGGCCGCATTAATAAAATTAAGTGTTTAGCAGCGTGTAAAAAGGCCCACATATTGACAGTTATTTGTGGCAACATATGGCACAGTAGTGCGTTGTGTTGTGTGGCATGCCACTCGACCGAGTTGATGGCAGTAAAACAAATGTGGCAAGTTGTTACATATTTTTTTAATCAATCGAATGCGCACAAATTGCGGCTGTCAACACATTTAAAGAGCGAAAAAATAGTATTTTTACTAGATGGAGACTTGCAACTACAACAATCAAATTCGACTGCGACCAAGTTGCGTGCGCAATTTTTATTTCCTTAAACATATAAACCCCTCACATCCTCAGCCACTCACTTTATTCCTCATAAAATTTGTTTTGTCAATTATTTCGTTAACTTTTGAGTGAGGAGGGTGGGTGGAAGGTACGTTGTTGGTTTGAGGTGGAAAAGCTCAAAGCATGGATATTGTAATGTTTACTTCCGTTAAAGTTTCGTGGCGAACATGCAACGGAAACCGTTTACAACATACAACGATAACATCAAAACAAAGCGTTTGTTGGCTTAACAAATCAAAATTGTTCATAAGCATGACAACACAAAAACACACATGTTCACACAAAGCCCAGCCAGTTTAGATGTATGTGGCTGTGTCTGTGTTTGCAAATTATCGTCTGGCATATTAATTTGGTAGGCGTTGCTGCATTAAATTGAACGAAGTGAATAATTCTAGGGGGAATAAATACGGTATTTATTTTGGAAATTAATACAAACTAGAAAATATAATTATTTTATTTAATTTAATGAATTACAGTAGTGCGTTTCTGTAACTTTTCGTTATGCATAATAACGAACGATATATCGAATTCACTATTATAACGAAGTGTAGTGTTTCTGTAAGTCTGGTGAAAAGCATTTTCGTTATTTTTTTCGTTATGACATTCGTTATTATATCATTAAAAAAATTGCAGTGATATTTTGCGGAAAAATAAAGATGAGCGAGGTAAGCTGGAAAAATTTTGATGTTTTGTTTATGTTTATATTGTTTATATTATTTACAGAAAAAAGTAAGAAGTGGAAAAGTTACCAAACAACAAAAACAAAAATTACTAGATTTATTGAAAAATCATAGAAATGTTGGTACCGGACAATTTGGTGGCCCAAACAGCGGCAAAGCTGCTAATGCTGTATGGGCAACTCTCACAGCGGAATTGAATGCATGCGGAAGAGCATGTAAAACCGTTGAGCAGTGGAAAAAGGTTCGTTCAGTATATTATATATAAACATATGCATGTATGTACAATTGTGCATTAATTGATATTTATTTCAATTCGCAGTGCTGGGCAGACTGGAAATCAGGCGTAAAGAAGCAGCAGGCCGCAATTATGCGTTTCCAGAACGCTACTGGAAATCGTCCTGCCTCTGAAGGTCCAGCGCCGCTAGATGGTATGGACCTGCAAGTGTTAGACTTTTTCCCAACTGCACTTGTTGATGGCGATGGCGTTACTAAGGAGTCGGGGTTTCAAGAGGTAATATCGTATAACAAAAAAAAATATTGAGTTTTAATCACAAAGATTCATATATAGATGAATGCAGATGAAGAATTGCAGAAATCACTTGATGACGTGTTGGATACACCTCAAAAAACCGCAAATGCTGCACTGCCATCGCCCACACCCAATACAGTGCCATCGCCCACACCAGACAGAATGCGACAGACTGCCACTTTCTTCAGTGCATTTGAACAAGTGAAAACCACTCTTGCTGAGCAGGAACGCAAACGACAGGAGGAATTTGACCAGTTGCTGTCCGTGGCGAAAGACATTCGTGCCTCCGTGCAATCCATGGCCGCTTCGCTTAAACAATTATGCGAAAAATAATAAACAAAGCTTTTTTTATATTATATTTTATTTTTTTTATTATAATTATTTAAAATGAATTGTTTTTTTTTATGTTAATTAATTTGTGAATTTTTTATAATTAAAATAATTAGTTAATTAAAATAATTTCGTACTATATTATCCCGACATCTTCTGCCTTGATTTAGCACACTACAATTTTCACGATTCTCTTCCAAATTGTCAACTTCCATACTGAAATTTGACGATACGTTTATGTCTGGAATTGGTAAATTTTTTTTTAATCTGATATTGTGCAAGGTTAAACACGCATTTATTATTGATCCAGCATATGCTGGTTTAAACAATACACCCCGTTCATGTGATAAGCACCCAAATACCTTTTTCAAAACACCATTAAGCCTTTCAACACAATTCCGAGCCCGAATGTGGCAATCATTGTAATTATTTTGCCCAATCGTCTGTGGATTTCGAAATGGTGTCATCAACCATGGTTGCTGTGGATAGCCTGAATCACCAATAAGCCAACTTGAATCTACATCACTGGCGTTTTGCCTTTCCAAAAATTGTTTACATTGGCTGTTCTCCCAAATAAAAGCATCATGGGTACTACCACCATAACGCGCGTTCCCAGACACTATGTTTAAATTGTAGTCACAAATAAGTTGCACATTTTTGGAAAAGTAGCCCTTTCTGTTTATGTAGCAGCATTCAACATCAGCGGCCGGCTTTTTAATTTTAACATGGGTGCAATCAATAGCACCAATGCACCCAGGAAAACCCGTAGATGAAAAAAATCTGTAAAAATATAAACACTTATGTTTTTTATGTACCTATATAATGACGTATATAATGACATAATATTACGTTTGTTTTATATTGTTTTGTTCCTCTAAAGATGTTGGAAATTTAATGTATTTACACATTAATTTTCCTTCAATGATGTTTGTGACTTCTTTTACTGCACGACACACAACAGTCTTGCTTAATGAGCACACAAAATCTTGGCCAACGTCTCTCAAATATGATCCTGTTGCATAGTAATGAAGTGCTGCAGTCATTCTTAATGATTTTGGGACAAACGTACGCCTTTCACCACTTTTCATATGAGGACTTAGCTCTTGTAACAAGGCTATTGCGGGATCTTTTTTAAAACGGAATAGCTCTTCAAAGCGAGCTTCCGGCAAATGAAATGGGTCAGTTGTATCCCTCAGATGTCGCCGATGAACGCGTAACATATTCCGTTGGTCCTCTAATAAGGCAAATAATGCAGCAGCTATCATAATTTGATTCACTAAGAAATTATAACATTGATAATAAATTTATACATTCAAAATATATATGTATATAGTATATAAACTTACTATATTCGTGTACATTGACAGATGTTTATGCATTCATTTCAGTTATAGCACATTTTCGATAACATTCATAACGACTCACCACAACCATAACGAAAGGTGACTTTTCTGAGTTACAGAAACGCTTCAAAACAATTGTTCGTTATAAATCTTTCGTTACGCAAAAGTGATATTTCTTTCGATATCATAACGAAAAGTTACAGAAACGCACTACAGATCAGTAATGAAAATTTTGAAAAAAATCGAAAAAGAAGTATAAAAATTAAGGGGCACACCCAGTGTGAAATTTCAAAAAAAAAACAATTTATTTTTCATATTTCGGTAGTTTAAAAATAACATATTAAAATTTAAAATCGATATCTTAAATAGTTTTTGAGTTATAGCAATTTAAAGAGCAGCCGCTCGGTAACAGTGAAAACGATCATTTTATCTTTAAACGCGTTTTTCTTGAAACAGCATTTTCCGAATTTACTGCAGAGATTACTCAAAAACAAATGATCCGATCACTATCAAATTTTTTTTACATTTTTTTACAATGGCCTATCGATTTTTGATCTGATCAAAAAATCGAATTTTGGCAGGCCAAAAACAACCAAAATTTTGGGTACAATTCGACTATTTTTTTAAAAACGCCGCCATATTGTCAATTTTAGTCTTTGTTTAGACAATATTATCTAGTTTAACAAGAAATTTTTTTCTTTAGATTTAATCCACTGTACTGCAGCAGTGATGGAGCTTTTTTTCGCGTCGTTTGAGATCGACTATAACTTAAAAATATTTCATTTTTTTCTTCAAAAATTTCACTGTATATTCTTGAAACATGTATTTATAAATATATTCTTAAAATTTTGAAATAATTGATAAAGTATTTTTTTTAATAAAAGTTCCCAAAAATCACCTTTTTTTAGGCCATTACACTAGGCCCCTTATGGCCTAAGAATACTAGGACTCTATAAAAACTTAATATCTAGAAACGAAATGGGAATAAATTTGGGAATATGAATGCTATAGCAATAAAAGGTCCTTTATCAGTCCTTTGGCTGAATTTTTTCATGTTATGGTCTCCTTTAAAATACAAACTTCATAAGCAATGATTTTTAAATACATTGTACAAGTTCATTCCAATCGGAAAGGACAACACGATGACAGTCACTAAATTTTAAAATTTTTGTTTTTGAAAATTTTGGATTGTTTTCTGTTTTCGAAATTATTGACTTGATTTGAAAAATTTTCGATTGTTATATAAACATCTCGACCGTTTCATCGTTCAGTTCGTGATCAAAACTTGAAATATTGTTGTACCTATATACATACATAGGTCGATCTTGAAGGGAGTCTTCAAAACTTATAATATCTTCCTGCGTCTGATTTTCGTCAAAATGCACCTCTGAACTCTTAATAAGCATTGAGATAAGATAAATAATTATATCATTACTGATCTCAAAATTCTCTTTAAATTTGAAATGTTTTTTTTTTATAAAATTAAAAAAGAAATTCTGATTATATGTAGGTAACCTCTCTTTCCAAAAAATAAGAGCATTAAGTTGAACGGAAATTTGCATTAACCAATATTGTATTGAGACCAAGAGATATTGATGCGAGTAAGAGGTTTCCATAAATAGTCCAAATCAATCTAAAGAAGCCATATACAGGATCGTCTATGAAAAGTATAATTTATACTACTATTATAAAGAGGAAAGATTTGTATGTTTCTTTGTATTGAATTAACTCAAAAACTAATGTGCCGATTTCAACAATTCTTTCCCCATTGGAAAGCTACATTCACCCCGAGTAACATTGGCTATATTTATTGCTAGAATCTCAACTTTCTGGAAATAGTTCCCAGGTGAGGGTATCAAAAAGACTCCATGATGGAGAATCTTAATCTGAAACTGAAAATCGTCTTGCAAGTCATTCTCTTCGCATCGCAATCGCGTTTTAGAGAGTCGAGTAACGAGTGCTCGCAGCTGCTTGCTGAACAAAATTTCAAAATCTCCCAAGTACGCGCTTGAGAGTCGAGTACGGAGCGTATGCAGCGGCTTGAAGAACAAACTATTAGAAATATACAAGCTCGCACTAGGAAATATTTGTTTAAGCCAGTACAAAGGCGGATAGTATTTTATAAACAATCAATCAACAAACTAGAGCTGTAAGAGAGCTTCCTGATTGCTTATTCAACTTATCCTGAAACCGAAGCACTTAGACTGGAAAAGTAGGTATCAGAACTGTGATCTTAGAGATCTTGTACAAATATAACAACTTTGGAAATCTTGTGTCAGCGACATTTCGGAGATTATCCATTTTAGTTTGCATATGTATAGGGACCACTATGAGTCTACTCATATAAGAAAGGCTCAGTCGTGTGAAATGAAAACACTATAGCTAACATTGTCAGATATTATAGCTTCATTTTCTGTATCTACTATTAAATGCTAATTAGAATCGAAAAGAGGAATTACAACGAGGAATCACCCTCGAAGCAACTGAATGTCTAATATTTACAGAAATTATCACACATTATTCTGGTTTTGGGTTGGATTCTTAATTATTAAATTTAATTTAATTAATCTGTAGATGTACAACTTTGAGAAGAAGGCCTGAAGAAGGGGCAGTATCTATATATATAGATAAACCAAGCTATGGTTGTAGGAAGCAGTCGTCACATCACTCTGTTAAAATTGGTCAAAATCTACCAAAAAAAAAAACGAAAAAATCCCGATTCACCGCTACGCATGACCATTGAGAATGTGAATCCGTGATCACAAAATATTTTTCCACAAAATAATTGTGTACCTGTTAGCCGAGCAGATTCACATTCATGCTTTTGCATTTGGTGTGCGAGTTGCGTTTTGGCGTTAAATCGACACAGACAACATCCGTTCGCATTAATTAGTCATAAAAGCCAATCCATCACTCAATTTTCATTTGCTTCCACATGTACCACAACAGCAACATCAAGAGCAGAACAAACAAACAGACAAGAGAGTGGCGCACAATGAGCGGGCAAAGTATGCAAAAACAACAAAAACACCAAAAGCCAAAAACCAAAAAAAAAATAAATAAAGAAGTGTATGTGTGTTTGGATGAAAAGTGTAAAGGAAGGGGTGTATAGGAAAAAAATAACAACAAATAGTTTGCGAACAAAAGCAACAAACAATAGACACTGCAATGCATAAAAACTCGTATGTAATGGATTTCTATTATTAATATGTGTCTGTTTGTATGTATGTGGCATATGAAAAAAGCGTTCCTGTACCCCTCCCGGCCCTGCTTGCTGTCAAGTCAAGAGTTTTTTGCTTTACTTTTTTCATTTGTGGACAGTTCATTAATGCCACCACAGACTGCAATTGCCTCCGTCAGCGCCGCATTGGACCGCGGCGTTGACAGCCGAGCACAAGAGTCGCAGAGCGCGCGGCCGACTGTCTGCCAGACATCACTTTGCGCTCATCGTCGGCATTATCTTTAATTAATTTATAATTATTTTTAGCATTAACATTCGGCTCGTTATAAATATTAACATTTTTTAGTAGACACATAAAGGACATGCCAAACACGCGCAACAACAGCTTCAAATGCGTTCATTTGCTTGTGTGTCAGTGGGCATATTGTGAATATAATATATATTTTTGCCTTTTGTCTGCATTCATTTACTCACCATAAATCACCGACTGCATGCAACTGCACCATTGTAATTGCAATTGCAGCAAAAAGAAGCAACAATAACAATAACAAGGCAAATGTGTGAGATTTTCTTCTCATTACGTTTCGTACCTAAATTTAAATGAATTTCTTTCGATTTTAGAAAAACATGCTAGTTCTGTATATTTTATAATTTTAATAACTGCGAAATGATATGCAAATGTTTTGCATAAGGAAATGCCAAAGCATTGCAATGAAGTGTGAAATGCAATAGAATTTGCATTCATTTGATGTGCATATTATGATTGTAATAAGGAGAGGTGTCTTAGAGATTTCATTGTTTAGATTTACTTGAAGTGTTTTCTAAAATGGTATATTAATGGATTGCTATATTTTCTACACCTAACTGTTGTTTTCAGCGCCTAAAACTGATCCAGCAAGATATACATTTGACTGATTTTTTACCGACAAATTCAGCAAATAAATATTTTCGATAAAAAATCATAAAAATATTTTGATCAAATTATAAGTGAATTTTTTTCGATGAAAAATGTTAGGCATTGGTGCCAAAAATGCGTAAAATCAGGTAAATTTTTCTCTTAACTTCTATATAACTATGGTAAGGATTTTCCAACTTCCAGTTGGCCTTGTACCGTATATAATGGTTAATATGTAAGATATGGCAACAAAATTTTATGAACGTATATTCTTGAATATACCACTGTTTGGCGGAGAAATTGTTTGAAATGGCTCCCCGAATCCACAACCCACATATACAAGATATATTGATTCTTTATTCCAATGGACTTCTTCGAAATATATGGGTCAAATAATGAATTATTTTTATAAAATTGCGTGAAAAGTAGAATATGATCTCGAGCACATGCCTTTCATTCGCCTCAATATACAGTGATGAAATTAATCGAGATGTTGGTCTAACCTTCATAGTACTAATATAATGGTTTTTGTCAATCTCGTTGACTTTTCTTGTATATACCCTATATCATGATTTGTCCCTTAAGGGGTTACATGGGTTTCGAAGATTCAAAATTTATTTTTTCCCCTTGTTAATTTCTACAACATCTCTAGAATAATATCCTAAAATTTCAGGCCAATCCGAATAATAGTTTCGGAGTTACAGCCTTTGGAAGGTGTACGCTCCAAGTCAGGTATTATTGTTACTCAAAACTTTAAACGCGTTTTTCTCGGAACTGTGTTTTCAAAGTCGGTTGTCAAATATTCTCGGGAACTACTCAACCGATCTTGATTAAATTTTGCACAGGTTTCGAGATACAATTTACTCGTGCATGAACGAAAGATTTTTTATTCAATTACAACTTAAAACTTGCTTGACATAAGCAAGTTTGACCGAAATTTTTATTTTTTTGGAGAAATGTCTGCCAAAATTAAAATTTTTATTTTTTTTTGTGTTTCCTTCGTTCAAGCACGAGTTTATGGTCTTACGTAAAACATTTCTTTTTTTATTTCGGATGATCCTGTCAGGAGTTATGCTGTTTTTTTCCGAGGGGTCACCGAAAATGTCATCACAATAGAGGGTGTTCTTTTTTTTTTGAAAATTTCAGAAATTATTCTTTAAATATGTATCTATAAGACAGGCAAAAGTTTGAATGAATTAAATAATTTTTTACATAGAAAAAAAATATTGAAAATAGGCCTTTTTTACCCGCCAAAACCCATGTTTATAAAAATCGCATGCGATATTTTCAATTTGAGATTTTTAAATTTAACGCGTGATATTTTTTTTTAATTTCATACCCCCGCAATATCAACAAAAATTATTTGTTTTCTATTTTTTTATTTTGAAAAGTAATCAACTACATATAAGAGAGTACATTGATAACTCATTAATTTGGTATAATTGCTAGCTATTATATTTCTGTTGGATTATGCCAGTCTATGCGATTAAACCAGTTGTTTGTTCGTTTGACCACTCGCTCAATATCACACTTAAAATATGCTCTTTATCCATATAAATTTACTTTTTATTACTTTTTAATTCATCATCTTACTCAAATTAGAAAAATTAAGCATAAATTAAGATGCTATAGTGAGAGTTTGTACACTAAGCACCAGTAGTAATACATAAACCCTGCTTACAAGTGTGATTGCACCAATTTTTCAATTGCAATACCATTTTGTTTCTTGATACATTTCTTTACTGTAGAGTACTACACGGCGTATGCGTAACATTCTTACGATGTGATCTGACAGGGATTCCATTAAGCTATAAAATTTATATAAATCGTATATATTCTAAAACTGTTACTGTTTACAACATTCCAGCTGATTGATGACTTAGTAAACATTATTTTATTAGGCGGTGTTGAGATATAAGATTTGTTGAGAAAACTGAAATGTTTTCTACAATAAGTGATATAACATGATAGATTCGTATCGGTACAGCATTTCCGGGATTACTCACTAGATAATAAAAATTTAAATGTCATTTCTAGATACATATATTTTATAAAAATGGTAATTGGCTTTATAAATTTCACTTATGTCAACACTTCTGGGTAAAAATGCTGGGTTGCACTAAAAGAACTGCTAAACTTGATTTTTAGCGATAATTTTTGTTCCAGAAAATATAAATCTTCAATTTGAAATATTTCAATTTTTAAATAATTTTTTAATTATTTAACTCAAAATTATAAAAATAATATTTTGTTTATTTTTTAGATAATTCTCTTCACTTCCACATTTGATATTGCCCTTAATGCATTAAAATTCAGCATAAATATTTTCAACACATACGCACACTCAAGCACATAACAGTAATTTACGCGCATAAAAAAACTTTCAATTATTTGTAGTTGTTATTGCGCGCATTAATATTCATTACTGGTAATTTATTGTAATTCATTACCACAATATGTTGACGACGCGCTCTTGATGAATTAACGGTTTTAACAAATATGCTGAAATATGAGTCAGCTGAAGTAGCTGTAAATGCTGCTGCAACAATAAAATGCCATTAAGCAGGCAACAACAACAATAACAATAACAAATAGTAAATTTGTGTATTTGAAACTTCAGAGACAAAGAAACAACTCAATGAAATATTTACGCGAATGAGCGCGAGCGCAAAAGTTTCGAAAAACCAACAACATATTTTAATTAGGTACATATACACTTATACATATGTAGATATGTAGATATGTATGTCAGCATTCATTTCATTGCGAGTTTTTCACATTATTGCAAAAGCAATCGCATTTTATTGTCTGCTTACTTAGCAGCCATAGATCGTCTCGGCACAATAATGGTGTTAACAAGTAGCCGAAAATTTCTTATATAAACACGCGAGTTAAAGTATTTATTTTATTAAACATTTATTTGGCGAAAATTAGTGCACTTTGTAGTGTTACAAAACGGCTTACTTAATCACTTGCGTAACACATTCATATTCCTTCTGCGCCTAACTTGTCTTCCTTTTCTTCTTCTTTTTCTTCTTCTCGAAGACCGAAAGTAATTAACTAAATCTTGCTTGGTTTTCGCTATAATTCGTTCAACTATAAACAAAATATAGGCACACACAGACAAAAATATGAGAGCATCTGCTTTAGTGAGTCTATGACCGTGTAAATCGAATCGCCAACGCCAATAAAAAATAAAACTAAAATACTGAAGTAGTGTATCGGATGAAAGCACTCTTCGCTTCAAAAAATAAACATTAGTAAAGTAAAGAACAGATGTGTTTATTTAACCAAGAGGCGAAATTTAGTGGTTATGGGCTGGTGAGAAATTTAGCTTGTGGCAAGTGAAACGCGAACAGACTATACATTTTTCGAACATCTCTCATACTGTGTTCCGTGGGGCTCATTGGGAATAATTATATAAATTTACAATATTTCGACCGACTTACACATCGAAGTAGAAAAACTTGGAATTTCGAATAATACCGTTATAAGAAAAAAGTTTATTAGGGTTTTTTAGAATTATTTTCGAATTGGGTGCATTTTCGAACTAGACTATAGTTTTTGTGAGAAAATTTTTTAGAACTCTATACCCAATAAACATGGTTGGCTGATACATCGAATTTTTTTCAAGAGATTTACATACTTAGCCCAAAAATATATAGGTCCACGCTCACTTTTTTAATATTATAACTTATATTCGAATTATTCTCTCTAAAACATTCAGAGAAACAGTTTTTAACAGCTCTGATTAAAAATTTTAAAAATATTGGGGTTAGAGTCCTATAATTTTTGGCCTAAATCACTGCACTTTGAGCACCAATATCATGAAGTTAAGTACACTGAAAAAAGTTAATTACATTAATATTTTGCAGAACAGATTTTTCATCTTCAGACGCCTTGTAATGCAATTTCGTTGGTACCGATATCGCAAATGGCCCCTACTCTTATCGAAAATTTCAATTAAATTAAAAGACTTCTTAGGACAGTCCCAATTTTGTCATCACTTTTAACTCAAGAACACTCATATCTCATGTGACAGATAAAAAAATACTTTTTTTTGCAGAGTTAAATGAAAATATTTTAGAAATTAAACACAGTCCAGTATGTTTTTTTGGATCATATTTCTACAATTCACTATGTGAATGGATGTCACACAAATAAAATAAAAAAATATTTTTCGAGGCTTTTGAAAATTTGATAACTTCTTTCTTCGAAGTATACCTTTTGGCGCAAACTGTTTTGAACCCTATAAACCCTATATGTGTTCAATATATTAAGCCTGAATTTTATTTTTTTTTTCTTAAAATTGATGTTTTTGTTTATAGAAAATGTTAAATTAAACTAAATTTCTACTTAATATATTATTTTGCATTTAACTCAAAAGATTAACCAGCTGCCTGGGTTTACTTTCGGCTAGAATCTTACTAGTAATGAGTATTGAGTGTTTTAAGTAAATATATATTGGAAATTAAATTAGCTTCCAAAAGCTATCTAGAGCTATCTATTTGGGATATATGAACGAAGAATTGATTTTGTCATTAACTGAAAAAGGTGAAATCCCAAAATCAAGTTTCAAAACCGAAATAGTTTTATATAATCTGTATTATAACAAATCTCAGGTTTTCTTATTTTAACGTCAGAGTAGTATCAGAAGAATAAAGCGACTGCATTATGGTTTTATTTTATCTAGCTTATTTTTTTTAGTTTACAAAACCCTTAAGTTTTATAACAAATTAGCACTCGAACTTTAGTAGGATATACAAACTCCAATTTATTGGGTCTCAACGACCGATCTGTTGAGTACAGCGTTCTTTGAAAATTTATAGAAATACTTTTATATTCCAAAACTGTTATTGAAAAACGTTTTCAGCAATTATTTTTCTTTTTATATCAACGGTTTTGTTGTAAACTTTGATAAGAATATTATTTCAAAAATATTTCTCTGTTATAAATCAACTTACCAATAATTGCTATGCACACTCACACAAAAATATATATTTCTAAAATATTTAGTATTTATATTACAATTTTGTTTGTATTACTAATTTATTTATATAAATTTTTACACAAAAATCACTACAACACACTTCACTATAATATTTATTCACCGCAAATTGTTCAATAACAACGATCTTTTACGATCATCGCTTGCGCATTTATAAACTCTCTTTGATTGCAAAAAATATTTGTTTTAATATTCTCAATGAATTCCTTAAATTCACTTTACAAACAGTTTCACTTTATGTGTTTTCACATTAAATTCGCATCATCGGAATCGTAAAAATCATATTCGTATTTACAATTTACAGATTTGAAATTCCTCAAAACACGTATACTTCACGCGTATTTGCCTTCCTGCTGCGCTAAATTCTAAGTTGATGCGCGAATAATCGGATGGCGCAATAAACTGAAAAACACGCGAAGGCCGTTTCTGAGTAGCTCGCACGAAAACACGTCTAAACGCACGGAAAAGTCGTTACCAACTGAATCGTACGATTGCCGTTACATTGCACGAAATGCCGAATGGGCCGCCCAAGCACAAATGACAGCGCACGACGGCGCTGAATAGCAAGCCATGATGGTGAACAGCGAAAAAACGGAAAAGACGAAAGGCAACAGCGAACAGCCGTCAAATGCCAACCAACAGCCGGCCGACCATTCTCAACTCGAGTATTGCTGTGGAGTGCAGCAAGTAACGGTACTATGGGAGAGCATGCATCTCAGCAAACTTAAGAGCACACTCACGTGCACAGTTTTCATTTGTTTACAGTGGTGTATTTAGGCGTTGAGAAGATGTTGCCGGATGTTAAATGTTTATGAATTAGAATATTAAATGATTTTATAGAAGTTTCTAAGGATTCTTCAGACACGAGACGAAATTAATGAATCAAGAGAATTACTGTATTTGAGAGAACTGCAGGATTGGAGCGCAGTGGAAGTAATTAAGGGACTAATTAGGTTTATTGAATCCTAAATGTATGCTACATTTATTTAAATTCATTGCAATTCTTCTCAAAATACTTGTCATCGCAATCGATTTCGTATTTTAGAAGTCTATTATTTTTTTATCCAAAATTGAGAAACTATTATTTTTTCAAATCAGTATTATTGATGGACTACTCACCCTAAAGGTAGGCAACGATTTATGAAATTAATTTCAAAGGGCCTTAAAATCACTTTCTTAGTTGTCTGTCCGTGTAAAGATTCACTCTCAATTGAATAAAAATTAATTTAAAATATACAAAAAATTTTGGGCTATCTGGCAACCTCTCAAAATAAACCATTTCTAGCACGTGTGCCGTTTGTTACGCCAAAAATTCACTTCTCCGACTTTCTTCACCGGCATGTAAACAAATGTTACTTAACATACACTGTTAAATTAACATATTGTTAAAACAGCCGGCTAACAGCAACTTGCGCTCTCATTTAACACACTCGCATGAAGTTAACATTTGTTGTTGCTTGTGCAAACAGTATTAGACATTTCACTTTACTTTTTTTGTTGGCCAAATGCCACCACTTTCGCGTCTGTCGCACACAACATTGTTGTTGTAGGTTTTTTGTATTTGTTTGCCTTTTGGATTTTGGTGGTGGCTCTTAAATTGTGTGGCTAGCGCTTTGCATGTGTGTTTGTCGGTGTATGTACACAGGCGTGTTGGTGTGTTTAAAGCTTTATTGTTGTGTTGGTATCCTGCTGGTGGTGTGCGTGTCGGCTTCGCTTGTAATTGGCGGGAAATAGAATGTAAACATTGCAGACTTTCGGCTGCACAATGTCGCTATACGCAATGTTGCTAGCAGCGAGAATGTTCCGCAATATTTGCGCTTAGTGGAATGCATTTGGATATGTTGATTGAAAATTCATTTTTTTTTTGAAAATTTCTAGAGGATAAATTTTAAGAATGTTAAGTTTTAAGATAATATTGACGCGATCAAACAATAATATTTTGGTATGCGTTTTTCTCCAGCTGCGTACGAATTTATTTGTAGAATAGAAAAATCTTGGAATAAGTTATTTATAAAATTGTAAATCTTGGTGAAAGAGTCAGCCACTTAGCACAATATTTATCAAATACTTTTCAGACTGAAAACAAACATGTAATAATACTTTTCTATGGAAATTTATATGTTTCCATTTAAAATTTATTTACTTTATAAATACCCTGCGGGAAAATTTGAAGTTAACATATAAACATTGAGAAGTACTGTATATTAATGAAAAAGTATTAAAGAAAAAACTTAACTCAATAATTAAAAATTAATTAAGGACCACAGAAGAAATTACTCAAATTCTAAATTATTCTTCGTTGTTGATGCAAAATTACCTATTCTATGTCCTTAAGCATAGTTTCAGGCTTCCCGATTATTGCAGCGTTTTTCAAGCGGTAGTGGCTGCTATTAAGGCAGCGACGGATATATTGCTTCGATGCACACCAACCTTTAGGAAGGTGACGATCCACTCGGATCTTAGTTCACTGACTATGCGCTCAAGGTTGGTTAGGGAATGCCTATTCTCACTGTCGGTGGCATCGTTATACTATTCAATTAGATTAGTCTGGGTTCCTCGCTTACAAGGTGAGGAACGTCAGACTCACTATTAGAAGCACGGAAGCATGTAGGAACACCGTTGTCCTATTGCGGGTGAGTTGGGCAGGCGCTGGACAGTCAGTGGCACATGCGCAGTTGCAAATTCGCCGTCAGTAAACCTTACCTCTCCATAGTCGTAGGGTTTCTTATTGGCCACTGTCAATTGTTCCTCATAAAACACACACTTCTTTCTCTTCTGGAAAGGCAGTTTAAATCTATGCACTTGTGACAGTCAGTTATAGTGCCATATAGCATTGTGGTATCTTATGAGATCGGAGCTAAAGGTTGTTAAAAGCTGAAAAAATAAAGGAAATTTACGTTTTTTTTTAACACAAAACTTATTATTCGTCAATTTGCCAAGAGTGGTGTATAGCTGTCACCCGGAAACATGATCAACATCGCTAAACCCATGCACATTCTATACGATGACATAGACAGGTGCATGGCAAGAAGAATCATATCTCGCTGGAAGGATCTGCCGGGGTGTAAAACTGCAAAAGTCATGTGCAAAGCGGTAGATCAAAAATATACAAGGTTCCTACTGGAGCTCGATAGAAAGGGCTGTAGGACCATGGTTGGCATTCTTACCGGTCACAGCCTTGTAGCGGCGCATGCCTACAAAATGGGGCTGTCAGATCGGGAGGAATGCAGAAAATGTCAAGAGCAGGGCACCAAGGAAACAGTGGAGCATCTCTTGTGCGTTTGTCCTGCGTTAACGAGACAGCGTTTTAGGTACTTAGGGGCCCCACAGTACGATAAGTTAGAGGAGATATCGTCAGTGAAGCCTCATAAACTATTAAAATTCACGACAGACGCAGGCATCCTGAACGATGACTACTACTCAGGGAACACGTAAAGGCAATCCATTCTGGTATCGCAAAGGACTATAACTGGTCTATGCGTGGCCTGCAGGTCTACCAGACTAACCTAACCTAACCTTATTCATTCGTCTACATTAATGCTGTCGCCTTTAAATTAGTCACTATTCGATATTATGAACTTATGACAGCTTTTCTTCTAATCGTCAAAACAATTCTCAAACTCTATTATTTCTCTTTCAGTGATTTATTCTTCTTGACTGGCGTAGACACCGCTTACGCGGTTATAGTCCACAACAGCGCGCCATTTATTCCTCCCTTTGGCCGTTTTAAGCCAACTTCCAACCCTTCCATCGGAGCTTTTTCAGAGCTGGAGCACTTTCGTCCATTCGAACAACATGGCTCATCATTCCATGGCCTGCGGTATTCGCCGTTGCCAATGTTTTGAGGAACATAAATCTTCCGCAAGACCTTTCTCTCGAAAACTCCTAGTGCCGTCTCATCGAATGTTGACACCGTCCACGCTTCTGCACCATAAAGTAGTACTGGAATGTTAAGGGACTTGTAGAGTTTGGTTCAGCGATTTCGAGTAAGCTTTAAAACGACGGCCCTTGGCCCTTTAAGGTTCTCCTTATTTTTGAAAATGGGAAAGAGTCTCACGGAGTAATATCTAGTGAATATTGAAACTGAGGCATCGTTACAGTATTGTATTTGGCCAAGAATTCACGAATAAGCAACGTGAGATTTTATCAAACGAAAATCGCCAAGGTCATAAAAACACGGCTAACCTTAGCGACTGCTCTAGACAAAGGGCATGTACTAGAGTATCAACATAATAAAAAAAATATTCACAATTGGCCCCCAAACACGCGAAATTTTACTATTTCTGTTATTTTTTTAATACACTACAGTTATTCCCTTGATATTATGAAATTAGAACTAAAGATTGTCGACGATTTCTTTGTTACGTTGAAGGTTTTAAAGGGCAAAAAGTACTTCTAAAAAATATCACAATTTTGACATCTGATCTCTCCTTTAATTAAGATCCATCCCTGAACTGGTATATAAGCAAATTTTCGGGAAAAGGAATTTGTTACAAGATAAGCTTGAATTTACTGTCGAAACAGATTTTTGTTACGAAGGTCCGTGGAAGTAAAAATATTTAGATCAGTAAATACATGGTTCAGGATTTTACTCAGTACGATCATCACTATTTTGGACCATTACACGAACGTGTAATCTTATAAGTTTTCAGCATCGTTTAACCAGCTGCTCGTTGGCTTTGCTGCTCCACTAGAAACCTCATAGCTGTCATTAGCTTATAATTCAGACCTGAATGGCAGATTTCGGAGCAACTGATTGACCTGGATAGTCAATATACACAGATAAATAGTTTTGGAAATTTTTCAATAGTTGGAAAATGTGTGTATGTATGTAAAACAGACACTTCCGTTGTACGCAAGCAACGAAACAACGCAACTACTGATTGAGTAGCGGTAAATAAAAATAGTTCTGCACAAAAACTGACTAACAAATGACCACAATATCCGCCGTGTTAAGGAAATAGTTAGGAAAGCAAATCAGAAAGCATTTCGAAAATAACAGCACTTTGTTTGTGTAACAGTAAATTTGGCTTTAGCAAGAATGAAAAAAATGAGGTGAACAAGTATTAGGACACAGGAAAAAATAATTATTAACGATTTATATTGGAGAAATGAGGAAATGAGCGTCTGATACATATATACGAGTATATACATATACACATATATATATATAGATATAAATAGAGTCTTATATGCTGCTGCCATAAATAAATAACACCAATTAATTCTTCATTTCATATTTGGTAGGTATTCATGTGTTTGTTTTTGTTATTTTTGAACAGCAGATCAGAGCACTTTCTCACCTAGATTATTGATGCAGATATATTATATATGAACACGCATTTATATATATGTATATATGTACTTAAATACATAAACAACTGCACTACTCATTGGCTAAGCTCCAATGATACATATATATATACATATATACCTACACATATATAAATACATAAGTGTTGTATGCGGCAAATAATTTGTGGTTGCTTCATAGGAAAAATGAATGAGTGAGACTAGAAATATTTACAATCAACTACACACACACATACACAGGTAACAATGAATGTTATTTATGCAAACTGTTTCTCATAATAAATATTACTAAATTTGAATTGTACAATAATTTTGGCAGTACACACACCCATACATATAAAAACATGCATTCAACTGACAGCCAATTTCAATTCGCACAGCAGCACACAAAGGTCTACAACACATGCCAAACACACTAAATTACAACACTCAGGTATTTCTTTGTCAAAATTTAATTCATAAATTTTGCCAACTTGTTAACTTGTTTGGTCGCACTCAGCTGGTCCTTCGAGATTTATGCACATCTCCTTAGCGCCGCCCACGCCACACACGTTGGCTATATTTATGATTTTAATTACCCGCATTTGTTGCCAAAGTCTAGTACTCTTCGGTTCTTCGGCGCAACAAATTTCATGCAACGCCCAATTACCGCTATGATTTACATTTTTTCATATTTTCCGCGACGTGTGATACTCCTTGATGGTGTGATATTTGCTTAAGTGCAAATAATATGGACCATGTTATGTGGCGTCTGCAACTTGACATTAATTTGTTGAAAAAAGAATTGTGTGTTCTTGGCTTGCAAGTTCATTGTTTGTTGGTCAATGTTGTTTTGTTATTGAAAATATTGAGATTAAGGTTAATATTGGCGATCTTTCTTCTAATTAATGATGGATTATTTAGAGATTTTATAATTCTATATTCATACAGAAGCTATAAATTATAATATGTACTGGAATCATCCTGTCTGAGTCACAGAAAGTTTTGTAAACATGTCTTACAGTATAGGAAAACCCGGTTCTACAAGGCCAAAATCAGAATATATATAGAAGTGACACCTCCTCATACCGTATATACAGACACCGAGAGCTTTCGGAGCTTCTTGCAGCCTCATATGTTTTTCAACTATAATAATACTATTATCTGTTCCACTGACGTCATATACGGCGAATATTTTAAAGAAAAGAGGGAAGCGAGACGCATTTGCAGACGTAAAAAGAAAGAGGCCGAAATGCGTGAGTATGAAAAGCTTGAAAAGCTGGCCGACATGGGTAATGCTCGAAAATTTTATGAAAAGATGAGGCGATTAACAGAAGGTTTCAAGACCGGAGCATTATCATGTAGGGACCGAGAAGGTAATCTGGTAACGGATGTCCAGAGCACACTGGGATTTTGGAGGGAACACTTCTCCGACCTGCTCAATGGCAGTGAAAGTACAACACCAGGAGATGGCGAACCCGATTCCCCAATCGATGACGATGGAATAGATGTTCCATTACCCGACCATGAAGAAATTCGAATAGCAATTACCCGCTTGAAGAACAACAAAGCGGCGGGGGCCGATGGATTACCGGCCGAGCTATTCAAATACGGCGGCGAAGAACTGATAAGGTGCATGCATCAGCTTCTTTGTAGAATATGGTCGGAAGAAAGCATGCCTGACGATTGGAATCTTAGTGTGCTCTGCCCAATCCATAAGAAGGGAGACCCCACAATCTGCGCCAACTACCGTGGTATAAGTCTCCTCAATATCGCATATAAGGTTTTGTCGAGCGTATTGTGTGAAAGACTAAAGCCCACCGTCAACGAACTGATTGGACCTTATCAGTGTGGCTTTAGACCTGGAAAATCCATAATGGACCAGATATTCACCATGCGCCAAATCTTGGAAAAGACCCGAGAGAGAAGAATCGATACTCACCATCTTTTTATCGATTTTAAAGCTGCCTTCGATAGCACGCCTTTATGCCGCGATGTCTGAATTTGGTATCCCTGCAAAACTAATACGGCTATGTAAGCTGACGTTGAGCAACACCAAAAGCTCCGTCAGGATCGGGAAGGACCTCTCCGAGCCGTTCGATACCAAACGAGGCTTCAGACAGGGTGACTCACTATCGTGCGACTTCTTCAATCTATTGCTGGAAAAAATAATACGAGCTGCAGAACTAAATAGAGAGGGTACAATCTTCTACAAGAGTGTACAGCTCCTGGCGTATGCCGATGATATTGATATCATCGGAAGCAACAACCGCGCCGTTTGTTCTGCGTTTTCCAGACTAGATAAAGAAGCGAAGCGTATGGGTCTGGTGGTGAATGAGGACAAGACGAAATATCTCCTGTCATCAAACAAACAGTCGGCGCACTCGCGTCTTGGCTCCCACGTCACTGTTGACAGTCATAACTTTGAAGTTGTAGATAATTTCGTTTATCTGGGAACCAGCATTAACAACACCAACAATGTCAGCCTTGAAATCCAACGCAGAATCACTCTTGCCAACAGGTGCTACTTTGGACTGAGTAGGCAATTGAAAAGTAAAGTCCTCTCTCGACGAACCAAAATCAAACTCTATAAGTCGCTCATTATTCCCGTCCTGATGTATGGCGCTGAAGCGTGGACGATGACAACATCCGATGAGACGACTCTTGGGGTTTTCGAGAGAAAGGTTTTGCGCAAGATTTATGGTCCTCTAAACATTGGCAACGGCGAATACCGCAGGCGATGGAACGATGAGCTGTACGATTTATACGACGACATTGACATAGTTCAGCGAATAAAAAGACAGCGGCTACGCTGGCTAGGTCATGTTGTACGGATGGAAGAAAACACTCCAGCTCTGAAAGTATTCGATGCAGTACCCGCTGGAGGAAGCCGCGGAAGAGGACGACCTCCACTCCGGTGGAAAGACCAAGTGCAAAGTGACCTGGCTTCACTTGGTGTTTCCAGTTGGCGCCAAAAAGCAAAAAGGAGGAATGAGTGGCGCGCTCTGGTGGATTCGGCTATAATCGCTTAAAGCGGTTCCTACGCCAAATATATATATATATTTTTTCATATTCCACACTTCACAGAGGAGAAACTGTTTTCGAAGAAGTAACAGCAAAAGAAATTAAAACTGTTAAGCATTTTTTCTGATCTCGAATCTTCATTTATGCATCATAATCTAGCTTTTAAGCAATATTTATTTGGCCTAAATATATCACTGAACGCTAAAATACCCATTGACATTCTAAAGCATTTCTTTTAATATCAGGATAAAATTCGAAAGTTCGAAATTATGATACCAACCTGAACATTACAACAATCAGAGAAGCATAAACATGCAATAAGCCACTAAAGTATTAATATTTTATAGTATATATATCAATCCAATCGCTTTATCAGAGAATCTATCGAGCGAACCAACGCTCAGCATAGAAATTATCAGCTTGTCATGAAATCTGCATATTTGAAGTAAATTCACTCTGAGTTCGACATAAGAGACAAGTCTCAACAAGTCTCTCTGATATTGAACAAAACCCTTCTGAGAAATATTCGAATTTTTTTTTTACTTTTCCCCACCTACACATCAGAGCCAAATCTAATTAAAAACCCTCTTCGAAAATGTTCTCTCTTTTTCACCCATTCGCATTATGGATATGCATGTCTAGGAAGCATCGCTTAAGTAAAGCAAATTTCCAATAATTTTAAAATGAGAAAAACGGGGGAAAACAGTAACAAGAGGAGAACAAGAAATATCAATAAAAACAGAATGAAGACACCGTAGCATATGTGTTTGTCATATCGGACTGATTAATCAGCGAGATATTATGTAAATGTATTGGTAATGAATACCAGAAAGCAAATATGACATACAAAGACTCATAAACAACACCAAAAACACAGGAAAACTTTCGAGTCAATTTCAAGAAGTCACCGCCAAAGCGAAAAGTCAAAAGCAAAAAACGGCAAGCTGCATTGCTACTAATTTCTTCGGAATCATGCCACCCGCAGCGTAAAGGATATGAGCGCAGAGAAATATAAACCAAAAGGATAAATGTCCTGGTCAAAGTCAAGCTCATTACATTACAGGCTTTGCTACTTATGACATCTATATTATGTTTATTTTGTATGGAGGAGGGTTGTAATAGCGTGTAATGAGTAGACATTAATTGCATAAATTGACTGTGAAAAATATGAGAAAAAGTCTAAATGAAATGTCAAATGGGATTTTGTTGCAAGTAATTTCCTTCCGTTCAGAAGCATGCAATCATCAAGTAACATGCGGAGACACTGCTGGGGGTAAGTGGTGGAACAAGTCTATGGGTCATATAATATATAGAGGGTAGATAGACGCTATCATAAATATGAATAACGCTATAATTTCCGCTAGTCATTATGTTGAATATCTGCATATTTGTAACTCCATCCAAAGCTTAGCCACATACTAAATGTCGAAAATGTGGGGAACTGAAATTTTTTAGATCAGAAAAGGTTGTGGAGATCAATAACTCAAAGCGGTTTACGTATTTTAAACACAATTTAGAAAGCCTTTGCTCATCCGGTAAATTGGTATATTCAAGAAAATTGGATTAGATTTATTTCGTAATCTTCTGCTAACAAGATATACTTTTATCAATAGTTTAAAAAAGACATACATCATAGATAAGCGATATTCACACTCTTTTATTCAAATTCTTTTTACTTCTTACTTTTCTCCCTCAATTTTTCCTGAACAATTTTTTTACCTGCGCGCCAAAATGTAGGCAACAACTTTATTAAAGACAATATTTTATAATTCGCTCTTTTGAAGAGATTTAAAGGGTTAAGTATTCGGATTTTTTTTTTTTTGGTATAGGCAAGGTTTTTGACTATTTTGAAACAATAGCAAGATTTTATATTATGAGAAAATCGATTTTCTTCTCACAAAATTGAGGAAGAGTTCTCGTTTCCGGCTACTGAAATCTCAAAGTGTTGTATAAGGTATAATGGTATATAATCATATTCACAGCTAACTTAAAGAACAGTTTCATTCTCAAGTTTATTATATATTAATGATGTTAGAAAAAAACTTTTTGGAAATGAAATTTTTCAAGCAATGGAGAAGATAGGAATGCTTTTTTTGACTAGTTTTCTGTTAAAGGTAAACAATTTTTTATTTTATCCATCCAAGAGATCAGGAAATTTTCCGAAGGAAATAGCTATAAAAAGACAATTGCGTTTCCGGTTACTGAAAAACAGTCTCTTTCTCTCTGTAAAAACATAAATTAAAAACCAAAAAAATATTTTCGAATACACAAAATGCACACAGAGTATTATACGTCTCGAGCAACTGTTGCATTGATTTATTTAAAATTTTATTTCTCATTGCATACCACATTCATTATTCAATTCAAATGCACATTTTGCGATTTATATATATGTATATACAAAATCCGTTCGAATAGATTTAAAAATCAATTTATTTATAAGCATTTTAATTTATCCAAAGCCACCACAAGAACATCAAACATATTTTTATGGCAAAAACAACACATAAAACGCTTTACAGCCAGCGCGCCATAAATTCATAGCATATTGAACTATTTTGCGTCGCACATCTGTCCCTTACTCTCTCACCCTCCGGCTATCTCTCACTCTCGCCAGTGCCAATATTTCATAGACACACTTCATTATTTTCAATTAATTTATTAGCCATGGAAATTTCAATAATTCCCATCAACGCCGCGTGTCATCGCTTCGTTAGCGTATTTGACAGCCCACAGCTCTCCCCGCTACATCTCTCTATTTTTTGTTGTTTGTATTTTTGGCGACCACATAGTGGCACTAGCCGCACAACCAGCCACGTTTGGCCGTTTATTCAATTGCCTGATTTTATTTTGCCACTTCAGCGTATTTGCCACTTGGCCATTTTGGCTTTGCCGGATTTGGGTGTGTGTTTGCCTCCGGCACTTTCTCTCCGCCATGAAAAGGCATTTCGTTGCAGTTGAATATTTTCGCAAATTCCAAAAATTGTTTTGGTCGCACTCATGACCAACCATTACACTATCGCCTCTATCGATATACTACTCAAATAACAACAACTACAGCTAACAGCATCCATATCGATTGCCCATCGGCTGTTGTTGTACGCATTTGTTCCGTTATTGTTTTCGCGGTTGTTTGCTTGTTGTTGTTGCGGTTTCACATATTTTCGGTTGCACATTTTTGACACTGCTGCTCGTGTTCATTGTCCTCCACTTTGCGGGATTACATACGGATATGTGTATACACTCTCATGGTGTAAAGGTGAAAGTGGCTTTTCGGATAGTTGTTGAAGTTGTTATTTAAGCTTTTGCAGGGCCAAATGTTAAATGAGTGCTATAGATATCGTGGTTGTTGTTGTTGGGTATGGAAAATAAATGAGTGAGTATGGAAGCGAAATACTGATATGAAGGATGTACCCTTGTAATAGCTAAACATAGTCAGACTCACTTTTAAGCTACCTAGAGAAGCTTGATATTATCTGGTACTGGTAAAAAATCCAAAACGTAGCTCTACAGATGAAATCCTCCTCGAGAATCCCTTACTCAATGCCAAATTCTTCAACAACTTCGTGAAAGTCCTCAAAGAACATCTCACGATTTGAGGTTAGATGGAAAATGTGAATAAAGGGAAAGTAAATAATAGATGAAGATAAGTATCTGTTTTGGTACCAGAAGGCTACATGCGTTCAACCAATTCCTATATCTCCAACTTTCCAATACCTTATAGTATTAAGAAGATCTAGTTAAGAAGATATTTCAAACTAAAATGTTTTATTGATTCACGAGTTAAAAAATTATTATGGTTAGAACAAGGGATCTGAAAATCAACTTTAATAATTTAGGTATCCAGTAGTAGAGATTAAATCTAATTGGGTGTATCTACATTTCTTATATTTCTATTATCAAACATTGGAAGTAATGAATCGAACAACCAACTGGCATAAACTGGTATAATCAAAATGAGATACAATACAAGCGATTATACCGCCTCAATGGAGTATACAAATTTCAAAAGTTAGTAAATTTTCAGATTAGGAGTTTAGTATTATCCTCTTTATTTACCGACATGGAACCACATACCACCAAAGTTCCGTTGGTAAATATTCCTAGTAAGAAACGAGCTCTGCAACCACAAAAGTGGAAAAAGAATATCCAATAAAATCCTTCAATCATATTTCCTGCTTGACTACTTAGCCTAGTATTAAGCCAATTTGATTATTCTCGAAATGCATTTCAGATATTCGAAACATCCCAATTGAGTATTCTTCAGTATTAATTCGAAAAAAAAATACATCTAATATATATTTCAATATTTTCCGTATATGTTGTTCACCCTCCTTAAATACTCGAGGTATAAATATAAAACTTGACCCCAACCAGTGCTGACCAACCAGCAAAGCATGTCGTAAGACTATTAATAATATTGCCGAAATTCATGCGAGGTTGAAAAGGAGTACATACGAACAGACTACATATGTGAGTCAAAAACAAATGCAGAAAAGTTTCCTTCGTTGACAGCTACAAGAACCATTCGATCAGGGTTGTAATCGAAGAGGTCGACAAACGGGAGACGACGACACATATCAACGGTAATGTCAACGCAAGTGCGATACAAACATGAAATGTGAGTAAGTCAAACTGCTGGCAACCAAAGGAATGTCAAATGTCATTTAAGGCACAAGAACTGGCAGTGTCGAAAAGAACAACCAACAACAGCAATAGCAACAAAAACACACAAATAGCTGAAAGCTGGTATTGTGGTGTGGCAAGGAACTTTACTTTTCGGCAATCGAAGACAAAAAAACAGTAATTCAACATACATATATGGAGAGACTCGGGGGTGGGAGTGCGTGTGTGCCTTTCTTCAACTAATTTCAATATCATCAAAAATTAATTTCACTAATTCGATTAGAGCGGTCGCACTGGTATAGTGCGTACCAAAGAAGAAAGACGGGGCGTTAAATAAAATATACGCTCTTCATGTGGCATGTGTGGCATAAACATCATTAATTATCAAAGTGTCCAGCCAGGATTCTAGCTTTGAGAGGGGGTGCGAGCCTCTGAATCTATGAATGCGTGCCAAACACAATTCAGAACTTATTGGCAGTTGCATAATTTGTGGATTTTCTTTGAGTGGAGTTCTTTGAGTAGAACTGGTGTGGTCTTTGGCATGAGAGATAGTTGAATTTCTTTGAATATTTTTAGTATAAAATCGATTTTATTTATCACTAATTAAAGTTTGTTTTGATAAAATTAACTATTAAGATATTGTGTATGTGTTTGTAGCTGATAAAAATTTTGCTTATACTTAAATAGATGTATTGAACTTCTCTTCACACATGGATTCACCATATTAGTGGAATTTTTGAAAACTATTCCATATAATTTTCACTTAAGTTCTCAGTTGACCTCTTTTCCTATATAAAGGACTTGTATGCGAACTAGTTACCAACTAATTCAAAAAATTTCCACTCGGTTAAAATAAAAAAAAGTATTTAGAATCTTATTTAAGGGCACCCACCCCCCTTTTTCGATTTCAAATTTTGACGACTTTCATTGGCTGGTAAATGAACATAAATTATTTTTTAGGAATGTGACTTTGCATACATTCATTTGAAGACTTAAAAAAGAAGAAAAAAATTATTTTTTTGTTGTTGTTATTGTTTTTTATGATCAAACAAAAGCCATCCTCTTCGGCGGTGCAAGTGATTTCCGCGCACTGGAACATTTGAAACCAAAAATTTCAACGGGATTAGAAATAGTACATGTTTGACTCTGGTATGAACTAGGATTATTAATGTCGCACACAAATTTTGAAATTATTTTTGAAAATCGCCTTTATTGGCAGTTGCATAATTTGAGCGCTGTCTTTGAGTGGAGTTCTTTGAGTAGAACTGGTGTGGTCTTTGGCATGAGAGATAGTTGAATTTCTTTGAATATTTTTAGTATAAAATCGATTTTATTTATCACTAATTAAAGTTTGTTTTGATAAAATTAACTATTAAGATATTGTGTATGTGTTTGTAGCTGATAAAAATTTTGCTTATACTTAAATAGATTTATTGAACTTCTCTTCACACATGGATTCACCATATTCGTTGAATTTTGGAAAACTATTCCATATAATTTTCACATAAGTTCTCAGTTGACCTCTTTTCCTATATAAAGGACTTGTATGCGAACTAGTTACCAACTAATTCAAAAAATTTCAATTCGGTTAAAATAAAAAAAAAGTATTTAGAATCTTATTTAAGGGCACCCTCCCCCCTTTTTCGATTTCAAATTTTGACGACTTTCATTGGCTGGTAAATGAACATAAATTATTTTTTAGGGATGTGACTTTGCATACATTTATTTGAAGACTTAAAAAAGAAGAAAAAAATTATTTTTTTGTTGTTGTTATTGTTTTTTGTGATCAAACAAAAGCCATCCTCTTCGGCGGTGCAAGTGATTTCCGCGCACTGGAACATTTGAAACCAAAAATTTCGACGGGATTAGAAATAGTACATGTTTGACTCTGGTATGAACTAGGATTATTAATGTCGCACACAAATTAACAAAATGGCGGACCTTTGAAATTTTTTTTTTGAAAATCGCCTTTTTTCAGCCACAAGCTGAAAAGTAAAGAAGGAAGGAAGGAGAATTTTCACCGATTTTATTTATCCTAGTTCATACCATAGCTATATATGTATAGAATAACGTATTAAAATTTGGAAACGATTGGATTAATAGGTTTTGACTAACCTCATGCGCCAGTCGTAAAAATACTGTTTCGAGAAAAACGCGTTTAAAGTTTTGAGGCGGTCTCGACGTCTCCTGACACTTCCACCATAAATAGGCTATATCTTCAAGAATTTTTAAAATTTTTACTTAAAAGTTTAAAAGAACATTCTTGAATAGTTATAGGTTCGAATTAAATTAAAGCAAAAACCGAATTTTTGAAACCAAGAATAGAGGAAGTGGTCGCTTTAAGTAGATAAAATAAATAAAATAAAATAAAATAGAATACAAGTCCAACTTATACGCCAACAGCAGTGATATTAACTGAAATAGAAAACAATAGTCTTTCCTTCAATCTTCTTTGAGAGAGCCCCTTATTTAACAGATGCTTCATTTTTATTTCTATATATTTTTTCGAGTCTTGGACAGCTTAGGTAGATCACTTTGTAACTAGTGTCATTTCAAACGTTTTTTAACTAGTTGTAATCGGACTAGTTACTAGTAATCGGCTTTCATTAAATTTTAACAAAAATTTCTCATTTTCCATATGTGGTAAGCACATCCTTCCAGCACACCTCGAGTGAAGCTTAAATAGCAATTGCATAACGCATTAAATACGCACATCACTGACGTAATCAAGCATTGCATGTTTCCCTTTAATTTATTTAATTTGCTTTTCTTTTTATTTTATTTATTTTCTGCAAAATGGATTGCGACTTTCACTTTCAATTTAATTAACCTTTGTGTGCGTATCATTTTGGCAAGCATGTGTGTGTGTGTGTCGCGCAGAGCACGCGTTCGTGCGATTTATGTAATTGCACACCGCAAGCATGCAGCATAAACAGACAAATACACACCTGTACCTATAATACTGCCTCAAGTACTCTTTCAATGACTCACATTCCCTCCCCCGTCTCCGAAAGGCACATGTCTCATCTCGTAATGGCGCGCTTTGTGTGTGTCTTGCCTTAACTATCGCATTATGCGCTTGACTTTTCCCCCACACACACTCCCCCTCCTTCACACACACTCCTCGGAGATGCCATGCCTTTGTGTCATTTGTAAAGTGCGCATTTTTCACACACTCATTTTCCGAATTTAAAATTACCGAATTAGAATTTTCCGCACATTTTGCTCGGCGTTTGCATTTCAACAGCAAATTAATTTCGTCTCCTTCAGGCTAATAGCACACCAACACCCCCCACACGTACACACAAACTCTGCAGCGCTTAAGCTCACCTGCCTGGCGCACACGCCTCAAAGTATGCAATGCCATTTTTATTTAATTTCATTTTATTGCCGCGCTTTAGCATATGTGCCGCCGTCGCCGTCGCGGTGTACGCGTGGAATTTGAATTTAAAAGACCTGGCAAACAAATAAAAATATTCAAAAGTACGCGCTCCGTCTTCGCCTCCAACTCCATCGCCATCTCCGACTGCGGTGCGGTTGTCTGTGTTTGCTTTGGCGTTAAAAGTCACACCGCAAAGCTGCTAAAGCCGCCGTTGGATTGTCTTTTATGCGGGTGTTTCGCACAGCTGCCACAGTCACTTGCCTGGCATCTTAGTTGGTCTTTTTGTTGTTATTCTTCTTTTAGCTTTTCAATTGCAAAGAGTTTTGCTGTGTAGATGTGTTTAAAGGTACTATTCGAGTAGTAAAGGCAAGCGTGTGTGTTTGCTCAGCAAATCGTGTTTATTCAAATCTACTTGCTTGAAGTTGATATGTAAAGAGAACCATGTAGGAAATATTGCTCAATGAGGGAATACGGCCTTAGTACTTTTCAGAAGGGTTTTGAATAATAGTATATGATTCATAGATAATCCATAAACAACTACAAGTTAATAAACTCTAAAATGAACTTTTACCACCCCGGTTCTACAAACACTTTATTGCATAAAAAATGTTGATAGGGGAATAAACATTCAATCATCTCTTAAATATACGGAGCAAAAACCTTCCTCGATGTTAAAAAAATTGGGCTTCTAAAGGTATGCTTCATTGTTTGAAATTTTTAAAGATTCTTTGAGTTAAAATCTAATCAATTCTATCATTATTTTTTTTTTAATATGTAACCAAATTGATTATCGACTCTAAGAAAATCCAATATTTTCATACTAAATGAATTTCCCATAGGGTATATTAAACATTCCCAGCCTATACACCTCGGCAACCATAATTATTGTAAGAGTAAATATAAACCAGAAATTAATTTGAAAAATAAAATTTTATGTGTTTAGCAAGAAACAGTTATTATAAAGGAGAATTGCAGTTAAAAATCTTTGACTTCATAGGCTTAAGGAAAGAGCCTTTCATTTAGCAAAATATGTGCTTTACAACTGATACAATCTACCCAGGCATCTCAAGAGAGAAGAATGAAAATGAAAAATAAATGTAACAGTTTTTGAAAGCTCTTGTACAAAATTTTAAGGCTACAAAAACATCATTTATTAATTTTTATTGATATCATCCTAAATGTAGGCAACGTTTTCTTCTTGCTGTGTCAAAATCACTGATGCTTATTATAAATTTAGGTGTCTTGAATAGTAATATTAGTAACAAAGTTATATTTCTGCCCTATAATATTTAAGTAACTACAACAATTTTTGTGAGTAATTTTAATAATCAGCATTTTGAGACACAGTAATAATCATTTCTTCAAAATACTTTTGTTTTAATATCTAATGACTTCCCTTTGTTCCTAACCTCAATAAAAAACTATTAGATACATAATTTTCAAAACTAAAAGCCATAAACAAGCAATATAAAGAGCAACCTTAGAAATTTCAATCAAAGACGTAAGACCTCGTACGTTCATAGAACTTCGGATATTACTCACATATCTGAATTGGAAAATTAAAGCTTAACCATGCACCGACTGGACCAGAACCTTTTCTGGCAGTAGGTCCCCATACTATCCGTGATATGTTCCGAGCAAAAGAAAGAAGATATAGGGAGGAGAATAGGCGCGAGTCAGCTGGATTACGCCAATCAAAAGGCCTATCGGGAGGTTACAACGCCAAAAGATACAAGTGCTTAATAAACCTCTCAAGGAGCAAACTAAGGGTATTGGTGGGTATATACGGACACTGCAAGCTCAAGAAACACCTTAATAATCTGGGCTTGGTCTCGTCGCGGACCTGCCGACATGGCATGGAGGACGAAACTCACCTACACATACAATTGGAATGTGTAGCGCTTCACATAAGCAGGGGCAACATTTTGGGATATACCATTCCAACAGAAATGCGCATCGTCTCCCTTAATCCTAGTACCATCCTGGAATTTACTGGGACTGGAGGGTACTGGGACTAATGGAGTCGCTGTAGACTTGGAGAGGGCGCAATAGACCACTGGTCGAGATGCTTTCCTCAACATCTTATCTATCTATCTAAAGCTTAACCTACCGGTTCTAGAAGAAGAAAATTTTATCTTCCATTTTCTGCTGTGCAGTTTACACAAATGAAGCCAAGATCTATTCCATCCTCACTTTAATGTAGTTCTAAGTAAACTGCCTAGTGTGTAAACATATCAGTTAAAAGTCATCTATATATAAATATAATATATATAGACTGTTTTGGAGCAAACAGCGCCTCATAGTGTGAGAGATCTGATAGTGAAAATGTAATTGTAATTATGATAATTAACTCTCCTTATAATGGCATGTTCAACTCAGTTCTTACTAAACGAATACACAGAAAACCAGTCCAAAATAAACATACGAAAACTCGCGTGTTTGTAAGAAATTGAAAGATAAACTTGCAAAGTGCATCACTCAACGATAAATGGAAAGACAAATCCTGTAGATAACACAATATTGTTTATATAAAAATAAAACTAAAGAGATATGTGTTTAGATAACTTCAAAAAAAAATAAAAAATAAAAAAAAAAATCTTCTTTTTTCAGGAATATGTTCAAAGAGACAAACAAATATTTAGGAGAGGTATAACCTCAAAATATGAGAAAAGCTTCCAAGAAAGGACGTAATGAAGGTGAATGACGCGCAAACGGAAACAGAGCTTGCCGAACTGGGCGAGTTGAAGTGACGCTACAAAGCTAAATCAGCTGAACAGCTGGGCAACACCCTCAAATGCGTTGTTGTTAATTTGTTGTTGTTCTCCTCGCATCTAATTTGTATTTGACTATTTTCGCTTGTATATTGTCCATGGCACGCGAGGGTGGAACAACTGATAATCACCATCGCGTGCCAACGAAATTAAGGAGTGGATGTGATTTTTATCATTTTTGTGTGCTTTGTTGTTGCTTTTAAGGGCATAAATATAGCGAAGAAGAAAAATTACCGTTACATGCCAAAGTGCTTGTATTTCGTGTATAGAGGAATATGTGCGTTGGCTTGGCAGAAGGTTGCACGGTCAAAAGTCATGCCCCCGCACTCGCATGTTTAATGACTGGTCAGTTATTTATTCGGGGTATGAAAAGTGGTTAAAGTGCTAAATGTGGCAAACAAACGAAATTACGACCGCACCTATACAAATTAGGGGGAAATTAAAAGAAGAAGCGAACGGGCACACACATGCAAACCAACTTGAATATATAGATACGAAGCTAAATATATATATGAGATTGAATTAGTTTAAGGTTTATAAATAAAAGCCTGAACAGAACATACATTTTTGGGTATTCCCAAATGGAAAATTGACTTAACTGTTCAAATTTGTACATTGATTTAGGATAAACACAATTCAGTTTGTTTATATACGTCAGTCTAATTGGAAGGAGGAGAAATCTTTAAATCTCGAAAATGTTTCTAAGCTAATATAAAACGGTTATTCTTTGTTTAGAAGAACTTCTCAGTCATTCTTTATCTTTAACTTCATCTTCATTTTTACGTTTATCTTTCAAGTTTTCTAAAAGTTGGTCTTGCCTTCACGGGCCACTTAATTTATAGGGACCTCGACAATTTTTCTAAGGTTATAAATTTTCTCGATTAAAGAAATCAGAGTAAACTGTTTGGAATAGAGATCACTGAAATTATTCTTCGCTTCGAAAGAAAAGCTTTTAAATAAAGTATATTGTTACTAGTTTTTCTGCCACCAATACACAGTGGTTCCGCCCTAGGCCAAAAATCAAAAAATCCATCTCATGATTTTTTGACAAAATGTATACTGATGACCTCTAAATTGTCCACACTTCTTATTTGCAAACCGGGTTTAGAGAGTTAAATGCATGAACAACCGGATTTTTTTAAAGCACATCAGAATTTTTTTTTAATTTCGCAGAAATAAAGGACTTCCATTTGTTCTGGTAATTGTTCAGGTTAACGAATCAAGATTATTTTTAATGGATTTTGAAGCTAAAGGTATTTACTTTAACTTGTGAAATTAATTAAGACTAACGATATTTGTATTTTTTGTGAAATTAGTGTTTTATATCACCTATATTTTTTTGGAGCTTTTTTCTGCGTCTTCAATGTGTTTACATAAAGTTTTAATTGTGTTCCCCCGCGATCCCCCTTTAATTGTATTTCATATAGTATTTAGCAGAGTCTTAAGGTAATAAAAGTGTCAAAGTTGGGTGCGGAAAGTTGCGGATGCGGATAAATCATGTTAATCTTTTTTCACGCTTTCTTAACTTATTTTCCAAAGCCTTACTGAAAGTTTTGACGCTCCAACCATGGCCATGAGAAGTATTTTTGCACATCATTGCCATATAATAGCAATTACTGTTCTATGGGAGCTATAGGACCTAGTAGTCCGATGGGGCCAATTTTTTTAATATATATTTACTAGATTTCTAGATTTTTGGTGAAAATTTCATAGCGATATCTCAACGGGAAGTATTTATGACCGCGCCTTCATACAAGCTGAACCACTGTGCAATACTTCAGATTGTCTAATATTATTGGATATCCAAGAATGTACATTTTCAGTTAAAATTAGTTCGGATGTATTTCTCACGATCAGGTCTGAATTTTATTGAATTTATTTAATATGCATATCGGAAAACCGTTATGTTCCAGGACCCTTAAACACAGTGAACGTACACCCGGAAGGACTACTGATGGACATCATGTGAATTGTTCCCATGACGAGCGGGTCTACGTAATCAAAACGACCCCAGAGTTTTATCAAACTAAATAAATTAACTTGTTAATACATATTCTAATTCCTAATTCCTTCTAATTATTCCCGGTACAACAACAGCAAAAATTTTGACTTTAAGGAGCATTTGCTAGTCACAAAAACCCTTTCGGGAACTGCGAAAATGAAGGATGGCCAGTGCACACTTAAATCGCATCCATCCCCACAAAAATATTTTTAAAAGCCGAACTACTATTATTAAATTTAACCTTCTCGCTTGTAAAATTCCAAAACCGAAAATTACCACTTTCAATTTAACAGTTTCATGTAATAAATTTAACGGTACGTCTGGCAGCGTGGGCTTATTTACAACCACAACAGGCAAACGACTACAATTTGTGATCTACGAGGCGTCTGTACGCCCAAAACAAATATAAAAAAAAATTGAGAAAATTTTTCGCAAACTCGAGAAAAATAAAATTTTGTCTGCCTGTCGCCGGCACGAGCCCAAAGTATGTATGTAAGTGTTTGTTAACGACTTTGCGAATTGCAAGAAAATTATACGCTAATGTGCAGTCTCATTTAATGGGTTGAATAGTTGGGGGTTCATATATGTAAAATATGAAGACCACACAAATTTCAGAATAAATGCATTTAAACACCATTTTCTTCAACAAAATTTAAATATAGCCATTTTCGGCAATGAAAAGTGGAGGAAAAATTAAACAGGAAACTATTTTCTCAAAAACCTTGAAATACATTATTATTTTGCAAAATAATTTTTCACATTTCAACAATTTTCACTTCTCACTTGTTTCTCTCTTATTTATCATGTAGCAAATTTTCACTTTACCACACGTACAGTAACAACAACAAGCACTTTTATTAGCCATTTTGTAGTTGTAGTGGAGTAGCTGTAATAGCAATAGTAACGGTTGATGGTCTCCTAAAACGCTTTATGATGATCCTTTGCTTATGATGCCATGGCATGCAAACTATCCTTGCCCCTTGCTCCTTCTTATGAGCACCGCTACCTATTTACCATGTACTATTTGCTTATGTAACTTCTTATAGTTCTTCTTCGCCATTTTATTTAACTCCTTCAATGAGAGTGTGTTTGTAGTATTTTACTCATTTTCACATTTTTGTTGTTGTGCTGTTGTCGTCTTTAGTTTTGTTTTCCATTTTATGTTTCGTGTATTATTATTGTTACTGTTATGGTGGCTATTAAATGGCAACATTAAGAACAGTCTTTTACAAATTTGTGCTTCGGAGTCATACTATATACAGTCAGTCATACATATATTTTGTAGCCTATATGCCTTATATACTTATGAACGTATAGTATTTCTAATAAGTAGCGCTTTTAAGCCAAGGACAATGTTTCACAATTCATTTCTGCAATTTAGTAGCTCCTAATATCCCATATTTTGCTCTTGCCCTTTTCACTAGTATGTTCATAGCCTTCGTCAAACATATAGTCGAACTATAAAGGCAAAACATCTAGATATACTTATTAACACACACTTTATAGAAGATTTATGAAAATATATCAGCTTTTATTGAGGGCATTTACGAATCTACTATGGAATTGAAACATGGACGAGTCGGTTTCGAAGATAGATTAATTGACATATCGTCGATGTCAAGTTCTAAATAAATCTCATATACAATATATTTTTGTAAAGAACTACTAAAAAGTAGTTCTGTAGTGGCAAGCAGATTGCCACAAAACTGAACTTTGGAAACATCAAGCAAATTCTTTGGGTGTTTCATTAAATAAATTAAAAAGTGTTTCTCCCACATGAAACACTTTAAACGAAAACTGTGGCAGATTCTACTTACTCGTGATCAAATAAATCCCTTTAATTTGATTTTTTTTTAATAAACTACATGGTATGTCAATATATGACAATGCCACTAAGTTATTTAGAACCCATATTTCTCAGTTCCCCACTCAAGAGCCACTACATCTTTGAACTATCGTAAATAAAATACATTTTCCTCTTTGAATTAAAATAAAGCATGGAAAATTTATCCTTTTAATTATAATAAACTTTCCATGCTTCAACATCTAAAACATTTAAGATTTGAATGGAAAAGTGTTAGTAGTCATTTTGAAGATTGATTAATTTGAAACGGAACACTTTTAGTTTAAGAGACTTATGTTTTGAAAGAATAAATATGTATGAATGTTTATGAATAATTGGTAAAAACTGAAGAAATTTCTTCTGAACATAAATATTGTTTTTCGGAGTCGGAATTTTAATTTTTGAAGATTATTATTAACAAAAGCTTTCGCTAGATGGCGCTTTTTTGATAACTTTTCCTAAAAAATGGCATTGTTTTTGTTTTTAAGGTGAATTAGTCCATATTTAGAGGCTTTTAGGCTAGTTAACTATAATTGAGCTCGACGAAAATCAGATTATTTGGATCTCATTTATTTAAATTTGAAATTTTGATACAACTTCAACATAAATACATGTATCCATAGACTCAGTAGCGAAATCTTTTCTGGTACTTCGTGGGTTAAATATATTTCAAATTCGACCTGATTAAGGCATCGTAACACTGCGATGCATTCTAATATATAAATAAAGCTCCAAAGTTTTTTGAGGAAGATAACCCAATCCGATCATTTTCAAATATAAAGTTCAATTTCTTCGGAATGCAGATCATTTGAAATAATCGAGTGAAATCCGGAATCAACTTCCTACAAAATCTTGTTTTAAGGGGTTAGGAGTAGTCAGAGACACGAAAAAATAAGAATTTTCAGTAATTTTTTTTTTTTGCTATTAAATCATGTTATTTTACAAAAGTAATAATATGGCATTATTATACAGTGTTTTGACTTAAAGTCACGAAAATTTGAAAAAAAAATTATAATTTCCAAAGTTACAGCTGTCTGTGTTGACCCAGTTTCCAAAAAAGGTCCTTGCAGTGACAATTATAAGACCTTGGAGATTCATCTAAAATCAATCGGATAAAAAAATTAGTTTTATAAATAGATAATCCTGGGCCTGAACCAAACTTTTTTTAATTAACAAAATGGCGGCCTAGGGAATTTTTTTCTAGTTTTTGGAAAAAAATCCAAATTTTTGTAAAAAAAAATCTTTGGGTCAGGCCTTAGTTTATTATGCATTCTAGAAGATGTAGAAATCATTCAAATCTACTGAGCGGTTTTCGAGTTACAGTTGTCACCTGTTCAAAAAACATAGTTTTGAGTAAAAAGCATTTAAAGTTTCACACTAGCGTGTCGGAGTGCCCGAGCGCTAGTTGTTATTTGTCGAATAACTCTAAAAGCAATTATCGGATAAACTTCAAATTTTCGGAGTATATTTTTAAGATATTACACTCAACGAAAATGCAAAAAAAAAATGATTTTTGAAAATCCTGACTACCCATAACCCCTTAAGCAATAAAAAGCATTAACGCCAAATGCTCAAGCTAAATTTTATACTCACACAACGGTGTTTAGGCAATCTAAAGTTTAAACACCTTATGACAATACTAGATTTACACCAAATCAAGTCGCAAAATATATTATTTAAAACTCCAAGAATGCAAATATGCATGAAAAGTCGTAAAAACCGAATTAAGCAACTCTAATGGGATTAATGTAGGTAATAATAGGAGACAAAACAACCCTGATTATGTTGTCGACAATACGCCTATGGACACATAAACACACGCAAACACTTAGACTTAAAACTTCTTTAATGAATTAATAATAAAAATTTTATGATTTCAAGGAAAGCAGCAGTTTAATGACAAGACTAACATATTTATATATATGTAAGTGTATACATACACACATATGTTAAGCTCGTATGGAGTCGAGCTCTGGCATTTATCACATGGATGACAGACAAAATGGTAATAATCTTGACCCATAATGAATAAATTATAAGTTTAACCGCAATAAAGTGCGAAAGGAATGCCAAGCTGTCGCACACACTCACACCAACATATTTACGGGTTTCCAGCACTTGGCAAGCGAATCAATGTCAGCTTGGGCGACGGCGTATGAAGATATTGCTCAACTAGCGTTACCTTAGAAGTAAATAGTAGCGTAGCCAAGTAGTTACAAAGTTTTCCCAAAGCAACAGCAGTCATTTGTGGTTGAAGAATGAGCACCGTTAGTTGACCCCTTTAGTCGGTTGCATGGTGTCGTTTGGCCGAGTGACAGACAAACTGGGATTGCTTTGCAATGCAATGGCTATGGCTAGAAGACTATAGGTGTGCTTGTGTGTGTGAATATATAACGGCATTTATTGTGAACTGACATCCATACCCAGTTGCCATTTTGGCATTTAAAATCTCTGGCAGCCGTCACTTGAATGTGTTCGCTGGGGTTCAACTGGAAGCTTGCATGTGTTGTTCTGTGTCTGCTGGGCAATTCACTTTGAAGATAGTTTAATTTACATGTGGCACATTTGAAAAACGGGAGGACAGACATACATACAAACATGAATACAAATATATATATATATATGTATATAAAAGCAGCAGAGCAACCTAAAAATATACACACGCCTGTATAAAATAAAGTCTGACTGTATGTATGTATATGTGCTTGTGTCCGTTAGCCCTTTGAGCTTAAGCGTAGCAATGGAGCAAAAGGCACAAACGTCTCCGGTAAAACGGAAACGGAAGTTCCTGACACTAAACAAAATGTTTAACATTATGCCATGCGATCCCAAACTACGACATTAGCAACAACTACAACAACAATAACAACATAAGCAACAACAACAACAACAACATCATAAACAACAACTACAATAACAACAACAACAATGCCATCACACCACCATTACATTTGTACAACAATCACTTGCTGCTCGCTTTCACTCGCTACTTTTAACTGTATTTCTCTACCAAACCAAACTAGTTACCATGCATTTGTTGTTGTTGTTGCAGTCACCACCTGCTAGCATGTTGTTCTTTAGCTGTTTGTGGTCACCGCTGCAGTGCAACAAAAGTCAGCAAAGCACAATAATAAAAGCCAGAAAGTTCAAAAGGTGAGCAAAAGCTAAATAAACGCAACAACAACAAGCACAACATAAACTTTAAACAACAATCAGCAATAGAGTAGAGTAAGACACTGCATGTGCTCGTAAGCATGAAAAAGATTTATGCCGCATACGTTTAGGTGGTGGTGGTACAACCAAAGTTACTGCGACGGCTTCCAGCTGTGTGGTGCGCATTCGGGCCGCATAGGTGTGCCGCTGTGTATGTCTGTTTGTTGTGCTTTAAAGTGGACACATATGCCCAGTGGAGCAGGTGTGATTATACTTAAAATAGTGTACGTTTCTCCTATATAGGCATTAAGTAGCATTAGGGTGGGACCCAACTTTAACTTTTTCCTAGTTTTCTTGGAGAATTCGGTAATTTCCAAATATATTTTGAAAAAATTCACAAAATCGAAACTTTAAAATTTGGAGTTTATTTTAACCAAAATCTTACGATAGATGGCGCTGTGAACACTTTTTAATTTGTTTTTCCAGAACCTTGTATCATATATAATATTGTTTGTTGATTGTAAGGTAATTTCATTAATATTTTGAGCCTTTTAGGATAATTAAGGTTGACGAAAAACATATACTTTGTAAATTCGGATTACGGAAAGGTATGGAATGATCTCATTTATTTAAGCAAAATTTTTATATCACTCCAATATACATATGTTTGTTGGGTAATCGATAGATTGATATACATATGGCTGGCAGCAAAAAAAATATTTACCTACCCATTCACCAACAAAAAAAATGTTTTTACAAAAAATTGCATGAAATATTTTTTATAAAAAATTTATCGCATGACATATTTACATATAAATTATGTTATATATAACATATATGTACTTCATTATAGTTTCTAAAAAGCCGACACATTTCTACTTAATAACGGAATCTTTTCTAGTTATTCATGGGTTAAATATATTTATGCTGCTTAGATTTCAAAATTCTGTGCCTCACTCTAATAAAAAGATAAAATTTCTGAAGTCTTTAAATATAAATATAAAATTAAGATAACCCAATTTGAACATTTTTAAAAATATAATTAAATTTTTCGGGCTACTATGATACTTTTGGGAGTCTAAACTTAAATTTTATAAATTTATATTACCTAAAGCTAACGATAGATGACGCTGTTGACACTTTTTTCACTTTCTAATAATTTTTCATCGAAATTAGTATTGTAGTTGCTCTTAAGGCAAAGCAATCCATATTTTATGCCACATTCGTGGTGAAGGTGCTTAGGCTTGGTGATGTCAAAAAAAATAATTTGACTCACTCTAATATAGAAATAAGCCTCTATGTGTTATAGTATATTATTCTAAAATGTGAGTATACATGGACTCTCTATTACATTATAGCTTTTATAAAAAAAATACTTTAAACGAGAATTTAACGTAAGACCAGCAGGCACATAACCGTAAATACGAGTGTGTACGTACTAATCCATAAAGCCGTCTCAGTCGCCATATTGTCAACACGGCAATTGTTGTTAGATTTATTTTGTTGTTGTTGTTTACTGCATTTTACACTTTTAATTTTGTGTAATAGTATTTGTTTTTGTCATTTATGTTGTTGTTGTTGCGCCGTCGACGTAATTAAAAATTCGCATAAATTTACGTTAAGACTGACATTTCACCTTCTAATTGGGTTAATTATGTGTCGCAAACAACTACTTAAGCCAACACACACAGACACATATGCGATATACACACACATACAAACACATGTGCTTGGTTATGTTCGTCTCTATGGCTGTCGACAATTTTGTACTGTGTTGTTCCTTCATTTTCGCCTGGCTCCTACTCGCACCTCCAGTGGTTCCGGTTGAAATCCCTGCAGTTAGTTGTTGGCGCTGTGGTCACTTTGTGGCTTAACAAAATGAGAGACGCCGCTGGAATCTCGTTAAAACAGAAAAACAACAGCAACAACCACAACCAAAACGTGGAGTTCATTTGCGGTGATTTAAGGTGAGCGTGGCATGAAAAAAGTGTTTGCCTGGCTTTAGAGATATACTTTTGCATGTGTGTGTTTATGATTAAGCGGCATATATTTACTTGGAAATTGCAGCAATTACTTAAAGGCTTAAAGTGAGGCAATTCTGGAGAATTTAAATTTTTTTTATTTATAAAATATTCTCTATGGTTGAAGGCTTCATATTTGTAGTCATACAGGCCTGAGCTACAGAATACAAAAACAATTTAATTTAATTTTATATTACCCCAAGGTTGCATTAGTTTTAAAAAATTTGGAAAAATTTAACATATTCTAAATTAATCAAATTAAATAAAAATTCCAAATAAAACAACATTTCTCGGAAAACAAAATTATTCCAATCATACTACAACTATACTTAAGGGGCTATACCAGTGTGATATTTTCAAAAATTCGATTTTTTTATTGTTTGCTTATACGATAGTTAATACTTTCAAACATATCCTGTGAAAGCGATAAGGTCGTATCTTGAACAGTTTTTGAATGGCAGCGTTCTAAAGAGCAACCGCTCGCAGACATAAGCCGACATGTCGAAACTTTAACCGCGTTTTTCTCGAAACAATATTTTTCAAAAATGCTGACTTCATAACTCAACCAGAAATTGACAAGTCGAAATTTAAACTTAGTATTCTTGAATATATTTACTATACAATGACCTACGATCTTTTTGATTTGTTGAAAATTGTCAATTTGCCATTAAAAAAACACAAATTTTTTTCACAATAAAAGACATTTTTTTTCAGAGCAATGCCATTTTGTTAATTTAGGTCATTGTATAGTAAATATCTTCAACTTCAATACCTTTTTTGAATTTGTTTGTTTCAGGTACTCATTCGGCCGGAATCATGTCAGTAGTTGGGAAACTTTTTTTTTTGGTGCCTCCCAAGACAGCACATAACTCCGTTATTTTTCAATATTTTTGTAAAAAAAAATATACCTTATTATGTCCAAAAAACTTTGAAACAATAAAAAGAATGCTTTCTTTAAAAAAGTTCACGAAAATAGCCAAATTTTTCATGGGTTACACGGGTATAGCCCCTTAAAGAATTTCATACAATGCTGACCACACTAATCCGGTCAAAATTAATTTCACGAAATTGTATTTCTTTTTCATAAACTTAATCGCCCCAACAACACTTTTCGAGGTATGAGTACTTATAAGTGGGAGTTTATTCTCATTAAACTCAGTCTATCCCCAGCAAAGTAAGTGGAGAACCTGTCAACATGATAAATAATTGTACTTTGTGACACTTAACATATTAAAGTTGTCTACGAGTATGTGAAGTGTCCAAAAAAATTGTGTGTCAAATATGGAAGTTTAATGATGGTGATAATTAATCATCTAATAAACACAGTGCAAATGTTTGTACAACTCATTAAAGTGACAAACTATTTATTCTCATTAACACATATATAAATATACTAAAACATATTTATATATAGATAATTATTATAAGAAACTAAACAGATGGCAACCACGAAAATACATAGTTAATGAAGCAAAAAAGTTCATATTTGAGGAAGTGAAACTCAGGCAAAAAGTTCTCGAAAGTATTTTTATAAGTATGAGTATGATTATAAAAATAATATAAATTAGCTCCATCACCGTTAGAATGCTAAAAATAGTTGCATTATTAATCTTTTCAACAGTTTCTTCGATAAAAATACATACATATATTTTTTTTTTGAATTTTTTACTTATTAGTATAAATTCAGTCCTTATCCAGGTTCTTTATATAATACAAGTATTTATTTCTATCCCATGTACTTTTATATACAGCAGCACATGACTACAACAACGTACATCAGCGTCAAAGTTTGAATCATTACATTTCTTTGTCAAAACGTAAATCCACAAATTTCTGAGTAAATATTTTCGTAATTACATTTCCCCGAGTAGTAATTAATTTTGTCTCACTCACACGCTGGCTGCTGGTGACATTTGCCATTATCAAAAACATACACCGTGCCCCGCACAAAAAAAAATTAAAGCAAGCACACAAATACTCAAGCGACAGTTAGAAATGTGCGACTGGAGCAAATAAGTTTATATGTAATCCTGTGTGTTTGCATAGATAGGAGATATGTGGATATATGTGCGAGAATTTAAAATATAGTGATTTGCTCTCAATTATTTTCATTACAACAGTTATTTTTTAAGAAAAAATGGAACAGCAGAAATCTTTGTTTAACAATTAAATAAATACCTAACTAAGACAGCCTAGCCTGTTTCCAGAATATCGGGTACTCAGGACTACTCCTCCCTAAAAACGTTAAACAATTTCTTCAAATAAGTCGTTGAAAATTATTTTAGAACGATCATTGCATTACTTTACCGATTTTCTCATTCAGTTCGAAATCTTAGCCCATCTTTAAAGAATGAACTATTTTGAAAACATATTTCAGTTCAGAATTGAAAGGTCCTTGGAATCCAAGAGCCGAAATATTTGCACAACTTTTTTAATGACATTATATATTTTCCGGACCTCAGATGACTACCATATTCTGAGATTGCTCAGTTAGCTAGCGACGTAGGGTTTCAGTAAAGGAGTCTGGTGGATTTTGTAGCTTTGAAGGACTGGAACTGAAATATCGAGAGCTTATCAGGAAGAACTTTGAGACGGATTGAGAACGGATGAGAAGTCTCTTCACCTTTTACGGTCTACTCCGAGATAACTAGGCTTAGGTAATTCACCAAGTCCTAGACAGCGTAAATACGGGGAGTCGAACTGAAAGATCGAGAGCTTATCAAGAAGATCTTTAAAACGAACTGAAAGCGAATGAGAAATCTCTTCACCTTTTACGATCTACTCCGAGATATTTAGACTTAGGTAATTCACTAAGTACTAGGCAGGAACCTAGGGTTCCGATGGTCTTGGGAGAATTGTAGAATATGAATGCAGCTGCTTGAATCCATTCATTCTCTAGTTACTCAAATGCAATAAAACCGAAAGTTGTCCCCACTATGGTGTGTCTCTGCGCTGGAAGAGACTTTGCCAGACTTGTTTTAATCTCAGAACGTTTCGCCGATATATAGTACATATTTATATATTCTTTTCAGGAAAAGCAAATCCTAAAAGTAAAAGCTTTTGTCCATTGCAATTGAGGTTACGTTTGTAGAAAGTAGTAAGAAAGTCAGAAAATTGCGCTCAACACAAAAAATGTGTTAATTTGTTATTTTGTTGTTGCCGTTGTTATTGTACCGAGCTATGCATTGTGCCATGTAATTTTCGTAATTTCTTATTTAAATGTTAAAATTGACATTTTGATTTCTGCACGTTGACAGTTGGTAAATAACAACCAACCAACCAACCAGTGGCAGAAATAACGTCGTGCAGACGACAGCTTAACGGCGCAACAATACAACAGTAAGTACAGCAACAACAAAAACTATAATAATAAAAGTTTAACGCTGTTGACGTAAGGTGTGCATAATAAAGTATTTGACGAGCGTTTGCCGGGGAAACTTTCAAATTGTGAGAGCTATGGATGTGCGGTTGGGAGTTAAATGTATTTGTGTATGAAAGCATGTTAAACTCAACCTTTGAATAGCCGCAAATTGACCAACCCAAAAACCACGCCCCTCATTTTGTTATATAATATAGGCAAAGCTCGAGTTAATTGCGAATTATGTCGGACAAGAAAAGAGAGCAAAAAGCAATAAATTTGTGCAAATTTCTTAGAATGCAAAGCAATTAGTGCAATGAGAGTAACTATTTGTACATCACTTAGAGGCATTATGCAAGGCAATGCAAATAAAAATATACATATTAACATATATTTACATCCCTTTTTATACGCCTGCCTTAACGTGACTCACAAGCAGAAGTCAAAGAAATGAGAGGCAGCACTTTTACCGTTTACGATCTGTTTATGTTGACCGGCCGTTAAAACATTACAGTTATTACCAACACACATACATATAAAATACTGAAAGTATCGTGGGTGTGTAGAAAGAAAAACAGCGTGTCCTTCTTGCCCTTGTAACCGCTTCTCTCTCCTCCTATCCCTCTCTTGGCCAGCATGTCAGCTTCGTGATGGCATTAATAGTTAAATACTTGCCATACATAATTAAACACCAAATAATGCCATGAAATCAGCGGAAAATAAACATGCTGACACGAAAAGTGCCCATATACTAGGCAATGAGTGGAAGACACGGTAGCGAGTGGTGTAAGCAGTTTATGTCCTTCGAAAAATCGTAAATTGTTGTTAAGAATAAGTAAGAAAGAAAACAAAATACATTTTTTTTTTCGAAATAGTGTACTTCCTATTGAGCTTAAGCTTAGCTATGTAGTAATTTCTATAAGCAATACTACGTTAAAAATTTTAGAATAGACAGAAATCAAAATCATACACTGCAAGAAATGAAAACATTTTACTAAGAACATTCCATGTGTGGTTAATATTTCCTAAAAATATTCTGCAAATATTCCTACCATACAGTTAACTGTTTTCAACAACTTGAAACACTATCCCATCCACAACTTCTCTCCACAACTTTATACTAAACGCCACTCCGAAGAAAAGATGTCTTCAGAATTCGTAACCGACCAATATTTCTTTTTATTATACCCTGAACAGGGTATATTAAGTTTGTCACGAAGTTTGTAACACCCAGAAGGAAGCGTCGGAGACCCTATAAAGTATATATATAAATGATCAGTATGTTGAACTGAGTCGATTTAGCCATGTCCGTCTGTCTGTATATATACGAACTAGTCCTTCAGTTTTTAAGATATCTTTTTGAAATTTTGCAGATGTTATTTTCTCTTCAAGAAGCTGCTCATTTGTCGAACTGCCGATATCGGACCACTATATCATATAGCTGCCATACAAACTGAACGATCGGAATCAAGGGCTTGTATGGAAAACTTCCGCATTTTACTACATATCTTCACGAAATTTGGTGTGTGTTCTTGTTCATAGAAATAATTTAATCCTCGAAAAAATTGTTCAGATCGGTTCACTATAGCATATAGATGCCATACAAACCGAACTATCGGAATCAATGGCTTATATGGAAAAAGTTCGCATTTGACGTGGTATCTTCACGAAATTTAACATGGATTACTGCTTAAGGTAAAAATATAATCTCCGAAGAAATTGTTCAGATCGGTTAACTATATAACCTTAATGTTTTTAGCAAACAACCCGGCTAAAAGGAATTAGTAAAATGTTTTCTTTTTTTTTACTTACTTTTTCTTACGTCTTTCGATTTGCTTAAACACATAGTTAATAAAAGAAATGCACCTGTAAAGGGTATATTAGCTTCGGTACAGCCGAAGTTAACTTTTTTTCTTGCTTTTTTTCTAAACTTTAGATCTGTTAACATCATTCCTTATGGTTCTTTTTTGAAAATTTATTCTACAGCTCAAGAGTATTATTGGATCTATAAGTTCAATTTTTTGTACAAGGATTGTAAATGAAATATTGATGACCTTCGAAATCGTTTCGGTCTAATTTCAAATGCTCAAGGTCGAGTTGGGAACCTGTTTATTGAATATAAACTAAATAGTTTTGGAGGCCATATTCTTTTTGACAAATTCTAGAGCAATATCGTTAGACGATCAAATAGTCATCGGTCAAAACAGTTATTGTCAGTTCTTATGGACAGTCCTCAAGAAGTAGATAACGCTTTTCAAGGGCTTGTCGAGATAGATGAAGTTGATAATTTTTCAATTAGAATTAGAATATTTGACCTGATGACATAATTTTAAGCCCGAGTTGTGGCAGTCTTTGGCAAACTTCCTCAGCTTCCTCGATAGCAATGAAGTCAACTTCTTGCCTAGATATGTTTTGAAAGTGTCGAATCTCAACTTAACCTAGTGATAAGAGTACAGAAATCCTCACCAATAACTAATTATTCTGAATTTGAAACATCAAAAGAGTCAATAAGGTACATAAAAGCGACCAGTGAAGCCTTCTCATATTAGTTTATTTTATAAAATTTCATATCAACAAATTCTTCGATTCTATACACTTAAATTACATGAAAGATGAGCGAGATACATTTTTTTATAAGAGCATATATTTCATAGAAGCTAAGGCATAGTTCCACTCATTACCCCACCGCCTGAATATAACCTCAATTCTTAATCTTTCCTTCCGTTTCCGCATATACGAGTATATGTTCTACTCATTCCCGAACAAATGAAATCAGTTTTATTGCCTGTGGCCTGGTCAAATCAACAAAGAATGATATAAATTTAATGCAATGCGGGTGCGCTTATCCCTATGGGATTGACCGGAATGATAGAAATACTATCCCACATACATTCATATATATGTACTGTTATATACTATATGTTAAGGCAGCACTTGTGAGTAAAACGTTTGTCGGCCGGTCACTGGAGCTTCGCATGTGCGCGAGCAATAAAAGTGTCCATATTACAATGAATAGCAAGAAGTCAGCTCGCTCAATGCTGTACACACAAAGCAACCAGTAACTAGTAGTTCAACGATAAAGATGGGCGAGTAATTTAAGCGAAGATACTAGTGAGCGAACGAACGGACACATGCAAAGTAAATTGGTGGCAGAGCTCCTGGGAAGCGCAAAAATGTTGGAAGCATACTTAAGTGAAGCGTATATATGCTCAGATATTGGTGTAGCAGTCATAAGTGTTCGTATTTGGCGTTGAGTGGAGTTAAGTAATCAAATTAAAATGTAGCGTAGCTTAGCTACATGTATACTCAAGTAGTTATGGTAAATTTCATATTGTATGTATTAGGGTGGCTTTTAAACCCAAACCATAGCAACACCTTCGATAATATTATTCAAAACTTGTACTTGTAAATATCTGTACCGATTAAGACTAAAGAGAAGTAAAGCTTGTACCACAAAGGTCGAAGTGAAGATTACCCTAACTAACCTCAATACTTCCCTATACTAAGCAACCACCTTAATGATCACACTTAGGTCTCTAAACATGCTTCTTCAGTACTAAAATCCACTACTCTCTCCGAATTCGACACAAATAAATAACACTAACCATTTTACAACAGCAACAAAAACACTTATAAAAATTGTTTTTGTTGTTGCAATACGCCTAACACCAATGGCTATCGAATAACTATTGCTTTTCGCATAATTCTACCATAAAAGCTATTACTGTCTTCAAATGCTTAAAGTGAACGCCTCAACATATGCTATAAAAAATTGCGAAACAATACAAAAACAGCAATTTAAACAGGTGTGTGAGTGTGTGGGCATTTCGATTTGTTTTGCATGCCATTGACGCATAAATACTAGATAGTAAGTGCAAAAATTTAAATACCAACAACAAGAAGGTGTTTTCTACTAGACCACTTCCTTAGTAAGTTATATGTACCATTGGTATCTACTCCCTCTCGTTTATATTGCTACTCTGCCACGCCCTCTTCGAGCCGCTAACCAAATGTAATTACCAGCAATCGCCTTTTAAGCCGCTTTGTTGCCACCGATGCAGACAATGGCAACCGACAAATAGCAAAAACAACAAAAAACAGATTGAAAATACAACAGAACAAACAACAACAACACAATTGCATATTTCCTGTGTCTGTGGATGTGTCTGTGGTGAAACGGAAGTGAAAATGTTTTTACAGTATTGCGGCGCAGCTGATACGAATGCGGCGCCCTGCATGCACTCACGCAGATATATGTGGGCAGGTGTGCCTAGTAAACCATAGAGCTATATATTAAAAAAAAAAAATAATATTTTCCTTAGATAAGGTCACGTTTAATAAAAACTAAATTAAAAAAATCAACTTGTGAAACAAGGATTTTGTAGTCATGCTCAAAATTCCCTCAGAACCCGCCCAAATCTCTCAATATCTCTTCAAAGAGCAATATATAGATGCTCCTGGTTCATCATCATTAGAGTCAAAAGCTCTCTGTGAGCTTTGGCCTCCAAGCTACTCTGTCTTTTGCGGTCTCTCTTCAGTTTTCTAATCGGAGCTTCTTCAGATCTTCGTTTAATTCGTCCTTCCCTCTTGTTCTTGGCCTTCCTCTGCCGATGTATGCTTTCGTGTTCTTTTGGGCTCTTGAATCATCCATTCTTGTAATATGTCCTAGCCATCTGCTCCTGGTTCACTGCTCACAATTTTCCAGACATATTCCTAGTTTATAGATATAATATTGGATCTGTTCAGTGACCTAAGACCTGGAGTTTTAGGTCTATGAAGATTTAATTCAAATATTAGTATGATCTACATAGAATTACAGATAAGAACATAATGAAATCTGAGAGATATTGTTCACCTGCTCACTTCTTTTCTTGGTCACAATAAAATGAAAAATTAAATTGGAGAAATTGGAATAATTGTGGATGGATCGGTGTCTACGGGTGGAATAACTCTCGAAGAAGAACTAAAATAACACAGTCCCAGTGGCTATTTAACACAAATTATGACCCTGGTGATTCTTGAGCTAGCTGGGTATACAATTCTCACAATATTCTTTTTAAATATACTGAAACACAGACAGAAAACTCTCAATCCAAACTCAAATAATTTCAAATTTTATAGCTATACTACCTTATCCTCTCACCCAATGATCTAACTTTAATTTTCCTTCAGAAATTTCAAATACAAATTCATTCATAAATTCATTTCTCAAAACCTCAAAAATGTTCCCCTTGTTCCCCTTCCTTGTCAAATACAGTACATACCGTAGACATATAATTTGCTCAGGCGACTCTTGCAAAAACTGGCATCGGTCTTGTTGAGACTTTTAAAATAATCGAAAGACCAAAAGGGTACTTCTTTCAACCCTGGATATTTTTCAAAATCTTATGAACACAACCTCACTTTCAACCCACTTTTGTCTACTGGGTTGACATATTGTGCATATGTAGTCTGGCTGTGCAGCACATTTAGTATTTACAACTGTATGTTTTTTGAGTTACAGCAACTTTCTTAACTGCGTATGCAAATAAATTTTGCAAAAGCTGAAACCGCAAAAAACACACACCGGGTTCAACAAAACTGCAAATTGTTACTTTAGAGCAAAGAGTATGCAAAGGAAGAAGTAGAAGAAGAAGCAGAGCTGCGTGCTTAAATTGAGGTTAAATGGAAAAGTTTTCGTGCAAAATTTTAATTACCTTTAATCAACGGACAGACAATTGACTTTAAAACGGGAATTTATAGCAAAAGGAAATAAGGAATGGCTGAAAAAGCGATACAAAAAGGAATGCAAATGAGAAACTATAAATAATGTAGCAAATCAAACAACCGCACATGCATATGAATAAATAAAAGTAGCGTATAAGCTCACATTATTTGTCTATCATTGCAATTTGAACTGAGCAGCACAAACTTAATTCAAAATAATTTGCTCCCCAGCGATTGCCTTGGATGCCTGCAATATTTTAGTGCTCCTTCTTGTTTTTCTTCTTCTTCTTTTGAACATTTAATCACATGCAGAGCATATTGAAGTCAAAATAATCGCTTGATATACGACAACGACACATCCCAATCGTGGCGAGACATTGCCACAGACCAAGTATCGCAGGTCCCACGCCCCGCACTCCCACATTGCCATTCACAAATGCCAATGGTTGTGTGAAAACCGCAAAATTTAATTCCCTTATCAGCAGCGAAACTGACAAGTGTCGGTTTAATGCAATTTTACACCATATTTAACACCATTCAGCCAGTGCCACTCCGACACACACACACATCAACACCAACACCAAGGCGAGCTTGAGCAGTTGAGTGCTTCAGAGTGATGTAGTTTGAAAGTGTGTTGACTGTGTGCTGCAGATTGTTTGATGGAGTTGTTTGGTTGTGAATTATATTTGAATAAATGGTATAAATGGTAATGGTGGTATTAGTGTATGAAAATTTTCATAATTTAATATAAATTGTTAATGTGGAAAGATGGTACATAATGATGATTTTCAATAAGGAAGGAAGGAGAGAACGAGTAAAGAGTTAAGCATGTGGTATTTATCCAGGAATAATTATAAAAATATATGAATAAAATATCGAGTCGTTTAAGAATAAAGCTTGAAGCAATAAATTTTCATTCCTCAAAAAAATCCACAAAAATATTTCGGATGGTCACAAAATACAATGCTCACGATAGTAGAACGACATTAGAATAATGTCTTGGGTATATTGTTCATAAAAATGTTGATTAATCGCATTCGAAATCAATCAAAACGAGCTTCGAACTGCTAACGCAATCTCAGACTTCCACAGAAAGATCGTTGGTAAAAACTTAAGGGGTTAGATGGATTTTGTCGGGTAAAAAAAAGGCCTTTTTTCAATATTTCATTTTCTGTGTAAAAAATTGTTTATTTAATTCAAAAATATTTCTGTCTTATAGATACATATTTAAAGAATAATATCTGAAATTTTCAAAAAAAAAAAAAAATAAAACTGCTCATTTAAGGCGTCATTTCCGGTGACCCCTCGGAAAAAAGGTGCGTACGCGTTGTCAGTATAAGCCCTGAGATGATCATTTAAAATGAGAATAAAGAACAAAAATTTGTGTTTTAGTTAAAACCATAAACTCGGACTTGAACAAAGGAAAGACAAAATAAAAAGATAATTGGAATTTTGGCAGACGTTTTTCCAAAAATATAAAAATTTCGGTCAAATTTGCTTGTCATTTTTTTTTAAATGGTTTTAATTGAAAAAAAAAATATACCTCCAAACAAGAGTAAATTGTATCTCAAACACCTGTACAAAATTTCATCAAGATCGGTTGAGTAGTTTTCGAGAACCTTTGACAACCGACTTCCGAGAAAAACGTGTTTAAAGGTTTGAGTAATAATAATACTGACTTGGAGCGCACACCTTCCAAAGACTGTATCTCCGAAACTATTATTCGAATTGGCTTGAAAATTTATGATAATATTCTTGAGATGTTGAAGAAATCGATTTTTTGAACCCATGTAGCCCCTTAAATCGGAACTGGAGCCTATCAAATAGTTGAAAGAATAATGATGGCGTGAAGAAATTTGATCTCTTTTGAAACGATATGAACACCTCAGTCTGCTTTTTTACTACTTACTACTTACAATTTCCAAAATTAAAGTCTTGGAGTCGAAAGATAAAGATATGACATTTACTCTCTTATAGAGCAATTTCATTGAAAGCGCAAGTTGTTTTCTATCAGCCAAATTGGGAGAAGACACCCCTGACAATAAATTTACATAAATAAATCTAAAAACCACAACCATGACTTGGTTAATAGTCTATAAACTAGTACAAAAATTGATACATGTGATCTGAAGGAGTATAAAGAGAACATACAATTTTGTGAAGAACTGAAACCGGCAAATTCTAGAAAATATTATAATCTCTTAGATTATCCTTTTTGCTTCTTGAATTTGGAAATCGTTTTTGAATTTGAAATAAAGAACATAAAAACCCTTCACCTATGAAATAAGATCTATGTGACCAATAAAAATAAGAAGAGAACCCTCGAAGAAATCCGAAATCACTTACAACTTACAACTAACTGTAAAGAAATCTCAAAGAGTCTATCCCTTGAAAAAAAATGTAAAAATTCAATATTTCAAGCTCATTAGGTAGTCAACAGAGCTTTCACTTGAGCTTTCATTGAGCAAGAAAATGAAAAATTGTAAATATTTTCACACACAAGAAGTACAACTTTCCTTGAGGGTATGTACGCCTGTATGAATCCATTGTGAAATCGTATTAAATGGGACAAAAAGAGAAAAATCCGAAAACAAATAAATAAATAAATGAAATTAACCGCAACGCACACACAGACACACACACAAACTCATTTACAACGGCATGTAGGGTAACTGGCAAAAGACGCAGCGAATTTAATTGGATTTGAGTGTTTACCTGCAGAGTCGGGGGGGTCGAAGAAAGAAGGCCAACAAATGAAAAGCACATACACACATAAGTAGGGCAAGGCAAGGCAGGGCAACTGCACCTTAGAAAACCGTTATAGTCATGTTGGGAAACAAATGTGTGCAAAACAAACCAACTTCCATATATACATTTACAGTTAGCTGTATGTGTGTAACGGCACAATGCAGCACTGCAGCGAATTCATGGCATGGCAAACTTAATCCGGATTTTATTTGTTCGTGATGAAAGCGACGAAAAGCGGAAAACATTTGCGGAAAATCAGCTAACAAGAAAACAACAGCAAAAAGCACCGTTACTGAAACGCACAAATAAGTTGATATGCGTTGTGTGCTTGAGACTGTTGTTGTTGTTATTATTTGCCCTTGAGCGCGCCGACCGCATGCAGCAGTTACACTCGCGTGACTCGTGCAACGACAAGTGCAGTGCCCAATGCGGGCTAAGACAATCGCTAGCACGTTGACAAATCCAACAAGTTTTAAGCTTTATCTGCAAGCACCATCATCGACAACTGGCAACTGGCAACCGACGTACGCCTACCGTCGACTGTCAACCGCAATGCGCTAGATGCGCTTCTTCCTCCTTCAAGCTTGTCACACAGTCAGCCACTGTGGCGCTTCCTCGTTTCGTTTGGTAAACCAATTAGTATTTTGCTGGTTTTAATTACAATTGAAATAAATACATTTTGCATTAAAAACGCTTAATTTTAATTGTCATTAAGTTGTTGTTATTGTTACCTTTCAAATTTTTTCCTTACGTCAGTTGTAAGAAGATTGCGAAAATTATCAGAAATAAAATTATGAGAATTTTAAATGTAACAAGGTATGGACTGCTGGCAATTATTAATAATAATTAAATTACGTTCGTTGATTATAATGCTGAATTTATTAGCAGAGCGCAAAATTGGTTATCAGCCCGTCGTGAGAGGTTGTCTGGTGGTAATTACGACTTTCCTGTTGTGAATACTTGATCTGACAATCTGTAATGAAAACTTTTCAAAATATATTCACAAGGTAAATCAAGTCGGTGTTTTGAGAAAATTTCTAGACCATTGAATATCATAAATTTTCAACATCACTACTATATCCAACACTACACTACTCTATACTACACAATACGCTCATTAAATTTTGCAAGGATATCTCACATATTAGGTTAGGTTGGCCTGATAGGCCTGCTGGCCACGCATAGACCAGTTATGGTCCTTTGCAATACCAGAATGGAGTGCCTTCACATGTTCCCTGAGTAGTAGTCATCGTTTAGGATGCCTGCGCCTGCCGTGAATTTTAAAAGTTTATGAGGCTTCACTAACGATATCTCCTCTAACTTATCATATTGTCGGGCCCTGAGTACCTGAGTAGCGCCGTCTCGATAACGCAGGACAAACTCACAAGAGATGCTCCAGTGTTTCCTCCACTGACACTTTCTGCATTATTCCCGATCTGACAGCCCCATCTTATAGGCATGTGCCGCTACTAGGCTGTGACCAGTAAGAATGCCAACCATGGCCCTACAGCCCTTTCTATCGAGCGCCAATAGGAACCTTGCGTATTTTTTATCCCTGTAGATCGTTCCAGCGAGATTTGAGTTTTTTTGCCATGCACCTTTCTATGTCGTCGTACAGAATGTGCATGGGTTTACAGATGTCGATCACGTTTCCGGCTGTAGACCAATCTTGGCAATCCCGTCTACGATTTCGTTACCCTCGATGCCTTTATGGCCTGGCACCCAGTGGAAGTGTAGCCGCATATTCCTGGCGACCCTCTCCACTGCTGTCCTGCTGCCCAAGACACTTTTAGCCTATATTCGAAAGGAGGTCACTGCCTTGATTGCTAATTGGATGTTGGAGACCTGCTTGAAATTTACTGCAGTAGTTCGGCAGTTTGAATGCCTAATTCCGGACAGTAGGTATATCCCTGCACCTACTCCCTCTTCCATTTTAGAGTCATCCGTATAGATATTTAAGGTGTTGCGTGTAGTTGCGGTACCCTTGCGCCAAACATCCTTTTCCATGTTTACCTTGAACTCTCTTTCCCAGTTGTACGAATAGGACCAGATAGTCGGTGCCTGTCAAACTGCCCTTAGCAACCGAGCTGTGTCCGAAGGATCTGTATGTAAATTCACCTGTTGACAGCAGTCGTCCCGCCGATTTCGACGCGCAGTTTTCGGCAAAGAGATCTATAAGTAGCAGGTTTAATATTTGTTCCAGAGCAGCCGTTGGGGTGGTTCTTAGGGTCCCCGTTATACAGAGCGCTGCAAGCCGCTGAACCTTTCTCACATATTAACCGATATATGTATATGGTGATGTTTGTATATGGAAGCTAGTAGAATTTATAACCCGAGACCATATTTTTCTCAGAGATACACTAGTAAAAGAAAAAGATTCCCTCTGAAATTCATTAAAATAATTGAGAGATTTTTCGATATTTTTGCCAAAGAATTAACTACAAGCACTTAGGTCCTCATATTCGATATCTAGGGCCTTGAAAAGTTATAGTCCGATTTTTAGACGAGAAATGACTTACTATAAATGCTTTATTTTTGCAAATGTTTGTTCCGATATCTTCACTGGTTCTTGTTTTATTTATTGCAAGGTGATCGAATCAGATGGACTTTACATTTTGCTTATATGGGTAGAAGGCGTGGTTATTAACAGTTTTTAAAAATATACTATCTTGGTACTTGTACTTAGTAAATATCCGTTTGCTATCATAGATTGAATATGTGAAATGAGTTGTGAACTCGGAACTCTGGTTAATTTAATATATTAATAATTAATTTAATATCTATACTTTTTCATTCTTTTCAAACTTCATTGTTTGATTCTAATACTATTCATAGTACATATATTTGAGTATATAATACTAATAACCTTCGCATACTTAACCAACAACATTTGAACATTTACACAGTTATACTAGTATAAATACTTGTGTATGTCTAACACAACCAGCCAGTCACTGAACCATTTAATCAGCCACATATGTATATAACCAGCCAACTGTATGTACAACACTACTTACAACCAATAATCCAACCGACAAAGCTATCGACCTATCAACCAAACCTCTTAACCACACATAAATAATCATTCGCACCAGTCGCCGCACTTGGAGCAGCCGTTCGGCCCATCCGTCAGTTAACATTAACCGCCTTCACTGCCTTGGCTACGTTATTCGTGATTCAATTAGGCACTTCGCCTACCACCAGCAGTCGAAGCAGCAACAGCAGCAGCGTTAACTGACAACAGCAATAATAATAGCAACAACAATAATGTATATGGTAATGGCATTGGTAGAGAAATGGTAGCATTGGCAGTGGCAGTTCAACATAATTTTGATTGATGGTCCAATAATTGCGGTGATTTATCATATTTGCATGCAGTGTCAAATTTGCAGCAATATTTTAAGCTTTAAATCACTTGGACTTGGTGTTTTTCACACGAGCTGTGTGTGTAGGTTTGCTCATTCAACCGTTTCACTTGTCCATGACTTGCTTCGGGTTATGCCTTGCGTCTGGCAACTCATGCGCTTGAAGAAAAGGGTTGAAATAAACTTTAAGTTGACATTGGCATTTGACAATCAAGTGGTTTAAAGAGATTTGACTTTGGATTTTAAAGTATTTGTTTGTTGTTGGCAATAAGATTTGGAAAGTTTATGATTGGATATACTCGTTGTGAATTTTCGATTTCTTATATTGGGAAAAGATTATTGAAAGCTGCAGAAAATAATGACTTCTTGGATCCTAAGCCTGAATCTAAATCTTTTTCCAGATCTTTCAACGTATTCTCATAATTTTAGCATTATTTTTAAGGTTCTTTAAATCTTGAAAGACACTACAAATACGTCTAATTCCCTAAAGACATCTCTCTCTCTTAATCCATATTGTAAGCCCGAAAAAATTTTAAGCAATGATAAAGAATTTGTAAGCAAAAAATCCTTGAAAAATATTTCGCAAATAACTTAACTCTCTTCCGGTTGTAATTCTTCTCTGCCGCCAAACGGACTAACGTCCTGCAAATGTAACTGTAATTATGTCTGCATAGCCGCTTTGTCTTCGGCTAGATTTTCCTTAATGATTTCAAACGAAAAGCGGAGATATGCAAAGCTTTGCAACTAGATTTATTTGAAATTTACTACCGATGCGGCCCAAACAAAGAGAACTGTACACAACGCCGAGCAGCCGAGTTACACAACAGGCCGCATATGAGTTTGTTTTTTAGCGAGTTTCCACAACATGCATACTCAGAATATGGGAGGGTAATATGTTAGTCTAACCATCCGTCGGTTTGTCGGCTTAATAGACTACACAAATATTCTTTTATATCTATCACTGTACTTACATATGGCATTATATGTATATGTTGTTTGTAACACATAGTTCATGCCTCAGTGCTGTTATTTTGTAAATTCCACCGTTATTTTATGTTTTTTTTTTTGTTGCACATTTTAACAATTTTTTTACACCAAATAGCGCTTCCGCTTTAGCTACACGGTTTTGCTAGCTGTGGCTCTGCGAGTATTGCTCGTTATTATGCTATGCTATATTGTTGTTGCTATTTTTTATTGTTGTTGTTGTTATATTCGTTTTTTGTTGCATTGCTTTTTTAGCCATAATGAATGCAATTTTCAAGTTTTCTGCTCTCATTATCGCCACATCAGGAAGCGAAATACTCTCATGTACGAGTACGAGTACTCCTATGTCATGTGGAGGGGTAGTACTTCAACGCGTAACGCTTCGTATATCAACCCTTTCGTAAATCTTTCCTTTTGAATATTTGCATTCGTGTTGCCACCGCGTACAGTGTGAATGGTAATATGCAAATGTTGTGTATTCGATAGACACACTACAGTGGTTCAGGTAACGCATAGAGTAGCTCCGCTGGAGGTCGATTTCAAATTTTTAAGATCGGTGTAAAAAAGCTCTGACAGGTTCCTTTCAGGTATAACTGGGTTCCAAGTTTAGGTGGCGAGAACTGTATAGTTATTCGACGACAATCCGTTCTCTCTGGTCAGTCTGAGAATTCTAAGATCTAATCTATACTAATAAAGTACAATATCTTCGTTTCAGAGGAGCTTCATTCGTTCTCTGAAGTTACCATCTTATATAAATCATATAATGTGGGTCTTTCATATTGTAGATTGTGAAGAGTACAGTAAGGTTCTAATCGGAAAAATTTGTTCTCATTTTATCAAATTTCATTCATGCTTTGTTTGTTTGGTTTCATCGGATCGATTGACCCATCAACTTAATAATTACTGATCCTCTCTTTCTTTCTGAAATAAGACACTCTTCTTTCCAATCTCTATAAGAACATTTTCGTTCTAATCCGGAACAATGAAATAGTAATCACGTTCTCAAAGCTTAGCTGTTGATGAACACACCTCTCTAAGAGCTCAATTGAAAACCGTGTAGCGAATTTCAAAACCGACGCCAATCAAGTCCGCGAGTCAACTTCTTCAATCATGTTATGACAATTCCCCATAAAAAAGTTCACTCTAACCCACTGTTGAGTGCCGCTGAAGAGTGCGAAGCGATTAGACACAGTTCCACAATATTTCAACATGAACTCTGCTCTTCCGGCTGTTCAAGGCGCTACTAAAGCGTGCAGATTTTTTGTAGTGCTTTGACACACTAACACCTATACACTAAAAAAAGCGAAAAACCACTTCACATACTTTTGGGCGCACAAGCAAATAGTAGACACAAATTCAAATTTGTTTCTGCGGCTTACAAGCGATTGTTTTTACAGGCGCTGGCTGCCTATAGCTTATAACCGTTATGCACACTACAGTGTGTTGCTATTATTGTTAACGCTTTATTGTCTTCGTACGCCAGTATGCCAGCTCACCATTCTCACTAGAGATAAACATAGCAATGCAAATGCGAAAGACGCACAAAAACATTGCAGTCAACACTTTAATTTAACTGTCGGAAGCGTGCGAAAACGAAGACACAGCCAACAAAAACAAGCAAAAAGTAAAAAAAAAACAAAAACAAAACATTCAAAAGTAACCAACAACTTTACAAACGGCAGTAGCAGTAAACGCTTCGTAAGCCTTTGGTGCGGCATCCGGCGGCATAAAGGAAGTAAAGAAAGAAGAGAAAAACACCGTTGCAATTTGTTGCTGATGAAAATAAATTTTGCGCCATCAAGCGAGACGCTAGGCAAAGGCGTGAACTAAGGCAATAATGGTAGCAGTAGCAGTAACAGCAGCAAGTGTTGCAACAACAGGCAGGCAAAGTATAGCAACCGCCAAGATTCATGCAACATTCAACCTTGCAACATTTGTTTTAGTATATCAATCGTCATTTTCATTACACATCTACACAGAAACAAATAATTTCATATTCATTCAGGTTTATTCTGCAGCTTTATCCTGCTATGTTCATTATTTTTATCTAACACAATGAATGAATGAATGAATTGCTGCATGAAAGAGTGCAGGCGAATGGCGAAATATATTGCAAAATTTAACTAATACAACAAAAAAATCTGTCATAGAGCTGTTGAAGCCTACAGATATATTTACATGAAGTGTTTATAGGATTTGAAGGAAATTGCGGATAGCAGGAACATTACATATATCTTATGCCAGTACCTTAACTTCTTTAATAGTATCCTTTCGCCTTTCTGTGTTTCGAATTTCGCGGCTATGTATAAAGCGCTACAGAGCTCGTATGTACTATACATCTTTGAAAGGTCTTGACATAACCTACAAAACGAGCATATGCATGATTTGTTTGGATATTGCGTTCAACAGTTATAGACGTGTAACCAAATCCGCTAGAGAAACGTTCCGTGAGATTAACGGTGTTTTGGGGGATGGTACTCGATTCAGAGCGGGTGAAAACGACAACATGGATAAGCCAGCCGGCGGAAGACTTGTGACGACGAATACGAAAACACGGATGGTGACTGGCGACGAAAAATTGATCACATACGACAATATTAAGCGAAAACGGTAGTGGTCGAAGGCCAGTGAATCGTCCCAAACAGTGGCCAAGACGGGATTGACGGACAGGAAAGTTTTGCTGTGGTGGGATTGGAAGTGAATCATCCACTATGAGCTACTCCCATATGGTCTGAATTCTACCATCTACTGCGAACAACTGAAGCAGGCCAACGGGAAGGGTGTAGTGTTCCACCAGGACAACGCCAGACCACACACTACGCTGATGACTCGTCAGAAGCTACGGGAGCTCGAATGGGAGGTCTTATCGCATCCACCATATAGCCCGGACATAGCGCCAAGTGATTACCACCTGTTCCTGTCCATGGCGAACGCCATTAATGGTGTAAAGTTGAACTCAAAAGAGGCTTGTGAAAAGTGGCTGTCCGAGATCTTCGCAAATAAGAAGGGGGGCTTCTACGAGGGAAGTATTATCAAGTTGTCGTCTAGATGGAAACAGGTTATCGAACGAAACGGCTCATATTTGAACTAAAACCGATCACTGTAACACATTTTATAAATTTCTCGATCGATTTCTGATTTTTTTAAGATCGGTGTAAAACAAACTCTGAGAGGTTCCTCTCAATTATAACTGAGTTCCAAGTCTAGGTGGCGAGAACTGTATAGTTATTCGAGTTATAAAGCATTGAATAAAGAGCAAAAAAGCGGAAGGGAGATATTTGTCAACCTAATATATATAAAAATACTAACATACTCCTTGTATTACCTAAGCTATTTTACTGTTACGTCATGATACCTCATAATAAAACGCACAACTCCACTTATGAGTGACGAGAGGAATTTATAAAGAAAGCTATCACGATCAGATCTGTGGTCGAATAGGAGAGTTTCAAGAATAAACAGTGGATATGTATCTATACATATCGATTTCATAATTTGGCGCGTGCCTTTCATAATTTGGGCTTCCCCTTCCCACTTACCTCTATAGATTGTACAAAAAGTTATAGACAGCATTTAGGAAACATTTTTTTAAGGTGTCAATGTCTCTCATGAGTAATGGTATATCTCTCACTTGACTCACTCCAATTATGTATTATTTTTACCATCTTATCTTTATGATTCTTGACACCAGCCTCTATAATAATTGCAATTATAGTCAGAATCATTTACCGCCCACACTATACCATCCCTTCTCTCTTCTATTATTTATTGGTAAACAATACAGCCACCAAGCACTTTTGCATCAACAATGCTATTAATAATAGAAATATTTAAGTCTCGTTCGATTTCATCGTACACCACAAACGAATCCTTTAATCCACCGACCGTTTGAGTTGCTTGTTGAGCTTGTGCCGTTTATACAAGTCCCTCATACTCTCTGCTACTCAAAGGCACGCGCCAAACGGAGCAACCGCTTAACTTCTCCGCAATGGAGTTGTTCAGCATAACTCAGGTATTCTGAGTATTTAATTTGTTAATTTTAGGATTGTATGATTATTATTTTGTACTTAACAGGCATATGGTCAATATTTGCTTTGGAACTATTAGGCATGGGCTAAATAAAAAAGTAAATTAAGTCTGTTTCAATCCGTTAAATTTTTTGCAAGACGTTTGACAGAAGATTACATTAGTTCGTGACGTCAAGAAAAGTCTTCGCCTACATTTATTGTGAAAGTTTTTCAGTTCGTCTATGATATATATGATAGTTATATTTCTTAATTACAGATGGTTTGCAATACGTGATATAAAATATTTTCAACCCCAACTGTTCCACATCTCATTTGTCATCGATTGATTATTATATTCTAATATTTTTTTTATGATATTTTCTTTTTTTTTCAATTCAAGTCCTTCGTACTTCACATGTGACTCTTCATAGTTTAATTCATACGATTTTTCACCTTTTGTCACACATTTCGAATATCGAGTATCTCTAGAAAATGCAATGCATGAATATGCAATTTTTATAAGGCATTGGAGAAACGAACGAAATCACAAATTGCAGAGGAATGTTAGATATAGAGAATAGTACATACATATGTATATTTTGATTTTAATGAATGCAAGCCTATCGGGCGAGGAACGCCTGCTGTCACTACGCCTACTTTAAATTCAAACTAACAAGCAAGGTATGCAAATGCAGATACGAATGTTTACGAAAGATTATACTGTAACGAAGAACACATTTACTTACGATATGTAAATGCATTCTGGTATGTATATATTATATAACGGCATTAAACTATATATTCTATATGCACTAAATTTTTTTTCAGCTTGTAAATATATAGTTTATATTAATATTAAAAAATTTTTTAAATATATTAAAAATTTATAAAAAGATTTAAAAATAATTTATTCAATTTGAAAACATTTTTTAAACAAGTGTATAACATTTTATAAATAATTTAACCCAAACCACGCATATGATCGATATTTCTATTCACTTTCGGTTGCTCACGTAGCTTCGGTGTCCGCCTTCTTGCGATTGTTCCGCCAGCCTCAATTGAATCAGCCACAGCGCCAAGCATGAACTGCAGCAGAATAATTAAGAGTAATGTATGGTATTTGAAATTCATTGCGCTGATTTCAGTTTCACTTCTAAATATTTTTGTATGTATGTCTGTATAATTATATTATCCACTGGGACTTTAGGAATTTCAATTCTTTCACCACCTAAAATCGTCTGTTGCTCACAACCGCAAAAAGAGATCTTTATATACGAAATATATATATCCGCTTGAGCTATAGAATGATATGTACGCCGCTTGAGAGCAAGCAACCGGTTTAAATAATTGTGGAGCAATAAAAGTGGGCTTGGCAACTCATTAAACACGCTTTGTGCGTAAAGTGCGGGAACTTTTCTTTATAAATTACTCAATACTCTGTAGTACATACAACCAATACCAAATTCACTTATTCATGAATCAGTTAACAAATAATTAATGTGTAAAAAATAATTAAATTCTTGATTGAGACAGATGAATAAGAGAAATGATGAAATTTCAAGAATTATCACGTCATAATATCATTACTTAATTTGATTTGATAAATTTGAAATAATTTTAAAATAATCCATCAAATTATGCCATAAGAGATTTGCGTACACTTTAACCGCACTCTTCCTTGTGTGATATTTAGCCTCTGTTTGATAAATGTATGCTAATTTTTTTTCATTAAAACGTCAGTGACTTCAATTTAAACGTGCTGCTGTCGATTGATTTACATTGAAATGTGTGAATTTTTAATTGCACAGCAAATCGGAAATAATTATCTTTTTCATTTACCGCTGACGTAATTTGATGTCAAATGAAGTGATATAATAAATTATACAGATTTGAGAATATTCATATAATTTTTTTCCTGGATTAGCTGAACTTCGCTCATGTATAACATTATAGCAATCATATAGTATATAAGTTGTGTATTTATTGACTCAAAATCAGTTATATTCTGTTCCTAGAACCATCACCTTATTCCTGCTCTTTACTTTTTTTGAGTCACGCCTACATGTAGGCAACGTTTACAGAATTTTAAAGAAATTTGAGATCTTCCTTTGAATATAGATATAGATCTTACATTTTTTGATAGATCTTGCGTTATTGCAACTACGATATATTTATAATAAATATACTCAAAATTTCACAAATAACGGTTGAGAACAAACCTTGTCATTCGATTTTCGAAATTTTCCAACAAACATATCCGCGAAAATCAATGAAACTACTAATTCAAGCCCATTCGACGACCGCCGGCCGCATTTAACCTCAATACAAAGCCATTTAAGCACATTGGCATTGTGGTAATCCGAAATCCAACAAAAGCATACACAACAACAACAACATGAAACACTTGAGTGGCATCAATCGCCATAAAAGCGAAACAAAATAGGCAGTTCAGTTTACAGCTTGAAACCGACACTCAACAAACGCATGCGACGACACAGGCCACGAACCACACAAACGACCACAAAAACAACACCAATAAATACGAAGGTAGTAGCGATAGACTCAAATAACAAACCGCTATCAAATCAACACCGTCATCATTCAATGTTTTCGAAAAGCACTAACGGTTCTTCAACCTCACCAACCCATTTGGCAACTAATCAACCAGCAACTCGCAACAACAACAAGAGTGTGGAGTGAAATGTATTCGAACGCAAGAATTTTAGTTATGTCAAGTGGCTGTCGCTGCTGCTGCATTCATTGTTGCCACTAACGGTACTTTTATTGTTGTTGCTTTATAGTATCATTGTTGTTGTTGTTATTGCTACCGTTATTGCTTCATAAACGCGCCACCTCTTTTAGCTTCAACTACCGACACTTCCTCAACTGGCTCACCACACCTTCTCCTCTTCTCTTCAACCCTCTCTATATCATGCCTATAGTCGACGACTTCAATTAATAGCCCGATTTGATTTTACATTTAACGATTTTCGCACTTAATTAGAAGCGCAAAAAAGCCTGCAAACCATGATTTCATTAAATGTGAAGATGAATTTTAATTAAAATCCTTTTCACTTCATGCCACCGCCAGGCGGCAAAAGCTCGGAACTCTTCGTGTGTGTGCGTATGTCGTTCGACTCGCAGCACTTCAAATTCAAAATCTTACTTTTTACTTGGTTGAACGGTGCCGAGCTGAGTCGAGTAGAGCTTAGTTGTTGGCAAGTATCTCAAAGATATGCCAACTCAATAACCAACAGCAACAACAATTACCGGTATTTTATTGTTTCTTTACGACTGCATTGAAATCGTGTATGTATGTTTAAGCGTTTCGCGCCTCTTGGCTTCGTTTAATTGTCGCTGCGCCCGAAGTGACTTAATAAAGTCTACTCTCACCATGAACAAAGCAAGGATAAAGGGTATTGCGTCGTTGGTGTTGCGGTGTCTTATGTAACTGGCGTCCATCGTTTTTTGTTTTGTTGAAATTTTCGCCGTTTCATTGCCTTAATTTATGTTAAATGAAAATTGAAAATTAAACTTCTCTCATAATGGCTGTAGTTGTAGAGGAAGGGTACTCATTTAAGGTGAGCACTGAACGGCTTTGACGTAAGTTAAAAAGTTAATTAAGTACAGCTAACACCTTTAGTGTTACCGATAATGAACTCGAGCTGCTTTACCTTTGGTCTTTACATTTTTACGTTGTAACTGGAAAGCAAACTGGATCAGGAACCACCATAGTTGATTTGAGGTGGGACAAGACAATTGTTTATAAAATAATAGCCTTAAAACTCCACTTATGAGTTTTTTTGATAGATCTTGGCAGTTCTTTTTAAATCAAAAAAAGGAACGCCTATCTGGCCTAACCCAATATATCCTTATATACATATATATCACAATCCAATAATTTTCATCAATATTTATAAACAGATTGCTATCCCGACGAGATGATTAAGTTCTCATCTTCATACCTACCTTCTTCGAAGAAACCTCTTCAACAATTCTTCGACGAAAAATCGGTAGGCTCAGAACTTTAAGATATTCCAAAGTCTTTAATCATATTAGTGTTACAGTGATCGGATTTAGTTCAAATATGCGCCGTTTCGTTCGATAATATGTTTCTATCTAGACGGCAACTTCATAATACACCCTTCTATATTTGCGAAAAACTCGGACAGCCACTTTTCACAAGCCTCTTTTGAGTTAAATTTTACACCACTCAGGGCGTTCGCCATGGACAGGAACAGGTGGTAATCACTTGGCGCTATGTCCGGGCTATATGGTGGATGCGATAAAACCTCCCATCCGAGCTCCCGTAGCTTCTGGCGAGTCTTCAACGAAGTGTGTGGTCTGGCGCTGTCCTAGTGGAACACTACACCCTTCTTGTTGGCCAATTCTGGAAGCTTCTGCTCGCTCGCCTGCTTCAAACGGTTTAGTTTGTTCGCAGTAGATGGTAGCATTAAGCGTCTGGCCATATGGGAGCAGCTCGTAGTGAATAATTCCCTTCCAATCCCACCAAATACACTACAAAACCTTCTTGGCCGGACAACCTTCAATCCCGGATAAGATTGATATCTAGTAGTAAAATGCACTTTAAAATCACTTTGCATTTTCATTAGCTTTGTGCCAATTTAGTATTAAAGTACCTTAATCCAAAGGCTCTTTAAAAAACAAAGCTCTTTCAAAATGCGTTTAAAAGAACAAAGCAACAATCGGGCCCAAATATGAGCTACGTCCACACGTCCAACCAACTCTTCATTACCAGCACAAAAGGCATTTTGTTTCGTCTACCATTTGTTGGCTTATTGTTTGACTTTATTTTCAAAACTATTTATGAGCAGAAAATGTAGTGAATTTGAAAAGACAAAAGCAACAAGAATGCATAAAATAAAAAATTTTAAATAGTATGTGCAAAGCTGCAACGCCGAACACAGCCGGCAAGGCAAGCGCATTCAACGGACGATCAGCAGATAAATGGGAAATGCTTCGACAGACAGCCCAGTCAGCTGGCGGCTTACCACGGCCCGCACGCCGTAGCTCAGCTTGTAAGTCAAACAAACAGTCAACAAATCGACCAGGCTAACCAACCAGCCGACCAAATAAAGTAATAAAGAGCAAAAGTTTTTTACAAATGGCGCTCAACTGCACGTGACTGCAAACAGCATTCGAAGTTTTGCTCCACTTTTTATTCCAAAAAAATGTATTATAGTAAATAAAGTAAAATGCAAACGCTTTTGTTCTTTTGCTTGGTTATGTCATATTATTGTTTTAATATTTCTCTCTATTTTCTTTTTTATTTCTGACGCAAAAGTTTTCATACGCTGCCGTTATTGGCATTTGGTTTTAGTAGTTGCATGTGGAGTTTTGTTGTTTTTTAACTGCTGTTTTTGGAGGGTTGCCATTTATGTTTTTATAATTTTATAGAAAGACAATTTTAAGAGATTTCGCCTTTCTGCTGAGAATATCAAACTTTTACACAAACACGAATATATTTTTCCAAAACAGATAATAAAATAATAGATGAATAAAACCAGGACAATTCTCCACCAAAATTTGGGAACCCTTGGCTCGTTTTTTTTAATTTCTTCTGTAATATCTTACGCATGTGGTAAGCCAGGCAGCGATTTCATTATTTCCTGACATACTCCTTATTCATAAATGTTCCGAAGCTCGATTTTGGTTCGCTTTTTTTCAAGAACCATAGCATTCTAAAGATGGTGGACGAACAACAATGTCTCCTTTGAGATATTGAACCATTATTGTATTTGTAAATACAATTTTGTTCCAGTCTACATATATTATATACAAGTTAGTACTAAGTGAATTCTTCAGAATTTTCTTCCGACCGACATTGAAAGAAGGAACCGGAACTATTCGATTTCATAGAACCGTCTATCATGGAAACCGTTTTATTTCCAATTAGTTACCCTTTCAGTATTAATATCGACATAACCTTAACATTACGACAATCATCCTACTAGAAGTCTGAGGATCTATCTTTGTTTCTTATATTTTTATGTAATTTGATGGTACTTTTATATAAAGCCGGGATATTTAGACCAGATTTCTTCTTACAATTTTTTTTTCGAATATTTTTCAAGGTCAGTGTTACATTATTCTAAATTATTTACTCAAATGGTCTATGATACTCCCTTGGCAATGAAGGAGGTGTAATAAATATGCTTTAAGGTGTTGAAAACAAGTCAGGCCCGTCTTGTTGCTATCTTCTTTAGCATTTTCTCTAACCACTTAGCCAAGTGCCTTTCCTAGGAAGCGAGATCTAATACAAAAAAATTTTTGTAATTTTAGGATTCTAGCAAATTTCTTCCGTGCATATAAGATAATAGAGTTCAATAGCCTAATATCTCAAATTATTTCCTTAAAATATATTTTTTTGTCATATCAATTAATACAGAATAAAATATAATTAACAAAATATGACTAATAATTTGCTGTTCTTTTTCAAATTATTAAAAATTCAACAATCCTACTAATTAGTGACCAAACAAACGAGTGAGTAAATAAACTAAATTTTTGGAAGAGGCATATATTAAATCCTTTATTATTTATATATCCCCTACTATTCCTATTAAAGAAAAAAATTATAATACAAATACACTCCCACACACAAGTATGTGTAGGTGTACTCAAGTAGTTTATTTTTCTCATTTTCCTATCCAAAAACACATAAAACACTCACTTGAAGCACAATGCACCAACTCTCAGCTTTGGCTCTGATTCATAACTTTTATTTCATGTTATTTAACTTTTTTTTTGCGTAACTGTTGAAAAAGTTCCATAATATTTTTGCCAGCCTATTGTTCTTTTGTCACTTGACTAACAACGAAAGCATTTAGACAGGCTTGCCAACTATTTTTGTATGCGTATGCTAATTTTGTCTCCGTGGAGCGTGTGTGTATGTTTGTGGGAATATTGGGGAGAGTAAAGCTTACAAGCCATGACAGTAATTAGTACTTACACATTTAACCCACATTTTATGCAAATAATTTCGGCAAACAATGACAATGCTCTAATGAGAGTTGCGTTTAATTAAAAATATTCATTTTTTGTATTAAAAAAAAACTGTAGAGAGAGTTGTAAAAACATAGTTGTTGTTATAATATTAAAATATGGTGGAATCATGTTAATAAAAATAACACTGTTAAATTTCCGAAATCTCTCTTCGTTTTGTAAACAGTTAAAAATGTCATATAAAGAGGCACTAAAATCCAGAAATAGTGTCTATTTCATCCTAGACAGGTTTTATCATCGCATCTACATATCATACTATACCTTACTGTTTTGAAGGAATACACATATTTCACAAATAAAATCTGTTTCGTCGTTGATGAGTGTTCTCTCAATATCCATATCACATACATTTACCAAATATTTCACCAACGAGACTCTACAAACTTTTAAAATTATATATCTTCTTCTTTAAACTGAACTTAAAACGCAGAGGCTTCATAAACACATAACTCGACGATACTCCAGAACGGATTTCGAAATCGTAATCTCCACAGTGAACAGACCACTTCCTAATTCTTAAAAGTCTCTTCATATAAGTCCATTAATCTTCACAATACAGCCTTGACTTAAAGTCAACATAAATCGGTTATCAGTGCATCACTTAGAATAAGTAACATCCCAAAACCTTCTCATCGAGATTCTTTTGCTATGCTCGACACTCTATCCGCTTCCAGGTCTGGGACATTTGAGTTTTAACAATATTACTGCATGATTGTCGAATTCCTCAACTAAAGTTTTGTGGGCATATTGATATTATCGAACAATCTGAATGGACATGTCAATGAGAACAACATTTCCGGCGATTTTCCATTGTCTTCTGGAAGTAGCATCCACATCGGCCACCAACTGACTTTAATTTAACACTTGTTATTAAGCCTGGTTGATTTAATTACATATGTATATTCCAATATTTATGGAATAAACTGAGTTTCTCGGGATTCCATCGAAGTGCTCTATATAATATTACCATATCTTATAAAAAATAGCATATCTTAATCGACTCGTAAACACTTACAAAATATGTAATTTATGTCAGCAGTGAATTGATTTGAACTTCATACAAAAGACTCTCGATTTCTAGCAAATAACCGCCACTTCAGATTCTATCTAGAGCAAAAAAATGTAAAGACTGATAAAAGCTGAGACACGCATAACGATGTCAAAGTCTAAAATACGAGTATACTGCATTTATGAAGGTATCACAACACATATTAGAGCAACTCATTAACAATATCAGAACATTGAGAGATAACGAAGACAGTGCAACCCGCTGGTAGGGCTATTATAAAATTCAGGCTTGTGAATTACTTAACATACTGTTTGGTAGCGCTGTACCAGTTGGTATGTGACTAGTAGGCGTTGGTTCGTGGGTGCGAATGTCAAATAAAGACTTTTGAAGTGCGACAGCTAAGCGGAAGTCTTCTAAAATTAGTGAAATGTAAAGAAATTAGTTTGCAGAGTTTAAAAGCAGACTTTCTAGACACATTTTAACTATTGCGCCCTCCTTTAGCACAAAAACTGGGCCCAGTTATTGTCGTAAGTTAAATGCGTATATTATTCAATATACGTTATAGAGTTTTACGTGTGCTCGCATATTTAGTGCTAAGTAAATGCGCAGTATACACGATTCTAGCATTTGTGCAACGTCGCTATAAAAGCGAAGTAAAACAGTTAACAATTTTAATTGATCGTTTGTGTTCGTAGAAACTTAGTTAACAGAAAATAAAGGCAAACACAACAAAAGTAAGAAATGTTCTTCGAAATTGTTGTAATCGCAGCCTTGTGTTGCAGCAACGCGCTAGCCAAAGTCGACAGATACGAAGGGTGAGTACGATATGGAGAGTTTTCACATACAACAACACTATTAAAATATACACGTACTTCCTAACAACAACAGCTACAAAATCTACGAGCTCACAGCAGAGAATACCGTACAACAGGAGACGCTCGTAGGTTTGGCACAAAACGAGGCGTATGATTTCTTCTTGCTGCCACGCATTCTGGGACACCCCATACGTGTGCTGATAGCACCAGCAGATCAATTGCAATTCCAGCAAAAACTACAGGCGGCCGAAATCGCTTATACAATAGTGAACGAGAACTACGCCAAGAGTGTTGCATCGGAGCGCAAGCGAAATATTTTCCACGTCAAGCAGCGTATTTCGACGCCTAGCAGCATTTCATTCGACCGCTATCAGCGTTACAACGACATAACGGCCTATCTGAAAGCGTTAGCGAAAAACTATCCAAGCCGCGTTAATCTAACATCGATCGGCAATTCGTATGAAAAGCGGCCGCTACACACGATCACCATCACGAATGGCGATGGCGTGGCCAATAAGAATGTCATACTAATGGATGCGGGTATACATGCGCGCGAATGGATCGCACCCGCAGCTGCGCTATATGTCATCCAACAGTTGGTGGAGAATTACGAGCAGAACTCACATTTATTGACTAACTACGATTGGGTGATAGTGCCGCTCATCAACCCCGATGGCTACGAATACACGCACACAGCATCACGTCTATGGCGTAAAACGCGTAAACCGGTGGCTAGACGTTGTATCGGTACGGATGCTAATCGTAATTTTGATTTTCATTGGGGTGAAGCCGGCACTTCCAATTCGGCTTGCTCGGAAATTTTTAAGGGCCTTACAGCTTTCTCAGAGCCAGAGACGCAAGCCTTACGCGATTTGATGCACTCGCTGACGGGTCGCGCGAAATTCTATCTCACACTACACGCATTCGGCAACTACTTGCTCTATCCGTGGGGCTACACTTCGTGAGTATACAGTGAAGTAAAATATTTTTGTACACTAACAACAATTCAACATATTTCCAGTGTTCTTCCCGATAATTGGCGCGACATGGATGAAATTGCTCGTGCCGGTGCTGATGCCATTAAAAATGCTACAAGTACCCAATACACCGTGGGCAGCTCGACGAATGTGCTTTATGCCGCAGCTGGTGGCAGTGATGATTATGCTTTGGCCATGGCAAATATACCCATTTCCATGACCATGGAGTTGCCATCCGCCGGTAACGGTTTCGATCCACCGCAATCGCAAATTGAGGAACTAGTTTCGGAGACCTGGATCGGCATTAAGGCTATGGCGGAGAAGGTTGCTGAGAAGTACAAATTAGAAGCAGCAATAACTGCAGAATCGAAAATAGAAACTAGAAAACTAAAATATGAAATAACGAGCCATATATACGTGTATGCTTAAGAAACGGTAGTTTCAGCGTTGTTTATTTATTCGAAATGTGTAAATTGAGGTTCCAAGTCCTTGTTATTTTAGCGTTCTACTATACAATTGTAAAAGTTGGATGAGATCTTACTCTTCTTATTCAGTATTCTATTTCCCTTCAAAAGTTTTACGAGCCGCAATCATGGGTTCAAAGTCCTTTCATCATGTATATTTTGCGGACAGAATCTCTTCGATCTTCTTGAAAGCTGGATAGGTGTACTTTTCTAAAAGAGAATGGTGATTTATCCATGGCTTCTAGTTGTTCTAGTTCTAGCTAGTTCTCTACTTTTAATCGATTTTTATCGTCTTTTATTGTTGTAAGGAAGAGCTTCGGGAAATTTCTACACGAGTATGGGTTTCCATCGGACTTTGAATCAACCGATCATCATAAGATCGGTCGTAAAAGAAAGACACTTCATATACCGCAGCTTATCGTAATTCCATACATGCCCACACAGTCGTTCACTTTACCGAGTTTCTACAATGTATCCCTCAGTTCCTCAAATTGTTCTACATTTAACATAACCTTACTTAATTAGCTAAAGCTTAATGCAATTTTTAAATATATGTTTGCCTATGAACAAATAATAGAGCAAAACACAGCAGGGAGAACTTAAAATACAAACAAGAAAAAAACAATTTTCGGCATGTCGTTAACTTTACTTTCAGACATTATCAGCAACCTTCTCATAGCTGTGAAGTTTAAGGCCATATACCCTAACACTATGAAGATTGTGAGTATCGGAAAAAAAACGTATTGGCTATACGTACAAGCATATGTATGTAAGTATATTTAGTTTAGTATTACAAAAACAAAAAATAGCCGATAAGAATTCTGCAAATACGAAGTAGTTATTTTATTACGGTAAATTCCCATGATTTTATCGAAAGCGCTTTGTAGCGCTTACTATATGAGTGAGTATAATTAAGAGAGTGTTTTGGTCACCGGCGATGGATACTTGGTTGTCACCCGCTTACCCATGGCTCGTATGCCTGTCCAAGTCTCTTTCACCAAACGATCGATTTCCGATGGTGGAGGATCGAAACCGCTATCACCACCATCCGGCAACTCCATAGTATAGGATAGAGCAAAGCCATCGCTGAAGGCATAATCATCACTGGCGCCAGCAGCTTCACCATAAAGTGCTGTGGAGGAGCCCACCTCATATTCGGTACCGCTATACTCACGTATGGCATCGGCGCCAACCATAGCCACTTCATGTAGGTCCTCCCATGTTTCAGGTAGCTCACTGTAACGAAAGATAGTTATTAAATAAGTGAGTGTGTTTCATAAAAAATGATCTCTACTTACGGTCCCCAGCCCCATGGATAGAACAGCGCATAGCCGAATGAGTGTATTGTCAAATACATAATACCACGTCCGCGGAGCGTGTGCATTACATCACGTACTACAGCTGTCTCAGGTTCGGAGAACGCACTCGGACCAGCATAAATGTCTGAGCAAGGATTGGAAGATGCACCTTTACCCATCCAGTGGAAGCCAAAGTTACGGTTTGGATCAGTACCATAGCAAGTCACGCCGTTCACTGTCACTGGCTGACGTGTCTTACGCCATAGACGTGTAGCGCTCGACCACTGTGTGTACTCATAGCCATCAGCATTCACCACCGGCATTATAACCCAATCGTAATCTTGCAATAACTCAGCATTCGCTTCGAAATTCTCAACCAATTCACCGATGGCATAAACCACAGTCGCTGGTGAGATCCATTCGCGTGCGTGGAAGGCGCCATCCATGAAGATCACATTCTTTCCGGTAATGCCATCACCATTTGTAATGGTAATGGTCTGGAGTAAACGTCCTTCATAGGACTTGCCGACAACACGTACGAATACGCGTGTGGGATAACGTGCAGCCAAATCGTTCAAGTAATTATTGATTTCTTCGTGAGAATAGTAACGTTCGGTACCCAGACGACCGGTGCCGCTGTAAGGTTTGGCCTGGCGTAACATACGGTTCTGTAGCACTTCAGCTTGGATGGTGCGCCCGAAGTTGGGGTTTTTCAATTCAAACTGTATTTGTTTATTGCGTAGCTCCGTTCTAAAACTCTCATCATGCGCGGGCGGTACAAGCACACGAGCCTTTTGCGTGTGCACACGACTCAAAGAGAGGAAATCATACTTATCGCCAGCCTCCTGGGCGAGCGCGTGCAATGCATTCCTTTGAGCAATCGTTTCCGTCGCAACTTCGTATAGTTTATAGCTGCAAATAAGCGATAAGTCCTTGTAGTATATAAATGGAATTCCGAAAAAAGGTAAATCCTTCGTCTTACCCTTCATATGAACCCGCAGCAGCGAACCCGAAAGCTACGCATAAGAGCGCCAATAGACGCAAGACTTTCACTGCCATTATTACTCGTATCACAACCTTCGCAGCCAAACTCCACTGATCGACTGACGTCCAATTAGCTCATTTGCTAATATATTGACGGTTTTATGGTGCTGGAATTTTTCTATGAAATTTCGTACTACTGATAGAGACATAGTAGTTGGCCTTATCAATACAGCCAGTCCACACTCGCCACTTCATATCATTAATTATTCAGTACAATTAAATACTTTTGATTTACCTCTAGACCATTTATAGCTTTGCTCAATTGAGACATATGGTATATATAAAGTCTGTGTAGTTACACGCCACAACATTGTAAAAATCCACAAACATATTGCTAATCAAACCATTCTTGATCTTATCTTAGTGGCCAATTAGACGATAAGCACTTCGTTTCAGCGATAAGTCTATTGTAGAGTAAATATGCCGAAGAATTGTGGTCACTATAGGAGAGTAAACAACGACTTTGTAATCGGGCATGGTGTTATACAACAACAAAAATTAATTAATGATTTGCGTTGAGTGAAAAAAATTGCTGAATTGAAAGTAAACAATAAAATTGAGTAGCTCACTTTAGGGATGATAAGATTTATCGATTAATTGGATACGATTTTGACTAACACTAACTAGTTAAAGTTTGGTTGGTTCAGGTGGCTCCTTTCAGGGTTCTCTCTCCGGAGAATTCTGATAATACAGCACTTTCTCAGTAAGTTGGAGATCTTAAAAATATGAAGAATACTTAGGTTAGACTGGTAGGCCAGCAGGCCACGCATAGGCCAGTTATGGTTCTTAACGATCCCGGATGCAGTGTCGTAACACTTCGAGAGATTATGAAGCCTCACGAACGATATCTTCTCCAACTTACTGCGGTACCCCTAACGCGTTGTCTTGCTAACACAGGACAAACGCACAAGACTTAGTCCGCTGTTTCCTTGGAACTCTGCTCTAGAAAACTAAAGAGGAAGAGAAAGATTGACTTGGAATGACAGATTCCTATCTTAATATCATTCGGCCACTAAAGCTACAGAGATTATTTCCACTCCATCTTACTTGTTCCTCCTAACATATATACATTTAGTACTTGGGCAAGACTCGTAATATAGATATAATATAGGTAGGAGTAGTTATAGCGATAATTAAAAACACAAATTTATGAATTAAAATAATTAAAAAAGATTTAAATTTTATTAATGAAGAAACAAGAATTAAAAATTATTTCAGAAATTTCATATCGTTAACTAATAAAAGCTTTTGGGCAATGAATACTTCTCAGTGACTTTCTTTCCCATAGCACGAATGCCAACCCAAGTCTCTTTCACCAGACGATCGATAGAAGATGCTGGTGGATCGAAACCATTACGGCCACCACGTGGCAACTCCATGGTGAAGGAAATAGGGAAGCCTGCTTGGAAAGCATAGTCATCACTGGCACCGGCAGCCTCATCCAATAAGCGAGTTGATGAGCCAACAGTGTATTTGGAACCACTGTATGCTTTAATAGCATTTGCACCAGCCATGCCAACTTCATGCAAATCGTCAACAGTATCTGGAAGATCGCTGTAAATAAAAATAATTACAATGCCATTATATCAACAAATTTATATTTTAAACTACTTACCGTGTCCATCCCCATGGGTACAGCACATAGCTACCATATGAATGAACGGTCAAATACATAATGCCACGATCGCTGTATGAATGAATGAGGTCACGTACTACAGCAGCTTCGGGTTCCGAAAATGCTCTGGGTCCAGCGTAGGTGTTTGAGCAGTGATTCGAAGATGACCCCTTGCCCAACCAATGGAAGTCGAAATTACGGTTTGGATCGGTACCATAGCATTCCTTTCCCCTAATGGTCACCGGTTGACGGGTCTTACGCCACAAACGTGTGCTGCTTGACAATTGCGAATACTCATAACCATCGGCGTTGACCACAGGCAACACAACCCAATCGTAATCTTGCAATAGCTCAGCGTTTGCCTCGAAATTCTCAACCAATTCACCGATAGCATAAACCACCGATGCTGGTGAAATCCATTCGCGTGCATGGAAAGCACCATCCATCAAGATAACATTCTTACCCAAACGACCGTCACCATTTGTTATGGTAATAGTTCTCAGAATGCGACCCTCGTAAGTCTTGCCGACAACTTTCAGTGACACACGTGATGGATAACGTGCAGCCAAATCATCCAAGTAAGCATTGATCTCTTCGTGACTGTAGTAACGCTCAGTGCCGAGACGACCGCTACCGGAATAAGGTTTCAATTGACGCAACAGACGATTTTCCAAGATTTCAGTGGTCATAGAGCGACCAAAATCGGAATCAGCGAGTTGATAGCGTATATTCTTCTCTTCAAGTATTGTCTTGAAGTACTGCTCCATCTCGGGTGAGATGAGTACACGTGCACTTTCGCCGGGAATGCGACTTAATAAGAAGAAATCAAATTGATCCGCATCTTTGGAGAGTGTGCTAAGCGTCTCAATTTGGTCAGCGTTGGCTGGGGTCACTTCAAAAACTTTGTACCTGGAAGTATTTTGTATAAAGTTAGTTATGATCTGTATAAGAATGTACTTCAGTCAGAGTAAGCTAAGTCCAATAGAATACGAAATTTCACTACCACGGTTATTTATTGTACAATCCTTCTTGCTCTCTTGCTCTAAAATGAAATAAAAAAAAAACATTTTCGAAAACTTCCCATACATCATTTTGAAGAGTATTTGACAGGACTTTTTTTAAATTATAGCCAACAATGGATGAAATCCATTATTATTTAAATGAATAGGAAGAAAAAGGGTCGCAGTCGTAGCAAGAAAGCTATATAATATTTCATCCTATGTTATCAACTTGACGACCGTTTTTTTTAATATCACATCCATCGCACTACAGGATTCGCTATGTCCACTTTCTCAATAATATTCAAATATTTTCACAATTTTTACCCATCATATTTCTCAGCGCTGGCAAGCGCCACAACAACAACCAGCAAAAGTGCTTTTATAATCATTGTTCACTACTTCACTCTAGAACACTAAATGGGATTTCAAGAAAATATCCGTCTATATATAGTCGTTGAAAATCTTGAGTTCCCTAATGTAATCTTTCCAGCTAATCGCAAATATATTCACGTAAAATCTGAGCCAATGTAGATTAAATTGATTAATACGAACGAGTAATCGGAGATAGACATACCTGATTTATGGGTTATTAAATCTAAATTTCAGTGATTTCCAACGAAAAGACGATTTATAGCTAAAGCAAACAAGTAAGTGACTGACGCATTTGAAAGAATATTATTTTTATTTATTAGCGTCTAAATGCTGATTATCTTGCTAAATTTGGCTTTTCCCAGCACGGAACAGAAATTTTATAGAATGCCTGAACGCTAAAGTTGGTTGGCCAATATGCCGCCTTTTTGTCTTTTGAATTTCACGGCAATGTATAAAGCGCTACGGAGCTCGTATCTGGCAATACTATACATCATTAAAAGGTCTTGACATAACATGATTAGTTTGGACTTGTAAACATGGAGTTCACTAACGCCGAAATTCGTGCTATTTTAAAGTTTTCCTTCGTTAAAGGCAAATCCGCTAGAGAAACGTTCCGTGAGATTAACGGTGTTTTGGGGGATGGTACTCTATCACTTCGAACTGCGGAGGAATGGTTTCGACGATTCAGAACGGGTGAAAACGACACCATGGATAAGCCAGCCGGAGGAAGACCTGTGACGACGAATACCGATCAAATCATGGAAAACATCGAGTTAGACCGACATGGGGCATCTCGTGACATCGCACAGGATATGGGGGTTAGTCACCAAACCATTTTAAACCATCTGCAGAAGACTGGATACACAAAAAAGCTTGATGTTTTGATGCCGCATGATTTGATGCAAAAAAACCTTCTGTACCGGATCAATGCCTGCGATATGCTGCTGAAACGGAACGAACTCGACCCATTTTTGAAGCGAATGGTGACTGGCGGCAAAAAATACGACAATATCAAGCGAAAACGGTCGTTGTCGAAGGCCGGTGAATCGTTCCAAACAGTGGCCAAGCCGGGATTGACGGCCAGGAAGGATTTGCTGTGTGTTTGGTGGGATTGGAAGGAAATCATTCACTATGAGCTGCTCCCATATGGCCAGACGCTTAATTCAACCATCTACTGCGAACAACTGGACCGCTTGAAGCAGGCGATCGACCAGAGGAGTCCAGAATTGGCCAACTTGAAGGGTGTAGTGTTCCACCAGGACAGCGCCACTGTAACACTTTTTATAAAGCATTGAATAAAAATCAAAAAAACAGAAGGAAGATATTTGACAATCTAATATTTGAGGTTATCCGTTCTCAATGACTACCAAACGTAAACTGAATACAAAAGTTGATAGCAAGAAAATCGATAGCAATAGAAAGTTCTCTTTTAAATTTATTCAAGAATGTTTCTTTGACTTATCAGACTGTCCTCGTGCAATCGCATTTTTACATCCACTACTTAAGCAAATTCCGACTTATGTATAAGATAATATTATTATGATCTCCATTATATACGTATATATGTATGTATATCTTACTTAATATCTATACGAATCTTATATTTTCATTCATTGTACTATTTATTATTACTTTTCTAGAAAATCGAAAGGCTTAATCTTATATATTGGACAATAATCTAATGTTAAGCGCATAAATCAAAGTAAAGTTATGTATCCCGCTATACGATAACAATAACAAAAGATTTCGCGACTTTGACTTCGAGTAGACAGTATAGTTGTTAATTAAGTAATTTATTGTTACTAGATTAACGTTATTTCTGCAAAGAAAAAAAACCGGTTCTTAATTTACCTTCCGATTCTGTATATACAGTTTAAGTTCGGACAGGTAAGGTGGATTTATATATAAGAACCTCGCAATCTAGCTACCGGATCTTCTGGCTATCGATGTGATTGGACTGGATTTATTAAACATAATTCCTCCATTAGCCAAATCTGACCGCCTCTTCCTTCAAACGGTTCAAATGTTGACAGTACATGTCCGAAGAGTTTGGAAGTGGCGGACTAGCTCTTAGTAAATATGAGTATAATCAATAACCAGCCGCCACCGAAATAACTCGATTTTGTTGTGGTTCATCAGCAATTTTCTGATGGAAATTCGGTCCATGGGGGCTTTCCTCATCTATGATGGGTGCTCAAACAATATTGAATCAAGCAATTTTAGTACGAAATCGTATCAGAAAAAAAAAATCGTCCCACTTAAATCAAATGTATCAAACACTTATTTCACAATCTTTCTAGATTCATTTATTACTTAGAAAATTGATGGGGAATCACGAAAATAATTGAATAATTTTTTGAAAGTTCTCATCATTCGCGATAACATTAGGTCATACAAAATTTGGTCTTCGTTATGACGAATACAACAGGGAGCACCACCTTTTCAAAGTAAAAGGTCAAGAGTCTTTTTCAGTATTCTTCGTACTTCAAGTAAGTCAAAATATTAAATAAGGTAATATAATTAATGGAAAACAAATTTATAAATACAGGATTTTGAAGAAATTTAAGATTTATTAATGAAGAAATTTGAATAAAACAAAATCTCTGGCTACAAGCTTTTTACAAATAAACGGCCTTTGGCATTGGATATTTCTCAGTGACTTTCTTTCCCATAGCACGAATGCCAACCCAAGTCTCTTTCACCAAACGATCGATAGACGATGCTGGTGGATCAAAACCATAGAGACCACCACGTGGCAACTCCATGGTAAAGGAAATAGGGAAACCTGCTTGGAAAGCATAGTCATCACTAGCACCAGCAGCCTCATCCAATAGCTGAGTTGATGAGCCAACTGTATACGTGGATCCACTGTAAGCTTTTATAGCATCTGCACCAGCCATGCCAACTTCATGCAAATCCTCAACAGTATCTGGAAGATCGCTGCGAATAAAAATAATTACAATACTATTATACAAACAACTTCACGATTTCAACTACTTACGGCGTCCATCCCCATGGATACAGCACATAGCTACCAAATGAGTGAACGGTCAAATACATAATACCACGATCGCTGTACGAATGAATGAGGTCACGTACCACAACAGCTTCGGGTTCAGAAAATGGTTTCGGACCAGCATAAATGTCAGAGCAATGGTTCGAAGATGCGCCTTTACCCATCCAATGGAAACCGAAATTACGGTTTGGATCAGTACCATAGCACTCCTTACCGTTAATGGTCACCGGTTGGCGGGTCTTGCGCCACAAACGCGTACTGCGTGACAACTGCGAATATTCATAACCATCGGCGTTGACCACAGGCAACACAATCCAATCGTAATCTTGCAATAACTCAGCGTTTTCCTCGAAATTCTCAACCAATTCACCGATAGCATAAACCACCGATGCTGGTGAAATCCATTCGCGTGCATGGAAAGCACCATCCATCAAGATAACATTCTTACCCAAACGACCGTCACCATTTGTTATGGTAATAGTTCTCAGAATACGTCCTTCATATGACTTGCCAACAACTTTCAGTGTAACACGTGATGGATAACGTGCAGCCAAATCATCTAAGTAAGCATTGATCTCTTCGTGACTGTAGTAACGCTCAGTGCCGAGGCGACCGCTACCGGAGTAAGGTTTCAATTGACGCAACAGACGATTTTCCAAGATCTCAGTGGTTATGGAGCGCCCAAAATCGGAATCTGCGAGTTGATAGCGTATATTCTTCTGTTCAAGTATTGTTTTGAAGTACTGCTCAATCTCGGGTGAGATGAGCACACGTGCACTTTCGCCAGGAATGCGACTTAATGATAAGAAATCGAATTGATCCGCATCTTTGGAGAGTGTGAAAAGCGCCTCAATTTGGTCAGCGGTGGTGGGGGTCACTTCAAAAACTTTGTACCTGGAAGTATTGTGTTTTAAATTAGATTTGATACTCAGCTGTAAACGATAATTCCAGTTAAGAAAATCGAATTTTAGTGTTTGAATTAAACCTTACCAGTATTGATTACTTACTACCAAACATTTTATAAACCATTAAATTAAGAGGAAATTGTAGATTATATCAAAATTTTGATTTTTTTAGTAACTATTATATATCCTGTGATTAATATTTTTTTATAAAAAGTTTTTTCGAACTTCAAAACTAAATTTTTCGATTTTGGACGCTAACTTCAAGAATCGGAGAATGTACTTTTTTACTCGTGTCTCAATCTCCCGGAAAAAAAATAGTTTCGTCCACCACCAAGCCGAGTGTTGTACAGTATTATGGAAGAGACAAATATTAAGGGAACTATTCTTTCAAAAAATATATCCACAATTATTCTCAACACTTTCCATAAAGTATTTCAAAAATTATTTCCACGATGTAGGAGCTCCGTTTGGAGAATATTTTTTATAGAACTTTCTTGTCACACCACCACTTTAAGAACCCTTCTTTTTCTCAATATAGTTCAATTTTTCAATATATTCACAATTTTTACCCATCATATTTCTCAGCGCTGGCAAGTGCCACAACTCCAACAACAAGTAAGAGAGTTTTTATTAACATTGTTCACTACTTCACTCTAGAACACTAAATGGGATTTCAAGAAAATATCCGTCTATATATAGGCTTTGAAAATATTGAATTCCCGAATCTAATCTTCATAGTTAATCGCAAAAATTTTCAAGTAGAAGCTGAGTCAATTTAGATTAAGTATACGAGCACTTGGCTCACTTATGGGTTTTTTAAAGCTTTTACTATATGTATATGAAGTATTCGCTGACTTATCAGACTATCAACATGCAACAAAGCCTGCCAAAAGAGTACTCGTATACTAAATATTAGAATATTTAATTTTCGTTCATTGCACTACTCACTATTTATATTCTAGAAAATCGAAACGCTTAATCTAAAATACTTATATAATCTAATCTTAAGCGTATAAATCAAAGCAGGAACACTTAGTATACTACGTATCGTAACAAAATCAAAAAGTTACAAGACTTTGACTTTGCGTGGACAGTTAAATGCTTACTTAATTAATTTATTATTGTTCGATTACCGTGATTTTTGCTAGGAAATCAGTCTTTTCTGTAATGCTATCTGTAATTTTGTACGGCGTGATTTACGCTATCACTAATATGATCTAATCATTAATGAACAAAAAATATAGGAATGTAATGACAGGAAATATATCTTATAAGAATGAATGAAAAAATATATAATACATATTTCTCTCATAAAAAATTATTTGGACCATAAATCTTTGTTCTAGGTGGCGCTGGGAATATCTGTCAAACTCTTTTTACCATATATTCAATTAATGTTTATCGATTACAAGCTATAGAATAACGCTCGATTTCCATGATGTCAAAACAAATAACGTTAAATTTATGAAGATTCAACTGTCATTTTGCAAGACAAATCGCTGTCAGCTGTCATTTACATACATATGTGATGACATATCATACCAAATTGATGACAGTTGATTGACAAATTTGACTTTTTTACTAAATTGTCATTAGATAGTCATATAAAACAGAAAGACAGAGAGACAGAGAGAAAATAAATCAAATTGACAGGAATAAAAAAATTATAAGAACTCGCTAAGATCCTATAAACCGTAATTTAACATTATAGTAACGGTGTTTTAACAGTAGCATAACAAGTGCATGTTATGGTGCTTTAAATAAGCTTTTCATATTATTATAGCACTCATGTAAAGAGCTTTTAATGTTTTATGAGAACATTTATTGATATAAGGTATATATATAACCTTATAAATATGCACTGAAATGTACTGTTATTTCGTCTAGCTATATACATAGAGACAAGAAACAATTCAGAACTTAAAAGAGAGACGGAAAAATATTTTAATTACTGAATCTACTTATAAATCTATACGACAATATCGACTTTTTTTCTGGGTATTGAACCAAACAATTTTTTTCTTTGGAGATTGAGTCAGAAATAAAAAAATGTGTATTCTCCGATTTCAGAAGTTAGCCTCCAAAATCGAAATATTTGACTTCTAAGTTTGAAAAAAGGTTTTTTAATAAAATTACTCTTAATTTCAGAATATAGTTACCAAAGAGTCCTTAATATGGGTATAGATTTATATAGATTGGACATTTTTAAGGGGCACACCTAGTGTAATGACATAAAAAAGGTGATTTTTGGGAATTTTAATTACAAAAAAATACTTTATCAATTATTTCAAAATTTTAAGAATATATTTATACATGTTTCAAGAATATACAGTGAAATTTTTGAAGAAAAAAATTAAATATTTTTTAAGTTATAATCGATCTCCAACGGCGCGAAAAAAATGGTCCTTCGCTGCTGCAGTGATTCCAGCCTTCTCCGTGGATGAAATCTAAAAAAAAAATTCTCGTTAAACTAGATAATATTGTCTGTACAATGACCTACGATAAAAAAATCAAAAATTGACAATATGACGGCGTTTAAAAAAAAAAATAGTCAAATTTTACCCAAAATTTTGGTCGTTTTTGGCCTGCTAAAATTCGATTTTTTGGTCAGATCAAAAATCGATAAGTCATTGTACGGAGAACTATATATAGAACATGTAAAAAAATTCGATAGTGATCGGATCATTTGTTTTTGAGTAATCACTGCAGCAAGTTCGGAAAATGCTGTTTCGAGAAAAACGCGTTTAAAGAGAAAATGTTCATTTTCACTGTTATACGTGGATAGTGAAAAATTTCTAGAAATTATTATAATGATATATTTTAGTATACCTGAGAGCCAACAATAAAACCGGAATCGTGTTATAGGGGCTGGAAGGGACAGTAGACTCTGAACAATAGCTCAGGTACGTCTCGTAGCTAATGAGACTCTCTAGCTGCCGAGCGGCTGTTCTTTAAATTGCTATAACTCAAAAACTATTTGAGATATCAATTTGAAATTTTAATATGTTATTTATAAAGGTGTAATCATTCGAAATATGAAATTGAAATTTCACACTAGGTGTGCCTCTTAACATTTGTTAATCAAATTATATCTTCGAAAAAAAAAATGAAAATGGTATTGGTCAACAACTTTGCTTCCGCCGTTTTTTTTTGTAAATTTAAGGCTTTTTTTGTATAAAAACGGTTACAAAAATGTTATTCAAATTATTGACCGTCGCTAGCTACTATTATACTTTTGACCATCTTTCTGGCAGCATGCGTATTCCGTGCAAATGTCGAGAATTCGGCTCAAAAAGTGACATTTTCAGTTGAGAATAAGTTGTTGTTGGGTTAATGTTGACAAAAATGTCCAAGATCGACATAAAACGATTTAATCGACCAGTGCTTGACCCTAGAGACATCTATTGGAAAACGGCGGAAGCATAGTTGTAGACCAATAAATGTCGAAAAGTACTGGACCTCTTATAGCAGCTGTCATATAAGATAAGTGTTGTACAGGGTAATTAATGATTTAATTGTAGTAAAAACATTTGGTCCATACTGAAATAAAATCAATAAATATGTTGGTATATCAAGGATTAGTGTAAGTTTATCAAAGAAACCTAAATCCAAGGACTTTAAAGAACCCTCCAACACAATAATTACAACACAATAATTACCTCCCATCTTTTTTGTTTCGTAATATAAAATCTCATTTATTTCATTTAAATTAAATTGTACACAAAGTTGCTACTTAAATATATACTAATTAAAACACAGACATAAAAAAATAATTGCATTACTTAAGTAATTAACATACAACACTTCTGCAAGCTGCAGAACATCAGCAGACCCTCCCCTTGGCACTTGCACTAATACAAACTAACGTGTCGAATAAACTCGATGAAGCCGGCGAATGTCTCCTTGCAAATGTGTATGATATCGGATGGCGCCACTTGGAAATTCTCACCGGGCAACTCGACCGTGAAGGACATGGGGATGCCCAAATTGCCATAAGCATAATCATCCAAACCGCCAGAAGCCTCGTAAAGTATGCTTGCCGAAGTGCCGACGGTGTAATGGGTGCCACGGTATTTGGCGATTTGGTTGGCGGCGCGTTGAGCGACCGAATGCAGTAGATTGCGCGTGGGGGCGGCGGCGTTTCTAAGTAAAGAGGATAATTGAAAATTGTGGTAATTAGCGAGATTAAAATTTTTCGAAACAAATATTGTAAATTGAAAGAAAACTATTGGTTCAAAATTTGGAAGGGGAAAAATTCCGATCTTTTCACTTACCTCGAGTAACCGTAAGGATAGAACAGGAACTTTCCGAATGAGTGCACATCTAAACTGAGTTTGACGCGATGACGATTGTATTCCAAATAACGTGCGACTGCCAATGTCTCTGGTTCCGATGTGGGACCAGTGCCGGAATAGACTTCAGAGCAGAGCTGCAGAGACGAATAAATTATTAAACCAATTAAACTGAGAGTCGTACAACAAATATGGACCTACATTTTGACTGGCGCCATGAGAGTTCCAGTTGTTCGGGAAGTTACGGTTGATATCCACGCCAGCACAGGAGCGGCCGGGATAGCGATGACGATTCTTTCGCCAAAAGCGATCCTGAAAAATTACAAACAAAAATTATTGAATTGGCACACGAATACTTGAGAAACTTCAATCCAAACCCACATTCGTGAAAGAGTACTCATAACCATCGGGATTGACCAATGGCACCAAATAAATTTCAACATCTTGCAACACCCTTTGGAATGCGCGCAAATTATTCAACAGTTCATTGGCCAAATAAAGTACAGTTAACGGTGTAATCCACTCACGTCCGTGCGCCGCCGACTGTATGTAGGCAACGCGACGATCACGCACACGACTGTTTAGCGAAATGGACAGTGCCGCAATGTGACGACCCTCATTAGAGCGACCCAGCGATTCGTAGCGGCAATTTTGTGGGTGGCGTGCAGCCAAAGCGCTCATATAATTTAGAATCTATGAATTTGAAGTAATTTGCATTCGGATAATTACAAAACGGGTGAAATGAATCAGATTACCAACCTCTGAATAGCGCGGAAAGTGAGAGAAGAAACCGCGCGCCTGTCGTCTTGGTCGATTCAGCTCGCACTCCGAACCCTCACAACTGCCGAGTGTTTCATTGAAAGCGGACCTGAAAAATAAGTTTTTTATTATGTTTTATTCTAAAAAAATATTTTTTATCTTATCAGTTTACTCACATCTCCTCCATCAGCGGCTTGGCCACAAATGGTGCATTCAATTCATTTAATCGCGCCTCAAATGTGCTCTGCTCTGCAGGCGATACTGTTACGACGGACATATTCCGTGTGAGCAGCCAAAAGTCCAGTTCTGTTGATTCTGTTTGTAGATCGACCATATAGTTGAAGGCATCCTCACCATCATGGAAGACTGTGTATTTGTTGTAGCTATAAAATTAAAAATAAATAAATATTAATAACAATAAGGAAATGTTTTTTCTCAGATTAAGATTAAGTCTAAGTACTGTTAGTTTTCAAACAGTTAGGAAATTATTGCGAAAGCGAGCTAAATGTATAAAATTTCTTCGAATTATATTGATCACAATTAGTCCATTGGCTCCTTAATTTTAGACTGATTACAATTACTATTACAAGTATAAAAAATACTGTCATCGTATTTTATGTTATGAGATAATTGGATTTATGTCATGCAATATTTATATTTATTTCATGATATTTTTCATTCTTGTATGCGATTTGTTTAATTAAGTGTAAAAATAAATATATCATGCAATATTTATATTTATATCATGATATTTTTTATTCTTTTATGCGATTTGTTTAATTAAATGTAAAAATAAATATACTATTTTATAAATTCTATTATTTATTTTTTTATTATTCATGATTTATTTTAATTTTTGTCATGTGACATTTTAATTATGTAAAAAAAGATTTAAATTTGTTATATAAATTCTATTTAATCAGCTTTCTGCTTTTTTCTGAATTTCTTTCCCTAAGAGATTCTTTTCACATTTCATTATTTAGTTAAATAATGGGATTATATCAAATGTTACGCATTCAAAAATCTTTAAAAAATCAAAAGCTTGATTTTTTTCGAAATCTCAATACCGCCAGGTGTGATCGAAATCATTAACAATAATTATCAGAAATAAATATCTCATTATTCAAATGATGGCGCTAAGCTGCATTGTCAACAACAGATTATTTTCGTGTAAAAAGTTGTAAAAAATTTATATAACAAAAAATTTATTTTCAAAATTAAGCGCAAACAATAACAAAAATGTTTAATAATGTTGACGACAATTACGAAATAATGTCATCATCGACAAAAGTCCGCATACAAAAGACTGCTTAATCCGTTGCGGTTTAATAAAAAACTGTTGCTTCAACACCTGACTACGCATAAATAAAGATGTATTCATGTACAGCATTACAACAATAATAAAGTCATCAACATTGCAGCAACAGTTCGCTACTGAAATTTTGAAATTCCTATTGTCATGTTAAAGAGTATCAAAAACAAATAATCACGCGAGCGCAGAAAAAAAACTATATAATAAAAACAACAACAAACAAATGCAGTAAATGCTGCAACTTTAGTAGCGGTAGTGTCAAGTGCAATGCGTACAACAAAAAAAGCGAAATTAAACAATGGCATGGCTAAAAATTACACAGACATATATCATGGTATATATTTACACCAATTGAAGACATATATTTATTTTTGTATAAATGCCGAAATATTTTGAATTTTGAATTCTTAATTAGCATTTGCTTTGACTTTGAGCATGACTGCTTGATATATTTTTTCAACGCAACATCATTAATCTTCATAAAAAAACAATGTTGAGCGTTATAACTGGTATAAAACAGGTGCGCAATTATTTACTATACAAATTTAACTGCAAACATACAGACAAACATGAAGAAGCATGAAGAAGCATAAAGATGCTGCCGCTATTTGTTTACAAATGCAGACAACCTTAAGACACTTGTGGCTGACACTAATGGCGCCAATATTATGGCATCAACATGGAAGTCATCCAACAGTGACCAACAACAAAACTTTGATAAACAAATAAAAAATAAATAAATAAAATTACAACAAAAACAACAACATGATTTTGCATATAAGATTTATGAGTTTACTCTGAAATTTTATGTATTTCTTTTTGTAAAACCCGTAAGCATTGATATCGGCGCTTTTCATTTATTTCATTCATATGCAGATTTTATTCGAAGACCTAGCGAGGCTTAATGTAAGATTAATCTGATAAAGTGGCTATAAAATTCGTTATGATAACTAAATCGCAAATAAGCCCTTAAACTAGTTGGTAACTAATGCGTGGAAATATATGGCGAAGAAGAGGTATGACAATGCATAAGGGGTTCGCCACCCTGAATGCTTAAAATCAGGTGGTTTTTTACGAATTTTTTTTGACAAAACTGTTTGAGGTCGGATTTTTTTACATTTATTGCTAATTGAATACATATCTTAAGCGTTATATATATTAAAAAAAAAAGTATTTTTAATTAAAAATGGCGGCGCTATAAGCATTGGCGTGGATCACTTTTCCGAAGCACTCCTTGATTGTGTACATGATTGGCATTTCAATTTTTATCTGAAACAAGTAAAAACATATTTTTCTTAAAAAGTTATAAATTTTGAACAGAGTGATGTGGCCGTTAAAAAAAATATTTTTTTACGCAATTGGAAGCACTTTCAAAATTTATTTTATATTTTGGGCTAAAAATACCGTATAAAAAATTGGAAACATATTTTTCAAAAAAATCTCACGTCACTCTGTGGAAAATCTATTCAGGAAGATGTATTTTAATTTTCAAGTCAATCTGTTGAATAGTTTTTGAGTTATCGTGTACACGGTCCCGTTCCCACCGCGCTGATTTCTGATGATCATAACATTCGTAATTATTGAGACATTATTTTCGGCGACTCCACAAAATACTCGTTAGAATATATCGCTTATTTACTTGAATAGTGTCACAACTCAAAAAACACGATTTTTGAGTTGAGTATGCAGAAATGTGCGCAATTTCAGCGTCCATATTGTATACAAATTTCATGCGTAGAAAAATAAACCGTGAAGTAAGAATGTGCTGTATTAAACTAGTTATGTTGGATTATTTTTTAACTACAATAACGACACTTCTCAGTTGTGCCAGAATTAGGCATGGATTTTTTCTGAAAGAGAGACATATTTTGAGTTACAACACATATTGCCATAGAGTGAATTTGGTTTTCTTTTCAGAAAGGACGACATATCTTGTATTACAACGATATTGGTGTAAAGTAATTAAATTTTTCATATTGATTTTTTTCAACAAAAACCACACATTTGACTTATGACGGCGAAATTGAATTATTTTTTTCACAAATAACGACACAGTTCAAAATGGGTCACGTTTATGCCCAAGAAAAAGCATTAGTACACTCTATTTATAAACTTATTTAATTATTCCATATTTGCTAAATAAGAGACAATTAAAAACTTTAAATCGCTCTCCTGAAAATACGATTTTTTTGAGTTGTGACACTATTCAAGTAAATGAGCGATATGTAGACTTTGAAATTCAGCAAAAAAAAAAATACATTTTTTGAAAATTTCAGGATGGCGTAATAACCCTTTAAAGAGCACAATAAAACCGCCTAAAATACTAGGCGAGCCGGCGTTTCAAAGAGAAGCCAAACTTCGAAATATTAGATAGGTGAAATCGAATTCTTATGAGAATTTCGGGTTTACCGAGTATTCGAAATGGGTTACTACAAATATATATAGAAATAACGTGATCCAGATGAAAAAGCATATTATCATAAAGCTAGCCAGAACAGGATTAAATAGAAATCACCGCCAATTATAGGTGAAAAATTCGAGTGGGTAGTTAAAAATATTGTTTATGTCGTAAGTAAAACAAAAACAAGACTCTATTGATCTCCGATTCATAAAGTTCTTTAAGGGCTTAGGGGTAGTCAGGATTTTCAAAAAATCGTTTTTTTTTTTTTGCATTTTCGTTAAGGGTCTTAAAAATATACTCTGAAAATTTGAAGTTTATTCGATAATTGCTTTTAGAGTTATTCGACAAATAACAACGAGCGCTCGGACACTCCAACACGCTAGTGTGAAACTTTAAATGCTTTTTTCAAAACTATGCTTTTTGAACTGGTGGCAGCTGTAATTTGAAAACCGCTCGGTAGATTTTAAAATGAAATTTATACAGCTTTTAGAATGCATAATAAACTCAGGCTTGAACCAAAGATTTTTTTCAAAATTTCGATTTTATAAGACCAATTAACTGTTGATTTTTTCTCTAAAATGTATAATAATAAAATTTCCATGTTTTTCGTGTCTCTGACTACCCCTAACCCCTTAAGGTTCCTCAAACTTTAAAATATTAAAAAAAAACGATCGTATGCATATTTTTTTATGCTACTGTATATGCCAACTCGCCGTTTAACACCAAAAAAATAACACAACTTCATTTCAATATTCAAAATTTAGAACGGATAAACGTACATTAAACCAATGTTATCTGCCTATCATTAGCTGTGAGGCACTTAAGACAATATGTTCATATCACAGCCACTCTTAAATATGCATACAAATTCAATAACATGCATAGCATAAAGCGATAAATGATAAATGTTTAATATTTACTTCCGTTTTCAAATATATTTTCAACAAAATTGTTTACTCGTGTCATCAAGGTCAGTCCATTTCAATTAGCTTATGTGTGTCACAAATACATACAAATATAAAAAAGAGAGAAGTGGTAGACTGTGTGCCACTTTGGCCAACACTGTATATCTGCACATTAATAAATGAGTTTGTGATAATTTTGTTTTAAATAACTTCCGTTGATGGGAACTTTAAATATATATAAGCTTGATATGCAAATACCGTTTAAAGATCTTTAAATGTGTGTATTGAAATATTTTATGTGGAGCGAATTTGAGAAATGTTCGTGCTATGTTTTAGTTTATCACCTCTGCATATCAGTAAAAATACCACAAAAATAAAGAGCCAATTTGAAATAATTTGCATAATGAAGTGGATATTTAGGAAAAAATTCCATTAGCCATTGCATTAGTAACGATTTTTTGTTGTTTATATATCACATACTACATTAAAGTATAAGATTTAATTTATAAAACGCCTAAAGATTTATTAATGCAAATAAAGGCAAAGAAAATGAATTAAAAATTTGAAATTTTTTCCTGACATGCATTTTTTTACCAATAATTTCACCAAGCCTATGATATATTTTGTTATTATATGACATATATAATCTTAGTATTATGAAGTTAGCATATTCTGAACCATATAAAATTGTTGTATAATATCTATATACGATACAAAAGTATCGAATTACTGTACTGTTGTAACGAAAATCGGTTCAATTATTCAATTATCATATTGTAAACCGTATATAAATTAGATAACTAAATGCGGTACAAAAAGTACAGAACTACGGTATTGTTACAACGAAATACGGTACTAAAAAATTATTAACATTATGAAATTAGTATAATCCATGTCACATTAAAAAAAATCGGTACACAAGTATCGCATTAAGGTACTTTTATATCCATTTTCGGTACAAAAGTTTAGTTTTACAACATGAGGCTTCACTATCTACTAAATAATAATGCAATCTATCTGAAACTACCTGATTCCTCGGTATAAGTTTTGGTTGACCACATATGTAGGTTCTAATGTGGATTCTGCAAAACTGAGGTGAATATATTTGAACAAAAGTAGAAAAAAGATAATGGAAATATAAAAGATTCCAAAATATAACTAACTACCTTTTCAGTTATATTTTTGAATAGTTTGCCACCTAAGGTAAAAATAAATCCTAATATATGAAGAAGGTGGCTTTTTATAATAGAAAATTTTAAATAAGCTAAATTTTGGAAAGGTACTCTCATTTATGCTGAGATTTATTCAATTAATAGTCTATACAAATCTTTTCGGTTTCCACTAACAAATGTACCGAACTACGGTACTGTTACATCCAAATTCGGTCCTACAAAATGATAACCAATTGAAATAATACGAAAATTGGGTATAAAAGTGTCGAATTACGGTACTGTTATTCCATTTTCGGTACAAAACTTTAATTTTCGGTACACGAGGCTTAACTTTAACTCAAACTCTTGACACAGAAATTGATATTTACACTTTCTTTTCAGTTTTTTACTATAGTAAACAAACCAAAAGATTCTGAACGCATAATTTCCAATGATGATTAAGCACAAAATCTTTCAAATCGTTGCATAAACACTTAAAAAATAGTTATAAATTCTGAATAAAATTATTTACACACAACAACAAATGTATGCATATAATTAACAACAACAAGCAGCGTCACTAAATAAACTCATAAAGAACAAATAAATATGTGATATGCATTTTATATTGTTTCCTATTAATTGCTAAGTGATTAACTGCATTTTGATAGGTTTTCAGTATGCATGGAACAATTGAAATAAATAATTTACACAAACAACAATGCTGGCAGCAATTGTTATGCACTTAAGCGCTCCTATAAAGCATATCATCATTAAATATTTACATACAAAAGCATAAATATGTACGAAAGTATGTAAGCATAGTTTTTGTTTACTTGCACTCGACTCTGTCAGCGCTGAATTGTTAACAAAAACATGAAATGTGAGCATTAGTATGCAATAAAATCGCTTGGCAAATAAACAAAAAATAAACGAAATGCAGCAAAAGAAACCCAAAAAATAAGAAATATTATCAAATATTAAGACAGCTCTCTTAAGGCACCTGGTGTTTGATTTTTGTTATTCATGCTTCGCAAAAAAAATAACTACAAGCTTTTTAATTGCATTAACACTTTTTTTCATATAAAAATACATTTATGTTCGGTGTGTTCGCTGTTTTAATAGAATCTCATGCTGTGCCAAAAATTTCGATTTTGCAACAGTTTAAATTTATTAATAATTTATTTAAATTTTATAATACAACAACATGCCTTTAACTCGGTCAAAGGCATGTATGAAATATGAATTTCCAGCAGCGAGTTCGTGTCTTAAGTCTTTCGTTTTCCGCTCTCTGTGTGTTTTTTTTGGCAGCCACTTGAGCGCACCGTGCAAGGTTACCAATTATGAATGTGATTAATTAAGAATTAAAGTGCGTTTGAAAAAAATTAAACAAATTATGAAGCGGAGGAATAATCAGTTTGATTAAACAAAATTTGCTAATGAATCGGCAAGGTCGTTTGCTTAGAGATTGTGTCGGTGATTTTGGTGAAAAGAAGCTGTTTTGAAAATTCACTTTTTTGTTGTTGTAATATTCAAGAGTGGTATATTTTGCTTTAAAACTACAGTGCAACTTCTCTAACTCGAATCACCATAATCCATTATTATTTTGAATAGGTATATGTTAGTAGAAAAGAGCATGTGGTAAGACTTTCAAAAATGTTGGTTGCCATAGCGTATGAGTAACAAAATAGTAGTTCATAGAATTTTTATAGAAAAAAAAATATTTTTTATATTTATTTTTATTTATATTTTTTTTATTAAAAAAACGTAATATTGTATTTTTTTTAATAAATTAATGTTTTAAAATATTTTTATAATAAAACAGTCTGCGATGATTGGCTTCAAATAATTTAGAAAAATTGCATAACATAAACAATTTTAATTGATATAAGGATATGTAGAAATTTTTATGCAAAAAAACACTTTTTAAAATTTAATAAATTTTTTTAATATATTTAAATTTGTTTAAAAAAAAAATGTTTTAGAAATAAATTTTTATTTTATTTTCAAAATAGTAATATTTAATTTATTTTATTATTATTTAACAATTAAAAAAAAAAGAATTATCATTAAATTTTTAATATGTAAATTTTTTTTTATTATTTACAAACTAAAAATTTATCTAAAGAATAAATATTATAAATTTATATTGTTTTTTTTTTTTTGCTAAACAATAATTTTCTTTAATTTTGAGTTTAGATAACCTTCAATCAAAATTTCAGTAAAATTTCCAATTCTTTCTCATTCACTTCCTTTTAACACTCACACTTACCCTTCATAACGATCCAAATTCGATGCGCTCGCTCCCGCACATAACGCCAACACGGCTATACTGAATGCTTTCAGCCACATTTTGTACAAGAAAAGTTGCAAAATTTGTTAATTTCACTAGTTTAGACTCTAAGAAAGCTTTTATGGCACTTGCAGTTGACAATTTATGGAGAAACACTTTTTTTTAACTTTGGTATGTTTTTTCGTATAATTCTATTAACACTTTCGAGTTCTCATAATCGCCGTTTTATATTCTAAAATGCAAAATTAGAATTAATTAATGATATTTTTTTTTTTTCTGAAAGAGTGTCTATAGATTTGCAAGTCAGCGTGTTTTGCATTGAACAGCGATTTGGCATGCGCGAGGCATTGCCGGCGTTGACTTGGAGATACCGGGATATCGCGATTTGTGCAGTTAAGTGACTCGTGCACATGCGCGCTGTTGTATTTCTGTGTGTGTGTTTGTACAAGTAAAGGCTTGGCAATTGCCGTTAAGTATTTGAGTTGGTGCATTTATATGTGATAATTGTATATAAATATAATTATACATATGAAAAACATAAAAAATAACAATGAAATTACTTCCCTGTGAACTTCAGATAAGCTCAGATAAGCTTCAGATATTTCACATTTTTTTTTCTTTAATTGTTATTTATTTCTTATAAATAGAAACTGTAAATGTATCCTTCGATTTACGAAACAAAGTCCAATAAAGGAGGATATTTCAAAAATATAAAAATTTAAAAATTTTTTATAAATTACTGCTTTTTTAATTAATGCTTTACGAAATTTTTTGTGAAGATTAAATAAATTCTAATTTTTGATTTTTGAATTATCTAAATATTTAAATATTTTAAATATTTTTTTAAATTTTTAGGAAAAATGACTTTTTCACTCATTTAAAATTATAGTATATTTTTAACTTATTTATTTATAGTTTTTCATTTGATTCGATTTTAAGCAGATCTAATTTTTTTCATTGATTCTAATAATTAAATAATATTTTTTTGTTTATTATATTTTTTTCATAATTTTTTTTTTTTTTTAATAAAATATATTATTATATAATCAGCATAACTGTAATGCATCTGTTAATAAATTTTTAAATTCCTAAAACAAAAATTAGATAATTATTATTATTATAGTTGTTATTGTTTTTATAATATTATAATTAATTTTACTTTAAATATTTATAAAACTCAATGAGTTTATTTAAACAAATATTTTATTAAATTTAAATATTTTAAAATTTGTATTTAAATAAATAATAATATTTTTTTTTTATATTTAAATAAATAAATAAAAATTTTAAAATATTAAAATTTAATAAAATATAAAATATTAATGATTTTATTTAAAAAAAAAATATTTTATTAAATTTAAACATTTTAGTTTTTTTTTAATTATATAAATAATATGATTTAAATAAATAAATAAAAATTTTAAAATATTTAAATTTAATAAAACATTATTTTTTAGTGTTAATGTTTTTTTAACAATTTATTATATTTAGAAGTCAGGATGTTATTAATATTTTTTTATATAATATTATTTTTTTTTCATATTTTATTTTATTAATTTTTTGTTTAATTTAACATTTTAAGTGTTAATTATTTAATTATAAAAAAATTATATTTTAAATATTTTTTTTTATGAAAACTTCTATATTAATTTTTGTTTTCAATTAAAAATAATTCTCACTTCACTTCAATAATTATCATTAAAAACACATTTTTTCATTAAAAGGATTTTATTTTATTTTCATATTGAGAATCTAATATTTTTTTGTTAACAATGAATTATAATTCACATATCCTTTTGGACTTTAGTTGATGATGATAATTATAAGTTATTCAAAAAAAATTAATTTTACAAATTTTTTTTTAATTTAATTTTGAATTTAAAAACTTGTTTACAAATTTAATTTTTAATTTAAAAATTTTTTTGTAGAAATTCAATTTTTATTTCATAAACATTTATTTCAATTATTTTTTAATATTTTTTTAAATATTTTTTTGCTATTTCTCACACAAACACACACACATTTCAAAACAGGAGCTTCAGCGCAAAAGCAACTTCACTAATTATCATTTTAATAAATTCTCAAAACTCCAACGCCACGCCACATCAATGTCAGTAACAACAATTCAAATAGCAAATAATTAATTCGTACCGCCAAGTGCCGCTTAGAGCTGCCACGTCCGTACCGCTTTCGATTATACCGCAGACTGATGCTCACCTTCCGTCTTGGCTAAGAAAGAAGACGAGCGTGCGCGATTAGAAGTAGAAAAATATGCACGAAAAAGCAAAAAAAAGAAAAAATAAATAACAAAAATAAAAAAAATTAAAAATAAAAAAATAAAATTAGTTTTAGATATAAGAAATTAAAATAATGAAGCTGATGCTGGTGCTGTAGCTGAGATCGAAAATGCAAACGCGTTAACAGCGCGACCGCACAATTAAATCTCGCCGAAAATATTTTGTCGATACTTGAGATGCCGCAGCGGAATTGAAAAAAAAAATAAAAAAATAAAAAATAAAAAAAAACATAATCAGAAACCGAAAACAAAACAAAGCAAAACAGATCAGCCGCTATTTGATATGTTTGTTGTAATTTTTGCTGTGTTGGTAGCCGAAAAGTGAGTGTCAAGGTTAATTGATCCGCAAGTCAGCGACTATATGGCTTGTTATTTAATTTATTTCATCTTATGTATATCGTGCCGTTGTTGTTGCTCATGCTATCGGCAATGTTTAACGATTTTTGTAATTTTTTTTTTTTTTAATTTTTTTATGATTTTTTTCATATATACAAAGCACTAGTGATGGACCGTTGGACCATTGAACCGTTGAACTGCCGTTTGAACAGGTTGCGCATGCGTTCGAGTGGTTGTGTGTTTGTATTTGTGTAGTAGCTCTGTGGGGCGTTGCTGTTGTGCGCATATAGAAAGGTGCCATTCGCTGGGCGCTAAGTTTGACAGTTGCTCGGCGTTGCATTTGTTGTTGTCGGAAATGACTGATGACCGCCGGAAATGCGCGTTAACAACTGTGAAACTCAAATATTGTTAGGTGTCAGCAAACAATTGCCCACATTAATTTTCTGCATATTAGATAACTTATATTCTTTGTCACTCTTTTCTATTTGAAATTCTAAGCGTGAAAAAACTGTTACAAAACTCGCGTTCACTCCAAAAGTTGCGTTCGATTTGTCTTTCGGCTGAGATTGATCGCTCAAATTGTCACCCAGCCGTCAAGCTTGCGTCATAGCGGTCACACTTGAGTAGTTGCTGTGAAATGCTTAGACTATCGACGCTCGTTGTCAACCGTCTCAGACATTGTGACTGTTACGCTCTATTGTTATGCATATGTGGCTGGCTAAAAGCGCTCAGGTGGTGTGTATTTCGCATAAATTCACAATTACTTTTTTAATTTTTATTTTATTTTTTATTTTAAATTTTTTATTGACTTCCCACCGGTTTTCTGGCTCGACCACTTCTGCCTCCTCAAATTCCCAAAAATTTAAAGCGAAGCTGACCACGTGCCAACTCATTAGCGTAATTTTGAGAATATCTTAAGCATGTCGCGCATAATCTTCTTAAACTACTTTCGCCTTTGTTTTGCCGAAAAAAAGTAGTGGTGCTATTAAAACTAAATATTCATGATTATTTTTTTAACTGTTTTTGAGAGTTGTGTTGCCACTTGAGTGGATATGGCTAAGGAACATAAATCAAGTTCTTTAAAAAAAATTCTCTTTTACTCCTTCTTGATATACATTTATATATAGAGCTACATTAGGGTACGATTTCCAAACCTCAAAAACCAAAAAAACTTCAAATACAGCTGATTAAATCATAGAAGATTGTTCCACAAAAACTAAAAACGAAATTCTAACTAAATTTAACTGGAATTCGTTATTTTTAGAGCCAAAATTATCGATAATAAATTTTAATCCAAATTGAAGCAAATAAAAGCATTTCTCAAATCCACCCGATACTAATAATATTTTATTATCTCGAATATATGTACATACATATGTATATTCTACGACCAAAAATAAAAATGAGGGTGTGGAATCTCAAAAAAACAGTCTTTTGATTTTTTACGTAACACCCTAATGTCCACTTATATGACCACCGTATCGCCGTTATCATGCTGTCAACTGCGAGACCACCAACATTCAATATAAAAAAGGTTAAAATAATAAAAAAAATTGCCAAAACACGTTCCAGATTAATCACCCGCTTCAGGCATGGAATTATCAACAATTTTTTTGGATTATTTTGTATATTTATTGCGTACATAATAATGTTCGCATCCGCATAATAAGTCTTTTGTGGGCACATTTTAATCATGGCATTGATTTCAACATGGATAAGTAGGTCGAAAACTAAAAAATAGCCTAAGGGATTAAAAACTTTTGGCAAAATTTAATCAAATTAGTAACGGTATTTATTTGCAAAGTTTCAACTTAATTATGAGAATTGATGTAATAATATTTACACTTATACATCTTGATAGATGACTGTCACCCGTAGCACCAAACAAAAGGTCGAAACAAAATATAAACTTATTTTGAGGTTAAGTTTATAGAAGACTGCCGTTGTGCTAGACATAAATTAAATTGCATACCTTTTCAGATCTACAATAACGATGGATACAGATGAAAAGATCACCTTAAGATCAGAGGATCGATTTATTCCAGCCTAACAACCTGCCTCCGTCCCACTAAAATCCAAGCAGGCCTCAGAGTACATTCCTCTTCTTTTGAAAACCTATAGACACGGAGGGAAACTCGGAAACATTTATAACATATAGTAAGCAGCTCTGAGATTCTCATCTCCGGACACTGTATACTCTTGAGCCACGCAGATGTCTGACGTCTTTCAAATCGAGCGCACTTGGCGCTTACGTCCGGCAACAACCAACAAGCAACAACAACACAACCAAAACAAAACACCAACTCACAAGAAGTTGTTAAGTGAGAATAACCAACAATAGCAAGAAACAATAGCCATAAGTGGAGAGCTAAACCAGAACTGTTTGAAATCATTTGAAGTTAAATAATGAATAAAAAAACTTTAATTCTAAGCATTTCCAAAACAAAATGCAAGAACAAACTGTCGCAGTCATTGACACAACAACCGGCAATTGCGAGTATTCGCAATACTCATGTTGTTTCTATTTTTATTCGCTTACGAATACTATTCGATTCGATTGTATTTAAACACAACAACAGCTCTGCCCGTTACGCTCGACTTCTTTTACAAATTGACACCTTAGTAGTGGCAAAAAAACAATATAAATAGAGAGGCAATCAAAGACACTTCACCGCAAACTGTTTACGTCATAACGGCAAAGGCGATTTCATCCAGTTTGTCGACGTATTTATTTCAGAGAGTGTAATCTGTATACTATTCGCTTTCAATTGCTTCGCCATTCATTCGCCCAAGCAAAATTTATTTATTTATATTTTTATTGAATCGAAAGTAAATTCTGAAAGTTGAATAAATTCTGAAAATTTAATAGATTTCATTGACTCGGACCATGCGAGTTACTGGTTGATGCTCCAACCAGCTCACGAAATTTATTTTAAGATTTCAAGCTGGATTTATGATCTGTGTCTATGTGGTGGTGTTTGGCAACTGTTAGTTTAGTCAGAACTTTAGTCGATATGAGTTTTTTATGGAAATTGCGACCAGTTGCAAGCCAAAAGTGTTGTTGGTTAAACTACTAAGAAGAAACAAGGAAACTATAACTAGATTTATAATTTGGTTCTTGAAATAAATAACAGTGATTTACGTACTACATGACTTGAGCATTTTCAGCGCAGATATCATCGCTTTAGATATGGTTGGATTAATTGTAAAATTCACCATATTAAATATGGTATGGTTTTTCCACTAACTTGCGTTGTTATTATTGACGAATAGAGTTGCTTGTAGTTATTATAGTATAAACTCTGACCAGAAATGTCGATGACATCGACTTAACTTAAGTGTTGACAAAGCTATCGTGTTTTATCGACGTCGTTAGACCACAAGGTACTGGCTTTCATAAATAAACGAGCTGCAACCGAGTTGAATAAAAAATCAAAAATTAGATTAATAAGACTCCTCCTACCCTCAAGATTTTGAGCAGTTGGGTATCTACCCCGGATATCCGGATATCTATCCGCCAAAAGCTCCATATTGATCTGAATTTAAAACCAACGACATTGTTGGAAACTGAAGATTGGAGCAAATTTAGTGAAATAGTGGAATCCACAACGTATACTCAGCTAGATCAATTTAGTTATCTCGATATGGTCCAGTCGTTTCAGATAATTAGATGGATCCTGGTCGGAGTGAAAAGAGATGACGAACATATATAATAATTCCTTCTATACCAAATGTCAACTCCGTAATCTTATACCAAAAACCGTTTCATGTCCACAGTAATATAATACATACTTTAAAAGATATCACTTAATCGTCTTCTGAACTCAATTTAAGAATCGTTTTGTAGCTCTTAGTAGTAAAGATCTCATATCCTCTAACTTCACTAAGAATGATTGCTCTATAATAATTAATTTTACATAGTACCAGAACTATATGTGAGGCCACTCAATAAAGTCATGACTCTATAGCTTAAGAATGCTGGATTTCACTGACAGTTACTCACAGCGTAATAACCGGAATAATGGATCGCTTCATAGAAAAACTGTCGACAACCATGACGTCATGATCTAACAGATTTTTCCAAAAATATTCGTCACTTACGAAAATATTTCCAATATTCGGTTTCGTTCATTGACAGAAAAAATTCCGCAGTTCTCAACCAATTCATAATTATCGAATCAAAGCTGACTAAAATTGCTTTGGAACAAAGTTTATAATTTCAGATTCTTCTGAAACAATTACAACAGATAGGATCATAGATTATAAAGATGTATATGCTTCTTCGCTGTCACACAACTTCAGGATGAGATCGAAATCGGAAAATTATTGGGAAAGAGAGAGTCAACTGGCAATAGATTTATATTATAGCGACTGATCCAAAATTACTTTTTAATGGTTGTATGGATTCACATTCACAATGGTTAATATAACATCTACAATTCAATAAGCTTGAGGTTTAACTTTTCTGCCATTTTTTTTTGAATATCTAGTTTTCATACAAGCGTTGCGGAAGTAGACTACTTCAGTTAAAAATGGTAAAATGTACGCATTATATTCAAACACTTGAATTACTAGTTATACCCGTGGAAGATCATCAAACTAACAAAAAGTGTTGTGAAGTAATCAGAAGAGGTTTCATATGTGTTTAAATGTTAATTCAAGAGGCAATTAAAGAAGTTATACTTTTGGCAATCAAAGCCAACGTTTACATTCAATTGGTTTTTATACAAAGTGGAGATATAAATATACTATAAAAGGCGCCAAAAACATTTAGTTCCGGCACAAATTCGAAAGGCATTTTCGAAAATTTGTTTTCCCCACAATATTAACAAATTTACGAACACAAAATGTATGTAAATTAACAAACTTTGGTGGATGAGTTCTTTTGCTGCTCGTGCCAACACTTCCGGTAAACAAAAAATATACAATTTACTATAATGAAATCGCAATGCTTTACCACACAATCTATTATCTAAAAATATAAAATAAAAAAAAATAAAAAATTAAACTATTTACCATTCTTCGTTAAGTAAAGATGCTGCAATCAAAATAGCTCACAATTATTCAAATGAGGATATTCACCTTACAGATGGCCTTGAAGAAGATCGCATAAGAGTGCCTAGCTTCCCAATCAAAGCCATGTTTTCGTTAACTTTTTTCGTTATGCTTATACGAGTATAAGTTGTTTCAAATGCCTTAACGGCAATTAATTGTGGCGTTCGAGCTGAGCTAGAATTTCAAGCACTAATTTCGTTTGAATATTAAAAAAAAAAACTGAAGAAGCTGCAAAATAAGTGACAGCATAATTATACGAAATACAAATTCATAATTGATTTAATTTATACATACCGACTGCCACATAGCGCGGAATGTGTGGTTGGGGTTAATTGAAGTTGAAAACTATGGCACGTTTTGTGCTCAAGAGCGTAAGGTCTTCTAATGCAGACATCCAAAATTACTTTTTAAAGTGCATTGACTGTGAACTTGATACGAACTCTAGATGTCAGAAAGTGAGAGATATATTTTTTCGTTTTTATTATGTTTATAAGCCCATTGGAGATCATATTCAATGACCTCAAAGCAACACCATATTGAGATAACATATCAAACTAAGTATTTTTCTCTTCATAATTCCTACATTCATCAAAGGTCTCAGAGTCAGGTGAACTCTATACTTGAAATATATAGTGATTACAGATTTCGGGACTCTAATCAGACCTATCATCCTTATGAGGTGTCGTTAAAAAGGCTGCTTAGAAGATTAACTGTATCATCTTTAAAAAGTGAAGAGCTCAAGCTGATCTGGATTTTAGAATGAAACAATCTCATACTGATATGGATAACAGATCTGTAAGGTGCATGAGGCATCCATCAAACTATAGGTTAAAGACTCGTAGGAACAGGCATAACCTCAAAGAAGTCAGGAATTTAAGATTAACCTAATGTCAGAGAGTGTTTTAAAAGACGAAGGAAGGAGTTTGTATATAAACCGACCGAGAAAAATTGCAAAAAAATGCACACATCGGTTGATCTGATCTCAAAAAAACAAACAGGCATTTACTTGCAACCGAAACAAACAACAAATTAATTAACTAAACTTAAACATATTAATTCTTCAGCATTAAACTTCAATTTTATGTTTTTCATATAACATGAAAGTATACTTAATTATGTATTTAGCAAAAATAGCGTTGAACATACTTACATATACCTTTTTGCATATAAAATAAGATGAGTTCGTCATGTGATACGCTGCTCTGCGTTGTCATCAAGATACAGTTGCTGCATATTAAATATAAAATCGTGTTTGGATGAAAAGTAGATTGTTGTCAACTTGAGTGAATTCATTAGCGTTCACCACTTTGTAACCTTGACCATGAATTATACGGTAGTAAAGGTTAAATACAACAAAAAGTAATCAAATTACGATTTGCTGTCATTTTACAGATTTTTTGAAAGAAATTTTAACGCGTTTATGGTAATGACATTAACTCGTCTAGCTCAAGTATGAGGTGTAAAATAGAATAAGGTTTGGTTAAGAATAACATTTTTGAATAATCAAAGATCGACTTTCTAATTTTATCTTGTATTGTCTTGATATTATTAGGTTCATACCTTAAAGAGAGGACATCATTTTTGAACTAACATTTATTATTAAGATGTTGTGAAATGCAACCATAGTTGAAGAAGGAAAAAAATATCAAACGCTGATCCAACTGGTTAGGTAAACCTCTCATTAAGATATAAACCTAATAACTTCAAGACTAAAGAAAAAAGATATAAAACCTGAGGATTATTTTGTAAGACACTTTCATTGTGAAACGTTTTTTCTTTATTATTTTTTTTCAAGCTATTCGATTAGCGTCGGCTCTGACTCAGGCTTTTCTCAGTTTATATTATTCATTACAATAACTAGGAAGCTTCAAAAAACAGCAAGAGAACTTAAGACATGAATCTACTTTTTAAGCAGATTGATCCACAACTAATTTATGAAAAACAGGACTTGACACTTTTTCCTATATCAATGGCCTGAATGACAGTCAGATTAAGATAAGGTAAGATGAGTTTGTTAACTATTTTAGGTGACTTTATGTTACTGAAGAAGGTTTCAATAGATCAATAGATAATAAATGTAGGTAAGATGTTGTTAGTGGTCTATAGATCTTATTAGGAACTAGTGAGAACAAAGAAGGCTCGTCTTATGGATGTAAAAATAATATAATTTTAATGGTTTCATTATTGAAGTCCCATTCCTTAAGTTCCAAGTGAGATACTAACATCAAATGACCTGAATTACTTTCATATACACAAAGATCTGATGACTATATGCAATCAGTAAAGTCTTCGGATTGTTCTGTAATATAAATTGTCCTATATATAAAACACACTTTTATGATAATGATTTTTACCACTCCATGTCGTATAAGTAATCCTCAAATGGAAAATGGAATCTTGGACGACAGTGAGTGAGTGAAGTGAGCAACATTTTTTTGAAACGACTCATAAAATATGGACAATACTTACAGATAGATCAAATATGTCTTATATGGATTCATCTGTAGATGAGAACTGAAATCTCTGGGATCGTGCAACCATAGTACATGTTCTCTAGGAAGAACTTTAGAAGAAAATTTTGTAAGTACCTTGGAAATAATTAATATTCAATATCAATTGGAATTCGAATTGCTTTATTTCAATTCCATTGGTTTATAATCTAGTTATTATACAGTAAATGGTTCAGTTATAACTAATATCAATCATTACTATCGCTCACATAAATATGCTGGCACATAATGGCTTAATGTACTCCATTCGTGACACCCCTGCCCAGTTGAGGTTGGAAAAGCTTGAAAGGATTGCGTGCCGCTTTTCACCTAATAAAACTCACAACTGCTATCAAAAAAGCATAAAACAAGCAAATAAACCTCATTGCTTTGCGCATTGCTTACTAAAGGGAAACATAAATGGCCTAATAATGATTTTTGTTGCTGAGAATAATAGATAATTGGAAATGACATGTCGATACGGGAAAGGTAGGCAAAAAATAAAAAAATATCCGTTGTGTTCCCATAAGAGTATTGGACTTGGAAGCATTCCTAAAAATGATTGTGAGTATTAGGTATATATATTATTGAAACAAAGTTCCAAGGATTATTTCGAATAAATGAAGAAACTTCAATGCAAGTTTACTTCAGCATTTATATTTCCCATAAGGAATAACTAGAAGCAACAGCCAGCTGACTACCCGCTACAACAAAAAGAGTAAAGAATACTCCTTACAGCACACATACAAACATACATACATGTGAATATTTTTTCGAAGTTCTCTGCATTATTTTCATATTTTTATTTGCATTGAGTTTTGCACGCACCGAAAACTTTCGTCGGCAAACAAATGCTCAGCGTGACAGCTGGTTAGCTAAATATGTATATAAATAATATGAATTGACATGTATGCAAATATTTGCCGTTATACGTGACATGCGAATTACGGTACATATGTAAATGTCATTGTACATAATAATTCGCCAACTTCACCGGAAGCGTACAATTTTTTGTTGTTGTGTTTTACTAATGTACATACAGATAAGCATTTGTGTGTGTGTGTATATATAAATTATGTTTTTATACACAGTTATTCATGTATGTATTCAAAGCATAGTGGCTCAATCTCGTGTTCAACGACCATACCCAACTAATAAGACATTGTGCCATTTTTGGCTAATACAAACTTCCGGCCAAACTGACGACGAGTCCTTCGAATCTACGGCTAACTTTGCTTATGAAAAACTTTAACGGTATTTAATGTTGATTGCTTATGTTGGTGGGTGACTACGCTGGATTCCATGTGAGATATTTTAGAATAAATTTGTTGGCAATAATACTCACAGAGCTTTGGATGAGCTCTCCGTCCTCCAACGAGATTCACCTGTTCCTAGTTTCAGGGGTTTCAAACGGTGATTTTCCGATTGGCATACTCTCGCTAATAGGTTAGAGGTAGTTCTCGAGTTCTTTGGAAGAAATCATGGTAAAATCATCACAAAACGCCGTCCATATGAACCAGTTGGAATTGAAATAAAACTCATGTGATTTGTCGAGACATGAAATCTAAATTGTGGAGTTGTTTAGCATCGGAAAGGATGTGATGTAGTTGTCGAAATGTGATCTTAAAACCTAAACTAACCTAAGGATTTGTGCGAAAAATAATGTCACAGGTCTTACCCAGAACTAAACCATTTTTCACAGTCTAAGAGAGAATTTTATATAAATTCCTGCACTAAATTCCCAGACGCTCGAGATCGTCGTCCTCGTCATCTTTGAATCTCTAAATTTTCTGTTTTTCTAAAGTCAAGTTCCAAGTTCTCTACAGAATCGTCCTGTTTGCACAACGCACTAGGATCTTTGAAGTTTTATTATTCCAGCTATATTGAATTAACCAATTTGTTACAAGCTATCATTGAAGTTAGTTAGAGCTCTATTGTGTCTCAACATGTCCTTCTTAATTGTATCTTACCTTATCTAATTGTATCTTTCCAATCTGGAAACGGAAAGCATCTCAATAGACGTGATATTACAATGAAAGCAAATGTTTTTATGGAACCAATCCCCTCAGATTTCATCAGGGATTCTCTTTCATATCTTGTGGTATCAAAACTCGCAATAATTTCCGTTCCCAATTTCTTATGGGGCAGACCACCAACGCCTAAAGCTGAATAGGTTGTGACTTTTCGTTACCACATCCTTTCAGCAGCAAACAGCAAAACTTGAAGTTGTTCACTGTTCGTGTGTGCAATTTTTGTAGACTTTCGCAAACTTGGCTCAAATGTGTGCCACCAAAAAGGTAGGCACCATACGTAGAGTTCGAAGTTCATTGCATTCGTAAAACAACCGACCTACGCAGCAGTCAGCGGCAGTGTGGCAGGAACAAACCAAAAAAAGTGCCACTCACTTTGGAAACCCCGTTTTCCAAAATTGTTTTTAGAAAATCGAAAAAAAAAGAGTTGTGTTCGTAGGCTTTCGTTTTCTACATTTGTAATGTACTGGTACATGTAATTCATTTATTAAAAGTGATGTGGTAAAAGTGAACGGAAATTTTCAATTCAAAATTTCAAATTTCAATTATTTTGACTCTTCGTCGTTGAAAATTCAAAATTTCGCATTCACAAAAGCACTGGCAAAATTTTGAGTACTCGCAAAATCTGGTACGCGCGAATACGCTCTATAAAAATTAACTTTAATAAATGTTTTTGGAAATACGAAATAAATAAAAACTAAATTAATTAGCAAATCCACGGTTTGAAGTGAAGTTCCAACAACAGTTCCAACATCAGCATGCCGGTAAACTTGAAGAAGCGCAGCAAGAAGCAACGCATGAAGAAGGCCATTTCACATGCGAAATTCCAGAAATTGGTTGTGCCCCGACCGGATGTACTGCACGGCTACCTGCGGCATGAGGAGATCAATCGCTATTTGGAGTATCTGAAGAATCGCTACAGTTTCGTGCAAGTGTACATGATCGGCTTGACACACGAGCGCCGTCAATTGAAGGCAGTCGAAATCGATTGGAATAGCGAGAAGAATTTGGAAGCCATCGAACGCGAACGTACGCGTCGTGCGCTCGTCAATATGCCAACAATAACGCTACCGCCGCAACAAAATGCGAACCCAGGCACCACACAGGGTCGCAATACGATCTTCATAGAGGGCGGCACACATGCGCGCGAGTGGATCAGCGTTGCGGTGGCCTTGAATTGCATCTATCAGCTGACGGAGAAGCATCTGCGCAATTATGAGTTGTTGCGCAAATTGCGCTTCATCATTGTGCCCGTCACGAATCCCGACGGTTATGAGTATACTTTCATGAAGAATCGTCGTTGGCGCAAGAATCGTCGACCCATTCGTCACACCCGTCACATTGGCACCGATTGTAATCGCAATTATGATTTTCACTGGGAGGATGGACACTCGAAAAGCGGTCGCAATACGTTTAAAGGATTGAAACCCTTCTCCGAACCAGAGACGCGCGCCATGCGTAACGTGCTGCGGAAGAATAAGGATGATTTGTTATTCTTTCTGTCGCTACACTCATATGCGGAGAGCATTATGTACCCCTGGGGATACAGCAAGTGAGTGAAGTGTGAATGTTTCGAGTTAAGGATGAATTGTACCCAACCTAGCAGAACTTTTTCAAATTCGAATAACCTTATTATCGTAACTTCCAATTACGCTCGGTAAATTTATTTTGACTGCCGAAAAAGAAAGTTCTTATAGAAAATTTACTTTTAGACCTCAAATATTCGACAAATTGGACATAACTTCATACCCGACTTAGTCTACGAAGTTCGTAGTATGAACCCATTGGGTCGCAATCAAACTCGAACCTTCTTGTCTATAACAACTGTACTTAGGGTGTTTGCTGAGCTCATAGTATTGTAGAACCAGCGACAACAATAGGAGTAGATTCCTTACATGTGAAACAATATTCGTGCCCCCGCCTGTTTAATCGCAGCGGACACTTAAGACTCAACTCAACTTTTTTAGAATCGAGAATTGTAAATTCTCGTCTGCTACCACTTAAGATGAACAATATTCGTAACCGGAACAGACCCGGCTTTTATCCGGTCAAGGACTGCCAAATCGGGGGCTTTTCTCAAATTTATTTGGAGAATTTTATACCGCTACAACAACAACCATACGTTCTAGATTTATATCCGACCAGAGACACCAGCAACAATGACTATGCGGTAACTGTGGGTTTCTTGGACGAAGAGGGTATAGTTTCCAGATTATATGCATAAACCAAGTTTTATCGATATAATTACTTGTACTCAGCTCCCTTGAAAAAGTTTCGCTCTAGCTTCAAGGACTCGAAAAATTAAGGCAGATTCGATCAATATCGACATGTCCTTTGAAGTGTAAATAGACCTAAAATCTCGGAAATATTCAGGAATAGTTTTTGTATTTACGACAACACTTGGGTAATGACTGGATACATTTTTGGGTATTTAATTTCAAAACAGTTCCGGATTCCATTTCAGAACTGCCATACATATAAGATATTTTTCATAAAATAAAGGGAAATCTACAGTAACTAACTTGCTTGAATTTGTAAACCATGTGTCAATGGGTTTTAGGGATAATAAGAATACTGATGTTATATATACAGACTTTAGTAAAGCATTCGATAGAGTAAACCACTCAATTCTTTTGCAAAAACTGAATCTTCTTGGTTTTCAACCAAGACTTCTTGAATGGGTATCCTCATATCTTACTAACAGAAAACAACAAGTTTTATTTAATAATACATTATCCGATTCAATTAGTGTCACTTCAGGGGTTCCACAGGGTAGTCATCTCGGCCCGATTCTGTTCTTGTTGTTCATCAATGATATACCTTCAGTAATTAAGTTTTCAGAAATTTTATTATATGCGGATGATGTAAAACTTTTTAAATCATATACTTCTCATAATGAAAGGACTGAGTTGCAATCGGATTTAAATAATTTAGTTACTTGGTGTCACAAAAATGATATGCCACTGAATCTTAAAAAATGTAAAACGATGTGCTTTTCCCGTAGAACTGTTGATCTTTCCCCCTATGTAATAAATAACTTCAGTTTAGAGCAAGTTTTTAGCTTTGTTGATTTAGGAGTTAATATGGACCCTAAACTAAATTTTAATTCTCATGTAAATTCAATTGTCTTAAAAGCTAAAGGTGCTCTTAGCTTTGTTAAACGTTGGTCTAAAGAATTTAGTGATCCGTATATTACTAAAATTCTTTTTACAACATTGGTAAGGCCTATATTGGAGTATGGTTCTGTGGTATGGAATCCTAGCTATCAATCCCATTCTGATAAGCTTGAGTCCGTTCAAAAACAATTTTTACTTTTTGCTTTAGGCCACTTACATTGGGATTCAAGATTGAATCTTCCCCCGTATACTAGTCGTTTAAAACTTATAAATCTTCCCACACTCACTAGTCGCAGAGAAATGCTAGGTATAATTTTTCTAGTAAAACTTCTGAATGGTTTAGTTTGTAGTTCATTCCTTTTGTCTGATATTAAGTTTAATGTCCCATTGCGTTCATCCAGGCAGTTTAGACCATTATTTCTAAAATCTTCTAGAACAAATTTTGAGTTAAATGAACCATTCTGCCGAATATGTCATGATTTTAATTCGCATTCCAGCACATTTGATCCATCTGACTCAATATTTAGCATCAAAAAAACTATTTTGTCTTCTCTTAATAAATAATATTCAGAAATTTTTAACTTTTTGTTTTTATAAATTTTTAAATCTCAGCTGTTGAAATGTTTCTTTCTGTAGCTGAGCAGTTTGAGAACCGGACGCTTAAAAATCTCTTGCCTTTCTAGACTCGGCAAATTCCGCTCGTATGCGGACTGCGCCCCACGCGTCGGTTGGGCGGGAGGAGGGTAATCGTTTGGGTTAATAAATAAGTCAATGGAGAATTGCACGCGAATAGTTCCAACGAATGAAATTATTTCCTTCAGCAATTATTTTTTAGTGTTCCTTGGAACTCGGAATATTATCTATTATACATTTTTTGTAACCATAAATATTTTTTTTAATACTTGCGATTACAGAGACCTACCCGAGACATGGCAGAAATTGGAAAAACTAGCGTTAGCCGGTCGCAATGCCATAAAGGCCTACAATGGTAGAAATTATCGCGTTGGCAGTATTGCAAAGTTTGTACACCTTAAATAAAAACTAAAAAATAAAAAAAATAAATAAATTTTATACCAATTATAGATTAACAAAACGCCGCATATCCGGCTCAATTGTGGACTATGTCTTCGGCGTAATAAACGTGCCTTTAGCGCTCGTTATGGAACTGCCATCGCATGCTTTGGGTTTTCAACCGCCAGCCGAGTCAATCAGTCCGATTGGACACGAAAGCTGGTTCGGCATACGTGAGATGTGCAAAATGGCCTACGACATAGAGCCACCCTTCTCGCAATTGGAAGAGACGACGATGCTGACGAAAGCGCTTACTAATGTTAATGTTAAACCACCACTGCAAGAAGCTGGCGCAGCGCGCAATAAACTACCGCTCTACAAAACGATTATGCCCGCCATCAAAGCCGAAGAGGTGCTGAAGAACAATAAACTACCGCCATATAAATCGGTTACGCCTGCCATCAAAGCCGAAGAAGTGCTGAAGAACAATAAGCCACCGCTCTACAAAACGATTATGCCCGCCATAAAAGCCGAAGAGGTGCTGAAGAACAATAAGCCACCGCTTTACAAGACGATTATGCCCGCCATAAAAGCCGAAGAGGTGCTGAAGAACAGACAAGTGCCCGTTAAGTGTTGAATCATACTTATTACAGACCTATTTAATGTTTTTTAAATTATATTATTTGGATTATGGCGTAAATAAAATCAAAAAATATTTTGGCATTTAGAATACTCAATTTTTTTTGTATTTATTAACTAATACCCACAAGTAACTAAGTTACACATGAATACATATTTATATGTATGTATGCCTCGTATGTATGTGTGTGTGTCTAATAATAGTGATATTGCCGTTATTTGTTATAAATTGTGCTCGTTAAACTGTTGCGTGTGAAATTCATTTCTATTGCTTTACAAGATTTTGCCTGATTTTTTATTGCTAACATTAGTTTAAAATAAAGAATACGTTTTTGTTGGTGTTTTCGATATTGTTGCACGTTTTCGGAGACTGAATGGTGTCATTTTCGAAGCGTACACATTTCTCTTTTTATTTATTTATAAACCAATACTTATGATCAATGCTTGGAAAAAAGATAACGAAAATTAATTCATAGAATGGGGACTTACAAAGAGAAAGGTAAATTAAAGTAAACGTTTCAAAATAACATTTAGAATGAAGGGGCTCGAGATACTGTTGTACATAGGGTGTTTTTCTTTTTTTCATTTTGTTTTAATCAGTTATACGCCAGAGTAATTGGGTTCGTTTGTTGTATTAAAAACATATGTATATATATATATATAATATTTTAACGATGAAATGTAGCGTTACAATATTCAACGTTCCATCGTCGTGAGTTGCAACGTACTATTTTATAATTATAACTAACATTTTTTTTATTCAGCATTATCGTCTGTAGTTGTGGGGTTTCTGGGTGCGGCATACTTCAAACGCAATTTCTCGTATGTTTTGCGATCCTATAATGATGAAAATTAATAAATTAATTAATAAAAAATATTATAAATAAAAAATAAAAATAATAAAATTAATAAAAGAAAATTAATAAAAATTAAAATTAGTAAAAATAAATAAATTAATATAAATAAATAAATTAATTAATTTATAAAAATAATTAAATGAATAAAAAAAAATAATAAAAATAAAAAATAAATAAATTAATAAAAATAAATTAATTTATAAAAATAATTAAATGAATAAAAATATTAATATAAATAAATAAATTAATAAATTAAAAATAAAGTAGGAATTAAACCACTTCAAAAAAAAAATAATATAAATAAATTTATACTTCTAAAGGTCAAAACTAAAAAAACTAATAAAATTAATACATTAAACAAAAACAATCTTTTATAATAAAATGAATAAAAAAAATTAATTAAAATTAAAATTAGTAAAAATAAATAAATTAATAAAAATGAATAAATTAATAAAAATAAATTAATTTATAAAAATAATTAATAGAATAAAAAAATTAATAAAAATAAAAAATAGTAAAAATAATTAAATTAATTAAATAAATTAATTAATAAAAATAAATAAGTTAATTAAAAAATAAATTAATTAATTAAAAAAAAATAAAATATTTTAAAAACAAATAATTTAATAAAGATTAATAAAAAAATAAATTAGTTAATAAAAAATAAATAAGTTAGTAAAAATAATTAATAATTAATTAATAAAAATAAATAAATTAGTAAAAATAAATAAAATAATAAAAATAAATTAAATAGTAAAAAAAAAATTAGTAAAAATAAATAAAATAGTAAAAATAAGTAAAATAATAAAAATGAATTAACTAGTAAAAACAAAATAAATAAATAAAACAATAAAAATAAAAAATTAGAAAATAAAATAAATACAATAATAAAAATAAATAAAAAAATAAAACAAATTAATAAAATAAATAAATAAATTAGTAAAAATGAAATTATTAATAAAAATAAATAATTAAAATATAAAAAAATTAATGAATGAAAATAAAAAAAAATAATAAAAATAAAAAATTAGAAAGTTAGAAAATAAAATAAATTAATAAAATAAATACAATAATAAAAATTAATTAATTAATTAATATAAATAAATAAAATATAAAACAAAAATTAATTAATAAAAACAAATAAAATAATAAAAATAAATTAATTAATAGAATTAAATTAAAATTAAAATAAATAAAATAATAAAAATAAATTAAATAGTAAAAATGAAAAAATTAATTGAAAAAAAATAAAATATTTTAAAAATAAATAACTTAATAAAGATAAATAAAAATAAAATAACTTCATAAAATAAATACAATAATAAAAATAAATAAGGTAGTAAAATAAATTAATGATAAAAAATTAATAATAAAAAATAAAATATTTAAAAAATAAATAATTTAATAAAGGTAGATAAAAAAAAAATTAATTAATAAAAAATGGTGAACTCACCTGCGCGCTAACTGAAGGTCGTATGAGTCTGAGTGCGAGATCAAAGTGCGACTTGCGCACGCGCAAATCCGTCGACTCCGGATTGTGTATAGACTCTTTCAAGGCCAACATGGCAGATTGTCGCACCAGACCTGCCAAATCGGCACCGGTGTAGCCGTCCGTGAACTCAGCTATGGCTGTGAAGTCAACATCGTCCGCCAATTCGGGTCTAGTGCGTTGCTATAAAATATGAAAAGAAAGAAACAAAAATATGGATTAATAAATATATAAAACAATATTTACAAAGCCACAAATCACCTTCGTTGTAGCCTCTAGTATAGCGACACGCTCCTCCTTTTGCGGCAGTCCTACATAAAGTATGGTATCCAAACGGCCGGGACGCAGTATAGCTGGATCGATAATGTCCGGTCGATTACTGGCGGCTAAAATATACACGCCTTTGCGATCTTCGACACCATCCATTTCGGTAAGCAATTGGTTGACGACACGCGTGCCGGAGCCGCCTTCATTAGTATCGGAACGCTTCGGGCACAGCGAATCGAATTCGTCAAAGAATATTACACATGGCGCAGAGTTGCGCGCACGCTGGAAACAAGCGCGCACGGCACGTTCACTTTCGCCCACATACTAAAATGGAAATAAGCAAAACTTTGAAATCATAACGGTTTTCGTTTAAAAATACAAAATGGTACACACCATATTCATTAGCTCCGGCCCTTTGACTGAGATGAAATTAATGCCCGCCTCATTGGCAATTGCTTTGGCAAGTAAAGTTTTACCGCAACCCGGCGGTCCGCAGAGCAGCACACCAGACGGCGCTGTCAAACCGAGTGTAATCAGTTTTTCGGGGAATTTCACCGGTGCCAAGACGGCCAATTGCAATTCTTCGCGTATATCATGCAGTGAGCCCACATCGGCCCACGTCACATCTGGTACGGTTATGAAACCTTCACGCTTAGAAGATGGCTGCACGACTTTAACAGCATCCATGAAATCTTCTATTGTTATGCAGAATTCCGCGGCGCATGTTAGATCCGTTGGCGGATTGTCCAGCCAATTAAGTAGCTCCAAAAGTGATGGCTCCGACAGATTCGGTACGTCTGTTGTGTTCGATGAGGGCTTAGTAGAGTCTGTTGTTTTGTTTTCATCCATGGTGGAGACTGCATCCGTGCTGCTTTTAACACTGCTATCGGCAACTTGTACGTTTGTTGTATTGCTGCTTGCTTCAGCTTTAGCGGCCTCTTCACCCTCGACATCAACATCCATTGCCTCAGCGTCCTTCTTTTCGGTAGTGGTTGCTTCAACCGGTTCGGTACCATTCGTTTGGCCTTCTGGCTGCTCCTCAGCATTTTCCGTATCTGCTTTAGCTGCGCTAGTGGGCTCATCAGTTTGTGCTTCTGCTGCTGGCTGCGCGTCATCCGCTTTGGAATTTGTATCAATTGAAGCTTCATCTTTGTCATTTTTATTCTGCTCAGCTAGCTTGTTGCTAGCATCGGTGCTTTCGTCGGCTTCATCGTCCAAATCCACTATGGTTATGTTACGTTGCGATTCCAACTGGAAAGCGCGTATACACTCTGAACACCTGTTGGCAAAATATAAACTTAAAAAATGTAATTATTTTCAAACATTTATACATACTTCCGCTTGACTGCAATTGTGGCAGCGCGCGAAACTAGCGCCAGCAGATCGGCACCCACATAGCCTGGTGTTAGCTCTGCTATTTTATCGAAATCACACTTCGAGTCAACGGAGAGACCATAGCAAATTATTGTCAATATATCTTTACGGTCTTTACGCGTTGGTATACCTATGGCCACTTCATGATCGAAACGCCCAACACGACGCAAGGCGGGATCAAGCACATCTGGTCGTGTGGTTGCGCCAATCACCAAAACACTTTGTCCATCTTCGGTTAACTTCAAATTGTCTAAGCTGCTTATCAACTGCGACACAATGCGACGTTCCATATCTTTCTGTGCCATTGAACGATTCGATGAAATTGCATCGATTTCATCAATAAACAGCACGCTTGGTGCATACATAGTCGCCTGCTCAAAGACGTCGCGTATACGTTCTTCCGACTCGCCAGAAACACCGGCAATCAACTCAGTGGCCGCAACTTCGATTAATGGCAAGTTTAGTTGCTATAAAATTGTTATTGTTGCAATTATTTTATATTTTGTTTTAAATAATTATTTGCTTACCCCTGCAATTGCATGTGCCAGCAAAGTTTTACCACAACCAGGTGGCCCATGTAAGAGTAGACCACGTGGTGGCATTAAGCCCAATACAAAGTAAATATCCGGTGATTTTATATGCATTAAGAGTTCGCAAAGTTCTTTCAGTGTTTTTTCCATGCCACCAATATCCTGGAAAGTTTCACGTGACTTTCGCAAAACAACTTCTTTTTTGAATTTGCGTTGACGCAGTTGATTAATTTGATTCGAAGCTGTTGTTGGAAATGCGCCCGAAGCGGCATCGCTATTTTGTTGCTGGTAATTGGCTAAACGATTGGAACGTACTATTTGTTGCAACTGCTGACGCATTTGCTGCTGCTGCTGCTGCTGCTCATTGTGGCCCCTATCATATAGTTGAGGAGTTCTGTCGTTCTTCTCTATTGATATTAACAGTTTATTCGTATTGAACTTTGTATATTCTGAAGTTATACCTTCATTGGGCGCCAACTTACGCTTTTTATTTGGTTGTTGTTGTTGTTCTGTCGATTCCGGAAACTCGTGACGCTTTTGAGCTCCAAGTGTAACAGATACGCCACTAGTAGAATCAGTAGTGGCAGAATTGGATGACCCTTTCGACGATGACTCTGCCGGTACATTGGTTTTAGTGAGTATAACACCGGCAAATGATTTTGTTGTACTTGACGCATTCTGGACAGTTGCTGCAAAAATCAAAATTACACAATATTAAAATATATATCAACAATATTTGTTTGTGTTTACATACTGCCATCTGAAGATTTGCCATTTGTACAATTATCATCTGCGCTATCATCATCGCTGCTAATATCAATTGCCTCCCCTGCAGTTTGTTTAGTTGTTGTTGGTTTCGATGCATTTGTCTTTGGTTTTTGATATAGGTTATTCATCAAGTTGTTCATCAAATTACTCGACACCGAATCCTGAGGGATAGCCAGAAAGTTAGAAATAAAATTGCATAGATTTTATGGAAGGCCCATCAAAACACTTACATCCATAACTTCCAGATCGGAACCATCCGAATCATCTCCACTTGACGGCTGACTTTCCAAACCGTAACTGTGCGATACAATGCGATAAGCTGTAAATTACAAATAAAAATCAAAAACAGAAAAGCAAAATAATAAGCGATTAGCAAGCAAAAGTGCTTTCTGTTTTATCACTTGTACATATATATGTATATGTATGTATGAAAACTTATTTTACTCACCTTGTTCAACAAGAGCTCGAAAGGGGGCTTGTTTGCGACGTGTATACTCGGGGTAACGCTCCATTAACTGTCTAGTCATCACACTAACGTCCAAAAACTTCTTGTCTACATTTTCTTCTAAATACTGCAAAAAAATTACCACCGATTCATTAATCCGGCGTATAAACATGCACTCATTTTTGTTGCCCCAATTCAAAGTTTGAAGCCCCACCATAAACATAACCTCAACATATGTTTAAAAACAGGCCATATAATTAAACTTATCACGGATAAATACCTGTTTAACACGATTTATAATTAAAGGATCGTGCAACATTGGCTTATTTTTCTTCATTTTGTATTTGTTTTAACGAATTTGAGCAGCTATAAAATTAATAAACTTTAAGAAAATCGCGACGCCCGCTACTAGCGCATTTACCAAACGTCGTTACCAACTGTTAAAAAAAATAATAACCATTGCAGGACAATTATACCGGCACCGATAAGGTAGCAACCTATTGAAATGTTAATTCGTATATATAACAAACCCCAATTTATAAATTATCAGCGCTTTTAAATGATAATTTAAATGTAAATGGGTCTCACAATATAAAAATAAGTAAGTAAGTTTAAAATTTTGATATATTTTCTGGGCAGTCGGAGTATTCGTCAATATGGCAACGATATGGAAGGTAAAATAATCGATTACAAGATATTGCTCGCTAATGCAGGGAATAGACTTTATTTATAAAAATTAATATTTAGTTTTCTTGAATTTGTATATTTGTATTCATCTGATCATTAAAAAATTTTTTTTTTAATATTAATCGATTTTTTATTTGTTAAATATTTTTTGGCTTAATCTTTACTTGAAGGGTATATTAAACTTTTGTAAACAGATTTCAACATTATCGATAACTTTATATAATACTTGTAGCGTTTCACATCTTTATTTATTCAGTCATTACCAAAACATAAATAATATTTTTATTTGAAAGAAAGTATTAACCGTTGGATAGAGGTATTAACAAGTTGCTGTATTCCAAAATAAAATGGGTGGATGTCGTTGTTCGTTTCGCGATTGTGCTGTTGGGACATCTCAAAATCCCGGCATGCACTTTTTCCATTTTCCACTAAACGACAAGGAGCGCTACTTGCGTTGGTTAACATTGGCTAACGCAATGCACTTTATTGACATGCCTACGTCCTACCAAAAAAATCGAGTTATTTGTGCCAGACATTTCCGGGATGAATGCTTTAAAAATTATAAAAGAGACGGCATTAATAAGATCGCGGAGCCAACACTGATGCGCTTAAATGTGGAAATGGCTTTGGATTATGCTCAAGCAGCGGAAAATGGTGGTCCCGAATTGGTTAAGATACCAAAGTGTACACTAAAACATTTAATTCCACCCCAAGGATATTTCTACCCCTTTACTCTTCACGACAATGTGATTGTAAGTGATTATTTGGAGGAAAATAATATTGTGCTAGGCAAATCAGAGGAGTCTAAGAAATTACTTAATGGAAAAAGAAATCGAAATGCAGATTTTAGCACTGAAAACAACAGTAAAGCGAAGAAAATAAAAATATTAAATTCCACCGCTATCAACTTGCCTTCTAAAGCAAGTGACTCAAAATCAACAGATACGATTATTAAAATGGATTTGGGTGATGGTTCCTCAACGTTTGTACCACTGGATAGTGACGAAGATTATGAAGAAGAAACTGAACATGCAGAAATAATGGAAGATATATCAATTGAACAAGAAGGATATGATTTAGTACAGATCGACAATTACATAAATGAAGAATCAATTGAACTGGAAAATGATAATATATTTACTAAGCAACAATGTGACGATCTATCTAAACAATTACAAAATAAAGATGGGGAATATAATAAAACAACAGATGAAATGACAGCACGAATTTGGAAGCTGGAACAGGAGCTCAAGAAATCACAAGATGAGCTAAAGTTGAAAACAAATATTTTAAGTAGAACTACAGTTGAACTGGAAAGAGTCAACACCAAATATCAAAGCCTTATGGAAAAGTATGACGAATTAGAAATGAAACATAAAAACCTTTCTGAGATTAATAAAAATACTTCAAAAGAAAACCAACGCTTGCAACAAGAGAAAACTCTATTAAGTGAAAAATGTGTGGAATACGAGAAACAAAAGCAATTTAAACAAAAGGAAGATGTTACAACTAGTCAGGCATCATCATCGTCGGTTAGCAAAGAGATTGCCATTGCCAGTCGACGGCACGCTGCAGCGGGAGCCAGTAATATGCTCAATACTCCGTCAAAAGCACAACTATTTAACGGTATTAAAAAGTATATATCATCTTCTATGCTGGCATTATTACGCATGGAAATGTTCGGTAGCGCGGAACGCAATTGGAAACCCGACGAGAAACGGGTGGCTATGGACTTATTGCAACTTGGTGATGACGTATATAAATATATAAACGATGAGTGGCGTTTCCGCTTACCCGCCTTGGGTGAAGTAAGAGTATGGCTTGCGGACACAACGAATTCTATGGATGATGAAGAGGATATTTAATTGTTGACTAAACAATTTATATATAAAAAACAACAATTTTATTTAGTTTTTATTTTAAATTTCTAACAAGGATATTGTTTTCATAGTAATAATTAGTTTGTACGAATTTGTTCTTTGACCGAATAATAGCCTTAAAACGTTGTTTCATCGGTTGCTACCGGATTATCCAAGTTGCATATAATAGACGTGCTCTGAAATAAAAAAATATATATATATATAGATTTAAGAAAAATAAATTACTGTATAATTCTTTTCTAAGAATAAATATTAATGTGTTTTATGTACATATAGGAAAAGATAACGTTTGTGTTATATTTATTATATTAAAACAGACTATTAAATTACTAAAGTTACATACCTTCACTTCTGTAACGCATATATTCTGTGTTGATGCATCACACAATCGCCCTGTCGGACAACGACCAGTCACATCACTGGGCTTTGTTGCGCCAAAACAAAATGCAAAGGTATTGCGGCTCGTGCAGGCGAATACTTGATTTTCATTACACAAGCCACAACTAGACGTGTCACCACAGCTGACGGGGGCACCATTGCTCTGGAAGCAGATATTTGGCATATCCGAGCAGATAAGTCCATCGGAGCAATGGAATATCTGATCCTTTATGGGAACACTACCTCCATAACACAGATAAAATGATGTTTCATTAATACACGCTGCACTATTGCGCTGACAAACATTACAGCCTTGACCGCTCACATACCAAACACTTGCTGAAAGGATGAAAAGCGCTTGCTAAACCGCGTAGGAAAAAACAATTATTTAAATTAATGTAATGTAATTACGAAAGGCGTTTAAGAGCGGACGGCTTACCAGTACTTCGCGTTTCATTTGCATGTTTTTGACGAATTTAGTTGGCGATATCTTCCGCAGATAAACACAGCGCGACTATTCTTTGAGAACTGCTGTCTCTACGCTTTTTATAAAGTTTCGCAAATCGCTAAGATTTATATCAACATTTTTTTATGTTTATGGGTGTTAGATACATATGTATTGGTATAAATCATAAGTAGTAACTGTTCCCAAACCACTTTATTTTGGTACAGCTCTGGTTGGTATTTGAGTAGTTATTTTCAAAGACTTGTTTTACACATAGAAATATTTTAAACAGGATTTAAATTGCTTTCATAGAGACATATAGATTAATTAATTATTTGGTAATTTGCTCTCTATAATTATAAAGCATTAATCAGTAGTCAAAGTAATTTAGCAATAAAGACATGCGTCAATTTGTGCGTTGAATCAAATAATTAGTTAATTTTAATAATTAAGTTAATTAACTAAGTTCATGAAAAGCAAATGAAACCGTTAAGATAATTTAATGCTAAAAAATTAATTACATGTTTATAAAATATTGTATTGATTTCGTGGCATTTGATTTGTTAAAACACAAAAATTATTTTTGAGGTTATGTGTCAAAAACAACCTTATGAATTGAATTCATTTAACAGTTTTAAAATAATTTAGATATACCATTTTTACAACTGGGTTCCATACTGCAATAACCTTTGGTAGTTTTTCGCCAGTTATCATTGTTCAAATTAAGAAGAAATCTCTTGCTATCTTCGCTTATGGTATATCTTGGCTGTATATATGTATACTATATCATATCGAAAAACAAATAATCTTGATCTTGAGCGAGCATATAATTCCCTTTGTGTTTGTTGTAATTGTGTATTTGTAAAAAAATGTCTCATGAAAACGTGCTGATATGCCGTTATAGTTGATTTCCTTTTATAACATACAAAAAAATGTAGATTTAGAAATTTAGAAATTTGGGCCATCCACAGGCATTTGTGGTTGTAAAAAAAGTCAGGCGTAACGAGTAAGTGAAATCAAGTGAAAAGTGTGAATTGGAGATGGATAAGATGTATAGTGAACGGGTTTACGAATTTAGTCAGATATAACTCTCTCTAATTAAATTCAACTGTCTAATATTGTTTTTATTTTTTGTAACAGAGAGCAAAGCACAATTTAAATCTATACTTCCGATATGGAATTTACACTTCAGAACTCTGAGTGTGTTGCTGGTTCAATAATTTTAAAATATTTTTATAGTTAAAATTAAAATATTTTCTTTTCAGCTTCGTTCTGTATATTTATTAAATTTATTATTTTAACAAAATCTTAAAAATTGGTATGTGTACAAGTATCCTTGAAGTTTGATCCCTTGGGTTCAATATTAAATTGGAATTCTTTAAGCTTTCTTATTCTAGTTAATTGCTTGCAGGTTGCTTTTGTGGGCACTGTGGAGCTCTAATGCACTTATTATTATCTACGCTGTAAAACATTCCGGTCTTACAACGCATAACCATTGATATATAGGAATTGCCGTTGCGTTCACAATAAATATAGCTAAAGAAGAAAAGTTATTAAAATAATGATATTATATATGTACATATGTGATAATAATTAGCTTGGTAAGCAAGTTCGCTGTTACCACGAAATTATCACAAGATTCTATAGTTAACTGTTATACTTACGCTTGACAATCGGATGGATGTTTTATTTGGTAATACGGTCTATTGTTTCCCGATGCTTGGCAAGCCGATGCTGTGTCCATTGGTGTTGTTGATGCCGCTGGTGGTGCTTTAGTCGTGCTTTTGGTTACCAAATCTTCACTGTCACATGTTACTTTGGCATCAAACTATATGAAAATTTAAGTTGCACGATCAATATAAATATTCAGATATAGACAATATCCTTTAGAACTGGACTAATGTAAATATGTATCCAGAAACGAAATACTACACGCATTTCCAAGTGAACTAGAACTGGACCAGTTCTGAATGAGCGCGTTTCCATGTAGGATATTTTCACCTACATACTTTTATACACCCGTTATCTGTTATCTTTCACTCAATACTTACGTAATCAAGCACAGCTTGCGGTGCACATACTTTCTTCAAATTGTTTTCAGTAACCAATTGTTCACTACACAATTGATCCGACGGACATGAGAGGGGACTGGTAGCTACTTCACCTCGGCATACAGCGAATTGTGTTGCGCTTACACATATAAATTGTCCGTTCGCTTTGCCAGTACATGAGCTACATGCTGAAGAAGGGTCTTGACCTTCACCTTGACCTGCACAAACCGCTTTAATATTCACACCATCCGGATAGGGTTCACATATATTTTCCGAATCCGTACAATATTCATTGTTGCGACAAGTGTAGACTTCCTCATCGATCGGTGCCACTGTCAGAAAAAAATTAATTGTCCATTAGATATGTATGTATATGTACATGTGATATGGATATAATATACATATATATAATTTTTAAATACTTACAAGTCGTCATTTCATAGCATAGCTGGTAGCTGGTCTCGTTCATGCATTTCGCATAATTCGGCATACAAACTCGACATTGCGACTGAGCCGAGACTAATGGTGACGTCAAGATAGAAATAATGCATAATGCTATTAACTGTGAAGAGAGCATGATAATTATTAGTTTTAATAATTTCCGAAAATATTTGATATTATCTAAAGAACTCGAAGAAAGCATAGTCATATTTACTACTTTTTCTGAAAATAGTTGGTATTAAAGGATTCACGGCATATGCTATAGAGGCGTTCAGACATTTAGTGAACTAACCTTCTTCACTTGTTCATAGCCAAACCAGCAGGGAGTTAGATTTAATGCCCCTGAAACCGATTAAACTTTCGGCACTAATGAGTTTCTCATTTATATACATATCAATATTACCAGAACAAAACTTAGCTTCGATACAGGCAAAAATCCCATTTTAGGAGTTCCATATACAAAATGAACTCGGTAAATTTAAACATTTCGTCTTTGGCCTAGATTCGCGTTTGTTACTGATATTTTAGTCCGAGCAACCGATAAAAAATTTAGAGACCCCGTTAATGAAGACATTTGTAGATGATTTCTGAGATTAATTCCTTGTTGAAAATTTCAGATTTCATCGATGATTAAGATTTCGTAATTTCTGATCGCTTTCTTTACTACACATTCCAAAGAGCATACAAGCATTGAAGAATTTGAGTATTTTTTTTATAATTTGTTTCATGAGAAGAACAGTCACCGACAATGTATGCCCAATGTTGGATTTCAAAATGTAGTGATTGTGATTCCATACTCTCCTCTAAGTATCACGGACCCTATTTTTATATCTTATACACGAAAGTCTATCGAAAGTTTAAGAGCAATTGGAGTAATATTCGAGATATGTCTCCATTTCACTTCTGCACTCATTCTAAAATATATATATATACCAAAAGTAAAATATGTATGTCTCCTGTACTTACTTTTCCGAACATTTTCGTTTCTTAAATTTCGATTTTTTTAAATTTTTTACGTATAAATCTTTCACTAGACAAAACACTGCTCGTCGCTTTAATTCTCTGGTAACTGTGATGATTTATAGCAACATCCGCCTATTTATATCTAACAAATCAACCATAAAATTCCGTTCGACATTTATCTTTATTATTCAATGTATTTATTCAGCAGATTCATTTAGATTATATTTATGTGTGGCATGTTTTGCTCATTAGTTTTGATTGTGTGGAATGATCTCAAAGCCCACAAGATGGGGTATTCTATTTAGAAACAAAAAAAAATCCATGACTAATACCTTGTACACGAATTTCACTTAGATTTTCGGTAGTTTTTTTGTTAATACACTTCAGAAGTTCGCCTTGAATTTAATTATCCAATGATATGATATAGCACAATTGACAATAATAATTTATAATCTCAACGCCAGTGATAAGCACTACTACAGTGCTCTTGATTATAATACTCATAAAAAATGTGGGTATATACTTCCAAGAAGGCGTTATAACTGCTCAAATCTTATGCAAATATTTTTACACCAAATGTGAAAGCTAATTTTTACAAGCATAGAATTTTACGAAGAATTTCGTATTGTACCCGGTAGTAATATATTGCTAGATTAGCATATCTCTCATATATGTGGCATATAATCATAAACCGAAGTCTTCTCGTAGAGTATTGTAGAATATTCTTCTGTTTGAAAAATTTTCGTTTCACAAACACTTCAGTAACATTTTTAGATATTATCTCAACATAACTTAACCTTAAAGAAATTACTACTTGGTTGTTGAGGAAGCGTATTTTTATTTACATATCACCGTTATTTTGAGAGTTGTAGAAATCAAAATCGCAGAGGCAACTGTTGCTGCAGGTTAGTAATAAACTCGACTATCATAAATTCAATTTGTATGTCTACTTAGAACGAAAATTATTTATCAGACATGTGTATGAAAGTTAAATATTTTGAAATTGATATAAAACCTTCAAGGTCTAATCTAAGTAGTAGTTGTGATTTAGTATATATAGGGTGGGTCATACATATATTGTACTTTGCATGAAACATTTCCACTATTCACAAACCTTGTTTTCTGATTCCTGTGCTAGCACATCCAAGTTTACCAAGACTTCGATGACGTTTACTGGCTGTAACACACAAAATATTTGTTCGAAATCATCTTAGCAAACTCCGATTTCTATGAGGAGTTTTAACACAGAATCACTGTCGAAATCCGAATGTCAGTCCGTCGGTCCAAGCAATAACTTGAGGCACCTTACACATATACCATTTGATTGAAGATGAGCGAAATAGGACTATTAAGAAATAAATAAAGCTATGAAAGTAAGATTTAGGATTATACTATAAGACAGAGGATTATACTACAGATGAGCATATTTGGACGAAATTTTTTGGGAAAACTGGGCATTGATTGGTATAACAAATGGAAGACGGGGGAGCCCAAAGAAGATAACGGAACGAGACTTTACCCAAATACTTTATTTATAGCGTGACATTGTCCGTCTAATCGTCGTCGAAAACGGACTATAACTATTCAAGGTCCCAGATATCAAACATGCTTGTGTCTATTTTTATACTCTCGCAACAAAAGTTGCTAAAGAGAGTATTATAGTTTTGTCCACATAACGGTTGTTTGTAACACCCAAAACTAAACGAGTTAGATATAGGGTTATATATACCAAAGTGATCAGGGTGAAGAGTGGAGTTCAAATCCGAATGACTGTCTGTCCGTCCGTCCGTCCGTCCATCTGTGCAAGCTGTAACTTGAGTAAAAATTAAGATATATTGATGAAACTTGGCACACTTATTTCTTGGCACCATAGGAAGGTTGCTTTCGAAAATTTGCAAAATCGGACCACTGCCACGCCCACAAAATGGCGAAAATCGAAAACACATAAAGTGCCATAACTAAGCCATAAATAAAGCTATGGAAATAAAATTTGGGACATAGGATCGCATTAAGGAAGGGCACATTTGGATGTAACGGGAAATGGGCGCCCCGCCCCCAAATAGGTGTTTTGTACTTATCTCGCAAACCAATAAAGCTATATAAACCAAACTTTCTGCAGTCGCATTTTTTACTACTTCCTAATACAGTCCAAAAATGAAAGAAATCGGATAATAACCACGCCCACCTCCCATACAAAGGTTAGGTTGAAAATTACTAAAAGTGGGTTAACTCACTAACGAAAAACGTCAGAAACACTAAATTTCACATAAGAAATGGTAGATAGAAGCTGCACTCAGATTATTTTACAAAATGGAAAATTCAAAAACCATATCTCAGGAACTACTCGACCGATTTCAATGAAACTTGGTTTGTAATAGTTTCCTTACATCCCAATGATATGTTGTGAAAATAGGCCAAATCGCTTCACAACCACGCCTGCTTCCTATATACCAGAACTTTGAAGATAATCTGAATCGTTTACTTTACAATATATAAAGTAAGCACTAGTGAAGATATCGGTGCAGAACTTTGCACAAATACTATGTTTATAGTATGGAAGCCCCATTCTAAAAATCGCCGAAATCGGACCATAGGTTTTTAAGACCCCATATATCGAACAGGAGGACCTTGGTGCTTCTAACCTAATATTATGGTTTCCAACTTTCAATGGACTTTATACAATATATATGACGAATATGTGGGTCAAATTGTGTATTATATAATATAAATAAAGTTAAATAAATAAATTGCGAGAGTATAAAATGTTCGGTTACACCCGAACTTAGTCCTTCCTTACTTGTTTTTTATCTATAAATCTCTCAGAAATTCAAATAGATGTGTTTCATATAATATCGTGCCTCTGTGCCAAAAGTAGACAAAATCAGGTAATACTTCCTCTACGGATTTTCAAACTTCCGATGAACTGTATACCGTATATATCGGTTAATATGTGAGAAATCTCAGAAAAATTAAAAGAACATAAAATGTAGGACATAATGTAGATTATTGGCAAAAACTAGTTGATATTGATCCAAGAATAACCACAATTAAAAAAAAACTAAATTGCGAGAGTATACAATGTTCGGTTACACCCGAACTTAGGCCTTCATTACTTGTTTTTAATAGCGCTCTGACTATATATTTCCTTTACGAAAAGTGGGCTGAGCACGACTTCTCTTTTGGTAAACAAATATCCATATGTGACAGGCTAATTAGACGAGAAAAACGGCAATCCCTCTCAGCATAGTCTTCTTCTTCTAATCTTTTAGACTAAATTATTTTATTTTACCAAAGCGCCATCTAGCGTGACATCTCTTTTTCATCTCGAACAAAAATTAATATCTTCCCAAATATACCCAATAGATTCCGAAAGACAATAAAAAAACAACACAAGCAAACTCATTAATCGATCACATATATTTAAGTTTCGTACTTTAATTTTCACAAATTGTTAATAACTATGATTATTACACATTTCTTTTCAATCCAACTAATGCGCGCTAATGCAGAGTTAACGGCGCTCTCGTTTAACTTGTCTGCCTGCCATTTTGACTGCATTTGCATTATATGTAGATTTGTATATGAAGACATTATAATTTAAACGTTATACATATATAAATAACAAAAATTAAAATAAAATAATTAAATCAATTAATATGAAAGTAAAATAGTATTATAATTAAAATTAAGCAATTAAATTTTAATTTCTTAAAATATTACAATATAAGCATGTTTGTGTGTATGTATGTATATGCATATGAATAATACATATTTGATTTATGCTTGACTTCAAATCGAAATTCAAATTTTAATTGCAACAAAAGTGCTTACTTGTATATATGTACTTGTGTGTGTGTGTGTGAATGAGCATGTGTATGTAGGATATGTATTATTAATCTGTTATTAAAAGTACTAATATTACTTTTTGTTGTTGTTATTATATTGTATTCAACTTTCGAAAAAAGCACACAATACCGTTAATTTACAAAATTATGAATACTAAAATGTTAATAGATGCAAGTAAGTTCAAATATTTCTCAACTTTTAGTATTGATTTTATTTTGTATTAAATTAAAAAAATTTGCATTTATGTGCTACGTATATTAAAAATAGCGAACTAAAAGTAATTAAAATGTTGCACAAACACTTTTTTCTATAATTATAATATCTCTGCACAACAAAACTATGCAAATTAAAAAAAAAAAATGTTTAATAAAATGAAATAATTATAATTTATTTTATTATTTTTAATAATTATATTTTTTATTTATTTATTATTAAAAAATAAAATTTAAAAATATATTTGTTTCTAACAAATTTTTATTATTATAATTTTTTATTTCAAATAAAATAAAAAAATGTATTATATTTTATTTGAAATAGCATTAGCATGGCATTACACACTTAGAAGTTAGGATTTATAATAAAAATACATTAATTAGTTAAAATATTCAGAGCGAGTGGCGAGTAATAAATTAGAAAAACCGTTATTGCATAATACTAAAGAATAAATATGTAATATTATGGTTGAATTAAAACAAAAACTGTATTAATTAAGATTTATATACATACATATTCAAAAAAGAATTAAAGTTGCTTTTGGTTTTATTTAGATTTTTTAGTGAGTGATGCGTTTAAACAACCAACTACAACATTATGACTCGTTCACACTACACTCCAAAATACATAGTTTATGGTTTCTGTGTTGCTTTAAACATAAACAAAATTATAGAATGAACGAATTTTGAAAAATCTAAAAGCTAAGAAAATCAAAACTATATTTTATATATAAAATAATTTTGGAAATGTTCGGTATATGAAATTTTACTTGTATCTTGATGTATGAAAATAAAATATTGTTCATTTTTTCATAAAATATTTATTTTTTATAAATTTAATTTTTTATTTCATTTTATAAAAATTTATTTTCAAGTTTCAAAATATTCAAAAGTAAAAAATAAAACAAAAATTTGGTTAATTAAAAGAGAATCAAAATTAAATAACATTCAATCAAGTCTTAATCAATTATAATTTATTAACTAAATAAATTAAAAAGTTATTTTTATTTCCTTCCAAAAATTGTTTGCTATAAATTTATCGCCATTAATTTTCAAATAGTGACCTCGTAAGTGGCAGATGAATTATTCAATTTCAAAAAAAAATATTTCATGCAATTAAGTAATTTAGAGTAAATGAAGAAGTAATCAAGACTTTTGTGAGAGTAATACTTTTTTTTATCTATATTGTCAGTGTGACTAGACAATTTTGACTTTAAATACTTAAATAAATATGAAAGAACCTTAATATGTCGTAAATATTGACTGAGACTCATTGTTTTAGTGAAGTACAGAAATTTAGTATAAATTACGTAATTTACACTTTGCTCAGTAAATGTTTTAATTAGATGTAGCAAATTATTGATTAAAATGAATTTGTAATACTTTTGCTCAGTGATCTGTTAACAGAAATACAAAAATTCAGCCTCAGCAACCATAAATAATTAAGAAATAAAAAACCTAAATAATTAAAAATAAAAAATTATTAATACCAGAACAAAATACTTTAAAATTAACTAAATTTGAACTTCGAGTTAAAATAAAAATCGCATGAAGGGTGTAAACGAGTCATAAGTGAGTCAAAACTACAATGACCAATCCAAATTGGCCTAGCTATGATACTAATTAAAGAAAAAGTTCGCAATTTAGTTTGATTTAAAATTTAAATTTTATTTATAAAGTTTTTTTTTGTTTTTGAAAAATTTAGTTTAACTACTCATATATTTTACACTTATACTAAAACAGTTAATAGCAAAGTTTGCGGCGTCGCGGATCAGTTTCTTGCTTTTTTTAACTTTTGAAATATTAATGACTAAAGGGTTAAATTAGGTGCAAAATTACAAAAAATTGAAAAGCTCCGTTTTTACAACAACAAAAAAAATGTACAATATAGCTTTGGCAAAAAACCTGAATTTTATCAAATAAAAACTTTATAGTTGATTTTTTATGGTAAAGTAAAAAACAATAAAGTAAAAAATTACAAAAAAAAATTTTTGAAATTGTTGAAATATTTTTTTTTATATTTCAGTTTTTATTTGGATATGATTAAGAAGTAACTCAGCTATAATTTAGAAGATAATTTTATTACCTTAGAAAAAACTGTGTAGGAACTGAAAAATTTATTCGAAAAAGTCGCCGAAAAAATTTGAAAAATTATTAATAATTTTTAAATGGAATTAACTAAAAATATGGAAATTTGGTGAGAAAATATTTTATAATACTTGAAAATAAAAAATAAAATTATAAAATATTCAAACTTTCAAATAACATTTCATACGAACTGATAAAATTTTATAATTATTGCACCTCTTCACTGTCGTTCCGCTAAAAATGTTCGGTTTTTTTCAAAAAAAAAAAAAAAAAAAAAAAAAACTAGTTACAAATGTAAACAGCTATGTATGTGATAATAATTTTATTGTTTAGACAATTTAATAAATATGAAAAATATATATTTTTGTATACTTTATTTATGTATTGTAGGTGTGTATGTTTTTTTTTGTGGTACGTATGTTTGTATGTATGTATGCGTTTAAATAGTCATTGATGTATGTACGTAATGTTGGTATGCAAATAATGCAATGAATATGCACGTATGTTGGTTTCGGTGTTTATAAATAATTTTTATTTTTTTAATTTTATTTTATTTTATTTTTCACACAAATGCATATAAATTAACAACTGATTTATTTTTTTTAATATTATTATGAAAACATTAAAAATGATTTAATTTTAAATATTCAATATAGTGAAATTGCGTACATCACTGAATATAAATATATATGTATATAACGTTACATTTGAATTGGTGTGTGTGTGTGTGTGTGTGGGTGTTTATTACATTAGGCGCTAAGTCATAGTGTTAACATAGTTATTGTTGTTTTTTTAATATTACAAACGCATACATATGTATTTAGATATATATCGATATTTTTTTTAAACAAATATGTATGTATGCATGTACAACTATTTTATTTTTATTTTGTTTTTGTATAGGTCCGTTTTTGTAAATTTAATATTATTATGCTAAACAATTTTTTTTCTTAATATCTTTTTATTGTTGGTTTAGTATACTCTCTGTGAGATAATTATTTTATGTATGTATAACTTTGTTTTTGTATGTGTTTGTATATATTTATGTATGTGTGTGTGTGTGTGGTGTATTATCGCCTAAACGCTCTTAAAAACTCCAAACAATTAATATTTATGTATGTTTGTATGTATATGTATACGTATAATTTTTTGTTTTATATGTATATTTGATAATATTTTAACGCAGTGGGTGACACACTAGGCTAATAATAAAACTTAAAACAGTCATAAAGTGTAATAAAACATTTTAGTGTTTCTTTGTTTTTTGCATTTTTCATTCTAATTATTTTACAATCAAAATTATGCTGCAGCCAAAGCGGCACATACACAAGCACATATTTTTCTACAAGCGCAGCTAGATTTGTTGTTGTTTTTGTTTTCTTTTTTTTTTTTGTTTACATTTAAAATATACTCGGTACGTAGTAAGAACATTTTGCTATGCTGCTGTTTCATGTAGTTGTAGTTGTTTTTGTTTGTGTTTTTTTTTTAGCAAATAATAACGGTTTTCTACACGTTCGATAACGAAGTCAGTTGGTTTTTAGGATTTTTGTTTTTGTTATTTGTTATTTTTTTTCAAATTAACATTAAATTTGCATTGTAACTCTGTAAATTTAATTTAAAATTAATTTCATTTACTTAATTTACTAATTACTCTAATTAGCGCTCCATTCTCCTCTTTAAGGCGTTGATTCTCCGTTTTGTAAACTTCCAATTGCTATTCGAAACAGAAAAAGAGAGAAGGAGAGACAACAAGATTAGTAAACATTAATATTGTAGATAGATGTACAGTTATTTTTAATATCAGTAAATATAATAAACAATTATAACGAATTGTAGTAATGCCATATTTAGAAAAAAATTAACGTAACATCAATAAATTTAATACAGATAACGAATATTGTAATCTTGCATAGTAATCAAGTAACCGCATTGCGAGCGTACGAGCGGCGAGCAATAAGTTTATAAAGCTGTGTTCGAGCTTACAGTTTTATTATATAATTATTAACTAACTAATTACACCGAGAGTATTTGTAAGTACAAGTTTTTACATTAATATATGTAGAAATTGTATAAGCGAGTTGCAAAAGAACACACCAACTCGGTTAAATGCAATTATTTATATATTTTAAAGCTATTATTGGCTTTAAATTGTTCAACAATGATTTTCAAATGATTAAATAAGATATTTTGATGTTTTTGAATATAAAATAAAATACATTTTTTTAAAAAAGTGGCAACCCTCTTTTTCAAAATTTCGAAAATCACATGAAAATAGGTCGGAATTTGAAATAAGTTGGCAATACCTTATAACTCTTTACCTTAGATAAGCTAAAAACTAAATTTTATACATGTGGCAACATTTTTTTTTTAACTTTTTCCTACGTCTTTTGACTTAAGACTTCAAATGAACCCCAAGATATGAAATATGATTACACTTCAGCGTTTTCATATAACGACTAGTATTTAGTTTGCACCGAATACCCTTTTTTCCAAACCATTTTCTTAAATACAGCATAATAAAACCAACACAGAGCGAATTTCTGCTTTATTTTCAAAATCTTTTCGAGAATTAACAAACATACAACGCTAATTACAAACCAATTATTTTGTAGAATATAATATTGAACGAAAAAAAATCACGTAGACAAAATGAATACGGCATGCAAACGAACGAGAACGAACGACGTCATGCAAATAAATGTATATACATATGTTTGTAAATAATAAATAAATAAACTTAAAAAGTTTTTAATTGTTTTACATGATAAACATTTATATTCGAAGAAAAACACACGCACGTGAACGCAAAATTGTGGCAACAACAGCGCATAAGCAGCAATTTTGAGGAACGAATTGGAGTGAAGAGAGGCCGGGTGTATGAGAGCGCTTTAAGGAAAAGTAGATTTGAAAAGTCCATTGGTGATGAAGTGCTGTCAATTATTTCATGATTTAATGAACAAGGGTGAAGATGAAATCATCGAAATATCATCATATGTTTTGGAAATGATGGATGAGGGAAAATCAAAAGCGAGAGATATTCTTGAAAGTCTCTGATCCTTCCTTAAACCATTTCTTCACTTTTAATATCTCTTCAGACAACTAAAAAGTCAAGGATGGATGGATACTGTTCTAACTCAAGGCATTAAATAGTCTGAGTACATAGCTTAGCAAAGAACATACTCAGTTCGTGACTCGGTGTTATCTGATTTCCTCGTTGTTATTATGTTCTAAGTACGATTTTCGAATTTTGTGCTTTAACATATTTCATTCTAAAAAGCTACGGAACAATTAAATGGGCGTTTCTCTCTTTTTAATGAAATGAAGAAATTTCACCAACAAAAAATAAATCTCTCTTTTCCGTCTTTCATCTTAATAAGAGAGCTTGTCTCGACTTTTTCTTCCCAAAACATCATTCATAAGAATAAATAGACGATAATTACAATAATCAGAAATCATCATCACTAACAGACAGCTCATGAAACACAAAAACCTTTGGAAAAATCTGTGATCCCAAGAAAAAATCAACAGTTCAACCCACTGTTCTTCACTTTTCATAAAAATATATTATATAAGGGTGTCACCAAAAAACGTATTTACTCAATTTAAGAGAAACTCTGAGAAACACAAAGTTTACATACATAATTTCTTAAACTTCAAATTATATACCTTTTTATCGAAGATTTGAAAAATCAAACTTTAGAAATGATTAAGTATTAATGACTTTCGGCACATACAAAAACAAAAAAATAGAACTTCAAAACAAATTTCGAACATTTTTGCACAACAAAAGACGTAACATAAGTTGTTGTTATTAATAAATTTAAGAAGTTATATAGTAGAAGACAGTTTAGCCAATAGACAACAGTGAATTTCGCCCAAACTCCAACAAATACAATAAAAAAGTTGCCAATTATACAAAATTCGATTCTCATAAATACGCATACAAAACACGAAACAGAACCAAAGAAGAATATTTTATTGTTGTTAACGAATATATTCCTTAATTTTTTACAATATTAATTTTTTACTTATTTAACAAAATTTCATGAATATGCACAGTATAACCTCTGTATAGAGAAGTATAACCAAAAAGAATAGTAATCATTACGCATACAAACAACAGTTTAACAAGGAATCAACAGTTTGCTCTAACACAATGTTACCCTTTAAGTGATTTCTTGAAATCTTTAGCGGTGATTTAAACGATATTCAAAAGAGACGATTGCCGGAAAGCTTTACAAGTGATTTTGTGAGTATAAAGAATTGGTTGATCCTATAGCTTACCTGTGTAAGAAGCATGTTCCTAAAAACTTAACTCAACTCTAGATAATAAGTCTAATGACATAAAATATAATTGTTTTCGATCTAAAGGCAATCAACTGAGATTTTAGACTATTTGCCGAGATCATTTTATTATATTTGAGAATCCGACCTCGTTCTTATGATAGATGGAATACTCTCAGGAAAATTGTGAATATGTGAGTAATTCTTTAATTTCTGAATATTATCACATCTAATTATTTATGATCTATTCAAAAACAACTTTCAAGACTCAGTAAAAAATGAAAAAAAAAATATTTATTCGTTCGCTAATATGATGTCGGCAAAACAGCTGATTCTCTCACAACTCTATACTGTATACTAGAACCACTTTTTCTCAATTCTCTTATTGCTTCTGAATTCTCTTGAGTTCACCGTTTTCATCAGAGATTATTATACAAATACCGCAAAGACTACAGGCAATACAATCCTCCTTTTGAATACCATGAATACCATACATGTGAATTTACTAGTACGAACGAAAAAAAAAAACAGAGTTGCAAAGAAAACATTCATATTAACATTATGCATACCGGCGTATGTGCGAAGTAGGTGGAACCACAAGTCAAAACTTTCGAATTAAGTCAACGTCGAGATGGTTGTTGTTTAAAGATGGAGTTTTTAGAAAATAAAATGTTGTTTGAAACCAAAGTACCGATTTCATAATGTTTCTGTTGAATCCAAAGCATTTTTTTTGCCAACGAGTGAATTTCGAATAATTTTCCAGGATTTATAAATATATTTTTTTAGTTTTAAAGAATTTAATGCTACGCTAAACGCTTAGCACTAAGCGATTTTGATTTTAGTTAACCTTCCATACAATTAAATACACTTGATAATCATTTCAACTATTTTATTCGATTATTGTGCGGTTATGTTATTAAATTACTATAATCATTTAAATATGTATGTATGTAGTAAAACTATGAGTATACGAGTATTGTTGAGCAATGACAACTGCAAAGTGCGCAGACGCGTGTGACAAATTGTCTCACTTAACTCTTTTCGAACGCTAATTAACGGTTTTAGTTGATACTAAGAGTTATTTGTATCGTTAAGCTTGGTCCATTTGTTCTCTCCAGCATACAATAGTCAAAACTGAATTCTCACGGTAATTCAGTGATGCATTGTTCCAAGTTCCATGTTTCAAAACCATTTCGTAACGAGATTTTTCAGTTTGTAGTCGCCAATTATTCTGTCCAACAAATGTTTTATTTTTTTTTAACCGTCATTCAACATTTAGGGCTCTCTGCAACCTGATTTCTTTTTAAACCCTTGACAGCTTACTAATCGTTTTAATATTTTTAATTTAGCTACGTTTGTTTATACGAGCACACGTAGATCATTTCCATCCGCAGTATTCACACTGTCTCTGCGCAAATTGTCCAGCTTAATAGGAGCTTAAATACTGTAGCCCTTTAGCCGGCGCTCTTATTTCTTTCCTTCCTCTCCTTAATGAACACTTATCTTTAGACATATTTATTCGCAAATTCGTAAATAATTTTTTCTTTCAACTACTCATTTCCTTAGACTACAGCGTATATAATTCACAATTAATTAAGAGATTATTTTTTTGGTGCTTCATTTTCATTGATTAATGAAATTATTTTGATTTTTTAGCTAGTTGACTTTGAGCTGAGGTGGTCAACTTGGATACGACACGCGTGAGAGCGCGATTCTCCGCACGCAAACGCTCATTCTCAGTCTTTAGCTTCTGCAATAGCTAAAATGACAAAACAAACAACAAAAGTGATGGAGAAAAAAAGAGAAGAACGAGAAGTATAAGAGCATGGTAATTAACAGTTGTCGTTTGATTTCGATGATTGATGGATTGATTGATTGGTGAAAACATGAAAAACATACAATGACGAAGATGCGGATGTAAAGGACTGAGTTATCAAACAATTGCATGGTAAACTTGTATTCAGGTGGGTGGAAACAAATACGAAACAAAATTCACACAAGTTGAGTATGATTTTGATGATTATGAGACTGATGAAATCATAAGTGGTGAACTGAGGCTGAGAGTTGTCATGAATGAAGGTTAATGAGAGATGCAATGTTGCAAATATGAATGAGAAATGCGAATTATTCAATATGTGTTCGATATGCGAAGGATAATTAAGATAAGTTCATATGGTGGATCTGGACAATTTGAATGTTGAATGTGTGTAATGGTTGTCATTAAGTGATATGTGAAACAACGACGTCAATATACAACCGTTATAATACAAAAAAATATGTATATTTTCAAATAGTGAAATCTAAAAAAAAAAAAAATTAAATTAATTTATTGAATAATGAAATGAAAATGCACTGCAAGAGATTTAGATGTATCTACAATGAATAACTGCCAAAGTAATTAAATTCATTATTATTCTCGATTCTGATTTAGAATCGAAAGTTGAATAGATATTGAAAATAGAAGCTCTAACATAACACATATATTCTAAATTGAGCGTTTCTGTCGAAACATTCATCACAAATCGGTCTAATGAGCATTAAACCAACTTTTATGAATTAGAAAATATTTTTCAATTATGTTTTATTCATTCGAAAATCGTAATATTTGAGCCAGAGAAATTAAATTTGATTTCAAAACGCTAAGGTTTAGAGATTTATGAGGTAAATGCACTAATTAAAATAATCGAAAATTAGTGAAAGCTTAAAAGCTTTCATCATTTTAAGTTTCTATCATGAGAAATAATTTTTTCCAACTCATATTACTCGAGAAAAATAATAATTTCACGTTCAAACGGTAAGATTTAAATTTTTAAGGGAAATGCACTAATTAAAACAATCGAAAACTAGTGAAAGCTCAAAGCTTTCATCATGTTAATACTGTCATGAGTAGAGCTTTTAATCACTCAGAAATCGATAAATATTTTCAATAATTTTCATATTCCCTGGTGTCAAACTACAAGACCTTCGAAAGCTTTCAAAGCTTTGGAGACCAAAAGTTTGGAGCTTTTACAAAGTTTTTGTTATTAGTATTCAAAAAATATATTTCTCAGAGTAATGTAGCATAACTGCGTATTTTTTATATATAAAAATTGAACGTTAGTTCGCAAACAGATGATTATGAATACGTGAAAATGTAAAGTTACTCATCAATATTCTTTTAAATGATTATGATGGCTGTAGCAACCTTAGACATAATTCTTTTAATGCTTTAAATTATTAAAATTATATTTTTGGGCTTAGTAAAATTGAAAAGAAATGTGCTTACATCGAATTGAGGTTATTGTTAACAGTGTATAAATACATCACAGGGTGCAGATTATGAAGAAAAACTTCGAAAACCCCATACTGTGCTATGTAAATTTGTGCACGTTAAGGTTTTTGAGTAAAAAAAAATAGTAAAAATAACTTAAGAACTAAATTGTTTTCAAAAACAAAGCAACGACGATGAAGCTGGAGAAAAAGCAGAAGCAAAAACCAAAAAACGGCAAAAAAACTAAAAAAAAAAATAAATTAAAAATTTTATAGTATAAAAATTGTCATGTGTAATTGGCCAAATGTATCTCACGGAATTTTATTCTTTTATAAGAATTATTTCTTTTTTTTTCGAAAAACGAAAATATGGTCACTTAAAATATATAGAGAAAAATATAAAGCATTTTTATTGTAAAAAATTAAGCTCTCTGTCTTAATAAATCAACAATTGATTTAAAAAATTATAATAAATAGAATCTCACTAAAACACAAAAAAAAATAATAATAAACAGTTATCGATAATGCATCGAAAGCTTATTTTTAGCGTATATGCAATCGAAAGCTTGATGTTAAAGCACTTGCTTAGTGTAAAAAAAATATAAAAAATAAGCTTGTTTGAAATATAATTTGTATAAAGGATGTTAATAAATCACAATAGCGTCGGGTTAAGTGTCTCAAACAACAATTAACAAACAAAAATATACACAACTGTAACTGTGATAGTGTAAAGGGGGTACGGTAGAGGGGGTGCATACATATTCGTATGTGTGTGTAGTATGTCAGTTGTGTATGTGTGTGCATGTGTGCTTTGGAAAATTATTTACCTTTAACTCTTCTTCCATTTCGGAAAGTTTGCGTTCCATTGCTCTCCTTTCGCGTTTCTCAAGCTCTGAGAGTGAGTTTTTAGTTGTCTGCAAAAATTAAATTTGCGAAAAATTTTGTTTCGATATTTTCTTTTCTTCTCTTCTCATAAATTTAGTGATTAACAATTTTGTGTTTTTTTTTTGGGGTTTTTCTACAACAAATGTATGTAAATATATCAATTATAATAGCAGGCGAGAGCAGCGTTTAGCGGAAACTTATTTCGTTTTTTTTTGGTATAGGCGGGCGGGTGAGTGGGGTGTGTAAATCAGTGTGTGTGTGAGTAAGCGTGTGTGCAGTACGCTTTTTGACGGAGTAAATTAAATTAGCAAGGCGTAGAGGATAAGAGCGTAGCCCAGCGTGAAGAGTATATTTGCGTTTAGACGCTGCGAGCAGCGTGGTATTGTGAGTGGAGGAGCGCAAGTGTGATATCTCTATTTCTCTCTGTTAGTAGCTGAAATTAGTTTCTTTTTTCTTTCATTTTTTGTGTGTCGATAAAGCAGTGGTGCTGTCTACGTTCTCAACGTGTTTATGATCTATTGGATTGTATATTTTTTGATTGTTTCGTCTGGTACATTTTGTTTGTTTTTGTTTCTACACATTTACTTTTAACATTTTTCGTGCTAATTTTTCTTCTCAACTGTTTATATTGAAATCCCTACATCATTTTTGACCTATGTTTTCAGCATATACTCTGTTATTGTTTATTTTGTTTTCTGTTGAAATTGACTTTTCGGTCAATTTTATTAATTGCTTTCTATTTAAGCGTATATTTGCGAAAAATTGTGGTTTGCTTGTGGCGGCTGTCGGCTTTTTGCCAAATACGCATTAATTGTTTATTTGTATAAATTATTATTTCAATATCTAAAGATATGTATGTATGTTGTCAGCGGGCAATGCACGTTTAGTATAATTTTTGTTGTTGTTTTTTAAATAGTTTTTATAGAGCTGTTGTTTTTTTTATTGTTTGCTTTTTTATGTTTTTGCTTCTATTTTGTTTATTATAATTATTTACTATTATTTTGTATAAAAAAAAATAATCTATTGAAGATTATTCAGCGTTCTTTAGCTAAGATTTGTAAAGTTATTGTATTTTTTTCACTTACTGCGTTTGTAAATCTTTCGAGTGTTGCTCTACTTTGTACGATTTCATCATCTTTCTTCTTAAGCTGCTGCTTGAGCTTGTCGTTCTCCAATCTGAAATTGTTAAAAAACAGATTTTTTATTTTCGAATAAAAAGATAAAATTATAAAATCAGTAAAACTTAAGGAAAAAGAAAGAAAGTAAGAAATCTTGTGTGATTTACATATTTTAGATATTATACGAACGATCAATATCGGTAGATCGATCAATGTTCGATAAATAATCGGTGAATTTCGTTATTTCTTTCATGTTCGGAATTTTATGCAACAAATGAAATGCGGAATTTATTTTCCAAAAAATCCACACCTAATACATTTCCTTGCAATTTTTCGACTAACTGTAGGTTGTAGGTTTCTTTTGGCGATGGTATGGATCATTTTCTCTCGGATGTTTTCCAAGATATGGCGCATCGTCCAAAGAAACTCTGATAAGATCCAATCAGTTCGTTGACGGTGTGCTTTAATATTTTACCCAGAACGCTCGATAGGACCCTTTATATTCGTTATTGAGTAGGCTCCGACCTATTAGTTTACCTTATTAGTTCTTCGCCGCCGTATTTGAATAGCTCACCCGGCAACCGACAATCAGCACAGCTGCTTTGTTGTTCTTCAAGCGGATAATTGCTATTCGAATTTCTCTATGGTCGGGCAATGGTACATCTTTTCCAGCGTCATGAATTGGTGAATCGGGTCCTGGGTCTCCTGGTGTTGCTCTTACACTGCCATTAAGCAAGTTGGCGAAGTGTTCCCTCCATAAACCCAATATGTCCTGGACATCAGTGACCAGATCACCTTCTGGTTTCTAAAAGAGAATGCTCTCATCGTACTAGCTCGTTTCTAGGCGTTGCCAAAATCAAATTTTTTCGTCTGCAGCGGTACACAGTGATTTTGAGACGCCGTTCCACATTATTCTCTTATATCGAGATGCTGTTGAGTGCTTCTAGAGAGCATGAATGCAAATCGATTAGAAAACTGCTCGGCTGTCCGTTGCGATTGCAGCTTATCGACGATTGCAGAGAGGCGACGTAAGTACCCATACATCGTGTATGAGCTAGCTAAGCTTCCAAAACTTTATAGGTTCGATTACTCGATATTGAAAGGGTTAAATTTCCGACGAGGAATCTATTCTAGCGAATCTGTTCTACGCATTTTTTTCGCACCCAATTACATATTATTTTTTTACCATGTTCGAAATAGCTTCGTTCTTTCCACTTTTGTGTAGTTTTCTATATCATGTGACGTCAGCATAACAGTGATTATATCTGACTTTCTAAATCCAGTGAAGAAAGCACCTTTTTTTGACCACTGCGACGACGATTTTCAATTACTTTTTAAACTTATACTTACTTTACAGCCTCCCATAGAGCCTTGTAGTCGATGGCTTCGCCATTCTCTGACCTATCACGTGCTTTATTCTCGTCTGTCGTGGAGTTTGCGTTGGTGTTGGCGTTAGTGGTGCTGCTCAAACGTGAACGTGATGTGCCGCGCTCACCGCCACTCTGGAAATGGAGAAAGACAAAACATTACATTTGATACATTAAAGTAAACAAATTACAAATTAATATCGAGTTTATAATGACAATAAACAATTTAAACTAATAATGGCAACAACAACAAACGCTTGTGTAATTATATAGTTTTTGCTAAAATTACACCCGAACGTACTTCGTAACCTTCACTCTTCTCTGACGATGCGCTAACGGAACGTTGCGCCGCACTACGTGAACGCGAACGATTACGCGATTTACGTTCCTGCTCACGCAACGAATTGCTGCGTCCCACCAAAGCGGCCATGGCGGCTGCGCTGCTGCTGCTCACTGCCGCCGCAACAGATGTGGGCGCTGCGGTGCTGCCACTGTATGAACTCAAATTACTATTCGAATTGGAAATCTTGGTCAGAGTGGGCGTTGAGCGTGCGCTGCTCGGCGTGCTTCTGTACGACGAACTGCCGGTGGAGCTGCCTTTGAAGGAGTTCGATTTGCCAGCGCTGCTGCCTAAGCTAAACGAAGCGGTGGTCACACCATTGTCATAGCTGGTGTAGGGACTCATGTAGCTGCTCGCGCTGCTGCTGTAGGGATTCGAACTGTAACGCGATTCATAGCCACTGCTGCCACCACCATTGGCTGTGGATTGTGAGGAGTTGTATAAATATGATTTGTTATTATTGTTGTTGTTCGTATTACTACTATTGCTAGTACAATTATTGGCGGTGCATAAGGCGTTGGTATTATGAGATCTCGACATGCTGCTGCTGCTACTGGTTGAGGGTGTGCAATAGGTGCATTTGCATCTATGGCGGCTACCGGTGGGCGATAGCGAAGCATGTCGAGACGTTCGTTGCACTGTAAGCTTTGACGTTGGCGGATGGTAATGATGGTGATGTGAGGTGGAGATGATGCAGGTGGAGGAGGAGCTATTCGGGTTGGTGGATTTTGTATATTGCTGTTGCGCCTGCGGTTGATGAGTATACTGATGATGATTGTGATTATGATTATTTTGATGGTGTTGATGATGGTGATTGTCAGCGCTAATGCTGACTTTTCTTGGCGTGACATAATGAGTGGCGTCTTTTTTCAATGCTGTTGTTGCGCTGGAAATAGCATGGTGGCTGGCTGAAGTGCTAGTAGCTTTGGTTGGATAAGCGGAAGTAGCGGATGTGCATGTGTACTCATAGCGGCCAATTACAATGACGCCACCGCCAGCATTTTTACCGTTCGAATAATACGAGCTGCTGCTGGCGCCAGCTGATGCACGACTTCCGGCTGTGCTGTAGAGATTATCACGCGAACCATAAATACTCGCATACGGACTCTGGTAGTAAGAAGAGGATGTGGCGCCAGACGAACCATTCTGATAATACCCTGTACTCAGAGGACGTGATGTAGAGCTGCCGTAGCCATTTGTATGATTGCTGTTGTAATTGCTGCCGTTATAATTGTAGGCGCTACCACCACCGATGCCCGAGGACGAGGTGGCACGCGAACTGGAGAGTGAACGACGACGCGATGAGCCGGCTAGCGGCTGGGCGGTGCGGGAACGTGAACGAAAGGACATTGCAGCAGCGGTGCTTCAAGTAAGACCACTGTGTGGGGTGTGTGTGATGTGGATAACTCTCGAGCTGCTTACTTGCACTTTGAAATTTCGGTCTTTAGAAATATTTTTATTTTCTTTTGTATTATTATTTATAATTACACACAGTTTGGCATGAGTTCACTGAACCAAATTGTGTTCTCAGCGTGTTTAATTTTCGCTCAACTATGAAAAATTACAACAAACAATTTTAGCGAAAATCTTCAAATTAAGCATTTTGTATACAAAAATGCAACGCGCACACAACACAACGCAGTCAAATCGAAATAAATGAGGCGTTTACGAGCGTGAGTTTCGAAAATGTATGCATTTGTTTATGCAAAATTTTTATAATGCCACTCAAAAATTCAATTAGGCGTAACCAAAATAGTGCCGCATTTAGGAAAAATTAAATAAAAACAAATAGGAAGAGGAAGAACAAATGGAAATAAATTGGATTACAAGAGTATATATCTCAAGGGAATAAAAACAAATAATATAAGTCAGAAAAAACACACCAAAAAAACTAAAAACACAAAATAGAAACAATAATAAAAAAAATCATAATAAATAAAACAAAATGTTAACAAATAATGATGTAGATGAGATAATAAAAAAAAAAACAAATACTATAATTAAAAAAAAATTAAAATACAAAAAAAAAAAAATAAAAATTTACAAAAAAAATTAAAATAAATAATCTTTTCGAAGATCATTTAAACTGCCAACCAGAAATACATGTCCAAAGAGCCATGAAAATTTGACGTCAGTAAAAAGAGCTTATCCAACGTAACATATGCAAATAGCAAATGAATCGGAAAAAGTCTACTAGTACCAAACTTAAATCGCACATTTGCTTAATTTGCGTTGTTGCTGCCGATTTTCAATTGTACAACATCCACTCGTAGACACACCTACATCTTCACATTAGCACATACGATCAGGAAACAAGCAGATAAAGTAATACAAAGCAACACATGTTTAAGCGAAATTGTTTTCTTTCGAAATAATAAAAGCAGATAAAGCAAAGACACTAGCTATATTCCATAAACCACAACGCGCCGACTGCTGAATCACCCACGCGGTATTAAGTAAATGAAGAGGAAAACTAAAAATACACAACACAGATGTACATACAGCGCGAAGGAATTGGGGGAAAACTTGCCAATGCCCAATGTATGGCCTGCAGGAAAATCGAGAGAGCAGGTGGGGTGAATTACTACGAAGTAATGGCAATAATCAACAGTATTCATTTTACATTATATTTCGGTTTATCTTAACTCATTTGAACTCTCATGGTCTCATTTACATTTTTTTAAAGGCGAAATCAAAAGATTCAAAAGCGACAAATTTTTTTGAGCCGACTACTTTTCTTAAAATTGTAAATATATAATTTCTGGGATATGTATCAAGATAACAAGGAATCACCATTGTTCCAGAAACACTAGATATAGGACTACGGATAGGCTGGAGGATATATTCGTATTGGATCGTTAGAGAACCCCACTAGAATTGAAAGGATGTGTTTTATGGGTTCTGCGCCAAAGGAATAAGTTGAATCGTTAGAAATTTTGGTCAACAATGACTTCATGACAGTCAGGTGTCTTGAGCTACATAGTTGTAAAGAAATTACTGACAGTCGTTGGAACCGAATCCAACTGGCAAAGGATGGAGTCCATATTTTGGAGTTGTATGGAGATATTTTCATCAATATTCTTCAAAATAAAGGGTGATTTTTTAAGAGCTTGATAACTTTTAAAAAAAAAAAACGCATAAAATTTGCAAAATCTCATCGGTTCTTTATTTGAAACGTTAGATTGGTTCATGACATTTACTTTTTGAAGATAATTTCATTTAAATGTTGACCGCGGCTGCGTCTTAGGTGGTCCATTCGGAAAGTCCAATTTTGGGCAACTTTTTCGAGCATTTCGGCCGGAATAGCCCGAATTTCTTCGGAAATGTTGTCTTCCAAAGCTGGAATAGTTGCTGGCTTATTTCTGTAGACTTTAGACTTGACGTAGCCCCACAAAAAATAGTCTAAAGGCGTTAAATCGCATGATCTTGGTGGCCAACTTACGGGTCCATTTCTTGAGATGAATTGTTCTCCGAAGTTTTCCCTCAAAATGGCCATAGAATCGCGAGCTGTGTGGCATGTAGCGCCATCTTGTTGAAACCACATGTCAACCAAGTTCAGTTCTTCCATTTTTGGCAACAAAAAGTTTGTTAGCATCGAACGATAGCGATCGCCATTCACCGTAACGTTGCGTCCAACAGCATCTTTGAAAAAATACGGTCCAATGATTCCACCAGCGTACAAACCACACCAAACAGTGCATTTTTCGGGATGCATGGGCAGTTCTTGAACGGCTTCTGGTTGCTCTTCACCCCAAATGCGGCAATTTTGCTTATTTACGTAGCCATTCAACCAGAAATGAGCCTCATCGCTGAACAAAATTTGTCGATAAAAAACATTTCGAACCGAACACTGATTTTGGTAATAAAATTCAATGATTTGCAAGCGTTGCTCGTTAGTAAGTCTATTCATGATGAAATGTCAAAGCATACTGAGCATCTTTCTCTTTGACACCATGTCTGAAATCCCACGTGATCTGTCAAATACTAATGCATGAAAATCCTAACCTCAAAAAAATCACCCGTTAGAAAAACTAATACCAATCACTAAGGTTCTTGAAAGTCCGATCAACTCTTTTGAGACCTGAGGAGCATGATCTCGGAAAAATTGACCAACAATGAGGGATACTGATCGAGTCTAAGGCTAATTTTTAATCCAAAATGGTATCGAAATGTTGGAAAATAATTGCTATGATCGATACATTGGTCTCATAATAATAACACGTTGATCCATATCAGATTTGAACTATAATTGGAAGTTATTTGGAATGTTTCTTAATTTTACTTTCCAGAATAACTGCCATTATGCAGTCAGCAGAGTAATTACTTTATATAATAAAAAAAAAAGATTTTAAGCGAGTTAATAATTTTATGATAATAATAACTAATAAAAAGTTGTAGTTATTAATTTTTTTTTAATTTAATTTTTATTATTACTTTTTATTTTTGTTATTATTATTTATTTTTATTTCCTATTCAATTTCATTTATTTTTTAATTTATTGTATTTTATTAATTTTTTTAGTTTATTTATTCTTTATTTATTATCACAATTAACTCATCTCAATCACTAATTTTTCAATTCGATGAACGCCTAAAATTTGTTTATTTTATGCTTGTTTATTGTTTTTATAGACTTTTATTGCTTTTCCTCTTAAAATCTCAAACATAATGGCATAATGTGCAGCCTAAATACAAAATTTTATATCATTGTATTTTATATTCACTAACTGTTACGAAATTGCTAAGATATTGGAATTCTTTATATTTTTTTACAGATGGTATTTTTTTGGAAAACACCTGCGCACAAATGTTAAAGCGTTTTCGCAACAGCACAAATTCTATGTATTTCATTAGATGAATGTGAATTTTCAACACAATACAAGATGTCAGCTGTTAATCCTTCCCGGTGTTTAAAAATAATTCATATCGTCACATTTTCATACGAATCGTGTCAGCTGCCAGCGAGTATAATATTCAGAAAAAAAAAAATAATCAACAACAAAAAGTCCGAATTTTATCAATGCAATCGAAAAAAAAGCCGGCGAGAAAGCAATTTGTGTGAAATGAGATTCGCAGTTTACGTAAAGATACACGTCTTCTATGCCACTTTAATTAAATGCCACGCAAATTGTGCGCCGTGCAACTGCTGAAACTCAACTAAAATGTGATGCGTTCGGATGACATCATTTTGTGGTGGCAAGCAAAAATGTTGTCAGGAAAAATTCGAACAAACAATAAAATTAAAAATTAAAAAAAAAAAAGTAAAAACTGAAGAAAACTTTATTGGCAGCACACGCTTGTACGCGAAGTCGTCAATGCTTTGCAAAAAAAAAAAATTGTACAAAAATGGTAGCAAATTTATAGCAGTTAGTAGATGCACGACTCTAGAGAGTCGCCTAGAGACCACCAACACCATATATGGTATTTAAAAATCGCACAAAAACAACCATAAACTGACATACACCGCAAGCGAAGTCAGTAGTAAAACACTTTGGCGCAAAATAAATAAATGTTTCAAATGTCATGACTTGACTGTGACACGCTGACAGCGGTGATGATGACGATGACTAGTATTACATGCACAAAACAAAAATAAACAGATTGAAATAAAAAAAAAATAATTCTAATAAAAATAAAGTCAAAATAAAAAAAAAAATTAAGAGCCATAATTATAAAAAAAAAATAAAAAATAAAAAAAAATATAAAAATAAAAAAATATAAAAATAAAAAAAAAATATAAAAATAAAAAAATTATAAAAATATGACAAAGGAAAACAATTTATAATTTATAAAAAATTATTGCAAAATATAGAAAAACAAATAAAGTTAAAAAATAAAATATAAATGTAAAAGAAATTAACCAAAACAAAATATAATTTAAAATAATATTAAATAAATTAAAAAAAATATATATATATAAATGTGAATTAAAAAATTGTTTTTTAATATAAATTAAAAAAAAAATATAAAAATTTAAATGAAAAATATATATAAATTTAAAAAATATAAATAAAAAAATAAAAAAATATAAATAAAAAAATATAAATTAAAAAAAAAAATATTTTACATAAAAAAAATCACATTTAAATTGACACACGCAACGACATTCAATCCGACAATGTTGCATCGACTATAAACAGTTGTGGCGACAGCTGCATTGTGTTGTGCATTTTTTATTGTTTGACTACTTTTGTGGTAAACTGTCAATAACCGCAAAAATGTTTCGATTAAAGTCAATAAGATCTGTTACACCGTATACGATTGCCAAAATAAACTATTTTTTACAACAAAATCAAACGTTGCAAGCAATTGCATTAATTAATTTTCAATTTTCAATATTTTGTAGAAATTTCAAAATTTTCTTTTTGTTGTACGTTAAAAATTTATATTTGCTTTGTATTTATTTGCTTTCCGACTTGTGCACGCCTAAACGTCTAAAATGAAACTAAATTCATAAAAACATAACGTTAGCATTTTATTTTAAACTAAATGTTAACGTGATATTTTCCAATACTTTTTCAAATAGCAGAGTTGAGAAACACTAGAAAATACCTGCTCAGAGAGCAAGCAAGCACCCACGATGTGAAGGAAAATGAGCGACAACACAAATGTAAAGACTGTCTGTACGTAGCGGAAAAGCGAATGAGCATAGCAATGCATGCGGGAGCTTATTTCAAGTGATCGTGAGCACAATTTCACGTAAGTCATAACGTGAGCGCGTAAAACGTGCGCCAACAACATTTTGGGAGGTTGGGTGTTGTGTTTGTAAGTGTGCGTGTTTGTGTGTCCACCGTATGGGGGGCAAATATGCCGCAAATGCGGAAAATTCAGGTACAAAACGGAACGCGTGCGGCACATTGACCGTAAAAGAAAGTGTTTTCATTACTTTCCGTTGTTCTTATTTCATTCGAGAACACACATACACCTATTATATAAATGTAAGCATACGGAGCGTTCAAGAAAAAGTGAAATTTATTTATCGATTAACTGCATTTTAAAACGTTTAATTAAATCTATGAATATCACATGTGGATGTTTGTTTTCATTAACCCCACTTTTTAACATGAAGCAACACTTAATTTGGTGGTTTCTTAAACGGGTCATAGTAGAACGGTAATGCCTCCATATTCCTAGAAAAAAGTCAGATTTCTTCTTTAATGAATATTGCTCGGTACAAGTAATCTAACATTAAGAATATACCTACTAGATTTTTCGCACAGGAGTTAATTGATCAATTAACCTACTCGATTAAAGCGCTGATTTTGATCGATTTACCATACATAAGAAAAAGCTTATTTTACTAAATTAATTTTTAATCGAATCGAATCGAATCGAATTGATCTATTAATTTGGCTATACTAACTACTACTAAGTAGATTTAAAAAAACACTTTTATCATTGAAAGGAAGAATATTTCACTTTTTGATGACTGACGGGCAGTTTAAGTATCTTAACTCCAACCACATTGAACGAACAGGGGGGGGGGGGTTAAAGTTTGACAACTTTTTTTCATTTTTTTAATATTTTTTTCTGAACCATCAACATCTCTGTGTTAAAGTTTTAGGTCATTCGGAGAAAAACTAACGAAGTTACAGCAGGTTGAATAACCATACCTCCAGCTACCTTCACTGAGTGTACAAAACTTTGAATCGATTTTCCCAAATACATATGTCATTTTTAAAGTCGGTGACCAGCCTACAGAAAAAACTACTGCAGCGATCGTTTTGAATAACTACTAACAATTTTACAATAACAAATAGGTCGATTTTTTCGTCTAAAATCGTCATTTTGGCTTGAAAATGGTACCGAAAATTGAAAAATTGAAAAAAACTCGACGTCAATTGAATGATAAACTCATAAACTAAAGAAAGCATTTTGATTTTTTGGTTTCGGATGGTCCAGTGATGCTGTAGGCTGGTCACCGCACAAAAACTTTTTTTCGAGGTGCCTGCAGAGATCGACGATAAATCCGTTATTCCTCGCTATTTTTCGATAAAACTTTTTTTAAGTATCCTTCAAATGTTGTACTTTCATATAATAATAAGTAAAATAAACCTACAGCAATCATTTTTTCCAAAAAAATTCATGAAAAAAGGTCTTTTTTCGACGAAACAAACCTTACAGGGGGGAGGGGGTAAATCAAAAAATATATAAAAAAAATATATAAAAAAAATATATAAAAAAAATATATAAAAAAAATATATAAAAAAAATATATAAAAAAAATATATAAAAAAAATATATAAAAAAAATTATAAAAAAAAATTAAACATCCGTTGAACTTCATACGACCTTTGCTCTCTAATTCAACAATTTTAAACCTATAAAATTTATAGATTCTGATTTAATTTATTTCATGGCACGTGAGCTTCAATAATAAACAGAATTAATGTTAAATCGTAAATGCTCTAAAAACAAGGAAAGGCCTTCCATAGCCCGCCACACACAAACTTCTATATGTCTGTCTTTATATAAAAATAAATGCACATGCCGCAGTAAAAAAATAAATCGCCGACGTCAAGACAATTGACAAGCGTTTTTCACCTGATTTTTCCCGCACACAAAATGTATTTTTAATTATAATTCGGTCAGGTGTTGGGTGATTGCGACTTAAACAGATTTGAAAATTTTCGACGACAGCGCGTCCAACTGGGAAGAGTGGACAGAGCATTATTGGCAATGGAAATTTAAATTGAATTATTTTTTTGATTTAAGGTGTCTACATTGAACTTCAATATTAAAAATAAATCATTGAAAAATATAAAAAAATGTTCAAAAATGCAAAAAAAATTTTAAAAAATCCAAACATTTTCAAAAATATAACGAAAAAAATTTAAGAAATAGAAAAAAAATAATTTAAAATAAGAAAAAAAATATATAATATTTTTAATTCAAACACTTTCTCTATACATATGGTATGTACATAATAACAGCATATAATATTTCATCCTTAAATAACATTATTTAATACATCAAATTTTAAAGCAATAAACAAAAACATAAACATATTTCGAACCTCATATGTGTCTATATATAGTCTGTGTTTTAGGCGGGTTTCTTGGCCAGAAGTTTAACATACAGCACACTATTATGCATTTTACGAGCGGTCGTTCGTTTGGCTTACGCGTACTATGTCAACATGCACATACTCGTATGTACATATGTACAAACTACACTTGACAGCGATCACAGCATTACTCCACGGCGTATGAGAAAGTGCGCCCAACTTCATGCCCAGAGTGGGGCGTTTGTGTTTGTATGGTCGCTTCACATGTGCACAACCACAAATTACATAAATTTTAAACGTTTGCTATTTATAAACACACCAGAAATGTGTTTTGGGGATTTAATGATGTCTTTCAGAAAATGGTCAAAAGTTCAACGAACGCGACAATTTATATGTCAACTGAGAGCAATGTGAAAATAGAAAATCCATATAAGTTTGTTGTTTAGAAAGCAGCGGGAACAAAATTTTGAGGCAAATAAATATATTTTTCTGTTTTATAAATGTTTTAAGATCCAAGTGGGTGGCAAAGGACGAAGCTTATTTTTCAAATATTTTAGAGTAAATAGTAAATTTAGGAAAAATGTAGCATACATCTAGGTGCTGAGATTATAACTGTTGTAAATAACTAATTCCTTATATTTTTCACAGAGGTTATGGTATTCGACTATTAAACTCAGTGAGTCAAGTTCTTAGAAAACGAAAGTAATTTTGAAATAGCAGGATTTCATTAAATTCTTTCAAACAATGCACTATGTATATGACCACCAAATTTAAAGTAAAATTTCTACTTCCAAATATTCGGTAGTCAACAGATTTGATTGGTATTGTTTAAATCTGGAACTATTTGAGATTAAGACCCTATTTTGAAACTGGAAAGGGCAACAAAACTTAAAGGATATCAAATGAACATTTAACTTTGCTTCCGCCGTTTTCCAATAGATGTCTCTGGGGTCAAGCACTGGTCGATTAAATCGTTTTATATCGATCTTGGACACTTGTGTCAACATTAACCCAACAAAATATTTGTAGAGATCTGTTTGCATCCCAAACTTATTCTCAACTGGAAATATCACTTTTTGAGTCGAATTCTCGACAGTTGCGGAAAATTTTGCTTTTCTTTTTAATTCCAAGAAAAGTGCGGCTAGGGTCTATCGACATTTGTAACCGTTTTTATACATAAAAAAACTTAAATTTACAAAAAAAAAACGATGGAAGCAAAGTTGTAGACCTAATAAATGTGAAACGATTTATGAAATCAACGAATGAAATCAAGCTAATAGTGAATAAGCATCATTTGCCTAAAACATGTACCTATCGATCCGAAAAATTGTTAGGTTAAGTTATTGAACGCTAACATTTGTTGCCTACATTTCAGCGCGCATCATATTGAAATATAAAACACAAAACAGAAGGTCAAAAGGGTAAATACCATTAAGCAGTTTTTAATGTTTTCTATATTAATATCTTTTATAGATTTCTGAGTATAAATAATTGCGATTATATATTACAACGTTTATGACTCGCAGCTATGTTTACTACAAAAGTCAATAGCGACATATTTATAGCATTTACGTTGAGAGATTTGTGTATATTACACATACATATACACAGCGTTAATATTTATCAAGGCATGAAATAAACCGCAGTTATAGTATACGACTATAGAACAAATGTACAGCAGATGTGCAAGATGAAATAATGTAAATCGCTTAGCAATTTCCATTAATAGCTTTAGTTAGTATGGCAGATGATTCAGTTGGTGGCTAAAGCGCACACACACACAGACATACACAAGAAATACATTTTTGCACTTGACAACGTCAATCATAGGCTTCCCGTTAGACAGACAGACGGACACAAACGCTATTGTTTGGCGAGGTGTGAATTATGTTAGGCTGGCGTATACTGAATGTTGACTAATATAGAGCAAAAAAATAACAACAATAACAAAAAAAGCAGCAGATAGTAAAATGAAAACATTTAACAGCACTAAGAGGACATTGGCGGTGATTAACAATCGCTAAACTGTAATTTATGTGCCGCTTTTGGCAATTTTATTATGTTTTAAGAAAACATTTAGTTATTGTTGTAGTTGTTGTTGCTTGCATTAGCTTTTACATGTAAATAGCAATAATTTAAATTCACCGACAGTGCTTTTAAAAGCTACAACAACTAATAATAAATATCTGCAAAATGCTCTAAAATAATTGTCTACAAATTATGCGCTCTAATACCGTTGACCTCAACCATGAGGTGTACCGTTGTTGATTTTAATTGCTTTTCGCTAATGTTTATTAAGCAATCGGCTTAGATATGAATTCAATGTCAATAAAAGCGAATATTACACTTGAAATTGTGCATAATTTGACAAGTGAATGTGTCACCGGCTGCAGACAGTGCGGCGCGTCGGACACTTACAACGCCACAAGGCATACACAAACACACACATATAGTATATACACAAAGGCACACGCTCGATATGAGAAATCATAAGATTTCGATGACAAGAAGAAAACGTAAAAAAAATTTAAACAAAAATAATTAAGAATAAAAAAAAAAATAAAAAGAAAATAAAAAAAAATATATTAAAAATAAAAAGTTAAGAATAAAAAAATGAATGTAATGAAACGAATGAATATTAAAAAATTAAAAATAAAAAATTAAGAAAAAAATAATAAATATTAAAAAATAAAAAAAACATATTAATAAAATATTAATAAAATAAAAAAAATATTAATAAAAAATAATCCTAAAAATGCGCTCATTTTGACACCTTTTCGAAGAAAATAAAGTGTATGTGATGGCGTAAAGCGTCTAAGTAGGCCACACACATGTATTTGCATGCCTGCATGTGTGTGTTTGTGGTGGCACGGTAAATAATACATGCAGATAACCGTAAAAATATACATCTCACCATTAACTAAGCCAAATCTGCGTGCAGCAAGTGGGTCATTGCAGCCGCAAACGGCAGGTAATTAATGCTAAACAGCTGCGCTGACTGAGACGGTCGCGATTGATGGACAGACAACAGACAATAAGCGTGCTGCACCACATTGACTGACCACTTCATAGCACCGACAAGTAGCCTTGGCATGCTGGGATTTGGTTGAAACGCAAAACAAAGATTTAATGGGAAATTTTTGCGGAAAGTACATACCTATACAGTATGTAGGGGACTTATTGGAAGTGGTTACAAGTACTTGACTAAAGAAAAAGGTGAGGACTTAGGTTTATTAATAAATAGTTATTGTAACAGAATACAAAATTAAGCAATAGTTTTGGAGAATTCTGTCGGGTCGCGTCCTTGGTCGAATATAAATCTGTTTACGTGCTAATTTCATAGGTCATTACAGTCAGTTAGTTGATTTGTTATACAACTCTCTCAATTGCAAGAAGAAAATAGGCCCTCCAGAGTAAAAAAATATTATTCGGAATAAATTATGAAACAAATTTTTAAAAGTATCAAAAGGCAAAAAGTCGAAAATCAATTGGGTAACAAGCGAAAACAGCTGATGAGGCAATGATATGTTGCCTACATTTAGGCGCATGCAAATTGAAATTCAAATATCGATTTCTTTTCAACTAAAGTATTAAATATATACGTTATAATTGTATTAAAAGGATAAGGTCAAAATAGATGGTGAGAGATTAATTCGTTGCCTACATTCAGGTGCATACACATTAAAATTTATATCTTAATATTTTAATTAAAGGACTAAATATCTATATTCTAACTGCATTAGAAACCTGAATTCGACATATATTTGGAGAAAATAGCTGATGAGCCTGTAACAAGTTGCCTACATTTAGGCGCATACAGATTGAAATTAAAATTTCAACTATAGAACTAACTATATATCTAAAAAATTTATCAAATTTAATTTTGAAAAAAATTCGTTCCCAATGAGTACGCCACCACTGTAACTGTAAGTGCTTGTGAACAGCAACCCACGCAATTGCGGCCACAAATGCAAATTGCAGCAATCGCACAAAGGTGTGACGCCATTGCGACGTAATTAGCTAAGGAAAATACGTTTTTTTCCTTCACTTGAATTAAATAAATTTTACTTTTAATGTTTACCGCCCGTCGGGATGTGTGTATATTGTGCGAAATTCGTGTATTATGGAAATGCAAACACATAAAAACCAAGCATTTTAAGGCAAACACAAGAGAAATTCCATAAATTCGATTTCATATGGTAGTAATAGACTCAAGTGCTGATTTAATTTCCTTGTACAAATGTATACATTTGCTATATACAAAGATTGGCACCGCTGCGCATTGCAGTTTGCGTTCAAAAATGACAATTACACATGAATTTAAATTTCTTAAGTGTAAAATGTAATCACTTCAGCAGCATAATAATAAAAATAGTTTGAAAGAAATATGTAAACCATAAATAAAGTGTCACTTAATAGTCGAAAAATAAATTTTCAAACGTTTTAAAACCATTATATGCCTACAATACGTTTGTATGTTGTTGTTGCCATTATTGTAAATATTATTTATTATCGCAATAAACACAACCTCATCAATTAGAAATATGCATGAGAGCATACCACTCACAAATAACTAAATATTTAGAAAGAAAATTGCATTTTCAAAGTACTCACCTCCTTCTCTTTATCTTTCTCTTCCGCATCGTTGGCTGAATCTTGTCGCTCTGGATCGAGCTCCTGTAAATGCAAGCAAGTATAGAGAAAAATAAAATATTAAACATTTCACATTGTAAATTTCCGTATTTAAAATGCATAAAATTCATAAATTACAGCAATTAATCAAAGTCTAAGTTCTGTGTACGTAAATACAACAGATGCCTAGTCAAATGAATTGAAATACACAATAAATTATAAAAGGCAAACAATTACAGATTTCGCCGACACCTGCACTTGTAAATTGCAATTGCGTTTTAAAATTTCATATTTGGAATACTTGCTATTTTGAATGTTCGAAAATCGAAAAAGAGAAATTTTGGAATTTCTAATTTCTTTGTTTCTGAAATGAATTTTTCCATTAAATATTTACTCTTGCCTTTTGTACTAATATTTTTTTAATAATTATAAATATAGGGTGATTTATTTGCGTCTATTATTCTAGTGTTATAACTGTTAAACCAAATATTTTCAAATATATTTTTTTTAATTTATTTCGCTTGTTTAATTTATTACTAATAAATATATATATTTTTCTCATTTTAAACCAACAATAAAGGGTGCTTTCAGAGATGTAGAATTTCTTAGAAAAATAATTTTCAAACCAGCTGTCGGAGTAGACATATTCGTTTGGCATTTTTGGTCACTATACTACTTTGGAAAATTATTTTTGTCTCTAAAGAGCACCCTTTATATTTATTCCTATATACTTATATGAGATTTTCGTTACTGTTTCTCGACTTTTCTAATCTCGAAATCTAGACTTTACTATTACCGAAAATATTACCGCGGTAGTTGGTATTTCAAATATTTTTTTTGGAAAAGTATTTTCATGTAATTACACCTCTCATTAACCCAAAATTATTTTAAATAAAAATCAACTACTTACATCCATATCGATATGCACAACGCCGGTGGATCTTCTTTTTGGTTTTCTTCTTCGTTGTATAGCCGATTGAGCAGCCAAATTGCGATTATCATTTTCTTTGTCATTATCTAAAACAAAAAGAAAGAAAAAAAAAATAGTTGAAATAAATGAAGAAAAACAAAGCAAAATTACATCACCTTTATCATCATTATTTTTAGACGTCGAGTTAGCCGTAGCGGCTGTGACGTTAGCTGTAGTTGTGGCTGCAGTAGACGTTGTGGTGGTAGCTGCTGGGATTGTGGCGCTATAAGTGCTATTGGTGCTTCCACCAGTGAGTCGCCGGCCGAAAATGCTGACACCCTCGCTGTGAGCATCATTGCTAAGTAATGTGGTGGATGTGGTGGCATTGACGGGTGCGGACACAGGTCGTCCAATTGAATTCAACGATTGATTCGACGAATTCACTGCAATGAAATGAAAAAATATGATTTTAGAATGTGAAATTATACAAAAAATTTTAACTATATGCATCACTGCATGCCACTTACATGAATTACTGTTGATGCGCCGTTGTGATATGGTTGACGACAGATTGGCAGCGGCAATAACAGCTGGTGCGCTCGGTATAATTGTGCTGTTATTTGGCGGAAATGTATTCCCACTCGATGCATCTTCCAATTTGAACTAGATTTTGAATTATCGAAAATTGTTTTGAGTTAATAATTACGCCCATGACATTGGCTTGTATGCTTTGTATGTTTGTATGTGTGTTTATGTCAAAATAAGGCTACAGCAAAATGTGTCCTGATTGTGTCGATAGCTCGAAACCGCACGTTAATACAGGGTATGTATGTAAGTAATCAAATACTTAAAGTGGGTGGGTGGTAAACGTTCTACATCACAATTAGGTTGGTTTTTGCGTATATATGTATATTTGTAGGTACATAAACTGGGTACACCAAAGCACAGTACAATTTTAGGAAAAGCGTGTCGAAAACACATCTACAGGTTGCGGGAATGTTTTTCTACTACTTTTTTCTTTTTTTTCAAGTTTTATTAAATTTTTCGAAAAAATTCAAATCGGAAGTTTTCTAGTTAATTTCACTGTTATATTAAGTTTTTTTAAGTGTAAAAATATATTTTTCCCAAAACCATATTAATGAAGGTAAATTATTAAATTTTTCTTGAGTGTAATGTATGAGTAAAGAAGTCTTCGATTGATTTTACATATTAAATACCTAATATCCTATTAACATTTTCGAATTTCCTTGTTTCGTTTAAACCTAAATATTTTAAAATATGTAATAACGAGTGATTTATTATTGAATTGAAATGTCAATTTGATCAAAGTAGAGAACCCTAATATGACTTTCTGGCAAAATGAGAAAGTGAGGTTAGTTACTAAAATTTCTAATTCACTTATCAGATCAGTAGTCTTAAATTATTTCAAAAGTTGAAAAATATTCAAGAAAGGAACGACTAACAGAAGTTATTGTTGTGTTCGATAAAACTTTGAATTTTAAATCCCTCACCATTATCTTCGTATGTCTAAGCTCAATCCATAAATGAGGTTAATTTCGATATAGACTCGCTAAAACCTTAATCTAACCTCCCTGTTGTTATAATTAAAAACTAACTTTGTGGGAAAAACTTACAAGCGTGGAATAATTGAGGTGGACATAGTCTCATCGCCTAGACATAGGTGTCTTTTAGATGGGGGCTGCAGAATCATTTAAAGAACAATTTTGGAGACTCCGAGAGACTGAACTCAAGTACCGCGAATAAAAGCGTTCTCATATTCGGACAGTGAATGTTCCCAAAGTATTATTTCTCAAAATAATTTTAGAATATTACAAAAAGAATAATAATAGCGTCTCGGAGAGTTCGATTACATGGAGAACTACCATAATTATCGCTATTTTCGGGAGAATTTCGAGATAATTATATAAAAAAAGAGTTCTCCTTTAAAAATGTATGAAAATGGTGTTTCTTAACCGATAGACAACCAATATTTCATCACACAAATGAGATGAGAGAAAAAACATTCCCGCAAGAATGAACACACTAACAAAACGAGCATGGCTCCTAGCTCTCTAAACCCTCAAATCAAAGAGTGCTAAACTGAAAACAGATATTATGACACTGGACTGTTTTAAACCCAAAACTTATACACTGTAAACAAAATATTGACAGTTGAAATACTAATAATTAGTTGAAGCTTTTTCAAATCGAATTTTAGACACAGATGACAACGTTCAGATGCATGTGTTGGCAAAAAAGCAGCAGTTTGTTTGTTTTAATGGAAAAGCGGAAAAATGTGAGTACATAAACATGTGAGTGAGTGAGTATTGGTGGTGCAAATTAATATAACAATTACATACATATACAGATTATGCTATAAGTAGGTGGGTTGTAGGCGCTTAGTAGGCTACACGAGTTAAGGTTGATGTAAACATGTATAACAATTAAAACAGTTATATTTTTTAACAAAATTATTTACATTAAAACATTAATAAGTAAAAAGCAACAATTAGTGATGGTGACAACAACAATAATATGATGAAAGCAGTTATGTGTAGAATAGGCTATGTGATAGATAGGCTTTACTGATCTACTTGTTTTTAAATAGGTTTACAATACAAACTACTAACTACTACCAATTACTTTTCAATTTAGGTATAAATACGGGCAATACAATATTAATAGCTAGTTTTTACAGAAGGTTTATAAAATTAATAAATCATAAATTATTATTATTAATTAAGTGTATATAAAATTAAATTATGGTTTCAAAGTTAAATATAAGTAATTTTGATATTGCAAAAAAATGGTAAAGTTAACTTGAAATATTTATATAAATTCTGAATTACATAAATTTTTTGTGCACAGAAGCAATTTTTGTTACATTATTAAAAAAAAATGCAAAAACATTGAAAAAAAAAATAGTTGTAGGTGTTTGAACATAACCATTCTTTAATACAAAAATCTGTAAACAATTTTTTTTTTATTTGTAAAATGTTAAATTTCAAAATTTAATTTTTTATTAAAATTTGTTATTTTTTATTTTTAAATTTTTTAATTTTTGAAAATTATTTCTTTATTAAAATTCATTTTTTTAATTTTCAAAAATCATATTTTGAAATTTAATTTTGATTTAATTTTTTAATTTCAATTTTATTATTATTCTTTATTATTATTTCTTTATTAAAATTAATTTTTTAAATTTTCAAAAATGTTAAATTTGAAAATTTAATTTTTCAATTAATGTTGTTCGTTTTTATTTTCAAAAATATTAAATTTTGAAATTCAATTCCTTATTTATTTTCAAAAATGTTAAGTTTTGAAATTTCTTTTAACTATAAAATAAAAAATATACAACTTTTTTTGTGATACATTACAAAAAATATGTTTTTCTGACAAAAAATTCAAAATTTATATAAAATTTCACAGTTATCTAGCAATCCGAATACCAATAAATTATGTTAATTTCTTTTTTTTATTTTAAATTATTTTCTCATTGTCATAATCGGTTATTTACGTAAGTAAAGTGTATTCAAAAGTTTACATTTATGTTTTCATGACTGTCTGTATGTAAATTTCAACGGCTTTGAAGCATTTTCTTTTGTCTTTCTCAATGCATACAGAGAAAATCGAAAAAGCTTTGTGTCTCGTGTTGGCAACGCTGGTGTTGATACTTGATTTTGATTTTTGATGGTTTTTGGTGGTTTTGGTGATGGTACTACTAACAACAATAATACTAGAATTTACAATGCATATAAGTTAAATATATATGCGTTTACTTCCCCTCTTGCACTTTCTAATATAATTCATAACAAGTGGCATAGTTTTCTACCAAACATTTGTACAAAAAAGTTGATTTTTTTGTTTTTTATCATTCTTTGTTTCAACTACGAACACGACAAACGAACGTACGCGTGTTGCAAATACGACGACGTAAGAGTCGATAAACTGTTTGGATTGGTCTATTTGGTGGACATTTTGAATTCAAGAAAAAAAATTTTTTTTGTTTCTGTTTTGTACTATGAGGTCGTACAACAATGCATTACCTTACAGCCAGCATCGAATTTCAAACGCCAAGAAGGACGTCGCTCAGCCATTGCGCTACTATTGCTACCGCTGCTGCTGCTGCTCGGCGCCGTCGCCGTCACTGTTGTTGTAGTTGCCCCAAACGCTGTACCGCCACTGCTACTACCACAACTACTAATACTACTGATAGGACTCTGCAATGTTTGCGACTCATTTGCGGTCGTCTGATCTGTTTTGCTCTCGTGTAATGACAATGAGGATGAGTCCAAGCTGCGCCGACTGCCGAGTGAGATTTTACCATAACTTGTTGACAGTTCATTTAAGCCACCGGCATCACTTATAAACGACGTTGGTGGTAGTGAGCGTGTTTTACTAGCGACCGTCGACGATGACGACGACTCGTCACTATCGCCGACCGTGCTATATTTCTTCGCTTCGTAACGTAAGCGTTCGTTTAACGTTAAGGCATTGTTGCTGTTGTCGGGTTCGTAAGGTATACGCTTTTCGCGCAGGCGCACAGGACTATCGAGTGTTGGCGTATTTGCGCTCGTACTGGTGGGTGTGGTCGACGTCACATCTGTGGCATGCGCCACACTGCTCGACGCCACACCAACCAGTGGCAATGGAATTAATGTGTTAAGGCGTGTACGTTCAGTTTGTGGCACTGACGTATCGGTTGGGTTGGGGACCGAGGATATGTGTGTAGTAGCCAACTCTTGAGTGGCAGAGCTTTCAGTCTTTTCATTTCCTAACTCGTTGATTTCTATAATTTCACTATTCTCTGATTCCACCTCCTCTTCGGCGTCCATCGCCTCTTTCTCCTCAATCACTTCTTCTTCATCATCCGCCTCTAGTTCAGCCTGTTCATCAGCTTCTGCCTTGCTTACATTTCGCATTTCTACAGCGTCTTCGTCCGCCTGCTCAGACTCATCTGACTCATCCTCTTCATTCTCTAAGTCATCATCGATCTCAGGCTTGATCTCACTCTCAGTCGCATTTTCTTGCGACATCTCATCTGTGTCTAATTTTTTTCGCACTGTTTCACTATCCAGTTCACCTTCATTGATTATTATTTCCGGTGGTGTGACCACTATCGTCGTTTCCACAGTCTCAGTGGGTGCAGCGCCGCCGACAAACGAGTGACGCGGTGTCAACGTATACGTGGCACTCACTTCATCATCGTTATCATCGGTGGTGGTTGCATCATCTGTTGTGGTATCATCTAACATTGTTGCCTTCGTGCTAGAATTCTTTCTAGTTGGCGCTACAATGGTGAACGAGGCCGAAACATCCTCGCCATCATCATTGTCCACAGCAGCTTCATCATCCTGCTGCTCATACTCTTTCTCCACCGTGGTATCACCCTCCTCCGCTGACGTGCACACTGCACGGTTGCTTTCTTGCTCTGCGGCTGGTGTTTGTTGTGTTTCATCGCTTTCTACTGTTTGTCTCTGTGACGCGTGTGTCGGCGTTTCTGTAGTTGGCAGCATTGGCGTGGCAGCTACTGACGACGGTTCTGCGTGCGTTTCAACTTCTTGTTGTTGTTCTGCTGTTGTTGTTGTTGGAATTGTTGCTGCTATTGCTGTAGCTACTTGCGTTTCATTCTGTTAATAATTTTGGTTTTTAGTTGTAACGAAAACATATTTGCTATGGGGTTGTTGTAAGTGTTATATGTATATGTATGTATGGAGTGTATAGTACGCTATATTTGCGCTACATACATAGGTATATAGTAAGTAAGGCTAAATAAAAAAATTCTATGTTTAACAAAAATAACACATTTGCGCATACGCAATACTCGTATCTTAATACGCATCAAAAATTCTGCAAATGCAATAATCATAATTTTCATTGTTTTTTCATAACTGTATATAATATTACAATAAAATATTCATGCAAATTCAATATTGCAACTCATGCAAACGCACAAATATAATATTTACTACAAGATATTTAGATAAAAACGCTTTGCGCTGCTTAATCGAGAGATTTCGTTTTCGGCAGTTGCAATTTGATGATTACCTCGTTGGGTGCGACCACTTCGTTGTAACATTTAATGCTGTTATTGTTCGCTTTTACTGGTTTTAGCTTACTTTTCTCAAAGTTAAATGTCAAATTTAATGGTATTGGTCGCAAAAACATTGTAAATTTATATAAAGTTACAGTTATTTTTCAAAAGTTGCAAAAATTTATAAACTGCTCCAATTATAATATTATTTGAAATTTTATGAATAAATATTAATTTCTCGCGATTTTTTTCGAAATTTTGAAATATAAATATAAATCAAATCGTTAATTGAAAACAAACTAAACCAAAGGTTACCTTGATTTAACTTAAATAATTATGAAAACATATATTTGAAATAAAATAAAAGTGTTCAAGAATATTCTGCACAAAAAAAAATATTTTAACATTAAAAAAATGTATATATTATACAATGATTAAATAGTGAAGAACAGTATTTAAAAAGTTATTAAAATTTTTGAAGAAGTGAAGAACAGGTATTTTCAAAGTATTTCGCACATTTCAAATATCAATTAATTTCGAGGTAAAATTTAAAAACTATTTAATACTGCGCCTATATGTAGGCAATGTTCTTTTTATTATTGTTGCACAAAATTCGAATGGGCAGTCATCTAATAACTTGCAACTGCCACATTAAAACGAAATCTCATTTACTTAACACTCAAATACTTGCAATAACAATAATTATTTATAAAAATATATTTACGGCTACTTCTTTAAAATTCACAAGATGTCATAAAGTCTGTAATGTATACAAAAAAGTTATTTCTTTTTTCAAATTTTTTGAACTACTGAAGTAATACAGGGCGCGCCAATCTTATGTTAACATTGAATTACTTCGAAATTAATGGAATATCCATTACAAAATATATTTTAGAAACTGTAAAAAAACACCGAAATTGCGACACTTAAGCGGTTACTTTAAAATATTTTTCAAAAATTTCTGATCAATCCGATTTATTAAGGGGTTACATGGGTTTCGTGGATTAAAAAAATCGATTTTTCGTTTTTTGGCCTATTAATTTCTACAACATCTCAAGAATATTGTCCCAAATTTTCAAGTCGGAGATACAGCCTTTGGAAGGTGTACGCTCCAAGTCCGAAATTATTGTTACTCAAAACTTTAAACGCGTTTTTCTTGGAACCGTGTTTTCAAAGTCGGTTGTCAAATGTTCTCGAAAACTACTCAAACGATCTTGATGAAATTTTGAACAGGTGTTCAAGATACAATTTACTCATTCTTGAACGAAGGATTTTTCTTTTTTCAATTACAACTATTTTATAAAAACAAAATGTCAAGCAAATTTTACCGAAAGTTTTATTTTTTTTTTTTGGAAAAATGTCTCCCAAAATTCCAATTTCCACTTTTTTTGTCTTTCCTTCGTTCAAGCACGCGATTATGGTCTAACCTAAAGCACTTATTTTTGATTTTTAATTTTGGATGATCCTGTCATAAGTTATGCTGACAACGCCATTTTCCGAGGGGTCACCGGAAATGACGACGCAATGGAGGAGTTTTACTTTTTTTTTGAAAATTTCAAAATTTATTCTTTAATTATAAGACAGAACCAGTTTGAATGAAATAAATATTTTTTTACATGGAAAAAATAAAATTAAAATAGGCAATTTTTTACGCGACAAAACCCATATAACCCCATAAGAGGGTAACAGTAGTTAGAAGAAGGAGCTGTTCGAAGCGGTAAGTTGGCAGCTGGAAACTTTGAAGTAAAAAATGTGTTTTTCAAAATTTCCTCCATCGTATCTCAAAAACGGCTTGACCGAATGACTTGAAATTTGTTGGGTGCTCTCACAACATGAAAACGTATGGAACGCTCTATTATTAATCAGAAATTCGGAAAAGTTCGATTTTTTTTTAAAAAACCTTTAAAAAATGCAAATATCTCAATTTTTTTCAAATATCTACCAGAAGTCCAAATTTTGGTATATTCCCTTGATCGTAGTGCGTTTCATGCTTCTAAGCTCACATATTAAAACCCAATTAACTTTTTTCGTTTCCGATAAGCCACTCAGCCGGAATCGTGGAGGAAGTGCGAGTCCATTTTTTTGAAGCGGGGTTGTTCAGAACTCTATAACTCAGGCCATGACATGGGAGTCAATAGACACGATTTCTCGAAAAGTTATGAAGCAATTTTGTTCAAATTTTGCACAATTCTTTTAAATAATATTATCTAGTTAATGAACGAAGGATTTTTGTTTTAATTTTTATTACAACTAATTTTTTCGAGCCAATATATTGCGAAAATTTGATATAAGGTACTAACGGTTTTCGAAGTTTTTAAATAAAAGTTTCACAAAATACTGATGAAATACGTGATTTTATGTATCCAAAAAAAATTAAATTTAAATTCGCTCTTCAACAGTCTTTGAAATTCATATAACCCCTTAAATTGAAAATAGTCGGTACTTTGGGCTAACTCAGCGACGAATGGCGTATTTGGAGGTATCGGAAAATAACTTCTTGATTCTTTGAATAACAAAAAGTGACTGTTTATCAGATATTTAAGACATTTTCGAAGTTATTCAATACTTTCACACCTTCAAAAATACTGACACACCCTGTATATAAATCAGATATACAATAAAGACTTTAAAAACACCTTGTAAATGAACTAAATATTGAATATTAAATATTTGTTTCAAAAATATAATTACATCTCTTTGTAAATACAAAATAATAAGTGTACTAATATCAAATATTATTTAAGATATATGGCATTCCACTTTATATATAAAAAAAAACTTCTTACTAATTATTATATAATTTGATAAATAACTTAACAGATAAATATTAAAGACGATTAACATACGATACTATGCATACAAAACGACATTATCTTAAAACGTTTACAAAAGTGCTGCCTAAGTGACTAATTCAATTCAATTCAGTTCAGTTAAGTAGTTAAAGATAGAAGTAGAGTACGAAAGGCGCGCGTGTGTGTGTGTGTGTAATCCTGTGCAGATGAGCTCACATAATACATATCATATCATACGCAGATGCGATTAGAAAGTAACGGCGGCATTTGCGTTCAGCTGCTGTGTTGCGTACAAGCGTTTACGCATACTTCACTTAATTTATGATTATTTTGTTTAACATTTTTTAAATTCTGTTTTTTTTTTTGTATTTTTTCTTTTTGTTAATGGCACGTTTTGGCGAAAAGTAAAACAAACAGCGCAATAATTAAAGCGTCAAAATGCACGAGAAAGGTCTATGTTGTTTTATTATTTTTTATAAAAAAATATATTTTATTGTATGTGTCTGCTTGTAGAGTAGTTTGTCGTTGGATTTTCTGCATATTACGCGCTTCTGTTTGCCCTACAGTGCTAGTATATATTCTATATATAATATGTATGTACATAGTTGTTTTTTCAAGGTACATAATTATTTGACTTCACATTGTTGTTGTAAACAATGAAAATCAATACCGCAATACCGTCAGATAATAGTAGTTCCATAGCCTAGGTGGTGGTGGGTGGTCACAAATCCAAGTGGTGAGTGGTTGGGTGGGGGTGGTGATATATAGTGAGTGACATTTGAAGTGTACAAGTGGTTTGTGGTGGTTTTTATTTTTATTTTTTGGTGGTTGCTTGGTTGGATTGGGTTTTCAATGGTATTTGTTTGGTGGTACTACGATTAATTGATTATCAAAAACCAACAAACTTTAGAGCTATATTGTATATATATAGTATAAGATTATAAACTAAATTTTATTTTTTTTAATAACATTAATAAATATAAACAGCACCGCTTCCAGAAGCAATTTTTAATGTGATTTTTTAAATTCAATACGTGTAGTATTGACTGTAACCAGCAGCAACATGTGTTTGCTCATGATAGATAAAATACACAAATATATTAATTTGAGATGAGTTGTTTTTTTTTGGCAATTTGAAGTTGGTTGCAGTGGTTAACTGAAATTCGTTTGTGGTGGATATGGTAAAATTGGTGATTGTGGTGGTGGTGGTGGTGGAAATGGTGGTAACTTTCTGTTGACACAAACACCGGCGGGACATTGTACGTGACATAGATGATAGTTGGCTTGTTGTTGTTTTTGACTGTTGTACAATTTCACAAAAAGTACAGTAATTACAATTGACAAGTACTGCATAACAAATAACGGTTGTTTACAATATTTTTTTTTTTGTTTTCTTTTTTTTTCTTTTTGCATTTTGTGAAGTAATGATATTATATTATGGCATATGTTTGTAAGTATGTATGTATGTTTAATATAGCCTAAATGCTTTGCTTTAGTAATTAATAGCAAAAAATATAAATATAAATTTCTTCACTTTTTAAATGCCATTAACAAATAAGCTAGGCGTTATAATTTTGGAAAGATAGTTTTTCTTTTAATTGTGTACTTACGCTGCTGCTGTTATTGTTGTTGTTCATATTTGAATTCTTCTTCTTGACCAACTCTTCGGCGCTCTTGATTTCGTCCAACGTTACACCCTGTGTGGAGCGACGCGTCTCGCGCACACGTTTGGCGTGTGCCTTACGCTGTGTTTCGCTCTCCTCGTCACGCACGGGCGGCACAAAGGATCTGCAAGTGTGTTGGAGAGTTGTTGTATTAATAGAAAATAGATAATAGAGTTTTTAAATATTTTTTTGAATGAGGTCAGTAGTGGGCTAGTTTTGTAGAACAAGAAAGAGCGGTCATGCAAGGCTCCTTATTGATATGGGTGAGTGGTGTGAGTACGAAAAAGGCGCGGTCACTTGATTTTATGCAACGCAGAAATATTTGGAGGTTATGTTTTGTTGTCATTAAAGTGTTATATCATACATATATATCACAGAAATTTAAATTTTGAATCCATGGAATTTTTTTTAACTATTTTTTAGCTGACTTAATTTATTCACGTTGGTTCAACAAATCTTAAAGAACTATTTTTCATCTAAAAAATTATTTTTTTTGGTTCTCCATTAAAAAATTAATGGAAAAATGTTTTTTTTTTTCTAGACAATCCTAACTAATTTAAAACAAATAACGAGATTCAATTTCTAAATAAGATTTATCCGAATCGCTGAAACGAACCGAAGGCTCGGTTTAGAGTGAAAACTCTAATGAAAAAAATTAAATATTTTAACAAAACAATTTAATTTTTTTAACAAAAAAATTTAAATATTTTTACCCAAATTTTTTTTAACAAAAAAATATAAATTTATCAAACATATTGATAAAAATAAACGCTTAGAAGGCAGTATGCAACGAACAAAAAAGTTAAAAAAATATCGCGAAACATCAAAAAACAAAAACATAAAAAATAAGGAGCAAAATATTAGCAGCGAATAGAAAAAATTAAAAAAAGTAAAAAAAAAAAAATATTACAACAACAGCAAAACAAATAGAGCGCAAATAACGGCCACGTCGATAAAACCATATTTACTTGAAGAAATTTTTGAAAATTGTGCCGGCTGACATTTTCTGCTTTGTAGTGGTAGTTGGTGCTGCTGCATCAGAAGTAGATGATGTTGGCGGTTTAGTGTCATTATTACTGTTATTATTATTGTTGTTGTTATTGGCAGTGAACGTATTATTGACATTTGTATTATTATTATTGTTGTTGTTGTTATTATTTTTATTATTGCTGTTGGTGCTGGTGGCACTTGTGGCAGCACCCTTGCCACTATTTTGTGCGCTATGAAGGGAAGGAAATCATGATGTGTTGATAAGAAATCATAGAAATTGTGCAGATTGTGAAAAAAGAAAATATAATATTTTTTTTATATAAATTAAAGAAATTAAAAAAGAGTACAAAAGAATTTCATGAGCGAAGAAACAGAAAGAAGAGCAGACTTCACACGGTGACTAAGAGACAGCTGCTTCGTTTGCTATATTTTTTTCTTTTGTTGTTGTGATAAAGAAAATGTTTTCAATTCATTAACAACTCACCTGCGTATTGGTGTCGTTGTTGTAGCTGTCGATGGTGTGGTGGTGGTTGTGGTGCTGCTTGTCGTTATTGACGTAGTCGTAGTATCAGCTGTTGACGCCGTTATCGATGTGGACGATGTGTTCGTCGAAATGGTTCTGCGTTAGAAATAAATAAATGTGTTTTGTAAAATTACAAAAAGCAATTTTTAAATATTTTTTAAATAAATATTTTATAAATTGTTAAATTATGAGGTTATGTACAATAAATTTGCAATTTTTTCACAAACACACATTTTAATGATGATATTTAATTAAATGCATTAAATATAGCTGAGAAAAAAGCACAAATGTAACAGATGAATAAAAGCGAAAATAATTTTTTTATTTAGATTTTTTTTGGTTAAATTTTTTTTTTCAAAATTAAAACTTTTTTTTTAATAAAAAATTGAAATGAAAGCAAAAATTAACAAACCTGTAATTTCTATGATCTTTGAGTGATGCCGATCTTTGTACCGAATAATTTGGAATGGGCGTGTAAACGTTGCCTAATGCGCTTGTGGGATTATTGATAATGTTGGTGGTGTTGATGTTACTTTTACTGTTATTAATATTGTTACTGTTATTGCTATTATTGTTGATGTTGTTATTGCTATTGCTACTGTTGCTATTGTTATTTTGGCTATTACTGTTACTACTGTTGTTACTATTATTGAGCTGCTTGGCCGGCAATATGGGGCATGAATTGGCTTTTATGCGTGCGCGCAGCTCATGATATTTTTGATAGAATCTGCATTGATTTTATTTTTATTTTTTCATTTTTTTGCGTCATTTCGTACATTCACAAGTCATTATTTCCATATTTCATTGTGAACCAAAAGCATTATTTGAGTTATTTTGCATTTAAATTTATGCAGCAAGCGCCAATGTATTTTTTTTTATATTTTTATCATATATTTTATTTTGATTTTATGTTGTTGTTGTTGTTGTTGTGATTGTTAGCAGGACGAATTTTTGTGGTTGTTGTATGGTGATTGGTGAAGGTGTTGGTTGTGGTTGTGAGAGTAGTAGTAGTAATGGTGGTTTTGTGGTTTGATGATGTTTTTTTATTTTGTTTTTTTTTTTTTATATTTTAATTGTTTTTTGTTTCGTTTGTTTTGTAGTGAGTATGCAAAAAATAATAAACAAATTAAATTTTTATATTAGTAATTTGGTCACAAATCATTTGAAAATAAATAATTTACAATTTTAATATTTTTTTTTTAATAAGAAAAGAAGTGAAGACGATGTTGTTTGTGTATGTGATACGCTGCTGTCATAAACACATGTTTCTATACATACAACTGTATGTATGTTTGTATCTTTATATGTAGCAGAAAAACACACGAAAAATACCGCAAAAGACTTTAATAAACCCGCTTGTTTAAACCGGCACCAAAGCACATTTGCAACTGGTGTCTTGAATTATTTTGGTCATCGCATGGAATACTGTATTGCCGATAAGCAACGATATCTGCGCGTATGTTTCAATTACTTCGCTTCGATTCTTTGCAATCTTATCACAATTTCGACAAATGTTTGAGTATAGATTTTTTAATAGAAAATAAGGTAACAAAAATACCAATGAACGCATATTATTACTCATTTTTAGCTAAGTGTGTGACTAGTAATGAAATCATCTTGATAGTAATAACACAACATTTTTTGTTGTTGTAGCGAGATAAAACTTCTTCAAATACTATTAGGTCTGAAACTTTGCTTCCGCCGTTTTTTTTTTTTGTAAATTTAAGGCCTTTTTTTGTATAAAAACGGTTACAAATGTCGATGAGTCTCAGCCGCACTTTTCTTGGAATTAAAAAAAAAAAGCAAAATTTCCCACAAATATCGAGAATTCGGCTCAAAAAGTGACATTTTCAGTTGAGAATAAGTTTGGGATTCAAACAGATCTCTACAAATATTTTATTGGGTTAATGTTGACACAAATGTCCAAGATCGATATAAAACGATTTAATCGATTTAATCGACCAGTGCTTGACCCTAGAGACATTCCGGCAAAATTTGTAAAATTCGGCTCAAAAAGTGACATTTTCAGTTGAGAATAAGTTTGGGATGCAAACAGATCTCTACAAATATTTTATTGGGTTAATGTTAACACAAATGTCCAAGATCGATATAAAACGATTTAATCGATTTAATCGACCAGTGCTTGACCCTAGAGACATTCCGGCAAAATTCGAAAATTCGGCTCAAAAAGTGACATTTTCAGTTGAGAATAAGTTTGGGATGCAAAGAGATCACTACAAATATTTTGTTGGGTTAATGTTGATACAAATGTCCAAGATCGATATAAAAAAAATCGATTTAATCGACCAGTGCTTTACCCTAGAGACATCTATTAACGGCGGAAGCAAAGTTGTAGACCTAATAGTTTTCAAGAACCCTGTCGAGATGAAAGTCTTTGGTAGTCTTTAAAACTAGCTTCAATCAGCTTACGACAACACGACTGTCGTGAGAACGGATGCCTCAGAGGTAAATACAGGCTCTTTAGATAGTCATTTCGAATTCTTAACTTAAATATTTTTCAATTATACTAATCTTTATGCAATTTACTAATGATGTGCATAAATGAAAAGCAATTTATGACTGGCAATGAAAATATGAACTGGAGAAATTTTGCAAGCAATGTATCATAAATGCAGATAGATATATAACAAAAAAAAATATGTGCGCATGAATTAAAAATAGTTTTTGAAATATGAAAAGCGTATACATACACAAACACACAGCATGAACAAATAATTTCAATTAAGTTTGCCAAAGAAATTAAATAACTTGCAAATAACCGTAATTTGTGCTTAGAAATATGATAAATAAATAAATAACTTATGTTTAACCACTTAAAGGTGGAAGCTTTTGTTACTCACTTCTCATCATGCTCAAAGCTCTGGGTGCGTCGTAAGATAACATCTGATGTTTCTGTGGTATTGTTAGTTTTACTAACATCTTTTTCAGGAACTTCTAGAAAACCAAAAAATATAATGAAATATATTAGTAATATAACTAAATAAAACCGTTATAAAGTATAACTCACGAATTTTCGTTGGACTTTCATTTTGTGTGCGCGCTCTTGCCAAGCTATTGCGACGCCATGGCGCTTCATCCTCAACCGACTGGTTGTCTGTGTTAGCAACGGCGGATGGTTTGACAGTTTCATTTGTTTGCTTCGATTTTTCATCTGTAATAAATTAAGGGTTTTTATATTAAATAAATTTCATTAAAAGTGAAAAAATCCATGAAAAGAAATTTGTTATTTTTAAGCATAAAAAATCAAAATAAATTATTATAACGCAAACATTTACAGTGGAACGCAACAGCAGAAATAATATACAGTTTTTTATATATATAGAAGAAGTTTTTTATATATATATATGGTCAAATTAATATAAGAATTATTTCAAAAATAACAAAAACAAAGTACAACAACGCCAGTCACAGTTATAGTCAGAGTCAAAATTATTTATAGGCCAAAAAATTTAAATAAAGCTAAATATAAACAACCGCACATACATACTGACATACAAAACCAAGTTGAAACTATAATAGAAAATATAAAACTCACTACAGCATTCTATAATAGCATATTTCTTACAATCTCTATGTCGCAAGAAATGCTGTAGCACTAAAAAACTCAAGAAAACAATAACAAACATACACACACATTCACCAAAGATACCTTCAGGTTCAGATAGGCTGGTCGAATGTGAGCTCTCTGTTGAGTCGGTGAGTTCAGAGTCAGTTTCATCATACTCAGCTATGCGCGCTAGATTATGTGGCTGATCCAGCTGATCGCTACTATCAATCATTGGCAGTTCATTTTCATTTTCAGTTATGGAAGCTGTTAGGCAAACATATGTATTTACAAGAAACGCATTTGAACGGCACACAATGGACACGATGAGCCAGGTGGTAAGAATGTCGGAAATGAGTGTTTGTTGCAGCCAAAGAATTCACAGGCATTCAAGTACAATTTGGGGAATAATGCAATACAAAATGTAGATATGTATGTAAATTAACTTTGAATTGAAGGTTTTCGTGTAGAAAATGCCAAGTGGCAAATTTAAGAAAAATTAAAGAAAAAAAAACGTATTTTTGTATGCTAAAATGGCAGTGCGAGTGTACAACTCAAGAGTGTGGCTGAAAAACTTAATTTTTAATTGTATATAAAATTTAAACTAAAGGCAGTGCTGCACGAAAAAAATGAAGTTTCTTAACGACCATGTGAACCTAAAGTATAGAAAGTAACAATGAAAATGATAATCAAAACAAAACCAAAAAAACGACAACAAACAACGGGAGTGGGCAGTAAGAAATCGATTGAAGAAAATATTAGTTTATAGTAACAACAAAATCAAGTTTCAAATAATTTAAGTATGTTTAGCTTATGTCAAATGAACTATTAAACTATGTTTATATGTATGTACATATTTGCAGTTGTGTGTGCGCACATACCATTCGCTTGATCCTTGGACTGATCCGATTTCACTTCCACACGTATGATTTTCGTTGGCGTATTTTCAATGTGATTTTCAATTTTATCTGAGATTCTGTGTCAAGCAAAATAAAAAATATATTAGAAAACTATTAGTGATAACAAAGGCAACAAGTGCAACCTGATTTGACTAGAAGGACGACGTTTGACACGTTTATTGCTGGTGCTACGCAATTCCTCCAAGAATTTCGCCATTTTACGATCGGCCACATCGATGCACGTTTGTCCGGCATAATTGCGTATATCCATATCGGCCATGGCATTGACCAGCATATCGGCCGCCTCCTTTTGGCCCCAATGCGATGCAGCATGCAACGGCGTCCAGCCGTCATTGTCCTGTTTATCAACATTAGCACGCCCGGCGAGTAGTAAACTTATAACCTAAAAGACAATAAAAATAAAAAAATTTATAAACAAATTATGCTTAAAATGTATTTAATAAACAGTGCCCACCTTTGTATAACCCTTTGCTGCGGCAACATGCAGCGCTGTGGCACCTGTTTTCGGATGCGGCCGATCCACTTCGGACGCATCGCTACGCAACCATTTCTTGGCATCGCTCAACATTAGCTGCTCCTCCGCCTGTCGCGCCTTCTCACAGTCGATATTGTGTTCAGTCATCACCTTCTGCATGAAATCCATCATCGCCAAATGTTGTATATCGACAGCCAAGTCCACGGCCAAGTCACCGTCGCTATTTACAGCGGCCGGATCGGCGCCATGCTCCACCAAATAGCGGGCTATGCTCACAAAGCTGCGCAAGGCAAAAAAATTGACAAAATTAAATAAGTGGCGAAAATGAATTGAATATTGCGAAAGTGGTGGGAGCAGAGGCAAGACATTTTTATTTATTTTTTGATTATAATTACTGGCACTTCTGCTTTGGAAAACATATTTGCCCAATTGGTTACTCACCCGCATGAGGCGGTGGCATGCAGCGGCGTCCAACCTTCATTATCTTGTCTGTTTATATCAGCGCCATGTTCGATTAGAAATTCAACCATTTCTAGATTATCATCAATGCAAGCCTGCAAGAAATAAAAGAAATCGTGATTTAATTCATTTTGCTTGACATATTTACAATTTTAGACGAATAAGTTATACAATTTAAATTAAAACTAGCTAAAATTTCCAAAAATTTAAATAAATAAAAGTGAGGTTGGCACGTGATTTTAATTGTAAAAAATAGAGCAAAATTGTAAATGTATTCATATAAACTTTATAAAATTACTATTTAGTTGCTAAACTGACTTATAATTAAAACTATTTGAGAAAAAATTATGCGCTGAAAATCATATTTGTTGCAATAAAAAAGTATCGAGCTTAAGTAAAGCGTTTTTCAATAGGCGCGCTACAAAAGTAGACCGATAGGGACTCTTTTGACATTTCTCTTCAGTAAGGTTTGCCATTTCATTATGGAAAATTTTGAATCCACAGGCACATTACGAAATGTTTCCGTGACAGTGAGGCAAAGAAGTGCCAGTAGTGTCGAGAATATTGCTGCCGCTAGCACATCAATTGAGGAAGACCCAAATCAGTCTCTCACACCTCGTTCTCAAGTCTTGGTCTACATCCTTACAAGATCAAATAGACGCAAGAACTGAAGCTGCTTGACCATCAGAATTGTTGTATATTCGTGAATTGGGCTGAGCAACTACTTGAAAATTATCCGGAACGAACACACTGAATGAATGAGTCACCATTGCATCCCGACAAAAATACGGTTGGTGCGGTTTATGGGACGGCGGCGTCATTGGACTGTACTTAGTCTATGATGATCCAAACCGGTACGAATTGGATGATATGGACTTGGACAATATGTGTTCCCAAAGGACGGCGGCACAAGCCATACAGCGAATGTTACAACCAATTTATTGAAAACCAAGTTTGGTGAACGTGTTATCTCACGAAATGGCCCGGTCGTACGATTTGACGCGGTTAGACTATTTCCTGTGGGGCTACGTCAAGTCTATGGTCTATGCCAACAAGCCAGCGACAATTGATGAACTTCGTACGTATATCGAACATGAAATTGCAGCAGTGTCGGCAGATTTATGCTTGAAATTGGGTTCAGCGTCTGGACTTTCTGCAAGCTTGACCGTGGTGGCTTGGGTTTATTTAAAAAAAACGTATCTTATTGAAAATCCCTGTATTATTATTGTTGTGGCAGCATGAGATATACTTCAAAGAGTTTCAGACCTGAATGTCTCTATGATACCACATACGATCAAAAGCCACTGTTAGGTTCTCAAAGACAAGCATATGTGAAATGTCTATATCTGAGAACCTTTGCTGTGTTATCAGTAGTATTTAATTATTACTCTTCCTTAATTTCTTCTAATATAAACAATGAACTCAAACTGTCAATTCTTTTGAAACAAAAACTGTCGTGAAATCAGCTATTAGTAAGAACGCGCTAAAGTGACGTCAGCAATACTAATATTGACAATTGACAACTTTTTAGTAAATATTTTTTTACGAATTCAGAGCACTCATATCAAAAAATTATAGTTAATACTCATAAAACTATAGGTCTACAACTTTGCTTCCGCCGTTTTCAAATAGATGTCTCTAGGGTTAAGCACAGGTCGAGTAAATCGTTTTAATCGTTTTATATCGATCTTGGACATTTGTGTCAGCATTAACCCAACAAAATATTTGTAGAGATGTGTTTGCATCCCAAACTTATTCTCAACTGAAAATGTCACTTTTTGCGCCGAATTCTCGACGTTTGCGGGAAATTTTGCTCTTCTTTTTTAATTCCAAGAAAAGTGCGGCTGAGGCTCTTCGACATTTGTAACCGTTTTTTATACAAAAAAAACTTAAATTTACAAAAAAACAAAGGGCGGAAGCAAAGTTGTAGACCAATATATATAATATATTCGGTAGAGAAATCTACAGGAAGTAAAAATTTATCAAACTCACTCAATTATATTCAAATATAAGTTAATATTACAATAAAATAACCAATAAATCACATTTTAACAAGAAAGATACAGCTACTTGAGTATATAGCACGTAAAGCGATAAAAGAAGTTCGAAAATAAAAATAACCGTATTTATCTCTACAAAATAATGATTCGGTGAATACGAATATTACAACAATTTTCTAAGAAATTAACCAAATTACAACAATCTCCCGTGAATATAACCTATTTACAACAACAAAATGTATTAAATGTATTTATTGATAAACAAAAAGAATAGTTACAACACAACAACAACAACAATAAAATCATATGCGGCGATAAATTTAAAATGAAAAAAATAAAACGGACTTCGTACAAAAATGACGATGATATCATCGCTTCTTCCAGTGCTCGACAATGCCCTGCACCGATTGTGATTGTTGAGCAAGGTGGTACGCAATGGTGGAAAAATAGCAAGCCTCACGCCTCTTTCACCCATATACTAATATACACACATAGGCACAGCCACGTGCATACACTTTGATATGAATGTGTGAATGTGTGTGTAAACAATAACAAATCAGAACAGAAAGTATAATAATATTAGCAAAAGGTGCAAATATCCACATTGCCCATATGAAATCGCGGATGGTTTCTTTACTTTTGTTTCATTTCTTTTCAGCGTTTTTTTTTCTTCTTGCTGTCGCTCAACACAGCTCGCATTGTTTAAATTGTATAGCACACATTCTGATAACGGAAATTAAGAATAGATGTAGAAGCGTATAAAAAAACTATTAAATATATTATACATATACATATACACAAATATTCTATATTCTATTTTGGCCAACAAGCACTCATGCTGACTTCGGTGTGTTCGCAGGAATGTCTAAACGCCACTTCAAAATTGCGGCGCCGCCTGCGACTCAGCTGACTGCTTGCTGCCTTTCTATATTTGCTATTTGTTTGCCTTATCAATTTGCATAAAGCGTTTGGGTTTGCACAATCGAAAATGTATCTATGAAATTAGATTATTTATGAGGAATGCGATGACTGTTCATTCGCTAGCCAAATCGGGAGTGTGTTCTACATAAAAATTTTATACACAAAGAATTTGAATTAGAAAGAGTTGAAAGGAAATAAAGAGTATATATGTGAATATTTAAACGTTATATAACATGACATAAAATTGAAATTTTGAAAAAAAAAATTTTTGATTTTGGGAATTTCGCTATTTTCGTATGCAGCTAGGTATTTTAAATTTTGTATGCATTAATATATAAAGTATATTTGCCCTTTAAACCCCTTCATAAATATAATATATAAAGTATATTTGCCCTTTAAACCCCTTCATAAATTTATTTTAACTAAAAAAAATATTTTTGAACTTTAATTAAATTAATTTCTTAATTTTCTATTAAAGGATAATATTTTAAATAAAAAAAGGGAACAATTCATTATTGGATTTGTCTTCAACATTCTACAATTAGATATTTTTGACCATTCCAATATTATATCGGGTGTGTGAGTTTGCTAAACTATGTACATCCTAGATGTAGGCAACACTTTTTACTTTGTAAGCTTATTGATAAGAAGTGAACCTGAATTCAATATTAGAAATCACCATTATCGAGTTTTTGTAATAGTTCCCATAATCCAATATATCTTCTTTCATTAACCATCTTACTAGATAACATACAGTTAATTGAATACAAACAGACACTATAAATCCAATATGAATATTCTTAAACTTCTCTCCCACATCAGATATCCTCCCTATTAGACGTTGAGTTGCCCGCTGAGAGACGCAAATTATTACAAATCAACTTTCCCAATAATATGATATAACCCAGAAAGCTCAAGTCCACGAAGATTCGATCACGTAGTATTTTTCTTGATCATTCATGTTAAGTGCTTTAAATATTCCGTACAGTCACGCGTTACAATGAAATTGTTAAATTCATTAAAAAATATTGAAAATATAAATACTTTATGCGTGTTAGGTTATGAAGAATGAAACCTTCCACGAAACCACAATATTTCCCACAAGTCGAGCAATAATATTATATTCATAAAACGACTTATAAGTAAGACTAGCTGACTCCGCAGTCGTTGCACTGCGTGAAATTATTTGTTTTGAAAACAAAGTTGAATTTGTATAGTGTTGGAAAACATTTATTTGCGATTTTTCTAATTTTTTTTTTTTTCAATGTAACGCAGCTTAATAAAGAACATTTTTTGTTTTCTGTTCCGGTGCGTTCCGGTGTGTAAATGTACAGAGAAGATGATTTTTCAACTCGTGAATGAAATTTATGCCACACACCTCCAGCGACTGTCTTTGAGACCTGTTGATTGTCATCCCAAATGCAAGTCTCATTGGAAACTGAATACGTTTGAACTGAAATGGCAAATCGTTGGAACTCAAAGAAATTCGTGGAATCAAGCATTCTGCCCCCTTGTAAGTCCCTTTAAAAAATTCTTGCAACTATTACATTATTCGATAGCTGCTTGAAGATTTGCGAAGCATAATAAATGACAAAGCATTATAATGACAAAGAATATAGAAATTTCACTGGATAATTCACAGCTTCGTCTTCATTTTCAACATGATCGATCGATGTGGATGAAGACAAATATCCCGGAAGTTGACTTTAAGTCGTATAGATTAAGTCATCGACATCGGTATTTTTGACAGTTAAAAATCTGGGTGCACTCAACCAATCGTAGTTACGATAAATTTGGCTAATGTTCGGATTGATAACAAACCATTAGAAGTATTAACCGGAATTTGCCCAATTCTTTGCAAATCTTCTGCGGTGCTATCCTGTTGCAGGAACACACGCATATTCATGGTCAATTATATGGTTTTCGCGTGCCGCCACAAGTACGATGACTTGTTGATTTCGAAATAATAGAATGTGTTTGTCAATAACAATATCATTACGCCACCAAAGCGATGATTATTATTCCACAGATCTTTCATTGTTTTGTCAAGTGCTTCTAGAAAATTGCGCTCATCTCATATATGTTTCATAGATTTGAATGTTTAACTGAAGCTACAGTGTCGTATGTGCCGTTCTTCCTACTTCAAGTAGCGTTGCTGCAATTCCAGTAGATGCGAGAGCCAACGTAATGCCATTTTGAGATCGAATTGTTGCCAAAATCCCGTTTTTTACACTTTTACCACTGTTTCTTCGCTCCTATTGGTCGTGATGCTATATAGCCTATAGCCTTCCTCAATAAATGGAGTATCCAACACAAAAATAATTATTCAATTCGAAGCAGTAGTTTCGGAGATTAGCGCGTTCAAATAAACAAACAAACTCTTCAGCTTTATAATATTAGTATAGATTTTTCATTCATTTTTTTTCAATTAAAAATTATTCGTATGGATACTTTTAATAAGATGATTTTAATGCAAGCTTACAAGCTGTGAATTGGATTGGAAAAACTGTTCGCAAACTTGAAATACTCATATGCTGTTTTATCAGTTTTCTCCGATTTAAGTTTTTCTTCTGTGATTCATTATAATCTAAATGAAAATTCAAAAAAAAGGAAATTGTTCAAGATGAAATATTTGTATCAAGTGAATCATGAAATAAAAAAAATTAAAAAATAGCAATTTGCAACAAAGACACCGGAGGTCTCGATTTTCCGAAGTATACATAAAGTAGTGAAAAAAAAGTTTAATCTTCTAAAAATATTCAATTAAAAAAATTATTACGTAAATATTAAGTTCACTTAATTTTATATAATAACCCATTTTTTATTTTTTCTTATATGAAGCCTTTTGAAGTTTGTCCGAATAAGAATCTTTCCGTCGAAATCCTTCAAAAAAATATTTTTTTTTTATAAATTTCAATTAAGTAGCTGTATTATTTTGTTCGCAGCTGTATACACATTTAAATGAGCATTTATCTACGAACAAATCTATGTGCCTATGTTAAACCTACTACAGATAAAAACATGATGAGCTGCAAATGATTCGGAAGTTTGCTCAATCTGCACAAATGTTGCCTGAAAATGGGGTGAACGATTAAGTTAAATACATAACAACATAAATACAAGTATGTTGGTACATTTAAAAGAACATATGTACATATTTGTAAGGGATTACACGTTAGCTGCCGTCGCCAACTATTGCAATCAAAAAACTAAAAAAAGATGAATATTTTGCAAATTCAGCGCCATTTCTATTGTGTATTTGAATAGACTCTAACAACAAAAGTAACATACGTAGAAACATGCTAAAATACGAGGTGTGTTCAAAATGTGAATAATTTGAGAATTTTACGACGTTATGGATGACAAAGACAACTTAGTTGATACCTATCAAGTATTTTTGAAGATATTGTGAGTATGAGAAGTACTCTACATTGTGTAGTACCTCAGATAAATATGCAATACTTAAGAGTCATCTGTTGGTTATAAAATAAGCTGTTGATAGTTCAGAGGTATCCTTACATATTGAGCACACCTCGTACATGTCAATGGGTCTTGCATGCTTATTTGCTGGCGCTCAGTCGCATATTTGCTCATCTGCATGCTTATTTACACACCTACTTATCACAGTATTAACCTAGATATTTGCAAAAGGTGACTGTGTTTTGCACTTTTTCAGTTAGAATTTTTAGATTGATAAATGTAGGCGGCGACGTACTCAGGCAGACAATTGTTTCAAAGTGGGAAAATGGTTGTTTTTGACATCAGAAAATATAATTTAGATAACAGATAATGGTTTCATATTTAATGAATGTTTAAGAAAACTTGAAGTCAAAATTATCTTCCCTAACTCAAAGTCTCTCTAACTCGAAGTTTTTTTCGTGGATTATGGTCAGGGAAGTTTAACCGTATATATAAATAATTTCCAAAAAACAGAGAAAAGTTCATAAAATGACACAAATAGTTCGCAAATATTGATCTACCCACTAAAAATTAATCTAGCGGTGTCAAGTCACCTGACCTGGGTGGTAATTGACAGGCCCATTCGTAATTATAATTCGAAATACAAAAATTCCTCGGAAAATTATGCTTTCATGCGATCTGATTGACTTGTTTCATCCTCCTGTTGGAACCATTAAACATTTACAGGGTTGATATTGAAGTAGCGAATCAAAAAGTCGGTAATTTTTTGCTCATAGCTTTCACCAGAACTTTAAAAAATGGACTGTGGCGTTTAAATCTTACCAAATAGTAAATTTTCTCAAAGTAAGGTAGTTTGGTAAGCGCTTCAGTATTGTCGGCTCTATCACATGTGTTTACATGGGCAGCTATCCCTCTAGCAAATCATACATCTCCAAAAATACCTTTTATTTATTTAATAAGTCCCTAATATGCATGCTGCATCAACTTTTTCAGAGTTTATTCTCGTCTTAGTGTTTTGCGACTTGATGTTATCAGATAAATTGAGAGAATAATAATCTTAAAGGCCCCGCCGATTGATTTTTTTGAGAATTTTTTAAATACAGGAATCCAACTAGAGATTACAAAAACATATTCAGTATGCTGCAATTAACAATTGATTAACTTCAACCAGGTGCTATTTTGACGGAATACATTGAGATATAAAAATACCAACCATATTATTGGCTATATTTATGAGCGCAAAAAAAGATTTTTTTACCGAGTGCATGGGACTCGTAAATTTCTCAATATTTCAAGTATAAATTAATTTCACTGACAATTTTATTTTTAAAGACCTCACATATGTATTTTGATTTATATGCACACACACACAGAGGCACACACGGACAACATTTGACACAACGTTATTGCAAGAAATGCAACAAAACAATTTTTTAATTTATGAATTTCGTTTTACTGACTGAAATTGTCTAACCAAAGATTATTGAAATTAATTGATTCAATTAATTCAGTTTTCGACGAAAATGAAAATTAAGCTGAAAATAATAAAAAATGAAAATGAAAACGACGGCTTTACACTGCGTTAAATGCATGTAATGAGCAATGTACATACATACATATACATATGAGTGTGTTTGCGTCAGTGGTCGCTGTCGCCAGTGGTGATAGAGAAATTCTTACTTTCAATGAGAAATTCTTGTTGCTTAATCTGCTTGGCACTAGGCATTGTCGTCGCAACTGCAGCCAACTATAACAGACACACTAACAAATATACATATTTACATACATACATACTTGAAAAAGTGTTAATTTCTTCTTATTATTTTTTCCCTTCTCAATTTGTTGCTGTGTAGCCGCATTGGCACTGCCGATTGCACTTGTAATGTTTATTGTATGAGGTATTTTGTATATGTTCTTTTTATAATTTTGATTATCTGCATTTTGTTGTTATTTTTTGTAATTTTTTTTTTCAACTTTTGTTGTTGCATTGCATGCGCCAGCAACAAGCTGCCACTGCCGCATCGCATTCAGCATAATAATAGAAACTATTAGCGCAAGTTTAATCAAATAAAGTGTTATTCACCCCATTTGTTACTCAAGCGCATAGCCAACGCGTCAGACGGAGTAACTACAACAACAACAACATCAACAACAACAAACAGCAACAACATCGAAATTAAAAATAAAATAAAATAATAAAAAAAAGCCAACCTACTCTATAGCGGCACAGCTATAATGCAACTGCATTTTTACAAGTGGTAAAAGTGTAAGTGTTAGAAAATCAACAGACAAACAGACAAACAAACACACACACAAACACATGTAAATATGTATTCGCTTGCGCATAAAAATTTCTCGTATTTTTTCTATTTAAATTTACTTTTAGTTAAGCATATACATATGTATGTATGTATGTCTGCGTGTTGTTTAATATGCATAGCCACGTGTGTTGATAGGTGTGTATTTTTTGAAAAGCGAATGTAAACAAAAAAGTGGGTGCCAGCAGGCGTCGGTCATACATACATGCGAATCAACAAAAAATCACGCAATCCAAGATGCAAATATGAACTCAAGCGTAAAGCAGATGAAGAAGAAGAATCGTTTGAGATATAGGTCTTCAATTATAACGGTTTTAGTTCACGAAATGTTACTCATACGCCATGAATAGCCTTTAAGCGAATTTCCACTAATTTAGCGTGGTTTAACGGACTATTAGTCGGTTAAGGGTAGACTTTTGGAGTTTCAGAGTTTTGAGGATAATGAAAATGATATATTTACTTTGTCAGGTCTACGTTATAGTAAAAAACTCAAATTTACGAATATATTGTGCCAATATCAGACCAGTTTATATTCAAGTATATTAAATAATTAGGAATGGAATTCTGTGAAATTTTTACAGAATATGCAAATAAAATGAAATAAAGTATACTACAATACTCATATGCATTTATACAACCACACTCGTACCTCGTACATGCTCGACTTTTGGCCAGCCGTTTTTGCAATTCTTCAGCATATGTCTAGAAAACGAATTATCTGGCAGGCATCCAGTTTTTAATGAAAAACGTATTGGATTTTAGGCATAAACATTACAGCAATAATTTTTGTAAAATAAAAATATTTATGCTTTGCTTTATCTTAATTAAAAATGATTTTATGTAAATCTGTATATTTGAAAGGGCCTTTTTGATGTCTAATGGGTAATAAGCATGTTTTTCAAGGAATTTATTTAATTGAATGATAATTTTCAAATCATTTATGTATATTGTGGTGATTACAGCGATACTTATTATTATTTATAATAATTGCTATGAATTTTATTATATTATCAATAATTATAATACTTGAAGAAATGGACCATTTTGTAGGAAGATAACATATAAAATGAAATTTAATTTAATTAAATCAAAAAATATTTATTCTATATATTATCATCTTAATAAATCATATATTTGAAACTAAAATTTCTTCCGACAATTTGGGGGCAAAAATTTGTTTTAAAATCGTACCGCGGATGAACTTTTAGTGAGAGAACAACCCCTCGAACCACTTTACTAAATGAAAATTTTCATAAATGTAGGTCAAGATCGCTTGATATGACAGAAAATATATATTCTATGCCGTAACTGATATATGATAGGATCGATTTGTGACAAAATGTCAAAAATGACATGATTTCTATTTCCATAATACGTTCTCTATACCATCGTGTTTATTTATGACTGTCAACAAATCTAAATCAAACAGCTCACTCTCCCGACTGTATGTATGTATGTATGTGATTGGCGTTGCAACCGTTTAGCCGGTTATAGCCGAATCGACGATAGTGCGCCACCTCTCTCTCTCCTTCGCAGTTCGGCGCCAGTTGGAGATCCCAAGTGTAACCAGGTCGCTCTCCACCTGGTCCCTCCAACGGAGTGGAGGCCTTCCCCTTCCTCGGCTTACTCCGGCGGGTACTACAGAACACTTTCAGGGCTGGAGTGTTTTCGTCCATTCGGACAACATGACCTAGCCAGCGTAGCCGCTGTCTTTTTATTCGCTGAACTATGTCAATGTCGTCGTATAACTCGTACAGCTCATCGTTCCATCGTCTGCGGTATTCGCGGTTGCCAATGTTCTGAGGACCATAAATCTTACGCAAAATTTTCCTCTCGAAAACTCCTAGTGTCGTCTCATCTGATGTTGACATCGTCCAAGCTTCTGCACCGTAAAGCAGGACGGGAATGATAAGCGACTTGTAGAGCTTGATTTTGGTTCGTCGAGAGAGGACTTTACTGTTCAATTGCCTACTCAGTCCAAAGTAGCACCTGTTGGCAAGAGTTATTCTGCGCTGGATTTCGAGGCTGACATTGTTCGTGTTGTTGATGCTGGTTCCCAGGTATACGAAATTATCTACGACCTCGAAGTTATGACTGTCAACAGTGACGTGGGAGCCAAGACGCGAATGCGCCGACTGTTTGTTTGATGACAGGAGATATTTCGTCTTGTCCTCATTCACCTCCAGACCCATTCGCTTCGCCTCCTTATCCATGCGGGAAAAAGCAGAACAAACGGCGCGGTTGTTGCTTCCGATGATATCAATATCATCGGCGTACGCCATGAGCTGTACACTCTTGTAGAAGATTGTACCTTATTGGTTTAGCTCTGCAGCTCTTATAATTTTTTCCAGCATCAGGTTAAAGAAGTCGCACGATAGTGAGTCACCCTGTCTGAAACCTCGTTTGGTATCGAACGGCTCGGAGAGGTCCTTCCCAATCATGACGGAGCTTTTGGTGTTGCTCCGTAGCTTACAAAGCCGTATTAGTTTTGCGGGGATACCAAATTCAGACATCGCGGCGTAAAGGCAACTCCTTTTCGTGCTGTCGAAAGCAGCTTTAAAATCGACAAAAAGGTGGTGTGTGTCGATCCTCTTTTCACGGGTCTTCTCCAAAATTTGGCGCATGGTGAATATCTGGTCAGTTGTCGATTTTCCAGGTCTAAAGCCACACTGATAAGGTCCAATCAGTTTGTTGACGGTGGGCTTTAGTCTTTCACACAGTACGCTCGATAGAACCTTGTATGCGATATTTAGGAGGCTGATCCCACGGTAATTGGCGCAGATTGTGGGAACTCCCTTTTTATGGATTGGGCAGAGCACACTGAGATTCCAATCGTCAGGCATGCTTTCTTCCGACCATATTCTGCAAAGAAGCTGATGCATGCACCTTATCAGTTCTTCGCCGCCGTATTTGAATAGTTCTGCCGGTAATCTATCGGCCCCCGCTGCTTTGTTGTTCTTCAAGCGGGTAATTGCTATTCGAATTTCTTCATGGTCGGGTAATGGAACATCTGTTCCATCGTCATCGATTGGGGGATCGGGTTCGCCAGCTCCTGGTGTTGTACTCTCACTGCCATTCAGCAGGTCGGACAAAGTTTTTCAGAATTTGTAAAGTCGGTGGGTCGTTTAATGCATCCAAAGTCTAGCATAATTCACAGTTCAAGCCAAAACATTTATAACTCATAAACTCATAAAGTTAAGATTCATTTTATTAAATAAATTTTCTTTTCATTATTGACAAGTCAATAATTTGTTTTAATTCAAAAACAAGCAAATAAAATACATATTTTACTCGCATTCCCACAATTGTCAGTTCCAAATCTACTCAAGTCTTACGTCATCGATGCAATAACAAATGAAGCGAAATGTCAACGTCATCAAGAATATCGAACGATAGTTGTCAAAAAGACCAAAATCACCGAAGAAAAAAAGTGAAAAAGTAAACAAAAACAAAGTTTGGAATGTGGTTGAGAACACATGAAAAGTACGACTATTAAAAAATGCAATGCAATACACCACAGACGAGAGCAAAAATTAGCAAAATAAAAATAGGAAAATGCGTTTTGCAAAAAAAAAAAAAATAAAAATAAAAATAAAAAAGTTAAACAATAAATATAGCAAAAACACATATGCGAAGACAAAGTTGCATATTCTATAGTTTTTGTAGCAATAAACAATTTGACAGGCAACGCATGATGCCACTGCCACAATTGTGTTGCACTGCTGACACATTCAACTTACTTAATATACAAAAACAACAAGTGCCACGCGCTGGAGAGGAGTGTGCAGCCGCATAGGCAGAACGCCAATGAAACGCAGCGCACGCACAAAATTTCGCAATTCCCTTTTTGGTTGCAAGCAACAACTGCAGGCACACAAACACATGTGTGATTTTGGAGGATTTTTTTTGGTTGTAATAACGCAATTTCGATTTGTGTATGTTAGCTTTAATAAAGGGTGATTTTTTAAGAGCTTGATAACTTTAAAAAAAAAAAAAACGCATAAAATTCATCGGTTCTTTATTTGAAACGTTAGATTGGTTCATGACATTTACTTTTTGAAGATAATTTCATTTAAATGTTGACCGCGGCTGCGTCTTAGGTGGTCCATTCGGAAAGTCCAATTTTGGGCAACTTTTTCGAGCATTTCGGCCGGAATAGCCCGAATTTCTTCGGAAATGTTGTCTTCCAAAGCTGGAATAGTTGCTGGCTTATTTCTGTAGACTTTAGACTTGACGTAGCCCCACAAAAAATAGTCTAAAGGCGTTAAATCGCATGATCTTGGTGGCCAACTTACGGGTCCATTTCTTGAGATGAATTGTTCTCCGAAGTTTTCCCTCAAAATGGCCATAGAATCGCGAGCTGTGTGGCATGTAGCGCCATCTTGTTGAAACCACATGTCAACCAAGTTCAGTTCTTCCATTTTTGGCAACAAAAAGTTTGTTAGCATCGAACGATAGCGATCGCCATTCACCGTAACGTTGCGTCCAACAGCATCTTTGAAAAAATACGGTCCAATGATTCCACCAGCGTACAAACCACACCAAACAGTGCATTTTTCGGGATGCATGGGCAGTTCTTGAACGGCTTCTGGTTGCTCTTCACCCCAAATGCGGCAATTTTGCTTATTTACGTAGCCATTCAACCAGAAATGAGCCTCATCGCTGAACAAAATTTGTCGATAAAAAAGCGGATTTCACATTTCGAACCGAACACTGATTTTGGTAATAAAATTCAATGATTTGCAAGCGTTGCTCGTTAGTAAGTCTATTCATGATGAAATGTCAAAGCATACTGAGCATCTTTCTCTTTGACACCATGTCTGAAATCCCACGTGATCTGTCAAATACTAATGCATGAAAATCCTAACCTCAAAAAAATCACCCGTTATATAGCACAAGCGCGTATACAAAAATAATGCTTTAAAAGAATTATTTTATTCTTATACTTCATTTTTGTGGAATGCAGCAAAATATAAGAAAATAATGTGTAGAAAATGTTTTTGTTTTTTTCTTACATACATATATACATTTAACGATTTGCTTCAAGTATGAATATATAGACGATTTCTGCAAATTTTACATCGTTTGAGTCAATAAATCTATAAATAAAATTTTTAAACAATTTGTACAAATGTAAATAAGTCACGGGATTTTTTTCCAAAAACCAAAAACAAAGCAGAAAACCAAATAAAATGAAATGCAAGAAATGCGCTATGCGGTTTAAATATAGAAACAGTTGTAGGCAGCCAAATTTTTTATATCGGCGTATCTAGTATGTAAACAATGATTTCAAAGAAAATGCACGCAAACGCCTTAAAAGTCACTGGTTGAGACCATTACGCTGGGAGCAGCAATATAAATCTTTCTTTGAATTACCTCTTGCCTTCTCATTTCTTTGAGAATGTATCTAAATAAAATGTATTATGGAAAATGGGTTTCTAGAAGTGAAAGATGTTGCTGCCGGTAACATAAACGGGTTAAATGTAACAATCAAAACGGTTTACTCTAAACACACTATAACTTTATTGACTTTAGTTGTTATCGATAACCACATTCACGTACATAGTTTGGAGAACCGTAATTTAACGCGTAGCTTAGTAAAACTTGGTTAGTTATAAAGAGCACTGAAGCGACACTTATGATATACATATGTACATATATTTAGGTATGAATCAGCAATTTATTAATATTCCACATATGTATATCTTTTAAGTTTAATCAAATAATAAACCTAGTTGCTTAGTCTACAAAGAAGCCATAAAAAATATGAACCTACAGGTGAAAATGCCATAATTGTTTTTGTATTTTACAATAGTTAATGATTTTTATTTTATAATATTATAAATAATATTACGTTGAATTAATAGAAATGTGGCACCATTACACATGCTAGAGTTTGGTGCATTTTGCTGTTGCTTTTAAAGAGAAAAATGTCAAAAAAAAAGGAATAGAAAAATTAAAAAAATGCAAGCAATCAGCTGAAGGAAGATCCAAATTAAAAGAAATTGATTTATTTTATCTTATTGAAAAAGTTCACAAAGATTAGTGAATTGCAATAAAGAGTTGAGAAAATAGATAAAAAATTTTGTAAAAACTTAAATAAAACTGAATATACTACTATAATAAATTAACAAATTATATTGTAAACTACATGCCCATCTTCCTTGGATACATAGTATACTGTATAGAAATTTGCGTATGCATAATGTAACAATAGTGTTCTAGAATAGAATTAATTTCATTGCTGAAGGAAGTGATGAAGCCGCACCAGCCCCAGCTAATCGTATATCATTCAAGCAAAGCGAGCTACATAAAAATCAAATGAGCTCCGCCAGCGTGTACGAGAGTATGTAAGGCAACTAATCCATCCATTCGCATGTCGGAAAAGCGTAAAAAAAAAACGAAACACAGACGGCCATTAACATTAATTGCGGCACATCGCATGCTGTTGAGGCGTGGCCTTTTCAACGCTTTTCGCTCGCCAACTCAAAAGCACGCTTCTGCAATGCGTACGCTCACTTGCTAGCACTATGTAAATCGTGTATGTAGTTTTGCTAGCCTCCAGTATAGTATGCTGCTACAAATTTTCCTGCACACAAAATGTGTACAATTTTTGCAACAATTTTGAATTTTATTTTTGGATTAAGCAAATCATTCAGCAGATGTACATATGGCGCGCAAACGTCCTTCTCCATGGCTGTGATGGACGGACACGTGTGCGGGTGTGTTCAACGGATACAGAATGAGCCACCGTCTGTTTGGTGCGATGTAGCAAGTGTTTTTGAGGGGGAAAATTAAAAACAAAAAAAAAAAAAAAAACAGAAAATAGAAGAAGAATGAAACAACAACTTCATATTTTCATCGCGTCAATGTGTGAAATTCTTTTGGTTTCCGCATCATCGCCGCCATCATTGCCTTCACTATTGCCGATTTCGTGTTGGACAACTGTTGCCAACTTCCCTGGCTGCTCTATATGTTCCATATAATATTCATTGTATTTGTTATTGTGTTGGGTTTATTTGTTGCTTTTGAAAACTTTGGATTTTTGAGACGCTGTCATATTTTTAGTATTCAAAATTAAAAAAATATCACACGCATGTGCCGTCTCGCTCGCTTGTCGTCATCATTTTCAGCGCCAAATTATAAGACGTACAAAATACCATTAAATGGCAGCGTCGGTTAATCTTGTGCCACATTTTTTTTTTTTGAAGATATACTATACTCACTTGGAACAGAAAAAAATTTGCGAAATATTTCACAATGATACAATAGTTTGTATTTAGCGAATGATATGACAGTGTCGTCATGGAAAGGGGATAAATAAAATTATTCCAATAAGAAAAAGAAATTGGAATTCAAAATTCTTTCCTGATGAAAGCTAGTATGACTATTATATACAAAATTAATGAGAAAATAACATCTAAATTCATTAAAATTTGGTTCACCCTCTACACAGAATTAATACATACGCCACTGTTTCATTTTTGATTTTCACTAAACAGTTGGTTGCTGTCTGTCATTTAAGTTTATGTTTTATTTCTTTGGAACCAAAAGTAAAAACTAAGAAAACCTTCAAAAAAAGAAATACGATACAATACCTCACGATCAACGAATAAAAGGATTACATTTATTAAAGAAAAAATATTTTGTTATGAAAATAAAAACTAAAAACTTATTTCATAAATCATTAGCAGCAAAGCGAAACCACAGGATTTGGTAATAAAGAAATTTATAGATTTAAAAACAATAACCGCGGCAAATAATGTTCAACGAAATTACAAAATCACCCAATTACACAATAAGACAAAAAGCAAAAATGAACAAACACAAAACAAAAACAAATTAAATTTGTATGAAATTTTTGTTATTTTTATAATTTGTTTTGTAAATGTAATTGCGTTCGTCAAGAGCATTGTTGTTGCGTTGCCGCTAGCTGCAGCTTTTGCCTCCTGTGAAATGTTTGATTTGTGATAGAAAATCGCCTAGAACGAGGCCAAGGCTATAAAACGCGTCAACAAACGTTTGATGTTGCCATTTATTTTTTTATAGGCTACTTATTTGTGGAATAGACAAAATTTAAACACAACTAAAATCATGAAAATGTTAAAATAATAGTATAAGATTAAATAGTTAATAAAATTTGTGATTCGCCTAAATGAAACAGCAAGATGTGAGATCAAACAATCCTGCCGTAATTACAACTATAGCATAAAATGTGTGTAGATTTATACTGTGACACTCGCGCTAAAATTATAAATATATGATTTTAAAATATATATTGTGTACAAATTCTGTAAGACTCATAAACACCTCACTTCTAGCATTGGCGCAAAGGCTGCCACCCACCCACTTAAATTGAAGCAACCACTGGGAGGTGTTGTTTTTGTCTCACAATGCCAATGGCATAACTGTGATTTACTTAGTTATCCTCGTTCTGGCGTGAAATACACAATTTTATTTCTTTATTAAATTAATTTCTAGACAGCGGAGAAAAACAATGACCATGTCATTGAAAACAAAGGTTATTGCCACTTAGATTTCTGAGGTGCTCAACGACTGACTTTCAAGGCATTTTTATAAATACTTATGTAAATACACTTTTTTGTTATTTTTGTCAACGCAATAAAATCATTTCATGCCAGAGATCTGCCTGCCTCAAAGAATTGAAGTTGAATAAGAATTTAATATATTATATTGTGGCTATTTATTGGCAGATTATAAATGCAATGCAAATGAAATGTGAAAAAATCTATTTGAAATTGCATTTTTATTTAGAATAACTCATTAAATTGATCTGAAGCACAAGTCCACAGAAAATTTTCCAATAATTCTAATGCTGACAAGTAGTTGAATGGATTGGTTTTATCACTAATTAGAATTAAGAACTTGGAATTAATATCGGCTAGTGTCTTGCATTTTAATATGCAACAACATTAGAATTGCAGTGTTTAAAAGAACAAAAATATACACGCACAACTTGTATACGCAATTCAGTTTTCAGTATAGCAAACGTAAATGATTTGCAAAAATATATATGCATATATACAGGCCTAGATGTACATGCTCAAGTATATACACCATATGAAGCAACACACCAGCCAAATAATTTCATAGTTAAAAATAGCTTTTATTTTTTGTTGGGTTTGTAAATCGTCTGTTTGCATTAGAAACGAATTTGTTAATTTTCTGGCTTGGCTGTGGGCTGTGGCGTACAAACGCATTAGGTTGTACGTTGCTGACGCCGCCAGAGCCTATGGTCGCTTGAATTGGATTTTCGGCGATAATAATGGCCTGTGTAGCTACACGAAAGGAAAGAGAGAGGAAAATCTACAAATATAGGTGGATTATATTGTTTGGCAACGTATATTTTCAAAATAAGCTAGAGGTGTATTGACGCAATAGGGACGTTCACGTGTCTTCATAAATACTCTTGTATATTATTTTACAAATAGAATATTTCAATAATGAACAAAAATAAAATATATTTTAATATAAATTAAATGAAGTTTGGAAATTTCTTTATAATTTCTTGACTTATTTTTAATAAAAATTTCTTATTCATCTCACCTGATGTAGGGCAGTTAATCCATCAACATTGGCTGTATTTATGTCAGCACCACTTTCTAATAGTTTTAGCACTTCCTCCTTATCGCCAGACATACAGGCCGCCAGAAAGACACAACCCGAGGAGAATTTTATTTTGCGTCCTCGCTCGGGACGTGGTGTTGGTGGTTGACGATTTGTGTCCGATTCCTCCCAACGCTTAAGTTGCTCGGCCCGCTTCATCACCGCTGAATTATTACGCACGTCCAAAGAAGACATTTTGAATATATTTTTTCAATTTATTTATTGCTGCTATTCAAATGACGAAATCGTTGTTGTTATAGTAGTAGTTAGTTTAAACTTCAAATTGATCGACGTCACTTGGTCAACAATATGAATTGATCACTCAATCTTCCAATCAATTTGTTGAGCCGACTGCCTGGCCTATTAGACTGTCTGGCAGTCAATAAAAGGCAGTTTGTCTCTCTGACAAACCCGCCGAAAAATTGCCGTATTGGAAATCCAAATGAGTATGTAATTAACCGCAGACTACCTAATGTTATGTTTTAAATTTTTATTAGTATTTTTTAACTTTTGTTTCGTTTTTATTATATATTTCTTCGCTGGAAGCATCAAAAATATGCAATAAGACGCAATGAATGTGAATTGATGTTCACAAGCACTAAGCACACATTGATTTTCTTTTCAAAATCTGTAATAATATTTATGATCTTGTATATAATATTTTTCTGCACTAATATTTGTATGTATTTTAGTTGCTTTCAATTGTCGTTTGGAGTTGACTTTGCCCGATTTAATCAACTTTTCTGCTTTCTTGCACATTTGCTCTTATTTGCTTTGCTTCCTTCTTCAATTTCTCACACACACACACAATGCAAACCGAAAAAAATAACTTCACTCTATCTACTATCTTTTCGCTTCGTTTACTGAGCCAGCACCTTTATTGCACATAACAGCTTTTCTTCACAATTTTGCTTTATCATAATTCTTCTTTTCACTTCACTGCATTTAAACTTTCATATGCCTCTTTTTCCGGTGCTTTTTCTGTTTGTTATTTTTTCGTTTTTCTTTCACTTGTGATTCGAATTGCTTTGTCTCCTATGTATCGTTGTAGTCACCTTTCGATTTACACTCCGCAATTTTGATCGTATCCTAATTATTTCACTTCTACTTTCTGTACTACGTCGTCCACCACTTTCTCACTTATTTTTTCTCTTTCCTTTACAAACCAAAAATGTAATTCTTTTTCAAATTTCATTTTATATCAAAATAATTTTCTACAACTTCCTTTTCGCTCATAATTCTTTTAGTGTATTGATTACTGTGCGTCGTGAATACTCGAATATTATTGCTGCCTTAGTCTATTTATTCTGAAAATATACAAATGAGTTTACATTTTTCAAAGCACATTATTTATTTTCTCCGATTCTCTTCGTAACCATATCCTATGAAGAATGCCCATGAGCGAAATAAGATCAACAAAAATCTTGTAACTGAGACACTAGTGTAAATGGATATAAAGCAGAACACTTGTGAAGATATGGAAAATAGCTACTTTGACAGTGGCAGCAACGGAGCAACTGCGCAGCTCCACTACGATCGGTATCCACACCACTCGGAATCAATCCAATTAATCAGTACTGCCAACACTCTTTTCTGTTCCTTACAAAAAAATACTTTTGATTGCACAAATATTTTTTTCTTTAAAAGGGGAAAAACCTTTATGTTTTTGAAAATAGTATGTTTTTTTAGTTTAAACTTGATGAAACATTTCATACTCCTCTCTTAAAAAATAAACGCTGCTAAACATTCGGTAACCCTGGTACTGTTCAACTTTTTGAACAGCACAGATCTCAGTCGAATTAAGTAGACCGAACGCTCCCGAAGATTCCGCAAGCCAAAAAAAAAAAAAACAAGACTAGAATCCACTCGCAGCAAATGCGTCGATAACGTAATGTGCAACAACAACACAAGTAAAAGAACAGCAAATAAAGCCGCAACTATTGTACCGTGCCGCAAGATCGCGATCGGAGGACTTTATAGGGTTACCGGTAGAACAGCGCTGCTTTCGCATAATTAAAATTCAGTTTTAAAAATCGCACTGATTGTTAAATCAAAAATGCCTTTTAAATCAAATGGATTCCTGTGTACACACACTAAAATTTTGCTGTAAACATTCTTTTACACCATAAATGAGTCGACATCGTTGTTGCTACCGCTGCTGCGTCTCTGCCACTGCCATTGAGTAGTTGTTGTTTCCAATTTGACATAAATCCAACAGCCGCGTGAAAATCTCGCAACAGACAACAAAAGAGAATATGGAATAAAGATAGCTAAAATGGAACGCGATTGCATAAAAAAGATATGATACTGAATTTGATATATAAGTGAAGTAGTATTTATATGTAACACATTTTAATTTTGAAATAATTAAAAGTCTATTAAGTTCATTATGAAATTTCAGAAATAATATTAAATACTTTTTACTTTATATTTCAATTAATTTCATTCACACTGTAACGAATCACTTTCAACAATTACTGCTACACTTTATATATATAATTCGTTCAAACCACTTATTCTTTGAAATTTTCTTTTGAGAATGGTAGCTACAATTGTGTCCTTCAATTATATGCGTTTTGCGCGTAACTAGCTCATCCATACGCAACAGTAGCCGCCACTCCTCTCGCAATTATTCGACTTTTTCGCAACACATTAACCGACCGACCAAGTAATCTCTACTCGTATAATTTGAGGTGGGGGTTTGGGACCCACTGCCGAATGTTGCCTCTGCTGCACTTTGCATTCCAGCTAGTTCGCACCTCTTTCTATGAAATACTTGTAATTTTTTTTCGATTTTCACCATTCATAATTTGTATGCGTTTTCACTTTTATAGATTCAAACACTAAATATTTTATTGTTGCACATAAGCGTAATTATTACCGAATTATAAAACACACAAATTTCACATTTAAATTACCAAAGTTTTAGCTTTTTTTCGATTTCTTCAACCTCGGCGACAATTTTGATCTTTTCACGTACAAATTTTCTCAATTTCTGCCACTTCCTCAACATTTTTGCTGTCAGGGTTGCTCCGATTATCGCCCTCCTTTTGACGACATACCGTCCAGCTATGTTTCGTAGTTCTTTGCGCATTAAAAAAATAATAAGGAATATAATTTAAAGGTAAATTTATATATTAAACATATTTGGAATTTGTTTTATAAAAATTATTTAAAATTTGTATGCTTTTCTAAATGTGTATCCTTTATATTTATAATATTTTCATAAATTTTGTTAATTTACTAATAATAACTTAAATTTTAAGGTCATTTGAAGCACCCGGCAATGTAAAAAGACATATGGGAACTCTCGCGCCTTTTATTTTATACGTTTTTGCATAGCTAGCAATTGGAAGAATCTACAAATTTTTATTTCGTATTCCACAATGGAAGATAATTCAACTGCATTGAATGAAAATAAGGAAAGTATTGTTTTGCAAGAATATTGTTACTATCACAAATTTCTTTTAGTAGAAGAACTGGCGCTGCAAAAAAACTTTTTAAAATTACACTATGGACGTTGCACTGTAATTGGCAAATTGAATCAACACGAAAATGGTTATCCCATACTGGAAAACATCAACCTATCAACAATACTACCCAGGTTTTTAATGGTTTATACATACCGTAATTATTTATATTTCAAATTTTTACATTAAAGGGCTTGCAATCTCCCTGAAGGCACAGTAAGTTTACGTTTGTTTAAATTCGTCACCACTGATGTTGAATTGAAAATTGGGCAATATTGTGAAGTTTGTGGTGAAGTGGTGCTTTGGAATCCCAATAGCCCGCGAGAAAACTGGTTGCCCATGACGCCGCGTGGAGCAGTCGAGTTAGAATTGAAAAATTGTAATGTAACGAGTCAACAGCAAAAGCTGGAAAACCTACACAACACATACCAGCCAGCAATTAATATTTTTAAAGTAGATTACATAGAATGCGCACAGGAACTGATCCAAAGGCATTTGAAAATTCGACTGCTTACAGCGAATTGTGATAAGAAAACATGAGGTCGGTTTTGGAAAAGAAATTGCAACATTTCCAAGCGGGCTGAGGTATGTTAAGTGATATTCATATTGTTGTACATGTCATTTATATGATTTATTATTAGTTTTATTATAATTTAAGACTGATTACCTATAGTTTTATTCTCTCTTATTCATAATATTCATTAAATAGTTTATATTGTGTATAATTTGTCTATATCTAATATATATATAGATATAGGCATATTAATTATTAACTTTTCAAACGATTATGAAAATGATGAATGAAAAAAAAATTAAATTAAATAATTGTATTTTAATAAAAAAAGCAAAAATTTAGCTATGCTGAAATTGCAAACAGCATTGTAAAAGTCTAGCGCAAATGAGCACTTCAACTAATTTGTAAGAGCATTTCTAATTAGCGTTACAATTCCAATCAGAAACGTATGTTTTTCTAATCTGAAAAATTATGTAAGGAAAATTGAAATAGTTCTACGAAAATGAGAGAATTTTTGCATGGAAAAACGATTTTGTAATGCCGCGCATATGTGTCGAGAGAATTCGGCGGTAGTGCGGGCAAGTAAGACCGTTTTCACACGGGCAATTTTTGTCGCGGCAATTCTTAGTTTTATAGGAGAGGGGGCGACGAAGAGAGGAGAATTTCTCTCTCTCTCGCTTCCCTTGGTCGCCCCCTCTCCTATAAAACTAAGAATTGCCGCGACAAAAATTGCCCGTGTGAAAACGGTCTAAACGAAAATCAAAACAAAAATTAACGAACCGACACGTGTAGTATGTCCCATACTACTCTCGCGAAATACATATTTAAAATGTCTACCATACGCAAATTCTCATTTGTAGCTGCGCAGTGTGAGCTTTATAAGCAGTGAACTATGTACGTACTTACCTACCTCTACAACCACCAAATTCGCCATAACTATTGCCTATAATGGAATCACCCCCCTTTGCTTTCATATATGTATGTACAAATGTACTTAAAATGTGTAGTGCGTTTGTATGACTACAAACATGTGCGAGTACGTTCTAGTCGGCTGCGCAAACCCATTCAAATAAGAAACAAATAAAAACTACAAAATCAACTAAAAGCCGCATAGATACTTTTTGATGGTGAGGCCAGCAAGTCACAAATAGCAAAGGTAGCGGAAGACAGTGACATTTCAATTTTATATAAAAGCAATAAACAATTAACCGTTATTGCTCTAATTAATTAGTGCAAAACGAGTATACATTACCAACAAACATTTAATGTGATGTTCGTGTTATCAGCGAAAATTGAATATTTGTGTACCGTCGGCAGTTGCGAATAACGGAGGAGGATACCGATATAAAAAAACAACAACACTTACTGATTAGATTTTTGCATTTAAATGCGTTTTGTGATAATTTTGTGAAGTACCATAGCATATGTGAACATTGTAAAGCAAATATTATTCTAATTTGTGTCTTTCATTATTATAGACTTGTTCAAATAACGCCTAACAAGGAAAACAAATTTTAAATATTACACTTGCAACGCTGAGACAACAGCAATTTGCAAAAGTCAACAACAACAAGCAGCATGCAATAAGGATATCGCAAAACCAATTTCTGCCGGGTCTCATATAAGATTTCAAAATGGTAAGTAAAGTACTTTGGCTCACACCCCTCTTTCATCATAAATATACGCTTTTACATATATGTATGTATAGGGGGAAAAAAACATTTGCACCCCTGCCTATTGTCTATTTATATCCTTTACACACTCAAAGGATTCTTCGCATACCATTCGCCAAGCAGAAATCGCTTGTGTCGCGCCTTTTGTTATTGTCCGTTGCGGAAGTTTGGAGTACGCATCAAAGTTGCATAGTACTAGTAAAATAGTACGAGTAATATTCTTTGTATCAACAAAAACAATAACAAAATATGCCGACATAAATAGGAAATACTCGCCGCGCAACAATTGAGTGCAATCGCGACCAATCGTCAATACTCGTTGGCGCTCTCACTCTTTTACTTACTGCACAGCACATTATCCTGCCCGACAGCCATACACATATGTGTGAGTGTATTTGTGTGTGTGTGGTTATCCTGCGGCTAAAGTGACGAGTGCGCTCGCTGATAATCACGTTTGCGAGTTCATTCACATTTTCTACATTTTCCCATGCTCCCGTTTCAAGTTATGTTCAGGGAGGTACGGTTGTGTTGTTGTTGTTTGTGTGACTGTGAGAGCGACTTGCAGGATTCTTTCACATGACGTAGTACAATGTCCGCTGCACTGGCTGGCTATGTTGGTTAGCATACATTTGCGGGCGTGGGAAAATAAGGAAAACTGTCTACAAGTTGAAATATTGTGGAAGGTTCCTGGTGTTTTTCATATTTTTTTTGAGCGTTTCGTCTAATTAATTTTTTAAGACATAAAAAAACAAATATGTACATATATTTGAAGAAGATAATTTAATATTTTTATTATCTTAATATTATTATTATTAATGATAAATTTAGTTATCTCAGTTTACAATTTTGTTTGAGAAAATATTGAAGTTGTAATGTTTTCGAAATTGTAATTAAAGAAAATTGAAATTTATGTCCTTTAGTTCTTCAGAAGCCTTTCTTTGTATAACCTTGCCGATAATTACACATTTCATCAAACTATTTTCGTGTTCTTAATGATCATTATCACTGAAACACAAACTCTAGACTTTTAATTACTAATTGGTTTTGAGGATTAGTTCTAAATAGTTGCAAAAGATTGTGAAATTTTCCGCATTGCAGTTTATTATATACATATGTACACTGTTATATACATATAAATATATACAGACATATGTATATACATTTAATGCAGTTTCCGACCTTTTCACAACCATTTGTTACTCATCTGTCTAATTTATGTACACATGCTAAATATAGAGCGAATTGATTTTGAGTAAATTGCGCAATATGGAAAATGTATCGAAAAATCTAGAAAAATTTAACTATTTTTTTAAATAAAAAAAAAAAGTTTTAACCACAATTCGAATATTGTTTCGTAAAAAAAAAAAATTATATTATTGTTAACTACATCATATTATATTTCAACTCTGGAAATTGCCGCGCATACATACATACATACGAGGGCTGCTATATATCTTTCTGGCCTCATAATGAAAATAGGAATATTTATCAACGAAAATGGTTTTATTGTTTTTCAAAATATTCTCCATCAAGATTTATACACTTTTGCATGCGCTCAAACCAATTTTCGAAGCACTTTTTCCACTCCGATTGAGACACCTCCAAAACATGGTTTTTGAATGCTTCAACAGCATCTTCTGGCTACGAAAATCGTTGACCACGCATTTTTTTCTTGATGTGTGGGAATAAAAAGAAGTCATTGGGTGCCAAGTCAGGGCTGTACGGCGGATGACCCATCAATTCGACGTTTTGGCTGGTCAAAGGCGCTGGTTTGAGCCGATGTGTGAGAGCTCGCATTGTCATGGTGCATAATGATTCGTCTTCTCTTGTTCATTTTTCGAATTTCTCCGAAGACTTCAGGCAAACAAATGGTGGGGTAAAACTCAGAATTGACCGTCCTACATTGCTCAAACGGAACAGTCGGCTCATGACCAGTTTGGCCGAAAAAACAGGCGACCATTTGCTTCGAAGTGCTTCTTCCACGAACAACTTTCGTTGGATTTGGCTCGTCTTGGAAGACCCACACGGTCGATTGCTGTTTTGTTTCGGGCTCATACGCATAGATCCATGATTCGTCACCTTTGAAGCACCGCGATCGTATTTTTTCAGCATTTCTTTACACCAATCCACACGAGCCTTTTTTTGAGCGATTGTCAAATTGTGCGGGATCCAACGAGAAAAAACCTTTTTTTACGGCCAGGTGTTCATGCAATATCGAATCTATGCTGGTGTGCGAAATACATAGGCATGCCTCTATCTGAAGGTATGTTACATGACGGTCTTGCATTATCAGTTCACGTACGGCATCGATGTTTTCTGGCACAACGGCTGTTTTTGGACAACCTTTAGGATGGTGCTTCATAGCCATACAAAGATTTTAGTTCATCGATGCACTCTTGTCGCGATAATCCACGTCGAAAGTTGTGAAAAATGATCGCACAAAAATGTTCACGAGTTAATTCCATTTTATGGTCGAGATAAATTTTTTAATTCCCTGTAAATAAAACAATTCACGATTAAATGACAAAACGTTCTGAGTGATGTTATGCTAAAAAATGTCAAACTTTCCAATGGAAATGTAACACTTAGTGTTGCCTAGGCTAGAAATATATATAGCAGCCCTCGTACATACATTTAACCTTACTATTTATTTTATATATTTTTTATTATATTTAGTGCTATTTTTTCACAAAGCTTGTTTGGTCTTAGTGCTTTAAAAAGATTAACTTCTCTCGGAAAATCGCATATGACAGATAATATGCATGTCAATGTCAAAAGATTATGAATTCAACAAATCACAAGTACAACGCTGGTAATATAAGCTTATTACAGACAATCACTAAGATTAGTTAGAGTAAAGAAAAGAAGTGAATATAAAGTTAATTAAAAAGATAGTTCTGATTATTATCTTATGATTCGCATTTTTTCCCTTTTATAGTCGAATTCCTTATCAAAACCGCAATACTTCGAAAATGAATGCATGAAAATTAGTTCTATATGGAAAATAGAGTCTTCAGCTAGTTCAGCTTTCATTTATAATAATAATAAAATAATAATTTTTGTTATAAATAATAATTTTTGTTATAAAAAAATATTTTTCTTAATCAACTTCGTAAAAAAGTAACGAATTTGCCTCTAAATTCAAGTTATGATTTATTAAAAATCATAAATTAATCAATTAGACTAAAAAAATGTGTTTCATACAAAAAAAAAACAAATTTTTAAATTTTATTCATAATTTTTAAAATTTTATTTAACTCTTAACATTATTTTTACAGTGTATTCATGCGCTTGCATGCACTTTTTTTCATGCAAAAATGCAATTACTTAATTTTAGGTGTGGGTGAAAGAAGTGATCTCACCAGTTTTGTAACGCAGTGTAATATGGCAATGCAAGTTTTTATGAATTTTTTTACAGAGTATAACTGTACATACGAATATATGCACTTGATTTGCATGTGGTTCTGATTTTTTTCCATTTAAATTGTTCTTAAACAAAATTGTACAATTGTTGCTATTTGCTGATCTAATGCTCTTACACAATTGCTTGGTAATGACGAATTAGTTAACCGCCTAGTTTACTGAAATTACTGCATACATACAAACATACATATATTTGTTGCTTATTAATAAACAACAAATAAACAATAAAGATGTGGTTTCTAAACTGTAGGCTAAAGGCTCACGGTCATTACCCGCCAATCCTCAACAGAAATCGTAAATGCAGTCAGACTGTGTTATGTTATTGTTGTATTTGACTAAAGGATACTAAATTTTATTTGTAAATTTTTTGAAAATATTTTGAAAATTTTAATTTTTTTAATTCTAAAATTAAAAATATACTTTTTTTAATTTTTTTAATTTTAAAATTAAAATTTTATTATTTTTTATTTTTTTTAATCTAAAATTTTAATTTTTTTAATTAGTCTAAAATTAAAATAAAATTTTCTAATACCGTTAGTTTAATTTAAATACCATTTTATCAGAAGATGGCAATATTCTCACTCGATCACTCGCTACTTCGTTAGTGGTGTGTGTCTAAGCTAAACCTTCATGAACTATTTTTTCCAGTAGAGTTCGCTCAATAAAGTAAATACAAAGAGTTTTTAGTTTTTAATTTTAAGTTTTGCTTTAAGAAGCTCGATTTATTATATAATATTTATATTTTTAATATTGTCGGTTTTACGCTCATTTTCGTTTTCAGCAGTCGGGGAAAACGAATAAGTCCATGATCATTTATGAACTTACATTTGTATTGAACTGTGCCGGCGAACTTTTTAGTGTAATTTGCTATAAAACTAGACACATTCAGAAGTGTAAGAGTTCATAGTGGTGAAACAGTTTATTCGAATTAACCGCATGTCGCACAATCCAACAATTTATTTATTTTTATTTTTTTTTTTCAATTTAAAGCGAACACCAACCAATTTGTAGCTCCAGCTGTTCTTAACTATGTAGTACCTGTGTGTATACATATACTTAACCAGCTCCTTTTGCAGCTTACGACACTGTCAGTAGGCCTCCATTATTATATGAAAAGAAAGAAAGAAAAAAACAATAAAAACAAAATTATTTAAAAGTGAGAATAAAAGATATTGGCATCAGGCAGGCAACAGCTGCCACATTCCTTTTATTGCCATGTAGAGTAGCATAATTCATGTTTCCAACGAATTGAAAGAAGTCCTGCGGGATCGAACATCAGCTGTGTTGTTGACATGCAGCTGCTGGCGGGCACACTTCAATGAGCGCACTCTAAGGATATCAAGTATTTGAAGGAATATTAAGAGAAAACAAAGCGCACTAAACGCCGCTGTGAATGTATATGTATGTATAGACAATATGTATACTTTTTAATATATGTAGTTATATACATGTGTACATAAGATTGATTATTTTGGCGCGAGCGCTTACCTTTTTTGGGGCACATAAATTTGTAAAATTGATCTAAAACCTGCATATAAATTGCATTGACTTGCATATTTAGTATATATAATATTTATTTAAAAATATGCAGCAGTGTGCAAAATATAAGCAACTCGTTTTTTTATTTAAAAAAATTATATTATTTAATTTTTTTTTATTTAATTATTGTTGTTTATTGTGAAAAAAGTTCTAAAAAAGAAAAATAAAAACAATCCATAAAAATTTTCCATTCAAATCTAATTGTTAGGTTATGAGTGCTCTTAAATTCAGAATTTAGTACTTTAGAACCTGGAAACTATATTTAGTAATGTTTATGTTTTAATCTGTTTGTTTATCTTTTTGTTCTTAATTGTCATCGTCTAAAATGTCGAATTGTTTGTATTTCCATTCTCAATACCCGATTGTGTTGATAAATCTTCACACTATTTACACCATTTGACAATTAAATATTTATCTTTTAATGTTTTCATAGTTTTTATCTTCTTCTTATCATTAAAATACATAAACAAAGCACTTGTGGTTTTTGTTTTTATAACCTTGTGTGAATTTACCTTAATCTCACAGTATCCTTCGGCTGTTTGTCAAATAGAGAAAGAGAGACAGAGCAATTCTTTCACAACGTGAGATATAGTTAAAAACAATAGTAGTAGTAGTATTATTAGAACTAGGGAATTTTCGAAAGTAATTTTTAGTTGCATTTATTTTGCACACAGTTGTTAACAATTATTATCTGTCTTAATCAAATAGCAAACTAAACAAAAAATAGTAAATATCTTTCGTTTTTACACCCGATAATAATTGCCTCTCTGCATCAATTGCATTTGTTTTGCACAAAACTGTTTGTACTAGTTATGAATATTTTCTGTCACAATAATTAATTGTTACTGATAATAAAACCATAAATGCATTAAAAATATTTATAATATTTTAAAATATTAATAAACTTGAACATGGATATTTGTAAGCCATGACAGATAAGAATTATAACTTAATCGAGAGTCAATAATAATACATATATAAACATATATAATGACTAGCGAGAGAGAGAGTACTTATTAACTTGTGCACGCGCTCATGTCATGATCGGTTATACTATAATTTTTAAACAATGCAATACAAACAGAAATTTTATATTATATTCTAGCCATATGGCTGAGTTCATGCCGAATTGCTTTTAAAAAAAGCTACGTAACCTCACTCAGTTTAAAAGGCCTTGCGAGGTCGTCTAGTTACAACTTGTTTCGAGCTTCTAGTGGCTGTAAATATTTTCAAGCCGTTGGTAGCAAACCCACACAAACATTTTTCATATTTTTAATACGTATGCTAATTCGTTGATTCATTACTAAATATTAATTAGCAATTCCTGTTAATTTTTTGGTTTTCTTAATAATAATTGCAAGCTTTTAGAATGCGTTTAGCTAATTTCACAACACTAGGCTTTGTTGTTGAATACCGACCTTTGTACGGTTGCAAAAACTAATTGCATGTTCCAGCACTCGATGTTAATTAGGTCTTATCAGCATGCAAATACAAATGACACGCAAATATGTAGTGTATAAAGTACAAAAGTACGAAATACATAGGTAAACAAACAGTGATCACGTAAAGTATGGAGTCTGCAATCACTTAAAAAAAATAGTTTTCCACTTTATTTTCATATTTATCGTTTAACAGGCTTTTACAGGAAAGCATGTCTTTCTTTTGTTTTTAAATAATATTATTATTTATGAAGTAATACTTCAGTGGTATTTACATTCGATGATAAGCAGTTAAATTTACATTTCCTTTGTAATACAATCAGCTGTTTTTCACAATAACCAAACTCCTCACTTTAATCTGACATTTGATTTTTTTCGCCGTTACTACCAGCAGACATCAAATTGCACAAAAATTCCAATTTTATTGTGGATTTGAAACTTTATCCCTGTTTAAAACAAACAAAGAAATGGGTTCATTTCTATATCTAATCAATAGTCAATGGCTATTAACTTAACTGTAGAAAGTACAAACAATGAAATAAGAGTTCTTGGTTTTTATTGCAATGGAACTTAGCGGGAAGTCAGCGCTAAGTAATTTTTTTAATTTTAAAATTTTTAAAACTAATATAAGAGTTTATTGAGAACTCAACGGAATGCAGTAGTCTGCACTCACTAATGTCTTTTGCATTTTTAATATACTTTTGAAGTCATTTGAAGTTTACGATTTCCTCAATGATTGCATGCTAAAAATATAATTTGGCTGACTGCCCAGATCTTCTGTCTAGACGCCAGACATTTTAGTTCGTTCCACATGCCGCATTTTGCAAGGCATTATTACATGCTTGCAACGTGCATTACATTGTCGCTGGAGGATAGCATTTTGCAAATGAAGATCCATAAATATGTACATACATAAAAACGTTTTTTTTTTAATATGATTTTGGTATAATGAATATTTTCTTCGAGTATTTATATATTGTATTTAATAAGTAAGTTCCGATTTTTTTTTTCCAAAAAAATATTTATTACATTGCATTTGGTGCAACAATCGATCAGTTCAAAACTTTGGATACATACTCATAGTTTTATTATACTTTTAGGATGAGTCGTCTTAATAGATATGCCCACAATTCCCAGAGAAAGTTTTGATATAATTTCCGTAAATAAAAACGGGTCTTCAGTTTCAAGCTCATTTGTCTAACTCGATGTTGATGACAGCAAAAAATTATGCATTTCTTTATTACTAAAGAAACCCAACTCAGTATGTGACTCAATAGCAATATCAATACAAAGCGGTCATAACTTATTTATATGCTATTGAAAATAAAAGAATGCATTGAGACGTGTTGAAATTTTCAAAGCAAAAACGTACATAAATGTACTTATATTTATGAGCAATAATAAAAACCAATGAATAATTGAAATGATAAACCAAACTTGAAATATAAAATTATTTTGAGTTCGATGAGGCGCTTTTCTTAAAGCCTATCTTCTCGAACATCTCTTATTTGCTTGTGGATCTTGATAGCTACCCCAATAACCAAGTATCTTTAAGACACAATATTCAAGTATCTCTATTAAACCTTTAAGTATCTCTATTCAAATTTTTTTACTGTAAAAAATTAAAATTTTTAAATTTTTAGATTCAGTACTCGACCACACTATCTTAAGACAAACACCCGTAATGCCTGTTAAGAGGTGGTCGATATTAGAAATATTCTAACATTAATTTTTTACACATATCGAACTGAAGTGAAACTCTTAGGAAAGTTTTCAACGTCATATTTGCATTATTATTAGGTGTTTTAAGCACTTTAAATTTCAACTTGACTTTCAAAACGTTATCGAAGTTTGCATTTTCTAAAAAAAAAACGAATATATAAAATGCATACAAATGTATGTATGTATTTACATGTGGGGTTTAAGTAAAAATATATCAAACAATACCAAATGATTTCGGAACTTAATTGAATCATTAGGCAACTGAAACATCTGCAGCAGCTGCTTTGGAATTTTGTACTGATTCACATGCTGCTCGTGACTAATGAAACCGGCATATGTTTTTTGTTTACAGGTTTGTTTGTATACTCCCGAGAAATGTTACCCCTATCAAACAAATGCACTTGAACAAACTGCCAGAATCCCGGCGCATCCTGCACCGAGCAAACACTCTGTATAAGCCTCGATATATTAAACTGCTGATTGCAGGTAACGATTTGGCATGCGCCTTTCTTGTAGCTCTTATCGTACTCAATTTTATGTCGCTTTGTTCTTGTGAATGCATATTTACACCGGAAGGATTCAAGTGATACACACATACATACGTACGAATAATGGTTTATCTTATATTGTCGGCTTGAGTAGAAAAGGGTCATACAAGTGTCATAGTCCACGTTTTTAAGTCCGAGTAACTTCGAGCCGTTTTGATGAGGTGTGATATTGCAGGCTTTGTAAAAATCGCGAATTTTTGCTACTTTTACTTTTGTATTCTCTCAACGCCCAACAAAAATGTGACATACATACATACATACATATGTATGGGCAAAAGCAATGTGGCTGAATTTATATTGAATATCCGAATTTACGGTACGTTATTAATTCAATGCGATGTCAATGAATGTAAATTACTATATTCCATGCTCTTATTCGGTTTGTAGAGCTTGAGATATTTTACTTTGCATCTTTAAACTTTACAAACCATAAATGTATTAATAATACATACACACAATTATCTACATTTTAGCAGTAATTATTTTTTGAAAGAGCTGTGGCAACACTGTTTATTTTTAAGTATAATCTGGTCACGGTAAAATGCGCATTCCCGATGGCAATGCCACTTAAGTAAACATTTAGGAAATTTTTCGTGTTAATTTTGGACATTTTTCTTAAAGCGAAATACATATTCTCAATCATTTTGACATAATAAAGTAGCACATTATACAAGGCTTTATGTTCCCTATAGGAATTATGGGAAAACGCATATATATAGTACATTTGAAAATCTTTTATCTTATAATTAGCTTTCTGTAGCATTTTCATGCTGTTAACGAGAACGCATTTGTGAGTAAAATGTGATGGATTTTGGATTAAGTTTCAGATTAAGCAAAACTTTGGTGTGTGATATGTTTCGAAGTACTTTGATTGGGCAACTACGAGGGAACGTATTCGAGAGAGTAATGAGAGTTCGAGAAAAAGTGGTACATTCAGTGATCGCTCGTTGTTTGACAAAGTAAAATGGTATTTTAAAGCGCAAAATAAATAATTTCGTCGCTGGTTTATCGTAACATATTGTGGAAAGTTACAAATAGAATAAAAAAGTCAACATAAAATTTTAAATTATATGATTTCGGTATTTGTTTGAAACTATTTATGTAACATTGTGTTGTATATAAACAAAATTATTGTAACAAAGACTTGAGTTTTTCGAGAAAAGAGACAAATTATCAAGGTGAGCTCCACATTGATTTGTTTAGTGCATTTCTATACTAAAAATACATCGCATTTGAAAATTGTGATAAGTGCGCTAACTAAAATTGATTGCAGATTAATGCAACAATTTATATATATGTATGAACTCTGTACATAAAATTTAATGTAAATGGTTGTACATATGGCTGACCTCACATTGGAATTCTTTGAACGATATGTTTAATGTTTAAACAGTTGTGTGTGCGTATGATGGATACATAAGTATATATATATGTATATATGTTTGTGTGATATGTGAGTTGGCAGAGAGCAAACAAACGTATTTTCATTGATAAACATACATACGTGAGAGTGTATAATGGCGTCTGCTGGTTTCCAGGGTTGCAATTTTTGAAAACAAATTTTTGGTGCATACGTAAATTTACGATAAGTGTTTTTGCCGCAAAATTTCTTAAATTTAAAAATTAAGTGTAATTTTTAAAATTATCTAAATCATGGTTACAGCAGTATAGATTCTGATATTTCTATATATTTGAAATATTAGAATACAAAACAGTAAATTATTAATTATATCCAAAAAAAAATTTGAATCATAAATAGTTAAAAAAACTTTTATAATTAAAATATTTAACAGTAAAAATACGACTTTGTATTAGTTTAAAGAAAAATTCAATTTGGAAACTCTAACTCAAACTAGCATTTAAAAATTATAAAAGTGATCAAATTATTTGAAAATTAATTTTGTGTCGTTTAAGCAATACGAAGCGCGATTTGTTAATTATAATTTCCTACAGGGTATTATATAACTATATGCTCAAATTTCTTAATAGCGACGGGATTTAACACAGCGGAAGCTCGTAGAAATTAAAAAAAAAAAGTGAATTTCCGTAATTATTTTTAGATTTATATATGCAGCGTTTCCACTACTCATTCATTTCCGTTTGTTTACAATTTTGGGTTTCTGTTAATTTGATGAGTAGCTGCCACAAGAAAGAAATTAGCTGAGTTAACATACAAACTATTTCCGGATTTAAGCATAAGCCTCTTATGTGTTTCCAAATTTTCATTTTCCAAGTGAATGGCAGCAGCTTTATTAAAAAAATGGTGTATTAATACAAATTTATAAGAAAGTTAATAATGAAAGAAATTACAAAAATTGTATGTATACCGATAGACTGAAAGATTGGTCTTATTTTTCTGTAGTAACATGTATTATTTCTTTGTCTTTTGCAATATCCAATATTTTGCGAAGGAAGTCTTCCTATACAATGATGTGCAGCAACTCGCATATTTCACTCATTGTGGATGGTTTTCTTTTTTGTTAATGTGGAAACAGATTACTGAAAATTTATCTAAATTTATAAGTAATTTCAGAACTTGTGTAGTTACTAGATTTCTATTAATTTGTGAAGTTTATTAATAATTTTTTGTTGATAATCACTTTACACTCCTTAGCTTTCCAAATGTATTTGTATCTTTGTTCAGATATATGTACAAGAAATACAAAATACAAGAACCACTGCACAAAAGATAAGGGCTAGTCGTAAATTGTGTATACATTGGACCTTCCATAACTCGAACTTCTTTAAATCGAAAATCTCCATAACTGGAACTTCTGAAGTGGCAATAGAACTCAAATTTCATACAAATTTCTTTTCATAAATCGAACTTTTTGGTCAGGGCATAATACAAAATTAAAAATTTTACTATTGAAGCAGAATTTTAAAAGAGTCCCTGTATGTCATACAGAGGCGAACAAAAAATATAATATTAAATTAATGGATTGCATAAATCATCTAACAAAGGCATGAGATATAGACGTCAAGAGCCAAACAATATCAAAATGCAACAAACAAAATTTCAGAAAACATCTTTGAACGTATGTCCATAAATTTTTTTGCGAGTAAATAAGTAAAACAGTAAATAAGTAAGTCTATATTTAACAACTTTTTGAAAATTTATATGTTTTAATGAAAATTTGTGGATTATGGTGATTCGAGTTAGAGAAGTTCCACTGTACTTATAAATGATTATTTTCAATTGACTTGAAGATTAGATTATTAAAAAAGGGAGTAGCCTGATTGTAATGTCACATGCCTTGATTGCAATTGCTTACGTCAGTTGCAATTAATTTACTTACGTATGTATGTATGACAAACATATTTGTTTTTGATTAGGTATTATTTCATTCAAGAAACATCTCTCTCAAGAAGGAAGTACGTACCTTACAATTTTGAATTTACCTTACAATTTTGAAAAGATTGAAAGAGATCTGCACTTACCATGCCACACACCCAAAAGACAGCACTCATTAACCAATGTTGGTGGTCATGATGTGCTCATTTATTTCTCGGACTAAATCAGATTTTTGCGGAAAGTGGTTTTATATGGGCGCTTATTGTCATTTGGGCTGTTCTATCTATATCTATTATGGGCAATCCTTAAATATGTACAAACATACTTACACTACATAGATATTGAAGTAATAAAAGAAAAGAAAAAAACAATATCGATTCTTATCATTTAAATACACATTTTACCTCACTCTAACCTCAACAATATCAGCAAGTTAAGAAATGGTTGTTTCTCATGAATTCCAAATGTATGTTCGGCAATAATAAGCGTGTAGCTCAACAAGAAACCGCATATGCATTGTTGGAGTGCATTTTCATTACAAGGTTGTTCAATAAGTACTTATAAGTTATATTGAAAAAAACTGTATTTTTGAAGTCTGATGGTGGCTAAAAATCATGGTCTCATGATGTGTTACTTTCGGTTCAATCCGTTATCCGTAAATCCAGACATAGTGGAATTGGATTATTACAGTAGACTTTCTTTGCTGTTTAATGAGGTTTTAGAAAGCTGTTTAGCTTGCGTGAAAATCCTGAGAATTCCCAGAGATAATAGGAATGAAAAATTGCCTGAACACCCACTGTAATAATCACCCACTGTAATAATCAGACGAATTGCCACATATGAATTGGAAATTTGCTGGTCTGTATATGTTTTTTTATACAACTTTTCGAGTACTGTTGTGGCGCTGGCGACGGCGGTCTTTCTCTTTCATCAAACTCCCCACCCAAACGTGTATAATTTCTCATTTTCATGCTGCTATTGTTCTTTAGATTCTCAGAGTTGTTAAAGATTTTCCCATATAATAAAACGCCCCGAACAATCATCGATAGAAAGGTCGATCAAGCGTGCACATATACACGTACAAACGTTTCTTCACGGGCTGGACTTGAGCATTTGAATTTGTGTAATAGCCATCCATACAACGATAGAGGCTACTACTCCACCTACTCCGCTTTCCTGCATATAGGCGCTCGCTTATTTTCGATAGATCATTAAATACTTAAATTAGAAGTTCAATACTAATGTACGATCGTATGTCGTGGTTGGTCAACCCATGCAGCATCCAACAAATTAAGGAATTTCGTTGCTTCAAGTCAAACTGTTATGGCACATTTTTTTGGTTTTCATTGATCTTTACCGCAATGCGGGGAACCCTACAGGGTAATGCTATGGAAAACTGATCGATGGCTCACGATCTACGGCTTACAACATTCTGTGGCCTTATGCATTTATGCTACTACGCCTGCGCCGCTTGCTACAACAATACATTCAAATTGGAAGCGCAGCTTGTTAGAGCATTTTTCGTTATTGTTGCTGCATCCGCTGCAAACACATTTGGGTCTGTGCCTGCGCCTGCGCCTGCATATTGAGTGCATTTTTGTTATCTTTACTTTTTTGCTTTTGTTGTTGCCTTCATTATGCTGTGTGTGTGCATAGGAGCATTGCTGCGTTTGCTTTTGTTGTTGGCGACAACGTCGTTGGTGATCGCTGCGTGATTGCATTTCTTGGAAGGACGACTCAAGAATGTTTTATTTATTTTTTTTCCCTAATTTTTTCTTTACATTGCATTCGCCTTAATGCTGTTCTTGAGATATGTATTTCCTTCAGCTTTCTTTCTGTACACATACACTTGTATACACGTTTTTTTCTTTTGTTTTTATATTAAGTGATTGTTGAATGCATTCTCGGAGTGGTTCTTTGGTTCCCAACTGTAAAAGCAAAGTATGAAAATATATTATTTTTTTCCCACTAGAGTCACGATTGTTGTTGCTGTTGAACATGTAAATGGATGGAACCCATGCAGTGTGTGTATGTATGTATGTGCACCAATATCTGGTAGTACCACATTCCAATCTCAGAATGAAGCAAACTTGAAACCAGAAATAAGACAACCAAGAATTGAATTATTCCCACCAAACCGAACGAACTCAAGCAACTCCAACTCCAACAGACATATGCACATACATATCTACACATTTTATAGATAAACAACATATACATACGTACATACATAAGTATGTTTTTATGTTGCTGTAATTTGTAGCGTTATACTTCTTCGGTATGTTGAAGTAGCGAGTATTACCTGGTGGCCGGTTGCTAAGGTTATATGACTGACTGACTCTTATGCTATGTGCTGTGTGGTGTTGCGCTTGCGCCTTCTTCTACACTGCTACGAGCATTATCCGGTTCTTTGACTGACTCGCTGGCATTCAGAGGCCGCCCAGTGCGTTGCTTAGCTCCATTCTTTGGCACTCAGTGAGCTGATTGTTGGTTTTCTAATAAGAATCTAACTTTGTTGGTCTGCGTTTGCTTGTCGACATACAACAACAGTAACTTATTTACATATATACATACATACGTCGGCAATCCTCTCACCAGTCGCCAGGTAACTCGAACATAACTAAACCAAACAATAAAAAAAACTTTGAAAAAGTGGTTTAGCCGCATTCCAATGCATTTTATTGCATTTATGTTGGGTTGACCAAGCGGCGGGCCACTTGACGTTGCCAGATGTATTCTAAAATGTTTATAAACATAATTTTTAGTTTTACAAACTTGAAGAAAAGTTTAGTAACCCTCAGTAAATTGGGTATTTAGAACAGTTATCGTGAGTTTATAGACTTCATGGCATACATATTTGGTTTATCAGTTAATCGTTTTCAGACGCCTCTTGGTGCAAATTTTATATATTTTCATTGAACATTCTTATTACTTAGTTAAAAAATATTATTCGACATGATCATAGATTCAAATTGAGGGGTTACAATGACTTTTCATTTTCAACATTTGAACTATCACAAGAATGATAAATTCAAATAGTTAGAGACAAAATAAATATCACAATACTGAAAATGTATAGTTTTTGTATACAAAAAATTTTAAATCATATAAATTTATAAATTTTTTATATACATTTTTTATATAAATTTTAATCCTTTAGTAATTGTTTGCGATAAACATACTAGTATATTCTAGTGTTTACCATACAACAACAGCAATTATCCCTACTACCTACTCAACGAAGTACTCCACATTTTTCTCAACTCCAGTTGTATTTTTACTCACTCTCATCTGGTAGCACTACCCACCCCTAATACTGCATATGCTTGGCTACTATACTACTTCATTTTTGGTCTTTTCAATGTGGTTTCCACGAACGTTCCATGGTTGCATGTAGTTTTGTCTCCCGTGACTGCATCACTAGTGCATTAAGTCTGTTGGTGCCAACACGCACGTACACGACAACGTCAGAAGAGAAAATAAGAAAACGTGGAGCAAAATTTTTGACTCAAAGAAAAGTTTCAAACTTACAAATATAAATCAATTTCAAATTGTTTATAATAATTTAGTGTAAAATTTGTGTTAGATATTTTTTGTTAATATATTATTGAGAGTGTGCTTATTGACTGGAAAAAAATATATTTAGAAAGGTTAAAGTAAAAGGAAACCTTTCGTATGAACTGTTCGTTCGTCTGCATTCGTGCGAATATGTGCAGCAGTGTGAATACTTGCTTAATTAATAATTGCATTTAATTTGGATTGTAGCAGCTGTTAGTATTTAATGTAAGTGTTGGAAATTCTTAAACAATTTTAATTATTACATTTGATTTAACTATAATATTTAAAGATAAAGATAAGATGTAGCGTGCTCCTCATACGGTTAATTTTCATCAACGCGCTGTGTGGGGCGCCTTCACATTTTTTGGTTTTTCGTTGAAATATTTTTAAAGACTAGTGGTACGGGTGATTTTGTTTTGTAAATTTATTATATCGATTTTCAGCATAAAAACGAATGTATTTGCAATTATTATTAAATGTATTACGAATTTTGTGGTTACTAGCAATGATTTCCAATGAAATCAAGATTTCATAATTATATAAATATAATTTATTATTCACTAAAACAGTAAATACAATTACAAAACAGTTGTCCGCTATTGCTGTGAAAGCTGGTTTTGTGGTTTACAAAGCAGCTGTTTATTCATATCGGTTTTACTTATGTATGTAGTTTAGTTGTTGTTGAAATTGAAAAGCTAGACAGCATATGCTTGAGAAAAAATATAAAATAAAACTGTTATAATAGCGCTAAAACAATAGCAAAGTTAAATAATTAAATGTGGACGCTACAAAGTGCTTGATAGTTATATGAACTACAACTTTACTGAAACATATTTTTAATACATTTCTCAATAGGTTTATTGTTTCATTATAAGCAAAACAAGCGCTTTATTTATAAATTATTGTTTTCGAAATTGTAACTAAACTCTCTTAGTTTAAAATATCATATAAAAATATATTTGTCGCTATCACTAGTTACAATCACTTGATTTAATGCCTGGAAAATTTTTTCGCACAATACTCGTGCATTCGAGATTACTACTCGTTGTTTCGGTTTACTCGTACATTGGTTCGCCTTCGCCCTGCAAGTCCCACACTGGGGGAGACCAATGCATTGCATTATTGCTGTAGGATGAGTTATATTATAATTTCTTCGCATACACCCATGCTTTTGTACTCATGTTCATGTTCATTCCAGTGTGGCGGCAGAAAAAAATCCCTTTTTATACCCCATTGTTGGGTGGTGTTTGTTGTAGGTATTTGTGCATGCTCACACCACACAAACAATAACAACAAAAGTTTTTCTATCTGTCGTCGAGACTTTTTTTTCATATTTCCATTGATGGTTCCTACATTGCTCCGGCATATATAATGTTGCCAGCTCTTTCTGTTGTGTGTACGAGTAGATTCCAGCGCCAACTCGCCAAAGCGATTGAAGCGAGACCGACCAGCAGCAGTCGTTTGCTTGTCTCTGGTGGCAGCTTTAACGAGTAGACTGCTGTTGTTTTGTTTTTATTATAATTTTTTTCTTTCGATTTTTTTCATTTTGCTGCTACCACTTCAATTGTTTTGCTGTTGACTTGTTTGTTGTTGTTGCTGTTGTTTTTACATATATGTTGCACTCAAATTGCTGTTTGACCACATTCCATTGAAACTTTCTCACAGTCTGCTGCAATTGCCCCCAAGTTGGTTCGGTTCGCTTGGTTAATAATAATATTGCTCAGCGACTGACTGGTTTGGCTTTGCTTTCGTAGTTGCAGTCGCTTTTCGCTCGCTTACGACAATTTCTCGTACTGGCAAATGCAGCGCTATTGGATACCTAACCCATGTACAAACACATCATATACATATTGTATATGTATGTACATGAAACCCAATCCAATTCACTTATAAATCACCAGCTTTGCAAGACATTATGCTTTTTGCCAGAAATTTTTACGAAAAATTTGTCGGTTGTTAGTTGCTGAAACCTGAATAGGTTATATATTTTAATAATATTCCATGGGAAAATATGATTTAGGCAAATTGAGAATAGAGAAAATCCATTAATTGAATTAGGGGAAGATAATGAACTGCAAGTTGTCTTTTGGGATATTGAAAAGGGGATGTACTCTGCGATTTGAAAGTATCTAATCAGTTTTTTTATGAGAAAAGCTGTAAAGCCTTCAAATATGCTGATAAAATAACTAAATAATAATAGTAATATACTATTGCTATCGCTTTGTTGATAAAAAATGTTGTCTTAATTGCAAATATTTGCGTCAATGCAATATTTCTAGTCACTTCACTTCGATAAGTATGTACTACATACATATGTATTCGTCTACTGCGTTGCCACATTTCACTTCGACGCCATTACGATATATTGCGCTACATTTATTAGCTTGTAAAAGAAAAATCGCAATTTTCCAACGTTACAAACAGACGTGATGAGGAGTACTTCGGGAGTCATTGTCTTAAGCTTGTGTATTTGCAAAAAACCCCTTACACCCCCCCGCCAGTAAAAATGAGTTTACTGCAACATTGCAACTAGCTGACGTGGAATTTTTTTGTCCAGTTACATTCATCTACGCCGGGTCATATGCTTTCGTAGGCGACGATTTCCTTCGGTCGGAGCCCTAACGCGCCGAGCCGAGGTCGTTCATTGTAGGGTTCATTGATTATTATGTATACTAATCCTATATGACGACGCTTGTTTAGAGACGAGTTCTTTGTGCTTTTGCGAATGGCATTCACTTCGTCTGCAGTGCATTTCAGCCCACGCTGTACGGTCGTCGTCCTTGTTGCTGGTCATTATTCGTGGTACTCTGGCCGCCATTACAGCGCTGGAAATGTCCTGCGCAGCTAGACACTGTTTGTAAGCGTGTTTGGAAGCCACCCAACTTGTGATTTATAATTTGCAAATAACCCACACACACACGCACATTTTTATTTCACTTATTTTCCAGCGTCAGCAACCCCTAGACGAGTCCACGACGATTTGCGAAAATGTTTTCATACAATAATGCATCATCGTCGGTTAACGACTTGGCTAACTTTGACTTTTCTACGACGGTCCGGTCGTTGCTCGTATTTTTGAGTATTTTGCTCGTCTCTACGCTAGACGAGTTCGCTTGTTGTGGTGCGTACTCCAATGCTATGTAATCGTAGTGTGTTGTACTCGTACAACATTAACTCGGCGCTGTCTTGTTGACGTAGTACTCACTCGTTCGTAGCGTAGCAGACATACATACATAAATGGAGAAGCTTAACGAAATTTCGTGAAACTTCGCAGTATCTCTGCACTTTTACCATCCTTCATTGGCATTATCCTTGTTTGAATGAGTGCATTGCAGCTGCTGCTGTTGCTGCGGCACTGAGAGCATATCCTGTTGAGCAGCTGGCTGGCGCTAAAGGTGCACCCGATATGTTTCCACCCTTAATTGGTGTCCTTACGCTTTCATAGTAGTATGTCCTGCGCAGCACTTTTACTCGCTTGTGTGACAGTGTTCCATGCCAGCTAACGCTTGGTGCTCATCACTTCCAGGATTCAGTCATCAGACAGACATCGTCAGGACACATCGGTCGTGCTTTAGTACTTTGTGTTACCGGTACTACATATATAATATACATAATTACATACATACATAGTTCTGCTTCCTCTTCAAGTCCAATTTGAGCTGTGTGAAAAATAGTGTAATATGGGCATAAAAATGGCGCCGTTGCTATACTTCACTGCCTTCGTGTAAAAAGCGTCTATTGCTGAATGATTGCTTCGTAAATCTGCTGGCGTATAGATACATACGAAAAAGTTTTCACCGAAGGTATGGGTTACAAGTCGTTTAGTGAAAAAAATACATATTCATTGCATTTTACTTTGAAATTATGTGAACCATAGCATTTTTGTGCGATAAGATTATAGTTAATACGAGCATGTTTACATAGAAACACACATCATTTAGATTTCTATTTAAACCGGAAGTGAGTTTTTTTCTACGAATTTCTACTAACATTACAATATGAATGGTTAGAAAATAGTAAATTTAGTTGATAAAAAGAAAGTGGAAAGTTCAGGAGGAAATCGGTATGACAAGTACTTGTGTATATTTTTGAAATATTATTTATTCATCTATCATTCCATATACTTTCCGTTTATTGTTATTTTAAGTACGTGGGTGGACCAATAATTAATAAAATGGTCAAATAAGTTAGCACTAGTGAAATTTCTCTGGTGATAGTATCAACAACGGTTCATGAGACCTATTACTTTTCGAACTACCCTAGTAATTGAAGTATATACGAAAGTATTTCTCAAACATGTGGGTAATTTAATAACAGGGTGTATATGTATACGTAATTATAAGAGTCAAAGTCGAGTCAGATGCAATTAATAAATATTCACAACAAATAGTTTTCTGAGAAGCTTCGACGTTTACACAACGTTCTCTTATTAGAAAAGTTTAGAAAATCTAATAGAAATAAGAATGATGGCGTAAATATCGAAAGCTTTGAACGCAATGTAAGTGCATACGAATATTAAAAACTAAATTTAAATTAAATGAGAGAAGCAAAACAAAAATAAAGAAGTGTTTAGACAAGGAAATATCGAAAGCTTTGAACGCAATGTAAGTGCATACGAATATTAAAAACTTAATTTAAATTAAATGAGAAAAGGATAAAAATAAAAAAAGTGTTTAGACAATGAAATAATAAAATATAAAAAATATAAAAAAAAAATATTAACATATAAAAAAAAATATTAAAATATAAAAAAAAAATATTAAAATATAAAAAAAAATATTAAAATATAAAAAAAAATATTGAAATATAAAAAAAATAATTATAAAAAAAAATAATTTTTTAAATAATTAATAAAAAATTACAATTTAAAATATTAAAATAAAAAATTAATTATAAAAAAATAAAATTTAAAACAGTAAATAGTAAAATAAAAATTTAACAAATTTTTTTATTAATATTATTTAAAGCGATATTAAATTTTTAAGTAAAAAAATATGTTATAAATAAATTATAAATTAAAAATAAAAACAATAAGTGCATTTTGTTATACAAGAATACATATAAACAAATTTAAGTTTTGTTATTGTTATTAAACACATTCGATCGGTTTTGCACAACTATTGAGTTACTCATCGGACAATTATTTTATAATTACAAAAAATGTTGTTATTGTTAGAATAGTGGCGCCAACATGAATCTAATCTTATAAAGCACTGAGTTACTAATTGTCAATACGGTGAGAAATAGAGAGAGTGAGAGAGAGAGAGAGATTGATTTAAAATTTAAAAAGATTGGCCAGGAAACTCTTATCAGGCTTGGGTCAATATAACTTCACCTGTTGTAAATGCTATTTATTACAACTAGAATCTTAAAAAAAAATCTGAATGAACTCTGTCAACAAGCGTCGACATTTGGTCAACAATGAATCGTAAATCGGGAGCAACAACATCTTATCTAACTACATTCACATTTATTTTGCAAGCACCTTACACTAACTGTCCTATATATTGACTAACAGAATGGTTTACTTTTATTCTACTTTCAGACATACACTCGCAATAATCACAGCGCAACGCGTATATTATTATTACAAAAACTAATTTTTCATAAAAACGGTAAAGAACAACAACAACAACAGCAGCAAGATGTCTGAAATAATTGCAGAGAAACCGTCAACTTACAAGACAACTATCAATACGAACGCCGCCCACCGTGCATTATATAACGTGGATCGGCGTGGATATTTCGATTGCTGTGGGTGGACATCGAGTAGAAACAGTTACGACGTAACGGATAATAAAACGAATGAATTCTTCATACATCAATGGAAGTGCGAACAATTTACTATGGATGAGAAATATCAACGAGAAGATGAACGCTTGAAATCATTCGAAAATTGGCCGCTTGAATGGCTGAATAAGAAGGAGCTGGCGCAAACGGGCCTAGTCTATACGGGCGAAGATGATAAAGTCAAATGCTATTTTTGTGAAGTCGAGATCGGTCGTTGGGAACGTGATGATCAACCGATCAATGAGCATTTACGTTTCTCACCCAATTGTCCGTTGCTGCGACGACGCACCACCAACAATGTACCAATTAGCAATGATACGCTGACTTGTGTCTTACCGCCCGTTAGTTATGATGTGTGCGGCAATGAAGGACACGAATTTGGCGCAAACGATGTGCTGGCAGATATTGCAGAACCACAAGCTGCGCTAGCGGTAAACACAACAACATACCAATATGACAGCATAGCCGCCGATAATTTGCCCAACAATGTGAATAGCAATAACATCAGCAGCAGTAGCAACAGTAGATGCGGCAATGAAACACAATTGTACCGACCCGAATATCCCGAGTATGCCATCGAAGCGGCACGCTTACGTTCGTTTGCCGAATGGCCACGCAACATGAAGCAACGTCCCAAGGAATTAGCCGATGCCGGTTTCTTCTATACCGGCACCGGTGATCGCGTCAAGTGCTTTAGCTGCGGCTGTGGCCTTAAGGATTGGGATGATGATGACGAGCCATGGGAACAGCATGCGCTCTGGATGCCGAAATGTCGTTATCTGAATTTATTGAAGGGACACAATTATATCGAAAATATTGCCGCCAAATATAAGACGAATAATAGTAAATGTGCGGATACAGTGTCAGCGGAAAGTGATCTATATCGTCCGACATCCGACACAGTCGTCGTACAGCCAGTTGTGGCAGCAGCGACCTTGTCGCCGTCATGCAAGCCCAAGGAGGCGACAAACGATGTGATGAAGAGCACAGCGGCGGCAACCATTGCCGAGGAGAAGCTTTGTAAGATATGCTATGCCGATGAGTATAATACGGCGTTTTTACCCTGTGGCCATGTGGTGGCTTGCGCCAAGTGCGCGTCTTCGGTGTCGAAGTGTCCGGTTTGCCGGAAACCCTTTACAAATGTGATGCGTGTATTTTTTCCTTGATCATCTATATAAACTATTTATTAATGTTTAGACTCACCCGCGTTGTAAATACTAAAGATATGCGGTAAATCGGCCAGTTGTGGATAATGACTGTGTTGCTGCAACTGGCCGATAAAGAATAATATATTTATATAATTAATTACTTATTCTTAATTATATGCATAAAATAAAAAAAATCAACATAACATAAAAAATGCCGTTGTTTTTGTAATTTTCATGGGGCGCGGCAGGCATACTATATACATAATACATATACATATATATATCGAATTTAAACTCTGGAATTTACGATCTTGTTATATTGGACAGCGCAAAGCACACATGAGAATTCCATTAATTATTTAACATGTGCATATACACTAGCATGTACTTATATATGTGGTGAAATATACGTGTAAATATTTACTATATGAACGGATGTAGGTATGTATATCATTCCGTATATATATTCAAGGAATGCATGCATATACTTTATATGTATGTACTCACATTGTTCAAGGTCTGCGCTGCGAAATGTTTGCTCTACTATATACATATGTAGATGAGTCATTCGGGTCTCCAAAGCGATAAATAAATGCGCATTAGTGGTCACAGTATATAATATATATGTTCATAATCCTTTATTAGCAGATGTTTGAATATATTTTTCAGTATGGTTGGTCAGAAAAATGCATTGTTCTTCATTATATTTTTAAATTTGCCAAAAAATATTGCAAAAATGTCATCTTTCACTATATTATCTGCATATATAATATAGTATACATACATATATACATTCATATTTTAATGCGCATAGTCAACCTTATTGTTTCAACACCAAAAATTAACTGAATTAAATACGAGGTGTACGTTGTACAAAATGACTTCGAGATTTTTACTTGACTAGTGTTGCCAACACCATCAGAAAAAAAGACAATAAGGGATTTTGTCATATATGGACGTTTTAGGTTGCAGCTCGTTAACGGGTCGTTACATTTGGACGGACAACATTTTTCCATTTTATGGGAATAATTGTAATTAACTAATTCATTTTTAAACATGACTTTAATTACTTTTTAGTGTAATTTAGTTATTTTCCAGCACTTTTTCAGCATTTAGGTTACTTGCTCTCGCGCTCTCGCATTGGATATGCTCGGAGTCACGCCAACTGGTAGTTGGTATAATATAGTTAGAAGAGAATGGACGAACGATCGCGTGCCGAAAAGTTAAGGGGAGGAGATATGACATCAACTCAAAGTGTTCTACGAAGAGCTGAGAACACCAACACATACTTGAAAATATTTGTACTTATATTAAATTAAGCATTTCGCATGCACTTTGTAGATATTCACAGTGGCTGGCACAACGCTTCACGGATCGCCCACACAAAGCGTACTTTAAGCTAATGCAATTGACTATCGCACGAATTGGTATGTCAGTGTGTCCATATATTAGAATAGACACTGTAGTATGGCACAAGCTTTTGACAAAGCTCGTAATGGAGTGAAGAGTAGGGCAATACTCACAACTAGCTGGCGCAACCCATGCCAATCTTCGTTCTAAACTGATGATGCTATGTAGAACTTGTTATCTATAATATGGGTTTTTCCATTTGTGGCGATTGTGTGGGTTTCCTTTGAAGAGCGCGATGCGTCAGAAGCTTGTTGTTTGGATGCTGTGGAGGCAGATAAAAATTGTCGCATAAATAAATAAATAATTGACTTGGCTATTGCACACTACAAGGCAACAACAACAACAACAATAAATGCATTCTTTTGTTGTGCTGCAAATGCAATGGCTCTTGTTGTTGCCATTTACGGAAATAGCTCAATGAAGGTTGGCAGCTTGAAATTAAATAGTAATTACAGTTTGTTGCAAATAAGTAAGTGTGTAGTTAGAAAGGGGCGGCACAACGGCGCTGTGTGGGCCGAAGGTAGTGTAGGTAGCTTCTAATGATTAAATGCGACTGCATTTGCCGGCTCTAAGTTTGTAAATAGTAAAAAAACAGTTAATAATAAATAAAATAAAATAAAATAAAATAAAATAAAATAAATAAAATAAAATAAAATAAAATAAAATTAAATTATATTAAATACAATGAAATAAAATAAAATTAAATTAAATAAAAAAAATTAAATTAAAATAAATGAAATGAAATTAAATTAAATTAAAAAAAAATAAATTAAATTAAATTAAGTAAAATGAAATGAAATGAAATGAAATCAAATAAAATAAAATAAAATAAAATAAAATAAAATAAAATAAAATAAAATAAAATAAAATAAAATAAAATAAAATAAAATAAAATAAAATTAAATAAAATAAAATATAATTAAATTAAATTAAATTAAATAAAATAAAATAAAATAAATTAAATTAAATTAAATAAAAAAAATAAATTAAAATAAAATAAATTAAAATAAAATAAAATTAAATTAAATAAAATAAAATAAATTAAAATAAAATAAAATAAATTAAAATAAAATAAAAAATAAAATTAAAATAAATTAAATAAAAAAAAAATAAAATAAAATAAAATTAAATTAAATTAAATTAAATTAAATTAAATTAAATAAAATAAAATACAATAAAATAAAATAAAATAAAATAAAAAAATTAAATTAAATTAAATAATATAAAATTAAATTAAATTAAATAAAATAAATTAAAATAAAATTAAATAAAATAAAATAAAATAAATTAAAATAAAATAAAATAAAATAAAATAAATTAAAATAAAATAAAATAGAAAAATAAAATAAAATAAATTAAATAAAAAAAAATTAAATATAATAAAATAAAATAAAATAAAATAAAATTAAATAAAATAAAATAAAATAAAATAAAATAAAATAAAATAAAATAAAATAAAATGAAATAAAATAAAATAAAATAAAATAAAATAAAATAAAATAAAATAAAATTAAATTAAATTGAAAAATAATAATCAATAAAATAAAGATCCAGACATTCAGGCAATATTCCACAGTCTTCTATCTTCAGTTTGTTCTCACGAATTTCATTGCTATTGAAATTTAACACAAATAAGTATTGAGGAATGCTACAGAAAAGACAGCCGTCTCTGACTCTGAATACAAAAAGTACGTTCCAGTTAAGTATGTATATCCAACTTATTTAAAATTTCAATTCACACAAATTCAATACACTTTTTCTATATTTTCATTTAGGTGCCTTAAAATGCATTCGTTGAAGCAGCGCTGTACACCAAATTGCGTGCATTACGCCAGCATGTTGTTGGCCAAGACACACATGGCTAAAATGGTTAGTGATAAAACATGCAAGCAAAAATAAAAACAAGAAACATTTATGTGATCTCACATTGATCATATTTTTATTTTGCAAACATTTATGGCAAGCTGAACTGCCGATTACGGCATACGACAACAACAACAACAACAAATTGTTGTGATGAATCACAGTAAATACGGCTGGTACACACTGGTGTCTAAGTAAACAACGATCAGCGTTAAAAATAAATTTTAAATTTGATGCAAATTGCATATTGCCTGTGTTCGTTTTGGCATACATATCTACACACTGTATTTAATTTGCACAGTTAACGGTGAGATTGAGCTTAAGCGAACAGAATTTGCGTTGTAGTGCATGTAAGCTTGCTGTTCGACTAATGATGACGTCAAAAAGCTCAATTTTAATTTAGCGAGTATATAAAATTTTATATTTTTAATACAATCTACATAACTTTTTATTATCCTTAGATTTTACCAGACTTTGTTACATCTAATTGATCGAGTGTGTGATACTGTGCGTCCTGACTTCAAATACCGGCCAAGCGAAAAATTTAATTTTAGAAAAAACTATTTTTAACTAACTCTTGAAGAGATTTGAAGATATTTATGACATAAAAGGGTTTTTGTTTAAGTCTTAATTAAGTTTAATATAAATGTTTAGTACTCTTTACAACAAAAACAAAAAAAAAACTATTTAATACCGTTAAAAAATTTAATTAATTTTACAAAAATAAAAAATAAAAAATATCGTAGCAAAAAAGCTGGTTTTTGAAAAAAACATAAACAAAAGTAAAGTACTTCATTATTAATTAATATTTTTTTATCGTTAGTTTTTATTATTGTTTAAAAAATGCGACAACATATGTTTTACATCTCCATTTGTAAATATTGACTTTAAAAAACTTATATTTTCTTTCGTGTTTAAGAAAAATTGAAATGAAGTCTGATTAAAGATAATTCTGATATTTATTATGTAATAATATTTATTAGACATAAGATTTATTTATTGAAAATATTTATTTATAATTTTAAATATATAGTTGAACTTCAATAACTCGAAGTTCCCCATAACTCGTAATCTTGAATTGGCAATAGAAGTCAAATTCAAAACAAACTCTCTCTAACTCGAAGTTTTTTTGTGGATCATGGTGATTCGTGTTAGGCGATTATTAAATGCTGAAAATGTATGTAAGCTTTGATTAGAATAGCTCACAAGTTGTAAATTAATTCAAAAGTTATTGGGTTTCTATCGTTAGTAAAAAACGGCATTTTCGAAAACATTATTTGACCAAAATTTTTTTATAATTTGCAATTATCGAAATGTAATGTTGTTTGAAATGTCAACTTTTATCTAAAACTTGTTCTAGCAGGTAGTTTTAAGGATTTTTCTACAATATCAAGACTTTCTGTAAATTTATATTAAAAAAATTGCATATTTGCATAAAAAAATACGTTTTCGGCCGAGTTTGCAAGAAGTCAATGAAGGTCAAATATAGCATGTGACTAAATATCGCATGCAACTTCTATATATCGCATGCGATTTTTGAACATTTAAAAAATTCAAAAATGTGACCAAATCCATGACCTGATAAACATTAAGTATTTTTCAACCTCAAAGCCTTTCTCTGACAATCAGAATTGCTTCTACAACCAGGTTTAGAGTGTCGTCTTACGTTAATACAGTGGAAATTCCATAACTCGAACTTCTATAAGTCGAAGAACGCCATAACTCGAACTTTTTAATTGGCAATAGCGTTTAGAAATCAAATTTCATACAGATTTCCTTCCATAACTCGAACTTCTGTAACTCGAAGTTCTCCATAAGTCGAACTGTTAAATTGGCAATAGAAGTCAAATTTCATACAAATTTTCATCCATAAATCGAACTTTTCGACCAGGGCACAATACAAAATTTAAAATTTTACGTCAAGAGCCAAACAAAAGTAAATTGCAACAATCAAAATTACAGAATTTATGTTTTAAGCTTATATACACAAAACATGATGTGAAGTAAATAAATAAGACAGTGTATACATCAAGCTTTTTCAATAAGTGCATGTTTTAATGAAAATTCTATAACTCGAAGTCTCTCTAACAAGAATTTTTTTTTGTAGATTGTGGTGATTCGAGTTACAGAAGTTCCACTGAATGTATAATGTTTTAAATAAAATAGTTGCATTCACGATATTTGATATTCCATTTAAAAAAAGTAACAAGCCACCACTCAAAAAACATACGTTTAATATTTTCTTTTAACAAAAATCAATACATATCAATAAAAACTTGATCATGAACAAAAGTCCACTGTTTCCATCACTTAAATACATGAATTCTGACAGCCGGACAAAGTGCAGAAACGATTCTCATTGCCGCCACAGCCGAGATATTTAAGACGTTCGCATTTTTGTGCGCGCTCATTGAAGTACCACATCTGTTTGGGTCGACAGCCACGACCTTTGGTGCCCACATTCATTGGCTTCAGACACAGTTGATTCGCTGCATAATAAATAATAATGCACACATTTAATTAAGAAATATTGACAAAATCGTTTTTAATTCGAATTGGTCAAGCATTTACGTGGTTTTCCCGGGCAATTTGAGTCTTGTGCGGCTGCTAATGTGGTCAGCAGCAATAAAACGACTGTGGTTATATAAATAAATCGCATGTTGTACTGTTCTCGAGCGAATAACACTGTTGTAAATGCAGTTGGTTTTCTTGCGGCTTCGCCTTTATATGGCCGACGATTTTTCAATAAGAAATGTACACTTTTAATTTATGAAAAAGTATTTTTAATATTACAAGCAGCTGTATGTTTGTATGTATGTATGTTTGGGTGTGTTTCAGCTGGTTTGCACAACCTGATTTAATTTTAGTTGTTTATTTTGTATTAACTGAAAATAATATGCTACTGATAAATGTAAATTGACTGAGAAATACTTTACATACAACAATAAAACAACTGTTATATCAATATCTTAGTAAATGTATGTATGTATGTATATATGTATGAAAATACAGTAAAAGAAGTTTGTTCTGTAGAACTAGATATATATGGTATATAAGTTCTGGAAATTGTACTTGCTGTTATTGAATTAATTAACTTAACGGCAATTAATCATAAATATCAGTAGCTCATTAGATATTCATATATACAGCTATGGGCAACAGAATAGAATACCTTTAGAGAGATTCTTATACCGCTTGCTGAGTGGAAAATGCTTAAAAGTTGTTAAATCAGCAGAAAATCAATCCAAACACACTTTCGTTTTGGCCATTTCGGACAAATGATTTGATGTTAAGGATTGGTCTGCGCAATCTCAAGGAGCCCATAGTATCAATAAACGATAATTAAATCTATTTTTCTATTTTGAAAAGCTGTGTTGAATTCTGACCTACTTTTATATCCAAAAAAATTATGAGGAAGCAAATATTTTAATATTTATAACATATATATATATAAGGCTGTATGAAATTTCAAATTAATATTTCTTTCATATTTGCAAAGAAGAAGAATATGATCTAATATATTTTTTAATTAAATAATTTTCATATTATTTTTTATTGTTCCTTTCACAATCTGAATGGTTGGTCCTATAGTTTTGTCCAAAACTGTACATGCTATATGCATATTTTTTTTAATGATGAGATGAGCAAGCAAGTTCTCATATTTCTAGTAATATATTTTATGAGTTCACTGGTGCATGGAGAAGTATTAGTTTATTATTGTGTCGATTGATGCATTGCTACAATATAGAAATGTGAACCTAAAGGATGCTTTTGGCTGGGAAAATTTAATGTGGAAACACGGAACTTACTAGCGAGATTAAAGTGTTATTAAATTCAAAATAAAAAAAGATTTATCTTATTAAATAGTACAATATGTTTATAACATTCTCAAGAAATTTCAAATCGATCCAAGTAATATTCTGATGTAGTATAGACCCTTTTGAAAGTTCCGCTCATCAATTTCAATTTAAATCATAAGTCGCGTTATGCGCTATTGAACTATTTTGGAATTACTTTGTTGAAGAGTCAATGATTTTATGGTAGCATAGCTTTCTTTAAAAACCTTTTCTTCACTACTTATTTCAAATATTGCCCATACTTTGACTGAAGATTTAGATTCTAATTTAATTTTTAAGATATCTGTAAAAATTTGTCAGTCTGTAATTAATAATACAAAGAGTTAGGAAAATTAACTAACTTTGTGCAATATTTTCTAAGTATAGAAGATAGTGGAGAATGATCTTCTGGAAGTGAACGTATATAAGCTCCATAACTTCAGAGAGTAAAACAGTTCTAAAATAATAATTTTTATAGATTATAAACTTAAAACAACAGCTTTATTCTAGCTGGTTTTTAAATGAATTAAAAAACAAGTAAGGAAGGGCTAAGTTCGGGTGCAGCCGAACATTTTATACTCTCGCAATTTATTGCTATATTTTTATTAAGATAACACACAATTTGACTCACATATTTGGCATATATATGGTATAAAATCCATTGGAAGTTTTAAACCTCTAACATTAGGTATATGGGAGATAGGGCTCCTGATTTCAACTTCATTCGATGCTCTGTGGTGTGGTATATTCAATATATGAGGCATTGAATACTTATGGTCCGATTTTTTTTTACTTTATATCATGTAAAGTAAACGATTCAGATCGTCTTCAAAGTTCTGGAAGTAGGCGTGGTTGTGAACCGATTTGGCCTATTTTCAGGGATGCAACGAAAATATTACAAACCGAATTTCATTGAAATTGGTCTAGTAGTTTCGGAGATATTGTTTTTGACCCATAAGTGGGCGGAACTACGAACATTTTGAGTGCAGCTATTTTTGGACTGTATTAAGAAGTGGCTAAACAAAACGACTGCAGAAAGTTTGGTTTATATAGCTCTATTGGTTTGCGAGATATGTGCAGAAAACTTAGTAGGATGCGGGGCCACGCCCACTTCCCCAAAAAAATTACATCCACATATGCCCCTTCATAGTGCGATCCTTTATACCAAATTTTATTTCCATAGCTTAATGTATGACTTAGTTATAGCTGTTTATGTGTTTTTGGTTATCGCCATTTTGTGGGCGTGGCAGTGGTCCGATTCCGCCCATTTTCGAACTTAACCTTCTTATGGTGCCAAGGAATATTTGTGTTTCGTCAAGATATCTCAATTTTTACTCAAGTTACAGCTTGCACGGACGGACAGACGGACGCAATAGAACTTTACTCGTCACCCGGCGATTTTTGTGATTTTTTTTTAAGAAAATATTCGATCGATTTGGACATAATAAGGTATAATTTCAGCTATGTATATTTTAAAATTTATTTTACAAAAATATTGAAAAATAACGGAGTTATGTGCAGTCTTGTGAGGTGCCAAAAAAAAAAGTTCCTCAACTGCTGAAATGATTTGGGTCGAATGAGTAGCTGAAATTAGAAAGTCGTTCTTTTAGGTAAAAACATGGAAATCTTTTTATTGCCAAATTTACAATTTTCAACAAATCAAAAAGATCGTAGGTTATTGTATAGTAAATATATTCAAAAATACTCAGCTTAAATTTGAAGTGGAGAAAAACGCGTTTAAAGTTTCGACTATAGCTGCTTGTACCAGCGAGCGGTCGCTCTTTAGAACGCCGCCATTCAAAAACTATTCCAGATAGGACCCTTCCACTTTCAGAGGATATTTTTGAAAGAATAAAATATCGAATAAGCGAAAAACAAAAAAAAAATCTTTTTTTTTTTAATGTTACACTGGTATAGCCCCTTAATCCAGTAAAGTAGAGCGCAATGAACTTTTAATATGCTTTATTCTTAATGAATTTAATAATTATGTTAACACATTATATACATATTCTACTAAATTCGAGTCAACCTGACTAAGTGCTATAGTTTTGCACCCAATTTGTATCTGTTGGACCACACTGTGCTAAGCCTTAATATGCGACTTTAATTACTAACAATCTCAAAGTTAACAAAATTCTTATTGGCCATATTGAAAGCTTTATGCATATTGGCATAAATGGCCACATCGATAATATTCGTGTTACTGAAATAGTCGAGTGCCACGACATTGGCGGTTAAGCTCCACGGGCCTTTGAGCCAGCTGGTCACTTTTGGATTCAAGAGCGCGGCACGCTCTTTGGCTGTCTCCAATTTATTGTTATTCTGCAAATGAATTGAACGTAAAAGAATATTAAGAATGAGATATGAAGAGATTACAAATCACTAACCAAGGACTGTTCCATGCTGCGTATGGCTTGAAATATCCAACCTTCATTTTGCACCGGTGAATTGTGCTTTTTGCTAAATAGCAAACGCATATTATCCAATGCCTCGGAGGTATTCATAAAAGCGGTAGAGAACCGTTTCCAGTTGGCGCATAATATTTTCGACTCTGTAGATTTTAGTATGAATAATTTGTTTTAGGGAATAAAAATGATTATTTTTTTTATATTCATAGAACCTACCACTTTCCGGATATGGTAATTCCTGTACTGGATATAAAATTATTAGAAATTTATTACTTTGTCGAATTTCGTCGATAGTGAGCTCATAGCATGGCTTGGCTTCCTCGTGTGTACTCGTGTTTCTGGTATAGACAATATCGCCGACTTCTTCGTGCAGAAGATGTAGTAGACTGCTATGACGTTCCGGATGCTTGTAGAAGCCTGTGATAAAGATATTAACTTAAATAAAGTGGAATTCTTTATACTACAAACGAGATTCCAGAGAACTGTGAGAACATTCTTAAGTTTTTACTTTGTTCGACAAACTCGTAGTCATATTTTGTCGGACGACGAAATTTCGGATTGGGAAAAAATTAAAAAGTAATGCATTTGAACCTACCAATTGGAAACGAACTGAAGTCCAATATAACAACCTCGTGGGAGAGCTTCACGAAACGCTTAACGTCTTTCAAAATACCCCTTAAAGGGCGGACCAGCTTGTTCTCATTGACAATACAAAAGTTATCAGCATTATTTGAATCGTAAACATCTACGATTTTATCAAAGCTGAAAAGAAAGAGTTATGTAACTGTAATCTTTCATTGACTTATAATTCAAGTGTAACATACCCAATGCTGAAATCCAGATAGCGTATACCAAAGACCAATTGTGACCAGACATCGAAATGTTGAGCTACCACATAGTCTTTAACCAACACCGATTTGGTTTTAGTCAAATTGGCGACATAAGCAGCTGAGGCATGAGTACCTGAAACGCCCAAATTGAAGTTAAAATTATTCCATAGTCATAATTTTACAGAACTCACCTGGTATGAAGAGATCCTTTAATGGCATTTGAGCTATATGCTCCAACTTGGACATCCAATTCGGTTGTATTTTCAAACATTCCACCGTCAACAGTTCACTGCCATTAAAACTGGCCACATAATAGGGTAGACATTTACCCTTCGGATATTCGCTGGGCACCACATTCACATCGTTATTATTCCAACCGGGTGGAAAGCGTAATTTACCGATTTTCACATCACTCAAAACCTTACCGGAAGAATTTGTTATATCGGTTATACGCGCATCAGGTTGTACATAGGTGGTCGAGGGATCTTCGCTGAAAATACCAATCCATTCCGGGTGATCATGACATTCGGGACCCCAATTTACCTCGAGGTTGGCATCTTGCAACGTTTTGGCATCGAGCGATATTGTTAGGTAGATGGGACACGCTGGGAAGTATTATATTTAAAATTTTTAAATAATAACTTTTTCTGTATTTTTCTGCTGTCTGCTGGTACTTACCACGCAGTAGTAACGGCAAATTGTAGCAAATGAATAACGAAAAGCCCAAATGCATCGCGCTTGTTATGTTCGCAATGCTAAACTTGAACTTAATCTCAAATTGTTCTTAATGTCGCTCAATGCGGTCGTCTAAAGTAAGTAAGTGTCGCTTAAGTGTGGAGATGTACCGAATTAAGCTAAGATACTATACATACTTGTATATGACTTGTGATATACAGGCTGTTGATGACTTTTTCTTTAATTTTGATTTAAAATATTTATACAGTTATTTTTGAATTTTAAATTTTTTCGAATTTTGTTTCCTGATATTAATTTATTGATGGCAACCATATGACAAATATTAGTTTTTTAAATTCATATATATTTTTTTAATATCTAGATATGCGGCAGCTGGATCTATAAATTGTTTCGACAGAAGAGTGGCAGCGAATAACTTTTCAAGGCCCTACATATCGAACATAAGGACATTAGTGCTTGAGACTAATATCGAAAATATCGGTAAATCTCTCCGATATTGTAAAGAAATTCTAAGGAGATGTGTTTTTTATAATAGTGTGGCTCTGTGGCAAAAAGGGCAAAACCAGGCCAATAATTTTTGTAGTCCCCATATCACTGATATATCGGATATAACTACCGGTGGGCTTTATACCGTATATACCGTATATATCGATTAATATGTGAGATATCTTAGCAGAAGTAAGTGAGCGTTTAGTCTTGGATATAATATAACTTAGTCACGAGAATGAGTTAAATTGGTCCAAGAATTACCGCGGTCCCATATACTATATATAGTGATTCTTGTTAGTCTAGTGGACTTTATGCCGGATATTTGGGTAAAATTGTGTGATATCTTCATAAAACTATATCAATAAATTGCGAGAGTATAAAATGTTCGATTACACTTGAACCTAGCTCTTCCTTACTTGTTTATAATTTGCTAATATTTTTAGAATCATTTTGCACGCACCCTGTTTTATCAATTAAAGAAGAGCATGACTTTCTTTATTATTAAATATACATATAGTATGTAGAAGACTCGTCATTTACTTGATGTCTGACGCAATAACAAAAGCGTCAGTAATTTCATTTAAACTCATTTATCAAATCAGCGCCAACTGATAATGATTATTCGCAAGAAACAAGGCTGTGATAAGATGCAAACGATAAAATTATGAAATTGGCTATTTAAAGGTCTCATTTTTTTTCAAAGAAAAATGCCAAAGTGTAATGAAGAGTGCGGGTGTCGGTACAGTGTTGAGGAAAATATGATGTATATTGAGAAATTGAATTATTTTCTATGAATATTAGAAATAAAACTATTTAATTATATTTTATATTTTAATTTATCATTTATTTTTCTGTTTTAAATGTAATTATTTTTTTTTAATTTCACTCATTTCAACAAATTTGAATCGATTTTTTTTACGCTCACACAAAAACTCACTCCATAACATTTGACTTAAATCATAATTAATTAAATATTTTTATAATTATTGTATTAAAAATATTAAATTATCTAAATAATTAGAATCAAAAAATATTTACAAATTATTATTTTAAAACAAAATTAAATAATAATTTACAAGTGTAAATATTTACAAATACATATATTCGAGTTTATGCAATGTGACTTACAGTAAATACAATTTAAATAAATAAATGCAAGAAAAAATTTACAAAAATCATTATAATTATAATTATAAATTAATTATTGTGTAGGAATGCAATATTTTTGTTTGTGAGTGTGTATGTTATTATGAACTTCACTGTAATAATTTTAGGAGATTTACAGGTACAAAATAAATATGCTAGCATAAATAATAATTAACAATAAATTTTATGGAAATTATGATTGAAGTTGAAATGCGATTTTTTAGCTGAGTAATTCAAAAAAAAGTAATTTATAACATAGTAATTATTTTTAAGTACAACTTTGTATCCGAATTTTACATTACTTAATTTTCATTTATTTATTTTTTTTTTAATTTTAGTTCAGTAACTTTGCTGCAAACGTGTAAACTAGCATTTCTATTGCAAATATTGTCGTATATAATTTAATTACTTTTTAATTAGTATTTTAATTAATTATGTATTTCATTTTTGTAAGTGCTATTGAGGTAGGTTTATGCTCGAGCTTCAGTTGTGTACTATAATAATATGGATACATCAAATCAAACTGCTGTATATTTAAGTACATTTGCTATATAATTATTGTGTAATCATTACAGTATTGGTAATTAATTTTAATTACAATGTGATTACATCATCGAGTTTCAACTCTAAATAAATATTGATTTGATATACTGCTTCATTTTTAAGTACATTTGCTATATAATTGTTATGTAATCATTACTGTATTGGTAATTTTGATTACAATTTCATTACTTAGTGTTTTTTGTTCTTTTTTAATTTTTTGCGTATTTTTTTATTTTTGTATTTTTTTTTACTCATAAATTATATAGTTAAATTATTAACAATAATTATTTAATTAAGTAACAGTCTCATTGTTGCATTTTGTGTTTATATTCGTATATGTAAATGTTTTAACTTTTTTTATATATTTTTATTCTGAGTATGATGTGATATTTCGAGTTATTTTTATTTTAAATGCGTTGACCATAGGTGAGTTAAAATAGCGATTTTTAACTAATGTGTATTCAATTATATGAACCTCACTGTAGTGTAGTATTTTATGCAGAAATTTTAATGTATTAAATTTTTTTAAGTGAATGTTTGATTCCAGGCTTTAAATGGGTTTCAACTCTTTCAAATTTTTTTTTGCTAAAATCACTCTCAAACTCACCCTTTGTTATTTGCAAATATTTTTGTTTTCTCATTTTGGCTTAAAACTTATAGATATAACGGAAATTAAACTAAAATCGCTTACAACAATAAACAATAAATTAGTTTGTCCTAACAACTGGGCTTAATATTTGTCTTTAAGTAATTACCAAAAAATACTAGAAAACGAACTCGAATTTGGTGGCAGAGTTTCACTGCTTCCTACACATACACCCACAACACTTAGAATAATAATTTGAACTTTCAATTATTTTACCGCTTAAACGACTAATATTTACAAATAATTTAAGTACACACACATCGCACAGATACACATCAAAAAACACACCCATATACACCTCCAACAAACAACCACTTTTATTTACACCGACGATCAGCTCGCCTGTTGCGTCAACAGATTAATCAGTTCGGTGCGATCCATATTGCTCAAGGTCTGCATGTCAATGCCCAACGCCGCGGCAACGGCTTCGATATCCAGACCGAAAGAGGTGAGCAGCTCAAGGAAGCGCATCTCTTCGCCGGTCAGCGGATTCGTGACCATCGGGCAGGAGTGATTGCACTGTGGCCAACTGCAACGCTCGAGCAGGCGTAGAGCGCACTTCTCAGGCACGCGTGGCACACGATTGCGACGCATGTGTTTCTTTTGCAGATCGAATGGGGTGGTCGCCTCGACGGCTTGTTCGTATTTGCTGGTATTTTGTAGCTTTAGTTGCTGTTGACGTTGCTCTTTACGTTCCTTACGTGACTTGTGTCCCACGCGTTGTTTGCGCTCACCACCGTTTGTGTTGTGTTTATTATGGTTACGTTGCTTTTTATTCGGATGTTGTTCATATAAAGCCGTGGCATTCTCGTTGGGTGGCAAATTGTTGTTACGCTTGCGTTCGGCTTCATTACGTCGACGTTCATGACGATTACGATGTTTATTCCGATTACGTTGTTGTAGTTTACGTTGACGCCTCTGTTGACGTTCGTGCCGTAGTCGGCGCCGTTCTTCACGCTCGGCTTTGCTTAAGCGTTGACGTACACCATTTTGTGGCTCGAAGTTGTTGTCCTTCTTCTCTTTGTGTTGTTTCGGTAATCGGTTTTTATGTCCGTTATTTTGCCGATGTCGTTTTTGCTCGGATTGTTCCAACTGGTTTTGTTTGCCCATGTTGTGTCGTCGACGGCGTGGACGTGTCGAATGCTCCCAACAACGTAGCGCAGATGGCAAGGAGATATCATCGATTTTGATGTTGATCCAATCGCGTTTGGAGAGCACAGCATGTCCGATACAAGAGGGCGCGAATACGCCAGTCACATTGTCCAAGGAGGAACGTAACGCGCCGCCCATCTCGTGTATATAGTTCCACTGCTGGGGCGTAACTGGTGCGCCTACATTGTCGGCGCGCATTTGTGCCTCATCGAATAGCCATTGGAAGACGAAAAGGGGTGCTATGTAATGAGAGAAACATTCATTAATGATATGCGACTTTGGAATACCAAATATTTTACGCTTACCTTTGAGTGTCGGATAGAGACGATAACCGAAGTAGCAACGCCATGGCTCTGCTTGATATTGTTGAGTGCATGCTTCCGGTAGTGAACCTTGCCACAGCTTCCAACCTTGACGCACCGCTTCACTAGAGCCGACTGTAGCTGGCGTGTAGGGTTCACGATCGAGAAACCAACCGGAGTCGCTAACACCACGCACTGTCACCATCAGTTTACGTTCTTGCTGTAGATATTTGGTTATGCGATCTAAGTTGAGCATAACACCCAGACCACCTGCCGATGAACCGACTAGCAGCAGTTCCGCACCCGGTATACGACCCAAACCGAGTGGTACTAGCTCGGCAATAACGTTACGTAAGATCACAGCGCCCATAAAACGAAACTTGGCGTTTTCGTCGATGGTGTCGCGTGTACCCGACCACGAATCGCTGCTGCAATAGGGCACGAGCACATGATTAGCATTATGCCAATAGGGGTTCTCTTCGGGCAAAGGGGAGAGTATGCCACCAACTGTAAAACCAAGGAAAAAATAATATTAAACGCCTGATGATAAGATATAGAAAGCGCCAGTTGAATAGAAATTCATGTGACGTCACTTTAGCTCCACTTTTAGTTATGCGACTTTATTGTGACTGTCAAATTTAGCAAAGACCGAACAGCGCTCTCTTTTAATATGCAATAAATTGAACTAAACCACTCACCATCTCGCTTATCAGGCCATTGCGTCGACGTCATCAGGTGGCGCATTCGCAACCAACGCGCACGACATGAGCGCGCATCATAACAATGCCAACCGCCCTCCAGGAATACAATCCACTTCTTCGAATTGGGATTTTTGCGCAAATAGAAACCGGCTTTCGAACCATCATTACATACAACGGACGCATTATTGAAAGGCACAAGCTTCAGCGCACGTCGATTCTCCACCACCGGCGGTGTGGGCTTTGTTGTGGCGCCTAAATCGAGCGCGTTGCTCTCATGTGCCGACATTATAATACTCGTGGAGTTGTTTAAAAGCATGCTAGGCGCATCAGCGTTGCCAACTAATCCCTCTGCAAAGGGTTGCGTTGCTACTAATGCGGCTTTCGCCGTACGATGTGCGTTTGTGGAACGCGCGCATGTGGGTTGTATTGCCGCCAAGCAAAGTAATACGATGAAGACGCTATTTAGCAGTAATGTTATGCGCTGTATGTTGTGCGCCTTTAAGTAGGCAATGCTGCGCTGTGCGCACAAACACTTGTGGAACGTTGTGGAACATATGTGAACACTATGTTGGCGCTGACTGCAATTGACCTCAGTTGTGTTGCAGTTAAAGTTGTTGTGCTGTAAATAGAGAGAGTAAGCAAAATATTAATATCACATGAAATTAGTGTGAGCGAACGAGAGTGCGCGAGAGAATGAGAGAGAGTTTGCTGAAAAAGAGATTGGAACGCGTTATAATGTGTGGGCACGTGTTTACCCGATAAACGCTAGCATATTTAAGTAAGAGCGCACCGTCAAAGGTGAAACGCTTTGCGCTGAGATAATTTGTAGTGAATGAAATTGCTTTCGAAGCCGGCTGACATTCAATATGTATGTACGTATGTATGTAAATATGTCAGGCGCTAGTCTACAACGTAAACAATTGCTATTTATTTTCGATATAGTTGTGTCGCATGGCACTTCCGCACACAGGCATACTGATCGCTTCCAATTTCCTAAAGCACACCTATATATGTGTGTATGTATTTATATAGAGACATCTGTAATACATATAGACATCAGTAGGAACATTGTTTCCAACTTCATCTTCTTCGTTTTATTAGGTAATACTTGTATTGTCTGCAAGTTGTCGCTATTGTTGTTGTTGTTGTTATTGTTGTTTTTTGTTTTGAACTCACTGCTATTGCTTTCATATGATTGTTTCTTGTACTGTGTTTTTTTGTTTTTTTTTCATCCAACGCTTTGGCGGAAAAACTTGCTTTGATCAAAAATGCGAGCAAGAAGCTCTGCGATAAGATCAAAGAGGTTTACCGCCTCCTTAAAGAGATACTCGCACAAAGCCAACAACAGCAAGTACTATAAGAGCAGCAGCAGCAACAACAGCGGCAGCGGTAACAACTACAACAACATACATATGTAGCTACAAAAGCAATTACAACAAACAATAAACGAATTGTAATGAAAATAAAAACAATAGCAGTTGTAGTTGTTGTTGTTGTTGTTTTTATTATTATTATTACCGCTTTGACGTAGTAAATGTTGTTGTCGCTTTTATTGCTGCACGCCGGACAACGGGGCAAAAGACATGTCCAAGTCACCAACAACAACAGCAACATTTTTTCGAAAGCAGCAGTCGCCGCAATAACAACAACAACAACAGTGGCGGCAGCGTCTGCTGCTACAATAACTGTAACTCATTGAGGTGCAATTCATTGCGAATAACCGTCAATATATTTTTGTGTAGCCATTCGAGTGGAAAGCAATTTTTCGTTGTCATTTATTGAATGACAGAGCACTGGGGGATGGACATGAACGTGGGTTCGGCCAGTGCGATGGGGTCGGAGTGGTGGCTGTTGCGCTAAACTCTTTTCGGTATTTCTTGCGCTGCTTTTCGGTCGTCTGTTTATTTTTTTGTTTTTTCTTTGCTTATTCTTTGTCTCCTGCCTTTGCCGCATTCATTCGTAGGGCGACTGCAATTTTTATAGCTGTAAAATAGTTGACAGCAGGTCATTCCTGACCCAATTGTTCGGGGTTAAAGGAAGTTTCTCATATTAAAGTCGGTAAATAGTGCGTTTAAAATGTATTTTGTTCTTTGAAATTGTGAAATCTTAAGCAGCTGATTTAAGACCCCAATTGTTTTTTGTTTAAAAAATTCATTATTCTTGAAGAATTTAAATATTTTTGTATTCTGAACATCCTTTTTTCTCGATGAAATATGACATTTTTCTTGCTTTTTCTACACTAAAATAATGTAGATTTAAATTTTTTAAAACACTGTGACCCTAGCGCCATCTAGCGGTATTATATTTTATAGGGTCATCATGAAAATTTCAGCAAAAGTCGGTTAGTAGTTCTATAGTCTGTATAAAACATCCAATATATATTGAATGTAGCCGTTAGAGACTTGATTTTGTATAAACCCCTTCCACTAGGCACTATGGACCTCTTTGTGGATTAGTTTACGTCCCACCTATGTTACCTTATAAGTTAAATCTCTTTATTTTCGACCAACATTTGTACTACTCGAGAGATTTTTGATGTTAGATTATTGAACGTAAATCTGGTACTAGAAAGGCAAAGGTTGTTGTAAAAACAAAAAGATATATAACACCATATATTTATATATGTATATATCAGGTTGAGTACTTAGTAAATAATTCCAAAGCCGCCAAAAAACCAATTTGCTTAAAAAGGTTCAAAAGTGCGCTATCAACGTCATCACACGTACCATATCAAGTATGATGCTCCAAAAACGCAAATAAATAACAACAAAAATAAACAACAATACTAACAAATTGTATTTTTGCTGTAATAAAAGGCAACAAAGTTCAAGTGGCGGCATAAACGCTTTGATGTCATTTCCCAACGCGTTTCTCGACGCTTGACTTTTCTGAACAAAAAAATAACGCTCACGGAATTTTATATGTAGTAGTTGTTGTTGGATTTTGGTTTTGCAATAATAATTGTATTTGTGGGGCCGCAAAGCGTTGGCTGAGATTTCTCATTGAGATTATTGGGTTTTTTTGTCGTTGTCACATTAGGGTGGCTTAGTTTTTTTGTTAAGTGAGAGCGGTGAGATGAGTAGGCGAAAAGGCGAGCAGAAAATAATAAATTAATTTTCGAGATTTCAAACAGTTACACCATTACAGAAGATTTCAAAATAAATTTCATCCAAAAATAAATTAAGGGTACCCTAAGTTTAGGTCTTCAAGGCTGTATTCATCAATTAATGTTTTCTTATCGCTTTATTATAATCATAATTCGTATAAGCCTCAGCTATTTTTAATTTCAATGCGCGCCGAAATGTAGACAATATTTTGAAGGATGTGGCAAGTTTTACTGATTTTTGAGAACTTCAAAATTATAATTCGAATTTAAGCCATAAGTAAGTTTGAAACACCATAATAATAAGGGAATATAATCTAAAATTTAATTTTAAGTCAAAAACTGATATTCAAAATTTACTACAACAAATGTGGTACAGCGCTAGATAGAGTTACAGTAAGCCTTTGCTAATTTTCTGCAAATAATTGTTTACATACAACAAATTGTTTCAGTCAATATGTACATATGTACATATGTATTTCTCAAAATCAATTGATCTTTGCGGCAAAGCGTTTCCAAGCAACGCGCAAGAAAGACGAAACAAACACTCCGCATTGTATATTTCCGATGAGTGCTTAACAAATTAAACTGAATTTTCGCTGCGTCGCCGAAATAAAAGTGCGAGCGCGAAACAACAAAGTACCGAAATTTGAAATCGAAATCGACTGAAACCGACTGAAAATTGCTTGGAAGTACTTCAATTCTTTTGCATCAACCAACTTGAGTGACCCAGACAACAAAAGAGTCATTAACAACAACGATAACAACAGCGGCGGCGACGGCGGCGGCATACAGGTGTATGCGCGTGCGTGCGCATGAAGAGAAACGTTAATAAGAAAACCAGAATTGGGCGTGCGCACACACGCGAAAATAAGATAAAATAAAATAAAACAAAAATAACAACGGTTTGTGACCCGATCGCTTTGTCGGCATGGTAATTTGTAACCAATTGAGGTCATATAGTATACAGCGCGCCTGCGTGTCATGTCAACGAACTGCCCGCCATCGATCGATAACCAGCTGTGCTGCTGCGCAACATGTAATGCGCGCTCGTAATGTGCAAACGTGCGTCAATCGCGTGAGCAATCGAACGCGCAATGCAAAAAATCGGTGGGCGCGCATTGAGGCGCGTTAAGCGACCAAAAATTAAACCAAAACAAATATAGTAAGGATTCAAAAAACTGAACACTGTTTGGCATATCAATCAACGCGCGTGTTTGACGTGCGCTACAAATTACAAGCAACAAGTGCTGTCCGGTTAGGCAAAAAACTGCATGCTTGTGCATATTTGAGTCGCAGTCGCGCGGCCACAATTGACACAGACACATCCGTGCGCACGTCCAGAGTCTTCTACCACCGATACGAGTATAAAGACGATTGCGGTAGTCAACGGCATCCAGCAGTCATCTGTCAGTCAATCAGTCAGCCGAACTGTCAGCTACTGGCAAAATGTATGATTCGCGCACAGCATGCAGCAGCGCCGCACCAATAACTGTCATTGTTTGCCGCCGCAATTCAATTCCAAGTAATCCTGCCGTGTTGGCCGCTACGTTTTGTTATAAACACCGCCGCATCGCGTAGCGCTTTGGCATGCGTTTCACACGCGCATCCCATTTTTGTTTCGTTGTCATCGCAATTCGCGGAAGCAACTGACAACGGCGGACAGCATCAACTGTTGTGGTGTGGCAGCGTACGTGACAGATCGTCGTCAGCGTTGCGGCGCGCTATAGAATCAAAAGTAGTCTGTCTGTATATTCACGCTGTTATCAGCGGCGCACTGGCAGCAAGTGCTTGACTGATCATGCTGCGGCACGAAATAGCCTCGTTTACGTTATGCTGCTGCCTTTCGCCTTCCGCAACTGTTTGCGCTGTCGCGTTGCGCATGCCTTTGATCATAGCGATCATCAATAAATTACCGGATTCCTCAAAGTGTTTTGCCGACATGACAGTGGAGTTGCCTTGCCGCCAGGTAACTAACTCAACGCATACGCGCGTGTGTGTATATGAAATATGCGGCGAAATGAGCGGTTAGCCAACCAGTTAACCAGGCTGCTCACACACACTCCACCGCTTGCATCTGGAAGTGCTGTGTGTTGGTCCAGTTCGTACCGTCGCGCGTTGCAGTTGTCGTTGCAACGGTTCGCGCGCAATCATGATGTAATTATTGTCAGTCAGTCAGCTACTGTCAGTCCGTCAAAGCAGGCGCACCGACCAGCCGCCGAGGCAGTAATCGTACAACTCATTCACGTTGACAGCGCATCCTGCCGCCGCGACCCAGCCTGCGGCTGTCACCGCTAGCAGCTGGTGGTACGTCTACTACTCGCTTGCATTTTATATTATTATTATTTATCATTTCATGTTTGCACTTAACTTCGTCGTTGTCGTCGTCGTCGTCGCCGTCGATGCAGTTTAGCATAGTTTCGTTACACATATTTCCTTTATATCCATTGGTAAGTGGAGCAAAAATGCTGCCGTGCGCCTTTTTCCCATTTCAATTGCGCCGGCAAATAAATGCCACAATGTGACGCTCAAAAGTTGAAAGCGTTAAATGCTGACATTTCGCTGACGGATGAATGCGGATGTGATTATTATTTTCCTTTAAGCGAGCGGTCTTGGCGACATTTCATTGCAGCTGCGTTATGGCGATGCGGCGCTTCTTTGCTGCTTGCTTTAGTGTGAAATTATGCACTTGTTGATTACTGACGTTCGGCTACTGTTCTTCGCGGCGCTTGGGAAGAAAGAGTTTAAGGAAAAGTTTATATGGAAGGCCCATTTCCTCTGCTAGTTATTATATACAATTTAGCTCCTTGGATACAGCAGTTCTCTCTTTTTAAAACCATACTGATAAGATTCGTAGAAATTTTGGTTAATTGTATTACGCGCCGAAATGTAGGCAACATTTTTAAGACACAAACGTTTGACAGATTTATCTTCAGAGCAAACTCAATTTGTTATTTTAAACTCTTGCATATATTAAATTAAAATAAAACGTATACAATTTCACACCAATAAAATAGCTTCTTAAATACTTAAAAGCGCTTTCAAGTTGTTGTATTAAAATCAAACGCGTTGCTACTAAAAATGTGTACTTTGTTTGAAAGGTATAATTAATCCTCAATTATCTGCTTTGATTACATTCTAAAATGACCAAAGCGAATTAAGTCAATTATGTTTGGATACAAGCGTTGCCAGATAAATTGTTGAGAGATCCATCAAAGCGCCTTTGAACTGCCTACACATGGAAGAATGAAAATATACAAGTACCAAATATATTTCTATGAGCGTGTAATGCACTTGTAATTGACAGCAAATTAATTGCCTAACTAACCCAGTAGGGAAAACATGTTGCGAATGAGGAATTTAAAGCAATAGTTGTTGTTATAAGAAATGCAAATTAGCGCATTAGAATGATCTGCCACACAAAGTAACTCACTGTTATTTATTTCAGTTTTTTATTTATTTTCCATTTCACATTTCTCTTCACTACCACCACTACCACAATGCTTTCCAACAGCACTCGTCAGCGCACGACGTCATAGCACAATGCCGCGTCGTCAATCGTCATCATTCAGCGTTGTTGTTGCTTCCACTTTGAGTAGTTCATTTAGCGGCGCGTAAATAACCGACAAAATCGCTTCAAATCTTCAATCGAATCATGCAGGCTTTGATCTTTGCCGCCACTTTGGCCGGTTGTGCTATAGCCGACAGTTTATAGGCCGCATGCGCCAAATTAATCTCGTAAGCAAAACAAAACCAATAAAACAAAGTAAGCAAAGGCAAAAAGAGAAAAACAAACGAGTAAAACGTAAAGAAAATAAATATAAAGCAAAGTACAAAAGACACAGCCGTCGACGTTTGAGAAAAAGTAAAGCAACAAAGCAAGAAATTTAAAAAAAAATGTTAAAAAAAATTATTTTTTGTTTAATTTAAAGCAAAATGCAAAAAAAAAGAAAATAAAGCTCAACTTCAATGTAAAATGAGCGGCGTTTTGGGCGACAAAAGTAAACAGCCTACGCCTATTTAAATACCTAATTAAATTCAAATCAAATCAACCATATTTCAATTAACAGCGCTTTCTGATTAAGTGATTAGACGACATTCGAACAATTTACATAAATAAGATTTAGTCTCTGTGGCGCCATGGCAGCGCATTTGTTATGAATATTAATGAGTTATAAAGCTTGTCAGGGGAGTTGAGTTGAGTTAGAGCTCAGCTCATATGGAGAGCTTAGACATTATAAGTTGTAAAGTGAGGGATGTGCAATTTTCAAGCTTGGATTTCTAGGTTTATAAGTAATTTTTATAACGTTTTCCGGTGTAAAGACTGTGGATTTAGAATTTAGACGTTGGTATATGAGTAGATCTAGATTGAATTGGAGGAGGTGAGCTTTTACAATAAGAGGTGGAAATTGCTCTAAAGCTTCAACTCAATAGTAGCTTTCGCTAAGCTTACACAAAAGCTCGTTCGCAATACTTTGATTTGATATAATGAAAATCCACAGTCTTTAATATTAATATATTTTTATATATAAGAAGAGTATTTAAATTAAAATAAGGTCTATTGGAAAGCAAAAAATAATTTTGAAAATTTTCGTCGTCGTTTCAGAGGTTAGGTATAGCACAGTTCCTAACCTCTAATTTAACCTAATCGAGAGTTACCAATTTAATATAAATATCCGCATTAAGACCTCTTTAGTTAATTAAACTCAATGAAAAATTGAATCTCTAATGTTTATCGAGATTTCGAGTGCTTTACGAGAACAATCTTGAACCTTGTAATAAGCCTATCCTTAACAGATAATGATAATAAAGCACAACAAACAAAATCCTAAGCTCTCTTCCAAAACTTTTTTAATATAACATTCAGTCTGCGATTTCTAGACAAAGTCAAGGTTTCCTATTACATATATAAATCTATCAAACAACAACAACACTGTGCAAAGTGCAAACTAGAATCAGCGATAGTGTTAGGCGCCATCTAAAAACCAATCATCTGGTGGCATTTTGCAATTTTGCAATTTTTCTAATTTTACTTTTATTTCTCTGACATTTTATCATCACAATCATTAAGTGTTGTTGCTGGTGCCGGTCGGGGAGGTACCGTGACACTACTCAACACCGCTCGTTATGAATTCCGTCTTTGATGTTTGCCGCTATGACGGCGCAACGCCGCACGCGGCATACCACTTACATGTTAGCGATAATCAAAACAGAATTTCTACTACTGAATGCAATGCGTTGTTGTTGTTGTTATTATTGTTATTGCTGTCAGCTGCTTTGGCATTTGCAATTTGTTGTTATTGCTTTCGCAAATGTTGTTCTCTTGCACTTGGCGCTCTCTTCACTTGCGCAAGTTCAACACGGCGTATGAGCGCGCGCGATCGCGCTTGCCGCCTTAGAAGTCGACTTGCTAATTCTTTTCTCTTTCGGCTCATTTATAAATATGTACATATGTAAATTCGTACATTTGCTCATTATTTTCTCGTTCGTTTGGTGTAGCTAATGCGTGTTAATTGCTTTTATGCACAACACCTAAAGTCAAAGTCAATAGTCGTCGTCGGCACTGTTGTCGTCGTCGTCGTCGTGGTCGTGAGCATGAGCGTTTGCTTCGGCTAATAATAAACCAATTAGCGTTCAATTCGGCGAAGCGCCTGTTAGCTGGCGTATTTCAAGCGGCGCGCAACGCCGAAGCTTCAACTTCGATCGATTAATGAATGATGTATGGTGGCATATGTGGCGCGTTGTGTGGGTTCGTGCACTTTGTCTGCGTTTGCGAGTGTATTGATTTAAGAAATTTGCAAGTCGGCAAGTTGAGTGCGCAGCGAAATGTATTTAACTGATTTAACACTGCGAGTATTTTGAGTTGCCGACAAAGGTGGTTTGGTTTTACAGATTACATATACTCTATTTATATTAAATTAAAGTAGAAAAAATTTAAATTATTTTTCTTGCTTTAATCCGAGTTTTGATGATTTTAACTAGAATTTTTCGGATGTACTATAGCTCTATTTTATGCTATTTTATACATTTTTTCTTTACTTTTCATTAATTAGTTATGCGCCTGTATGTAGGCAACAATTTTTGAAAATACCTCATTCCTCATTATGAGTAATTGAATAATGGTCTATAAATATATAATATATAGACAAAATATTGATATTAATATGAGGTGAAAAACTATTTTTCAACAATTTTTCAATATTTTTTTATTTTTTTCACAAAATATTTTAAATACTTTTTAGTTACAAAAAAAAATTATTAGATCTACAACTTTGCTTCCGCCGTTTTTTTTGTAAATTTAAGGCTTTTTTTGTATAAGAACGGTTACAAATGTCGATCAGCCGCACTTTTCTTGGAATTAAAAAAGAAAAGCAAAAATCCCCGCAAATGTCGAGAATTCGGCTCAAAAAGTGACATTTTCAGTTGAGAATCAGTTTGGGATGCAAACAGATCTCTTCAAAAATTTTGTTGGTTTAATGTTGACACAAATGTCCAAGCTCGATATAAAACGATTTAATCGATTTAATCGACCAGTACTTGAGCCTAGAGACATCTATTGGAAAACAGCGGAAGCAAAGTTGTAATATAAGAATTAGAATAATAATCTTTTTCTTTTTTGAGGAATATGTTTTGTTTTATTTTTCTCAAAAATTTTTTAATATTTTTTTAGTTAAATAGTCCTTTAAGTAAACATTTTGAAATTTGTTGAGAGATATTTCTATCTCATATAATTATTAATACTAGACTTTTTTAAGAAAATGGAATAATATTTAATTATTTTCGTCTACATAGTGACTATAAGGAGATGTATCTAAAGCTTTGAGTAGAAGTAAAAAAATTTTAAACTTTTTGAAGATAAATTGAAAATGTTGTATAACCACACTTTCTAACATATGATCGAACTATCCACTAGGACAAATTAATAAATTCAAAAAAAAATATATAGAAAACTTTTATACAATCCAATAATAATAAATTTAATTTTCAATTAAAATCTGCATAAATTAACTATGCAGTGACACTGCCAACCCACAAACCTAAACAGAAATATATTAAATCAATGAATAAATTTATTTACTCTAAGCTAAGCACTTGCAATAAACTATAATTTAATAATGATAATGCATTGATCAAAATACTAATTGCACCAACCTTTTGCTAAACGCCGCCTTAATCATTGGCGCCGCAATAAAAATATTGCGCTGCAAGCGGCGCTTTACAAATCAAAGCTCGAGAGCTTCATGGAAACGCTAATAAATTATTGCAAATGTAAACCGACTGCACTTTTTAATTAATTTCTACAACTGTCAGTGTTCACTTTGCTTGTTTTCATTGCATTTTATTGTTGTTATTGTAAGAACGCACATGCACAAGTGGCGCTTGCCGCATACCGCGCAGTCACATAAATAAACACACACACACACACATAGACAGCTACAGAGGCAATTAATAAATAGCCGCTTGCGTTTGCCGCTTTTAACCCGCCCAATTAACGCCGTTTAAATGACAAGTATGCAAATCGCAGCAAGTCTTCTAGCGTTTTATGGCGCAACTCATTAAAGCCAAGTTTAACTGTCAAACGCTAAAGCGACAACGCTCGCTTGGGCGCTTTTCTGCGTCGTGATTTGTTTCCACGTTTGATCATTTACTAATTTTCGCAAGTGCTAATTTATGATTATTTGCACTAGCTGTGGTGTTGTTGTAAGTTGTGTGTGTGCGGTTTTTTTGTTGTTGTTGCTACTGGTATTTTTAATGTAGTTATCGGCTTTCTTTCACGCACTCGCCGTTTTTATTTAGTCCAGTGTGCTTATATAACTTTTTCCTCTATAACTTTTCAGCTTGTCTTTTTATTCGTCTTCTTCTTCTCCTTGTTCAATGAACATTAAATTGTCACCTCGCTTATTAATTGTCATTTTACACCTGTCCATCGGCATTAATGCTTTATAGCACCATTTTTGGTATTAAACACTTGAATTTTTGTTGTTTTGTTTGTTGTTGTTGTTGTTGTGCGGTGTGTCAATTCGTTACGCCTGAACGCTCAGCGACATCGATTAATTTACTATAAGTAACGATTATGTTACTTTGTTTTTTAGATAGTTGTCATAAACAGATGTTTTTTGTGGTGTTGCCACTTGAGTGGTGGACCCCATAAATGGTTTGTAAGACGGTGCCGCTTTTTGGGTAAGTTGTCGAATAATTAAGTTGTTTTCACACGATTTTGAAGTCTTTGTAGTTAGATTTGGTATTTGTATTAAACGGTTAAGAATGTTCTTAAGTGAGAGATATACACTCCTGGACCTAAGGTCTGAGAAAACTATTTAAAAATTGATTTTAAAATTCTAAACTATTTGCCAAAACTAATATATTCCAATGAAAAAAATCAAGGTTTTTGGTAAAAAAATGTGTCCGACATTAAGTTCTCGTTCACACCATTATATGAATTATATAATTCTATAAAATTTTTTTTTCTATATAAGTTCTATAAAAGCTTTTTATTGCCTATTGCGGCTGATTTCGCGGCGGAAAATACAGTGGCTCACAATTCGACAGTTTTAGTCCGGTCTTTTGACATATCAGAGAACTTCTTAAGACGAATCAAACCCTATATATTAGCAAAGCGCTTTGAGTCTATCATAAATATCTTCTCCGAGATATCCTTAAGAGATCTTAAAAGTTGCAACACCATCTTGACAAAGCTAGCAAGTTCAGAATAACTACCGTCTCAAACCATATAATTATACCTTGGCTTCATCTAGAAAAAATTGACTTTGGATGTCTTGCAAATTTCTTAGTCCCAAAGTATAGATGCTTTTTGAATAATAAGGTGTCAAAACCTATACAACCAGGGCTAGTTGTAACACTGTAAGTACTAATTCGAAGAACTTCTAGTGATCTTCTCTGGGTCAGAAGATCGAAGAACTCCATAATCAAAAGTTGGTGGTTGATAAGCGCTCACCAAGATTCATTAAACCTTACAGGAAAAGCTCTCACTCGCTCCCAGTTTGATGATGTTGGGAGCAGAGATTCGTTTCTACCTTAAATTTACAGAGAAAAGCTAGACTAATAATAATGAAAGCTTTCGTATCTACTATGGTGGGATAGGAATTCATTTCGGTTCTCTATTCTTGATCAATATTTTCGCGATCTCAGTACACTCTTGAGAAAAATTTATATATTTATAGTGAATACCCGACTTATATTTCAACGAACCGTATTTATACATTATTATATATATAGTCCTCTTTCGACGAACCAAAATCAAACTCTACAAGTCGCTTATCATTCCCGTCCTGCTTTATGGTGCAGAAGCTTGTCAACATCAGATGAGACTAGACTAGGAGTTTTCAAGAGGAAAATTTTGCGCAAGATTTATGGTCCTCAGAACATTGGCAACGGCGAATACCGCAGAAGATGGAACGATGAGCTGTACGAGTTATACGACGACATTGACATAGTTCAGCGAATAAAAATACAGCGGCTACGCTGGCTAGGTCATGTTGTCCGAATGGACGAAAACACTATAGCCCTGAAAGTGTTCGATGCAGTACCCGCCGCAGGAAACCGAGGAAGGGGAAGGCCTCCACTCCGTTGGAGGGACCGGGTGGAGAGCGACCTGGTTACACTTGGAATCTCCAACTGGCGCCGAACATCGAAGGAAAGAGAGGAGTGGCGCGCTCTCATCGATTCGGCTATAACCGGCTAAACGGTTCAACGCCAATTACATATATACATATATATATTTTAGTCTAACTTCGACTCGGTTAAAAATTGGTTTCCATGAAATTTTATCTATGATGATCTTCAAGAAATCAAGTGAAGAAAAGGTAGGAGAGTATCGTTGGTAACGAAAAAAATAATGATAAATGGCATAGAAAAAATAAGTAAAAAGCGGAGATTAAAATAAAAATAAAAATGGATGAGGAGAAAAATTATCAAAAGAAAAAAAATAATTAGTAGTTAAAACGCCCGAAGCGTCGGCGCACACTAGTACCAAACCAAGCAAAAACTAAGTCTGCACAATTTGCAGCAAAACAGCTAATCTATGACCAGCGACGCCTACAAAGTAACATTCCACGCAAATAATATGCAAATAACTGCGGCAACGCGCACCGCGTCTGCTACTTCAACCGCCAGCACTGGGTGTAAGTAATTTAAATGTTTTGCTAATAGTTTAATTAAGGCTTTAAGCGACAAATATTATGGATGTGCAAATGGTGCATGGCCGGCACTTAAGAGCGCGACAAGCGCCGGTTATAAACAAAAACTAACACACACGCTCTCAGACACACAAGCGCTGAGACTGAAGCTTGCCGCCAACCGCTGGAGGTGGCGGTAGCGCATAAATGCCAGTCTTGGTGAAAAACGAGCTACAATTTTTCAAAACCTACAAGCGTACGCATGGAAATTGCACCTGTTTGACGTCTGCAATAAAGCAAAAAAAAAAAAATAAATAAACAACTTGGTGTTGTTGTTGTTGGTTTTGTTACGCCTTTGCCGGCAATTAAGTGTGGCTGGCGCGTGTTGCGGTCGTCGCTTGGGGTAAAAGTCGGAATGCAACGGCAATTGGCAGCTTTGAGTAGAAAAATTGCCATGTTCTTTGTGGCAGTTGTTGTGGCTATTTTGTTGTTATTATTGTTGTTATAATTGATATATGTAGCTGTTCAACGCTACCGTGCGCATCAAGCTTAGAAGCTACAGAACTGGGCTAAGCAAACAACAAGCGAAATTACCAACTGAATATGCAAAGATACTGTTGAGAACGCCGTTATTATATGTACATACATATATACTCTGAGTAAAAGTTGTTGTTTTGCCGCTGACATTGCCGCGCACAGTAGCCAAGTGAATATATATCGGACTCCGTATAGTTTCGGTCCGTGTGTGTGTATAGTTTGTCGTGTGTCGGCATCGTTGCTGTGAAGAATGTGCAGAGCAAAACAAAATGCGTAAAAACGTGAAGTCAAGCCACTGAGACGCAAACACATGCGGACGGACGGACACATGGAGGATGGTCGTTCGGTTGGCTGACTGGCGACAGGTAATTCGGAAGCAGTTTTGCGTAAGTAGAAGATGAAGCACACAAAGGGGCAAATAAACGAGCGTAGCAGGCAAGTTGCGGCAATGCGACTGATAGCCGAGCATATATATGTATGTATGCATATGGATCCATGTGCTCGCTAGTAGATCAACGTCATGTTGTTGCTTTTATTGTTGTACGCTGCTGTGTTGGTTGATTGTTCATTCAGATGTCCGTCCATTTGCGGGCAACTTTCAACCGAATTGCCAAGAGCAGCGCCAACGTACTTCGTACACTCCAACTCGTACTTGCCATCAACAGACACATACACACACACACGAACTCCTCGACGTCAGCGCGCATACCTCAGCATATTCGTACGTACTCGTACATCTGTGTGTGTACGACGATCATTTGTTGTCTGCTGCGATTGCTGCGGCTACAACTGTGGCACGATGCTCACCTCTGCTGAGCGCGCTAAGCCCGTGCCGATTTCGCTTTGATCTTTGCCGACACTTGGCGGCAAGTTGCAAAGACGCAAACGTACTACGAGCAACGTCTAACCGACCAAACGAACGAACGAACGAACGACCCAACGACTAAACAACAAACCTTTGCGATCCCAAATAAACGAAAGATCATCGAAACGACCGTCCGATCGTCCGGGCCGATAGAGAGTGTCGCAAGCGTTTTCGCTGTTGTTTTTTCTGTGTCGTGTTTTGTACTTCTTCCAACTTTCAGTTCTCTTTAATTTGTATTTGTTGAATTAGTATTTTGTTGTTGTTATATTGTAAGGGTCGCCCAAACATCCAATCCAAGCCGAACCGATGCGTTCCGTTTCAACTAGTCTCGGTTCACCTTTGTTGTTGGCTTACGGGGTCTCTGGTCTAAAGTGTTTGGTTTGACTCAGCTATGCTTGGTGTGGTTTTCGTTATACTTATTGCTGTTGTTGTTTCTACTCTCGTGGCTCTTGTTGCTGTTGTTTATGTTTAATTTTGCTTCTGTGCACTGGCCAAAATCTCGTTGTACTTGTTGTTGTTTTCTGTTCGGTTCGGTCTTTGGTCATAGTGGACGGGTTATTTAGTCCAAGTGGTCTCAGTAGAGGCGGCGGCGTTGCGCATTGATCTTAACTTTGAAAACAGTAGCAACTGCTGTGACGAGGACGATGACGATGATGTTGCCGTTGATGAAGGTGCATTGTGGTCTCCCAATGATTTTGTTGGTGTTAAAATGTTTCACGAAGGAAGTGATTTTTGCTTCAGACATGACTTCGATGGTAGAATCGTAAAAAAATGGTACAATTTTAGAAAGAACAGTGTTATAGAGAGACGGGGCTCGTAAAAAAGCTCCAAAGCTTTTGAAAAAAGGGAAATCATAACCATCCCTTCCCAGATATAAATCTAGGTTGTTTCGGTAACATAGACCAGTCTTGGGAATGCAAAACTCTGGGTTACATTTTTTGATGTGTACGTGGAGCTTTCAGAGAGCTTCGTAATTTGAATAGGTAAAGCTCTTTTTCTTTCAAGCATAAGAGTTCACTTGTGACGTATGTGTGAAGCTTTCAGAGGACTTTTCGAGGAGCATAAAATGCTTTAAGTAGCTTGCTTTGTTCTGTGAAGTTTGATGTATACTTTCGATGTATATGTGGAGCTTTCAGAGCTTTTATAAAAAGAGAGTATATGTAAACAGTTTTGTTATTGGTGATTTTCTTCTTCTTTGGAGCATAAGCTTAATTCTGTACGTCCAGTTAAGGAACTGCGGGCCAAAGTCCAAGTTGCATACTTAAATGAAGAACTTTGTACTTCAATAACAGAGTTAAACGTAAAACTTCTTTCGAAATGTGTACCAATTCCATTAATTGGTTTACTGTGCATTGGCCACGCGTTTTCAACCAAAGAATTTATGCCGACCGCAAACGGCCGAGCGATTATAAACCAGGCTTTTATATATGACACTCAATGGGGCACACCAACCAACCAGTCGACCAACCGACCAACCGACCGGCGAAGCGAACAGCCAACAGACATGTGGAAACGCATGCGCATGCGGCAAATGCTACATTTTATGATCGCGCCGCTGCGAATGCCACATGCTGCCGCATCCCACTCTCGTTCGGCGGTAGAGTTTCTGTACACAAAATTGATGAGGGACTGTCGCTTTTCGAACAGCATTGCAATATTTACGTCTAAACCGTCGGTGTTATTGTTATTGTCTCGTTTCCTTGATTCTCGTTTTTTTTTCGGCGAGTATTTTGTTTTTAATTCTTCCCCTTGCGGCACAAGGTGGCTGCGTCGGCATAACGCCAAAGCGTTCGTTGCGCATGCGCGTGCGCGCATTCGGTCGTGTGCTACTTCTACATACATTTCGGCTCAAAAGCCGCATCATTTGAATTTAATCGTATTTTATTGTGAAGTTGCATGTAAATGGAAGCCGCCAGTATGCGAAGAATTGTTTTAGACAGCAAAACAACAGTTTCTTTTATTCTTTTTCATTTCATTTCATTTCGACCACTGCGCGAGTACTCGTACGCTGCGTTTTATTGATATGGTAATTTTTGTTGGCCACTTGGTTCGGACAAGCGCTAAAACTTGGCTTTCATGATGATGCCAAGGCGGTAAATTTATTAATTTGACAAGTCAACAGCGGGTGTCAGAGATCAAACGCTGCCGTGCTGCTTATCCCGTCGTGTGCGCTCTTACCCAAATATGTGTCTGTGCGCGCCCAAGTATATGCTATGGCCTCAGCACAAGCGCGTGTGTTTGTGTGTCTGCGCTTTTTGGGTGCACCTAGGTGATTTATGCGCGCCGCGATTTTGTTGGGTATCAATGCATTAGCTTAAAATGCCTCAAGCGGCGGCCCAAAGCGTGGAAGGCCTTTTATTTGCCGTGTCGATTAGAATGTTTGCTTTAATAGATTTGTTACGATTTTTTGAAATTTTTTGGCACAAATCCTAATTTATGGCAACAATTAAATTGCCGTTGGGCAGGAAGTAAAAAAAACTCAAATACAAAATGACAAAAACTAATTTTGTCGTTATATTAGTTGAAAAAAAAGTTCTAAATTAAGTTAAATTTTGAAGAAAGCGAAATATGTTAAGAAAATAATAATAATAAATAGAAATATCTTCACTTTCAATTTTGAAATTTTTCTTGAAATTATTAATATATTTTCATATTTTTGCAAAAATATGTGTTAATCTTTTGAAGTGAGTCTGCTTTATTAAGCTTAGACTAACTTTGTATGATGAACTCGAGTTTAAGGTTTTCGTTTTTTGAAAATTTTAAATTTTTATAAAGAAGATATATGTCGATAGAGTATACTGCAGATTGAGTCTACAGTGCTGTATTTTTCTGTAGTAATATCAACGGTTTTCAATGGACTGTACACTGATCTCGATAAACACCGAATAAGTGGTGTTTACGAAGAGTTAGACAAAAATAGTTTTTATGGTAAATTACTTAATAGTTGATAAACTCCTTGCAGGGAAAACTATGAACCTTTTGGGATTTTGAGGCATAATTAATAGTGGAGTTAACAGTATAGACAGCAAAATATGATTCATTTATGAGTTCCACATCAAATTATTAGTGAATTCTATACTATACTCTAGAGAGTATTGCGAATAATAATAATAATAAATAATAATAATAACTTAATACTATCTTCATGCCACTGTGGTGTGTTAAATATGGATGACAAATTTTTCGATTTACTGCGCTCAAAACATTGTCTTTAGAGATCGTGTTTGTACTATAAAGCTGTACTTTCTTTGACTTTATGAAACTGAGTTTTTATAAATCTTTATAAGAGGCATATGCTTTTTTGGTGTTCCAAGGCAGCCTAACACATATTTTAAGATTTTTTACTGGAACCGAAGCACTAATTTTTATTAAATTGGCCACTGAGGCCGAAAATCTTTTATTTCCTCTAAAATTTTCTCAAAAAATCTCAAAAATATATTTATGTACATATAAATGCAAGTTCTTGTTGTTGCGGTAGAATACAATACGCAAATTATTTTGAGAAATGTTGCCGAGTTGATAGTACTTGATCGGTTGATAGTACTTGATAAAATTCTAATTTTGTACGGATTACTGTCATTTGATCGGTAGTAAATTATCGATTAATATTTTCAATATAAGAATCAAATACAGTGGAACTTCCATAACTCGAAGTTCTCCATAACTCGAACTCTTGAAGTGGCAATAAAACTCAAATTTCATACAAACTTCCTTCCATAAATCGAACTTTTTGACCAGGGCATACAAAATTTAAAATTTTACTGTCTATGCAGAATTTTAAAAGAGTTCCTCTATATCGTATGGAGGCGAACAAAAAATATGATATTACACTTATGGATTGCATAAAGCATGTAACAAAGGCATACAGACGTCTAGAGCCAAACAATAGCAAAGTGCAACCAACAAAATTACAGAAAACATCTTTTAACGCTTTTCATCAAAATTGTTGCGAAGTAAATTACTGAAACTGTGGGTAAATCTACATTTTCCAACTTTTTGAAAAATTGTATGTTTTAATGAATATTCTATAACTCGAAGTCTCTCTAACTCGAAGTTTTTCTGTGGATTATGGTGATTCGAGTTAGAGAAGTTACACTATATTTTAATAAGAAAGCCTCTCGAATAAATATGGAAATTATTACTGGAAAATTGGTGCGATTAATATAAAATGTATTTGCTATTAAAGTAGTTTCCATTTTGAAAATTCAGGACACTGATATAATTCCATCCTCAAAAAATGTCTTATAATATTATTGAGAGAAACTGTGACAAAAATTCGATGAAATTTATTTTAAATTACTTTAACGAGATGATTATTAAAATCCAAAAATATATGCAAATTCTTTTTTTTTATATTTATTTGCAAAATATTGAGCTTCAAATCAAAAATGTTTTATTTAATCTTCAACTAATATTTTTAAATAATAAATTGTATTTATTAAATTATTTTTCTTCAACATTTTGCTGAATGAACTCACCTCTGTACACCGATTACTCGTAATCCGTTGATTTGTTCTACAGCTGTGTGACATATTATTTGTGTTTTGTGTGGTTGTTGTTGTGTTAAAATTTGTTGTTAACATTTTTCGTACGTTGTTGTAAAAATTCGGCATTGCCATTTTATATATTGCAAATTATAACGGTAATTACACTGGGCTTACACTTGACATTATCAATTAATATATATTTTTTAAACAATCTTATATTTGTTGTTTTCACACAATTTGTTGTTGTTGTTGGTTTTTAATTTTTTTTATTCAAATTAAACACTTTTGGCACCAACACGCATCTTTTGCAAAATTTTATGAAAATATTTTTTAAATTTTTAAACACGAAAATTTGTTTTTATGCTTTTTTGTTGTTGTTGTCATAGCATGATCATTACGTTTTTAGATCATTAATATTTTTATTTAATAAATTTAAATATTTTTTTTTCGTTTAAACACTTTTACGCTTTTTTGGTGCTTTGCTTTGATATCTTCAGAAAACGTTTTGTGACAATTTCGTGATTTCGTGACGGAGAAATACACGTCCGTTTGCATTGAGCGTTCGTCGCGGAATGCTGAAGGTGAACGCAGCTACACGGCAACGAAATGTATCTGTATCTTGTAAAGTTGTTGAGCTGTGGAAGAAGCAGCCGCCGTCGTCGCAGCAGCGGCAGCAGCAGCAGCCACCACTGGCTGTTTGCCTGCTTCTTCTGGCGATCGTGTGATCTGGCCGACAAACAACATCAGTAACAGCAGCACCAGCAACAACAAAAACTATGAAAAGGAGAGCATGCATGCATATCAGTAGGCCCAATTTTGCGACGCCGACGACGTCACTACGCCAGCAGTGGCTGTATCGGTGAGTGTGGCATGGAAGTCGTGCTTGTGTGTTTGTTATTTACAACTCGATCAGTTCACTTGCAGTGCAATTGCGTTCTCTTCACTGTGATGGCGCTCTCGCTTTGAGCTCAGGTGCGTGCTCTTCGGCAAACAAACAACTTGTTTGCCAGCGCGTCGTGTCTTATCAGTGAATTTGCTGCTGTGCTCTTTTAAAGGCAACCGAAGAAAGCCACCTTCTCCTTATCGCGCTGCTCACTTTGCAAGCGTTTACAGCGACGTGCAGTTATGTGAGTTTGCGTGTGGGTGTGTGTGCGTGAGTTTTTGTTCTTATTTACGCTTACTCTTTTGTTTACATTCGTTTGCGTAAAGTGCAAAGTGTTTGGCTGGATGTGTGTGTGTGTGCCTTGCTATACGCCAGTGGCGGCAATTTTGTTTAGAATATGGTAAACAATAACAAAACTAATAATGATCGGTGAATGAAACAACGCGGCAAAATAATGCAAACTGAACGTCAATGTGTGTGTGTTCTTTTGTACTATATCTCAATTGTACTCTTCTTTTTGTGTAGTTGACACTCTTTGAATTTGATCTTCAGCGGCGGCATTTTGTGTATTTGGCTTATTGTAATGTAATGTAATGTCAAAGACCGTTATATATTTTTGTTGTTTTTCATTAACGTTTTAATTAAGTCATTTTAATCCCTGAGTGGTTCTCGTATTTTTAGAACAATTCACACTAAGATAAATGGCCTAGACTTCGAGGCAGACATTAACTTTTAATTGATTTTCAAATGTTTTATTTTATATTTTATAGTAAATATATTCAAGAATACTCAGTTTAAATTTGAAGTCGATCGGCCAATTTCTCGCTGAGTTATGATGACAGTAATTTTGAGAAATGTTTTTTCGAGAAAAACGCTTTTAAAGTTTCGACTATTGCAGCTTTAAACGACCTTATCACTTCCACAGGATATTTTTGAAAATATGAACTATCGAACAAGCAAAAAACAAGAAAATCGATTTTTTGTAAATGTCACATTGGTCCCTTAAATGTGATATTTAATCTTATTACGGCCCCAAAGACTTCTATGATATTTAATATCGGTTAATGTTGTTCTTATATTTTTTTTAATAATCTACATTTTGTTTAATATATATTTTTTTGGATTATTGCCCCAAAACTTTCTTCAAATATATCTATAGACCGATAGAAAATCTTTTCCATTAATCTACAACTCATACAAATTGTATTGAGGACCTGCTTTAAGTTGTTTTTTTCAGACCACTTCACCTTTTCCTCTGAATATTATATTGTGTTTTTTTTTTCAAATATACATAATTTAAATATAAATATATATACTTTTGAAAATTAGTGGACAAAGCAACTCGAGTAATTTTATTTCATAAACTCTAAAGTATCGGCTTATGTTGTTGTTGGTTAAAACAAGATATATCTTTCGAACAAATCCTTCAGTGGAATTTAGATGGAAATTCCCAAGGACAATACAAAGAGTATGTGTATGTTGTACCTTTGGGTATTCCCCAAGGTAGCAATCTATGTTCGATTTTGCCTGTATTTGTCATTATTATTATTTTTTGAACGATCTGATATTTGCTTATTTCACTAAGCATTATGTTATAGAACTTTTCGACAGCAGTTGACGTGATAAACTAATAAGTGAATTATAAATCTCTAGAGTTTCGGAAATGACAATCTGAAAAAAGAAAAATATAAAATATTTGAGAGCATTTTTTCTAAGATATAACCTACATCCTTCGTAGCATCTTGCTTATAAGCTTGACCGAAAAGTGAAGTATGAAGAAAATTTTGGAAATGTCCTGTAATTAATAATGTATGTATGTATGTATGTGATTGGCGTGGAAACCGTTTAGCCGGTTATAGCCGAATCGATGACAGCGCGCACTCCTCTCATTCCCTCGCAGTTCAACGCCAGTTGGAGATCCCAAGTGTAACCAGGTCGCTCTCCACCTGGTCCCTCCAACGGAGTGGAGGCCTTCCCCTTCCCTGGCTTCCTCCGGCGGTTACTGCATCGAACACTTTCAGGGCTGGAGTGTTTTTGTCCATTCGGACAACATGACCTAGCCAGCGTAGCCGCTGTCTTTTTATTCGCTGAACTATGTCAATGTCGTCGTATAACTCGTACAGCTCATCGTTCCATCTTCTGCGGTATTCGCCGTTGCCAATGTTCTGAGGACCATAAATCTTGCGCAAAATTTTCCTCTTGAAAACTCCTAGTCTCGTCTCATCTGATGTTGACATCGTCCACGCTTCTGCACCATAAATCAGGACGGGAATAATAAGCGTCTTGTAGCACCTGTTGGCAAGAGTGATTCTGCGTTGGATTTCGAGGCTGACATTGTTGGTATTGTTGATGCTGGCTCCCAGGTATACGAAATTATCTACTACTTCGAAGTTATGACGGTCAACAGTGCCGTGAAAAATATTTAAAAAAATCCTTTTTTCGAACTTCAAAGCCATATATTTCAATTTTGGAGGCTAACTTCGAAAATTGGCGAATACACTTTTATTTACTTATGAGTCAGTCCCCCGAACAAAAATATTTTGGTCCAATACCAAAAAAAAAAAAAAAATGGATTTTGCCGTATAGTGTAATCATCAACATCATTTATTAAAACGCCCTTTGCTTTATAAATTCTACAGGCTGTCTGAAAAGTTCATATTGTTTGACAGATTTTTGACAAAATTCGGCTTTATTATTCAATATAGTTGGATGGATTAGAAGATGATCTTATAAGTTTTTAATACAATTTTTAATAATAAAGTTTATAAAATATTTTATTTGCTTTCAAATAGAAGCAAATAAGTAAAAAGTGGTAATTCTTTTGAGGTCTGGTTACAGAAAAGTGTCACAGGAGACCATATCTTGAGGATATGTTGAATGCGTAAACCATTTGAAATGCAAATGATGCTATTTCTTCTTCGTTTCGTTTCATTGTTTTCTGATTTGATGGATTGTTTGAATGAAAGATAACTTTTCTCTTTTTCAAATCAAGTGGCCTTTTGTTGATTTCTCTAAAACTGAGCTCACACGATATCCACTCCGGAAAGAGCTTTCATCCATATAGTCACGAATATGAGTATCGGATGTCTCGATCGACTGTATTTAACGGTCATCCAAATAATTATTTGAATTTTTTGATATTTTCGTTCATAACAGCCTCTTTTAGACGTCTACTCACACAGGTTATCCCTTTTTAGTATTGTTATAGATCAAAGTTTTCTTTAATACGAATTCAGTATTAGGGAATGTTCTACAAAGCTTATCTTCACACGTGTACAAGTATGCGAAAAGCAATGTGCAAAAATAACGGCTACTGTTTACGAAAATTGAAAAACACAGCGCTGGTGTTGGTAGTGGCACAATAACAACAAATTACGACGTACAGTGTGCACAGCTGCCCCGTTTTGCGGTGTACAACGGCAAAAGACCAAAGGCCAATGGCAAAATTCAAAAGGCGACGGCGGCGGCGGCGGCAAACCGAAAAGCCAACGATAAAATCATGTTCTTAATAAATGTTATAATCCCGCTCTTTTGGCTACTTGTTAATAATCCCATTACCCCGTTGTTATCTGCACCTTCTGATCTTCTTAATCGAATGCCGAAATTGCTTCTGGTTTTTACCGATTAAAATTGACCGCCTTTAATGCTCTGCTTATTTGCTGCTTTGCCCTTTTTTCGACATTTTACCACTTGTTGTTGTAGCTTTTGTAATTTATTTGTTACTTGTTGTTGTTGCTGTTGTTATTCGCTGCCGGTATACAGTTTTGAATTTGCTCGCCCGTTGATTGCTTGTACATTCATTTTTAGGATATTATCGCACATGACCGGCATTCGAGTTCGTCGCTTAAGTCTTTTGTTTAATGCTTGTGCTCCCTTTGAAGTGGAGCATGCAGAGCGCCGAGCTTGGCCACATCATTTCCGCGCTAATTTATATCGGTTAAAAGTGTGTTATTTCAGCACTTGGAGTGCTGCTATAGCGTTGTGCGAGTGAGTGTGTGTATGTGTGACTTAAAGCTTTATTTAGTGTAATTATAAATGTCACGATTGCTGCTTGGCGACCGTTCGTATGTAAGGATAATGCTAGAATTTATTATATGAGTTTAAAAATTAAATTTTAAAATAAGAAGAATAAAATTTGTTATAAAGAATTTTGAAGAAAAAATACTTAAAAAATATAAAAAAATTATAAAAACAAAAAAAATTAAAATCAAAATTAAATTATAAAAATAAAAAAAACTTAAAAAAAAATAATAAAAAAAAATTTAAAGATTAAAAATGTAAAGAATAATAAAAAATTGTATTAAATATTTTTCAAAAATTTTATTTTTCCTTTTTTTTAATCTTAAACCACTTAATTATCAATTTAATTTCCCAAATAAATCTCATTAAAAAATAATTTTATTTCATTTTTGATTTATTTATAGACGAAAAGGTCGTTATTTGCGTGCAAAGGTGGCAAGGGTTCGCTAGCTCTTCATGCTTTGGGTCTCCCTTTGTGTGTTTGTTAGCTAGTCGTTTAGCCGATCATTTGTTGGTTTCACGAAGCGGCGTATAAACCGTCATTAAATTATAAAATCTCATGTCAATTAATGACAGATAATTAAAGTCGAAACAAATAATTTTCGAATCTTTCATCTTTTGCCGACATTGTTGCTGATTTTCAAATAGTCAAATGACTATAAATACATATATGTGTATATACCTACCTATAAGTACACATGTTTAAATTTAGTTATGCTCAATAAAAATGCTTTAATATGATTTTTATGTGTCGACCTTTATGTATTTGTGTCGATGTTTATTATCAGTTGATATGGTATCGTCTTATGTCAGTTGTGATGATGATTTTCGGTTAAATAACTTTTTTTCATAGAAAATTGTTCTTGTAGACCATAGCTGCGAAGTAGAAGATATTGTTGTTTGAGTAAACTGGGTTACAACCAGTAAATATTGAAAGAAAAGGGAATCAAAATATATTTGTACCACTACTTCCGATTTCTATCATTATATATAGTATATGCGGGATAAAATATTTAACTCCTGTATCAATATCATTCATTTTCACAATCAATGCAAACTATATCCAAGACTATACTTTCACTTACAATTGCTAAGATATTTCACATATTAACCAATGTAGACGGCATAAAGTCCATCGGATGTTTGAAAATCCTAGCATTAGATATATGGACGCTAAGGGTAGTTATATCCCGATGTCACCCGTTATTGGCACAGCGACACATTATTAGAGGAAAAAGATTTCGTCTGAATTAAATTAAAATATCTGATTGATTTACCGTTATTTTCGGTAAAAATTATCCATAGACACTGAGATCTTCATGTTCGATATCTGGAGCCTTGAAAACTTTTAATCCGATTTCTACAAATTTTAAACGAGTCGTGGCATCACCTTTAATACGAAAGGTTATATATGTATACATATTCTTACTTCAAATTTACTATATTTTATGGGATGTCATGTTCTAGGCAGCGTAGCCAGAGTTACCAGTACCCTGAAAAATTCCAGGATAGTATTAGGACTTAGGGAGACGATGCGCCCCTCGGTTGGGATGGTATATCCTAAAACTTTGCTGCTGCTTCTGTGAAGCGCTGCACATTCCAGCAGTAAGTGCAGGGGAGTTTCGTCCTCCATGTCACAAAAGCGACAGATTATTAAGATGTGTCCTGAGCTTACAGTGGCCCGTATATATACCCACCAATACCCTTAGTTTGCACCTTGGGAGGTTTATTAAGCACTTGAATCTTTTGGTGTTATAACCTCCCAATAGGCCTTTTGACTGACGCAAACCAGCTGAATGGTGCCAATGCTCCTCCCTAACCCTTTTTTCCTCTGCCGGGAACATATCCCGGATAGTGTGGGGGCCCACTGCCAGAAAGGGTTCTGGCCCAGTCGGTATAGTTGCAGCAGCTGTACGAGCAAGCTCGTCTGCAGTTTCGTTCCTTTCTATCCCTTTATGTCCCGGCACCCAGATGAGGATAATTTAGTCTATCCATGCACTCTCTAACCAGGCGGGACTTCGTATCGCTCATGATGGCAATTCTCTCCTACGCTGAATGTTTATTTCAGCGCACCGGTATATTGCATAAACTTCAGCCTAGAAAATGCTAGGAAAAGCACCCAGTGGCACAGAGAGTTTAGTGCGAGGGCCTGTTATTCCCGCACCTATGCCATCAGACGTCTTGGAACCGTCAGTGTACCAATGCAGCGAGTTGCTTTTCAATAAAGCCTCAAAGGCCTGACTGTTCCAGTTGTCTATTTTGCCTAGGGTGATCGTGAATGTCCTAGTAAAAATCGTAAGGTCAGCTATTTGTTTTTTATATCAAAATGTATATATATTCCTTCGCGCTTCCCCTTTCTGGCTATTTTAGGGAACTCTTAAGACGGTTAGGTCGAAGTATTTCCGCACTGTCAAATCAAAATTCCCACACATTTGTGTTTATTGAATCTAAGGCATTGCCCTTCTCATGCCATATGTTCAGCGCTGAAAGGTGCTCCACTAGCAAAACTCTAAAAAATATTAATGTCAAAACTAGCAAATGGATCGCATGATCTACATATTTAAGACAAGCGGCCAATAGCAATTGTGCTATTCGTGAATGGTGAATACCTTCAAAGTTTCTGTGTAATTGTATGGGTATATTTGGTTTGGAGAATTACTGTACAGGGTTATTCGTTTCGTTGTCGCATTCGAAAATTTATATTCAAATTCATACAAAACTATGGGATCGAAAGCGTGGGCCTATAAGTGCTGCAATCTTTTAACAAGGAATAAGACCATTCATTATACCACAACTGAATCCTGTGGTGAGTTAAGTTCATGCTATAAACTACTCATAACTCTTCTTCTCAATTTACTCGGTTAAAAATATCTTTTCCTTCATTTCGAATCTCCCTTTGTAATATATTTTCCTAAATTTCTTCATTTCATCTCCTTTTCTCTGTGAGATCCTTGAAGGTATCATTATAAATGTTGAAGAATAATTAGCAATTTCAACTTTGTAAATATTATATCTGTAATGTAAGCAGATATCCATATTCATTATTTTCTTTACCAAGAAACATTTATTCTCAAACTGTCAAAATTTAAATATTTCAAATACTTTTAGACAACTGTCAAAATTTAGCAAAATTGTTCCGCCAAACACATAGTGTGAAACCCATTTTATGTGCGCACACCTTTCCGTCGCTGAGTGTGAGTAAACTGAGTGTTGCGGCACGTAAAATGCTGTGCTTCCGTAATAAGATTAAGTGATGCGCTCAACGCAACAGTCGTTGTACGAAAAGAGACACAAACTACACACAGGCTGAGAGCGAGAGGGAAAGAAAGAGAGAGAGAGAGCAAAAGTGCGGCAAGATGAAGGTTGTCGGCATCGCTTTGAAGCGGCCAAGATCAAAGGTGCCGATTGTTTACATAATAGTGGCCTTTGAAACGGAACAATAGAATGCCAGGATCAAAGAGACCGCAACGGTGGTGATGATGACGATGGTTGGCAATGGTGATGGCGTTCGCAGTGGTGATGACGATCAGCAGTTAGCAGAGTATGAAAAGTAAAATTGAAATTAAAAACGAAATAAAGACAAAAGTAAAATGAAACAAAAGAAAAATGATTTGGCTTTGCTTAAGCCAGAGCCAGAGCCAGAGGCAGAGGAACAAAGTAAAGGTGCAAATCAGGCAGTAAACTAAGCCAAAACGAAATGCGGAGATTAAGCAAATACGCTGACTTCAGCAGCTAGGTGTTAAAGCTTAGACAAATCCTTAGTAAAGATTTCCAAAAGAATTCGCAAATTTTTTTTAATTTTTAAAGCCTAAAATTGGCATTTGGTCCCACTGTCTGTTGTGCCACTTGTGCATGGCACTCTACGTCACACACACAACCACGATTTATATAGCGCAACAGATTTTATTATATTTTACGAGCGAGTTTTTTATGCCGCTGATTGCGGTTATTATCATCACAGCTACTGTGTTGCGGCGTTGCAATTTCGCGCCGGCCCCGCCATCGACTGGATGGGCGCTTCTTTGGGCGGCGCTGCATTTGGCAAATGCGCGATCGGTCGGACGGTCGCTCGAGACAGAAGTGAGGCGTGCGGGCGAGCACGTGAAGGTTAGCACTTGTCGTGTCGTGACCAAAGGCCGCCGGCGGCGACCGCAAAGACGACGTACCAGCTCTCCACCTTATGGCGCACCATTGGACACACTTGCTTGCATGGCTTGACGGCGTCGATGTGTGTGCGCCAGTGTGTGTTGGCTCAGGTGGTAAATTCTACACCGCCACCACTCAAAGCCGTCGCTGGACTAAGCCGACAAAAGTGCACCACAAAATCTATTAAAGAGTGGTTAATGATGTCACAAAGTGTTTGTGTTTTAGTCGCTTGTTGTTGTTATTTTCGATTTGTGCGCGCTTTCTTTAAATGTGTCGGCTAGTTGTAAGGCCTGCCTGCCAGTGGCATTAAGTGTTCAAGGATGCGCAAAAGGCCTTGAACGCTTCGCTTACTTACCCCACTCCACCAACCAACTCGTTTCATTGATTCTCATTTGCATGCGTGGCTTCCACGTATAAAGGTGTATTATATATCTAGAAATATACATATATGGTTATGTATATCAGTTAGTATTGTATTTATGCACTCGTAATACTTAGGTACATACTTCAGCATCAAGCCAAACAATTTGAGTTTCCTCTATTCCTTTTAGTGGATTACCGGTAATAATCAGCGATCTGAATTATCTTTGTCCGTCCTAAACGACAAATCACCGCTGCAGAAGCGGCGCTGCGTCGCAATTGTTGTTTAGCGCACCGCTCTCTACTGTTTGGCGGTGAGATGAAAGTAAAACGCAACAACGCTTCTGGCGCAGATTAGACGCTAAATTAGAAAGGGAAGATGTGTACGCATGCGTGCACAGGTACACAATTCAAGCTACACAAACACACGCATATGTGTTGGCAGACGGCAAAAATGTATTTGTGTGTTACACTGAGAGAAATTTGGAAGTTGATGAAATGGCTGTGAGTTCACTGCTTGGTTTGAATATTTCTTTAAAAAACAATAATAATATATCTAATTTTAGTAAAATGTTACACATAATAATACTAAAAATTATATAAAACTTATTTTAGGCATAAGGAAAAATCAGATCAAATAACAAATCAGATGAATTATAAGTCAGAGATAGAGAACCCTGCCAAAAGATTTTAAGGATGTCGCTTGGCCAATCTTGCTATATATAAAATAGGGCAACATATCCAATCATCTAACGGTTGTTGTCAAACCCGTTTGTAAAGTTTATATATAAGGCAGCTAACCTACATATATGGAGGCCGTTCAGCTATACGTCACCTGCTGACCTCCACCGTAGTCCAAGCTAGCTTTGTGATATTTCAAATTGACCAGGATAACGAAGCGAATTTATTTCCGGATGTATTAATATCCGCCCGCCCCTCCTTCTATCTATCCAAGGAACCAATAACTTGGGATATGAAACCTCGAACATATTATATCCTTCATATTATTATTATCGGATTATTGCCATGCCCACAAATGGATGACTAAGGTAGGGCCATTGGGTAGTCATGTGGGATCTCCAAAGTTTTGAAAAGTGAATGAGCAGGACCATCAGAGAGGTTTAAAGATGCCTTCGACATCACGAAAAGGAGCTGCCTCTATGCCGCGATGTCTGAATTTGATATCCGCTCAAAACTAATACGGCTATGTAAACTGACGTTGAGCAACACCAAAAGCTCCGTCAGGATCTCTCCAAGCCGAACCATAATCAAACTCTACAAATCGCTCATTACTCCCGTCCTGATGTATGGCGCTGAAGCGTGGTCGATGACAACATCCGATGAGACGACACTTGGGGGTTTGGAAAGAAAGGTTTTGCGCAAGATTTATGGTCCTCTAAACATTAGCAACGGCGAATACCGCAGACGATGGAACGATGAGCTGTACGATTTATACGACGACATTGACATAGTTCAGCGAATAAAAAGACAACGGCTTCGCTGGCTAGGTCATGTTGTACGGATGGATGAAAACACTCCAGCTCTGAAAGTGTTCGATGCAGTACCCGCTGGACGAAGCCGAAGAAGACCACATCCACTCCGTTGGAAGGATAAAGTGGAAAGTGACGTAGGTTCACTTGGTGTTTCCAGTTGGAGCCAAAAAGAAAAAAGGAGAAACGAGTGGCGCGCTCTGGTTGATTCGGCTATAATCGCTTAAAGATGATTATATAAAGAATATTAATGAAAGTGGTAAGTGGAATAAGTGAAAAGATAGCCAAACAAGACTTCATTTCATGTTGTCGATTAACCGATTGCCGGATTGTTGGATTATCCTCTTTCTCGTGATTAGCTGATATTGAACGTCACACTGATAAGGTCGATTAGTATCCGTAAATATCTTCTCCAGATATTCCATAGCTGTTTCTATGAGTATATAGCGGATTGATGAAATATTTTCTAGCTAGTGGTTTTCCCTTGGAACATTTTGGGAAGACATTGTAAAATATAAAATACTAAACTACTGGATTAGATCTCAACCATGATTTATTTCAATATGAAAAGTTTGGACTTATTCCCTTGTAGAAGAATTCTGATAAGAACTTTTATAAAAATTGGTGGGTAGATTAACTGACTTATAAATTTGATAGAGCTTCTTGAAAGTAACTCAGAATAGCCTATAAAGGCCATATATAGAAAAAGTGATTAAATTCAATCTAAATTCAGAACACATTCTTCCTTTTGCGTATATTTGGAATATGACAGCTTCAACTTAGAATTTCATGGAATAAATCATACTAAGATCATAATTCTCCAGGGTATAAAATATCTAAGAAAGTAGTAGATATCACAAACAACAACAAATTAACGCTTAACAAGCACCCTTTGTCGGCAAAGCTTTACACAGCAGCGCCTGCTTGCGCTTTGGTCAATATTTATGCAACGACATGAGTAGGTCCACACGCTAAAATCGCTTACAACAGCATACAGCGAGGAAAAGCTGGTAGTTAGTAAATTAGAAAAACTATAGATGCTAAGCTACTGTTGAGACACGCCTAGTGGTCAACTGTTCGCCGGAATTGAATATTTATGAGAGTAGAAGGCACCCACGGGAGTTGAAACCGCGAGCGACAAAGACTAGAGACCAGAAGTAGCTAGAGAACGCAGCGTATGTGTAGCATAAAACTTGAAATGCTTGGCGTTTGTCAACAATGTTGTTGTAGTTGTTATTTTACAAGGCTTTACGCGTGGAAGCTGTGCTGAGCTTTGTTCTTGTGGCGGCATAAACGTTTCAACTTCAACACGAACAACAATTAGCGTAGCCGTCAGCATATAAAGCCATATTTATACAGCAATAGCAAACAATAAAAACAATAAACAATATCGAAAAGAAATTATTACAATCACGACACGCTCAATAAAAGTCATTACTAGAATTAGCTGCTGTGCAGAATAAAGCCGAAGTAGACTCCTCTATTTACTGATAACTGTGTTTGCTTTGGCGTAAAAAGCGCATAAGTATATTTAAATTATAAACTTACAAATTCCACTCAGCTGTATGCTTACTTGTATTAATTAGTCTCACCGACAAAGTGTTTGCCATAACCGTTTATTACTGAACAAGCGCGTGCGCTTTAGACTGGGCACATAGTGGATTCGAGTGTTTAATCATATGGAATAGGCAATCAACTGATCACTCTACTAATACGATTCGATTATTCATTCTAATTAACCTTAGCCTTATAAGTAGAAAGTACCAAAAAGTATCCCTTTCTTCCCCGTTTCACTATGCTTTCAGCCTAAGTTCTTCTCTCTGTTTACCAGTTAAATCACGTTCCATTGCTGAATATTTCCCTAATTCTTGTGTGCTTTTTCATAATTCACAATTTCCACATCTTGTGTTTGTGTTTACCCACCGCCGTCGGTTGAACAAAGATGCCTTCTGTTTGTCTTTGGCAAATAGTACTTGCGGGTAACTTCAGACACAATTGCAATACAATTACCTGAAGAACTTCGCCACCACAACAATAGCAAACAATTAGCAGAAAAACAATTACTTTAAACCAGAGGTACTTAATTAAAACACATGTTAAATATTATTGGTGTAAACAGATTTTGATCAAATACGAGTATATAGGTAGTGGAAGAAAGTGTAAGAGAAGTTAGTTAAATCTCGTATCACTTTCGATTTAATAAATAAAAATTAAGAGATATGTTATGAATAGTTAGAGTTAGATCCGCATGTGGCATCTCGTGACATCGCCCAGGAGATGGGAGTCAGTCATCAAACCATTTTAAACCATCATCAGATGATGGCGTTGGGGGGCTTGGGTGCCGCATGATTTGACACAAAAAACTTTCTAGACCGAATCAAAGCCTGCGGTATGCTGCTGAAACGGAATGAACTCGACCCATTTTTGAAGTGGATGGTGACTGACGACGAAAAATTTATCACATACTACAATATCAAGCGAAAATGGTCGTGGTAGAAGGCCGGTGAATCGTCCCAAACAGTAGCCAAGCCGGCATTGACGGCCAGGAAGGTTTTGCTGGTGTTTGGTGGGATTGTAAGGGAATCATCCACTATGAGCTGATCCCATGGTGGAAGCAGAGGAAGAGGGAGACCTCCACTCCGATGGAAGGACCAGGTGGAGAGGGACCTGGCTTCGCTTGGAATAACCAATTGGCGCCAAACTGCCAGAAGGAGGGATACGTGGCGCGCTGTTTTGGACTCGGCTATAACCGCGTAAGCGGTGTCTACTCCAGTCAAGAAGAAGAAGAGCTGATCCCATATGGCCAGACGCTTATTTCTACCATCTAATGAGAACAACTGGACCGCTTGGAGCAGGCGAGAGACCAGAAGCGTCCAGAATTGGCCAATTGGAAGGATGTATTGTTCCACCAGGACAACGCCAGATCACACAGTTCGTTGATGATACGTCAGAAGCTACGAGAGCTTGTATGGGAGGTTTTATCACATCCACCATATAGCCCGGACATAGCGCTAAGTGTTTACCACCTGTTACTGTCCATAGGGAACGCCCTTGGTGGTGTAAAGTTGAACTCAAAAGAGGCTTGTGAAAAGTGGCTGTCTGAGTTCTTCGCAAATAAGGAGGAAGGCTTCTACGAGGGGGTATTATGATGTTACCATCTAGATGGAAATATATTATCGAAGGAAACGGCGCATATTTGAACTAAATCCGATCACTGTAACACTTTTTTTAAACCAATGAATAAAGAGCAAAAAAGCGGAAGAGATATATTTGCAGTCTAATATTATTCTTATTCCACATATTCTGCAATTTTATCTAAGCCCAACGAAATTGCTGTGGCAAAGCAGGACTATAATACCTACATAAGCTCTCATCTACAGTCATAATAATTTAAGGCTTAAAGGTACCGCAAGGATAAGCATACCGCAGGATTATACACATAACTAACCTTAACTACTCAGTCGATCTGCTCGGCGCTTCCTTTTGTTATTTGCCTTGAAATGCATTTGAGCTGTACATATATAATTGTTTTTGTTTCTTAAATGAACTGTGGGAAAATCAACAGGTGCTAAATAAACGACGCAATAAAATGCACAGAAAATAATACTTGGCTCAAATAAGGGGGGAAAAAATATTGTTAACTTGCTAAAATATCAAACAAGATCAAAATATTTTTTTGACTTTTAATGGCGGTCGTAACTCGGCGCAGGATGGTTCTTTCTGTTGGATGACCGGGAAGCACTGACCACAACTGTGAGGAAAAGCTTATTACAACATATAGTCAAGTCGTGCTAGGTTAGGTTATAGTGGTAGATCTACGATCCGAGAATATAACTTACGTAATTTTAGTCGAGTTTTTTTGGAAAACGAAAAGAACTCCTGGATGGCTGACGGAGTGGACGAACTCCCATACAACTTATACACCACGTATTGAAAACCCTTCTTTCTATTTAGAGAGACATATAACTTATTGAGCACTGGATTATAACTAGATCTCCTAGAACTCACCTTGTAAGTAATGTATGACCGAGTTAGTACTGATAATTGCTCAAAGTTCTCTGAGTTTAAATAAGGACCAGATGTTTCCAAGATAAACGCATGGAGCTTCCAATCAACTTCAGTCTGTTAAAAATTAAATGCTATTGTTCACGTTTGCAAGCTCAGTTCTTTAGAAGTTTCTAATTAGTTTAGCGAAGGAAGAGACCTGAAGCTTCAAAACTGAGAGTTTACGGATAACTCTAGATCAGTTTGAAAACTTTATAGTAGACTGGAAGCCTTAAACTATATGCAGATACTATTCGAGAAGTATCTTTTCTCTTAAGATCGCGTTTTTTAAGAACACCATGCTACCCGACCATCCCTCAGAGCTAGTAGGACAGGGAAGAATCCACCAGAAGCTAGCTCATCGCTGCAGTGATCTAAATTACAGAAAAAATAACTTTTAAAATAAATTTAAATACAAAAAAAAAATAGCCTACACCGCAGCGTTAGTGGCTCGTAATCGCTCGCATGTAGTGACTAACAAATTACAACAATTATATTTGTAAACACTTGCATGAATACATACAGTTAAGAAAGAAGTCGTGCCACTTGATCTACGCTTGTGCCTCCCCTCACCACTCCGCATGATTCGGCTTTAATTTGTTTACCTCAATGTGGAGTTATTACTATAACAAAAACAAAAACACAAAAAACAAAACAACAAATTATTTGTTGCTCCGGTTATGTTGCATGTTTGCTTAGTGTTGCATGCAAGCTAAGCTTGCTTTCGGCGATGTCGGTTCCGCCGCCAACGGCTTTGGTGACGACCACTACCACCATCACGACGCGGCCAATGATAACTGCTGCTGCAAGCAACGGTGTGCAAGTGTGTCTCCGTGTGTGTGTGTGTGTTTGTAATCAAACAGTAATGTTACTGCCGAAGCGGCACACGCCATTGCCAACATCAAAGCGGGCCGACAAATTTTCTGCTGCTACGCGAAAAGACGTTAAAGATTTGCCGCCAGTCGCCAGCCGCCAGCCGCCAGCCACCAAGAACAACCGTGGACCTTGTTCTCTACGACGTTGTTGTTGTTATTGTAGCGCTACTCTTTGTATCTGCGATAACTTGAAAACAAATAATTGTCTACATGGTAGAAGGCAACAGCTACACGTGCACGAGAAGACTCACACACGAAATGCTCATCGCGCGTGATCTTCAAAGCAAAGAAGAGCGCAATGTTGTTCAAAGAGTATTCAAGGCTTTTAAGAGTTGTACGTAAATTAAAGAGCGTAAATCAACAAAACGAGATCTCTTGCTTATTTCGTTTAATCGCGGGAACTGTTGTTGACTGCTTGAAATTCGACTGGTGATAACAGACTCCAATACTCTTAGTTTTGGCTGAAGGGCAGCTTTGATAAATAGAGATTTATAAATCCGATCTAGAAGGGTTGATTAGTATTATATATATGAATATTCGTCATTTCTTGGGAATTTAGGACGTAATGCCTTCATCAGTTTAAAATCTGACGTAATTAGATTTGTTAACTACGGAAAGCTGGCTACTAATGTGAATTAATCGTATTTTGAAATGGATTAGTCAAGCAGAGGTACTAATATTGTAAGACCTACTCTCTGAAGTATGAAAAGTGCTGCCAAAGCTAACCATTATAAGAAGATATAATATTTGAGCCCATAAACCAAGCTGAAAGTAGTTTCAATATTTTCCAAGATTTTTATTGGCTCTTTTTCGTATCACCCTAAATGTAGGTCATATTTTTTTTAAATAACATTATTATTAAAAACATTGCCTACATTTAGGATTGTTCAAAAATTATGTTTACTAAAAATATAATTTATGTTGGATATAACCGATTTTGTAAGTCGTTAAGAAACCTAAGAGCTGTTATAAAATAATTGTGCCGAGAAAGGGTCCAGTCTTGGGTCAGTTTGACGTATGTATTGGTTTGGTCAAATTTTTTTGACTGATTTGCAATGGGATGTAAGATTATTTTAGTTTTCTCTTTTGTGAGACGATTATTTCTGAAGAATAGTAAATCGACTAATTTCGACATTCTCCTCAACCTAACCTAACTTAACCTTAATCTTCCATAAAAGAAAATCAAGATGAAAATGCTCCAGACAACTTCATCATTATGGTTTAAGCAATGATTTATTTGGTCTTAAGGATCTTATGACCGTTCGAGTACTTGCGGTTGCCCAGACCTGTGCTTACGTGAGCCAAAGTTATCCAAAAGAAGACTACAATAGGAAATTCCATACTCACTACCAGTCTAGTAGCAATAAGCTGAAGATGCTCTTCGTCGAGGGCAAATCTGTCGTAGAGCTTTCGTTAATACCACCAATATATCGATATAATACTTACCTTCTTTTACACTTTTTTTATAAAATCTTTATTTCATAATATTCCAGACCCTTTTGAAGCAAGAATACTTCATTAAATTTAGGTCTAGTGATACATATCCCGATTTCATTTGTGATTAAAACAAACCAAATGAACTTCTTTTCCCTCACTTTAATCACGGCTTTGCCCAACTGATACCCAAAAAGGCTTCCCCTATTTGTTTTTTTGGTGTCTTCAACGACATCGTTAAGCTTTTGCACCATAAATAGAAGATAAAATCGAATAAAAATGGTTAAAAATATCCGATTATGCTATGCATTGATTTTATTAGCTACCGAATTCCAAACAGCGATTGTTATCGCTACGTATAAACCAGTATAATAATAAGAAATCAATTTTTTCTCTGAATTTATTTGCATGGCTGATGGGTATAATAAGCCAAGCCAAAGCATTCATTTGAATTTCGCTTAAATATTCAATGGCCTCATAAATATTTTTCAGTTAATATATTGTATTTCAATACAATTAGCTACCTGAATTTCGTATCAACAAGCCGACGAGCAACAACAACAAGAAATAGAGTACAACAATAACAATAAAAAATTAGCAAAACTGTGTCGGTTATGCAGACGCTTAGACACGGGCATTTTGCGGGATGCGAGTTGTTGTTGTTGCTGAAATGGATTTGTTGTTGTTGCTGAAATAGATTTGTTGTCAATTTGTTGGTAGCGCGTTTTTTGCTACGATATCCATAATAAAATATGAATATTTATGTTCAAGTGTCACGTTCTACGCTCCAAGCTCAAACTGCTCTACATCAAATGATCTGCCGAACGCCTCCTAACACACACACACTTACATACATAAATATGTACATCCATATATTTATACATATATGGAAAGCTAGTTGGCTGGCCGTCCGGTTGTTGGCGTATGTCCCAACAGTGTGGCGTGTAAATGTACAGTTAAGGTGTTTGGCGGCGCCGCTTAGCCGTAGAAATATTGTAGAAAATTAAGCAAAAATGTAAAAGTTACAAAAACAACAACAACAAAAGAGCCGTAGTTGTTGTTTATAATGAAATAAGTGCATTTCTAAGCTGCACTTCTCGAAGAGTGACGCGCAGCGGCTTTGGCTTCAAAGATGCCGAACGCTTGGCGAGTGGTGCGCATGCGCGTCCCGCTGCGTACGTGGCTTAGCTGCCACAAACTTTGGATTGCTGCCACATCGAACATATGTATTAATACGCACAGCCGTATTTGCGTATAGTTTGGGAGTGAAGACAAGGTGGTGCTTTCTATTAATGACTTCGTTTTAATAATGGCTACAACACATACACACACATACATATATGTATACCTATAGACACAGACGTCTTTATGCACACAACTCAGCTTTAAATGATCGCCGCCAATCGAACTCAATCCGTAACTGAATCAAAGCAACAACAAAAAGTATAACAAAAAATAACAACAACAACAACAACAATCGTCACTAGTTAAGCATCAACACATCAACTCAAGTGTTATAAAAGGCAACAACAACAATAAAAAAATCAAAAAAGCAAAAACAACAACAACAAACACACAAAGCAAACCACAAAAGATGCCGCGCTTATTGCGCAAAGTCAAAACAGTTAATTTATATGATGTCGCGACTACTGGTCTTACTGATTTTGCATTTTTTGGTTAATTCGTTGGACACCGATTTTTTTAAATTGATTTTTTTTCGTTTTTGTTGTTTTTGGCCTTTTTACTCGCAACTTCATCAAGCGATATTGAATATGATATGTTGTTGTTGTTTGTTTACCGCTTTTGAACGTATGCCGTGTTTTGTGCGCGTTTAAATATGAAATTAATTTCGTTGAAGAAGAAGAAGAAGAGAAATAGTAGAAAAAACTGAAATCTGAATAACTAATGAAACGGCGGCAGCAAACCAGCTTTTGATTATGTCGAACAAAAAAAAAAATGGATTTTTAAGTGTTTGTGTGTTTATGCATAGCCATAATCTGTACAAATATCGTCAAGTGATTGGCGAAGAAAGCTTGAACACCATAAATTAGTCACGATTTTTATTAGCCTTTAACGAATTAATTAACGCAAAATAGATTGGCGAAAGATAAAAATTAATTTGTGATTTCAAAAAGTCAAGAAAACAAAAAAATTAAATACTTTAATTATAATATATACAAATTTTAATGGAAATTAAATTGGACAAATACTGATGAATCGAAAAAATGCAAGAAAACAACAATATCAAAATCCGCACATAAATGAATAATATTTGTTGAAATTCAAATTTTCGGAAACTAAAAAAAAAAAACATAAAAAATGGTAATGATAAAATTTTTGCGTTGAAGTTGAGGGTAATTTTCTTTGGCTAGAGAGAAAATGCTGATTTTCTTATGGAAATATGATTTTTGAGTAAAGAGAAAACTATTTTGAATGAGTGTTTGATAATTTTTATATAAAAAATATTTAAGATATAGATTTCAGTTTTGAAAACGACTGGCGAAATCGCTTAAAATTACACCTAACTAATTATTTCATTATACGAATATTTGGGGCAAACCAATTTTGACCACTTACCTAAAAGATATTGACTTAAGAGGTTAGGGGCATTTTCGTTAGTTGTAATACCTTAAAAATGTTCTTTGAAAATTTGAAGTTGATCCGATAATAACTTTTCGAGTTATTCGACAAATAACAAAGAGCGCTCGGACACTCCAACACGCTAGTGTGAAATTTTAAATGCGTTTATCTCAAAACTATATTTTTTGAACTGGTGACAACTGTAACTCGATAACCGCTCAGTAGATTTTAATGAAATGAATACAACTTTTAGAATAAATAATAAACTCAGGCCTTATCCGAAGCTTCTTTTCACAAATTCCGATTTTTTAAGACCAATTAACTGTTGATTTTTTCCCGAAATTCTAGAAAAAAATTTCTTGAGGCCGCCATTTTGTTAATTTTTGAAAAAAAAGCTTCGGATCAGGCCCAGAATTATCTATTTATAAAACTATTTTTTTTTTTATCCGATTGATTTTAGATGAATCTCCAAGGACTTATGATTGTTACCGCAAGGACGTTTTTTTGAATTTTTTTTTCAAATTTTCGTGCCTTTAAGTCAAAACGTTGTATAATAATACCATATTATTACTTTTGTAAAATAACATGATTTAATAGCAAAAAAATTTACTGAAAATTCTCATTTTTTCGTGTCTCTGACTACCCCTAATCCCTTAACGAATACCTTGTACTTTGATTGATCTTCTTTTGGATTCAGCTACGAATTTGGAAGACAGCTAAACGGCCAATTTGAAACGAGTGGCAGGATCATAGAGACCAATAAATTTAATGGAATATACAAATCTATTAAATATCTCCTCAATATTGTCTATGGTGACTTCCAAAGAGAGGTATATAGCACATCGTCTTGTAGAACCTGCTCGGACTAACCAATGTGCTTAGGATGCGTAAACGACTCATCGAAATCGACAATACGACATATTTTGGAATGAAAAGCTTCTATAAGAATCTATTTGTGAAGTGTGTTCAAAAAATAACAGTAACGTTCGTTTTAAAAAAAATACGCAGTAATGTCTGACGAATGTGGAGGCTGTGACATCGTTACAGCATTATTTTTCAAGAATTTACGAACAGTCAACGAAAAACTGGTCTAACCTTAACCTTTTGACAATTGGACTCTCGAAAGCCGTGTAAAAATCTTACAATTACCGTTATGTATAATGTAAAAAGTTCTTATAAAAAATTTAACTATATCAAGATCTTCTGTTTCTTGATCTATAGTGACAATATTCGTATGAGATCAATCGCTTCTTTAAAAGAACTGGTCTTGGGGATCTATGCTCGGTGATCCTTTCCGAACTAACTAGATGTTCGGATCAAATTTCATGACTCATATATATATTGTGTCTATCTTTGGTGGAACAGTTAGCTGCTATAATATCTTCTTATGATAAGCCCGAAGGAAGATCAATGGTGATCTGAACCTTCTTAATAAGGGGATACAAAATTTGCCGAAGAGGGACTTCTCGAAAACAATTCTAGTTATCAGGAAGAACAGGAACAGATAGATGCTATAACCTCTTCTTATGGTAAGGGAAATCAATGGTGATCTGATCCTTCTTCTTAATAAGAGGATACAAAATTTGCGGAAGAGGGACTTCTCGAAAAAAATTCCAGTTACCATGAAGTTAACCACAAACTATTACAATAAATCGTCAATTACCACTACTGGAACGTTTTTCAGGCTATTTCAGGATTTATTCTCGTTGTTATAAGAAAAGTTTCTACTGACGATTGAAAGCAGGAAATGTAGGAAAATGGTCGTTATACTCACTGGTCACTGTCTGGTGGCGGCGAACGCCTATAAAATGGGGCCGATAGATTGCATAGACTGCAGGAAATGTCAAGAGCAAGGTACCAGTGAAACAATGGAGCATCTCATGTGAAACTACATAACCTTTTGAAATTCGCGTTAAGCGCAGTCATCCTAGAGGATGATTACCCCTCTTTAGCTACGCAAAGGACCAAAACTGATCTATGTGTGTCTTTTTGGGTTACCAGATTAACCTATAAGAAAAGGTTCGACAGAAGATTTTTAAAGCATTTAATACCTACTTTAGGTCGGAAAGTGACATAATTTATAAAGATTTGTTTCTTTTTAGAGAAATAGCTCGGCTAAGTTATTGCATGCTGCAAAAAAGAGACAGATCTTCATAACTGAATCGATCGCGAATTTTCTTCAATTTAGATATATGGACATGAATTCAAAATTATTGGTGGAATAACCAAGGAGAAGAAGACAGATTTTGCTAATAAACTTAAATCATGATTCATGATGTACAAAGATTAAAGCTCACTATTTTTGAAAACCCTGTTGAAACCAGGATAATCAAGAATTTTATTTTAAAGTGAAAAGCTTTCAGAAACTAGACTACTATGAAAAATTTACAGAATTGAATAATAAAATGTATTTCCAGAATCAATTTTGAGATATAAAATAAGATATTTTCAAATAATCAAAAATAAATGCGCGTTTGCATAGGACTTCAAAAGCCCAGCATGCCATACAGAGGCGCAATTGCTCAAAGGAAATATTTGCACACCGGCTCGCAGGCCACCTGTGACAACAACAACGCGATATTTGTTAGCCTTTCAATGCGCAAATGAATTATTTTCACAAAAACAAAAAACAACAAAATCACTTAAATGCATTTCACTCAAGTATTGTTGTACAAAAACAAAAGCAACACCGAAAAAACAACCACATTAAACAGGAAAATATCAAAAAGGCCGACGGTGTTTGAGTACGAGTATCTCTAATTTGCTTTTTGGGCGCAACAAACTAACTTCAAAGTGACCGCTAAATGTCCGATGCGTAACGAAGTAGCGCGCGAAGAAAACGAACAACAACAACAACAATAAAAAATGCGACGTAAATCCGACGCAGCGCAACAAATGCGAAGCACCCAAATCGAAATGAGGCAACACAAGAGAGCAAGCAATTCTCTCGCATAAAAGACACTCGGAATGAAGGAGTAGCAGAACAAATGCTGTAGGCTGTAGTACATAGTACAAATAAGCGTAACGAAACGGGAGAGGCGGACTGATTGGCCACAGGATCACTCGTCGATCACTGATTTGGTTTGACTGACTGATTGCCTCATGGTGAAATAACCGTTTGGCAGGTGTGCTGCTGCTGTGTCATATGTATAACAAGCACTGAGTGTGGAGTAAGAGCGTAGCAACAACAACGATAACAATAACAACGTTAGCTATGAGCCTACCCATTACGTAGCGACCTTAGCCAATCGAAAGCGAACTGTATTCGTTTGTGGTACGTATGTGACATTCACATACACACAGTCACATTCAAGCTCATTCGCCACACCGTATTACACACTTCATTTGTTGTGCTCATTTATCATTTTTACGTTTTCACGATTTTTTCTTTACGGCATACGCTCTGCACGAGGATCACTTGCTCCTTTCACCGTCCGCTCCTCCCCTCTCCACTGCCTGGGTATTATTGCTGTGTCGTTTGAGTGTCCTTTCACGCTCCTGGCAGGTTGCCAATAGCCAGCCCGCTGTGCTGTTGTTCGGCTTGCTTTGGCGACAGCTCGCATAAACAGATAACATTACTACGCCGTTCGTACGCTCGGCAGTCATCCGTCATATTCGAATGCAGATGCCAATCTACATAGGTATGTATTTTGTATTCCTTATAGTGTGTCTTGAGTAGTAAAGGGATTTTGTATGGCAGTGTGTCGCTACCTTTGATCCTTCGTGCAACATCAAACAAAGTTGCGCACTGCTGGATTTCTTGTTATTTGCTGCTCAATTATCACACGTTTATCGTTACGACCTTGCGTTGCTTCTCTGTTGCGTCGTGTTGTGTCGGGTCCTCTGCTTTGCTGTGCTCTTTTCATCTTCATCCATTGCCTTACATATGCATATATTTATTAAAAATCTTAAAGCTTGTTGCTTGTTGTTGTTTTGCGGCCTTTTTACGCGGTAGATCAAAGCTAGGGCATATAAATAAGACAACAACATAAATCTTGATTAATGCTTCTAATGACAATTGAAGGGGTTCAAACTACTACATAACTGTCATTTTAGACATTTGAATGGTAATTCAGTCAGTTGTCCTGGACGTGTTCTAATCACATTATGTTTGTGAATAAGCTCTTTGTACTACAACCATGAAATCTTTATACATATGTATGTCAGAAATATTTGAAGTCTATTTTTTTACGAGGTTCCTTTTGATGTAAGAGGTGTTTGATTACATAATACTTTATGACCTAATTTGGTTTGTGTGAATAGTGGCAGTCGTAAGTTGTGTAAAACCTTGTTGTAAAGAAGATAATGATGACATAATAATTCACATTCAGTTATATTTGAATTTTAAAACTACAAAGAGAACCAAAAGTTCGTGAACGATATCGAACTTCTTCTTCTTGACTGGCGTGGACACCGCTTACGCGGTTATAGCCGAGTCCACATCAGCGCGCCACGCATCTCTCCTTTTGGCAGTTTGGCGCCAATTGGTAATATCAAGTGAAGACAGGTCCTTCTCCACCTGGTCTTTCCATCGAAGTGGAGGTCTCCCTCATCCTCGGCTTCCACCAGGGGGTACGATATCGAACAGCTCTGGAGATTTGTTAGTGAGTTTTATAAAAAGCAAGAGAGCCTATGGGCATTCACTGTTTTGACGTCATTCAGCAGAGCATAATGTGTTTGGTCAGGTTTATGATAGTTAAAGAACGAATCTTCGGCTATAGCGTAACGATAATAGGAAATAATCTTCAGTGATAATTCAACTACGACCAAATCTTCCAAAAAGTACATAGATCATAGATGAGAAACCCTGAGCGTATCTGCTCGTGAATAATCCGAACTATTTTCTTGAATTCGTATCATGAAATCGAATTTTTCATAATGCTTCATATAAATTCACCTTCTCTAGATTGGATGGCAAACATATGTGAAAGTCGCTGGAAGTTATTGCAGAAATTTATATTATTAAATAAACTGGAAAAAAAATTATGACTGTGTTAACTATTAAAGTCTGGGAATTATAAAAGAACTATGCTCTGATGTGATCTTAACCTATTGTATTAGAGGAAGAAAGTGAATTCCTCTAAGAAATGGTTAAAATATGGAGCTAAGTCGCCTGTAATGTTACATGATCTGAGGTCTGACAAATTGGACATCTGAATTGGTACATGGTGAATTGCCTAATGTGTTGTCTATGAATCGAAATAAATATAGTTTATGATTCTAAATTAAACAATCTTTCACAGCAGCTATGACTTATTTATGATAAGACCAACGAAAGGATCCTTATTCATTAAGGAGCTATACTATTGTGACACTCTCAAAAAATCGATTTTTTATTAATTTTTTGCTTATTCGATAGTTTGTATTTTCAAAAATATCCTGTGAAAGCGGAAAGGTCTTTTATAGTAGCATTTTAAAGAGCAACCGCTCTCACGTATGTATAAGCCACTATAGTTAAAACTTTAAACGCATTTTTCTCGAAATGACATTTTTCAAAATTGCTGACATCATAACTCAACGTGAGATTGACCGATCGACTTGAAATTGAAACTGAGTATCCTTGAATATATTTACTATACAATGACCTACGATATTATTGTCAATTGGGCATTAAAAATTGACAATTTTTTACCTAAAAAAACCACATTTTCTTCAGAACTACGCCATTTTGGTAATTTTTGATATTTTTCAAAGATGGTAGGCCATTATATAGGAAATATATTTAACTTCAATAACCGTTTTGACTTTTTTATTTTCACCTACTCATTCTGCCGGAATCTTGTCAGCAGTTGGGGAATTTTTTTCTGGCACCTCCTAAGACAACATATAACTCCGCTATTTTTCAATACCAAATACCTTATTATGTCCAACAAACTTCGAAACTATTGATCCAGTACTTCCTTAAAAAAAAATTCACGAAAATTGCCTAATTTTTCATTGGTTTCTCTGGTAAAGGCTTTTAAGAATACTTTTACTTAGTATAAAATCATCAACAAATCATTCTAATCCCGTGAGAGTTGAATGAAATATTAAAAAATATCTGTACCTCCAATGATCCAATATTATTATAACCCACTACTTCTAAGAATTTTCAAATAAAAATTTTTTGTTGTATTTCTATGAAATCTTTTGCATTTTTCTTGTTTTGTCTAGTCCAAATCTGTGTTCTTTCCCCTAATTCGTTTAGTTTCATTTATAAATATGCGTGTAATCCGAACCCCTTAGCTGAATGCTCTAATTATGCCTAAAAATTTGCTAATCAGTTGATTGAAATTGGAAATACGGATCCGAAATTTAACTAAGGCCGCTTTGATGAAAGCCGCATACCATTTACAGGGCTGCCATAATTTATCCCTTTTTATGGTTTGCCAAATTTTTTATATTTTATCTATATACATACATATTTCTGGCGCATTTGTGTAATCTGATTTTTTTTACATTTCATAAATATAATATGTTCATATATACGCCTGGTCTGTAGGAAAACGACTATGGTTTCATGGCTAACGTCTGATTAGTTGTTATCTTACGATAGTGCACTTAATTACCTCAATTTACGTCTGAAAATTTCGTAATCCTCTCACACTTTGACTTCATTTCACTTTCTCATGGATGGGTGGATCTTACGAATAAAATTTACCGACTAGTATACCATAACTGCTAGGTAGTGGTAGTAGCAGTATGACCACAGCACAGTCTCAGTCAAAAGACCTTCTTAGTTGAGGTCAGTCGAAAGAAAAGAAACGCTTCGAGTTCAGATAATTAAATATCTTATTGGATGCCTATTATATGAGATGCTTACAAGAAAATTAGGTTTAATAATCTCAAGGAAGTGCCTTTGTGACTGCCCTGACTTTGTGTAATCAAACCCAGAGAACCTTGGATCTCATAACCCCCAACATCCAACTAGTGAAGAATTAAAATAAAACGGCATATTTGGAATGGGTTCAAGAACTTTGAAGTCCAACTGTTGAAGGCCTACCACAAAGAGTTCAAAGTGCTTTAAAGTCCAACTGTAGAAAGCCTACCACAAGTGTAATCCCTAATTTTGGACCTAGTCTAACCTGAAATGCTATCATTGTAGAGTTTATTTGGTTCATCCTTAGATCACAGATAGAATTAGTAATTCAAGACTTATTGAAGACTACCTTTCATAACTGGTCTAAGGTTTTCGCTAGTGAACTTCCACTTTAGCAATATATATGGATAGAAGACTCTACAATCGATGACTTAAAAACCAATAAACATATATTTGACTTATATTTCACGCAAATATTTCCTATAGGGTCTACATGTATTCAAATCTTCTCACATGCGAGTACATATATACGAGTATATGAGCATATATAATATGTAATAAAAAATTCGAGCGGTTTTGGTATTTTTGCGGTTCATCAAAAGGTCGGCCTAATAAAATTTTACGATGTCGATGATGACGGCGGGGATTATACGCATATACACCAACACACATGAGTACATACATACTCGTTTGTATGGGCGGATATGCTCCCTTTGAATGTGCATCTCGTTTCGGGCTGTCGGGTTGTCGATTCGTGATTCTCTTGTTAAAATTTGAATGAATCAATTTTCGATATTCACATCGATTCACCGTTTAATTAATTGCCATAAATTAAATGTGTTTGTTTTGCACGAAAACGCCAAAGCAGCGAGACCGCTACAACAACAAAAATGAACTAAAACTAAAATTAAGTTAACGATCTCCTTTTAAGTAGCAGCAGTGATTTTTATGGTTTCACATGAATTAATTATTGGTTAAATATTTCGGTTTTTTTTTGCTTTTATTTTTGTAAATTTTTGATTATGAAAGTGCCGGTCGATAGGCCGACAGCGAAGAAACCCTAAGCTCATTAATTTTTATAGTGGTTTGCAGAAAATAAATGGTGAACGTGACAAAAGCTGAGGAGGGAATAAAAGCTGTGAATACATACATATATATAAACATTGAAGTACCGAGAATATTTCTTATCAGCGCGAACCGCAGAAAATCAACGATACATCACAGACGCTTAATTGCATTGGCTCCTGTCAGCCAAAGTCAAATAAACTCACACAGCCATACGTACATACTTATAGATATGTGCCAATCTCACTGCGTACTCTCAGCTTGATCACTGAGCACTTCGAACAGCTGCTACTTGCTCTCACTACATATCTATGCCACTATATCTGCTTCGCTACTAAGCCAACTACAACTACTATAACTACAACGACAGCAAGCAACAACCGCTGTAGATCCTTAACTCTCTGGTTTCTTAACAAATATGAAGCTGGCGGTCGGTGTTACACTTTGATGTCCTAATTGGTTTATTACTCACTTTGTCGGTCCCTTTTTATTACACTTGGGCTGGCCATAAGTACGCGTATCTACATACATACATATGTATGGGTCTAGTGTGTATAATGGCAATGTCCATATGCTCATAAGGCGATCAGTCTGTCTGTCTGTCCGTCTGTCTGTGTGCATATGATTGGACTCTTTTAGGCTCAACGATGTGTTTTTTATTACCCTATTGCCAGTTGGCCGGAACGCCTCTCGACCCGCCTCACCTACTTTCATACATATGAACATATTAAGCCAGATCTGAGATATTGTAGCGTAAGGTGCGCACTGTGTGCAGGCATAGTTCAAATGCGCATACAGGGTGGTTAATATTCAAAGTTATTTTTGAAATAATGATTCTTTTTGTAGAATTGAGCTTTTGTTGTTGTATGAGTTCGAAGTCTGCAAACATTATACTTGGATCACTGTGCGAACGCTTTATTCTCGATTGTTCTATTCTTGAAAGATTGAGTATACTACCTTCGGAGAATCGAGAGTTATTACAAATGGATCCCAAAAGTGCCACCGAAGCGTGCAGTTGGCCGAATCGGTTTGAGTAGTTACAGAACTACTGAACTGAAGGAAGCCCACTACGCCCCTTCGAATTTAGTTCAAATATGCGCCATTTCATTCGATAATCCGTTTCCATCTAGACGGCAACTTCATAATACTCCCTCGTAGAAGCCCCCTCCTTATTTGCGAAGATGCCACATGTCGGTCTATATTGATGTTTTCCATGATTTGGTTGGTATTCGTCGTCACAAGTCTGCCACTGGCTGGCTTACCCCTGGAGTCGTTTTCACCTGCTCTGAATCGTCGAAACAATTCCTCCGCAGTTCGACGTGATAGAGTACCATTCCTCAAAACACCATTAATCTCACGGAACGTTTCTCTAGCGGAAGGGAGATATTCTACAACCTAATATTTCTCTTTCTTCAAAAATCAATAGCTGAACGTTAAGAGAACTTCATGGTTCGCAAGAATTAGTTACCATTCCTTTCATTGCTCCAAGTTATAAGAAATCAGTCGACTCTATTTGTTGGGTGTTGGCCGAAAATTAAGCAGTCAAGAAGACTTTTAACCGAAACCAGATGAATCTAAGTCAACAAATAGACTCATTACTGCTCTCACTTGGCTCTTTGGATTCATGGGGCCTTCAGACTAAGATCTTCTTTATTTTTGTTTTTCAAAATTTTTCGAGAAATATTTGTATTCAAAGTTACAGTTGTTAGTAAGTTAAATAGTTTATTAAATTTCATATAGAAATCGCGGGACATTCACTTTAGGTCACTGAGCGACACGAACCTCAGCTCTAGATGAGCTCATAAAGTTTAATGGAACAAAAATGGAGTCCGACTTTATATAACATTTTTGATCTAAAACAAGACTACAAAAATTAAAATATTCTAAATAGTTTATTTTCATTACAAAACTATTTTGAATTTATAAGAAACTTCTATTTGAGCCACCCTTTATATATATGCGTATATACATATATAGATACACTCAAATCCAAGTAATAAAATTTAAAGTCGCTCTTAAAGCATGCATTGCTATTGAGGGAATAAAATGAAATTGAGACACTACATACCAAGCTTGAACATACGAAACTTCACAAGCCAATCTTTGGATTTGCTTTTGCGCATGCGCATGTGCACGACTCAAGGGCGGGCGGCCCGCTGCGATCGCTATCGCGTTTGCGAGAATTGCTCGTAATGCGCAGAAATTGCAGTGTCTGCATGTGTGCCGCAGCAGATAAATTCATTGTGATATCATCTCAATTTGTCTTCGGTGACAAAGCGCACAACAACAACAACAACAACAATCGAAAACCACAAGCGCTCAAAATGCGCGGTGTACACATATCTACTGTTATTGACAGTGGCTGAAAAAAAATGTTTTTGAAAAAATTTCTTGCACCTTTGTTGCGCCGCCTTTTGCGACAAGTATTAACCGTTGTCGGTGTGTTGTTGTTGTTTGGATTTGTATGGTGTTGGTTTCATGCATATTCTGCATATTTTAGCACTCTGTCGGCGAAAATTGAGTGTTGCAAATGAATTCGCGGTATTTTAGTGAGTGTTGTGACATTTTCCATATTATTGAGCGTGCTGCATGAAATAGCTTATTTACAACAAATGTAGCTTTTTTGGTGGCTTCGTTAAGTCCGTGAATATATTATAGCATTTTAACAACGCTGTTCCAGTTCTGTTGTTAAATTATCGTCTTCTTTATCGACTGCACTACCATCAACCCTTATTTACCTAACTACTTTAACGACCACATTCTTCGAGTCAGCATTTGGCTACTAACCGTTAGTTGTCGCTGTACGTACGTGCAATTCAACCCTCTTCTAAAATAGGGGCTAATGTTAAAGCCGCTGTTAAGCCAGAGAATGTAAATAGAATGAGAAAGCGCAAATGTTATTGCGAAATTTCTGTTCCCATGATCCTTAATATAGTGGTGAACATTTGCCTGTCCCCTTATAGAGTGGTGTAATTTGTTGAGTTCCTTTATAGTGTTCGAAATATTTTCCATGTTTTATAATGAGAAACGAGAATTTTTTTTAATAGTTAATAGCCTATTCGCCCAGGAGCTATTAAATTAATTAAACGGCCTTTACTCGATTAAAACGCTAATTTAGATCGATTTACCATACGAAATAAAAAGCTAATTTTTTACAATTATTTTTAATCGAGTTGATAATGAAATGCGACTCTGCGACAAAGAACGTATTTGTAATTACATAAACGTTCTTTGTCTGCGATTGGCTGTATTTTTTGATAAAATAGCATTAATACTACACGATGTCGATGCAGGAAATAATAGCTGTGATTATTGAGAAAATAGCAAACCAAAAACAACCAGCAGAAGGGCTAAAAGTTCGGGTGTAACCGAACATTTTATACTCTCGCAATTTATTTATTTAAATTTAATAATATAACAAACAATTTGAATCACATATTTCGCATATATATGGTATAAAGTACCTGACGGAGAAAAAAAGAAAGATTTTCCCTCCGAATTTCTTCAAAATATCTGAGAGACTTACCTATATTTTCGGTAAAAAAATTAGAAACACTGAGGTCTTATGTTCGATTTATGGGGCCTTGAAAATTTATGGTCCGATTTCGACGACTTTTAGAAGGACGATGCCACACTATAAGTGCAGTATATATGCAAAGTTCTGTTCCGATATGTTCATTAGTGCTTACTTTATATATTGTAAAGTAAACGATTCAGATATACTTCAAAGTTCTAGTATGTAGGAAATAGGCGTGGTTGTGAACCTATTTGGCATATTTTCACAACGTATTATTGGGATGCAAGGAAAATATTACAAAGCGAATTTCATTGAAATTGGTCGAGTAGTTCTTGAGATATGGTTTTTGACCCATAAGTGGGCGGAAAAAAGCCCATGACACAAACAACCGTTATGTGAACAAAACTATAATACTCTCTTTAGCATCTTTGTTGCGAGAGTATGGAAATTTATAACTGATCGAGTATCGAGTATTCCGCAGTGCGAAGGGCAAAAACTGGTTTCTCAATTAAAAATTTAATTGATCATTTAATTTGGCTGTGCGAAAAGGCTATAACATTTGCGACTTACCCTTCTATTTACATTCTCTGGTTAAGCCATTTTTAAAAAGCGTTGCCAACTATGTACGTGAGTCATAATGGTGGTAATGAAAGTTGATGTCGTTGGCAACTAGATTATTATGATATTATCTTTCTCCTGATAATCATGAATTTTCGGATTATATACTATTTTGCAATAAAAATTCTATACGTCAATACTAAAAGTCTACAGTGTAATTTCACACTGTACGAATAGATAGATTTTCATGTGCTGGATATTTTTGAAGGATCCTTAAATGTTTCAAGTATTTTCTAATATTGTAGATAGCATATTTATGAATTGGTAACTAACTCGCTCAAATTTAAAATAGGTTTTTGAAGAATTTATTTCTGATCTTATTTCATTCAAAATTTTTCCAAATTTTATTTGCTAAAAACAAATGTTTTTGGATAATACATATTTTTCATTCAATTATTATATAGAAATAGGATTTTATAGTATAGTATAGTATAGTGGCATACGGTAATGAAAGTCTCTGAAGTCATTTATATGTGCTAAAATAAACATTTTCCAATTATTATGTATGATATTACCCACTTACCATGTTTTTTATAAGGTTATTATTTGCCCTATCCGAGATTTGCACCCTAACCAAGTGTACGGTCTTTGGTAAATACATTATTTAATGTATCATCATGAAGATCTTAAGATGTCCTGTCTCAAGTAGTAGATTGTCTTTGTCTAAAGGTTTCATAATTAGTAGTAGTCTGTCTGTCTTTGTCCAAAGAATTCATAGGATTTAAAAGCTTGGGATTGAGGAAATATAAAATAAAATTAAAAAATGTTGTAAGGACACACTTACAAATCTCTTAAGCGGTTGTCAAGGTATACATCAGAAAGTAATATTATATATATTTATAATTTCTACAATTTAAAGCCGTACCTTGTTTTTTCAGATCTTTCCATATTCAGCACTTATTCAGCTTAAGAAAATAATTTCTGAATAAAGAACTTACGCAGAAAACAAACGATTTCTGGCCCTCAGGCCTTATTCAGCTAAAGAAGATGATAGCTGAATAACTTGCTGAATGTCCAAGCGCCACAAAATCCTAGACATATCGTACATGCTAGTAATCACTATTTCTCAGCACGTACTGCTGACTCAATTTGACTAAGATTTGGGTATATCACAAAAAATTATTATGATAAATTTCAAATGTCTTTTTACCAAATTATATTTTTTATTAAAGATATTTTGATCTGAACAGTTTCTTTATTTATCCGAATTAATGAAAGCACAATTCGTAGTTGATAATAAATCTACAAAAGTTAATCGAAAATAGTAAAGAATTATGTATGCATATTTCAACAAATGTCTTCATTAGAGCAATAAAGTTCACTACCAACATGACATAAGTCACTGCTAGTTACTAGGCCGTTCACAAAATTGATAAAAAAGTGCCATAAATACAAAAGTGATTCAAGAGTACAGATCAATGTGTGCTTTAAAGCAAGAATAATCAACAAAACAAAAAACGATAAAAACTGCAATAAACATTGCATTGTTATTAAGCAGCGCAATTTATGGTTTAGGCTTACAAACACAATCGCATGCCCACACACACACACACACATGCAGTCGAATGAATAGATTGTCGTTAAGTGGTATAAACAAACGTACGTATAGACATTTGAAAAGTTCTAGCTTTAAAAATGATAATAAAGCATTTCACATACAACTGCAAGAAGTCGTTTATCAATTGTCTTTTTTTGTTGTAGTATTTGTGTATTGTACATGTATATATGAGAGTGTGTTTGTCTGAGTTTGTAAGAAAGCAAACCACAGACGCAGTAAAATGCCAAATGTTAAGAAATAGGAAAAGCGCAGAACAATGAAATAACAACTAAAGCTGGAAAAAAGCCAGCCAGCTACAAAGCAGTACATGCGCTTGTGTGTTTGTATATTTGATATGTAAGTAGGTAAATGGCGATGAGCTTTATTGGGGAAATGCAAAAGTATGCTGTGGAGCTTAACAATAAACTCATGCTGAGAGATGTGCTTTTATTTCACCACTGACAATGCAAGCCAGCAAAGTAAATGCTGAGTGAAATGCTTAAATTTATTTTATAAAAGATACTGAAATGCTTGCACTCAATATGCCGTTATATGCAATACACATATATATACATATGTAAAAATAAAATATAAAAACGTTCGTGAGGCCTTATCGCGATGAAGATATCAGAATGGCTTCAAGTTATCGTCTAGTTAAAACCTAACTATATATAAAGTTTTATAAACAATACCTCAGTTACTTCGGTTTCAAACTCTCTTATTTTTTATTAATATTATCATCCGATTAGGGTCCCGACGGAGACATTATTCAGCACACTATCTATGTTCAAGTTTGTATTGATTATATACCACGCTCCTGATATTTTAAACCCATCCTGAAGTTTTTAAAATAAGCATAACCAAAAAGTGGTTAGAAATAGTTCCTCTAATTTGTAAGAGTTAGACTTGATTGTATCTCCTTAATGTGATGTTTATATTTGTAAGCTTAAGTTTGAAACATTTTACTGGCTCAAAGCGCAACTCTAAATCAAGTTTTCCAAAGGCTTTGGCATTCAACAATTTATTCAGCTGTTCTTCTCTTAAGCTGAATAAGTGCTGAAAGCGCAAAATTCACCGGAAAATTCGAAGTTTTCATTTTACGATTCACTTCCTCAAGTATTGACCACCGCTTGCAAAAATGGCTATAAACCCAACCATTTAGTAAAGACGTATGCCGAACTCTCGTATTTCGCATATCAAAAAATTTCTATTTTGTTTTTCTTAATATCTTTATTAGTACTATTAGAGCTCGTAAAACTATCGCTACACTTGTGACTAAAAATGTCTTAAATCAAATTACTATTTCATACATACATACGTTAAACCCACACCATACTATTCTAAAATTTACTTGCTTAGTTATTTTAGTTGTGTTTTGTTTTGAATACTATTTTAAACAACGCTCTCTGCAGCGCTGTGATTTTATTATGCCATGCATGTTTTGACACTATTGTAATTTATTTTGTATTGACATGAAATTTGCTATAATCAAGTGGAGCGATTGGCCGGATTTCCGTCAATGCAACATATCCGGGCGACATACAACTTTATAGAAATATGCAAACCAAATGACAGTCTGTGGAAAACTTATGCACATATTGTATAATAAAGTGTCGCATGTGTTTGCTTGTTGTTTACTGGTTTTTGCATTTGAAATAGCCATTATCCTAAGCAATTAATATTGTATATTTTTGCGACTTCAATGGAGTTGAGGTTGGTATATATTTGAGGATGTATTATTCAAAATAGTGCAATTTACGTGAAGAAATGAAACGAGAAGCTCCAGATTGATATACATTTTCGTTTGATTTACGATATATGACTTTGCTTTCAAAGGAAACTTTACAAAAATAATTCCAAGCCAAGCGATATGGTTCTTTCATTGGGGAGGTGCTTTTATATGGAGGGTCCCAAACTCTATGTACATCCACAGAAGCGGTCTTCGCCTTCTCACTTTAGCTGGCCTCCAAACGGATGTATGTTTGCTCCCCAGAGTTCACTTGTAATAGATCCGTGTAATAGTTTTGGAGATTACGCCTGATGAATAATCTGCTGAAACTGCACCCTCTAGGGTAGTTCTGAAAACTGCGTTTTCATAATCGATTTATTAAGATTTCTCTACCAATATTGATAAGGTACAATTTATAAAGATTTGGACGAACGATTTTTGTTTCAACTATTGAACAGATTCTGTGAAATTTTAGTCAATTATTATTTTCTCTAAAAAAAACCTCTAAAAATCTAATTTTAAATTACCAAAGTATTAACCCAATTTATTATTATAATCTTCTTACGGACTCTATTACACACGATTAAACGCAAAACTCACTCAGATCGTGGTGTCGCCCTCGACCGTGTTCAATGCAATTCGGTAAATAATACTTTCTAAATACCCAGATGACACGGATGGAAAACGGGCCACCTCATATCCGGTTACCCTATAACAGACCACTTACTTAATTTCCGGTTCCGGTAACATTATTTCATGTTGTCCATATCCGGTTCCGGTTATCCCATTTCGAAAGCATACCCGGTAACCTGGACCAGTTCCCCATATCCGGCCACCTTATATCCGGTTGCGCTGTTATTCTGTTTCCGATAACATCATATCCGGTTATCCCATATCCGGAAAATTATTTCCGGTTCCGTTATTATTTCCGGTTGCCTCATATCCGGTTCCGGTAACATCACTCCCAGTTTCGGTAACCTGGGAGAGCAGAGCAGATGTTCAGTATGGAGGACCCCTTGGACGAATATATGGCCGAATATATGCTGTAAACGAGGTCGCATATTTTTCCCAAGGGCTCGGGGGAAATGAAGTCACAATGGCAGACTTTTTTATAGTGATTACTCATTGAATGTGTATCTTTAAAAAAATTACAAGCTTGAACTAAATATTTAGTCTTTTACATTAACAAAAAAATTTTGAAAATTGTTCGTTTTTTCTTGGACGAAGCCCATATGACTTTTAAGTGATATCTGGGGTGTCAGCTGCTACGGTATCTCTGTTGTTGAGTCTTTAACGTAAGAATGATATGGGTGAGAAAAGTCGGGTTCTCCACATATGCCTTACAACTTTACGACTTTTATTTCAACTATAAGTCTAAATTAATTGCTTCTTACTCCTTTCCAACACTACATCGAGTTCGAACAGTTTTCATTGGTATGCAGCTCACGACATAACAGAGCCAGTTTGCCATAAAAATAATGGTAAAAGTGCAGCTTTGATATTTCCAAACCCAATTTATGTAAAACCGCAAACTTTTTAAACTTCATTTCATTTTATTTGCTTTATTATTTGCACAATTATATATTTACTTTCAAAACCGTTAAATAAATAAATTTCAAATAATGGAAATTCTCACACACACACACAATATAAATATTTATGTCGGTAAACACTCAGAAGCCATTAGGTTGATGATGCCCATTCAGGGGTCATATCGCTGAACAATTTCCTCAACGCGATTTCTATTTACTATGTCAATTTGTTACTATAATAAATATTTATACAAATACCGCTACAATATAGAAATACATACATACACATGCATATATATATGAGCTGTGGCACTTTTGTTATTTTGTTACACGAATAACGGTTGTGGCATTAGCGGTGGCGGCGACTGTCAATTTGTTATGACACATACTGCAAAAGAAAATGGCGTGGTGATTCCAGAATGAGAGAGTGAAAGAGAGAGCGGGCGATAGTTGCAAAGCACTCATGGAGTAGGTTTAAATGCATATCAGTTAAATTGGGTGCTAATTTAAATTTCAACACACTAACCGCAGCATAGTGCCATTGTTGTTGCTGTTGTTGTTGTGCTCAGTTGTGAAGTTGGTAAGGGCATCGTTCACAATTTGTATGTATAGTTGGCTGGGCTATTCCGAGAGAGAGCGCCACTGCGTTGGAATACAAAATATGACAAATTTCAGTGTGTGTGAGTGTGTGGCCGCTCACTATGCATTGTAAGTACGCCGCAATACATATATATAGCCACACTGAACCACAGTTTGAATTGCAGCGCCGGGACATGAGTAAAGACTGACAGGAGATTTTGATGGAAGGGCAGCCCTATCTGGGTGGCGGCATGATTCAGCTAATTTAAAATTCTAAGCGCGCGCCAGAGCACGCAATATGAAAATTGAACATAAGCAACAAAAACGACAACAAAGACAACAACAGAAGCAACCACATCAACAGGCAATGCATAAATGCTGAAATAGGAAATTTCAGAAAATTATTTCGAAATTTTTTGAGAGTAGTTCATGCAGTAATTACCAATAAAGCAGTGCGGCCATTGCATGAAAATTCTGTGGGAATTTCATATATTTTTTTAAATGTCTTTCTAAAAGAGTAATTTGTACGGCTTGAGTTCATTTACAGTGCAAATAGAAAATAGTTGTTAATTTTCAGTGGAGACAACCTCAAAGAGTTGGAATTTCACAAACGACTTTTTTATAGATCTCTTCAGAGGGTGTCGCCTCTTTTTATAACAAGTTCTTTATAGCTTTTCAAACAAGAAGAAAGCTCCCTTCTTTCCCTCCCTTCTACTAATAGCATTTACAACTTTCAGAATTGGAGTTCCTCGTAGCCAAAGTTATCGCCTTTTGTAGTATTAATAATGATCTTGAGATCCTCATAGAGCTCTAATAGATCATTTTAACGTTTTATAGTTATTATATAGGCGAAATATCAAGGTTAGAAAAAACTTCGAACCTAACCTCACTTTACAACTTATTGGTCTTAGAATCTTCACATTTTAAATATTTCATACATTTTGAACGAGATATTAATTATACGGCTAAGAGTGAAAAGATAACAGATAAAATTGTCGGTATTATTTACTTTCGCGAGAAGGCAAACACTTATTGCTCTTTTGAAGCAAACTTAATGAGCTCATCTTGGGACCTGATCTCATTGGTTATTTACTATACGAGGAAACAGTCGCAAATAATTTCAATCAGAGATATTATATTTCTTGATCTCAGAGAAACCATTCGAATAGCCTTTTCAAGTCTAACCTTCTTTTGAGAATCTGCTTTGTTTTGGTACGGGTCTGTTGGAAACTGCATTTATCCACAATTTCACGAGTTATCGGGTAGTACGTTAAATATATAAGAACAATCAGACTCATGAGAGTAGCAAGTATAAGACTATAAGACTCTTAGTATAGACTTCTGGAACATTTTGATTCAACATAGATTGTGTGCCTAATAACCAAAAAATTGTAACGATTTTTCAAGTTGAATCAAAAACTTAGAAAAAGTGGCAAAGAGAAGGAAACCTATTGAATAAAATTTTTTAAAAATTCTTTATAAATTCAAAATTTATTAAATAATCATAGCTGTTGTTGTTCTTGTTGTATGTGCTTTAGCACCTTCAGACCTATCTGGATATATAGCCACTTCTGATTCGGTTACCGATACCCGAGTGTACCGCTAACTAGTCGGCATCTCCAGTACTAGTCCTTTAGCGTCTAGTTCCGGAACTAGTCCACAGTGTAATACCAACCTTAAATTAACATTATGGGCGACATTTAAGTTCGTTGTAAATTTAATGAATTTACAATGAGATGACATTAGCGGGTATTTATTCCCAACACACACCAGCAGCTGCACATAAACATATACAGACACAATTACAACACTAGGACCCACACACCGCGACAAGCGTACGCACGAAAATTTACAAATGCGTTTACATTGGCTTAAAAACTAAAACACGCCGACTATTATAAACATATTACAACAGCAATAATGCGAACAAGTGGATCTAGCAAAGTCGTAGCTTTGCATGTCGGTCAGCTGAATGGAGCATGTGCGTGTGTGTGTGCGTTAGTGTGTTTGCAATGCGAAAATAGGCTGTCCAAGGCATTATCAATGAATTACAGTTATAAATCAGTGTAGTCGCGCGCAATAGCGCTCGCACAGCCTCGAGGGGGTGTGGCATTCACAAATTGATTTTTGCGTTTTCAATGATGTTGGGATTTGGACAATTACACTTTTGTGGCACAATTGTGCCATTATTTATATTTACATAAATACAAACAAACACACGCATATACGAGTGGTACGAACAACAGTGGTGTGTATTTGTATGTGTACGTTGGCCTGCATTGTGTGGAGTGGTTTGACTGCAATTAATTTTGAGGCTAAATAATTGGCAATTTTTTATTTATTCAGCGGCGCTCTGTGCTATTCAATTATTTAAACAAAATAATGGCATGTCGCAGCAATATGCTTTAAAATTGTCACAAAACTGAAAATTATATTAATGTTATGGCAACCGGCCCTCGTGTGGGTAGAAACAATGTGAATGCCTAAAATTTGCGTGGTAAATTATGGAATTTTCAAATATTATTTTTGTATGGAAAATTCGTTGGCTTTCATTTGCATTTTGGGTTATTATGATTAATTACTGGGATATTTTGATTATTTTTTTTTAAATTATTTCGACCTTGATTTTTATAGTAATTATTCGGTATTTAAATCCGATTGAATGATTAAATCTATTTAGGGAACTTTGTAGAAATGTTATGAATCTATTTGGGTGCGAATTAGTTTCAATTTAAAATTAGTTTAATCGGATGGGTTTAATCGGATAAAGAAAGGCATATTTTCAATATTTTCATTTATTTAAAAAAATAAAATCCTTCGTTCAAGCACGAGTAAATTGTAACTCGAACACCTGTTCAGAATTTCATCAAGTTCGGTTGAGTAGTTCTCGAGAAAATTTGACAACCGACTTTGAAACCACGATTCCGAGAAAAACGCGTTTAAGGTTTTGAGTAATAATAATACCTGACTTGGAGCGCATACCTCCCAAACGCTGTATCTCCGAAAATTTAGGACAATATTCTGGAGATGTCGTAGAATTTAATAAGCCAAAAACCAAAAATCGATTTTTTGAACCTACGAAACCCATGTAATCCCCATCCCATGTACATCGAAACCCATGTACAGCTGTTCCAATCTAAAATGCTTAGAACAATCACGGTTTGAAAACGGTACATGCGTAATGAAAATATCCACACGGAACATACACAGATAAATATTGAAGAAAATAAAAATGAACCAAGTCAGATCAGGTCCTCTCTTAAAAACATTTAAACTTATGTGACCCCTTTATCAAAATGATGAATGCGATGCAAATTTTGGAACTTTAATTATCAATTAATAATAATTAATATATTTTTATTTTTTTATTGAGCAACACCAAAAGCTCCGGCAGGATCGGGAAGGACCTCTCCGAGCCGTTCGATACCAAACGAGGCTTCAGACAGGGTGACTCTCTATGGTGCGACTTCTTCAATCTATTGCTGGAAAAAATAATACGAGTTGCAGAACTAAATAGAGAGGGTACAATCTTCTACAAGAGTGTACAGCTCCTGGCGTATGCCGATGATATTGATATCATCGGAAGCAACAACCGCACCGTTTGTTCTGCGTTTTCCAGACTAGATAAAGAAGCGAAGCGTATGGGTCTGGTGGTGAATGAGGACAAGACGAAATATCTCCTGTCATCAAACAAACAGTCAGCGCACTCGCGTCTTGGCTCCCACGTCACTGTTGACAGTCATAACTTTGGAGTTTGTAGATAATTTCGTTTATCTGGGAACCAGCATTAACAACACCAACAATGTCAGCCTTGAAATCCAACGCAGAATCACTCTTGCCAACAGGTGCTACTTTGGACTGAGTAGGCAATTGAAAAGTAAAGTCCTCTCTCGACGAACCAAAATCAAACTCTATAAGTCGCTCATTATTCCCGTCCTGATGTATGGCGCTGAAGCGTGGACGATGACAACATCCGATGAGACGACTCTTGGGGTTTTCGAGAGAAAGGTTTTGCGCAAGATTTATGGTCCTCTAAACATTGGCAACGGCGAATACCGCAGACGATGGAACGATGAGCTGTACGATTTATACGACGACATAGACATAGTTCAGCGAATAAAAAGACAGCGGCTACGCTGGCTAGGTCATGTTGTACGGATGGAAGAAAACACTCCAGCTCTGAAAGTATTCGATGCAGTACCCACTGGAGGAAGCCGCGGAAGAGGACGACCTCCACTCCGGTGGAAAGACCAAGTGCAAAATGACCTGGCTTCACTTGGTGTTTCCAGTTGGCGCCAAAAAGGAAAAAGAAGGAATGAGTGGCGCGCTCTGGTGGATTCGGCTATAATCGCTTAAAGCGGTTCCTACGCCAAATATATATATATATATATTCATATAACATTTACAATAACGACCTCCTGTTAATTTACGCTAGATGGCATATAGTCTACCGGACATCGTCTCGTCATCCTAATCCTTTTGGTCTATATGAGTACATATCTAAATTGATCTTGTTGCTCATTTGATATCTACCTTAAGAACCCGAATCGTTGATCCGCTCAAAAAGTTTTAAGGTTCCAACGACGCCAAACTCCATTGTTGAGACATTCATTTGTTGTACTCGTGACATTCTTCCACCCTACGAAAGAACGCACTTGGGCCTTAGGAGGCCCATTGTGATACCACCGGGACTGGAACCCCATCACACTTTTTGATGAAATTAATTGATTCAAAAAGCTGTGTCTGTGCAACTTCTGAGAGATAGTCGAGGAAACCGCGACCCCTAGTTGCCATTCTTTTTTTAAAAGCCTTGCATCCGCAAAAAAAGGTTTTATACAGTTTCTTCTACTTCTACAACTTCTGCAGCACCGATTAATAACCGACTAATTCATTTTTTATCTGGACTTTAGACTGGCAAGATAAAATAATCCGGAGTATGGATCGTAAAGAAGATCCTTATATAACGCCGAAATGCGTTGAGTCTATCATAAATTTTTTGAGTTGGCTAATGTCCATTCCGGCCAGTTCACTTGGTTCGACAAAGTTATAGCTAACGAGTTGTTTCAACCACAGTTTTGAGAACGCTGGACAGTGGAGGAGGAAATTACTTGATTTTTTCACAACGCCTTGCTCCATACGCCTATGGCAGTTTGCGTCCAACAGCATTCCTAACATCATCTAATACGCAGTTTGAGGTGAGTACTCCCAAAATTGTGGAAAGGTGAACCTTTTTAAGAGCAAGTTGTTCAGCCGACCTCTTGTTTTCCACTCTAGCCTGAATATAAACTCAAAACTGAGCAATTTCTGGTTGCGTTTAACGAACTAGCGAGAGGTTCATAGACCAAGCCCTGGAATACCAGAGGGCCTGAATTTGTTGATTGTTGTTGAAAGTTTATATTATTTATATTTTTACCAAAAAAGGTTTTTATTTACTTCATAAGTAAGGAAAATAAATAAATTTTATAATGTGTTTGAAAATAGTTCATTTCGGTAGTTATTTTATTTACTTAATTTACCGGACACACTACATAATATTGTATCGAATTTCACAAATACACAATGTTTGATAATTGAAAACAAATTACTCAGTTCCTTTATAAAGAAGAGAAATGCGCAGCACATGAAATTGTTTGTAAATACAGGGTCTTTTTTAGTCAAGTACTAATATTGAATAATATTGGAAAATACATGCAAATGTGTTTTATATAAAAAAAAATATATTTATTTATGTTAGGTCTTTGTAATTTATTAAAATAAGTTTTTAAGTCAATATCGATGGAGAAGTTATGATTTTTGATCACACCTATTTAACTCTTTTGCTGCATTTTCGATTACTTTTTGAGCAACTCTGTCGGTATAAAAAAGATTTCGACAGGAATGTTTGTTGTGGGTTCGTCAACGTTTCGAGAATCACTGTCTTTCATTTTGTTGTTTAAATAAGGTAATAAAAAGAAATGAGAGTGAGTCAAATCTGGAGAACGGATCTGTTCTGAGGGCACAAATGGAATCATCATTTGTTATTCGACTCCAGGGAACTTTCATTTCAGGTTGCAGATATTGTTCTGACATTCATTTACATGATTCGTTGAAACCAGTAACCTATCTGATCTTTTCCAGCATCTCGGTCCATCGATATATCGATAAAGGACACTTTAGATTGCTTCTTTTTATTTGGAAGTTTGAAAAAAGTGGCTCTATTATCTATATTTGGGACAAACTCCTTCTCAAATAATAATTGATTTCGGAGTAAGCCGATTGATCTTTGGAAGTATACTGCATTGAGTTTTCAAAGTTCTTCCGCGTTCATACACCATCATAAATGATGACACACCCTGTATTTGTGTAAAATTTCATTTTCACAGAGACCAATTTGTTTTGTGTAGATTTTGTTATCAATTTTCAAATTAAGCCAATTGTCGCATCTGCAGCCACTGTCATTAAATATTTGGCATATTGGCATTATTTAATTTCAAATATTTGAAATAATTGGTGATTGCTCGCATGCATGTGAGCACAGATGTGTGAGAGTGTGTGTGTGTGTTAACAGGGAAATTTTCGTAAATAAATTAGTGTGGCATTCTATTTGCCCTGCAAGCACATTTACTTAACTGCTACCCAATTCTGCGCTGATTTGCAGTGTTGCCACTGCGGCGTGAGATGAAATTAGCCATAATTGGTGTTATCCGGATGCCAGCGTTTGAATTGAAAAACTGATTTCGTATGCATTAGTTATTTATATATTATGTGTGTATGTGTGTACGTGCGCGTGATTGTTGACATGCGCTGTCATTGCATGGTTTTTCGCCTGCATTTCAAAACTCCACTTTTTTGTGTTATTTCAAAATTTTAACTTTTGCTCTTCTCCATTAAATAAACATGCATGCAAATACAATTCAGCGTGTGAGTGTGTGCCGCATAATCGGTTCAATATAATTTGTAAATTGAATAAGAATTAATTGCAATCAAAATTGCACTGCGGCAAAAAAATTTTAATCTGGCAATTCATACAAGAACTTGATGAGATTTTTTTAGGCAAAAAAAGAAATCGGAGCAAAACCAACGACAACAATAACAAACAAAAAATGAAATGAAACATTCACAAAAACAAATTTGTGAATATGCATTTATGCATTTGTAGTATGTGCGAGTATTGGCGTCAACAAGAAATTTAAAGGATGCTGCAATATGGATAGATACAGTTGTTGGTCAGATATGACTACAAATTTGATAAAAGACTTTTATTGATTTATTAGTGCAAAACGCTGAGAAGAGTTGGAATGGTTTTTCAAAATTTGAGTCTTAAATGTTTCATGATGATCTCTAAAAGGTTTCGATGCTATAGCAATCCTTCAATACCCGAAATTTGATAAAAGTTAGACGAGTTGAGAAAATAGTTTACCAAAGCTTTTAGGAGATCTTGAGATTATTAATATCTCGAAATAGATCGGACTTTTTCTTTCCTCAACCTAGCGAAGTGTACTTCGGATCTTAGTTTGGCATAGTTTAACCATTTCTTCGGGGACTGAAACATATTTCTTCGCTATGAACTTCCAGGCTAAGAGCTGTTTGTTGGAAAAGGTGAAATGAGTCCATATGGACCTATCATTTAAAAGACAATCAATTTCCAAATCGTTCACTAGTTTCAATTTGGATTCTTTTCAGAAAACTATAGTATTACATATTGCTGATTCCAACTAAATTATGGATGAATTTTATTCAGGTTCTGCGTATAAAAAGCATACAACTTCGGGAGATATTAATAATTTTAGGAAAGGTCGGTAGCGATAACTTTTGTCTATAACCTTTCGAAGTCTTAAAAATGGTGAAGAAATTAGAACGAATACGAGGGCTGCTATATATATTTCTGGCCTAGGCAACACTAAGTGTTGCCAGGTGCAATCTGACATTTCCATTGGAAAGTTTGACATTTTTTAGCATGACATCACTCAGAAGGTTTTGTCATTTAATCGTGAATTGTTTTATTTACAGGGAATTAAAAAATTTATCTCGACCATAAAATGGAATTAACTCGTGTACATTTTCGTGCGATCAATTTTCACAACTTTCGACGTGGATTATCGCGACAAGAGTGCATCGATGAACTAAAATCTTTGTATGGCTATGAAGCACCATCCTATAGCACTGTGATACAACGAATACAATCGTGGCCGACGCTCGCTCAAAGACGAATTCCGTGAAGGTCGTCCAAAAACAGCCGTTGTGCCAGAAAACATCGATGCCGTACGTGAACTGATAATGCAAGACCGTCATGTAACATATCTTCAGATAGAGGCATGCCTATGTATTTCTCCCACCAGCATAGATTCGATATTGCACGAACACCTGGCCGTAAAAAAGGTTTGTTCTCGTTGGATCCCGTACAATTTGACAACCGCTCAAAAAAAAGCTCAAAAAAGTGCTTCGAAAATTGGTTTGAGCGCATGCAAAAGTGTATAAATCTTGATGGAGAATATTTTGAAAAACAATAAAACCATTTTCGTTGATAAATATTCCTATTTTCATTATTAGGCAAGATATATATATACCAGCCCTCGTATAACCTGTTTTTTTCTGTTTAAAGAAATATAAAGACGCCACCGATTCATTAACTCTTAACAAGTAGATAAAATGCGATAAGGCCGAGGAGATTTGAGGTCAGTTGTTTCAAGCTCAAGAGCTTCTAAAACTCTGGGACTTTAATAAGAGTTATGGATCTAATATTAACGTTAAGCAAGGATCTTTAAAAATTTGACTTTTTATAAAGTAATTCGCTTTAAAAAATATACCCGCTCCTATTATAGCACCCTTTTTGAAAATTTATTAGCAGTACAACCATTCACGTGCCTACAAAAGCATTTGAGAGCGCTTTTTCAGCAAGCGCTATTAGTGACGAGGTCGGGGGTTGGTGGGCGGTATTTCATGTACCATAGGCGATTTTGTTATTGGCGTGTTACATTTGTGGCCACATGTCAATTTGGCCAGTGCACAATGCGTTCATACAATCCGTGCAAATAATGCCGCCAAAAACACAAACAACAACAGCAAAATGGCGCAACAAAGACAACATGTTGGTCTTTCCAACTAATTGTAAATGCTAACAGAATTTCCACCGGCTAACCAATTCATTGGCGTCGATGATTTGTCACTTTGATTTATGTAATGAAAATAATTTACGCTTTTGAATACTCGTCGCCGAAGCGACAGTGTTGCCCCTGACTGGCGAAATTAGTGGATTTTTGGATTTTCTCAAATGTGTGAACTTGATTTTAATTGAATTCAATTTAAAATTTTGAAATTATTGAATGATGTGATGAGGGTATGAATTTTTATTTTATTTTTTTCTCCGTTTTGATTTAATTTTTTTACTTTGTTGTGGCAATCTGGTTAGCTGTAATATGTTTATACATTCTCCCCACGGTAAACAAGTATAAATAAATTGAATGCGCAATGCGTCATTATTATTGAAAATCTGTAATAATTTAATAAATTACCGTTAGCATAAAATCAATTCATACACACACACACACACACAATTTTAGAGGTCTGCGTATGTGCTCGAAAATAGAAACTCTAAAATGCTATTAATTTAGAAAACAGCAAACCGCAGCTGTGATCAGCATAATAGCGCTATTTTTGAAAATTTTTAATTTATATTAATTAAGCTCTAACGACCACACTGCTCTTGATAAGTTGGTATTAGCAGCAGATGGGTCAAATCAGTAATCAGAGAATTTAAATTTAATAAATTATTTTAGAAGTGGATTTCCAACTAACTACATTATGTAATATTGTTTATTATTTAAGTTAATGTTTACACGAATACACATCTGTATGTGTGAAGTGTAATTGATTTCACTGAACTACATATTACTAAATTTAAATATCAAACACTTGCCGCTGGATTCCTTTGAAGTGTTTTCACCTTGATTTATCCGAATTAAATGCCAATTATAAGCATTAAAGTATTCCTTAATTGCATAGCGATTTGTTCAGTCATTTATTATTTATGCCTTTAAAATACTTGGAAATTTGTTAATCGCTGCGTGTTACATTAATTCGAACCATTTAAATTGATTAACTATCTCAAATAGTGTTTGTAGGAGCATAGATGATTTTATGAAGAAGATTGCTTATATTTGAGAGCAGGTTTAACTAATTATAAGTGAGAATATTTACTTCATTTGCAGAAAATTGTTTTTTTTTTTTAACAAATCATGTTCATGAAATTCATAGACCTCTAAATTTGTATTTTTTCAGCGAATCTTCTACTATATAGACAGAAAAGTGACACATGTTGATTATATGTGTCTATTTATACTTGAAATATTTACAGTCATATGTTGTCAGGATACAACTGTTTGTCATTGAGCTGTCACTTTCAGCGCTTGACAGCTGTTTACAATTTTTTTGAAGTGACACAACGGTGCTGATTATTTGAATACGATTTGTAAAAAAAATTTTGATGAAAGGCGTCCTTCTAAAGGGTTTTTCAATAAGAGCGCTGCAAAAGTTTTTTAAAATAACAAAAGTTAAATAAAACAAAAACGGTTTGGGATATCAATGAAATTCTTTATTTCTGTGAAAGTGCATTCGTTGCCATTATGTATGGAACTCGATTTCTTTTGCATGACCACGGGCAAGCTTCCAGAATTACAAACGCTGAATCTAATTTTCGACGGTGTTCAAGCATAAATCCCCCGATACTGCTGCAATTTCACGTTCGATATTCGAATGAAGTTCATCAATCTTCACTGGCTTGTTGGCATAGACCATAGACTTGACAAAGCACCACAGGAAATAGTCTAACGGCGGCAGATCACACAATCGAAGCGGCCAATTGACTGGGACATTTCGTGAGATAACACCTTCACCAAACTTGATTTTCAATAAATCAATTGTGACATTCACTGTGTTGGTTGTGGTGCCGTCCTGTTGGAACCATATATTGTCCAAGTCCATATCATCCAATTGTATGTATGTATGTAATTGGCGTTGAACCTTTTAGTCGGTAATAGCCGAATCGATGAGAGCGAGCCACTCCTCTTCCTTCGCAGTTCGGCGCCAGTTGGAAATTCCAAATGTAACCAGATCGCTCTCCACCTGGTCCCCTTCTCCTACCTCGGCTTCCTCCAGCGGGTACTACATCGAACACTTTCAGAGCTGAAGTGTTTTCCTCTTGAAAACTCCTCGTGTCGTCTCATCTGATGTTGATATCCAATTATGACCTACAATATTTGGTTATCATTGATCGGTAGCGATTCCCATTGACAGTAACATGCTGGTCTTGATCATCACGGAAGAAGTACGGGCCAACGACGCCGTCGGTCCATAAACCGCAACAAACCGTAATTCAGCCAGAAATGAGCCTCATCGCTGAAAATGATTTTTGATGATGATGAAAATCTGGATCATTTTCAAGTCATACGACAATTCTGGTGGTCAAGAGTCTTCAGTTCTTGCATCAATTTGAGCTTGTAAGAATGTAGGCCAAGATCTTTTCGCAAAAATCGCCACAACGACGTCACAGAGATGCCCAACGCTTGAGTACGACGTGTGAGAGACTTGGGTCTTCCTAAATTGATGCGCTAGCGGCAGCAATATTCTCGACACTACGGGTACTTCTTTGTCTCACTGGCACGGGAACATTTTGTACTGTGCTTGTGGATTAAAATTTTTACACTAAACGTTCAATTGTTGATCTGACAGGACGATTATGATGATCATAAATTGAACATAGCGCTCTTAAAGTTGAGGCCACTGACTCCGAATATCGGTAGTAAATTCGGTTAATAATTTTGGCACGTTGTTGGATCGCCTGACTTTCCATGATGAAATGGCAAACCTTACTGAAGAGAAATGTCAAAAAAACTGGAAAAAATATGTCGTCGTTTGCTGTCCCTATCGGTCTAGGCCACCTTTCACAAATATGTTAATAATATAGTAGCTTTCACATATGGGGAGAGTGTGAGTTCCTTTGCTCTTTTTTGTTTAAAAGTTTAAATTAATATAAATATTTTACTGTCAGCAGTAACACGGCTAATACATTGCAATAAATAATTGCTTAGCTCTCTACAAACTAAAGAGGATTTGTGGCATTACATCAGATTTTAATCATTAAAACGTACTAAATTGTGTTTGTATTAAATATAGATGAACAGCTTTAATATTTCTAATTCATATGCAAGTACATTTACCCTTGCTCTTTTCACTTTAACCCTCCACGCGCGTTGCTAATCACCTCATTAGCCGCTTAGCTGTTTAAATTGTATTCTACTGAACTTTTATGGACGAGAAATTGCACCCACCCCCTCACTTACTCGTCCCCATCAAACTATTGAATTACAACAGAAGAGCTTTAATAGGCACCTGCTTACAGCTTATAATTCCAGTGTTTGCGTGTGTGTGTGGGTAATTGAATTGCATTGCATTGAATACCTGTTCGATGAGGCGCTGGGTCACCGCAAACAGCGCATGCAACATGCAGTAAGCCGCAACACCTGATGATAAACGCCGTTTGCAAATGGTGAACATTAATAATCTCGCTGTTTATTTAAACTAGTTTATTATGCACTAATCACTCATCAGTTGTTTTGGTGATTATTTAAAGCACAACAACAACGACAACGACAATAATAAATATTAAATTTCATTATTAATACACGCCTACAGACATAACCGCAACAACTACGCGTTTAACTTGCACCACACACTGATAACTAATGTGTTGCATTCCATTAGCATATGGAGACACAAACTCACACACACATATATATATATAAATATTTATATATATATACCTTCCGTTATTTGTATCACATGACATGGAATGCGATTTATCGCGGTTTAATCGTTTCAATAGATATTAACCGTTATTAATGTGGCAACCAAATATTTAGTGGTGTGATTTGCGGCAACAGCTGTTGCAATTTTAATGAGCAAAATTGCTAAACAGCAAATTATAGATCTGCAAGTATACGGCAGTGAAATCATCTAATTAAAAGCCTAATTTCCAAATATTATTAACCAAAAGTTGTCAATTATTCTATTTTGATTCGAAATTGGATTAGTTTCATACTAATTCAAAAGGCAACCATAACGGACTAATTTAGTCTGGTTGGTGTAGTTTAGTTTATTCTAGTCTGGTCTAGTTTGGTCTAATCAGATCTAGCTTAATATAATCCAGCCTGGTCTAGTGTGGTCCATCTTCGTCTAGTTTAGTCGAATTTGGTACATTTTGTCTTACCTGGTCTACTTTAGTCTAGTTTGGTCTGGTCTAGTTTAGTCTTACCTGGTATACTTTAGTCTAGTTTGATCTGGTCTACTTTAGTCTAGTTGGGTCTGGTCTAGTTTAGTCTTACCTGGTATACTTTAGTCTAGTTTGATCTGGTCTACTTTAGCCTAGTTGGGTCTGGTCTAGTCGAGTCCAGTTTGGTCTAGTTTATTCTAATCTGGTCTAATCTATCTTAGACTAAGACTCCGTCTGATATAATATATTTAGTTTGTTTCAGTATAGTAGTCTGTAGTAGTCTACTAGGGCCTAATTCATTATATATTCCCTGGAGCAAATATGATTTGGATTTTATTCCCAATGTTATAGATAAGTATATAGGTATAGATAAACTCTCTTAATCGACATTCCAAAACTGGTATAAGTTTGCTCAATTTCGGACAAATTCTCATTGTAAACTGACATCTGTACTAATTCTGTATGAATTTATGTAAATATGTTTATCTGTGACAATATACAATATCTATATATATGTATCTGCAGATGCAAAAGTATTTGGAATTCGTTGAAATTAAATATTCATTTCAAATGCTCGAATCAAAGGAATCAATTACCAGTTTTTTCAACATTAGATTGCTATTAAAGGACGATAAATTATTAAACACTAATTAAATATTTCAAATGTAGTGACATTTTTAATTTGCAAATTTAATTAGTGTATTAATTAAGACTTTTCGCGGTGATTTGTTTGATATTTTTAGAACAATGTTAACCACTGGAGGCATAAAAAAGAAAGTCAACCTCTAATTTAAATTTCAATTGTACTTTTTCTATTAGCTTGTACTCTAGCGTTTCGGTCAAGCTTTAATGTATGAGTTTCTACACTGCGATTTGTTGATAATATACCCTCTAGTTCTGTTTTAAAATTTTGTAATACTAAAGACAGGCCTATAAGGAACTTTCTAGAGCAGCGGCCGAAGTTAAAGGTTTTTTAACAATCGGGACTACGCATTAATAGAGACTTAAACTCTTATACATCCTCTAACTGACGTTAAGGATAATCTCACTCTGTTGCAAAATATATTAACTTTGTTCTAACTTCTCTCTCAATTTGTGGGCTGAGTCAATAACCTGTACGTAAAATATGGCTTGCCGACTTTTCAGAGCCCCTGATCCATCTTAGAAAAATAATAATGAAAAAGGTAATTAAATTAAATTTTGAAGTATTAAATTCAACTTCGTTTTTCGGTTATCCAGTATATAACTATTCTGTAGTATTTGTATTGTTGCCAGCAATAATTCTCATGAGGTCTGAGAACAGCTAAATTCGGTAGAAGTTTGATCCGGTATATATATGACGTAAGCGCAATTCGAAGTCAAACTCATGCAATTTTGCTCTTGTTTTCTTGTACTTGTGGGAAGGTGTCTGAAAGAAATCGCGTTTTATCCTACTTCAAATAGAAAGTTTCTCCGATAATTCGTATTAAGATGGTCTAATATGTATATCCGAGTATATATAAAGCTAAGGGGCCCGACTAGAGTAAGAGCCGCACATGCAGACTACTGAAATTTAAAAGAAATGCCATAGGAACTCTAGTAGTAGTACGAATATGTTACTGTTTTGTTTGGACGACACGCCAGCAGACAAGAGATACCATACAATGATTACTGTAGAAGCTGTCAAGAAGTAAAAGAAGATACAGTTAGTTCTATGGAAAAAGAATTACAACTATCGGTCGCGGTGTTCTTGAAGACTTCTTGGAAGTTGCACATATACAACTTTTTGAATTGATCGACCTTATCAATAATATAGGCGGTTTCAGAGAGCACATGATAGTGGAAGAAGATTTCAGTCTCGGTGATTTCACAATGACCTTTTCAAGGTCTAGGTACCTCGTCAGAAAATCACTATACAAGTACCAATCTACCTATATCCCTAAATATAGACTTCGTAACTTCGCCAGCTATTTGTTGCGAATTTCTAAACGTAGAATTCGATTTATAGTGCCTTAGTCCATTCGTACTGTTCTGATGTATAAATATTTTTGAACGATGTTCTTTTGATATCGTCAGTATGACAGTTATCTCAACCTTTGGCATTTTATTAATATTTTGTAAAAACAACAGCAGGAGAAAAGGAACTTGTCTGTCTGCAAAAACCACAAATTGAAGATTCCATGAAGATTTCAGTCAGCTGGGTCATATATTTTTCAACGTCCAACGTGACTTCTTGAACAAATAGTCTCTTCGTATTCGAAAACTGCTATACTTACTTTCCAAACACCACAGCACATAAAAAGAAAACTCCACTTCATTTACATTTTAATATTAATTTTCAATTTCATTTCTCGTGTTTTTTTTTATTCAAATAACAAATGAAATATTGCCAATACTAATCTAAATACAATTTAAACATATTAAAATTCAATTACATACACAAATATGTATATGTACGCATGGGTGTGTGTGTACACACATAACCTCAATGCGGTTAAATCACTTATTTAATAACTAACTGTACAATACTGCTTAAATTTAAAGCAGTGATTTGCATAAATCATGACTGCGACTAGCGAATGAGGGTTGTGGAGGATTGTGAGGGGTTAGTGAGCAAAAAAGGAACTTGTGGTACATTTCTTTGTGTGTGTTAATGGAGGTGAGCGGAAATCATAAGTGTAAATGTGTGTCTGTGGCAAAAATCAAGTGACATTTCATTTATTATGACATAACGGGATTTTATACCATTTCATTGCTTATAGGGTATAACATTTTTCTGTTTCGTAACTATATGGCCTATATATAGTCGTATATATATTTAATCAATGTATATATGTACATAGTTGTGCCTTTGCGAGCGTTATAGGTGGGCGCAAAGTGTTCTCAAATCTGTAGTACAAATACCTATAAATTAACGGTATTATTTGGTTTTAAATTAGATTTTTGTAATCGTTTTAAGCACCTAAAAATAACGTTGGAAAATTTAATTAATATATATATTTTTTTCTATTATAATTTAGTTGTTGTATTGTGCTATTTACCGTAATTGCATACATACAAACAAACACAGTTATTTATGTATTTAGTTTGCGGTTTATATAATTACTTATTGTTGCTCATTTTTTTTGTTGGTTTTCACTTGCAGCGGTTTGCCACTGCGGTGACACACACACACAGATGTGTGTATGCTTTTGTTCACTTAATATTTATATATATGCTGCTATTTCTAGGCCACAAACATACACATTTTTTTACAAAAAGAAATACATTTATTAATTTTTTATTTATTACAAGTTCGCTACTTATTAGTTGATATATTTGTTTTAACGTGTGTGTGTGTGTTTTATATACAAATTGTTTTCAATTTTTTTTTAATTTATTTTTTTTTCATTGTTTTTAGTGCTATTATGTTGTTTATAATTGCTGGCATAGCTTCTTTTTTTGGTATACATAACACATATGTATTAATATTTTAATATTCTTTTTGCTTTTGTTTTCTTAACATTAATTCGTTTTTGCGCCATATCATATAATAACTGTAATTCAAATTTATTTATTATTCTTATTATCTTTTTTTTTACTTTAACTACGCTTAGCTATTGTGTTACAAATGTTAATTTATTTATTTTTAATTTTTTTTGTTTTTATTATACATATCTATATCAGTTTTTGTTTTTTTTTTATATTTATTTTATATTTTCATACAATGTATGCGTGTAATTTGTTTCTTAATCATTGCTGTCAATTTGGTCTTTAATCTAATTATTTACACGTGACCTGCCTTGAATATAGCTAACTGACTTTTGTTTACGCTCAATCTGTTTAATAGCGCACAGTGGGTTCGATCATATAAAAGATAGTTAATTTTTAGGGATTTTTTTAGGAATTTTTTAAAGAATTTTTTAACGGATATTTTATATGATTTTTATGCCTTTTTATTAATTTCATGAGATAATCAAATTTTTGAAATTTTTAGAAATACCAAATGCAACTCTGAAAAAATTTAGAACTCATAAAATGTAATTTATTGTAATCTAGCATTGGAAGCAGTTAAAGACGTGTGGTCTTAATTTCATTTGAGAAGGATTGGTAAGTTATCGGTCTTCACTGTCATGACACTGCCGCAAAAAAAGGAGAAATAATTTAGGAAATGTTTAGAAATTTGCTGAAGAAAAAAGAACTTTACTGTTTTAATACTGAACGTTACAGCTTACAAAATTATAAAACTTTACTTCAAAGATTTGGATAAGAATTATATGAAATGAGGTGAAATATAAAGAAGGATGGAGTTTTTTGAAATTCGTATGCTAGAACTTAAATTATATAAAAAAAAAAAATGAAATGAAAAAAAAATGAAACTTGATCTGTATATTCAGCATGCTTTGAAATTACAAGAGTTCAAAAAACAAGTTTCGACACTATCGAGAATGTTTTCATATACTACAATTTCACAAAGTTGATTTATGATACCCTCAGGTTGAACTATGTATACATTTCAGACTCACCAAAAGCTGAAGAATGATAAAAATGCATTATCTACAGTATCTTCATAGTCTACAATCATTGAGTGAAAGCTTTTTCCAGGTTTTATTTCATAAGCCGAAGTGAAAAATTTAGAAAAGTCAACGAAAAATATGAATTTTTTTGTAATGAAATATTTTTTAAGTCCAGACAACTAATTTTTGATTTTATATTACCAAGATTCGTTTAATGTGGTTTTTAATAGGAAAAGGATTATAATTTAAAATAAATAAATTAAAATTAGTTTAAATAAATAATTTAAAATTGACTTGAAATTAACATTTACTTAAGAGGCTATACCAGTGTGACATTTTCAAAAAATCGTTTTTTTGCTTATTCTAAAGTTTATACTTTCAAAAATATCCTATCGTATCTTGAATAGTATTGGCAGAATTCTAAACAGCGAACGACCCCAGGTATAAGTCGCTATAGTCGAAACTTTACTCGAAACGACATTTTTCAAAATTGCTGTCAAAATAACTCGACGAGAAAATGATCGATCGACTTTAAATTTAAACTCAATATTCTTGAATATATTTACCATACAATGAACTACGATCTTTTTGATTTGTTCAAAATTGTCAATGTGGCATTAAAATAACAACAGAAAATCGAAATTTTTTTCTCAGAACTACGCCATTTTGTTAATTTTGGATATTTTTCAAAAACCGTAGGTCATTGTATATGAAATACCTTCAACTTTAATAACCTTTTTGAACTTTTTTGTTTCAGCTACTCATGCGGCCGGTATCATGTCAGCAGTTGGGGAACTTATTTTTTTGGCACCTCCCAAGACAGCACATAACTCCGTTATTTTTCAATAGTTTTTGTAAAAAAAATCTTTAAATATAGCTGAAAATATTTCTTATTATGTGCAAAAAATTTCGAAACAATCGATCGAGTACTTTCTTTAAAAAGAAAATCACGGAAATCGCCTAATTTTTCATGGGTTACACTGGTACAGCCCCTTAAGTGTACTTCTAGTGCGTACGATTAACTGTGGAACGATTGTGCTGTGGAAAAAATATTTATATTCAAGAAATCAAGAAAATATGGAGTATCAAAACCCAAAAACAATATTTTACGCAGTTATTTCCCCACTCCAACCCACTGTACAGCAAACTGATTTATTTTGAAAATTTAATCAAAATTAAAGCTGCACATATTAATGGCTGGAAAAAAGGTCGATTTAATCAGTGTAAAATCATTGTCGCCATTCAGCGCATTTAATTTTGCGTTTAACATGTGGTGGGCGTGTCATATGCACAAACGTCGACACACCGACGCACAGACAAGCGCATAAACCACCAAACCGTGCGCCGTGCCACCGTGCCGCCCGCGCCGCACAATTGCCAAATCGAAAGGTTTTATTTTATTGCAATTTCGTTTTGTTATTGTTAATGCTTTTGTCGGTGCACACACCTACACACACACACAAAAGCACAAACAGAGCTGTGTAATGCATTTTTATTGTTTTGTGTTGCGGTCATGTCACGCATTTATGTCCCTTTGTTGGCAGCCGCTCAGCTGCTCTGAGTTCATGTAATTTGTTGCATTTGCGGTGGCGTTTAATAAATTTAAAAGCGCCGCTGATTGAAATGTACGTACGTACGCACATGCAAATAATGCGCTTAAAGCTTTTGCAAAATTTCACTCTTCAACACAAATGGAATATTAAAAAAATGATTAATTCTTTTCTCTTTTTTTGTTGTTGTTTGAATTATATTATTTGTTCGCTACACATATTAAAATATATATGTTTGTACACGTGAAGACAAAAAGTAAACAATTAAATAATAAAAAAATCATTTACATCATTCTTGCGTTGAGTTTTTTTGCCACATTTTAACCGCATTTATCATTATTCAAATGTGGCTTAAAACACATTTATTATTTTTCAATTTTATTGTAAGTTATAAATTATTGTTTTTCTGCTGTTGCGAAATGGCAAATATATTTTAAAATATCTGATGGTTGGCAGGAAATATGTGAACTAGTGTTGGAGAACATGTTAAAAGGTGCTCTCATTGTAAAAAAAACTTTACAAACTGTTCAAACTAGCTTTAAGATTGCTGCGATTGACTAATAAGTAAAAAAATGTGTATGAAATTTACAAAATATTGTTAGTGACCAATAAAACACACAACTGATAAGGGGCTATACCAGTGTGAAACTTAAAAGAAAAAACAATTTTTTTGTTTTTTGCTTATTCGATAGTTTATACTTTCAGAAATATCCTGTGAAAACGGTAAGGTCGTATCTTGAATAGTTTTTGAATAGCAGCGTTCTAAAGAGCGACTGCTAGCACATATACTATAAATCGCTATAGTCGAAATTTTAAACGCGTTTTTCTCGAAACGACATTTTTCAAATTTGCTGACATTATAATTTACTAACAATGACCTACGATCTTTCTGATTGGTTGAAAATTGTAAAATTGAATTGAATTTTTTTCAGAACTACGCCATTTTGTTAATTTTTGATATTTTTCGAAAGACGTTAAGTTTTCAAAATCGCACATTGTATAGGAAATACCTTCAACTTTCATACACTTTTTGAATTTTTTAATCATTCTACTCGGCTACTCATTCGGCCGGAATCTTGTCAGCAGTTGTGGAACATTTTTTTCGAAGACATCATATAACTCCGTTGTTTTTCAATATTTTTGTAAGAAAAAAAATCTTAAAATATAGCTGAAAATATACTCTATTATGTTCAAAAAACTTTGAAACATTCGATGGAGTATTTTCTTCCGGAAAAATTCTCGAAAATCGCCTAATCATTCATGGGTTACACTCGTATAGCATCTTAAGTATGCTACGATTTTTAGGTGAAAAAAATATATAAAATTTTAGAAGTATATGATGCATCAAAAAATTGATAGTGATCAATCGAACGAACTACTGGCATAAGTCGCTTAAATTGGCCTAATAAAATATAAATAAAATAAGTAATCAGTTATACGAATGTATAGCGATATCAACATACTCGTTTGAATTGAGCTCAATTAGAGACTTTTTTGTCGCTTTTTCTTTAATTTTTTTTTGGTGGAGACTTGTTGAAATATAGCAAATAGAAAAGTGGCAAATCGAAAACGACAATAGTATTGTAAACTCAAGGCACTGTCAATTAATTTGTAAAGTTGGCCTGAAAGAGAAAGGGGAAATGAGAAACCCAACGAATATCAGTTAGATCTTCGTACCCGGAGCGAACCTCGATTGGAATCGCGTCAAATACAGTCTCCATAAAGTTTCAATATAGTTAGTTTGAAATGTATCTCGACTCCCTCACTTTCTCTACAGGGTATGTGGTATTGTCCAAATGCATTGCATAACTGCAAATGTCTCATTGTTTATCTTCATATAATGTGCTTTATACGCCTGTTATTATGCTATTGTAGCTGTATATAATAAATTTGGTAAATATTTTTATTGAATAACCATTTTGTTTAAATAACAATGCAAATGTGAAATTGCCATTTCTTCAACCACAATATTTGCCACTTTTTATTATTGCTTGGCATTTGAGACTTTCATATTTTATGAATTGCTTAATTTCAGAAATTTATGAGCTTTATGAAAATTACTAATTAAATATGAAATTAATAGAATCTGTTTGAACACTCTCAATTTAATATGTATTACTTAAAATGGGTAAACATTTCTGGATGGAATGCAGTTAAATGAAGCAATAAATAAATTTAAAATGTTTTGAGAGGAGTAAATTATAAAAAGGAATCAAAAATAGCAGAGAAGGGCGTGGTTTGATTTTCAAAGAAATATAAAAAAATAAAAATTTCAGTTTTTCATTTAAACTACAGACGAATGTCTATTAGACACCCTTAAAATTTAGATGTTATAATTTGCATAAATCCCTTCAGCAAAATCCTCTCTTCCAGCATGTAAATGCAATAAATTCATTGATTTTGAATATCAACTACTCAAATCTATTTTCAATTGTCTATAGGTATTAGGAAATTTTGCTCATCGATATGACCTGCTCTCCGATATGCAGCAGTCATTGTTAAATGATTCCATTGGGACTTTTGTGCCAGATAAATTTATTTGAAGCATTAAAAGGCCAGTGCAGGCATCAAATCAAATGAAGGGACTTCGAACGGTATACATATGTATAGTTAAATATAAATACACCTCTGTTTGTCTGGATAATTCCAAAATACACAAATACACCCACACATACCAGTGCGCTTACCTGCAAATCGAGGTTACGTTCGCCCAACCATACTGCGTTTAATTATTCAATCATTCGTTTTTCGTATACGAATTAACTAGAATTCTCATGTGGTATATTGATTTTAATGGAAATTCTAATGCCACATAATGTGCAACATAATTGCATTGACCATTAAGGAGATTTCAGAGATTTGGCATATGTAAATAGTTCAAATTTTTACGCTTACATAAATTGTATTGGCAGTTTTGACTTGGAATTTAATAAATCAACGCATGAAATTGGTTTGCTTTTCATAAATATTATTTCAAATTACACTTGTACATAAATAACTAAAGTTGATTTTATGAAAATTCATTAATACAACAACTTATCTCCTTAGACTGTCGAAGGCCATTGAGCAAATGTTAATTTGAAATTTTGAAAATATGAGCATGTCAATTTGAATTACTTATTGTGTGTGTGTGTTTGTGCAAATGTTGTCTTATTTGCAAATAATCAATTAAACAGTTGGTTTGTATGCATTTCTAAGTGATGGCTGGCAAATACTGTTTACACTTTCACCTGCGTCTGCTTGCGGCTCTTTCATTTTGCGCAAATTTCTCAGCAATAATTTAGTAGTTTTGACTTTATTTGAGTAAGTAGGTTACTAGCAGGATTTTTCTAGAAGTTAGAGTTGTGAAAATTAAGCTACAAAGATTCTCAAAGATTCAGCTGTTGTTTTTCAACTGCCAAAATGCTTGAAATGCTGTTGGGAAAAGTAAAAGAGAGCGTTCTTTCTAATAAAGAACGAATTAGTATAAAGACCTCTTTCGATACACATATTTAAAATTGTTTATATCAATCCTATATATGGATCATATATGATCAGGCGTTCTTTCTGAGACGCTTTTTGCTTCTCTGTTTACGGAGAGATTATCGTATCAAATATGTAGAACGAATAGCTAAATGAATCTGGCGTCGTTGGATCTTAAAAGCGTTAAGAGTATTAGAGGGAGAGTGAGAAAAAGTGAAAGAGAGGAAGTTATATCAAATTTTGAAAATTTAGAAACCATATAGTTAAGTCTAATTTTAGCAACAGTCAAGATTAATTTGTAACGGATGGTTCCCAGTAAGAGAATATGAGAAACAGTTTTGAAATATCTTATCTCACAGTTTCAACAAAATAAATAATAGGGAACATTAAAGATAGTTATAATAGATCAATATTAAAAGAATAGAGAAAGAATACGTAAATTTTAAAACTTAAAACCAATTATATCATAAACAATTTATTTTCATAAACACATTTATTGAAATGCAAAAATTAATTAATTGAGTCAAGTCTATAATCTAGTCCATAAACGAAATACGGTCTGATAAAATTGGACTACAACTGGTCCATGTTAAGTATACGTTGTGTTAAGTTCTAGGCCATCACCTTGGATACCTGTATGAAGTTTGAGATTACTACTCCCAAGTTTTCACTACAAAAAAAGTTCCAGAACGAGTTCATCTAAAATGGTGTACTTCGATGAAATTTGTTTAATTTAGTCATCAAAAACGTTCTAGGTATTCTATTGGAAGTTTACTTTTATTGAGTCATGTAAATCGTGAAATCATGAAGATTTTGATAATTACGAAAGCATTATAAAGATAGTAAAAGTTCTTGAATACTCTGTATAGCCTTTTCACACAGGACCTAATTGATCAATTAACCGGCCTCTGTTCGATTAAAATGCTGAGTATGATCGACTTACCATACAAAATAAAAGTCTACATTAATTTTTAATTGAATTTTAATAGACTTGAAAATGAAATGCAACTCTGGGACAAAGACTTACGTTCTTTATCTGTGAGTTGTTGTTCACGTTACACGACGGTAGATGTCGCGGCTAAAAATAGCAATCAGCTGCTGAAACTTACCAACTTCTTATGAAAAGCAAAAACAAAAGTGTATAACAGCTGATCGTTTATCAATTAGCCGGCTGTGTGAAAGATAAAAACTGGTTTCTCAATCAAAATTTTAATTGATCAATTAATTTTTCTGTGTTAAAAGGCTGTATGAAATGTATTACCAACGAAGTCGTAGAAAAATACTGCAATTTATAAAAAAATAACGGCGAGTAGGGATACCAGTAATAGTCCAACAAAACATCACTTTTTTTTTGTTAAAAAAGTCTAATTCTAATGTGATGGTAATGATACAAAAATGTTTACAAAATTTAATCACAAATTAAGAAACCATAAAAATTAATTTAAAATTAATTTAGTCAAACGAATTTCTAGGTTGTATGGCGTTCCAACACTTGTAAAAATTCCAATAGCAGCTAAAAATTATGGAATGTATTTCTAGCATAAAAATAATTTCGAATTAATTAAAGCAAATTAATTAAATCTCATTAATAAAATTATAATATTTTTTTTTATAAAATAATGACGCCACACTACGCTTTTCCACGCTTCTAATATTAGTTAGACTATTAGTAATTGCTTAACTATTTCATTTAATTTACTCTAACAAACACTCTGCTAATTTATACACTAAATTTAATTAAATGAATAATTATATTAATTTTTTCACTTACAGTTCAAGGATTTTATTGACTAACAGTACGCATGTGCATGCGTATCAAATGTGTGTCTGTATGTCACATGTCAGCAATCGCTTCAATTTGGTACGAAAAGTTTTAGTTTATTTTTTGTTATTTTTTATTTATATTTATTTTTCAATTTTATATTTAAATTTATTTATTTTTTTAATTTTTAATTTTTTTTTATTTTAAATTCTCTTCCATGAAATCAACGCAAATTTGTCTGTTTAAAAATCGCCATCACCGAAAAATGGAAAGCTTCATTGTGAATGGCACCGCTGCGCATCACTTATGGCCTGCGCTTAAGTACTTGCAGATAAAATAGTTGCAGGCTGCCATCAACTCACACACACATACTTACGTATGCATGCGCTCTTACGTTAATAGCCCATTGGCTATGTGTTTGAGCGATGCGCGTGCATATTATATGCCAAGCAATTTGGCACGGCCATTGCTTTTTCGAACCGAATGAATTTTGCCATTGAAATGAGAATTTTCCATTTAACATTACGAGTGCGTACCGTTATCAATGCGCTGGCCGCTGCCCAACAAGGCAAACGCATCATCTGACGTCGTCGTAGCTGTTGGAGTGACACGTCGTTTCATGGTTGTTATTGTTGTTGTTGTTACTGTAAAGATCGCTGTCACTGCAGCTTTCACTTGTCACATAACTTTCTGAGCGTTTGCTGCCTAAAGTCGCTAGTGAAGTATACCCACTGTATTTGTTGTTGTTGTTATTGCTGTTGTAGTTGTAGTTGCCAAAATGAGCGAGCTTAATATTGCTGCTTTTGGACCCACTTTTGTTTATCATATTATTGCAGTCGATTTTGGGTTTAATGCTGCTCACACTGGTGCCGCCGCAGGTGGTGGCAAGGAGGCGACTGCCGCCTCTGCTATCTGCTTGTGCCAGCTGGAATTGGGTGCCGGCGGCTATGTGATTGTTGGCGTTTGAGCCGGTGGGCATATACGTTGTATTGCAGTAAAATTTTGTTGTTGTTGTCGTTTTTGTTGCATTTGTCGTTGCTTTTGGCGCTGTAAGGGCAGCAGTTGAGCCTCTTACGGACACACTTGAACTTGTTGCTGTGTTGGTTGCTGTTACGACATTCATAACGTCGCCGCTTTGTTGTTGTTGTTGTTGGCCTAACATTGCTTGTTTTTGTGTTGCAGTAGCAAGTGTAACATATATGTCTTCCACAGTTGTTGTTTTAACAGCAATTTCGCTATTATGCACCGCTAGTGTTGTTGTTTTTGTTGTTGCTGTTGCAGTTGCATCAGCCATTGTTTGCTTTGTCTGCAGCAATTGACGCTTAACTGTGCTTTTTGCTTTTGTTGGTGTTGTTGTTCTTGCTGTTGGTCTTATGTGCGCTGCAACAATATGATCGCTTACATTTGACGATGTTGTTGCTACAGTTGTTGTTGTTGTTGTTGTTGCGCCGACTAGACACACTGCAGTGAGTACGAAATTTTGCTGCTGATAGCCGAGCACAACGGCGACGAGCAGGAAAATTGTTAGCCAACTAAACTGACAGCCGGATGAGCCGGTTTGCATCGCCTCCGGATGTTCACCTGAAATGATGGGCCGAACTAATTTCAACAATTTTGTTTTGTTCTTATGCTAAAATATGCAATTCTAATTCTAATAATAACAATAATAATGCATAATGCAAGCCACTGAGTGTCTACGTGATGCCGCTTAGATGTATGGGTGGCAGTACGCTTTTCGTTTGCATAATAGAGAAAGAGAGAGAGAGTGTGTGAGCAACAAGTGAGACCATATGAATGAGCTCACTTACAGATTTTGCATATGTGATGTTGTGAAATTATGAATTTAAATTTTTTTATTTTTTTTTTTTGATGTTTTGAATTGACGAATCATAACGCAGCTCACAAGTTTTGCATTTTCATGAGCAATTTTATAAATGAAGTGTTCCATATGTTCATATTTTTGACATTAGAGCAAAAACAACCGGGTGCAACCGAACATTTTATATTCTCGCAATTTATTGAGATAGCTTTATTAAGATAACAAACAATTTGACCCATATATTCAACATAAAGCCCAATAGAATAACGAAAATCATCATATATGATATATGAGTGCTGAGGTAATTCCTGAACCGATTTCGGTAATTTTCACCACCAAGGTACACTATCTCCAAGACTACATATATGCTCACCAAATTTAGATATCTCACATATTAACCGTTATAAAGTCCACCAGAAGTTTGAAAATCAGTATATGAGCAATATGGGGGCTAGAGGAAGTATTGACCCGATTTTAACAATTTTTGGTACAAAGACGCATTATTAGAAGAAAAAGACTCCTTCTGAATTAAATTAAAATTAAAATATCTGAGAGATTTCGGTGAAAAATTACCCTTAGGCACTGAATTCTTCATGTTCGATATCCGGGGTATTGAAAAGTTATAGTCCGATCTCGACGAATTTTTCACAAGTGATGCCACAGCTCAAATACAGTATTTGTGTAAAGTTTTATTCCGATATCTTCATTGGTTCCTAATGTATATATTATAAATTAAAGAAATGAGATGGAATTCAAAATTTAATTATATGAGAAGTAGGCGTGGCTGTGACCCGTTTTCTCCCATTTTTCATCCGTGTTATCAGAGTGTCTAGAAATTATTATATATTGATTTTCATTGAAATCTGTCGAGTAATTCCTGAGATATGGTTTTTAACCCAAAAATGGGAGATGCCACGCCCATTTACAATTTAAAAAAATCTCACTGCAGCTTCATTTTGCCATTTCTTTTGTCAAATTTAGTAGTTTTGACGTTTTTCATTAGTGAGTTAACGCAATTTTAGTAATTTTCAACATTTTGTATGGGAGGTGAGCGTGATTATTATACGATTTCATCGATTATCATGGTGTGTAATGAGAAAGTTTAGTTTATATAGCATTAGTGGTTTGCGAGATATATACAAAAAACTTATTTGGGGGCGGGGTCACACCTACTTATCAAAAAATATTACATCCAAATATGCCTCTCCCTGGTGTGATACTCTGTACCAAATTTTACTTTTATAGCTTATGGCTTACTTATGATACTTTATACGTTTCCGATTTTCGCCGTTTTGTGGACGAGACAATGGTCGGATTTCGACCACGATTCCAAGGAAATCAAGCTTCGTCAAGATATCTTAAGTTTTACTCTACATATTTATCCGTTGCATGGGTGGACGGACAGACAGATACACATTTCAACTTGTTTCGTCACCCTGATCACTTTTCGTGTTGATTCTTCTTTTTTTGTGAATAAAATATATATACATAAGCTGTAATTGTAATACGAGGCAACCGCGCAATATATGAGCACAATGTTACTCATACGCTGTGGTGTTCCTGAGATGTATATTGTAATGTAAAGTATTATATTATACGTCATTTAAAAAAATTATGGAAAATTCATTGAAAAATCAATTAAAATGATTGTGCACCTTTATGAACTAATATGCAAACTTAT